>NC_143046.1:64618333-65970000 GCF_057628025.1 Oncorhynchus mykiss | reverse complement strand
CTGTGTGACTGTGAGAGGCTGGGTGTTAATTCTCGCTACAAGGCTGTCACGGCCCCCGGCAGCTGATCAATATGAAGAAATCAGCCCGCGTCTTTATGTGACATGAGATAGTTGTACATTTATAAGCCTCTTCATGAGATAAGACCGTGATGCTTGAGCTAACGTCATACACAGTGACACTCACCACCCCAGCAACAGCTGAAAGGCGCTGAGACGCTTATTAGGCAATAGAGGGGCAGAGTCTATATCCTCCGCTAAGGAGGAGGAATTGAATGATAACGTACAAATACTATTTTTCTTATCGTACCAATGCCATTTTCAAGATACATTTTCTTCTTATTATTTTTTATTTTATTGTCTGAAACGACATAAATACTATATGTAGAAATCTTGCCTGGCAAATGTGAATGCATCAATTTTAAACACTACACTATAAGCATTATAGAATGAATGTGCCTCTTGAGATTGATGAATTGCTTTCTCCTTATAGAAGCATGAAAGGCATTCCAAAACAGCCCAGTAATTCTGTAATGTTCCGCTAATTACGTTTGACTAATTATAATTCTTTTACGTGGCGATATTATATGCTGTGAGTTTCCCCCCTCATAATGCTGTAGCCCCTCTTTCTGCTTCATTGATCATGATTGGATACGAGGGCCTCCGTTTTTTGTTTATTCTCTAATGAAATATTAGCTTTGACCACTTTAGGGGTGATAATTAAACTATTAATCCCCACTCATTGACCGCCCAGAATGTGATCAAGTGAGACTTGGACATTAATGAGATGACTGGACATATTCGTTATTTTTCTTCCCCGTTAGGAAAACCCAGACAGGATGCTTTCAACGTTGAGGACATTGACTGGGATCAAATTACATCCGCTTCTAAGTACAAGATTGATCTGAAAGAAAAGCCTGTCTTTATGACCTAAGTGTTTCTGAATAAAGCACCACACATTGCTCCCCTCTGTCCTCTCACATGCCCCATAAAGACAGATCCTCTGGAATGGAGTGTGGGGTATGTGAAAAACAGTGCAGCTCATTTAACAGCACACGTGCTACAGGCGAGCAGGAGGGCCTACAGTGGCAAACACAAGGTTTAGTGCTGAGAGAGAGAGGGAGAGAGAGAGAGAGAGAGAGAGAGAGAGTGAGAGAGAGAGAGGGGGGAGATAGATAGATAGAGAGAGAGAGAGAGAGAGAGAGAGAGAGGGGAATGTGAGGGAGAGGGGAGGGAGGGAGGAGGGGAGTGAAGAGAGCGCGACTGTGCTCTCCTCTGATGATGGATAGCAACAGTGGGGAGAACAAAACCAAGCATTCCTCATGCTGTCACCACAATGAAACAGGAACATAACAGGATTTGGTCACAATGCGAGCGGAGCACTTCAGAAAGATGCCAGGCCATCATGCCACTTCTACTGGAAGTCAAAGACTCCATCAATCACACTGCATGTCCTCAACATCTGACTTCTTGGACTCGCCTCCCCACTCCTCACCACACTGTCTGTCTGGCTTTCCTGGGATTTCCCAGAGCTCCAGAGCCTCTGTGATTAATTCATTTGTGTGGCCATTGTTTCGCAGTTGTTGTTATTCCATTGAGGTTGAAGGCAGGCAGGGGGGAGAGGAGTGCTGGGTGTAATGTACTGTATGGGTATAGCTGGCTGTGGTCTGAAACAAAACACATCTGGATAGATTAGTTTTGATGGTTTAAGCTGCTCTCATCAGAGTCCCTCTTCCAGTACTGAGATCATATCTGTTTCTCTAATTCAGACAAATCATGCAGAACACGGCTGCTTTGCCTGCCTCATATTCAGACTAGCTCTGGCCAATCTATTCCTCATTCATCCAGAAGTTCTCAAACAAACAAGGCAACAGTAAACGTCGTCCCCCTTGGGCCAATAGATATATCTCATGTGACTAAGAAATTTCAGTTAATTAATATAGCTCCCGCCTTGGGCCAATCAGTGTCATTCTGTAAATGCCAGATATTTTTGGCAAGACTCATCATTCACCCAAGTTTAGTCAAAATCAGGCCAGGGATGTCTGAGATATCATGTGACTAATGTACTAACTGATGGAGACAAATCCACAGTCCCCTCCCCGATTTCATTGTGGGGACAAAAAAATGGGATAACTATCTTGAATCAATTGTTTTATTACATAAAATGTTTCCAAATACAATAATGTTATTTTATAGAATTTTTAACTTTAGTAAGAGCTGTAAGAATATGTGTCACATACAGTGCATCCAATGATTTTAATTGACTTGTGGACAATCCATCTGGGGGAGCTTTGTGATGGCTGACTGACCCCTCAATGTCCCAAGGTAAGAGATCAGCTCTATCAGTATAGAGGGTGAGATCCCCTCTGTAGGGTGTAGCCCCCTAGCCATACCATAGCAGAGAACAACAGGGTAGGAATAACACTTCTTCACAGACCTGAATGGATGCTGGTTTGTGATAAACATAATTGAGTAATGCTCCTATGTGATATGTGAATATTGTGTTGAGGGTGGAAAATTAAGGATTGGGGGAGGGGGACATTCTCAAAATTAAAAGTTGTAGCCTATTAGTCTGTGTTTGGTAGCTGAGCACGCTCCCATGCCTAGCACAGCAGCTAATAGGAAAAGATGTGTGGAAGTGTATGATTTATGGTTGTACGCAGGCAGGGGTGGAATAATTTGGTGCAGAACGGGTACTTACTGAACGGCAACAACTCGGCTACTTATCCGTACTTTCTGGTGATAAATTAGCTCTTGTTTAAAGCAGCCAGAGACCCATTTTTCATTTTGATTACTACACTTGATATCTCTTTCTTTCTTACTCTTTCTTTGTCAGCAGTGGTCCTTTGCATTTTTTTGTGTATTGAGGCAATGTGTTTCAGTAGCTCTGTGCGCAGCTCAGGGCTGGTTCTCAACCCTTCTCTGTCTGGAAGCTGCTGTGTGTTTAATTAGCTTTTCCCCGCATGCCATTTTTAAAAGCAGTAATTCTGTTAATTGTGAAGCGGTCCAACATGAGAATTAAGCAACATGGCTTCCCTCATTGACCGTGGGCTGTCCTGTCCTGCTGCCAGCTGGCGGCTGGGGTCCTGTCAGTCACTGGGCGACCCCTGTCAGGACCTTTCCCTGCTCAGACAAGGTTCCCATTGATCCCCCCATCGGCCCTCTGACAGGAAGCAGCTTCGGCAGGGGAAATAAGCAGGTGAAATATTAAGTTATAAGGCAGCTTCCAATCAATAAACAGGGCATGGACCGGGAGCGGCAAGGCCAGGTCCCACAGCAACAGCTCCAGTGGAACCGGTGTAATACGATTGAGGACTGTGGATCACCCCAAAGACCTGCAGGCAGAGCCCCCCCTTCACTGACTGGAACCATAACGCTCTGTCCATGGCCAATTCTCTGTAGTATGCTGGCACCTGCTCCTATTGTCCTCTCCCTGGCATTGCCAGCCATGCCCAGGCCCAGCCCATTGCTGGCAGAGCTGGATACTCTACAGACAGCATAAATAAAACATATGAGAGCCGTAATGAGGATAAAGCTGCCAGGCCAACACAGCCAGAGAGCTGCAGGGACAGCCACAGACTGGTGCAGGGTCCACTGCAGGGCCAACACAGCCAGAGAGCTGCAGGGACAGCCACAGACAGGTGCAGGGTCCACTGCAGGGCCAACACAGCCAGAGAGCTGCAGGGACAGCCACAGACAGGTGCAGGGTCCACTGCAGGGCCAACACAGCCAGAGAGCTGCAGGGACAGCCACAGACAAGTGCAGGGTCCACTGCCAGGCCAACACAGCCAGAGAGCTGCAGGGACAGCCACAGACAGGTGCAGGGTCCACTGCCAGGCCAACACAGCCAGAGAGCTGCAGGGACAGCCACAGACAGGTGCAGGGTCCTCAAGTCCGTTGTCCAGGCGCGGCTTTGTGATTCAGTGTGGTTCTTGACCCCAGGGTGCTAGAGTTTGGCAGGTGTCATTACTTATCTTAGCCTTTACTCTTTGAACAGAACAGCTGAAGTGGAGGAATGCACCCTCCTGTCAGGCCTGTCCCCTGTCCCTGTTAGCCCCTGAGGGGGCAGGGGCCAGGCCTGCGAGGCAGGGCTGGATCACTGAGAAGACCCTTGGTCCTGGAGCACTGGGCCTCCGGGGTCTGCTCCTCCCACCCCTCTCCCTACCTCACTGCTGCTGACTGACAGTTATCTTCCAGCTGCGGGACACGCACCCCAGCAACCCAGCACTGATAAAATGTTAATGTAATTAACAGATAATGGCTGTTGTTTTTAGCTGTCAATACTCGGACCAGGAAGGGATAAAGGATTGGAGCTCACAAAGTCACATTCAGATATCTGCCAGCCATTGTAGAATTCAATTATTTTGCCAACACTACCCCCACCTGTCTCCAGCCCCCCTCCACACCTCCACTAGTCTTTATCCTCTGCCTCCCACATGTAATCATCCTCACGTGATATTGACAGCATCTCAGGTCCAGAAGAGTCAGACTGCTGTGGTTGTGTGGACAGTGGACAGCCTTCTCTCTGCTCTCTGCCCAGCACCTTTTGCCTGACGACTGAAACAGAATTCTTCCTGCTGCTCCACGTTCGCTACATACCTCAGTCAGACTGTCATCGTTGGAGTCGTTCGTGTGGTGATGTCAAAATGAGGGGTGTTGTACAAAACAAAGTCACCAGCGATTGGATCTTCTCTAACTAATTAGAGTATCAAAGCCAATGACAAATGTTCTAACTGCTGCTATACCCACGTGTGTTATGGCTTTGGCCCAGCCCATCAGTTTCTGGCACCAATCAGACGGTCTAGAATTTCCTTTCTAGAACTTGTCGGGGAGGTACTCAGATCCAGACTCATTGCGGAGAAGAAACGTCTGAGGGCGTGGCGTAGAGTTTGGCCAGTGCAAGGAGTTTGGGTAGCCAGACAATAGCATCCTGCCCTGCCTCAGGAACTCTTTCATATCCAGCCACGTCTCAGAGCCAGAGTCAGTACAACTGGGATCATAAATCATGTGACTGAGGCAGGCATGCAGCCACTGAGCCCATCTCATCTCAGACACAATGGCGGGCGGACGGCAACGCTGCCAGCCACAAGACAAATATATTTACTTTAAACCAAAAACACAACGCCTATCAGGATGTGGGCAGTGCTGCTTTGGGCATCTGTTCCCTCCCTATTCTCGTATTTTAATAAGTATCAAGCCTAAACAAGATTAGGTGCTTCCAGTTTATGGAATGTCAGGGAAGGCAGCGCTATCACTCATAATAAATAGGCTTATGCAAACAGTGAGGTTTTTGCCATGTGCATAAGAGCTTGTTTGGTGCGAGCCGCGGTGATGCTGTGTGCTGATATGCAATTATTCTAAAAAGTATCAAAGTTCAGGTGTGAGTCTGCCGTCTTGATGGAGCAGCCAGGGATGCTCTGAGCAGCTACAGATTACCACAGGAATATTTCATTTATAAAGAGGGCCGGGGGGAAATATCTGAGACGATAAGAAGAAACCTGATAGCCTGATAAAACACATTCCATAATGGATGATTCTCTGTGTATTCATAAATAGATTATGTTTTGGTAACATTTACTGTACAGTAGCTGATTGAACTGATTACAGCAATGTGTTTGTGTTAGGTTGGATTACCCTTAATGATGGTAGACCTGAACTTTGATCAGTCTTCCTAAAGTGTTTGTGTGTCTGCTCTCTAATTAACCCAGTGTGTATGTGCTGCTAATGACACCTTAATTATCATTTGTGTAACAAGATTGCTCTCATTGCCATAATGAGAAAAACTCCTTCAAATGTTTGGCTGCTTACAACTGGCTTTCTTCACTTATTAGTAGATAATAGTTCAATGACATGTTAATTCAATCAGAAATACTATTTTGCTAAACAAAAATGTGAACACAAGTGCAAGGACCAGTCACCCTCATCTCCCTTTAACCTCATCACAGTGTACAGACCAGCTACCCTTCACCTAGCCTCCACCCTAGCATCCAGACCAGGGGGACTCAAACCACAAATCAGAGCTGATTGGCCCTTTGACTGGCTACTGGAATCAGCTCTCTCCCTCCCACTGCTTCGGCGTTAATTGCCATGCAGGAGAGGCAGGAGAGGTGGGAGGGCCAGTGGCTCTTGACCTTGTCTCACTCGTTAATAGCCCCGCAGTGCTGAATGAGAGGGATCTCAGGTGACGGTCTACACAAAACCAGAGGAATACAGGATACAGGAAGGAGAAAAATATGGACCAGTCAGCAGTCAGACAGAATGGTTCTAAATGTACATTTTCCAGTTGCCATTTAGTGGGAGAACCTGGGAAGGTTGAACACCAGGCGGGCTGCAGCGTTCTGGATGAGTTGCAGGGGTTTGATGGCACAAGCAGGGAGCCCAGACAGCAGTAGTCCAGGCAGGAGCAGACAGGATAATACGGACAGGATAGGCAGGATGCAGAATGCAAGGAACAGGAAGAGGAAAACGGTGGATGATTAAGACGGGTCAGTCTTCGTTCAAAGAGATTTTCTCACATAGGCCAGGGTAATAACTGATGTTGTTTTCTCCCCATGTCAATAGGTTTGTGTCCTCATCTGGTATGGTTGAAATCATACATATTCTCCACTACCTCAGGAAGAGAAGCCCTTCCATCCCTCTCCTCCTCATCTCAAGTCATTCTACAGTATTTATGTCTCTACCTCTCACACTCTGCTCCTGAAGAACCCCCTTGGTCTTGATTCATCTTCTGCATTTGACTTAATGAGAGGTAATTTACATACCTGGTCACAGTGGTTACATTAATCAATAATGGATGAACAATTAGCAGAAATACTACGGGGGTGCTAAAAAAAACTGGATTGATGTCGTCTGCTTACTGTATAATAGTGTGCAGAAAGTTATATCTTATATGAACATAGCATGAGTGTGAATCTATACCATTTGGATTCCATGTACAATACTTAGCAGTCAGGGCTGACTGAGTTGGAGAGGTAAGGTGAACCCAATGACTGAGATAGTGTGCCTGTGTGTGTAACGTAAATTCTATAAACACGTGATAGGTCATTCAGTAATACTTTCATCACACACACACACACACACACACACACACACACACACACACACACACACACACACACACACACACACACACACACACACACACACACACACACACACACACACACACACACACACACACACACACACACACACACACACACAGTCGATAGAGAGGCACAGCATACACACACCAGTACACACGAAAAGAAAAACCTTCAGTTAGGAATTTATGAATTGATTTCTTCCGCCCTATAAAGCCGATGTCTTCTTCCCTGAATGCCGTGATGTGTCCACTTGACCTTTCTTTGCGGGATCCTTTCTGTGGAATTGACTCCTAAGTGTTTGGCCCTGGCCTTTTCAGCACCATGCTGTCCTCCATCTGCAGTGTGGCCTGCCTGGCAGACATCAGCAGCCTGTCAGCACATCTCACTGCTGGACTAGAGATCCTCACGATACAGTACATATACTGTAGCTTACCATAGAGAGGCTTCTCACAACACGGAGATACAGATATTCACAGAAACACTGCATGAAACATTGCTTTTGACTGTAATATGTTTAAGATCTTATAGCATGTGTATAAAGTCTGTACAAATACTGTATATTCCTGTGACAATTTGTCACAGTGATTTGTACAATTATTGACTCTGTGGAATTAAATGTAATTTACTTTCTATCTTTTTAAAATTCTCTCATTTCTGGAGCATGGTGAGAGAGAGAGCTGGTCAGTGCCACCCGGGTCCTGGGCATCTGAACTGGCATCTGCTGCAGCCGGGAGCAGCTCAGCGGCCGCCCTGTCTTCACCATTGGTCCAACACCACCCTGCACTCTCAACTGTCTGTCACACCCAGCATCCTGCACAGTTCATTTCGAATTAGACTGCGCTGGCCAGGCCCCTCTCGGTAAGCAGCCCCTAATGACAGGCAGAGAGACAGCTACACATGTTCTCCCCTCTCCCTCTGGATGAGACCACAGATAGCAGGCCAGGCAGACACTGTGACAAACCTGTCAGCAGACAGCCTGTCAGGCAACAACACAGCCCAGGCCCAGCAAGTGGGCCCTATCCCAGGTGCACCAGTGTCAATCCCTCTCTCCCTCCCATTACCTCCACCCTGCTTTGCTGTCTCCTGCTCTGCCAAGCCTTCTGCAAGGATTCATTAACACTTCATTGTAATGCCTCACTGTGGCCAGTTCATTATCAACACACCAAAGAGACAAGGGACACAGATAAACAACATAGGCTACATACTTCATGACTGTCATTGTTAAAACTAAACCCTAGTTGGAAAATTGGAAAATACGGGAGGGCATGAACTTTCATGTAAAGAATAATGTGTATTCACAATTGAATCAGCTGGTAGAGTCTAATCAAGAATCATACCAAAATTCCGCCAAAATCAACTCACATGTATAGATTCAGGAAATCGAGCAATCCCCCCCAAGCCACAAGACATGAACTAAGGTTTGATTTGACCAGGTCAGTTGTTAGTCTGTATACTAATCCAAAGTTGAATAGTCCACAGAAACAACTTCCACATGTATTATAGGCCTTAGAAATAGCCTTTCACACTTTGGTTCTTGGAAGTCAATAGTCCACACAATGGTAACTTCTGTTGGGGATCAAGACAATATCCCTTTGAAAAAGTTATTACTTGTTTGGAGTGAGAAAGCTGTGCTTTTAAAGCAGTTTCCTAGTTAGCAAACACTTATGACCACAACATAAAGATGGCTTCTGCACTTCCTGACACACCCACTACCTATTTCACTCAAACCAGGAAGTGACTATTGTGTGGCTACTGAGTAAGCTGGGTCGGAGGAGCCCACAGCCTATACACATATTAAGGAACCATGGAACCTTGTGGGTTACAGATGATAAATAATCATTGTGATCTGAAAGCACATGGGCTCAATGATGTGTGACCTATTCAGTATTCTTGCACCTCAGTGGAGTACAGATGTAGGATCTTAATTTAAGGCAGTTTGCTACAGCAGGAAAATAATCCTGCAGAAACAGGAAATGTGAATTATTATGTGGATTATAATTCATGGATATTTTTGTAGGGTTTGAAACATTTGTCGTTAGGGAAATCAAGTCAAAATGTCAGTGGTAAAATTTCAGAAGCCTTTTTAAGCCTCAAATACGCTACAAATTGATAATGTCCTGCATGAGTGATCAAATTAAGATCCTACAGACTGATGTATATGAAGGATTCTCCTGGTATTGTAATAGACCTGAACACAGACGTACGGAACACGTGCAAATATCTCCTCATAGGAGCCCAAATGAGCCAGAATCTGAGAGGCACAATCCATTCAGCACCCCATCTGCCAGCCCTGTCTCTAGGTGGCGCTTGCTAGGTTTCTTCTGAACACAGCACTGCCCTACAGGGACACATCCACTGACCATAGATAGATTGCATGGAGAGGGAAGAGGACTGTGGAGAGGCAGTGAGATGATACAAGAAGAGAGCAGCCAACACCAACTGGAGAAAGGTCAGGTAAGGAGGTCAAGCTTTTAACAGAGTCGCCCAACACTAACCCTAACATTATTGAATTGATTCATTTGGCTGCCCAACCTCTATTGTTGGTATTGTAAGCAGATGGTGGTGACACGTCCACCACAGAGATACACCGGTAAACCTCCTGGCCCCTCTCATGCTCTTCTCTCCCGCTACCACTGTTATCTCCTAGCTCTATCCCACCCTCACTAACCAGGGGGAGGAAAGGGAGAGAACAAAGGGGTGATAGGGAGGGAGAGAAACAGGTTCGGCTGCAGGCCGTCTACCTCTGGGGAAAGAAGACATTAATGGGATCCTTTAACATCTGCTTAACCCCAATCCCCCTAGCCCGTAGCCCTACCCCTCTCCACCCCGCTGCCATCCACCCCACCCGCCTAGGCGCTTCTCCCCGGGGGCCTGTTTGTTTCCCTGCCAGGGGCACAGGCGGCGGAACACTGATGAGGTGCTCAGGCCACCGTGAAATGCGCCATAACCTGCCAGCGCGGGGGCCTGGTGAGATTGCTGTATTTACTTTTTAATCTGGCCGCCTTAATACATGCGATAAAAACTTTGTCACATTAGATGGTGACAGATGGGCCTGGAGATGTTATTACAGGTCTGGGGGGGGTGGGAGGAGTGTGACTGGGGGCGGAGGGGAGAGAATCAATGCCCCAATCACGATAATTTTTCATCACCCCAATTACATTGTTGAGTGCGTCTCGGCAGCAGCACGTGCACACCCAGTCCTGCTGCTGGGAAGAGTGAGGGAGAGACATAAATAAAGATAAAATGAGGTGCCCTAAGACTCTCATCCTGCTGACTATTCCTCTGCCATCTCTCCAAACTGATGGAGGCCCGGTTTAAATTAAGTCTAAATCTTATTTAGATAAGAAAACTGAACTGCTGCCCAGCGGGACTCAAGCATCAGTGTTTGTTACAGATGGCAGGGCGGTTCTGGGGGCAGTGACTGGAGTTCATTTGCTTTATTTAACATATATGATTGAATTACCTGTGTGTGTGTGTGTGTGTGTGTGTGTGTGTGTGTGTGTGTGTGTGTGTGTGTGTGTGTGTGTGTGTGTGTGTGTGTGTGTGTGTGTGTGTGTGTGTGTGTGAGAGAGAGAGAGAGAGAGAGAGAGGGAGCTATTCTGATCACATGCAAAGCATATCTATCCATGTATTTATTAATTAGAGTTAGATTTGAGAAATGTAGACCAAATGAAAGGATTCACCTAGTAATGTGATTTTATTTCAATCATTTTATTTGTGGGGTGCACATGCATGTGTGTGTAGGCCTACATACCCACTGTGTGTTACACAAAACCCAACCCCCATCAAGCAGGACAAGTTAACCAACTTTGCTTTCCGCCTTTATTATTGTCGAAATTAAATGAGTGTTTGTGACATGAATATTGGTGGTAATGAGGGAGTCTAAGAGGAGAGCAGCTGCCTGCCGAGGCTGTGGGCCCGCGTTCCGCTCTGCTCGCGTCATTAGGAGCTCAGCGCCTCCATCCCTGCCTCCACACTAGCATAAACTGCTAATGAAAAGAATGTAGTCACAGATCTCATTTTTCAGGCAATTCTTGTGTAAACTGGAGATTTTCCAGTATATGCACTGTGGAACAGGGGCTACTCCATAAATCACCCAGCTCCGCCGCTCTGTCGTGTGCTGCCTCCACTGGGAGGGGGTTCTGAGCACATGCTAGCCACACAAACATATGCTGTAGCAAAGCAGAATCTGCACAGGCACAGTGAGAGAAGGGCCACTCACAGCACCTACACCTGTCTCACACATACCCTACCCACCCCTCTGTCCACATCCTCCCCCTTTCTATCCATCTCAACCATGTTGTCCAACTGCCCAAACCCCATCCTCTCTCCTTATCCCCCTCCTCTCAAACATTCCCTCCTACCCCCAGGCAAAGCAGCCAGCGACGCCTGCCTGCAAGCCACTAAAATGGGTCATTTTTTAATTAAATACAATATTAATTACTGCGAGCATCATTAACGATATGTGAGATTTGACTAATTAGTGTAATAGTTTTGGAGTCACGCTCATTAAATATGAAAATTACAGCAGTAGAAAGGATTGTTTCCGTGATCAATCTTGTATGGACAGAGAGGAAATGATTTAGAGAATAGCTTTTATTGTACAATTAACTCCATTACAACCTGGCAGACAAGAATAAAGAGAGCAGGGAGTTTGGTCTGCCTTGAGAGTTTCACAGAAGGGATGCCTTTGGCTGGTGGCTCTCCCTCCCTTTCAAATGCAATCTTTTCCTTTTAACCAGATGAGACACTTGCCAAAGCACACAGTCCTCTCCAGAGAAGGCCCAGCCCATCATCCAGTCAATTAAGACAGCTGCTAAATGGAACTGACTTGTTGATTGTTTCACCTGACACATTTAGAGTTCATTGGACTTTAGTTCAGGTTTGTTCGAAATGCATTTTCAAGACATATTTCAAGGTGTTTCATTCTGTAAAGTAAAGTAGAACAAATACATGTATATCATCTTACAATACAATAAAGTATTATATTAACTAAGATTAATATGATACAATAAAATGTCTTTAGGTATTATGGCTTGAAGGAAAATATCCATAGGACCTTTGGGTAAGTTAATTGAGAGAGCCATGCCAAAGAGATAACAGCGAGGAATAGCCACAGGAGAGATTTCTCATCAGCCTCTGTTTGCCCAGGCTGGAGAAGGAGGAAAGGAGCTGTCCATTCAGTACCACTCTCCACCACATTGCAAGTACATGATCATTTCACAAGTCTCTGAAATAAGACTGTGAAACATTACTGGAGCATGGATGGCCTCCAAGGTGTGTCACTGGCCAGTGAGCTCCATGCCTTGTTTGTCCGGATCAGGTTGTCTGTCATATGCTCTGGTAAACAGGCTGGCTAGGACCATGGCCAGGCAGGCCCGTGTATGAGTGCTAGGGACTCTGGGCTGTTTAGATTGCCTGGCCCTGTACTGGGCTAGCAGTGGAAATTGGCCCTACGTTCAGAGTGTGTTGGTTTAGCATTTGAAAGCTGTGAAAATAAACGTGTTTGTTGTGCATCCAGTCTGTCCAGGTGTTCTATCATATTTGGAGCCTGATGCTGGAAGGTATACACTCTGTTTGTGTTGATCACTATGGCATCTGAGAGCAGGAAGCACCCCTGGCAACATGACTGTGTGTGGGCTACTGACACAACTGATGACAGTCCAGAAAAATAAACAATTAAGACATAATCCCTCTTCAACCGATAGTGTTTTTTATTCAGACTCTAAAAAATGTATTTAGTTTAGCCATCTCATGCTTTAATGTTCATGCAAGGACTTGGGATCCATATTTGGGATGGACAGTTAAATACAGTTGAATGTGTTGAGATTTGGTGTAGTTCTAAATTTTGAACGTACAGACTCTGATAATCATGTCTCCGTAAAATGAGACTGCATTGTTCATGACCTTGTAGATCTGAGGAGCCTTTGACGGCCTCCTCGTGCACATACACCATAAACATTTCCTCCTCTTTGAATATATGCAATAATACTATCTCTGGTCTCTTGAATACCAGGCCTCCATATTATTGTAATGCTAACCTCCAGACTTCATGCCTCATAGCCAATACTTTATCACATTTGTTCTTTTTTTATGGGTCCGGTGTCTGTTTAAAATGATTGCCCGTGTTTTGATCTGATTAATTTAGTGTGAGCACAAACAATTACTTTTCATCTTTATCAGTTAAAGGAATCGTCCCTTTTTATGGGTATCATTTATTACAAGTGGACAGCTCCTTGTTTATTAGAATTTCAAGCAGCATATCGCAGCACTGATCTCCCGCGGTCTATATTTACATTTCAACTTCAGCTAAACAGGCATGACAAACACACATAGCAGAGGCCGGTCTCGGCAAGACTTCGTTTTCATTCCGGCTCTGTAGGCCAGACAGAAAGTAGAGTTTATGCATAAAGTTCCAGGGCCAGTGGCAGAAGGAGCTGACCAGGGAGAGTGGGAGGAAGAGGAAAGGAGGGAGGAAGGGGGAGTTTGACTGGGCTGAGAGTGTCTGTGTTTCAGCTTTCAGGTGAGCGTCCATCATTCAGTGAGAGAGGATGGGTTCATGGCCTCTGAAATCCGTCCATGGCACTGGGGTGTTCTCAGTGAATCTAAATGTATGTGTGTGTGCCACGGCCAGGGCCACTCTTGACAAGCCAACAGCTGTTAATTATGAATTGGCCTGTGGAGAGGGAGACAGGCTGGTGAATATGCAGAGCTGAAGGAGCGGGCAGAACCCACAGTACACAAGTGTCAGACCCCCACTGCACCCGGAGTGGCAGGGGCTGCCCTGTGTGTCAATCACCGGACCTGACCCAGCCACCAGGGACAGCTTGGACTGGACCCAGAAAAATACACTCACGGTAACATTTAAACTACCTTTTTTAATTTCCTCTTGGTCCATATTTATGGGAAAAATATATCTAAACAGACAATGGTATTTTTATCTGGACATCAGTCCTCCTAGTGTCTGGGACATCAGTCCTCCTGGTGTCTAGGACAGCAGTCCTCCTAGTGTCTGGGACATCAGTCCTCCTAGTGTCTCGGATAGCAGTCCTCCTAGTGTCTTGGACATCAGTCCTCCTAGTGTCTGGGACAGTAGTCCTCCTAGTGTCTGGGACAGCAGTCCTCCTAGTGTCTGGGACATCAGTCCTCCTAGTGTCTGGGACAGTAGTCCTGCTAGTGTCTGGGACATCAGTCCTCCTAGTGTCTGGGACAGCAGTCCTCCTAGTGTCTGGGACATCAGTCCTCCTAGTGTCTCGGATAGCAGTCCTTCTAGTGTCTGGGACAGTAGTCCTCCTAGTGTCTCGGACAGCAGTCCTCCTAGTGTCTGGGACATCAGTCCTCCTAGTGTCTGGAACATCAGTTCTGCTAGTGTCTGGGACATCACTCCTCCTAGTGTCTGGGACAGCAGTCCTCCTAGTGTCTGGGACATCAGTCCTCCTAGTGTCTGGGACATCAGTCCTCCTAGTGTCTGGGACATCAGTCCTCCTAGTGTCTGGGACAGCAGTCCTCCTAGTGTCTCGGACAGCAGTCCTCCTAGTGTCTGGGACATCAGTCCTCCTAGTGTCTGGGACAGTAGTCCTCCTAGTGTCTCGGACATCAGTCCTCCTAGTGTCTGGGACAGTAGTCCTCCTAGTGTCTGGGACAGCAGTCCTCCTAGTGTCTGGGACAGCAGTCCTCCTAGTGTCTGGGACATCAGTTCTGCTAGTGTCTGGGACAGCAATCCTCCTAGTGTCTAGGACCACAGTCATCCTAGTGTCTAGGACAGCAGTCCTCCTAGTGTCTGGGACAGCAGTCCTCCTAGTGTCTGGGACATCAGTCCTGCTAGTGTCTGGGACATCACTCCTCCTAGTGTCTGGGACAGCAGTCCTCCTAGTGTCTGGGACATCAGTCCTCCTAGTGTCTCGGATAGCAGTCCTCCTAGTGTCTGGGACATCAGTCCTCCTAGTGTCTGGGACAGCAGTCCTCCTAGTGTCTGGGACAGCAGTCCTCCTAGTGTCTGGGACATCAGTCCTCCTAGTGTCTGGGACAGTAGTCCTCCTAGTGTCTAGGACAGCAGTCCTCCTAGTGTCTCGGACAGCAGTCCTCCTAGTTTCTGGGACATCAGTCCTCCTAGTGTCTGGGACAGCAGTCCTCCTAGTGTCTGGGACATCAGTTCTGCTAGTGTCTGGGACAGCAGTTCTCCTAGTGTCTAGGACCACAGTCCTCCTAGTGTCTGGGACATCAGTCCTCCTAGTGTCTAGGACAGCAGTCCTTCTAGTGTCTGGGACCGCAGTCCTCCTAGTGTCTGGGACATCAGTCCTCCTAGTGTCTAGGACAGCAGTCCTTCTAGTGTCTGGGACATCAGTCCTCCTAGTGTCTGGGACAGCTGTTCACCAGGGATGAGTTTAGAGAATGGGAAATAATTTGCTCCTTGCTGATTGGTGTAGTGGTCAGCCAATCATCACAGTTATTCAACCCTTTGCGATAGCACCATTAATCTAAGGAACCTCAACAGCCTTTATTTGTCACCACTTAAAACCCCATATTTCTCAACACAGCAGCTAATACCTGGTGGTACAGTACAGCCATTCTCATGCCCAGGGTTAACGAGGGGCCTGTGCCTTTAACTTGAAGAATATCTCCGGGAATTTTAATTAATTTTTCACTCTTAGCAGCTGAATCTGCGTTAAACCCCCCCCCCCCCCCCCCCCATGGACTTTTATAAATTTCATCATTAATAAAATCAGACATTCAATTAGTCCCGAAATCCAGATTGCCGACTGTTTCAGAACAGTCCTGGTCAGGATCCTTTTTTTGGGGGGTGTTATTAAGGTGGGTATAAAGAAAGTTAAAACTAATTTCATTAATCTAATTGTCATCACTTCAAACCATCGCTTAATTAGTACAAATTAATATGATTAATCAAAATAATGACAAAAACTCATTCAATTACAGGTTTTCAATGGCAAGTGGATGTGTTGAATGTGATAGGGGTATAAAGGATTAGGGCGGGGGGCAGAGACGGCTGTATGGGACGGGATTGGTCCTGATTATTCCCGTGACTGACATGTTATCAATCACGTCACACTTCTAATAACGGCTGAAGGAGAGGCTGCTCTTTGTTGCTTTCTTTCTTGTTTAATTTTTATCAGAATTCTAAGAATCTACATTCTGCTATGAAATATGATCTTTCTTGCAAGGTAAAAAGATATAACCTGCATATTGTAATATTAAAACAGCAGTGTGCATAAATTTTTTTGAAGACTTTGGCAAACATAACTACTGTGTATGCTCATCTTCACCATCTCATATTAATTAGTTGAAACTTGGTTTTACAACAACAGACATATTTTCTTATAAATAAAGCAATATTCACCACAGCTCTAGGCAGCACTTTTCCCCTCTTTTCTCCACCCCCTCTTCCTCTTCCTCTCTCTCCATGTCTCTCTCTCTCTCTCTCTCTCCCTCTCTCTCTCTCTCTCTCTCTCTCCCTCTCCCTCTCCCTCTCCCTCTCCCTCTCCCTCTCTCTTTCTCCCTCTCCCTCTCCCTCTCTCTCTCGCTCGCTCTCTCTCTCTCTCTCTCTTTCCCTCTCTCTCTCTCTCTCTCTATCCCCCCTCTCTCTCTCTCTCACTCTCTCTCTCTATACCTCTCTCTCTCTCTCTCTCTCTCTCTCTCTCTCACTCTCTCTCTATCCCTCTCTCTCTCTCACTCTCTCTCTATCCCCCGTCTCTCTCTCTCTCTCTCTCTCTCTCTCTCTATCTATCTATCTATCTATCTCTCTCCCTCTGCCTCTCTCCCTCTCCCTCTCTCTCTCTCTATCCCTCTCTCTCTCTCTCTCTCTA
This sequence comes from Oncorhynchus mykiss, assembly GCF_057628025.1. Lineage (NCBI taxonomy): Eukaryota > Metazoa > Chordata > Actinopteri > Salmoniformes > Salmonidae > Oncorhynchus > Oncorhynchus mykiss. The sequence goes on along the minus strand of NC_143046.1, from coordinate 65,953,097 downwards.
TCCCTCTCTCTCTCTCTCTCTATCTCTCTCTATCCCCCCTCTCTCTCTCTCTCTCTCTCTCTCTCTCTCTCTCTCTCACTCTCTCTCTATCCCTCTCTCTCTCTCACTCTCTCTCTATCCCCCGTCTCTCTCTCTCTCTCTCTCTCTCTCTCTATCCCTCTCTCTCTCTCTCTCTCTCTCTCTCTCTCTCTCTCTCTCTATCCCCCCCTCTCTCTCTCCCTCTCCCTCTCCCTCTCTCTCTCTCTATCCCTCTCTCTCTCTCTCTCTCTCTCTCTCTCTCTATCCCTCTCTCTCTCTATCTATCTATCTCTCTCCCTCTGCCTCTATCTCAATTCAATTCAATTCAATTCAAGGGCTTTATTGGCATGGGAAACGTGTTAACATTGCCAAAGCAAGTGAGGTAGACAACATACAAAGTGAATATATAAAGTGAAAAACAACAAAAATTAACAGTAAACATTACACATGCAGAGGTTTCAAAACAGTAAAGACATTACAAATGTCATATTATATATATATATACAGTGTTTTAACAATGTACAAATGGTTAAAGGACACAAGATAAAATAAATAAGCATAAATATGGGTTGTATTTACAATGGTGTGTGATCTCTCTCCATCTCTATCCCTCTCTCTCTCTCACTCTCTCTCTCTCTCTATCTATCTATCTCTCTCCCTCTGCCTCTATCTCTCTCTCTCTCTCTCTCTTTCTCTCTCTCTCTCTCTCTCTCTCCCTCTATCTCTCTCTCTCTCTCTCTCTCTCTCTATCTATCTATCTCTCTCCCTCTGCCTCTATCTCTCTCCCTCTCTCTCTTCCTCTTCCTTTCTATCTGAGACACAAGGGTCTGAATGTCGCCTGCTGTTTCAATATCCATCAAGACCTCTGATCTAACCAAGCAGGAGAGCAGAAACATGTCACCATTTGTCACATGCCACTGGGGCAGAAGCCGAGCAGCAGGTATACCCTGGGGTGTGTGGGCCAGGGAGCTGATGGAGGGGTACAGCTGCCAGTCCCAACCGGGTCCCTTGTCTCCTGGGACCAGCGACCAGGATGTACCCTGTGAGGCGTCTGGGATGGACTGACCTGTGTTCCACCCATCTGGAGAGAAGGGCAAAAAAGGTCTCTCCCACCCCAGGGAAGGGGGCTGATCAGCAGGTCGATCTGGGGGTCCCAAGAGTCCCTGGACAGAGTTCCCCAGGAAGGATGTTCCACTGTGCTCCTCAAGCTTACACCTCCTCACCCTAGGATGTTCACAAAGAGAATGGTACCTGGGCTCATAATCTGGTCCTTCTTGGTGAGGTGGTGATTTCCACTGCAGGGAATACAACTCCCAGCCCCTGTAGAATCAGTATGGCCATTTAGCATTGCTTTAGCATAGATACATGCATAATATCTCTAAATCACACTGCTTATCACACAACATACTGGCTCTCATACTGTAGAATACCCATTAGACATATCTCACAGCCGATTCATGTCTTATGCTTATCTTCTGTATTTAATGCTTAAGTTGACAGGCCTGTTGAAGGTCTGCAACATGCTACACAACACATGTTCAAGTATACATGTCATGTCCCATATGTGTTCAGGTACTGTATGTCTTTCCATTGTCCTTCACTCCATTATTCACAGCTTCAATAATACACAATATATACAAAGGTATGTGGACACCCCTTTCAAATTAGTGGATTCGGCTATTTCAGCCACACCCGTTGCTGACAGGTGTATAAAATCGAGCCATGCAATCTCCATAGACAAACATTGGCAGTATAATGGCCTTACTAAAGAGCTCAGTGACTTTCAACGTGGCAGTGTCATAGGATGCCACCTATCCAACAAGTCAATTTGTAAGTGCTGTTATTGTGAAGTGGAAACGTCTCGGCGCAACAACGGCTCAAGGCCACACAAGCTCACAGAACGGGATCGAGAGTGCTGAAGCGCGTAGCATGTAAAAATCGTCTGTCCTTGGTTGCAACACTCACTACCGAGTTCCAAACTGCCTCTGGAAGCAACGTCAGCACAAGAACTGTTGGTCGGGAGCTTCACAAAATGGGTTTCCATGACCGAGTAGCCGCACACAAGCCTAAGATCACCATGCGTAATTTCAAGCGCCCGCTGTAGTGGTGTAAAGCTTTCCGCTATTGAACTCTGGAGCAGTGGAAACCTGTTCCCTGGAGTGATGAATCACGCTTCACCATCTGGCAGTCCGACGGATGAATCTGGGTTTGGCAGATGCCAGGAGAATGCTACCTGAGCCAGTGGACTGTATGGAATGTATGGTGCCAACTGTAAAGTTGAATAATGGTCTGGGCTGTTTTTCAGCCCTTGACTGGCCTGCCCTGACCTCAACCCCATCAAACACCTTTGGGATGAATTGGAATGCAAACTGTGAGCCAGGTCTAATCACCCAACATCAGTGCCCGACCTCACTAATGCTCTTGTGGCTGAATGGAAGCAAGTCCCCTCAGCAATGTTACAACATATAGTGGAAAGCCTTCCCAGAAGAGTGGAGGCTGTTATAGCAGCAAAGGGGGACCAACTCTATGTTAATGTCCATGATTTTGGAATGAGATGTTCGACGAGCACACTTTTGGTCATGTAGTGTATTTTGAAACTCTTAGGTCAACAGTCCACTGTAAGTAATGCATAGCCAGTCAACAGCGCCATACTCAGGGGATGCTGTGGCCACATGGGAAGCCATATGGAGCTATCTCCTCCACTCTCCCCAGCCCTGTTCAGACATGTCAGCTGGGTCCTAATCATGCATTTTTCTGCATGATGAGAGAGCTGGAGTATCTGTGCCGAGCCAACCACTGTGCCCTGGGGTGCTCCCCACTCTACAGACAACCAACCCGGGGATGAATAGGGCATTTTTCAAGGACTAAACCCACCCTTGCCTCACACACAGTCACCTCTCTCACCCACCCCCGAGAGGACAGCAAAAGTCTCCCATGTGAGTAGAAATAAACTGCAGTCCATATTTTCATTGGGGGAAAGTGAACCCAATTTACACGCTGCTCCATTTGAGATGAACGCTTCACTATTCCCCCACCAGGAATCTTCCCAAGATTTCTCCTTTGTGTCCTGCATTATTGTTGAAATAAATAACCTTTCAGTACAATCAGTGTGGGGATCTTCACTTGAATTATCGGCCTGTAGATAGCTCACTCATGATCTGCTTCTAGATCCATTAACTATCCTGGGAAGTGATTTATTGGCGAAGGGAAGAAAAAATAGATGGAGAAGAGGGAGCAAAACAGTGGATTCAGAAAGACAATAGTGCCCTCTACTGGTTAGTAATGTTAACATCACTTCTTACATGGGGATACACAGCAGTTGGAAATGACAGTATCTCAATTTGTGTCTGTAAAAAATAATTTAAACCTCTTATTTCTGTATAAATACAAGCTGTTCTCACCCCATAATGTTCATTTACTGAAAGGAACCAACCCAAAATAGTAACTTCTCAGAGGGGACTGTCATTCCCTCTCACTGAACAACCATCATCTTGGATATAGGCTACAGACAGATTTGAGAAAGAGACATGAGTGGTTATGCAAAATCATAATGAAAAACAGTCTCTCTGCGTTTCTCACAAGCGCTTCAGAGATCAATATTTGACTGAGGAATCCTCCCAGTTGGCCACATCAGTGTAGCCTGATGGCCCAATCAACACCAGGACCTGCGTGGTATTATGGTGGGAAGAACAGAGCACTCAATGACGGGCAGGGGCATGCGCTAGCCCCACCGCCCTCCCCCTCTCTTCCCAGTCCCTTCTTCCCCACACTCCTGTGATGTGTCGTTACACGCCTGGCTGGCTCCTCTTCCATGACAGACTGTTACTTCCTGGAGCGTAAACGCATTTGATTGTTAACATCTGGGCCATTACAATTGCAAACTAGGACTCTGTACATCAATCAGGAAGTGATTTCAAAACAAAGAGACCGTCCTCCAATCCATCTATTGGGAAGCGGGGGCATTACATGCTCCTGTAATCCCGGCTAATTAGCGGGATAATGGGAATGAGATTTATGAATCTGCCGAGGAGAGTGGAGGTGCGAGGGCACACTCAAATTAGCAGGGATGCACGCCAGAGCCGCAATAAACTGGGTGAGCTTTTTGCAGTGTTTTTTTTTATTTTTTATCAACTTCACTCGGTCTGTCAATCTCTCTGTGTTTATTTTGTGAAACCTCATGCTGGTGGGACCAAGTTAAATGTGTTAATTAACATAAAATAACCATGGATATATGACAAACCACTTCAAATGGAAAGTGTCTACGATGAACTTATATCCTTCCTTCTTGAGGTGGATTGTCATATAACCATTTGAAACCTCTGTTATTACCATGTCCCACTGCAGGCCTTTGTTATCTAACACGGATGTATGGTGATCATCCTGGCCATAGTGACAAAGAGAGAAGAGCCCAATACTTATTCCACTCATAATGAATCCATTGAATTATCCGTGAAGGTATTATTCACAACTCACAAGCAGTGGCTCTCGGCTGTAGAGGGGGTGAGGAACAGAGAACACTGACATATGGTGTTTTCTCAGATGGATAAACAGATGAAGAGAGAGATAGGGCTACAGTATCTCCCTCCCTCTCTGATCCTGAGCCTTGGTTTGTTTACCCTAAAACAGGTGGGGCAGAGGACATGACCTCCAACCCCTATTGTCTGCTAGGCTTTCTCACAGGATGAGAGGTGGGAGGTCAAGTAGGACACCATCACACCATGTAGGGGGTAATGTTCTTCCATACCAAAAGTTACTACAACAATTGTCAACATTTCAGAACACCAAACAAGAGAGCAGTTTGCTATTATTTTGTCAGAATGGTACATTTCCCTCAGTAACTAATCCAGCTGTCATGCTAATCAAAGTGGAGTCCAGTTCTCTCAGGGCTGTATAACTTTGTGAGGGAGAGAGTGGGGGAGAGAGTGAGTGAGGCAGAGCATTGTCCCTGGTGCCACTCTGCAGGCTGCCCTCCCTCCCCAGTGGCCACAGAGCCCTGACCTTGCCTGGCGGCGGGGTACATCAACCATTAAAGCTCGGCATTCTGATAAGGCCATTCCTTTTCCTTCAGCATCTCTTTAATGTCATCCCTGAAATATGAAGTCATTAGACGATATTAAAACAGTGCTGACAAACTAATTAACAGAAGACATTATACGGGATGGGCTCGATTAATCCGCGTTAATTGCTCTTTTAAATGGGGGCTCCAATTAAAATTAATAAAGATTTACCGGTGATCACACAAAACTATGCCAAGGAGTGGCTGTCTGAAGGGCAGCCTAAAGTCAGCCTCTTCCATTCTCAAGTTTGCCTTCCTGTGCTCCCTACGCCCTCCCAGTGTGAGCGTGCCAAAGAGTCCATATCCTGGAGTAAGAAATGGAAGATTAAGCATAATAACCATCCCAGTGACATCACTTTGCTCCTATTGTGTCCAGCTCTCTGGTGTTTGCTCCCGGCTTTGTCTACCAGACCCAGCTGAGGCTAGATGTGCTTGCAGTGTTTACTGTAATATCAAAAGGACGTTGCACCACACAGACATCAATGCATTTATATAAAACTGTTGTTACTTCATCACGGTACCTGAACATTTATATAAAACTGTTGTTACTTCATCATAGTACCTGAACATTTATATAAAACTGTTGTTACTTCATCATAGTACCTGAACATTTATATAAAACTGTTGTTACTTCATCACGGTACCTGGACATTTATATAAAACTGTTGTTACTTCATCATAGTACCTGAACATTTATATAAAACTGTTGTTACTTCCTCACGGTATCTGAACATTTATATAAAACTGTTGTTACTTCCTCATAGTACCTGAACATTTATATAAAACTGTTGTTACTTCATCACGGTACCTGAACATTTATATAAAACTGTTGTTACTTCATCATAGTACCTGAACATTTATATAAAACTGTTGTTACTTCATCACGGTACCTGAACATTTATATAAAACTGTTGTTACTTCATCACGGTACCTGAACATTTATATAAAACTGTTGTTACTTCATCATAGTACCTGAACATTTATATAAAACTGTTGTTACTTCATCACGGTACCTGAACATTTATATAAAACTGTTGTTACTTCATCATAGTACCTGAACATTTATACAAAACTGTTGTTACTTCATCACGGTACCTGAACATTTATATAAAACTGTTGTTACTTCATCATAGTACCTGAACATTTATATAAAACTGTTGTTACTTCCTCACCGTACCTGAACATTTATATAAAACTGTTGTTACTTCCTCATAGTACCTGAACATTTATATAAAACTGTTGTTACTTCCTCATAGTACCTGAACATTTATATAAAACTGTTGTTACTTCCTCACGGTACCTGAACATTTATATAAAACTGTTGTTACTTCCTCACGGTACCTGAACATTTATATAAAACTGTTGTTACTTCCTCACGGTACCTGAACATTTAAATAAAACTGTTGTTACTTCCTCACGGTACCTGAACATTTATATAAAACTGTTGTTACTTCCTCACGGTACCTGAACATTTATATAAAACTGTTGTTACTTCCTCACGGTACCTGAACATTTATATAAAACTGTTGTTACTTCATCATAGTACCTGAACATTTATATAAAACTGTTGTTACTTCATCATAGTACCTGAACATTTATATAAAACTGTTGTTACTTCCTCACGGTACCTGAACATTTATATAAAACTGTTGTTACTTCCTCACGGTACCTGAACATTTATATAAAACTGTTGTTACTTCCTCACGGTACCTGAACATTTAAATAAAACTGTTGTTACTTCATCACGGTACCTGAACATTTTTCGGGGGGTTCTTTTCTTACGTTTATGGAACCTGGCACAAAATTACCGACAGTAAGTCAGTGTTGAATTATGGAATCCATAATAATGGTTGCTACTATGATCATTTCAAGGTGAAGAAACATCCACATGGACGACTGTTTAAGTCACATTCATATTTGTATCTGTTGTGAAAATCAAAAAGTTTGGAGGATCGGCTCAGGTCCAGTGTTGCAACAGTATTGTTACAGTAACCAGGGCGAACCTGTGTGGAGACTTTTACAACATGACTGTGTCACTGTATAAGAACGTTTTGTTTGATTGCTAAATGATAAAAGAAAACAAATCAAGTTGGGAGAATAACACGGTATGCATGCTATGAACTAGCACATCAAAGGCCATGCATCAAATAATAGAAGGGAGATCTTGGTCAGTACCCTAATTGAGCCGAGACCTCTCGATGTTACTTCAGTGATCCACTAGATGGCACTGTTTCTCTATTGAATGATCCTTTACTATGTCCCTCTGTGAGATTCCCTCTATACTCACGTTCTTTGTTTTTAAAGATAGAGACACATATCTTCACAAGTCTCCATGAAGATACTACCATGACAATTTTACAATATGTAAATGTAGGGGCATTTTTTTTAATTAAATTGCTTTTCGTTATTGCTTCTTGATTAGAGGGTGTTTCTTAATTAACAAACAAGCACAGCTAGCTCTACCCACATGGTTCCTCCTCTCTAAAAATCTCTTTCTAAAATTTGGGGTAACAGTGTTCAAATGAGTAGGGATATTTGCATTATATAAACCTTAGAATTATACTAAAAATCAACTCGTTTTCTTTTCTCATTTAGAATTTTCTTGCTTTTCCCCTACGCTATATATTTTCTATTCCTTTGCGGTCACACTGGGAGCTTCAGCACAGTAAGCCCTGGAGGCAGTTGGACATTTGAGACAATTCTCTTCGTTTTCTTTCATCGTATCAGGCACCAAGTCTTATACTGAAAATGTCATAACAAATGAATTTGAACAAAGTACTTTAGTTCAACCGGTGGCTTTTTAATTGAGTTGAAATGTTAAATCAATTTACGGAAGAAGATTGATCTAATTGAAAATAAATGTCTATTAAATGATTACCTAGGTTGGTATACTCCACTCCTTCTCATAAAGCTAATCAAACAAATGTTTTAATTTCTTAAATGTTATCATTTCAGATGTAATTGGTGCTTGGGTGCCTAACAGGTTTTCCAATTAAATGTTTGTTTTGTGAAGTGCCAAAATGATTTAATACATTAACATGAAACAGTCTACTTTAATGAAGAGCTTCTACTTTCACAGTGTATGCAGACTCCTTTGTTTTTCTTTCTATTCAGTTGTGTTTATAAGAAGTCAAAGCCTTACTGTATTTTTACAGCATGTTTTTTCACACATTTAAGGGTATCATATTGATAGTCTTTTGATAGATTTATAATAAATGATGGCTGAATATCAAGTCAGGTTTGAAGTTGACAGGCTTCCATTGAGCTAACCACAGGAGGCCCTCTATCAGATAGCAGGGAGAGGAATCACGCCATTCATAGTTGTGGTGTCACCGTGTGTGTATATCTGTGGGTCAGCGTGTGTGTATATCTGTGGGTCAGCGTGTGTGTATATCTGTGGGTCAGCGTGTGTGTGTCTTTGTGAAGTGATTAACACGCTTTGAGCAAGCCGGTGCCTGGAAGAAAAAGTCAACGGTTTTGTGGAATTTTGCTTTGGTGGCACAACTCTGATATGAGGTCACATTGGGCATTACTCATTAGGAGGGAATGCATTGTGTCTGTTTTTAAGACAAGGCAGTTGTTCGCATCCACGCTGCCCACACAATTAGTGCAATGTGAGCAACGTAGTCTGTGGGACTTTAAACAGATGTCTTTATGGCATGGATTAGTGGCACCTTAGCGGCTCGGAATTGAGGCAGAATACTTTCAATGTGGTGTTACAAACAATAGCAGTAAAAATATGAACAAAATGTACTAAATGTTTGGTGATGTCTGAAATGAATTGTGAAATAATTCCATAAAATAAAAATGATTATTTCCATCTATTTATATTTAAGTAATTTCATTAGACAACCTCATCCAGAGTGACTTACAATCAGTGATATAACAGACGTCTCAAGATGAAGTAAGTGCATCTTTATTCTATCAGCAGAACTATCAAATAACCACTCAGAAAATGGTGTCTCTGGAATTGAGTTGACAATAGGCAGTAGACTATAGAAATAGGCACAAAACATCTAAACATAACTTTGTACTTTTTTGTACATACAATTTTTTCTCAAACAATTGGTTCTTTGTGGTCACTTGCAATATTTACATGCTATTAGGTTAATACATTTAGCGTATTCACATTTACATATAACACTTGCTACAAAATCATCCAAAACCGCATGTCCATTAGGAACCATAAGTCAAATATGTATAGAAAGTACCATTTTGTTCACATTTGTAAGTCTATCAGACCTAGCAAGTGGACCACAGTACTAAACCACTGCCCTTAAATATCACTACATCTACAAACATGTAACTACATCTTGTCTTAATTGAATCATTATGGAGATACACAGAAACACTACGATCTGCTGTCAGCTAAGTTTTTTTTTTAACTCCTAGGAGAGAGCTGGAGCAGTGCTATAAAGCTCACTGAGACTGTAAAAAGCTGTAAGTGCAGTAAGTAGGCTCCTATACTGCAGTGTATAATATGTCATTTACAACATAATCCATTTGTTCCTTGATTCTCTCACTAAAATCCAATTTATTGGCAAGATGTGTTAAAATTAGCACTTATTGTCATTGTATGACTGCAAAATGTCCTTCCTTCCTCGAGCATGGCTATTGTTTGCTCTGTCTATAGGCAGGTGGATGACTTGAACTCATCTGGTACATCACTGTCCAGTTTACAGATGACCTTGTAGATTGCCTTCTTCCAAGAGGGGTCAGAATCTTTGGCAGTTGAAATGGCGTTGAAAAACTCTTGGAGAGTAATTTCAGCAACCTCAAGGAATCTCTCAGGAACCTGTTGGTAGAGGGATCAAACACGATGGTGTGCTTAAAGCCAAGTCTCAATTAATTACCTGCACTGAAACCAAGCAAAATCTAAACCAACAGCTTCTTTGATGTGAGTGACAAACCACCAGAGTGGATGGGAAGTGTGTTGTCTCATTGTTTACAGAACTCTTTTGTACAGTGCTCTGAATCAACACTGTGGAACCTGGACCTACAAGCAGGGCCAGATTAAAACAAGGGCTTACCGGGAGTGAAGCCCCTGGGCCCAGGCTAATCAATAATAATAATAATAATAATAACAATAATACTGTGTATATACACAGTACCAGTCAAAAGTTTGGACACACCTACTCATTCCAGGATTTGTCTTTATTTTTTAATATTTTATCAATTGTAGAATAATAGTAAAGACATCAAAACTATGAAATAACACATATGGAACCATGTAGTAACCAAAAAAGTATTAAACAAATCAAAATATATTTTATATTTCAGATTCTTCAAAGTAGCTTCCCTTTGCCTTGATGGTACCTTTGCACACTCTTGGCATGCTCTCGACCAGCTTCATGAGTTAGTCACCTGGAATGCATTTCAATTAACAGGTGTGCCTTGTTAAAAGTTACTTTTAACTTTTAGGAGGTGTGATGGTGTGGGGGTGCTTTACTGGTGATACTGTCGGTGATTTATTTAGAATTCAAGGAACATCTAACCAGCATGGCTACCACAGCATTCTGCAGCGATATACCATCCCACCTGGTTTGCACTTAGTGGGACTATCATTTGTTTTTCAACAGGACAATGACTCAAAACACACTTCCAGGCTGTGACTACATGGAACTCTATTCCACATCAAGTAACTCATGCAGTAAAAATAGATAAAAAAAAGCAGATAAAAAACACCTTATGGAACAACACAAACATAGGCGCATACACACACACACAGACACGATAACATGTGCACTATACACACACGTACACATGTATTTTGTACTGTATATATGTGGTAGTGGTGGAGTAGGGGCCTGAGGGCACACAGTCTGAATGTAATGTAATGTTTTTAAAATTGTATTAATTGCCTTAATTTTGCTGGACTCCAGGAAGAAGGTCCACACTCCACCATTTTGTATTTATTATGGGGATCCGTAATAAATACAAATACAAAAATGGAGTGCTGCATCAAATGATCTGGCCTTCACAATCACCCGGCCTCAACCCAATAGAGATGGTTTGGGATGAGTTGGACCGCAGAGTGAAGGAAAAGCAGCCAAGATCGTTGTAAAATCATTCCTCATGAAGCTGGTTGAGAAAATGCCAAGAGTGTGCAAAGCTGTCATCAAGGCAAAGGGTAGCTACTTTGAAGAATCTAAAATGTACCATATATTTTGATTTGCCAAGGTAAGATTAAGCCAAGGTAAGTTGCTAGCTAGCAATAAACTTATCTTATAAAAAACAATCAATCATAATCACTAGTTAACACACATGGTTGATGATATTACTAGATATTATCTAGCGTGTCCTGCGTTGCATATAATCTGACTGAGTATACAAGCATACAAGTATCTAACTATCTGACTGAGCGGTGATAGGCAGAAGCAGGCGTGTAAACATTCATTCAAACAGCACTTTCGTGCGTTTTGCCAGCAGCTCTTCGTTGTGCGTCAAGCATTGTGCTGTTTATGACTTCAAGCCTATCAACTACCGAGATGAGGCTGGTGTAACCGAAGTGAAATGGCTGGCTAGTTAGCGCGCACTAATAGCGTTTCAAACTTCACTCGCTCTGAGCCTTCTAGTAGTTGTTCCCCTTGCTCTGCATGGGTAACGCTGCTTCGATGGTGGCTGTTGTCGTTGTATTGCTGGTTCGAGCCCAGGGAGGAGCGAGGAGAGGGATGGAAGCTATACTGTTACACTGGCAATACTAAAGTGCCTATAAGAACATCCAATAGTCAAAGGTTAATTAATGAAATACAAATGGTATAGAGGGAAAGAGTCCTATAATTCCTATAATAACTACAACCTAAAACCTCTTACCTGGGAATATTGAAGACTCGTGTTAAAAGGAACCACCATCTTTCATATGTTCTCATGTTCTGAGCAAGGAACTTAAACGTTGGCTTTCTTACATGGCACATATTGCACTTTTACTTCTCCAACACTTTGTTTTTGCATTATTTAAACCAAATTGAACATGTTTCATTATTTACTTGAGGCTAAATTGATTTTATTGATGTATTATATTAAGTTAAAATAAGTGTTCATTCAATATTGTTTTAATTGTCATTATTACAAAAAAATTAAAATAAAATCGGCCGATTAATCGGTATCGGCTTTTTTTGGTCCTCCAATAAATCGATATTGGTATCGGCGTTGAATAATCATAATCGGTGGACCTCTACTTCTGACCCACTGGAATTGTGATACAGTGAACTATAAGTGAAATAATGTGTCTGTAAACAATTGTTGGAAAAATGTCCTAACTGACTTGCCAAAACTATAGTTTGTTAACAAGAAATTTGTGGAGTGGTTGAAAAACAAGTTGTTTTTTTTTTTTTTTGCATTTTACCCCTTTTTCGTGGTATCCAATTGTTGTAGTAGCTACTATCTTGTCTCATTGCTACAACTCCCGTACGGGCTCGGGAGAGAGGAAGGCAGAATGTCATGCGTCCTCCGATACACAACCCAACCAGCCGTACTGCTTCTTAACACAGCGCGCGTCCAACCCGGAAGCCAGCCACACCAATGTGTCGGAGGCTACACCGTGCACCTGGCAACCTTGGCTAGCGCGCACTGCGCCCGGCCCGCCACAGGAGTCGCTGGTGCGCGATGAGACAAGGAGATCCCTACCGACCAATCCCTCCCTAACCCGGACGACGCTAGGCCAATTGTGCGTCGCCCGATGGACCTCCCGGTCGCGGCCGGTTACGACAGAGCCTGGGCGTGAACCCAGGGACTCTGATGGCACAGCTGGCGCTGTAGTACAGCGCCCTTAACCACTGCGCCACCCGGGGAAAAACAAGTTTTAATGACTCCAACCTAAGTGTATGTAAACTTCCGACTTCAATTGTAGGTTTGTCCAAACTTTTGACTGGTACTGTATGTACTGTATATATTATATATGTGGTATATATATATATATATATATTTTTAATGCAACCATCAACCACAGGAATAACCCGTTCTCAATGAGTGTAGACAGCCTTATCACAGGAACATACAGGTAGGTATCTGCCAATATAAAGGAAACACCAACATAGAGTGTCTGAAAAGGATGTTGGGCCACCACGAGCTGCCAGAACAGCTTCAGTGCACCTTGGCATAGACTTCACAAGTGGACCTAAACCATGCTAGGAAAGTATTCAGACCCCTACCCCTTTTCCACATTTTGTTAAGTTACAGCCTTATTCTAAAGTGGATTAAATAAATAAATAAATACTCACAATACTCCATAATGTCAAAGTGAAAATAGTTTTGTAGACATTTTTGCGAATTTATTAAATATAAAAAACAGAAATACCTTATTTACATAAGTTTTCAGACCCGTTGCTATGAGAATCAAAAATTGAGCTCAGGTGCATCCTTTTTCCATTGATCATCCTTGAAATGTTTCTACAACTTGATTAGAGTCCACCTGTGGTAAATTAAATTCCCTGGACATGATTTGGAAAGGCACACACCTGCCTATATTAGGTCCCACAGTTGACAGTGCATGTCTGAGCAAAAATCAAGCCATGAGGTTGAAGGAATTGTCCATAGAGCTCCGAGACAGGATTGTGTCATTTCTGATACATTGAAAGTCCCCAAGAACACAGTGGCCTCCATCATTCTTAAATGGAAGAAGTTTGGAACCACCAAGACTCTTCCTAGAGCTGTCCGCCTAGCCAAACTGAGCAATCGGGGGAGAAAGGCCTTGGTCAGGGAGGTGACCAAGAACCTGATGGTCACTCTGACAGAGCTCCAGAGATCCTCTGTGGAGATGGGAGAACCTTCCAGAAGGACAACCATCTCCGCAGCACTCCACCAGTCAGTCCTTTATGGTAGAGTGGCCAGACGGAAACCACTACTCAGTAAATGGCACATGACAGCCCGCTTGGAGTTTGCCAAAAGGCACCTAAAGGACTCTTAGACCATGATAAACAAGAATCTCTGGTCTGATGAAACCAAGATTGAACTCTTTGGCCTGAATGGCAAGCGTCACGTCTGGAGGAAACTTGGCACCATCCCTACAGTGAAGCATGGTGGTGGCAGCATCATGCTGTGGGGATGTTTTTCAGCTGCAGGGACTGGGAGACTAATCAGGATTGTGGGAACAATGAACTGAGCAAAGTACAGAGAGACCCTTGATGAGAACCTGCTCCAGAGCGGGTTGGGGCGAAGGTTCACCTTCCAACAGGGCAATGGCCCTAAGCACCCATCCAAGACAATGCAGGTGGCTTCGGGACAAGTTCCTGAATGTCCTTGAGTCTCCCAACCAGAACTCGGACTTGAACCAGATCGAACATCTCTGGAGAGACCTGAAAATAGCTGTGTAGCGACACTCCCCATCCAACATGACAGGGCTTGAGAGGATCGGCAGAGAAGAATGGGAGAAACTCCCCAAATACAGTTGTGTCAAGCTGGTAGCGTCATATCCAAGAAGACTCGAGGCTGTCATCGCTGCCAAAGGTGCTTCAACAAAGTATTGAGTAAAGGGCCTGTACACATATGTAAATGTGATATTTAAGATTTTTAATAACTGTTTTTGCTTTGTCATTATGGGGTATAGTGTGTAGATTGATGAGGGAAATAAACAATTGAATACATTTTAGAATAAGGCTGTAATGTAACAAAATGTGGGAAAAAATCAAGGGGTCTGACTAATTTCAGAATGCACTGTATACTTTATATGCCTCATTGACTTAATTGTTTCCTTTATTTTGGCAGTTACCAGTATGTCTACAGTTTGGGCAGCATGCACTAAATATACAGCTTGTTGCATTGTGGCCATAGACATATAATCCATAGAAGGGTTTAGTAACTTCTTACCCTGGCAATTTGACTGTTAAACTCATGGGTACAGTAGCAATGGATACCAGTCCTGACTTGAATGGGAACTGCCATCTATGGATTATTGTTCTATGGTTGGTTGCGGCTTTCGGTTTGCCTTGCAGATTTCAAAATATAATCGCGGGTAAAACGTTTCAGTTTGGAAAGCAAAGTTTGGGGTGCCTATAAAAAAAACAAAGCCCCGGGGCCTATGATTTCTTAATCCGGCCCTGCCTACAAGGACATTTTTAACACCCTTACTCACTTCAAAACAGACAGCTCCTTCACACTTTGTTCTCTATGCTCATAAAACAAATACAATGTCAGAATCATTAGCTGTCTGTAGTGGGATTCTCCTTTGACTTTGTAGCCTTGTTGCCTTGAATTTAGCTGTTCGGAAAGAGAGAAAGCACCAAGCCTTCCCAGGAATTTCACCCTGTTCTCAACACAGATCAACACAGATCAGGCTTGGATGCTGGGACAAGAATCTATTCGGTGCCATTATTTCCCATAGACCCGCTAACAGTCCAGTTGTTGGCATAACTTTTTTTTTTCTCATCTCCCGACACAAAGCATCCCTGGGAAAGGAATGTCTTAGTCCCAAGGTAAAGAAAACGGTCTTGGTTCTTTCCCACCAATCAGCCTTCTCCCTCGGAATTCACAGCATCTTTCTCAGCATTCCGCATCAGTAGCAATCTGAGCCTCGCTCAGGCGTACTGGTCCTCTAATCCAGAGTTGTTTTAGTGGGATTCTGCAGCTTCCTCTTCCCACAGTTTGATAAAGCATTGCTCTAGAGTTTAGATAATGGCTGCAAAGGCTGTGCAGCCACAGGTGCAGTGACACATGGGTCAGGGCAAGGACACAGTCATACGTGACCACAACTAGGAGATAGCTGACCAGACCAGAACCACAGAGGTAGGAGATTCCTGACCAGACCAGATCAGGAACAGGTTACTAGGAGGAGAATTCTCTGATATGCTAATGAAGGTGTATTACCCAAATACTACATCAATGTGTAATTTATCACATTCATGACTAAACAACTTCATTGTTTTCCTCACTTTATGACTCATTTTAGTTTCAGGGCAAAAAGCACAACTGCATCAACTGAGGAGTGCTGATGAAAGCAGAATGAACACACTGTTCCCATACATAAAGATAATTCAGTCAGCATTGACCATATGTTCTTTGAATACGTGCTGCAATTAACTTTGGAAAGGGAGGATGTTAATCTAATATGTAATAATCTAAAATCATGGAAAAACCTTGACGAGCTTACATACAGTATATAATTACATTGGATACCAGGGGAGGAACTGACCATACATATGGTAAGATAAACACATTTTGACTTACCTGGAAATCATTGGCTTTGTTGTAGTGCATGTTGAGGGCTCTGAACAGCTCAGAGTCTCTGCTGATGGACATGTCTTTCACATCCGTGACCCCGTCCACTATGGCCTGGCGGGCAAACTTCTCCATCTGGATGTAGTAAAACTCCCGGAAGTTACTGAACCACTTGATGAGCTGAGAGGTGATACAGCGATTGAACTAGAGACACAAGGGGACAACAAGTTGAGAAAAATTGACTGGCATCGTTTACTCAGATTACGTGTCTTTATCGACCAAATAATCAAGTTGATGCAAGATGATCGAGAACCTACTCTATGTCAAAACCGTGTCTTTTCTCTTTTTCATATCGATTTACAAATCTGAGCTGGAATATAAATGTGTTGTTTTGGGTAAAACCTTCCACAAGTGAATAAAGATCTATATTTAGTATGTACATAGTCGACAATCACCCAACCTCAACCCAAATGGAGATAGTTTGGGATGAGTTGGACCGCAGAGTGAAGGAAACGCAGCCAACAAGTGCTCAGCATATGTGGGAACTCCTTCAAGACTGTTGGAAAAGCATTCCTCGTGAAGCTGGTTGAGAGAATGCCAAGATTGTGCAAAGCTGTCATCAAGGCAAAGGGTGGCTACTTTGAGAATCTAAAATATATTTTTGGGTTACTACGTGATTTCATGTGTTATTTCATTGTTTTGATGCCTTCACTGTCTTCACTCTACAACGTAGAGAATAGTACAGATAAAGTAAAACCCTTGAATGAGTAGGTGTGTCCACAGTTTTGACTGGTACTGTATGTAAGCAATATGGATTGTGTTGGTCTGTCATTTTATTCAACGTTAATTGCTCTGATCTTTTCCCACCAACTTACTGAATAAAAAAACATCTGTCAAAGCCGTGTGTTTCTAAACTCAGTCTTGACATTAGCCTGGTTATTCTATCTCTTCATCCAGAAAGAAAGAAAAAAATGCCCAAGGGCTGGGCAGGCATCAAAGACGTTTATTTTCTCTGCTGCTATCGGACGGTGAGAAAGCCACAGTGCAGCGCAAGGACAGAAGGAAGCTTCCCTCTCAGTGACTCTGCCTGATAGGATGGAATCGGACACCAGGATTAGAACTGTCTTTTGTTCAGTGCCACTTCCCACCACAGGGTCGTGGGCAAGGAGGAGATGCAGTAGGCTGCTGGCTGCAGGCCTCCCTTCTGACCCTAGGGTCAGATAGAGTAGTGTGGAGGCCAGGCCTGGGCCCCAGACACAGACTGGCCCTAGCAGGACATGTCCCGGCCACGGTGGAAGGAGAGGGGACAGGAGAGGAAACACACAGGGCACACAGAAATACAGGATGCTGTGGTTAGGCCCAGTGCTCGCCTCACAGCCTGCCTGCATGCATGTCTAAAACCTGCCCTGTATTGACGCAGAACGACAGTGGCTTTATTACAGTCTTTTGTCAGTCCATTTGCTGACTAGAGTGGCTTTTTAAAGAAAGAATGCCCCTCTATCTCCCTGGTCTATGCCCCAGGACATGCTACTGGCTTAACAGCTTTGTTTTTCTAAACCGTGTGTTCTTTTGTTTCCTTCCTCCGACCATTCTGTCCCAAAAATACATCAACAAGTATTCTGCAGGCAAATATGGTGAACATAGAACAAGCCCATTAACATTAAATAACCTAACGTTAATTAATATTGTGTTAGCTTACCTTGACATCTGGAAAGAAGGTTTTCAGCACATTGGAGCTGGGATAACGGGTGTAGAAGAACATCAGCTTAGCTTTCTTCAGATGGTTGGGGGTTAGGCCTTCCTGAATGTGTCAATGTGTTAAGGCCACAAGTTCTGTCAGTCGATCACAATTAAATACAGTTCACATACACTGTACAAAGTGTTAATAGATTAGAATACTGAATTGCCTCTGTCTCCAATTAAAATGAATGACACTAAATAACAGCTCTGTGGTAACCAGGAAGTCAATAATGACCCTACAACATTATAAACTAGATTTGGGATTTCAATTAGTCACTGCGGCTCTTACACCTAATGCCTAGCGGTGGTGATGGTGATTGTTTGGGAAATGCTTTGAATAGTAACTAGATGGAAGACATCTTCCAGCTAGAAACGATGATTGAAGTATGATTTTTTTAGTATTAATCTGCTTCATCATGTTACAAATAAAATCATACCTCAAGCAAAGTTTCTATTCAACTAGATCTTCAGAGGTCTTTCTTTCTGTAGCCCACGGCCACGCCTTAGGTAATACTTCCTTATCAGCAGGTCACAGCACACTATACATTAATTAGGGAATACAACCTTTGAAATAAGGAAGTTGGAATGAAAGATTGATGAGAAATTGTTCAAAGAGAACCACAGCTCTTTGTACAGTAAAGATAAAGCATATCCTCAGAGAGCCTAATACAATTCTTCTCCAAATCCTTACAACTAAGGACAATGACCACTTCTGACCACGGGCACAATCTTCACGTCACTTAGAGTTGTTCAGTAGAGGTGAAAAAGAAATATGGCACAGGAGTTGGCTTACAACAGTTTACCTGTGATGTGCCGTTAACGTATCCAGTGATCAAACAATGCTTAACAACAGCAGCAGGGGACTTATAGCCTGTTTCTATGATAATGATTATGGGAAATAATTATTAATGTTTCGTTTGACAATGTGATTATATTAATTTATGATTAAAGTGATCATAATCGTGATAAAATGCAGAGTGGTGTCATTGAATATACTCTCACTGGATTATATTTATTGTTGGAATGTTTTTTTTGTGTGTATAAACACATCTTTTGATGGCTGTGTATGTATCCAATATATACTCAAGAAGACAAGTGTTCTGGTAGGGAGGCACTTCTGCTTTCCACAGGCACTCAGCTCTGACCTTTCAGATGCACTCCTATCACACTGATGATAGAGAAATATATTCTGCACCTTTTCAAGTCTGAAAAAACACTGTTTCCTGGACAGAAACAGAAGCTTTCTCTGCCTTTGAAAATTGGCTTTTGTTCCTGACAATACTTATCAAAGCCTTGTATTCCTTTTTATTTGTCTTTTTCTAGACTTAAAGTCATTACTCTGCTCAGATTAAAGAAGATGCTATAATTTTATTTTGGGTTAGCGAGATCAAAGAAAAAATGATCCTTGAAGTCTGTATTAATGGAACTGCGCATGCTGTATTGAACCTCAGCAAATCATTGTTCAACTGGGAAGGCAAAACAGAGGGAGTTTGTATAGTGGATTTTATAATGAATGTAGATACATAATATCGGATAACTCAATATTAGTAAACACATCTAGGAATATTAATACAGTGTACATAATGCTCTATGTCATTATGTTTTTTTTATATTCTATGAAACATTTAATGCAGACATCCATAGACTATATACTTGTAAATGCAATTCTACATTACTACATCTATATGCTGACAAATGTTAAATGGAACACTACCACACTATGAGATTTTTTTAGGCCAGTAAAAGGATATATTCAGAGACATGTAGGAGTTTCTCTCTGCCATGCTCTGCATGTCCCCACACTCCATCTTGACGTGAGGGAGACACAGACTGTCCCCGGTCACTGGTCCTAAGCCTGATGTGCGAGGGTGGTGGGTCAGGTGGCTGGATGTCACTTTGGACCTCATGGCGATGGCATCCCAGGGCAGCTCCACAGAGTCTGGGGAGGTTCTGTCCATGGATGGGGTCACGCATGGAAGACCTCCGAAATTAGTGTGGGGCCCGTATTTGAGGAGGTGTTCCAGGATTTGACTGTCATGGAGAGGTGTGCTGTAGTTAAACTGGAATGGAGAATGGTGTAAGGGGTAAGGCCTCTTCACCGTCGGGGTAACTGAGCTAAGCTGGCTTAGGAGCGGCTTACGGACCACAAGAGACAGAGCCTCAGTCTGATCCTCAGGGCTGCAAGGCTCAGTGCTCTCGTAGTACTCTAGAGCCTGGGGTTTGACTGGCTCCTCAGTGTGTGATTGCTCCTGGTTACAGGCTACCTGGCCCTTCCTCTCAACTCCCAAGTCGATGTTCTCCGGGGTGTGACACATGCGCTGATAGGATGACTGGTTGAGCCCCGTGGAGGGGAGTTTCTTGAACACCATATCTACACTCTCACTCACCGCTTTGGAGAGCTCATGCTTCAGAGTCTCCTGTAGGTTCTTGCCTTCCGTTTGATGTGTCAGATAACTTCCGTCTTTCTTCACTCTGTCCTTACAGTCCCCTTTAGCTCCGTCATGCTTCCTCTCTAACTCTTCATCCATGTTTTTACGGAACCCAGACTCGTTGCTTGGTGTGGTGTCATCATGTTTTGCGGTGCTGGCTGTGCCTGTGCCATCTCTGTCCTCACGCTCAGTGTCTTCCTGGTTATAAACCTGCAAGAACTTCTCCTGGAGCTGTCTCAGGAGCCTCTGCATGCTCTGGAGCTGCTCCTTGAGCTTGTTGCACTCTTCATCCTTACTGCTGCTGCCACTGCTGCTACTGCTGCCTCTGTTAGCCAGAGCAGCAGCATTGAGACTGTGCTCCTGATGCTGGGGGAGCCTCTGTTTACGTTTGTTCTCCCTGTAGGCCTCTCTAGCCTCCCTGGTGTCTGACACAGCCCTCTCACTGTCCCCATGGATCCTGCTGTTGGGAGACCCCGCCATGCCTCGGATTATGTTCTCCACACGGGCACGCTTGGCCTGGAGGTGATCACTCAGCGGCCTGTCCCCCTCAGGGCTGGCTCCGTTTGAGAGGTGACTGCCTGGGGATGCAAATTCCGCCGTGCTGTCCTTGGAGGAGACACTGCTCTGGTCCTCCTGACTGGAGTCAGCCATGGTGGAGCTGGACACAGCAGAGGTCGGTAGGTAGAAGTGGCTTTCGTCCAGAGCCCTCTTGTTTTGGACGGTTTTGCGCAGGAGGTGGGAAATGATGGATCCATTGGAGTATGAGGTTAGAGGCTCATCGTACATGTTTCTGCGGAAGCAGGGGATCATGAGCTCAGCCTTGTCATCCTCCACACCGCCGTCACTGGGGTTGTGCATGTTCTGGTCAGGAAGGCTTAGGTTCATGCCCACTGTGAACCTTTTTATTGCTGTGTCGGGACACCTTAGAGTGAGTCACAATGAGATGAATGGACCACAGACTGCTCTGGAAATGCAGGTATCTGAAAAGCAAAGGATAAAACCTGAATACACCATAAATCTCTTATTCAGTACAGCATCTATAGCATGGGGTATATCTGTGAACAGTATGCAACACTTAACAATATTTGGGGTTCAAATTATTATGTTTTGGGGAAAGTAGAAAGCACGAGTACAAGTTAAACAGAACATAGAGCAGAGGGCTTGCACCAGAACACTTCGGTTACTAAATGTTAGTTGACAGTGCTCACTCATTTCTCTATTACATGCCACTTCAATTATGTTCAACAGAGTTGATTGAATGTATATAATCATGGTGGGAAACAATAATCTGCTTCTTCCATTATGCTTATGACATCTTAAAGTGGTGATGCACAGAAATAAACTGCTACTCAAAAGAATTGAAAATATAATGCAATAGCCTCACATGTGATCCTGCCATTTCATATTTAGAACTTGACATTTCATCTGTGATCTTGTAATCACTACCTCGGTTAACAAACTTGTTACTACATATTCATAGCATGGAATGTCAAAGGCCACTCGTTATTAGATCATTATTTGGAGATCCTCAGATGTATAAGAGAAATCTCTAAGAACTCAAGGCACAGGGGAGTCCACAGTTGTGTCTCCCTTTCATCTTGGGTTGGACATAGTCAATATGAATGATAAAAAAGAATAACAGTTTTACTCATGAAAGATAGTATTTAATCAGAATATGAAAGGCAAGAAAATATTCTGAAAAAACACACAAAGGATCAATCTACAGTACCAGTCAAAAGTTGACACACCTACTCATTCGAGGGTTTTTCATAATTTGTACTATTTTCTACATTGTCGAATAATCGTGAAGACATCAACACTATGAAATAACACATATGGAATCATGAAGTAACCAAAAAAGTATTAAACAAATATATTTGATATTTGAGATTCTTCAAAGTAGCCACCCATTGCCTTGATGACAGCATTGCACACTCTTGGCATTCTCTCAACCAGCTTCATGAGGTAGTCACCTGGAATGCATTTCAATTAACAGGAGAGCCTTGTTAAAAGTTAATTTGTGGAATTTCTTTCCTTCTGAACGCGTTTGAGCCAATCAGTTGTGTTGTAACAAGGTAGGGGTGGTATACAGAAGATAGCATTATTTGGTAAAAGACCAAGTCCGTATTATGGCAAGAACAGCTCAAATAAGCAAAGAGAAACGACAGTCCATCATTACTTCAAGACGTGAAGGTCAGTCAATCCGGAAAATGTCAGTAAATTCAAGAACTTTGAAAGTTTCTTCAAGTGCAGTCGCAAAAACCATCAAGCGCTATGATGAAACTGGCTCTCACGAGGACCGCCACAGGAAAGGAAGACCCAGAGTTACCTCTGCTGCAGAGGATAAGTTCATTGGAGTTAACTGCACCTCAGATTGCAGCCCGAATAAATGTTTCACAGAGTTCAAGTAACAGACACATCTCAACATCAACTGTTCAGAGGAGACTGCGGGAATCAGGCCTTCATGGTCAAATTGCTGCAAAGAAACCATTACTAAAGGACACCAATAAGAAGAAGAGACTTGCTTGGGCCAAAAAACATGAGCAATGGACATTAGACTGGTGGAAATTTGTCCTTAGGACAAAGATTGTGAGTTTTTTGATTCCAACCGCCGTGTCTTTGTGAGACGCAGAGTAGGTGAACAGATGATCTCTGCATGTGTGGTTCCCACCGTGAAGCATGGAGGAGGAGGTGTGATGGTGTGGGGATGCTTTGCTGGTGACACTGTCTGTGATTTATTTAGAATTCAAGGCACACTTAACCAGCATGGCTACCACAGCATTCTGCAGCGATACGCCATCCCATCTGGTTTGCGCTTAGTGGGGCTATTATTTGTTTTTCAACAGGACAATGACCCAAAACACACCTCTAGGCTGTCTAAGGGCTATTAGATCTTAAAGGAGAGTGATGGAGTGCTGCATCAGATGACCTGGCCTCCACAATCACCCAACCTCAATCCAATTGAGATGGTTTGGGATGAGTTGGACCACAGAGTGAAGGAAACGCAGCCAACAAGTGCTCAGCATATGTGGAAACTCCTTCAAGAATGTTAGAAAAGCATTCCTCATGAAGCTGATGGAGAGAATGCCGAGAGTGTGCAAAGCTGTCATCAAGGCAAAGGGTGGTTACTTTGAAGAATTTAAAATATAACATATATTTTGATTTGTTTAACACTTTTTTGGTTACTACATGATTCCATTTGTGTTATTTCATAATTTTGATGTCTTCACTATTATTCTACAATGTAGAAAATAGTAAAAATAAAGAAACCCTTGAATGAGTAGGTGTCTCCAAACTTTTGACGGATACTGTATATTATTAAGGGGAAAATAAATAAATTCCTGTTTTTATCTCTCATTTGCATTCAATTGTAGTTTCTTTGTAAATTGATTTATTCCAGTGTGTGGATCATGTTATTGCATATTTCTTTAATCTCTGTAATAACAGCATGTTAAGATAGCTAGTAAAAATGTCTCCTGGTGAAAACATGCATCGATCAAATTTACCACAATCACTATTAATTACACATTACAAATGACAGACTTGCATTCTATAAAAACAACACACAATGAATGTATATTTCACCAAGCCCTCATGTGCTAAATATTTTGTTTTACATAAGTGAGTAAATAGCCTTATAGCCAGTATGGACATTTTCTTTGCAATAACTTTTTTTGGAGGGAGAAACACAACAAAATAAAAATACAAATAATCTTATGACCACTATGACTACAGAAAGTTGGAAAAATAGACATCCTCAATAAATACAGGGAAGTCATTCATATTCCACTTACAGCACGACTTTAATGTATAATTTACAACACATTGCACATTGTGTAGGCTACCTGGTGTATGGCAGTGACTGAAGAACTGGTAGTCTCTATACTTGATTTACAATTTGAGGATGGATTATTTTCTCTTTATTGGATGGAAACGCTTTCTGTCGTTTGTTGAATCATCCTTACACATTTTTTAGTAAGGTTATCTAATAGGAGAGTATTTTTCTTTAGGCAATTAATGATTATCAAGTACATTTATTTGGATAAATCACAAACGTGGCATGATATTCTAACATAATAGTAAATGTAGCCTATAGTCTACGTCCATCTGCATGGAAATGACAGAACTATCCATAAAACTATAGTTAATCAATTATAGAGTTATTAATATATTTTTAGACAAGACGAACATAACAAAATGTTACAGTGCAGCTTGTAATCTGTAGTGAAAAGTAGTCTATAAGTGCTCATTGAGAGTTTTTGTATGTCAAATGTTTAATCAATAAGCCTAAAGTGTGCCTAAGATTTGCTTAAAAACACAAAACAAACGTGCCTTTATTTACTGAGTTAATGATATACACAAAAAAAACGTACAGAATTCAACATAGCTGAAATCATAAGCAACCAATTAATTTGCATGTGGACAATGCTGACATCAACTAACAATAAGGTCAACAATCATAGCCTTTAGTTGTGAAACTAAGGATGTAGCTGCGAAATGTAGGCTTAGTTGTCATCCTGAGAATGTCCCAAAGTAAACGAGCACACAGAACGCGCACCTTACCTGTTGCGTGGAGTAGGGTCGAGTTGATACACTGGTTGATACACTGAAAATGAATGTGATGAGAGCTGGAGCTACTGTCAATGCATCAAAAAGAAACAGGGGCGTGGCCTCGGAGTTGACTCAACTCTGAGGCCAAGGATGATTTTTTAAATTTCATTTCAACGTTATTTAACTAGGCAAGTCAGTTAAGAACAAATTATTATTTACAATGACGGCCTTCCCCATCATTCAAAACAAATACTCAATAGAACTAATTAGTTGAGCTCATATTAGTTGTTTAATAGATATTATTTTGTCATTTTCAACAAATCTATGTATTGGCATAATATGGCAATATTTCAGAGTGGTGAGTTTGAGGACAATTTGCAAGAAAACTGATTATGAAATGAGAAGAAACTGTATGCTACAAGTTGTGTTGAACTGATAGGCACTCACTTTATTGAGTGTAGACTAGATATCACATTATCAGTGATTTAATGGCCCTACCATTTTTTAAAGCTATAAACTGACATAAAATACAAAATAATAATATTATTGTGTAATTATCCAATCCTATTTAGGAATAGATGAGGAAAAATCAAACATGCATTATGCAAATGTATTGTAAGTTATTTTCACTCACTGAGCCATTAGCTTTTCCACAGTGGATCCTTTTTTGGGACATCCCTGTGATCAATCCCCTCTTTAGTTGTGGCTCTTGGTTCCTCCCACACTGCTTCCGCCTTTAGCAGGTTTTGGCGTACTACAGGGGAGGAGATTCCCTCCCGCCGACAGGTTGCTGTCATTACAGACACCATGTTATCCTACTCCCGGTGTCTCACCCGGAACTTCGGTCGTTCTCTCTCGGTCTTTCGTCAGGTAGGCATTAGATAAATGGAAAACTTTCACGCGGAGCTTCATCATGCTGCTGCCAACGTTGAGGTCTAGGTTAGCGAGAGGTGTAGAAGCGCCGCCGGTTGAGCAGTAGGCCTTCACATTGCAAGCCAAGGACAGCATGACACCCGATTCCCCGGCAAGACATTGGTTCAACCCGGTTTTGAATTCTAAAGCAATATCTCCCATATCATTTGATTATAGCTAACATTTTATTTGGTTTCACGAAGTTGGCTAGTTAGCCAACCAGTGGTTTATTTATCTAACGTTACCAAGCTACGATATGTTGAGGTCATTTGAGAGCACACAGCTATTTTTTTGTGATGATAGACTGTTGTATTTTGCCTAGTTAGCTAGCTATATTTTGAACAAGCTATGTTCTTTTTTTATTCAGATTTGACATCATATTGACTGTCCAATCTTTGCATAACTGGATTAAACAAACCAGTCGAACTCTCAAATACACAGATGACAGCCCTCTATCAATCTATTTTCACTTGGTTATATATTTAGTCATAGTAGCTAGTTATCCCCTAGCAGTCTGTTTGTATAATAGTGTATGCCTACATTGTTTCCATGGTTTGAAGTCACGGATTGGTACAACACGCATGCATTAATGGCGCTTTCAAGACAACTGTGAACTCGGTGAAAACGAGGTCAAATCATCACGTCGGTGATGTTCAGGTCGCAGGTCTGAGTTCTCGAAAGATGCCCAAGTTTCCGACTTGGAGTTCCGACTTGGATGAACAATCAACTATTTTTCCAAGTCGGAGGTAGTTTTTCTCCTAGTTCCCAGTTGACTTGAACGCTAGGAAGTCGGAGAGTTCCGAGTTCCCCAGTTTTTTTTCAACGTGGCAGTAGCCCTCCCCCACTACTGACCTTTGACTGGGGAGATACAGTATGTCAAAGTCTGTCTGTCAGACTGTTCATGTGAACATTGTAAACATGGTCCTTGGTAACAAACACCTGTTGTTGATTTGATGCATTTTCACTCCCTCGTTTTAGAAGGGGGGGGATATAACATATGCATATGATATATATTTTGAGTTGTTTAATGATTACTTTATATTGATAGCTAACAGGTTACTGTTCTCTTTGACAGGGAATCAATGTGTCTGCACGGCGGGCTGTGCCAGGTGAGTGTTTTGAAACTGCATGTTAATTACAGTAGTTGAACCCAACTCTTTATACTGAACACAAATATAAATGCAACATGTAAAGTGTTGGTCCCATGAGCTGAAATAAAATATACCAAAAATGTTCCATATGCACAAAAAGCTTATTTCTTTAGAATGTTGTGCACAAATTTGTTTACATCCCTGTCAGTTAGCATTTCTCCTTTTCCAAGATCCACCTTAAAGGTGTAGCATATCAAGAAGCTGAATAAACAGCATGATCATTACACAGGTGCTGGGGACAATAAAAGGCCACTCTAAAATGTGTAGTTTTGTCACAACACAATGCCACAGATGTCTCAAATTTTGAGGGAGAGTGCAATTGGCATGCTGACTACAGGAATGTCCAACAGAGCTGTTGTTAGATAATGTAATGTCAATTTCTTTACGTTCTGCGTTGTAAACTACTTCAGTGGGAAAATACTCACCTTCGATGGCCGCTGGAGAAGTGTGCTCTTCACGGATGAATACCAGTTTCAACCGTACAGGGCAGACGTATGACGTCGTGTGGGCGAGTGGTTTGCTGATTTCAAAGTTGTGCCATGGTGGCGGTGAGGTTACGGTATGGGCAGGAATAAGCTACGGACAACGAACACAATTGTATTTTATCAATGTCAATTTGGATGCACAGAGATACGTGACGAGATTTAGAGGCCCATTGTTGTGCCATTCATCCGCCGTCATCACCTCACCTGCACGGCCCCATGTCACAAGGATCTGTACAAACATTCCTGGAAGCTGAACATTTCCCAGTTCCATGGCCTGCATACTCACCAAACATGTCACCCATTGAGCATGTTTGGGATGCTCTGGGTCGATATGTACAACAGCGTGTTCCAGTTTCCGCCAATATCCAGCAACTTTGCACGGCCATTGAAGAGGAGTGGGACAACATTCCACAGGCCACAATCAACAGCTTGATCAACTCTATGCAATGGAGATGTGTCACAGTGCGTGAGGAAAATGGTGGTCACACCAGATATAGACTTGTTTTCTGATCCACCGCCCTACTTCTTTTTAAGGTATCTGTGACCAACTGATGCATATCTGTATCATCAGTCATGTGAAATCCATAGCCTAATGAATTTGACTAATTTCTTTATTTAAATTAATTTGTGTTTTTTAATGTAAACTTTATTTAACTAGGCAAGTCCAGTTAAGAACAAATTCTTATTTACAATGATGGCCAAACCTGGACGATGCTGGGCAAATTGGGCACCGCCCTATGGGACTCCCAATCAGGGCCAGTTGTGATACAGCCTGGATTCGAACCAGGGTGTCTAGTTACACCTCTAGCACTGAGATGCAGTGCCTTAGACTGCCACACCACTCGGGAGCCCTATATGAACTGTAGCTCAGTAAAATATTTGAAATTGTTGCATGTTGCCTATTTATATTTTTGTTCAGTGACTTTTGAGATTCTGCGCTAGAACTGAGTACTGCTGTCATCTGTCCTGCAGGATTGTCAGCTAGCTGTAGTGTCACTGTCAATAACCCTACGTAAGTATTATAGCTACACCATTGACCTGTCTTCTCATTGAAACATTGCTTTAGCTGTGTTTTAGCCTTGTATTATGCAGTTATACTTTCTGTATTGACTGTATTTTATTTGTAGGAAATGTGAGGCCAGGTCCAGCATCTTCCAAATCAGATACTTCAAGACATCTGTAGCTTGCAGTATGTATTTTCCTGGACTCCCATCTGTTTATTTGACCCTTGTGATCTAAGCAGTAATGTGATTCTGTGTAACACTACAAGAGTTGTATTAAGTCAGTATTGTGTTGTCTCCGTCTTTTAGGGAATGAAGTCATCACAGTAAAGACACCTGCATTTGCAGAGTCTGTCACGGAGGGGGATGTGAGGTGGGAGAAAGGTACAGTAACTTATGTTTGTCTCTGATTCTTGTGCTCATTCAGATCTACCTGGTTGCAGCCAGGTAGATATTTCTGTTTGCCACGCTTAATGCAACTGTCTCTTTACAGCGGTTGGTGATTCTGTCAAAGAGGATGAGGTGGTTTGTGAAATTGAGACGGACAAGGTATTTAATGGTCGCTGAATCACCCTTTGAGCTGCCATTTTCACAACAGCCTTTTATAGTAAACTAACAGTTAACTGTAGATGGTTAGAATAACAGACCCACGGAAAGTTTGATGTATCATGCATGGTCCTTGATGTTTTGTCTCGACCCACAGACATCCGTGCAGGTGCCGTCTCCTGCTGCTGGGGTGATTGAGGAGCTGCTGGTCCCTGATGGGGAGAAGGTCGAGGGAGGACAGGCTCTCTTCAAACTCCGGAAAGGAGGTCAGTACCACTGAGTTTACCATGTCTATGGTAGGACCACATAAAAAATCTTCTAAATTCAAGACGCATGGGAGATGTTGTGTTTACAGAGCTATTAGATTATACTTACAAATTATACTTACCTACAAAGTAAACACATTGCTATTGCCTAATGCATTCTTATACCTTTCTCTCCTCAGCTGTTGCTGCCCAAGCTGCAGAGGCCCCAGCAGCAGTAGTAGCCACTCCTCCACCCCCCCATGATGCAGCCACAACGCCCTCTCCTTCTCCCTCTGCAGTGGGCCCCATCCCTACCACTATGCCCCCAGTGCCACCCGTCCCACGAGCTGCCATCTTTGCCACACCAGGTTAGTATGTCAGCCACTCAATGAACTCAATGTCAAGTGAGAAGTATTTAACCTGTCCAGTGTTTACTGTTGATTATGGAAATAGGATAAATCACTTGGCCCTTGCCTGTTGACAGTGACACTTGGTAATGGCTAAGAAGAGGTGGCGTGGCACTAACAACTCCTGTTCACCTGTCTGTTCGGTACAGTTTCAGCCATCAAACCCACTGCTGCTCCTGCTGCCCCAGCCGCTGTCACAGATGGAGGGGGTAAACCAGTCAGGACAGAGCACAGGGTGAGGCATCATAATCAGGAATACTGCAGTAAAGGAACATTATTCTTAATATTCACAATGGCTCAGACCATAGTGTTGGTATACAAAAACAGTGTCTGATAGAATGCATAGCTGTTGTGATGTTTTCTCTTAAGGTAAAATATTTCTGTGAAAATTCTTTAAATATTTAGTTTTTCTTTTTTTTCTGTCTCAGGTGAAGATGAACCGTATGCGTCTGAGAATCGCCCAGAGACTGAAGGAAGCCCAGAACACCTGCGCTATGTTGACAACATTTAATGAGGTCGACATGAGGTAGGCAAAAACAGAATAGCTGTCCTACATAATCAAGCCCTATCTCTAGTAACATAATTAGATAGGAAATAGGTCTTAAAGGAGCTGATTACTCATCCAGAACATATTAAACATTACCACTACACTTTCAGTACAACAGATTCACTTACATAAATGTATACATTTATATTAGGGATTATATGTCCTGTCTAAAATAAAGGTGTCTAGATAAAGTAAAGTCAGAAGTAGAGAAATGCTATTCAAGCTGAGGCCATACAGATAATGATTAGAGATTGGAATCTGCTCAATGGGATACGCTTTTTAAAGCCAGATCTCCTCTTAAACGATGGAATGTAAATATTTGGTCCTAATATTGGTGAAAACAAAGATAAGATTTCTTAAAACAGGGGCTTTATTCATTTACAAGGAAATTACCCCTGGACTAAAGATTACACTTTGAGGATTTATTTTCCTTTGCAAATGTGGGGTGTCAGCTTTCAGCTATTCAGGGGTTTCTCTGCATCCTATTTGAATTGGCATTGATGGTCTGGAAGAAGACTTCCAGGCCTGGGCTCATCTATAGCCGAAGGAGCAGTCAGACCTGGAGACCAGAGACCTGCGCTCTGAGTGGACGAGCTGCCCCAACCGCTATGGGTTTTTATGACAGGCCAGTAAGATTTAGAGGGTTTTGGAATGTGAAGATTTTTATCGCTTCTTCTCTCCTTTCTCAGTGCCTTGGGAGAGGCTAATGCCGTTAGCGAAGAAACTTTAGAGTTTAAACCAGGTTAGAGACAGGAAAACAAACAAATAGAGATACAAGAGGCCCTTTTCATCATACAGAGGAGAAATGAGCAATGGTGAAACATTAGCCCAGTGTCAATAGCACTCGATCACCATGACCTGGAGAAGCTGAACTTTAACTGAAAAAATGAGTATCGTTTTTTAAAGTTTGGTTGAAAAGATTGAGTGTAATGCATGTTTTCGATCGATATGAGAGCCTAATTCTCTCCACAGCAACATCAGTGAGATGAGGAAGGCCTACAAAGACGCTTTCCTGAAGAAACACAACATCAAGCTGGGCTTCATGTCTGCATTTGTCAAGGCTTCAGCATATGCTCTGATGGAACAGCCTGCCGTCAACGGAGGTGGGCTCTTCTTTCTGAGAAGTTGCTTTACTTGTCATATGAGTCTGAATAAGGCAACACACATTTTGTATCCACTGGTATCAGGCGTATGTGGTTAAGTTGGTTAAGAACAGGAACGAGATTTACATAGACAACCGTGCTTAGTGTGTACTCCACCAATGCCTCTCTGGCCTATTTAAACTAGCCACAGTCAAGAAGTGGTTAATTTTCACTCGTAAAATTGTCTGTGGGCCACCTCCCCACAGACACAAAAACGCTGTATGCTTCAAGGAAGTGAATCATAGAAGCCAAAGCAGACTGTACTCTCAAATGGCCACCCGGCAAGTGATACCGGAGCTCCAGGTCTAGGTCCAATAGCCTCCTTAACAGCTTCAACCCCCCCCTGTTTTTACACTGCTCCTACTCACTGTTTTATTATCTATGCATAGTCACTTTACCTCTACCGAAAGTTTATTAGTATTTAAAATGTTCAAATCCCTTTCATACCGTTTATATTTTTAGTCATTGACGACACCACCAAAGAGATTGTGTACAGGGACTACGTGGACATCAGTGTGGCTGTAGCAACACCAAAGGTAATGCCGATGGTTGGCTACTCACTCACATTGAACACTTTTACAACAGGGCTAATATACAGTACCAGTCAAAAGTTTGGACACACCTACTCATTCAATGGTTTTTCTTTATTTGTACTATTTTCTATATTGTGGAATTATAGTGACGACATCAAAACTATGAAATAACACATTTGGAATCATGTAGTAACCATAAGTGTTAAACAAATCTAAATATGGAATGCTGCATCAGATGACCTGACCTCCACAATCTCCCGACCTCAACCCAGATGAGATGGTTTGGGATGAGTTGGACCGCAGAGTGAAGGAAAAGCAGCCAACGCGTGCTCAGCATATGTGGGACCTCCTTCAATACTGTTGAAAAGCATTCCTCATGAAGGTGGTTGAGAGAATGCCAAGAGTGTGCAAAGCTGTCATCAAGGCTAAAGGTGGCTACATTGAAGAATCTCAAATATAAAATATATTATAATTTAACACTTATTTTTGTTTACTACATGATTCAAATGTGTTATTTCATAGTATTGATGTCGTCACTATAATTCCACAATGTAGAAAATAGTAAAAAATTATGAAAAACCCTTGAATGAGTAGGTGTGTCCAAACTTGACTGGTACTGTACATGAACCAAAACTCAGAATATCTAATGTGTCCTGTCTCCCAGGGCTTGGTGGTGCCTGTCATCCGTGGAGTGGAGGGAATGAACTTCGCTGACATTGAGAAGACCATCAACGAGCTGGGGGAGAAGGTAGGATAACATGGTTTTCTCTGTACTTTATGTTTGGACTTTGTGCATCTTCTAAGTTGATGATGTTGATTGCAGGCTCGTAAGAATGAGCTGGCCGTGGAGGACATGGATGGAGGAACCTTCACCATCAGCAACGGTGGCGTGTTTGGATCCATGTTTGGCACGCCCATCATCAACCCTCCGCAGTCTGCCATCCTGGGAATGCATGGTATCTTCGAGAGGCCAGTGGCCATCGAGGGCAAGGTTGGCTCTGTTCTGTAGACTTTGATTTTACACCATATATTGTAGATTCATATCTCAGGAGAACTCCTTATCATAAACTCAGCAAAAAAAGAAACATCCCTTTTTTAGGACCCTGTCTTTCAAAGAGGATAATTTGTAGAAATCCAGATAACTTCACAGATCTTCATTGTAAAGGGTTTTAACACTGTGTCCCATGCTTGTTCAATGAACCATAAACAATTAATGAACATGTACCTGTGGAATGGTCGTTAAGACACTAACAGCTTACAGACGGTAGGCAATTAAGGTCACAGTTATGAAAACTTTGGACACTACAGAGGCCTTTCTACTGACTCTGAAAAACACCAAAAGAAAGATGCCTAGGGTCCCTGCTCATCTGCGTGAATGTGCCTTAGGCATGCTGCAGGGAGGCATGAGGACTGCAGATGTGGCCAGGGCAATAAATTGCAATGTCTGTACTGTGAGACGCCTAAGACAGCGCTACAGGGAGACAGGATGGACAGCTGATCATCCTCACAGTGGCAGACCACGTGTAACAACACCTGCACAGGATCGGTACATCCGAACATCACACCTGCGGGACAGGTACAGGATGACAACAATAATAATCTCAACGCTGTGCGTTACAGGGAAGACATCCTCCCTCACGTGGTACCCTTCCTGCAGGCTCATCCTGACATGACCCTCCAGCATGACAATGCCACGCCATACTGCTCGTTCTGTATGTGATTTCCTGCAAGGCAGGAATGTCAGTGTTCTGCCATAGCCAGGGAAGAGCCCGGATCTCAATCCCAGTGAGCACGTCTGGGACCTGCTGGATCGGAGGGTGAGGGCTAGCCCCCCCCCCCACACCCCCCAGAGATGTCCGGGAACTTGCAGGTGCCTTGGTGGAAGAGTGGGGTAACATCTCACAGCAAGAACTGGCAAATCTGGTGCAGTCCATGAGGAGATGCACTGCCGTATTTAATGCAGCTGGTGGCCACACCAGATACTGTTACTTTTGACCCCCCCCCCTTTGTTCAGAGACACATTCCATTTTTGTTAGTCACATGTCTATGGAACTTGTTCCGTTTATGTCTGTTGTTGAATCTTATGTTCATACAAATATTTACACATGTTATGTTTGCTGAAAATAAATGCAGTTGACCGTGAGAGGACTTTAGTTTATGTGGAATAGAGACAAGAAGCAGTTTGTCTCTGAAGCTCCTCTTCCTCTGCTGCAGGTGGAGATCCGCCCCATGATGTACGTGGCTCTGACGTACGACCATCGCCTCATCGACGGCAGAGAGGCGGTCACCTTCCTGCGTAAGATCAAGACTGTGGTAGAAGATCCCAGAGTGCTGCTACTGGACATGTGAGCCAGCCTCCCCAGTCAATGGCTAAACAAACCAACCTACCGCCCTTCACACGCAGCAGCTATACCTGCCTGATTAACCTAAACTGCAGACGTTTTGTGTTGGTTAACTAGGAAAAGGGATACTTGAATAGACCAAAAGGTGCATTGGACTTATTGCATGGGCTGAAATTGTAAAAAAATGTATGCTAAATGTTGTGTGTCTGGGGCAGGGAGTGGGTGTTGTACATCTCAAAGCACCATTTGCTATTTTCTACCTACAATAATTATAATATAAATGGCAAAAAGTTGCATTAAGTATTTTTCATGTACTTTTTCTGAGAACAATTGTAGCCTATCAGAAGATGGACTGTGAAAACACTATATCCTAAGATGTTCATGGTACAGGTTATTGATGCTTTGTTACACTGATGAAGTGTCAGGACCCAGTCATCTCATTCACGCACACTTAAATTCTGTTTATGCTGTGTAAAAAAACAAAACTATTTAAAGACAAGATTTCAAGGTTTAAAAACTATGCTTTTTGTTTTCTGTTTACACACACTTACTTGCCTTTTTTACAGAATGCTCTCAATGACTGGCGATAAGAACAATTCAGAAACCAAGTGGCTGGTGTGTAGTGTAAAATAGATATTGCCAGGCCTTGGAAGCTTTAAGAAATGGAAACATTAAAGAGACTGAGAACACACCACATCACTTACAAGTCAGGAAGTGACTGTCTGAGCTGTGGTAGAAATAGTCATAGGCCAGGGTTAAACAAACTTGGTCCTGGGGCCCTACCTGGGTGCACATGTTTGGTTTCTGCCCTAGCACTACAGTTGATTCAAATAACCAACTGATCAAGCTTTGATTATTTGAATCAGTTGTGTAGTGCTAGGCCAGAAACCAAAACGTGCACCCAGGTAGGGCCCCAGGACTGAGCTTGAGAAACCCTGATATAGGCTATGTACAGATGACCAGAAAAAAGGCTGACCATGAGTGTATTAAAGACTAACACAGCACAGATGCATTACTTCATTTTACTAACCTTATTGTCAACGCTGTTTATCACAGCCATTGGCTGACAAAGTATTTGTGTAGTAAGTGTTTGACAATGAAAAACATCCGTTTCCATACTTGGTGATGCTACGCATGGATGTTAACAGTAGCATTGCATGTCATTTGTACAACAAATACCCCAAAAGTCACCCAGGAGTACATTTTGCCCTACTATGTTTACACTAGCCTCTATTATTCAAACATGGAGGTCACAAAGACAACACTGCAGGCAGAGTTTGGTTGTTGCAGGGCTGACATGTTGGCTGTGTGCATATTGCTCTGAATTACCCTTCTAATCTATCATTCTTTGGGAAGAACAAGATGCTCAGGAAGTAGCTCCAGAGTTGGGGTTTCTATTTTAGCCACAAGGGGGCAGTGGCTGCCCAACTTCACTTGGCTGCAGATAACTGTTCAGGCTACAGAGTCTGTTGACCTGCTAACTGCTCAGTGCCTTCCAGGAGACACCATTGAAGAAGGGGTGACACTTGATGTCACTCACTCCACCGCCTCCAGAGCCCAAACGATAACCAGCGTCAAACTGCAGAAGCTGTGGAACACACAATAGTCACTCACTCAAACTCAAGCCAATTTGAGTTTGTACAATGTGTGTGGCTGTGTGTATCTGTGGTTGCAGGCTAGCAGCATGTGTGTATATGTCTACGGTATTTACACTACCAGTCATGTGTGTAATAGGACTCAGGCCTTACCTCAGTGAGCAGGGAGGCAGCTGCAGTACTCAGCTGGTCTGGGATCAGAAGCTGGGTGTGAGAATGTACCCCGGCTGGGTGGAACTGCCACAGAGGCTGGAGGCACAGGAACAGGCATAGTTTCAACAAGGACTTGATAATGGTACCAACACAGATACACTATCAACAGACCAGTTGGCAGCACTCTAATCAATATACATACACACGTTTGGATTGGAAAAAAACTTTACTATGACGGAGGGTAAGATTCTGGCCTCTTTTTTTCTTCAAAGGATTATTCAATACAAATGTTATTTACCATTCCTGTAAGAAGTTCAAATAGCAATGCCCCCAGACTCCACCAATCACAAGCCTCTGTTATTTTGGACACACCTCCAATCTCTATTGGCAAACAACAAACAGAA
Organism: Oncorhynchus mykiss; assembly: GCF_057628025.1. NCBI lineage: Eukaryota > Metazoa > Chordata > Actinopteri > Salmoniformes > Salmonidae > Oncorhynchus > Oncorhynchus mykiss. The sequence continues at coordinate 65,916,689 of NC_143046.1, read as the reverse complement.
CTGTTATTAACAGGTTTCTTATTGGATCAAACTAAATGTCTGATATATAATAACACTAGAAGGCACTTTAGGGTAGCAGCCATATGTGGAACTGTTGTGACAGTTTTACTAAATAAACAGTGTTTCCACCTGGGGCACAGTACATCTGGTCCATAGCTTCAGAGTTGGTTTCTGACTGAACTTCACTCCACTGGCCAAAGAATGTCAGGCAGACCTTTCCTGTTGAGAAACATGACAATATGTCACAATCAAAGTTTGTTGAGTTTTCAAGACTCAACTCGTGCCAAAAACTGAGACCTTACGGAGTTAAAGTGATTTAGGTGACTAACCGATGCTGGTAAGCAGGATGTTCTTTGGGTTGAGGTCACGGCACATGACACCTTGCTGGTGAAGACTCTCCAGGGCCAGGAGGATCTGAGCTCCCAACAGACGCACCTCTGCCTCAGGCAGCCCCCAACAGCCCTGCCTGACCCCGTCTCTCCCTCTGGAGGCCTTGGCAGGGAACTTGGGCTGGTGGCACCAGCCCTCCACCTCAATGATCTGATCCTGACCCTGTCCATCTGATCCATTTGACTTCAGGAAAGCATTCATGTCCTCCTTCCGACACTGTGGGGAGGCCCCTGTGGGGCCAGTGGTGTTAGGGTCACACAGTGATCCTTTCCCTTGGGGGATGTCCTTACTCAAAGGGCTCAGCTCCCAGCCCTCCTTCACCTCCTCCCCTGGCTCTCTGCAAGGAGGCCCCACATGATACTTTGCCCCTGTGAGGGCCAGGGAGATGCCTGCCTGGTTCCCCTGCTGTGTCCCAGCACTGAGACAGTGAGGCAGGGAAGGGGGGTGAGAGATCCCTGAGGATGTCCTCATGACCTTCAGCTCGTCTACTGTAGAGGGACACACAGCTCTGCCAGGCTGGGAAGTCTCTGTGTCCCTGCTTACTAAGTTCACAATGCTCTTTTCAGTAGTGTGACGGTTTACCTGTTCTTCCTGCCCTCTCTCCTGGTGTGTGGATAGCTCTACACCCACAGTGTTCTCAAGGTCTCCACCTGAAACACTGCCTTGGTGAGAGCCATAGGAGGTCAAAGTTGCCATCTCACTAGCCTGACTTTGATTATGGAGGGGAACATAACTTTTCTGTGAATACAAACTAATAGAATGATTCTTCAAGTTCACTGTTGACCCTGTCCCACCAGAAGAGGTCTGAGTTGTTTGAGGTACAGGTTTAGCGGCAGCTATATCGGATTCACTCTCACAATTCTGTGTCAGATCAGCAGCCTTCCACACCACGTCAAAATCCAAACTGGATTCAATTTTTTCTGTTCCAGTGGCCTTCCCAGAAGGCTCAGAGGTGACATCAGGAACCTGATCGATGCACAGATGACTAGGAGGAGCAGGCTTGTCCTGAGTTTCAGAGTGCAAACACTGATTGTGGCCTGCTGGATGGATATGGGGACTGATGTCTGTCCTCATTGGCCCAGATAAAGAGGGCTGTAGCGCTGTAGACCTTGAGTTGTTCTGCAGGCAGCCTGTCTCCTCGCAGTAGGAGTGGGTCCTACAGCCTTCCAGACGATGCTGAGCCTCATGCCAAGATGGAGGGGAGTCTGTGTCTGGGCTCTCCTCGTTCTCCCTCTCCAGGAGAGAGGTTGTCCCTGTGTCCCCTCTGTCATTCTGCTGGTAGTCTGAGCTGATAGTAGGGGAGGTGTAGCTGTTCTTCAGTTTGATCCTGTGCTGGCTGGGAATATAGCATTCTGGGTGCTCCTTGGCTTGGTCGTTCCTCACCTTGGACAGTTTGGAGAAAAGCTTCCCACCTACAGAGCATAGAAAAGTCAATACATCATAAGACAATAGTAGTTTTTCTTTATTTTAATTCAGCTATTTTTTCTAATCTCCTTGGCATCCTTGACCCAAAATGGCTGAAGAGTGCAACCATCAACAAAACAAATGTAACCTGTAGGTCCACTGCTATGCCATGGACATAAATCTCCCTTTGCATGGCGATAGGCTAGGTAAGAGCATCCGCTACATCTCACATACTGCAGGGCTGGCAGGCAGAGCCTGTGTTCAGCTCACCTTGAACATGCTCCAGATGCAGGTACACAGCATCCTCACTGACATAGTACCTCAGCAGCTTCACCATATAGGGGACGCCCTGGGGGATGATAGTGGGCTGGTCCCGGCTCTCCCAGCTCGACTTGGGCAGGCTCTGAGAGGACACAGCGCAATAGAACAATACATGTATGACTATGCTGTTACTATTACCTTGGTCAAAATACAACTTCTCTACTGTAATACACATTGTTCTCTTGTCTAGTCTTAGTCTGTCTATAGTTAATTGATAAAAACAGAAATCTAAAAACTAATCTCAACAAAAGCGGGCTTATACCTGGTTCTAACACGCGTCCTTTGTCCTGATCTTGTCCACATTCTGATTGTTAAAACAGGTGTAGACGATTAAAAGACACATTGTGATCAGATCTTCCTGACCACTTACGGAGGTAGTCAGGCATGCATTGTGTCTGGATATCTTTAGTGTAAACAGATCTAGATAGTGAAACCATTTAAATCCTCATTATCCCACCTTGTAAAATCATTGACAGGTGGCACTACTGACTTATGGCATCAATATGTGTCTTAAAATAATAAATAAATATTATTTTGAAAGAATATCCATCAAATAATTTATATACAGGGAGAGACCGGGAAATCTGATCACAATGTGGAAACAGTGGTCGTATAAAAATATACATTTTAATATCATATGTAGACACATTTCTCAAGATCTGGGCACAATCAGAATGTGGACAAGATCAAGACACATGATGCATGATAGTGCCAGGTGTAAACGAGACTACTGAGACCTGCGCCTTAGAGACCCTGCTACAGTATTTTCCAATAACAACTCTCTGGTTACGGAAATCAGAGGTGCATTTCCACTAAGAAGGTCAGAGTGGAGGGCTTTTAGCCAAATCAATGGTGAAGGATACTCAAGACTGAGAGTATTCCCATTGACTGGGCTGCCACAGAATGGCTGGCATGGGTCCAGACCGTACAACAGCCATCTGTGCACTGGATATGCATCTACACAGATAGACAGCTGCACTGTGACAGCTGAACTGTTTCTACTACACGTCTGCCACTCTGTCCTCTGACATACTGTATTGGTAGTGTTAAGTACTTACTTTAACAACACATTTCTCCTTTGTAATCAGGCTTTGGACAATCAGGACCTTGGGGAGAAGACGTACATTTTATTTTAGTTTAAATAGAACATAGTATGTTATTAGATGGTTGTGACATTTTAGGACAAGGTACTATTTGCTTAGCTAAGCATGGTTGTCACTGGATCTATAAGACATGGTATATGTGTATGTGACCAATAAAATGTGATTTGGTTAATAAAGGGTTAACTACAGCCAGGATGTCTGTTCAAGAGAGTATCATCAGTCTAACAAAATGTTATAGTACCCATGTCTGGTTGAGAGCAGTGAGTGTAAAAACGTCCTTACCTTATCGATGATCCCCACCACTTTACACATCTCCAGATCCTCCACTGGGCAGCTCAGGTGTCTGATTGGCCGGAATCTCAGACTACTGTAACCCTGGTGATAAAAAGAGATTACAAATCAGTACAGGACAGATAACAGCGATGTGGACACGTGTCTGTGTTTAATTCAGATCTGAAATGTTGCTTCTACTCAAGGATTAGTTACAATCTTAGAACAGATATTAGCATGTTGCATAAGAGAGAGGGGGAGAGAGAGCGCCCAGCCGGCCAGTGCGAGGCATCCTGGCAGATGTGATCTTCTCGCCCTGGTCGGGTGTAGTGTAACAGAGGGAGATGAGGGAGTTGTTGTGCTGTTCTGTAGCCCATCTCTAGAGAGAGGCTATAAGCAGCACATACTGGTTGCTTTGAGGATGTGACTCAGGCTTTCCCAGAAGGAAATGATTCAGAGAGGTGCTAACTGGAAGATTAGCACTTAACCACCTCTTCAATAAACAGACGAGACATATAAATCAACACAGGAGTAAAAAGCTGGAAAATGAGTGTTCAGTTCCCTGAGTAACATGGATGATCAGAGTGGGTTGATTTCCATCAATAAGATTTGCACAGTATTATGGAATGTTCATCTTGTCAAAATGAGGGTTCAAAGGTCATCTTCTTACCCCTAAGTGAGAGTTCCCCTTTCCCAGGTTGTCCTGCAGGTGGGAGATAAAGATTTCCTCGGCCCTCTTCAGATACTGAGTAGTCTTCCTCTTCACAGCCTCCCGGCGCTCCTTGTTAGGGTCCACTGGAAGACAGACCAACTACATCAGACCTCAGTTCTCTCCCTCTCACACAATGGAGAAACCTCACTCCACTAAACTGAAACTGAAATAACCTCATCATTCAAACACTTCTGTTTGAATATAGCTGACATACTTCACTAGCACAGTAGAGAGAGAATATCCGGCATGCTTTACCAGTATGGATATCGTTCTCTGACCTTGGCTTCCTGACTTCCTGTTTTTCATAGGAATTATTTAATTTAAAACAATGGATGAATCATGAGCAGATAAATCCACATGTTCCTGTTTCATGCCTCATGACTTATTCTCACTGTGTTGAGTAGCTAAAGTCTGTAGCGCCTTAACCTGCTCTATTCAATATCACCCTAACCAGAACCCTGCATGTTGACAGAATACTCTAGAGTACAGTAGATTACCACTGTACCTTGAACTCCATTGAGCAGCAGGTCAACCCCATTCTTGTAGTAGCTGAAGGCAGCTTCATAGTCTTCACTGACCTCCCTGTCCAGAGCCATGCGGATCTGCTTGGCTGCCTCCACCAGGTAGTCTCTCTTGGCCATGGCTGTCCTGGCTCGGCACTGTGGAGGTCCAGACGGGCCTAGCAGCCACACAGAGTGTACCGAGCTATATGGAATCACACAGACCTGTATGTCCTAGGAGGAGTCATAACACGACCAGCCACCGCTAAGACGTTCCTCTCTTTAAGGGAAGTTCCTAAGAATAATCCTTACGATGGCAGAGAATAATTGATCAAATCTTCCAGAGATGGTTAACTACCAAAAGCCAAGATTTCCCCAGGGCTACAGTAAATCCCTTAACTAGTCACTTGTCTGAGAAAAACATGACGGCAAAGCATGAAACTGAGAGTAAAGTGAAAGTAATGTGACCAATAATAGACTGTTTCTGTTCCTCTCCCCTTACAGGCAGCTGGTGGCACTGTAATTGGGGCGGGAGGAAGGGAAAGGGGGATACCTAGTCAGTTGTACGACGGGCTCATAATAATGGCTGGAAAGGAATACATGGAATGGTGTCAAACATTGGAAACCATGTGTTTGATGCCATTCTAGTCGACCCATTCCAGCCATTATTATGAGCCATTCTCCCCTCACCAGCCTCCTCATCAGATCATAAGGATGTGGAGTGTCTCACCTTTTCTCCCTGGTCCTATCAGCAGTGGGACTCATCTCTGGCAGCAGTTAGTCGGCTCACTGGGGGGGTTATCCTCCTCCACTTGAAGGTTAAAGTCTTTGTTTTCAAGCATGATGATACGAACCTGGGTCATCAGAGAGTTCAGTTTTTACTTCAGTAGAGCACAGGAAGTGAGTATGAGTGTGCAGCTCTGGTACTATTGCTGATGAATAAACACTGTCAGTGCTGCAGGGGTGGTGAGGAGGATGGATGACTCAAAGTACTTACAGTGCCTTCAGAAAGTATTCAGACCCCTTGACTATTTACAAAATTGTTACTTTGCAGCCTTATTCTAAAATTGATTAAAATGTTTGTTTTCTTCTCATCAATCTACACACACCCTATAGTGACAAAAGCAAAAACAGGATTTAAGAAATGTTTGCTAATTTATAAAAAATAAAAGAAACAAAATAACATTTACATAAGTATTCAGACCCTTTAATGAGCACTGTGTTGAAGCACCTTTGGCAGCAATTACAGCATTGAGTCTTCTTGGGTATGATGCTACCAGCTTGGCACACCTGTATTTGGGGAGTTTCTCCCATTTTTCTCTGCAGATCCTCTTAAGTTCTGTCAGGTTGGATGGGGAGCATTGCTTTTTTCAGGTCTCTCCAGAGACATTAGATCGGGTTCAAGTCCAGGCTCTGGCTGGGCCACTCAAGGACATTCAAAGACTTGTCCCAAAGCCACTCCTGCGTTGTCTTGACTGTGTGCTTAGGGTTGTTGTCCTGTTGGAAGGTGAACCTTCGCCCCCAAAGTGAGGTCCTGAGCTCTCTGGAGCAGGTTTTCATCAAGGATCTCTCTGTACTTTGCTCCGTTCATCTTTGACTCCATCCTGACTAGTCTCCCAGTCCCTGGCACTGAAAAACATGCACACAGCATGATGCTGCCACCACCGTGCTTCATTGTAGGGGATGTGCCAGGTTTCCTCCAGACGTGACAATTCAGGCCTATCTTGTTTAACATGGTCTGAGAGTCTTTACGCACCTTTTGGCAAACTCCAAGCGGGCTGTCATGTGCCTTTTACTGAGGGGTGGCTTCCGTCTGGCCACTCTACCATAAGGTGGTGGAGTGCTGCAGAAATGGTTATCCTTCTGGAAGGTTCTCCCATCTCCACAGAGGAACTCTGGAGCTCTGTCAGAGTGACCATCGGGTTCTTGGTCACCTCCCTGACCAAAGCCCTTATCCCCTGATTGCTCAGTTTGGCCAGGTGGCCAGCCCTAGGAAGAGTCTTGGTGGTTCCAAACTTTTTCTATTTAAAAATGATGGAGGCCACTGTGTTCTTGGGGAACTTCAATGCTGCAGAAATGTTTTGGTACCCTTCCCCAGATCTGTGCCTCAACACAATCCTGTCTCAGAACTCTACAGATAATTATTTCAACCTCGTGGCTTGGTTTTTGCTCTGACATGCACTGTCAACTCTGGGACCTTATATAGACAGGTGTGCGTCTTTCCAAATCATGTCCAATCAATTGAATTTACCACAGGTGGACTCCAATCAAGTTGTAGAAACATCTCAAGGATAATCAATGGAAACAGGATGCACCTGAGCTCAATTTTGAGTCTCATAGCAAAGGGTCTGAATACTTATGTAAACAAGGTATTTCTGTTTTTAATTTTTAATACATTTGCAAAAAAAAATGGTTTAATTCTTTAATCTAAAAACAAATCTGTGTTTATGTTGAATTAACGTGGAAAACTGATTAGATTTGGAAAAAATAAATCAACCTAAGGTAGCTCTTAGCATACCATACAAGTGCACTATAAAAATGTGCTGATGCCTTACCATTGTCTATCATTGTGACATGGGGTTAGTTTTGTATCCCACTCACATACACGTTATCATTCCTCATACAGTCTAATGAGGAGAAGTCATAGTGTGTCTGTTGTTGAGAATCAGTCCGCCTCCTGCAGTATTTCCATGTTACATGCACCAATATCCTTGATACTAACGACAAACATTGTCAGCGTAGAGACAAACCAGAATACACAAGATTAACAATACAATAATCCCATTTGTTTGTCTGCAATGGATAGACATGCTTGCATCATACATTCATCTTGGTCGCCACACGACAGACAGCACATGCACACATATATCCTACCTGATGTGATCAGAGCATGCCCCCTAGACCCACTGCCCCAGCAGCAGCCTTCGTCCTCAGCAGCCTCCCTCTGCACAGATATCAGGAAGAGGAGGAGAGTTCAGCGAGGCTGCTGCCTATTGGTTTGACATTATGTAAGGTGGTACCATTAGCCACGAGGCCTTAACTTCCCCCGTCTCATCCTGACAGATGCTATATTTAAAGAGATGGAGCTGTCAGATAGAACAATGAGACAGATATTTTACTGGATGTATATAAACGTGAAGCATCCGCTTGGCGTTTCCGCTGAGGGGAAACACACTGGCGCGCAGTGGGAGAAGATGGAACGAGATGGATTTTGGCCGACATTCAATACAGTTTTCTTTTCGCAAAACTACAATATGTCATGAACAGAGTGGGCTACGGTTTGTACACTTTGGCCTTTGCAAAAGTTTTTTTTAAATCACGTTGTTTAGAAGGAGTGCAAAAGCAAAAGCGAAGTGAGTTATTGCACACGCGCACTTCAGAGAGTAGGCGTTTCTTAACGGAAATATGCAGATGATGCTAAAACGCACCAATGGGATCTCGCTAACTCGTGCTTGGCTCTACCCCCTCCTTGTGTGTTCTGCCCACTATGGCTCATTTGTTCCCCTTGAAAACGACAGACTTTTGTCTATCTTGGTTTAGTTATAAAAAATATTCGGTTCTGTTCTGTTTTTGTCTTGCTTTTGTTCTCAGACCTTTTTTCTATTTCAGATAGATTTGGCAATTTATTACAGTATAATGTTGTATCCACATTTTAATTAGTCAATGGATTTGTACAACAATGACCTGAAACCGTAAGAATAAAACAATGTGCATGGTTCATTGTTGTACATGAAGTGAATGGATGCTATGTGGCCTCACCCTGCCTGCTTAGTCTAATCTGCTCTGATTTGGTCCTCAGTAACAGTTGGACCCAGACTCTCGCTGGAGCACAAAGGGGAGGGCCACCCCAGTGGAGGGCTTGCTTACAGAGGAGCAAGGCGGAAGCCCCAGCCTGAGCCCAAGGAGGAGAGCTGGGAAGGGGAAGGGGAAATGAGAGGAGAGGGTGTGAGAGAGTAAACCACAGCCCAGGCCAAAGCTAGGGAGGGAGGGGTCTGATATCATACTGGGGATGAGTCATATTGTGGTACTAGTTATACGGAGTGACTCATATTCTACTAAAAAATAAGGGGTGGGATACTGCACCCCTATACTCTTTCTCATTGGACTGCCTTAGGTAATGGGAGGGAATCTGACACAGTTGGCTGGGTATTTTAATCATTATGGTAATAATGAACATTTGAATTTTCAACCCAACTTAAAATGAACTGAACTACAACACAAACAGATTCAATGCTTCAGTTTGATTTTATTTCAGAAATTCAAGGGACATGAGTTTTGAATGCAAGTCAGTGCATCAGACCAAGTAATGAGTATTTATTCAGTCAAAGCCCCGTGCTGTCAGAGAGTCATTTCAGTCACAATACGATAGACCAGAGGGAGGCTCTAGTTTTTGCTAAACGTGACACTATAAGACACAGGTTACACAGCAACTATACAAAATCAAGATCCCACAAATTAAGGTGGGAAAAAGGCTGCCTAAGTATGATCCCCAATTAGAGACAACGATTAGACAGCTGCCTCTGATTGGGAACCATACCAGGCCAAACAAAGAAATAGGAAAACTAGATTACCCACCCTAGTCACACCCTGACCTAACCAACATAGAGATTTAAAAGGATCTCTAAGGTCAGGGCATGACAGTACCCGCCCCCAAAAGGTGTGGATTCCGGCCGCAAACATGAACCTATAGGGGAGGGTCCGGGTGGGCATCTACCCTCGGTGGCGGGTCCGGTGCGGGACGCAGACCCCGCTCCGCTCGTCGCCCCGCCAACTTCGGTGGCGCCTCTGGTGTGGAGATTGTCGCCGGGGACTCCGGACCGTAAATCGTCGCCGGGGACTCCGGACTGGGAACCTCCGCTGGAGGCTCCGGACTGGGAACTGACGCTGGAGGCTCCGCACTGGGAACCCTCGCTGGAGGCTCCGCGCCATGGATTATCACTGGAGGCTTCCAGCCATGGATCATCACTGGAGGCGCTGGGCCTTGGATCATCACTAGAGGCTTCGGGACATGGATCATCACTGCAGGCTCCGGACCACGGATCATCACTGCAGTTTCCGGGCATGGATCATCACTGCAGGCTCTGGGCCACGGGTCATCACTGCAGTCTCCGGGCCATGGATCATCACTGCAGGCTCTGGGCCACGGATCATCACTGCAGGCTTTGTGCCATGGATCATCACTGGAAGCGTCGGGCCATGGATCATCACTGGAGGCTTTGGGCCATGGATCATCACTGGAGGCGTCGGGCCATGGATCATCACTGGAGGCTTTGGGCCATGGATCATCACTGGAGGCTTTGGGCCATGGATCATCACTGGAGGCTTCGGGCCATGGATCATCACTGGAGGCTTTGGGCCATGGATCATCACTGGAGGCTTCGGACTGGGAACCCTCACAGGAGGCTCCAGACTGCGGAGGCGCACTGGAGGCCTGGTGCGTGGAGCCGGCACAGGTCGTACCAGGCTGGGGAGACGCACTGGCGGCCGGGTGCGTGGAGCAGGCACAGGTCGTACCAGGCTGGGGAGACACACTGGCGTCCGGGTGCGTGGAGCAGGCACAGGTCGTACCGGGCTGGGGAGACGCACTGGAGGCCTGGTGCGTGGAGCTGGCACAGGATATTCTGGGCCGTGGAGGCGCACTGGAGGTCTGGAGCTTAGAGCTGGCACAACCCGTCCTGGCTGGATGCTCACTTTAGCCTGGCAAGTGCGGAGCGCTGGCACCGAGCGCATCGGGCTGTGAATGCGCAGTGGAGACACAGTGCATAGAGCCGGCGCAGGATATCCTGGTCCGAGGAGGCGTACTGGAGACCAGGAGCGCTGAGCCGGCACAACCTGTCCTGGCTGGATGCTCATTTTCACACGGCAAGTGCGGGGAGCTGGCACCGAGCGCATCGGGCTGTGAATGCGCAGTGGAGACACAGTGCATAGAGCCGGCGCAGGATATCCTGGTCCGAGGAGGTCTGGAGCTTAGAGCTGGCACAACCCATCCTGGCTGGATGCTCACTTTAGCCTGGCAAGTGCGGAGCGCTGGCACCGAGCGCATCGGGCTGTGAATGCGCAGTGGAGACACAGTGCATAGAGCCGGCGCAGGATATCCTGGTCCGAGGAGGCGTACTGGAGACCAGGAGCGCTGAGCCGGCACAACCTGTCCTGGCTGGATGCTCATTTTCACACGGCAAGTGCGGGGAGCTGGCACCGAGCGCATCGGGCTGTGAATGCGCACTGGAGACAGTGCATAGAGCCGGCGCAGTATATCCTGGTCCGAGGAGGCGTACTGGAGACACAGTGCATATCACCGCATACGAACGGTCACACGCTCCTTAAAGCGAGTGCAGGGATTTGGCTCTGGTCTGAAACCTGGCTCTGCCAGCCACCCCATGTGCCACCCCATGTGCCTCCCCCCAAAAAAATTGGGGGGCTGCCTCTCATGCTTGCGTCATGGTTGCGAACCCCAGTGTCATCGTTGTTCCTCCCTCGCTGCCTCTGGTTGCTCCCATGGAAGGCGATCCTTTCTGGCCAGGATCTCCTCCCACGTCCAGGATCCCTTACCGTCCAATATATTCTCCCATGTCCAGGATGTCTGCTCCTCCTGGCCACGCTGCTTGGTCCGTTTGTGGTGGGATCTTCTGTTACGTTCATCGTTTCAATGAGGAGACCAAGGTGCAGCGTGGTAGGCGAACATCTTACTTTTATTCAAATGAACACCGAAAAAATACAAAACGTCCGTAAAGTTCTGCAGGCTACACAGCAACTATACAAAATCAAGATCCCACAAACTAAGGTGGGAAAAAGGCTGTCTAAGTATGATCCCCAATCAGAGACAACGATAGACAGCTGCCTCTGATTGGGAACCATACCAGGCCAAACAAAGAAATAGGAAAACTAGATTACCCACCCTAGTCATACCCTGACCTAACTAAAATAGAGAATTACAAGGATCTCTAAGGTCAGGGTGTGACACAATGACCGTTTTACCCTTGGATTCATCAGTGGCATAGGTTACCCATAGCCCATTTTCATCATTCTCATGTTCTGATTGGCTAAGTAACTGTATGAGAATGTTGCACTGGCCTTTTTAATTACTCTGTAGTCATATTTGGAGGTGGTCAAATTCAGTTTAGCCATGCCGAATGGGCTGTTTTTCTAGTAACACAGGGTGTTACCATGAACAATGTAATTGTTGCCGGTACCCTGCTATCCATTTGGCAAGTTATGTTGTTTAAATTAATTCCTTAAAACCAGATTTTGATAGCCGGAGTAAAGATAAAAGTCATGCACTGAGGCACTGCTATAGGCACCATACCAATACATTGATTCAAAGCCACGATTGGGTTTTGAGCCTTCCATCACCCCCCCAAATCTGTAGCCCGCATTCAAGTTCGCATTCCGTTGGCTGATCACTGGCTTCCCTACACTGGCAATGCCTTTATGGTTGCAGGAGCCTTGGGGGAAACATAAATAGCTATTAATAATATATAAGACAAACAAATCCACGAACTACTGGCTTTGAAATAATGATACAATATGTTAACAATGCTACCATCACAGAGGCTTCTTACCAATACCTGGGTTTGTCCCCTCCTCTTGGTTCTTCTGGCACTCCTCCAGCTTCTTCTGCAGTTTTCCAAACTCAATACAGATCACCTCCAGGTTACTCTTGTCATAGCTCTCCAGCTGGTTCCCAATCAGGCTCATGTTGTGAATCTATGGATGCATGTGTACAAAGGACAAATAGGTCATTTGTTCCATGTAACAACATTACCCTTTCTTCACATGATATTAGCTGTCACTTATTTATAATGCCAATGACAGTCATTAATAGTCATTCTGCTATGTCTGTCTACCTATCACCCATTTACCTCAGTGCACAGGCTGTCGAACATAGGTGAGGAGGAGTTGAGGGATTCCTTCAGCTGTGTCACCAACAATTCAAACTCTCTCGTCTCGATCCTGAGAAGCTCGAAATCCAGTCGGATGTACTTATCAGGGCCGCTCTTCACAACCTCCACTCGGATAGTCAGGTTGCTTAACTCAGCCAAATAGATCACAATCCTGCCCTTGTAACTGTCCAGCTGCAAGAGAGACACAGGTAGTAGTAATGATGTAAGATATCTAGTAGGGTATACTGTGAATGAGGTCTCGGTTAAATATACACAAGCATCCCCCCCAAGGTTTACAAGACGTGTTCCATAAACTGGAGTAGGCTACTGTTAACATCACTCTACAACCTGGTGTGTAAATGCAATATGGATTCATCCTGTTCAGGGGGCTCAAACCTCACGGTGTTCATTACAATACAACAGTACATGATTTTATCTGGATTCCCACTTCCAGCATTAGATCCTTGGTGACCTGCTGCATGTGTTCCACATGGTCGGCAGGGAAGGGGATGTCAGGAAGAAACACATGACTAAGACATTGCCCCAACTCACTTACATTTGCAGTCACATTTCCAGAGTCCCAGTCCTCCATTGGCTGGAGGAAAATACAAGTTTGGACTGAACTTCACAGTGGTGGCTCACTCAAGTAGTAAACTAGCACTCTTTTTGGAAGTATCTCTAACTGTCAAGGTTTAGTGGAAGGAGAAAATGAGAGTCCCTTAACAGCCAAGCCACTGCAGGACAAAGGAGAGACAGGAGCACTAGAAACAGAACCATCTTGTATCCAGTGTTCTGGTGTGGGTCCTTGTCCATCTGTTCTGGGTTTTTAAAGACTCGCTCCTATCAGCTAATGAGAAACATCTTGCTTCTTCCCATAATTACTGCTGTTTCTTAAGAGACTACCTTCAATTCTTGAGGAATTATATGCAGACATCCTTGTTTGCTTGTAATAAAATACTCAAGTACAATTTTTTAAATCTGTCTCATAATTTTATTGATCACAATAATTCTATGGACATGGAGTGCATGAGAAACAGGGCATATGGACAGTTTTTTCAGTTATGAGGACATGTTATTGATGGCATATGGTAGATGGCACCTGATATTATCAACTACATAACTGGATCTTACTATTAGTCATCAACAATGTGGCAGGATGTTGAGATAAGCATAGTATAATAAAGTATTTTCATCCTTATTCCAATGATATTGCCTAGCAAGTTCCATCACACAATTCCACAAGTATTATGCTAACTTTTTTTCTCCACCTGAGACTTTAGATTATGCTGGTAAGGAGTATAGGTGCTGAAGATCTGCGTTACAATGTGATTGACAATTAATAAAGGCAATGTTTCTGCTGTCCCGGAGAATGCATTCACGGGCTGCATATGTCGGCTCAATCGGTATTCGGATCATCTGCGATGCTTCGGCGATACAGACTGAATCGCGCGCCTGTACACAAACTACGTTTAAATAGTTAACACTTAAGCCACTTTCGATAGTTCAAATCCATACTGTAATGCTAACAAAATAAATGGCCAGAGGCCAAAAGAGGATTGGGTCTGTGTTCAACATGGTTTTACCATAGTATTTTTTAGATACGAAAAGGAAGAGACAAATGTTGTTCTTTCAAGACTTTGCAGTAGCCAATCCTTGCAAAATGTCACATTATATTGTACAAGTTTTATTTTCTATATGTTTAGATATCAATAATGAGCAGACTAAGTATTCTCAGGAATGAAGTGTGTTACTGTTCATTAATTCCTAACAATGTGCTGCATATTGAAAGAGATTCTCCTCTAAAACAGTATCACAAACCCCCTCTGTGATGTTGGTGAGTGAGACTGTTTAGTACCTACAGTAGGCCTACATGAAGATTAACAAGACAGTCTAGAGACAGAAAATGTATTGGCATCTGACTTTATGTTTGACACCGAATTTATTATCAGCATAAGGGACTCATTTAAAGTATTTTCTATGAGATACACTGTATCATGCGTATTAGCCACAACTGACCTTCATTTGGCTGACTCTGGGGTCTAGTATACACCTCATTATACAGATGCTTATGTAGACTAAAGACTGAAGGAATCATAATACTTTAATACAATGAAGACAGTACTATTTCAGATGGAATATCAAAGGTAAACCCTTGAACACAACGAGAATGCTTAAGCGATTTATTTAAAATCAACACGTTTCAATATGAGAGATGCCACAATAGGCCTTTTATCTGACCAAGGGGTGTGTTGTGTTTACAGTGGCCTGGTTGTCAAACCTGAGATGATAGTTGACATAGTAGCCATCGTTGTACATGTAGAGTTTCTGATCAGTGGGGTTGTAGTCCAGGTTGACATACTTGTCCTGGAACCGCTCAAATGGAATACTCATGTAGCTCTTGTTGGGGAATAATCAGAATTGGTTGGTAACATAGGTAAGATGTTTTATATTCATCATATGTTTGTAAGTTACTTCTCATCAGAATGTTATTTTTGTATAATACTGTGGCGGGGTTGCAGTATCTGTTCTATGTCAAGACTAAGTTGCTTGGGCCGGAGAGAGGGGAGAGGTCAAGCGTGTATCTCTTGGCTCCACAATGTCTGTGTGACAGTCAGTGTGTCTCTGTGATCTTGTCAAGATAGGATGGATTTGATATATGCCTGTTGATATGGTGGATTGGTTTATGGTTCTGAGTTTGAGAAAATAACATAGTTTAGGAGACAAAGCTGAACAATTTATTATGTCTATGCTGTCTGACTATGTGTGTTTTTTGCTATTAAAGGATCTCAGTTGCAATGTGGAAGAGACTCTCAGAGAATTCATTGATAGACACTGAATTGATCTGAGAGTCACAGGGTTGTGATAGAGCTCATATAATTAAAGATGGACTTTGATAACTAACTCTGACTTGTGTGTGGTTTGCTCTCATGATTTGGTAAATAGAGGAAATTTCCACGACACTCTCTGGTTTTATCTTGGTGTCATAAGTATAAAATATTTCCTCATAGTGAATGTCAACTGTTCTGACAGCATAAAAGACTCCACACACCATGAAGGCATTGCTCACAGATGGTTTGTACACACTGGTTTCCCACAACTCCTCTATACCAAATGATGGCTCATGAATTTTAGCAATGATCATTTTACCCTTGGATTCCTCTGTAGCATAGGTCACCCACAGCCCATTCTCATCAGCAGCAAAGTCTAGGTTCTGATTGGGTGAGTGACTATACGAGAATCTGGTGCTAGCCTTTGCAATGACCCTGTACTCATAGTTCATAGTAGTAAAATTCAGTTTGGCCATGCTAAATGGGTTGTTCAATTGATAATACAGGGTGTTATCACGAACAATGAAGTTGTTACCAGTTCCATACCAGCTACTTGACAAGCTTTGGTGTTTAAATGGAGTTCTCAAAATGCAATTTTTGTAGCTACTGTAAAATCTCATGTCAACAATTGAGGCACCACTATACCCAGAGTACCAATATTGAGGTTCAGAACCATGCACAGGCTTAGAATATTTCCCCCAGCCTCCCTATTTGAAGCCAGCATTCAAGTGGGCATTCAGTTGACTGACAATGGGCTTGCTGACTCTGGTTATACCTCCGTGCTCACAGGACCCTGAGAAAAGAGGGTCAAGTCAGTGACATCAAAGATGCAATGGTCTACAAATGTTTTGGCATGAGGCGGGTGTGTATCACCATCAAAACAAACTTTACAAACTCTACAAGTGTACAAGTGTAGACCTTACCATGAAATGCAAATAATAGAAAGTAACACAATAACATAACAATAACGAGGCTATATACAAGGGGTACCGGTACCGAGTCAGTGTGCGGGGGTACAGGTTAGTTGAGGTAATTTGTACATGTAGGTAGGGGTGAAGTGATTGTGCATAGATAGACCATAAAGGAGACCATAAAAGTAGTCTTAGACTTACCGATGTTGGGGTTGAAGATCTCATTGTGGCGCTTCTCACACTCCTCCAGTTTGAGCTGTATGTTGATGTACTCACGATGGTTCACCAACACCAGGTTCTTATTGTATCTCTCCAGCATGGTCACGACCACCACCATGGAGGAGATCTGTGAGAACACAGATAAACAACCATAAGACCAGAAGTTTAAGTCCTTCAAAAGATACATGTCTGAAGTGAAAAGTAGACATGGTCATTGTTTATAGCTGTATCGTGGCCAGATGAGTTGTTGGGGACAGTCTTCGGGTAGTTACCTGCTGGTGCAGAGACTCAAAGACGGTAGTGGAGGTTTGTATGGAGCCCAGGAACTCCTGTACCAGAGCCTCCAACTGTTTGATCTGCACCTTCACCTCCTGCATGTAGGCGTCACTGTACGCGCCAGGGTTCTTCTCCATCAGCTCCACCAGTACTGTCAGGTTCACTATCCTCTCTGCATACACTGTCAGCTTGCTCTCATATGTCTCAAACTGGAGGGAAGGGATATTTTAAAACTGAGCTACTGTTAAGGAAAGAGTAGGTCATCAGAACCCGTGCTTATTGCTCAATTTTTATAGCTTAGCTATAGGTCTACGATGGTACTCCTTGTATATAATCTCCTTATTGTTCTTTTATTGTGTTACCATTTCCTTTTTTGCAAATTGTTCTTACTTTTGAAAACTCTGTATTGTTGGGAAAGGGCTCTTAAGTAAGCATTTCACGGTAAAGTCTAGCTGTTGTATTCCGCGCACGTGACAAATAAAATGGGATTTGATGATAGGATGTATGGTGTATATAGTGTGTCAGAGAGTAATAGGCCATTATAACCACCATTATAACCATCTATGTGACTCCATACTGGTGTACCTTGCTCATTTCCATCTCCAGCTTGTGGTTGATCTGCATAGCCATCTCTTCCAGGAGGACCAGCTCTCCCACTGGGAAGGTGGAGCCGGGCAGGAAGGCCTCACAGGAGCACTTCCCACCTCCATCCTCCGTCCCATTCCTCTCGCTCCACGGGCCTACAGGCTGAGAAGGCAAATAAACAAGTCACTTCTATAGGCATCAGTTAGTCTGAGAGAGATGCACCAGAATCACATCACACGTACCCCAAAGGCCAAGGTGGTTCTCAGGAGAGCTAAGACAAACAGAGTGGAAGTCATTCTGGAGTAGTCGAGGTGGTTATGATTCAGACTTGTTGGTTCTAACTGCTAGGATATTTTAGGTGCAGGGATGTCATAATGGTGTGGTATTATAATTTCCCCAGTTGATTCATAAAGTTGGCCTGAAACGTGGTTATGTATACTGGAGGAATGTATATTGTATGGTTATATGTGTAATACATGGACTGTATGTAGAAGCCAGTGATTTCTCTGTAAAATTACATAACATGGTTTAGATTGGGGCTAGCGTGGAGAGTCTTCCGTCAGCTTGGGCTGGGAGTAGGAGCACATGGTGGGGGAGCTGGTGGGCCTGTGGTGGGTCACATGGTGGGGGCATGGGAAGGTGGATGCGCTCCCTGCTCAGGTTGGTGACGGAGTAACGGCTGCTGTTGGACATGATGGTGTGGTGCCAGGAGTTCAGTGGGGTGGCAGAGAAGTGCTGGGGGCCACTGGAGTCCTCCTTGGTGCCCCCCGGGGACATGACCATGAGCTGCGGGGGGTGTTGGAAGGTCTTCAGGATGCGCTCGCTCTTCTGCTTCTCCTTCTTCTGACGGGACTCCATCTTATGCAGCTGGCATCCTCTGCTTCCTGGTGTCGGCCAGACCCCTGAGGAGGGACTCCGAAGAACGTATGATGTTTCACTAAAAGGACTTTCTTAGCGTTTGAAAAGGAAGAACATTGGCACGACACTACAAGCAATAATAAATATATATGTTTGCCCTACTTCGACACTTTGACCATAAACGTCTGCTCATTATGAGTTTTTTTTAGGGCAAACAGATGTGTGGACAGTTTATGACAAGTTTCTGTTCAGTTCACAGGTTATTGCTGATGTTTGGTGTTTTCTTTACACACTCATAGCGGTCTTCAAATAATGTTGCTAGTTCACCCCACCCTGACAGTGTGTACTGTATGAGAAAAGCCCACCTGTAATCAACCATCCCTGTCCTTTCACGATCCAGTCTCTGGAACGTTCCATGACAGATTGACCAGGTGAATCCAAGTGAAAGCTATGATACCTTATTGATGTCACCTGTTAAATCAATTTCAATCAGTGTAGATGAAGGGTAGGAGACAGGTTAAAGAAGGATTTTTAAACCTTGAGACAATTGAGACATGGATTGTGTATGTGTGCCATTCAGAGGGTGAATGGGCAAGACAAAAGATTTAAGTACATTTGAACGTAGGTGCCAGATGCACCAGTTTGAGTGTGTCAAGAACTGCAACACTGCTGTGTTTTTCACGCTCAACAGTTTCCCATGTGCATTAAGAATGGTCCATCACCCAAAGGACATCCAGCCATCTTGACACAACTGTGGGAAGCATTGGAGTCAACATGGGCCAGCATCCCTGTAGAATGCTTTCGACACCTTGTAGAGTCCATGCCTCGATAAATTGAGGCTGTTCTGAGGGCAAAGGGAATGGGGTTGGGGGGTGCAACTCAATATTAGGAAGGTGTTCCTAATGTTTTGTACACTCAGTGTATGAGAATAACATTACAGAAACCACTCATACGAGTACATGCAAGTGAGGGTATTCCGGGGTATCTTCGAGCATTGGAAATGCATTAGCTCAACGGACCCTGCAAATGTCAGAGACTATGGGATGAGCAATTAGTTTGAGAGCTGCACAGCCTTCCTGAAGTCTGCTACAGGCACTTGCATTGTCCCATCTTTTTGGGACAGTCCCAAAGGTGCAGCTTTTGTTGATCCAGATAATCCTTCAAAGAAAAGAGCAGAGATGTTTTTCCTTGACATAATCCTCCCTATTTCACATCTTGCACTGGTTTGAAAAACATTGATTACTAGGTACCAGTGAGTTGAATTTGAAGTTTATTTAAAAAATTGTTTAAATACTCTGTATTCAGTTATGATTTACAATCACTTGTAACTACTGCATGTGAATACACATTTGACAAAAATTATATGACCAGTCAGTGTACCTGGGTCAAGGCATTTGGATGATTTCTTAGCGATAAAGCCTCTGACACCTCCATACAGCACCTCTAGACTGGATTCTACTCACAAACACAAAGGACTCAGTTATAATTTTACCATGGTTTGGAGTGCTAACAGAGGAACCAAAACACTTTTCGTGTACATCAAGTAGAGAACAACAATGCTCACAGATATGTTGAACTCTTCCAGAGCAGTTCTGGGCGTGTTCTTGACCACAGTGACAAGAGCCAGCGCCCCTCCAGAGAGTTATAAGTCAGCTGCAGGGACACAAAACATCTAAAGTCCCCCTAGTTCCACACCACACAGGTCAGTGGATGTGAGCGCTGTCAATCAAGCACCTACTGTCAGCACTCCAAGAGTGTCGTTGGCCTCCAGCCCTTGCACTGCATGCCCACCCCCTCATTGGTGATGCGGTTGTAGTTGGGTTCTAGATATTTCGATACCAGAGTGTTGCTGAATTTCAGTGCCTCTCTTAAAGTCAAGGCCCCTTATTCCCAAAGACATTCCAGGACAGGTCTAGGTGTTTCAGGGTCACATTCACATTTGTGAAGAGGAGATATCTTCATCACATACTGTTTAACTATTTTTTTTTTAAAGGAACAATTACACTTTGAATGTGGGAATTGGGATGAGTATGTTTATCCACACCTTGTGGCCGGCACAGAAAGCCACAGCTCCTTTCATTTGCAGATGTTCCATCTTAAGTCTAGTACCGCCAGACCTTCATAATTTGCTGTAGGATTACAAGGTCAGTGACAGCAGATGCAAAACGCTAAACACTCACATTGTGAATGATTGTAACCCGAATGACTCCATGAGACTGCTCAACCGTAACGATGTGAGATGCAGACATAAAGTGAAATGGTCTCTACCTAACATCTGCCCCTGATGCTCCCCATTTCTCCCACAGAACTGATTGTGGCTCAAGTCCAGCTCCTTTACTCTATAGTTGTTCAAAAGGGAGAGATATTGCAAGTAGCTAGCTATAGACTCCAATGACAGTATTGTCATCAATATACCTGCATTTTTTTAATGTCATTTCTATTCACTTACTGCCAGGGCATCTGCAAAACTTTTAGCATCGTCCTCTATGTATCCATTCCCTGTTGTTGAAATTTTTGAAATAAAGATTCACAAATAAAGTAGAGAAATATAATATATACTTAACAAAAATATCAACGCATCATAAGGGAAAAGGGGATACCTAGTCAGTTGTACAACTGAATGCATTCAACTGAAATGGCAAAGGAGAAATGCTCACTTACAAGGATGTAAACAAATTTGTGCACATCATTTGAGAGAAATAGTTTTTTTGTGCATATGGAATATTTCTGGGATCGTTAATTTCAGCTCATGAAACATGGGACCAACACTTTACATGCTGCGTTTATATTTTTTTCAGTGTATCTATTGAACAGAGTTTTTTGTTTTCATGTTGAAATCTGTGTGTACTACCTGAAAGTTTGACGGATTTGATGGAAATGTTGTCAAGCAACATTTTTGCTCTGCACTCAGCGCCTTCAGACAGTAAGCGATTGTTGGACAAATTCTACTAGACAGTGGCCATTTTAATACATCTCTTAATGTCAAGGACTGCATGGCCTGCACAACTCCAATGCCCTCTTGTGGCAGATTGTGGGACAAATAGCACATCATACTTGTCCCATTTCTGAATGAACATGTTTAATAAGAGATGTTAATGCTACCAGATACATTTACATTACCTTCTTACAAAGAACTCATACAAACTTACCAGATGGCGAATGGTGAAATTTGCCTTCAACATCGCCACAAGGTATTTGGCTCCCTCAGCCAGCAGGTAGTTTCCTGCCAGCTCCAGGTTGGTGATGTGCATGGTCCCTGTTCCCCCACAGAGAAGTCTGAGAACAGTAACCCAGCACTGGAGCTAACAACAGAGACATCTGAAGTACAGAATCCATCAGTCAAGGACAACAGATGATAGAGTGATAGTCCATGTCCTGTTGATGAGCATTCCTTGAAGTTGATAATGTGTCAATAGACATCCAGCAGACTTACCACCAGGGCAATGACCAGCGCCTCCCCCCAGGGGTCCCACGCCGTGGTGGTTGTGGCTCATGGTGGAGGTGCCCAGATTCCAGAGGAAGTAAGAGACAGGAACCACTCGGACCAGGTTGCAGGCCTGCAGGTACATCTCAGCGGTGGTCTTTTTCACCTCTAACGATGATAAGAAGTGGTGTCACTATCAGACAACCATCAGGGTGAGATATGCATAAAACAAATCAACTTACAATACAAACAATAATACATTGTAATAACTACTGTGATCTGATGGGTTTTTTTATCCATAAAATTTCAATAAAATAGCATACTCATCAACCTCCAGGTCTGTATCCCACTCATCATGCAGGTCTAGGTCTTCTGCAAGGGATGGACTGACATTATCTGCTTGGCAGACTCGAGAGATAGGATAGACATCTCCTGTGTTCAACTCTCACCAGATCCAGGTCCACCACATATACATGTTGAAATATTATTTGCATTTCAGTATGTCTTTCATTGATACAGTATTTCCCACCATATGGTACTCTACATGAACAAAAGTATGTGGACACCTGCTTGTCGAACATCTTATTCCAAAATCCTTGGCTCTAGCAGGGTAGAAATGTGTCGAACTGACTTGTTGGATAGGTGGCATCCTATGACGGTGCCACGTTGAAAGTCACTGAGCTCTTCAGTTAGGCCATTCTACTGCCAATGTTTGTCTTTGGAGAGGAAGGCCCTAAAAATGTTCAAAGACTCCAGCCACCCTAGTCATAGACTGTTCTTTCTGCTACAGCACGGCAAGCGGTACCGGAGCGTCAAGTCTAAACAGCTTCTACCCCAGCTTCTAAACAGCTTCTAGCCCCAAGCCATAAGACTCCTGAACAACTAATAAAATGGCTACCCAAACTATTTGCACCCCCCACTCTATGTTATTATCTATGCATAGCCACTTTAATAATCCTACCTGCATGTACATAATTATCTCAACACCGGTGCCTCCAGCACATTTACACATTGACTCTGTGCCGGTACCCCCTGTATATAGCCCCACTATTGTTATTTACTGCTGCTCTTTAATTATTTGTTTTTCTTATCTCTTACTTTTTGGGGGGGTATTTTCTTAAAACTGCATTATTGGTTAAGAGCTTGTAAGTAAGCATTTCACTGTAAGGTCTACCTGTTGTATTCAGCGCATGTGACAAATAACATTTGATTTGAGATTGCATGGCTGTGTTCTCGATTTTATTCCACTGTCAGCAACGGGTGTGGTTGCCATAGCCGAATCCACTAATTTGAAGGCATGTCCACATACTTTTGTATTTATAGTGTTTATCATGAAAAAATATATAAAATATTCCTGGGTAGTACACCATTGAGTATTATAGATTTGGGACGATTTTCACTGTCAATCCATACAATTTCTGCATTCTCAGTTCCAGACCATAATGTTTTACAAATAGGCCATTTTCCAGTGCACGACACACTGACGTTACGCGACTCTTGGCTGCAACGCCCGTACGTTGTTATTACTTCTAAACCAAATAACTTTTTGGGGTTGTCATGCGCTTACAATAATGTTTCGATTCTTGCTTGAACCGTCGCTAAGATTATAGTTGGTTGTGGTCTTAGCAAAATAACTATTTTTAATGCAGCAGGTAGCTAGAATGCTAACGCTCATTGACATTGGGTGTAGCAAAAGCTAGTCAATGGGCCATTTTACTGGTTGAAGTTTAAGTGTTTTTGTAAGCATAATGCAGTTGATTTGCGATGATGACACAAACATTATATTAAGCAGGTCATTCATACGAGCCTTAAAGTCCAATTATAATCCAAAAGTAGTGTGAACTGCACTAATTAGCTGGCATTCCATAGGAACTCGCGTGTTTTGCCACCACCTCGTGCAGCACTGTTTACAAACACATAAAAGGAGTCTATATTCCAACGTGCAGCTTTCTTGTTATCACTATAATGAAGTCTGCCACTGAGATGGTTGTAGTGTATGGGTTCACTTCTTTTTTAAAGACAATTATACATAATTAATGTGAGCATACCAGTGAGGGGATTCGATTAATCTGGCCCGGATGAAAGTTGATTGCATTCGTTTTGGAAACGGCCTGGCTGCCCTTGGGCATGAGGAACTGGGAACTCGGTGAAAAAACGAAAAAAACTCGGGAGTTCTAGAAAGAATTCCGAGTTGAATGACCATTCAAAACGATGTTCCCAAGTCGGAACTATTTTCTTTCGCCGAGTACCCAGTTGTCTGACTTGCCTAGTTAAATGTTAAATACAAAACGCATTTAAATCAGAAGTCGGAGATTTCCGAGTTCCTAGTTGTTTTGAATAGGGAAAATGCCCACGTTAAATCGTGTCAAAACAAAAGTGACATGTAAATTAAGCACATGGAGTAATGAACAGAATTCTTAGTTTTTTCAAAGGTGATTTTTTGATAAAACGCGTAATCTGCCTTCCAACTGAAAACTAGTTAGACAATTAAAACATATTTTATGGAAATGGATGTTTTGTTGAGAACATGACCTCGTGGCGCAGATTATGGTTCGATTTGAGAAGGGCACTCATCCCGTTCATATCACGGGCCATAGCCCGGTGCCCCGCGGCTCGGCATGATCGGGTCCGCCCAATCATTGGAGCGGAGCATGATTGGGAGCCTGATATTTTACGGGCTTTACCCGTTAACACGGCTTATAAACTGCGTCACAGGTAAACCACATACAAACAAAAAACATTCGACACATACATTTTTGTTTTATTGCCTGTACATTTTCGCCTAACATGATGGCTCGTTTGGGTGCCTAAAGTCGAATGGCCGAATAGCTAGCTCTAGCTAACTAACTACACGTCGCGTAGCACATATTTAGTTGGAGTCCAATTTTTAATCGATGATTTAACTAAAGGCTAATCTGGTCTGCTTTAGCTACCGCATGCTATTTGAGTTTGAACATAATCTAAATAGCAAACACATGGCATTGACATTTTAGCTAGGCGCAATGGATTCTAAATGTACTGCGTGACGTCATATGAGTACCACGTGCATATGTTGTGGTGTGTGCAGTGACTGACAGCTTTTTGTTTGATTTTATGAGGAGTAATGATATAATTGCTTAAAATATTTGTTTTATTATAGATGCATGCAGCAATAATAAGCTAGTGTTTGAACACATATGTAAGTTATCGCACCATTTCTTTTTTACAGAACCCTTGAAAAAGGGTCCCTCTGTGTCCATTAATGACAATAAGGTGTGGGATGGTGAAGTCCCTTCCAAAATATTTACTAAAACGCAGGCAGGCCTGCTGGATCCGTGGCTTAGTACAAGCAGCGGGCCCCCAAAGGCCAAGAAGGATCCTGGGAGAGTGACTGGGGAATGGTTGAAGGAGAACGGCGCACTAGAAAAAGAGAAGAGTAAAGAGGCAGAGATGAAGAAAAGCACTGTGAAAGAGGTGATGGGGTCTGAACCAGAGAAAGACAGGAAAGAGCCTGTATTCGTAACTCTGGGGGGTCGGCTGCTTGATGGAGTGAAGGAAGAGGAGCCAGAGGTGAGAGACGACGTGGAGGAGGACGGGGTCAGAGAGGAAGGTCCAAAGCAGCAGGACCAGGAGCAGACTATCCTCTACTCAGAGAAGCTCATGAGGGATGATGGCGTGCAGGAGGCTCCCTGTTCCCCCACAGAGAAGTCTGAGAACAGTAACCCAGCGCCGGAGCTAACAACAGAGACATCTGAAGTACAGAATCCATCAGTCAAGGACAGCAGGACAACAGACGATAAAGCGATTGTCCATGTCCTGTTAGAACAGATAGTGGAAAAGATGAGCATGGGAGAGTCAGTAACCAAGGCACAGGTGCAAAAACCGGAGTGGGAGAGCCAGACTGCAGCAGGACTAGACTTGAGCTCTTTTGTAGACCCACATGCAAGCACTAGTGAAGTGCCTGCTGAGATATGGGATCCTGGGCTGGACCTGGTCTCCCTTCTCTGTGAGGCAGAGGCCCAGACACAGCCATGGGAGAGTAGGGCTCAGCCCCCACCCAAGGGCTGGCATTTCCCCATCGGCCCTGGCTTGAAAGAGGTGTTGTTCTGCCCTTCCACAGCGTTCCCAAGCATGAGCTACTACCCACATTCACTGGAGAGAGAGACCTTCCAAGGTGAGCATTTTGCATGATATCTGTAACATCTGTACAGGTTTTTGATTGATTGTTTGTGAACCCACATCACCATCAGAATATCAGTGTTACCATTTGCTTAGACATCTCTCTGCTTCCCCCTCAGTGGTGTGGAGGGTGTGGGAGGAACTCAGTGAGACCCACACAGCGCCAGAGCCTCTCCAAAGGCCCCCCTCAGAACCCCGGCCCCTGTTTGACTTCACAGTGATGTCTTACAACATCCTTGCCCAGGACCTGCTGGAGGCCAACCAGGAGCTGTACACACACTGCCCTCTAGGGGTGTTGAGCTGGGACTACCGCTTCCCAAACCTCACACAGGAGTTCAAGAAATGGGAACCAGATGTCAGTCTGACCTTACCAAATTAATACAGTAACATCTATTGACACTGTGTTGCTGAGCAATTGTCATCGGAGTCTCCTTGTGAATTGAGCTGTATGTTTTTCCCATGTGTAGATCCTTTGTCTGCAAGAGGTCCAGGAGAACCACTTTACAGAGCAACTCCATCCTGTCCTTCGTGACATGGGTAGGTCCAAGTTCCTCAGCATCTGTTAATGGCACAATCAAGACCATTGCAGAATAATGCAAGTCAGCTACACTTAGTAACAGACATGTAATAGCTGTTTGTATATCAATATTTGTAATTTTGTGGTTCAATCCTCAAGGCTACACCTGTGTTTACAAGCGGCGCACCGGCACCAAGACTGATGGCTGTGTGATTTGTTACCGCGGCGACCGTTTCTCCCAGGTGTCAGAGAGTCTGCTGGAGTTCTACAGGCCAGAGTGTGAGCTGCTGGACCGAGACAACGTGGGCATTGTCCTGCTGCTCCAGCCAATTATCACACAGGGGTCAGAAGTCACTGCCAAGGGCCCACCCCTCTGTGTGGCAACCACCCACCTCCTGTTCAACACCAGGAGGGGTGACGTGAAGCTGACCCAGCTTGCAATGCTGCTGGCAGAGATCGACTACATCGTGAGGAACTGCAAGGTGAAGGGAGAGCACTGCAATGTTGTTCTATGTGGAGACTTCAATGCTCTACCCAACATGCCTCTGTACCAACTGATCACGACAAGACAGCTTTACTATCATGGTCTACCTGCCTGGATGGTGAGCACACTACTCCTATGGAAAATGACTTGTCAATTTTAAGCTACTTAATAATTCAATGGTGAGTTGGTGTTCAGTATGTTACCTTGGCCAATGGGTTCTGTGTTTTGTTTCCTTATGTGTGGCAGATATCAGGTCAAGAGGATCTGTCCTACAACGTCCATCATAGAAGGGTATTCGCTCCCCTTTGGCCAAGCACCGTGGGCATCGATGACAACTGCCAGTACACAACTGTAAATGAGCCAAAGAGTCAAATCACGTCAACCCAGAGTCCAGAACGTATGTGTCAGTCTTTCTGTTTGGACCATGTCAGGGTGGATTGTTGAGTATTGTCAGTATCTCCATTTAAGTCTTGTGTGATGGTCTGACTGGCCACTCTGTTTGTTCTTCCTGTGTAGGGAACCTGCAGTACAACCATGGCTTCCTGCGTCGGCTGCGTTTCTGTGAGGCTGCCTGTATCCGGCCACAGGACCTGGAGCTCATTCCAGGGGTCACTGACAACACACCTGGTAACACACACACACACTAAAACTAGACCCCAAAACATTTACTCTCAACTATACCCACGGCAGGTGAGACCCCAGAGCACAGTTGTGTAGAGAACAGTTAATGACTCCTGTATGTTACTCTTTCACTTATTTCCAATAGATCCTGAGGACAAGCATCCTTATACAACAAGGTCAGATTTTATGTCCCTTTTCAAAGGGCCACATTTCATGTTCAATTTTGTTTATATGTCATATACACCTGATGTGCAATAAAATGCTGACCTGCAGGTTCACCTCTCCACAATGGGAAAGTAATTAAGTGAATAAAACCATACTAATGCAATAGAAGAAGGCACTCAATGAATTGAAGTAGGATATTTACACTTGCTGAAGAATTGTGCAATGGATTGTGTGATCAGACATTGTGCAGTAATATATACAGAAGTTTGCATACACCTAAGCCAAATAGATATAAACTTAGTTTTTCACAATTCCTGACATTTAATCCTAGTATAACTTCCCTGTCTTCAGTCAGTTAGGATCACCACTTTATTTTAAGAATGTGAAATGTCAGAATAGTAGTAGAGAGAATTAGTTATTTCAGCGTTTATTTCTTTCATCACATTCCCAGTGGGTCAGAAGTTAACACACTCAATTAGTATTTGGTAGCATTGCCTTTAAATTGTTTAACTTGGGTCAAACGTTTTGGGTAGCCTTCCACAAGCTTCCCACAATAAGTTGGGTGAATTTTGGCCCATTCCTCCTGACAGAGCTGGTGTAACTGAGTCAGGTTTGTAGGCCCCCTTGCTCGCACACGCTTTTTCAGTTCTGCCCACAAATGTTCTATGGGATTGAGGTCAGGGCTTTGTGATGGCCACTCCAATACCTTGACTTTGTTGTCCTTAAGCCATTTTGCCACAACTTTGGAAGTATGCTTGGGGTCATTGTCCATTTGCGACCAAGCTTTACCTTCCTGACTGATGTCTTGAGATGTTGCTTCAATTTATCCACGTCATTTTCCTTCCTCATGTAGCCATCTATTTGTGACGTGCACCAGGCCCTCCTGCAGCAAAGCACCACCACAACATGATGCTGCGACTCCTGTGTTTCACGTTGGGATGGTGTTCTTCGGCTTGCAAGCCTCCCCCTTTTTCTTCCAAACATAACGATGGTCATAATGGCCAAACAGTTCTATTTTTGTTTCATCAGACCAGAGGACATTTCTCCAAAAAGTACGATATTTGCCCCATGTGCAGTTGCAACCCGTAGTCTGTCTTTTTTTATGGTGGTTTTGGAGCAGTGGCTTCCTTGCTGAGCGGCGTTTCAGGTTAGGTCGATATAGGAATCATTTTACTGGGGATATAGATCCTTTGTACCTGTTTCCTCCAGGATCTTCACAAGGTCCTTTGCTGTTGTTCTGGGATTGATTTGCACTTTTTGCTCCAAAGTACGTTCATCTCTAGGAGACAGAACATGTCTCCATTCTGAGCGGTATGACGGCTGCGTGGTCCCATGGGGTTTATACTTACGTACTTTTGTTTGTACAGATGAACGTGGTACCTTCAGGCATTTGGAAATGTCCTCACCGACTTGCCAAAACTATAGTTTGTTAACAAGAAATTTGTGGAGGGGTTGAAAAAATATTTTTAATGACTCCAACCTAAGTGTAGGTAAACTTCCGACCTCAACTGTAAATAGGAGTCCAGTAGCAGCAGGCTGTAACGCAACAAAATGGGGATAACGTCAAGGGTTTGAATACTTCCTGAAGGCACTCTGACAGTGCTGAATACATGTTAAATGTAATAACATTGTCCATGTCCTTCCTCAGGTTCAGACAGACTATCTCCCATTACCTGAACCTGCGGTCAGCCTACGGCCACTTCATCCCTGGAACAGACCGTGCTGAGGTGACCACGCTGCACTCCGAGGTTGGAGCTACAGTCGACTACATCTTCTACTCTCCAAGGCGTGGCATTTCTGGTGCTTATCAGAAAGGTAAGGGGCATGTAATCCAAAGGAAATATATACAGTGCCTTGCGAAAGTATTCGGCCCCCTTGAACTTTGCGACCTTTTGCCACATTTCAGGCTTCAAACATAAAGATATAAAACTGTATTTTATTGTGAAGAATCAACAACAAGTGGGACACAATCATGAAGTGGAACGACATTTATTGGATATTTCAAACTTTTTTAACAAATCAAAAACTGAAAAATTGGGCGTGCAAAATTATTCAGCCCCTTTACTTTCAGTGCAGCAAACTTTCTCCAGAAGTTCAGTGAGGATCTCTGAATGATCCAATGTTGACCTAAATGACTAATGATGATAAATACAATCCACCTGTGTGTAATCAAGTCTCCGTATAAATGCACCTGCACTGTGATAGTCTCAGAGGTCCGTTAAAAGCGCAGAGAGCATCATGAAGAACAAGGAACACACCAGGCAGGTCCGAGATACTGTTGTGAAGAAGTTTAAAGCCGGATTTGGATACAAAAAGATTTCCCAAGCTTTAAACATCCCAAGGAGCACTGTGCAAGCGATAATATTGAAATGGAAGGAGTATCAGACCACTGCAAATCTACCAAGACCTGGCCGTCCCTCTAAACTTTCAGCTCATACAAGGAGAAGACTGATCAGAGATGCAGCCAAGAGGCCCATGATCACTCTGGATGAACTGCAGAGATCTACAGCTGAGGTGGGAGACTCTGTCCATAGGACAACAATCAGTCGTATATTGCACAAATCTGGCCTTTATGGAAGAGTGGCAAGAAGAAAGCCATTTCTTAAAGATATCCATAAAAAGTGTCGTTTAAAGTTTGCCACAAGCCACCTGGGAGACACACCAAACATGTGGAAGAAGGTGCTCTGGTCAGATGAAACCAAAATTGAACTTTTTGGCAAGAAAGCAAAACGTTATGTTTGGCGTAAAAGCAACACAGCTCATCACCCTGAACACACCAACCTCACTGTCAAACATGGTGGTGGCAGCATCATGGTTTGGGCCTGCTTTTCTTCAGCAGGGACAGGGAAGATGGTTAAAATTGATGGGAAGATGGATGGAGCAAAATACAGGACCATTCTGGAAGAAAACCTGATGGAGTCTGCAAAAGACCTGAGTCTGGGATGGAGATTTGTCTTCCAACAAGACAATGATCCTAAACATAAAGCAAAATCTACAATGGAATGGTTCAAAAATAAACATATCCAGGTGTTAGAATGGCCAAGTCAAAGTCCAGACCTGAATCCAATCGAGAATCTGTGGAAAGAACTGAAAACTGCTGTTCACAAATGCTCTCCATCCAACCTCACTGAGCTCGAGCTGTTTTGCAAGGAGGAATGGGAAAAAATGTCAGTCTCTCGATGTGCAAAACTGATAGAGACATACCCCAAGCGACTTACAGCTGTAATCGCAGCAAAACGTGGCGCTACAAAGTATTAACTTAAGGGGGCTGAATAATTTTGCACGCCCAATTTTTCAGTTTTTGATTTGTTAAAAGTTTGAAATATCCAATAAATGTCGTTCCACTTCATGATTGTGTCCCACTTGTTGTTGATTCTTCACAAAAAAATACAGTTGTATATCTTTATGTTTGAAGCCTGAAATGTGGCAAAAGGTCGCAAAGTTCAAGGGGGCCGAATACTTTCGCAAGGCACTGTATAATAGCCATTGATATTGTCCTCCAGTCTAGTAAGTGTATAGAGAAAGAAGAATTGAGAGATGGTGTACCAAAAACGTTGTTTCAGGTGGAGGTCAACGGCAGAGCCAAGGTCTGAAGCTGCTTGGTCGTCTCTCCCTCCTACCAGAGGAGGACCTCTGGTCAATGAACGGTTTACCCAATGAAATGTTCCCCTCGGACCACCTCAGTCTCCTGGCCAAGTTCCAGCTGGACCTGAATCCTGTGTGATTTGGGCTGTCTATGGTCAATGAAGAATCAGGAGGACAGAGGTCAAGCATTTAAACATTTTTGTTCAAACCTTACATGATTTGCCCATGGCACAATTCCATGTTTAAAAGTGAATACTTACTTGGTCCCTGGGGCTCACAGAGAGTTTTGAGTCCCATCTAATACTCTGCTTGTTTCCTACATGAAGAAAAACTACTCAGCCCAATTTCCAGAAGAGATGGGATGTCCTCTGAATGATAATATTTGTTTACATGTATAGAGAAAAAATAACCAAAAAGGTTAGATTCAGTTAGTTGGAGTTTATTTGACAAATGCTCTTACTGTTAAGATATGAATACAAGAAGCTTTTAGATTTAAAGGTTTATGGGGATTTTGTTTACTCAGTTTGTTCACAATCTGCTACACTAGTAAATTGGAACATTTGTCTTAAAACATTTACAAACTGTGAAATAATTGAATGTCAATGTTTTCTATTTATTTAGCTGTTTTCCCCCCTATCCTCTGTCTTTGGTCCAGTCAGTATTATTTGTTCAAATGGTAGAAATCTTAAATAAATCTAACAATAGCTTGGCAGTCTAATTAAGGTGATCTACATCATCTTTGGGTGTTAAAATTGTGACCTGAATGTTGGCAGTGCCACACTGAGATGGAAGCTCTCTCGCTCTACTGAGGCACTCTGTCAAGGAGAAGATGAGTGTGGCTGGCTGAGGCATGAATCAATTATTCATTCAGGTTGCAGGAAGGGAGCATTCATGCATGCTAGGGCACTGTCGGGGCCTTTGTGTGTGTGTGTGTGTGTGTACACTGCAGTCTAGACCAGGGTTTTCCCAACTCAGTCCTACGACTCCCCCTGGGTGCACGTTTTTGTTTTTGCCCTAGCAATACATAGCCGATTCAAATAATCAAAACTTGAGTTGGTTATTTGAATCAGCTGTGTAGTGCTTGGGCAAAACCAAAAGGTACACCGGGCAGGGGGGTTCCCAGGACTGAGTTTGGGAAAGCCTGGTCTAGAGGAACAGCCAACAGACTCCTGTCAACACTAAGACCTCTAGTTATAGCTCACTGGAATGACACAAATGTCAAGGTCTGACACTTCCTTTAGTCTAACTACAATAAATCAGGTGTTCTCTCTCAGGTCTTCCGGGGAATTATTTTCTGTATCTCATAATGAATCACTGAAAGAGTTTTTAAATGTAAGTTAGCATAAAGGCAGGCAGTGGGTTCAGTGTGTAAGAATTCCAGGATCTACCTTGAAACCTATACATGAGTTTGACTGTGCTGCACAAAAATAAATTTCCCGTGGCACAAAACACATGCACTGAGGAGAAATGGGTCAGTAGGTTTTTCAAAGTAGGCCACTATTCCTGTCTTCATTTCATAAACAGTGGTGGTGGCGGTAGTACCTAGTGTTTGTTACCTCTGGGTTTCTGTTTTGTCTCCCTCTGTGCCTTCATACATTTGAAATCTTGCCACTGAACATTACCATCCCTACCCCCACTTAACAAACCTATTTCAACACTTGCATTTCACATACCATACCTACATGATGTACATTCAGCTATAGCATATACTAACAGGAGCCATTTCATAAGAGAACAGTCACCAGCTACTCTTGTGCTACTGTATATGAGAGCTATCAAAATCTCCCTGGTCTGAACATGAAACAGTAAGAGGCTGTT
Organism: Oncorhynchus mykiss; assembly: GCF_057628025.1. Lineage (NCBI taxonomy): Eukaryota > Metazoa > Chordata > Actinopteri > Salmoniformes > Salmonidae > Oncorhynchus > Oncorhynchus mykiss. Next base: position 65,883,660 of record NC_143046.1, on the reverse strand, counting down.
TGTTCAGGAGAGCAACAACCATGGCAGTCCTGTGTGCTCGTATGATGAAATATGTCAGGTTAGCAGGGTTTAGTTAGTTAAGCCTTGTTAGCCGATTGCAGTGCTGTCAGGTAGACTATCCATTCAGCCAGGCTTCCATTAGACTTAATTGATTTGTGCAGCAGAATCCTTGGGCGTCAGTACACTGTAGACACAGCCAGCACAGTACAATTGACTTGTACAACCCATGCTGGTTGCTAGCACTAGCATCTCTCCAAAAAGCATGTGATGAATGGGAAAAAAGGTAGGTTAATCACTCAAATGTTACACCATTTGTTTTCAACAAATCTGGTCCTATACCAGTTCCTTGTTTATTTCAGTTTCAAGTGTCACAAAGCCATACGGGTGATTTACGGTTACAATATTTCAGATGACATGTATTAATACAGTGTCATCACATCTTTGCACGAAGGAACAAAAACAGACCACATTGCAATGAAAGGAGGAAATATCAAAACCTCTGATTTCATGTCACGGATGTCTTGGAGCCCAAAATGGGCTAGGTCGAATGTCTCAGTGTACCAGCGGGCAACAGAGAATATACAGAAAATTCTAATTAGTATAGCTGCAACCAATTGTTGTTCATTGTCTTACTGTATGGTCCCCCAGTACACATATCCTCAGTATGGGATTTGTATTAAGCTTTCTTTGAAGACAATTAAAGGAGGAAATGTTAGTCACTCTCTTTAGTCCAGGCTACACTGCCCAGTTTGGACTCTTGGTTGGCATGTAGGCTATCAGTTTGTCCTCAGGACCCAGTTTATTTATACTGCATCGGTCATTGATTTTTAACTACATTTTGTCCACTGTTGTATTTTGTAGATCTCTAAATATAGCTGAAGCTTGCTAATAAACATTCAGCCATCTGACCCATGTCAATGAGTTAGATAAATCCTGGCAACAACAGACACACTGGGAGGAAAGTGAGAGGAGTTGACTAAGTCAATAGAAAGCTTTACAACATGTTAAAAGGACAATTACAATATTTTGGCACAAGACAACCTCTGTTTATGGTATTGAAATTAAAGTGGACTAAAGGAATCCCAACCAACAAATTTCAATGTGCTCTGTGGCAATATTTAGAAACGTGGTGCGGACTTCAATTTCTCAAATGCTCGGTGATAATAAAAATTGATGCTAGTATAAAATTACAGAAACTCTGGCCTAAATGCCATATAAAAATGCAGATGAGAATACTGTAAACAAATCTCTTTGCACCTTGAATACAACTTTAATATTTAGAGTAGCTAGACAACCACACTAAGGCTGTGTGTTAAAATAAGAACAAGGTTATTTATACTGAACAAAAACTAAATATATCACTCCATGTCAATATAAAAAAGCAACTGCTGCCTTAAATGCCCATGTTATCAAGAATAATGACAAAGAAATTTAAAAAAAAATCACCTGCAATGTAATCGTTCACAATTGGACAAAAACATTGTGCATGTGAGGTTGTCTCATGAGTGACCACAAAATTCTAAACTTCTGTTGACCACAGTGACCACTTTCTCTTACTATCCTAAAAGGAATCACACTTCTCATGCTTTGGAAGGTTTAAATAGACTACTGCACGCTGAATTACCCCATATTCAATCATGTGTAATCAATAGCAGAACATACAAATACGAGATCAGGTGTAGATCACTCAGTCTGCTGGCTATTTGGGATAGAGCAGATGGTACAGTATGTTTTGCTAGTGAAATTAAAGATAAACTATTCATCCAGTAACACTTGTTTTCTTTATCACTGTCTATTAAAATGTTCATTAAAAAGGCACAAGGTAAGTGGATTGCAAACTACACTACAAAAGCGGTTACTATCCAGCAGAGCTAAAACAAATATTTACACACTTAAAGTACAACATGGAGACAGATTGCAATTCTTAATAACTGACAACATGGATCTCTTCTGTGATATGTCTAATTACTCATTTTTACACCTTACACAGCTTAAGCCAAATGTAACATTGCATATTAACCCATCTTTAAAAACATGAGCCATACCTGTTTAGCCTTTGGGAATTCCTTAAATGCTGCCTGAACCAATCTTATTGTAGAATGAACTATAAAAGAACGGTGTCACTACCAAGCTTCCGGCTTCATAAAAAGCCTGGTAGCAACCTAGAACTACAGAGCTGCTGAATGACCCATGCCACATTTTTGGAAAGAAGTTGCTGGGGACTTAACATCTATTACTCAACGAGATATTGTGAATAGGTCAGCTAGTTATGCCTGTTAATTTAAATATAAGTGTCTGTGTAAAACAGGGTGGGCAACTTTTATTTAGTTAATTTAAGTTTTAGAGTTCAATTATTATTTCCTCCAATTAAACACATTTTTGCCATGGGGTGTAGAGAAAACGTTGCAGGTTTAAAAGAAGTTTGGGGCAGAGAGAAAATTTAGCAATTTTATAACTAATTTCATACAATTCTACAAATTTTGTCAGGGGGATTTTTTGTGTGCAGTTTACAGCTAATGTCCTGCATTTCTACACATTTTGCCATAGGGTGGAGAGAAATGTTTGCAGTTTTTAATATGATGTGACAAACAAAATCAATGGGGGGCCCCCAGTTGGTAATTCGATCAGGATTACTAGAAGTTTAGATAGCTGCCCGCTAGACTAATTTACCAATCTAAAAATATTTAGCTGACATGGGTTCATTTAGTGACTTCCAGTGACTGACGTCAGAGGAAAACTGCTGATGCACAACCACATCTTGAAATTGCACCTTGTGTATTCTACCTCTCAAACGTAAGTTGAGATCCCACTGAGAACAAAATAATAATAATAATAATAATAATAAGTAGGCCCGTGGAATTGATCCTACACAAGGGTTTGATATCCCCTGGTGTAAAACGAGTGTTCGATATCCCCAAAGTTGAGCATTGCGAGACCTTAGAATTATAGGCTTTGAACATACAGTACCAGTCAAAAGTTTGGGCACACCTACTAATTTCTTTATTTTTGCTATTTTCTACATTGTTAAATAATACTATGAAACTATGAAATAACACATATGGAATCATGTAGTAACCCAAAAAAAAGTGTTAATCAAATCAAAATGTATTTTATGTTTGAGATTCTTCAAAGTAGCCACCCTTTGCCTTGATGACAGCTTTGCACACTCTTGGCATTCTCTCAACCAGCTTCATCAGGAAGTCACCTGGAATGCATTTCAATTAACAGGTGTGCCTTGTTAAAAGTTAAGTTGTGGAAATCCTTTCCTTCTTAATGAGTTGAGCCAATCAGTTGTGTTGTGACAAGGTATGAGTGATATACAGAAGATAGCCCTATTCGGTAAAAGACCAAGTCCATATTATGGCAATAACAGCTCAAATAAGCAAAGAGAAATGACAGTCTATCATTACTTTAAGACATGAAGGTCAGTCAATATGGAAAATGTCAAAAACCATCAAGCGCTATGATGAAACTGGCTCGCATGAGGACCGCCACAGGAAAGGAAGAACCAGAGTCACCTCTGCTGCAGAAGACAAGTTCATTAGAGTTAACTGCACCTCAGATTTCAGTCAAAACATTTGCTTCCCATAGTTTAAGTAACAGACATGTCAACTTAAACTGTTCAGAGGAGACTGCGTGAATCAGGCCTTCATGGTCGAATTGTCGCAAAGAAACCACTACTAAAGGACATGAATAAGAAGAAGAGACTTGCTTGGGCCAAGAAACACGAGCAATGGACATTAGACCGGTGGAAATCTGTCCTTTGGTCTAATGATTCCAAATCTGAGATTTTTGGTTCCAACCGCCATGTTGTTGTGAGATGCAGAGTAGGTGAACGGATGATCTCCGCATGTGTGGTTCCCACCGTGAAGCATGGAGGAGGTGTGATGGTGCTTTGCTAGAGACACTGTCAGTGATCTATTTAGAATTCAAGGCATGCTTAACTAGCATGGCTACCACAGCATTCTGCAGCGATACGCCATCCCATCTGGTTTCCACTGAGTGGCACTATCATTTGTTTTTCAACAAGACAATGACCAAGGAGAGTGATGGAGTGCTGCATCAGATAACCTGTCCTCCACAATCACCCAACCTCAACCCAGTTGAGATGGTTTTGGAGAAGTCGGACCGCAGAGTGAATGAAAAGCAGCCAACAAGTGCTCAGCATATGTGGGAACTCCTTCAAGACTGTTGGAAGAGCATTCCTCATGAAGCTGGTTGAGAGAATGCCTAGAGTGTGCAAAGCTGTCATCAAGGCAAAGGGTGGCTACTTTGAAGAATATAAAATATATTTTGGGGTTACTACATTATTCCATATGTGTTATTTCATAGTTTTGATGTCTTCACTATTATTCTACAATGTAGAAAATAATAAAAATAAAGAAAACCCCTAGAATGAGTAGGTGTCCAAACTTTTGACTAGTACTGTACATTTAGTCAATAATCAGTTATTGACATGGCCATGCTCTGTACAGTATACCTCACGTTTGTTGAATGCAAAATACCCAAAATAAATTGCTTACACGGTACAAACCTATTTGGAAAACTGAACACAAAAGCCCCATTCCCCAGAACAAACCTTTTGTCAGACAGAACCCCACCATTCTAAGATCTTGTTTTGCAGGATGATTTTATGAAGTGAAATCCTCCTCACACTCGAATCTGATATCCATTCATGTCTGGTGGCGGCTTCGGATCAAGAACTTTCTTCTCTCCAGATGGACTGTAAACCCCAAAAAAATATATATATGATTTCTCATGACACAGATTAAAACTGAGAGATTACTGTTCAGAGATTCCTCTTGAACTACACCATCATAGGACTTATAGCCTCTAGTGCTTGTTCAGATCAGTGCAGGGCCATCTCCACTACAGCTAGCATCTTGTTTATTGACCTAACGAGTATTTACTGTGCTGTCAGAGAGACTATAGTGAGACTAAGCAGCTCCTGATATCTGACTACATTGCACAATCAGTATTACCGTCTCTCGATGCGGCTGTTCCTGCGCATGGGGCTGCCTGGGTTACGAAGGGGCGAGCCCATGCTACTCTTCCTGTCTTTGGCGGGTGAAGGGGGCGCAGCCTTTCCAATCTGAAAGACAATCACACAGTTATGTTTACCTCACAGTAACAACAAGGGGCAACACAAAGGTAGAGGTACAAATGCTTACAAGTTGAGTTCTGGTAATATCCACCGTGTAGACTAAGGAGAAGTGCAATTCTCCAATTACTAAACGTTTATTTTAAAATTCAGCACACCATTTATGCAGAGAAGGGAGGAGGAAGGACACACACACACACAGATCATCAGCTTTCAATTACTTAGAGTAGTGCTAAGGTGAGCGAGCACCTCAATGAGGCCCTAATGTGCTCAAGGAGGCACAGTTTTGACGGTGATGACGGTAAAATCGTCCCCATCTTTAATGTGATTGTGAGTGCTGCCATTGGGTGAGAGCCCTCGCTATAAAGGATCAGCCATTGATTGAGGCAGCCATGCGTGACTCACAATGGAGCAGAGAAATGTCATCACATTAGTTATTATTATTCACAGGGCCCTGCGTTAAGGCTCCTTTCATTACTGTTTGGGATGATAGCCCATGAGAGGTCATCATTTGAGGATGATAGGTCCTGAATTGGCAGGTCAACTCCATATCATCATGCATGACGGGTCAAAAAGAGGTCAGCAACTCTGATTAAGGGCTTTCCATCTGCTCAGGATGGATTCACATTCAACGATCCCCTTGTGCTTCCATCTCATATAGATTCAGATCTAATGTAGCTCACATGCATCCCAATTTAATTTGACACTAATCTAAATTCAGTGCTGGTACAGTGATATGCTGCAGACTAATTCAGTCCCAGTTGGATCCAGTGGTGTAATTTACTTAAGTAAAAATACTTTAAAGTACTACTTAAGTTTTTTTTATTTACAGTATATATCTGGACTTTACTATTTGTATTTATTTGACAACTTTTACTTCACTACATTCCTAAAGAAAATGATGTACTTTTTACTCCATACGTTTTCCCTGACACCCAAAAGTACAAAAAGTACTAGTTACATTTGTATTAATTTAGCAGGACAGGAAATTTGTCTAATTCACAAACTTATCAAGAAAACATCCCTGGTCATCCCTACTGCCTCTGATCTGGTGGACTAAACACATGCTTTGTTTGTAAATTATGTCTGAGTGTTGGAGTGGGCCCCTGGCTATTCGTAAATTTTAAAAACAAGAAAATGGTGCCTTCTGGTTTGCATAATATAAGATATTTGAAATTATTTATACTTTTACTTCTGATACTTAAGTATATTTTAGCTGTTACATTGACTTTTGATACTGAAGTATATTTAAAACCAAATACTTTTAGACTTTTACTCAAGTAGTATTTTACTGGGTGACTTTTACTTTTACTTGAGTCATTTTCTATCACGGTATCTTTACTTTTACTCAAGTATGACAGTTAGGTACTTTTTCCACCACTGGTTGGAGCTAATGCAATCACTAGAAGGTAGCTGACTGGTTTGGTTCATGGACATTTTCCATCTCAGTCCCCAGGATCCTTCCTGAATGTGTGAACATGTCCTGCTTTAGTGCTGTACATCCCATCACACCCCAACACTCTTTAACAGATGATCTCTGTATCCCTGGTCCCATACCTTCAGCCTCATGTCCCGGGTGTGTCTCTCCAGCTCTCTCCGCAGCTCCTCCTTGGTCAGTTTGTCCACGTCTATTATGGAGTGTTTCCAGTCTATCTGTTCCACACTGTGGGGGTCATGGGACACATACTGACCAATCTTCACCTTCCTCAAGGTGTGCCAGTAGCCCCTGTAGGCCCCCTCAAACTCCTGCACCAGGTCAGCCAGCGTGCGGAACTCCAGGGGTTTGAACATGAGGTCCTCCCGCCGGCTGATGCCCAGTGCTCCGAAGCGGCCACCGCTGTGCATCCCCAGCACGATGTGGCAAAAGTGGTTCCCTGAGAACTGCGTCTTAAAGCTGAGGGGGAAGCGCTCCACACCCGGCATGCTGTTGCTGAGGTAACTGGGACAGGCAAGGTCAAGGAAATGGAAACCCCTATTACCTGGTTGTATGCTCACACTGGACTGCTCCTTTACAGGGTAACATAGACAACAACAGTTTTCAAGCCCCAATGATCTGGTTTTTAAACAAGAATACATTAGTCACATACAGTAGTCTCAGACTGTAAGCACACGAGTCTGTTCTAATCACATAATACTTGGATGCCCTGGTTGTGCCCATAAAGCTTTGTCTTATCTAAATCCCTGTTACCACACTGTTTGGGGCATCACTCTGGGTTATTTTTAGTTTCCCATAAACACTCAGTTGGAAAACAACATGTCCAGGTCATCCTTTATCCTCACCCCATTCCTAAGTCTCCAAAATTTGACCAAAAAATGATGTGCAGGTAAAAACACGGGCATAAGAAACTCATTCCAATTTCCACATGCTGTCAGTGTGACCCATGGAATACCTCAGCTAATTAAAGGAAAGGATACATTCCAAGGATCACTGCCTCCAGACACTTGATTGGTAGTGACTCCCGGATCATCTCCTTGGCGATGTCCATCAACCTACACAGAATATGAGGGTTAGAATACACCTGAAGGAAAAGCAACAAAATAGTCTACACTAAAGGTAATAATTCTAAACATGGATTCTAAATGGCCTGAAGAACATTTGCACACATTGCAGGACATGTGCATGCATGCAAAGAGAAAATTATTACCTCCTTTAGGCAAAACTTTGATTACTAGAAAAATCTCAAAGCTTAGAAAACTGGCACTTTGAGAAACATTGAAATAAAAGCGTCTGGTGCCAAATGTCACAAACTGAGTGGATGAGCAAGAAAAATGTACTAGAAGCTCCTGCCCGGGAAACAGATACTATTAGGCTATGATAACAGTTCCTGTTCCCTCAGTCCTGGGGCGCAACAGACATACAGCTGATCCAGATATCCAGTTCTTTCAGCTTCTGTCATGATCAGCGCAACTAGGAAGCAATTGGTAAACATCATCAGCTGCTTCTTCTGTTTGCTGCCTCTGTGGCCTCTCTGCAGCTCCAGGAAAAGCTATTTTGTCAAACCCTGAGATTCTCTCTGGCAGACAACAGTCATGTCATTTACACTGTCTGACATTTACAAACACTTAGGATCATCAAAGAGCTAAGCTAAAACGAAACGTTAGGAAACAGCAATTGGATAGAAGAAACTGTGCTTACGCAGTAAGAGGCCTGCTCTTCTTGATTTCAAAAAACTGTGTTCCTGTGTGATTGTACCTGTAGGATATTGTTAAGTACAAAGAATGCAGAGGGAGTGAAACAACATGGAACTGTTCAAACCCAACTAAACATATTCTCATGGGGAATAAAACCATGTTAAGTGATTTCTGATATTCATACTTCCTCGTTTGTGAATTATGGATGAGCTTCTTGAGCTGAGAGGTGCTAATGTTTATGCTTATAATAGATTATAGCCTAAACATGGCCTTACATTCTGAGATGTTGTGACATGTTAAGGACATACATATTGTCCTAAAAAGACAGAGTCAAACAAGTATGAAGTATATATATGAACTATTATACTGGTCAGTCACCACCATAATACTTATTCAGTACATCTACTGTGTTTGGGCCAGTTTCTAATAGCATGGAATCAGCTTGTGCCTATATCTATGAATTATGTATGAAGCTTAAAGCAATACATAATACAGTGCATGGCTAACACATATTTCAGAAGACCCATCTTGAATTCAAACCCAGAGCATAGTGTGCTTGCATCATGCATGAAATTTAGTTTGTTTGCTCAACCTAATGTATATTTTGTTGACATATCTGGATATGTCCTAAACTGTTCAGCCCACCCTGTCAATCATAAAAACTGACCATGACAAACAACTGCACCCTGAGGTCTAATGAATAGTCATAGCTTTATCTAGGCTACCTGGGCTATCATTGGTTCAGAGCTTGGCAATAGTGACAAGCAGTTCTACCATTTCAGGCAAAGGATACTGCAAATCCCTGATATATTTCTGTATGGCTTCTAGGCGCTGTGGGATACTGGTGGTTGGCTGGTATGTAGGCACACTCAGTGTTGGAATCTATGGGGGAGAGGCAGAGCACAACCAGAGGCATTAATATCACACAATCCCTATATTTACAGAGTTGGAGAATGTCCACTTGTTTAACCTAACAACCATGTTTCTTAAACTTTTAACCCATGATCATTATCTTAATTGTTCCCTATGGTGAGTCTATGGGTGGCAGGTAGCCTAACGGTTAAGTGTGATGGGGTTTAACTGAAAGGTTGCTGTGACAATCTAGTGACATGTTTATCTGCGTGGTCTGTAATGTATATTTTGACAGCTTTATCCACTTGGTTTTGGTCCGAAAATAATGTAATTTTGTATAATGAAATTCCTAACTGGAATGTGCAGTCGGAGACACACTTAGTATACTTAACGAAAACAAACAACCCATCATTGACAATAGTCAGTGGATGTCTTCAAGCATACAGCGCCGTCGGAAAGTATTCAGACCCCTTGACTTTTTCCACATTTTGTTACGTGACAGGCTTAATCTAAAATGGATTGTTTTTTTTGTTTTTTTCATTGTCAATCTACACACAATAACCCATAATGACAAAGCAAAAACAGGTTTTTAGAATAAAAAATTGAAATATTACATAAGTATACAGACCCTTTACTTAGTACTTTGTTAAAGCGATTACAGCCTCACATCTTCTTGGGTATGACGCTACAAGCTTGGCACACCTGTACTTGGGGAGTTTCTCCCATTCTTCTTTGCAGATCCTCTCAAGCTCTGTCAGGTTGGATGGGGAGCGTTGCTGCACATATATTTTCAGGTCTCTCCAGAGATGTTCGATCGGGTTCAAGTCCGGGCTCTGACTGGGCCAGTCAAGGATATTCAGAGACTTGTCCCAAGGCCATTCCAGCATTGTCTTTGCTGTGTGCTTAGGGTCGTTGTCCTTTTGGAAGGTGAACCGTCGCCCCAGTTTGAGGTCCTGAGCGCTCTGGAGCAGGTTTCAATCAAGGATCTCTTTGTACTTTGCTCCATTCATCTTTCCCTCGATCCTGACTAGTCTCCCAGTCCCTGCCGCTGAAAAACATACCCACAGCATGATGCTGCCACCACCATGCTTCACCGTAGGGATGGTGCCAGATTTCCTCCAGACGTGATGCTAGGCATTCAGGCCAAGGAGTTCAATCTTGTTTCTCATGGTCTGAGATTCCTTTAGGTGTCTTTTGGCAAAGTCCAAGCAGGCTGTTGTGTATTTTACTGAGGAGTGGCTTCCGTCTGGCCACTCTACCATAACGGCCTGATTGGTGGAGTGCTGCAGAGATGGTTGTCCTTCTGGAAGGTTCTCCCATCTCCACAGTGGAACTCTGTCAGAGCGACCATCGGGTTCTTGATCACCTCCCTGACACAATCCTGTCTCGGCGCTCGACAGACAATTCCTTCGACCTCTTGGCTTGGTTTTTGCTTTGACATGCACTGTCAACTGTGAGACCTTATACAGACAGGTGTGCGCCTTTCCAAATCATGATCAATCAATTGAATTTACCACAGGTGGACTCCAATCAAGTTGTAGAAACAGCTCAAGGATGATCAATGGAAACAGGATGCACCTGAGCTCAATTTTGTGTCTCATAGAAAAGGGTCTGAACATTTATGTAAATAAGGTATTTCAGTTTTATTTTTAATATATTTGCTAAAATGTCTAAAAACCAGTTTTTGCTTAGTCATTATGGGATATTGTGTGTCGCTTGATGAGGAAATGTTTTTATTTAATCCATTTTAAAATAATGCTGAAACGTAACAAAATGTGGAAAAAGGGAAGGTGTCTGAATACTTTCCAAATGTACTGTATAGTCAATTAACATTGCATTCATATGGTTGATTTACTGAATGTATTATATCCAGGTGAGGAGAAGGCGTGGACAGCTCAACTGGATTCTGCATGCCTGTATGTTGCATGACAGAAATATGTAGCGTTTAAATGACCGTTGTACAATTAGACGGGCCGTAACTGAATCACTCAGTTACCATCATTCTGCATAATCAGCTATTCACGCTATTGTCAGTAAGTGTGAATTTGATGAAGTTCATGTAGCATAATATACTAAGCCCATGCTATTGGAAAATTTATCCTCCTGAACCATTTACTGTATGTTTATCTCAATATTGAATGATGGTTTACTTTAAATAAATGTGACTGGTGTGCATATTACTGAAACAGTGTCTATGCCTATATTTCTGGGGGGAGCTATTGACAAAGTCTGCGTACGAGTGCAGCCTGTAGAGTTCTCAACAGTCAGGCAGGGTGTCTAGCTAGGTCAGGACTTCACCTTCATCCTACCTTGGGCAGATCACTGGCTCCCCGGATGCGTTTCCCTATGGCCTCACCATTAGGGTGAATCCGGGCCACATGCCTCCACATCTGCTCCCAAGTCTCCTCATCCACCGGTAGGCCTCCCCTGTTCACAAAGAAGGGCACACCTCCATCCCGCAAGTCCTCTTCACCTTCATCCTCCTGCTCCTCATCTCTCTCCTCCACCCCCACACACCCCACTGTGGTCCTCAGCATCCCGCCACACAACGGACCCCAGTCCTGGAACCTGGCTGGCACAAATGGCTTACAGCCTCGCCCTTTAACTGTCAATCTGATTGCAGTTTCTCAGCAAGTAACACTCCCACAGCAGGTGAGAAACATGAGCAATTCATGACCCACTGGATATGTAGGACTTTTCAAAACTGCAGGCTGTAGCCTATTAGCCTGCAAATTCAAATACTGTGCCTCTCATGAACAAAATGGCACACAGACTTGAAAATATGTTCCATATGTTGTTACAATTGTCCACTTAAATTGTCAGATGAGTTCAACTTCAAAAACATTAACAAATGCTTCCAAAATCAGAGATTAAAGGGAATGTTTGCTACCTCAATAGTCATAATCACTATCTGATCAACATGGTTATTGGCACTTTATAAAAATCACAATGATCTATAAGATGCAGATTAAGTCAAGTATATCACTGAAAAACATGAAACTACACAAAAATTATCAAAACTAGAAAAGGCGTGAATTGGCAGCCAACATTAAACACACTATACTAGGCCTACAACATTGATGATAAATTCAGCACCTTGGAAATAATGAATACACACAATGCCTTCAACATAACGGGGAAAAAATAGCAGTCTTCCAACAGGGTAGGCCACAACAAACTACCTTATTATAAATCACTAATACCCGGCACCGTTATCCCAGAGCGGGGATTCCGTCTATATCCAAAACGCCGGGAAAGATTCGATTGGACATTTCTTCGACACTCTGCTTAGCCGGTGGCGCATTTCAGTCTTGTCCTTTTGACATCATATTCTTCTTGTCAGTCCAAGTCATTGTCCAGTTTGAACGCCCATGGCTTCACAGTAGCGAGTGCTGATCTCATGCCTGCTACAATATTGCGCCGCTCAGACACTCCCAGAACCCAGCAGCTGCGCATGCTCTATCTGACGGATAACATCTTCCACGACATGCACATTTCGTCTACTGTTGGTGGCGTCAGCCAAACAAAATTACTCCTCTATTACAGACAAATGATGAGCGGAAAATGCATTAGTCTATTGATAAATATACTGTGAACTGCAATGGCTTGCAGGTACTTGATATAATGCCAGCACAGTGGGCAGCTATTATATGAACATTTAACAGCAAATATATTGTATTGGCATCATTCTTGGATACTCTACATGCAGCAAAACTCAAGGGTTTACTGTATAATAAATGCATTCTCCAAGTTATCAAAGCTCTAGGAGTACTATAATAGAAAAACTGGAGACATTTTACTTCTTCCATTAATTTATTGCACTTTTATGGGACAAAAATTAGGTTTGGATTGGTATGAAAAACACAGCCAGAATAAGCTTGCAAAAAATATTCTGTCATTCCCCTTTTCACAAAAAAACCAGCATAAACTCAAGTCCTTTGATAATATACAATAAGCAGGTAAACAAATCAAATCCTCCTCGACAGAAACCACAGTCCAACTGGAATTTAAATCCTATGTCCATCCATTGAATGTTAAAATCTTGGAGCACCATAGTCATCAGGCATTCTTTCAATGTTGAACCTGTGAATAAATATTGTTAGACATGGTTTAAAGATCATGGTATAAGGTATTTTACCTTGCTATACATTTTACTGCCATACACTGAGTGTACAAAACATTAAGAACACCTGCTCTTTCCATGACAGACTAACCAGGTGAATCCAGGTGAACGCTATGATCCCTTATTGAGAGGGGAGGAGAAAGGTTAAAGAAGGATTTTTAAGCCTTGAGATATGGATTGTGTATGTGTGCCATTCAGAGGGTGAACGGGTAAGACAAAATATTTAAGTGCCTTGGAACGGGGTATGGTATTAGGTGCCAGGCGCACTGGTTTGTGTCAAAAACTGCAACGCTGCTGGGTTTTTCACACAACAGTTTCCTGTGTGTATCAACAATGCTTCACCACCCAAAGGACATCAAGCCAACTTGACAACTGTGGGAAGCGTTGGAGTCAACATGGGCCAGCATCCCTGTAGATGCTTTCGACACCTTGTGGAGTAAATGCGCAAACAAATTGAGGCTGTTCTGAGGGCAAAAGGTGCTCAATATTAGAAAGGTGTTCCTAATGATACATTACTAGTGTTCAATGAATAATTGAACACTAGTAATTTAATGTTAATTCTTACCTATGGTTGGAGATGTACATGATGGGTACTCCTGGGATCTTTCTGATTCTTCTCTTCAGGTCTCTGTCCACAGTTGCCAGGATGTAGCACTTGTGCTGTGAAAGACACACAATTTCATTGATGCTCTTCTCTGGCAGAAAACCAGTGTTCTAATAACTACAGGGTTCACCTAATATACACAGAACAAAAATATAAAACGCAACATGGACCAAATTCATAGATTTTTACTGAGTTACAGTTCATATAAGGAAATCAGGCCATTGAAATAAACAAGGCCCTAATCTATGGAATTCACATGACAGGGAATACAGATATGCATCTGTTGGTCACAGATACCTTTAAAAAGGTAGGGGCGTGGAGAAAAAAATACAGACAGTATCTGGTATAACCACAATTTGCCTCATGGAAATCAGGCTGTTGATTGTGGCCTGTGGAATGTTGTCCCACTCCTCTTCAATGGCTGTGCAAAGTTGCTGGATATTGGCGGGAACTGGAACACGCTGTTGTACACGGCGATCCAAGCATCCCAAACATGCTCAATGGGTGACATGTCTGGTGAGTATGCAGGACAGCTTCCAGGAATTGTGTACAGATCCTCACGACATGGGGCTGTGCATTATCATGCTGAAACATGTGGCGATGGCAGCGGATGAATGGCACGACAATGGGCCTCAGGATCTCATCACAGTATCTCTGTGCATTAAAATTGCCATTGATAAAATGCAATTTTATGGGGCACTCTGTTCACAACATTGACATCAGCAAACCGCTCACCCACATGACACCATACACGCTGTCTGTCATCTGCCCAGTACAGTTGAAACCAGGATTAAGCTGTGAAGGCACACTTATCCAGCATGCCAGTGGCCATCGAAAGTGAGAAATTAACCACTGAGGTGGGTTACAACGCCGAACTGCAGTCAGGTCAAGACACTGGTGAGAACGACAAGCAAGCAGATGAGCTTCCATGAGATGTTTTCTGTCAGTTAGTGCAGAAATTCTTTGGTTGTGCAAACCCAGTTTCATCAGCTGTCCGGATAGCTGGTCACTGACGATCCTGCAGGTGAAGAAGCTGGATATGGAGGTCCTGGGCTGGCGTGGTTACGCGTGGTCTGTGGTTGTGTGGCCGGTTGGACGTACTGCCAAATTATCTAAACTGACATTGGAGGCAGTTTATGGTAGAGAAATTAACATTATATTATCTGGTAACAGCTCTGGTGGACACAGGATTCGAAGAGACTGTGGCAAGTCAAATTCAAGGACTTAAGTACTTTTTCAAGCACTAATATTTATTTTCAAGGACCGACACTCTAGACCCAAACTGTTACAGTCCTATATCCATCCTGCCCTGTCTTTATCAAGTCTTCGAACGCCAAGTTAACAAACAGATCACCGACCATTTCTAATCCCATCGTACCTTCTCCACAATGCAATCTGGTTTCCGAGCTGGTCATGGGTGCGCCACAGCCACGCTCAAGGTCCTAAATGATATCATAACCACCATCGATAAAAGACAGTACCGTGCAGCCGTCTTCATCGACCTGGCGAAGGCTTGTGACTCTGGTAATTACCGCATTCTTATCGGCAGACTCAATAGCCTTGGTTTCTCAAATGACTGCCTCGCCTGGTTCACCAACTACTTCTCAGATAGAGTTCAGTATGTCAAATTAGAGGGCCTGTTGTCCGGACCTCTGGCAGGGGTTTCACAGGGTTACATTTTCGGGCCGACACTTTTCTCTGTATATATATCAATGATGTCGCTCCTTCTGCAGGTGATTCTCTGATCCACCTCTACGCAGACAACACCATTCTGTATACATCTGGCCTTTCTTTGGACACTGTGTTAACAAACCTCCTAACGAGCTTTATAACCATACAACACTCTTTCCGTGGCCTCCAACTGCTCTTTAATGCTAATAAAACTAAATGCATGCATCTTCAACCGATCGCTGACCGCACCCGCCCGGCCGACTAGCATCACTACTCTGGACGGTTCTGACTTAGAATATGTGGACAACTACAAATACCTAGGTGTCTGGTTAGACTGTAAACTCTCCTTCCAGACTCACATTAAGCATCTCCAATCCAAAATTAAATTGGCTATTTCGCAACAAAGTATCCTTCACTCATGCTGCCAAACATACTGACTACCCTACAGAACTTTTTTTTCCATTTTTAAATGTACCTTTATTTAACTAGGCAAGTCAGTTAAGAACAAATTCTTATTTACAATGACGGCCTAGGAACAGTGGGCCTGTTCAGGGGCAGAACGACAGATTTGTACCTTGTCAGCTCGGGGGTTTGAACTTGCAACCTTCCAATTACTAGTCCAACGCTCTAACCACTAGGCTACCCTGCCACCCCGTTGGAGATGCCCCCAAAATAGCCTCTTAACACTCTACTCAACAAATTGGATTTAGTCTATCACAGTGCCATCTGTTTTGTCACCAAAGCCCAATATACTACCCACCACTGCGACCTGTATGCTCTCGTTTGCTGACCCTCGCTACATATTCATCGCCAAACCCACTGGCTCCAGGTCATAACCACCATCGATAAAAGACAGTACCGTGCAGCCGTCTTCATCGACCTGGCCAAGGCTTGTGACTCTGGCACTAAGGCAGTGCTAGGTAAAGCACTGCCTTATCTCAGCTCACTGGTCACCATAGCAACACCCACCTGTAGCACACACTCCAGTAGGTATATGTCACTGGTCATCCCCCAAAGCCAACAACCCCTTTGGCCACCTTTCCTTCCAGTTCACTGCTGCCAATGACTGGAATGAATTGCAAAAATCACTGAAGCTGGAGACATATCTCCCTCAATAACTTTAAGCATCAGCTGTCAGAGCAGCTTACGGATCACTGCACCTGTACACAGCCCATCTGTAAATAGCCCACCCAACTACCTGCACATAGATCACTTGTGTTAATGCTAAATTGTAATTATTTCGCCACTATGGCCTATTTATTGCCTTACCTCCCTAATCTTACTACATTTGCATTGTGTTATTGACTTTTGTTTGTTTATCCCATGTGTAACTGTTGTTTTTGTCACACTGCTTTGCTTTATCTTGGCCAGGTCGCAGTTGTAAATGAGAACTTGTTCTCAACTGGCCTACCTGGTAAAATAAAAATAAAATCAATTTGTAATAGTTCATATTATGCAATTGTTTCTAGTCACCACCGGATGGCAAAATATCTCCATAACTTACTATACATCACAACCTTAAACAGAACTTGTCACTACATACATGAGTGGTAAGTCAGTACTGATGATGTTGAATTATATAAACTGTAACTCAGTAAAATCTTTGAAATTGTTGCATTCATATTTTAGTTTACATGGCAATAATATTAAACTTGTCTTTATATTTCCCTAAATTTGAGGTCCCACAGTCCGTCCCAACATGCCATGAAAGTGAATACTGAAAGTGTAAAAGGCTCTTAGTTGACTCTACATTTTTGTATTCTATACCCATTTGAAGAGAAACAAGTTATTAATGCGTTTGATAATCTTATCTCAGGGGACTATATTTACATTTTAGGGGACACCACGTGGGTTTCGGACACCAAGTTTGGTTACTACTGTAGTGCTAACCTCTCTCCCTGCTTGCTTCAATGCTTCCCCTCTGTATCTCCTTTGCCTATTTCATTTCAGCCTGACTCACCACTGTCTGTCTCACTAATCTCTATAAAGAATGCATTTTGTTATAAGAACTTATAGCAGCCCATCTTTTGATTACAGCTAGTTTAATTTCAGTCAACTGCTCCTGCTGAGGTCAACTGCTTAATGTTGGGCAGAGTGGTGAATGAATGCGCTGCCAACAGGGTAAATCCGGGGGACCAGGGGAACATAACGAGCATATATAAATCATTGCTCCCTGGTTAGGTCTGGCAAAACATAAATATTTTGACATGCAGGATTGAATCTACATTTGCCCGTCATTTTAGCTATCGATGTACCTTTGGAGGTGCCTATTCAGTCAGTTTTGTACCTGCCTAGCTGAGTGGCAGTGTGGGTGAAATGAGTGAGCTTGCCTGGAAACCAGAGAGCGAAACAAGAAACAAAACTCAGTAGTCTGCCTGGGAATTAATTAGCAAGACAAATAAATGTTTCTAATATTTTTCATATTTGATCCTTTTCTGTTCTCCTCTCATTTTAATTCAAGGACCAACTTCAAAAATGTCAGATTTAAGGTATTGCAGTACTTGAATTTGTGTGGCAAATTCAAGTACTTTAAGCACCGTGTGCAAACCCTGTGGACATTCATGCAGTCAGCACACCAATTGTATTCTCCCTCAAAACATGATACATCTGTGGCATTGTGTTGTGTGACAAAACTGCACATTTTAAAGTGGCCTTTATTGTCCCCAGCACAAGGTGGAGCTGTGTAATGATCATGCTGTTTAATCATCTTTTTAATAAGCCACACCTGTGAGGTGAATGGATTACCTTGGAAAAACATAAAGGCTCACTACCAAGGATGTAAACAAATTTGTGCACACAATCTGAGAGAAATAAGGTTTCTCAATGTGGAACTTTTATTTCAGCTTACACTTTACGTTTATATTTTTGATAAGTATAATATATTGTCAATTTAGTACATTAAATTACATTACCTGTGTTACCCTTTGAACTAAACAGTCATCAGCGTAAGTTCCTTTGTGGGTGCATGGAAGTCGTTCGAACTGAGGATCCTTGGCTATCCTACAGAAACAGACAAATATTTATCTGTCAAATACTTCCCCTATGGAACATCGATAATAACCCTCTAAACCAGTGGAGGATGCTGAGGGGAGGACGGCTCATAATAATGTCTGGAACAGAGCAAATGGAATGGCAGCAAACACAAGGAAACCATGTGTTTAATGTTGTTGATACTGTTCTACCTATTCTGCTCCAGCCATTACCACGTGCACATCCTCCCCAATTAAGGTGCCACCAATCTCCTGTGCTCTGATCATGTGTTTATGTCTGAATACCTGGGTGTTGGTCTTCACAACAGGCTAGTTACCTTAGAGCAACTCGATACTTCATCCCCAGTTTCTCTATCTCGGCCATTACACAGTCTGTGATGCATGGGATACCTTGATGATAATTGAAAATATACAGTTATTGCCTAATAGGGTTACATTAATTGAGTTTCAGCGGAATAAACTTTTCCAGATACTCACATTTGGCGTACAGGCAGTCCATCATTGACTGAACTATGTCGAGTTTAGCCTTGATGGAGAAGTTGATGAAATTGGTGTCGACAAGGATATGATAAGGGGGACCAAGCTGAGTGTTGTACTGGAAGAACAGACATGATGGATACTTTGGCCTGCAGGTAGGAAAGGAATGTGTGAACACACAGTAAGAAGGTATCAACGTATAATCAATCATGTGTTCACAATATATTGAATATCAGTTAAGAACTATTGGTACATTTATATTTGTTTACTCAGATGTACTTACACTTCTTTTTCCTTTATTTCTGAAGGATCTTTCTTTTTTTTCGCCAGTACTTTGGTACGGTCTTTCTCTTTTCTAAAGAAACACAGTCATTACCATAGAAATTCAAACTGGAGAGATCGTGATAGATAGGTTAGCTATGTCTTATTCAAAGTAAAGAAAGGAATGTGTGAACAATTAGTAAGCAAACTGGCAAGCTAGTTATTTCTGACAATCCATGCCAATTTGTTAGCTTGACAATTAGTATATACAAAGTTGGCATGGTTTGTTAGTCAACTAACGTTAGCTCGCTAAATGGTGTGTGTGTGATGATCCTGTGCAGAAAGTACAATATACATTCATATTCGTGTTCACCGACGGTAGTAACTTAGCTTGCTAGCTAGCAACTCACATTCTCTGATCTTTCAAACTTATCATTCTCTTCATTGAAGCAAACTTTTTAGTCTTCCGTTTCCCCTGAATTACACATATTGGAATAATACAGTCAGAACAAAAAAACAAGAACAAAAACTACTAGCTAGCTACGATTAATCGAGAAATGCACGTTACGTTAGCTCATGGTTAGCAAGTTAACGTTCGTTAGTTAGTAGTAGCAGAGCAACACAAAGCATACGAACTCCCATCAACAACTACTGAAACACATGTTCAATCATTAAAACAGCTAAATCAACAACCACTATATACATTGTATCATGTCATTATAATATGATAACTTAAAGGACGACGTTACCATGATTTGTTATCCAACAGCGGACTTCTTGCATGTCCCTAGTAGTATAGCCCTCGTGTAACTGTGTTTGTACGTCATCAACAATAGACGTTTGCTGCCTTTGCACATTTTGACTTCCGATTGCTGCTGGCTAGCTAAATGTGATAAATCCAAGCAAGGTATGATAAGTGTTATTGTTGAAATGAACGTTGTATTAGCTATGTAATGTATTTCAATGAAAAGTTGGCGCAGCTATGCGTGAGGAATGGATTATCACATTTGTTTTGAAACACTGAATTTGGCTCTGGAATACCACATTTCTATTTTGCGTTGACATTGACGGTTAACGTCGCTAGTTAGCACAGTCTAGCTCTCAGCAACTAAGGTTAGCTAGCTATCGTGCACTTGTTTTGAAGGAATTGATGATGCGACATGTTTTTTGTGTATCTAACTAACGTTAACTAAAATCATGTTGTAGCTAGCTGTATATTCATCCCTGCCAGTTTTGTTAGTTTTGCATAGCCTAAGACATGTTAATCACGTTTCTAATGATGGTCGTTTCTATTGATTAGCTACGGTTCTCCATTCTACACATGCATGGAGTAGCGAGATAACGACATAACTAACTGCTTGTTCCATTAATTGATCGCCTTACTTTGCCAACCAGCCAGGTAACGTTAGCAGGACAAGTTAACCCCAAGAGCCAGTATCAAGGCATATTGATTACTGAAGCTATGCAGTATTGCTAAACCTTTCACCATTCCAGATGTGTAATTTCTCGTCAGATCTTTAGCAAACAGCACTCTGTGATATGCTGTCAAAAAAACTCCTTATTGATACAGCCTAGTATCCTCGACCTAGTTGTCATTCATAGGGGTCATATGTATATCAATGCCGTATCATTTCAACCTTGATGAAGGCTTCCAAAGCAGCGCTGATAACAAATGGGTATCTTGTGGGGATGTTGTTTTTGTAGATAGTCTGTCTATGGGTATTGTCCCAATGCATTTAGTCTATGTTTTTATCACTATGGTCTTTGGTGGTCTTTAGTTCAGATTATGAGATTCAAGTAATGAGACCTTTTAGGACCCTTGCCAGTTCATGCATATTTAAATCATCTGGATTACATGTCGTATCCCATCACCCAACACTCCTCCACTGTGACACATTAATATTCATACATGTCTTCTTGGTTATGCTGGTACTGATTAGTGACAGTGTCTGAGTAGCTAAATGAGCATGGTCACACGTTTTTAATTGTCTCAGTCATTGTTTAGGTTCATTCTTTTTGAACTGCCGGACTTATACCTGTCATGTTTTGTTGTTGCTCAAGGTCTTTCCAAGTGAAGAAGCTGGAGAATTTAAGATCATTTGAGACTTTATCGTGCAATATTTTGGACCTGGCCCAGTCTTTGTGAGGAGCAGAGGAGTCTGAGTCCAGGCTGAAGATGGTCTGATGGACCGCCGCTTTTTGCTGACCTTCCTCTTCTGCTCAGTCTCGTGGATTTTCTTCTGGGAAGTGTGCTGGAAGAAAGGCAAAGAAAGTCAGATTGAAGAATGGATTCAAGGCCACAGTCTCTCCGAATACAAACACTTACTTGAAGGTTAGTTGAGAAAATATATGCCACTCTTTGCGATGATCCAATGTTCATGAATGACATGGAACATCTTCAGTGGCAGTTTGGCATATCTGAACTATTGCTGATGGGTAGGAGGCTAATGTAATTGCAACCAAACACAGTAAATCTTAATTGACTTGCTCTGTAGTTAATGCACAGCATCCCAGTTCTTTTACAACAAGAGGAATTTATTCTCTTTGAATTATCTCATCCATTGGAGTTTGCACAAAAGCCTATCACAGTTCAAAGGGCGTTTTAATGAAGGTTCGGCCAATGGGTGAAATTCCTTCTCGACAGCTTATCTTCAGCCATTAGTGTAACTCTTTGTAGTGCCTGAGGTTGTTGTTTCAGTGATTTAGGGCCTTCTTGTTTGCAGGTAAGAGTATATTCTTGTGTTCCCCTCATTCTGGTAATGTTGAGGTGTATGTCTTTGTGACAAGGCTATAGACTAGAATAGATCCTCATACTGGCATGTCTGCTCTGGCTGATTTGTCTGCGTCTTTGTCTGTCTGTGTGTGTAGATGTGGAGACTCTGGAGGAGCTGAGCCTGAGTGTTCTGACTCGTCTGGAGGACGTGGTGAGAGAGAAGCGGCGCTGGAGGGACATCGCAGAGGCTCACATCCAGCTGCTGCGAGACTTTGCCTTCCAGGAGTGGCTTTGCTCTCAAAGCCTTGAGCACTACTATCATACGTAAGCATAAGACCACCATGTTATTAGCACAGTACTACCTACCTCTCACCTGTCATGGGCAGATTCAACATTACTACACAATTCCGCACTTACATCTTACAGAATTCATTCATTTTGCGAAACACTGAGAGGTCTCTCTCTTTCACTGAGAGAGGCTACATGGCTGAGAATAACAACCATAGAACAGATACTGCTTTGTGTCTGCTTTTTTGTCCACTTGGGAGCAGACTCCCCATTCATGGCTGGCTGCGCTTGGTGACATTGAGCTCAGGAGGCTGCAGTGTTTCAGAGGGTCACTGCAGTAATGAGTGCTCTGAAGGGTCTGTTACACATACGATATAGTAGTCGATGTTCTGCAATCCTACAAATGGGGGTGTAGCTCTCTGTGGACTGAGTTGAACTGCAGTCAGACTGAGCCTATATGCCTTTCTGTATAATAGTATAACCTTTACTTGTTTCATGTATTAATTCATAAATAAAGACAAATGTTCTCTATTTTCAGTTGTATCACATTCATATATTTTATTGTGACACATAGGTTAGTCATACGGAGGGGAATGTAAACTTGACTTCCTCTTTGCAGATTGTTCAGTACAGTATGAGCTCAGGTCTGTCTGAGCACTGGCTCTTTACCTAAAGTAATGTATTGTGAACATGAGCAGCTGGGTTATAGTGGTTATTACACTGTGTTTATTGTGGCTACAGCAGCTGTCAACCCTGGAAAGCTTTTGCTCCTTGAGTAGATTACACTGTACCATTTAATACATGTGTCATAGGAATACTAATCCACTTTCATCATGACTCACTCCATACCACACTATGCTTTCTAATGTTTCTGGCTTTCTAATGTTTATATAACTCTTGAAGAGGCAATCTGTGATTGCTACATCCATTTCTGGACATTTAAATTCATGATTAATTTGCATAGATTCTTGAAGAATATAACTTATAAATCCCTCATGAGCGTAGTAAAATGTTCTTACCCCATCAGAACCCAAAATATAAACTTGATCTACTCCTTTGTTTCTAAATAAAGTAATTGTAAACAAACACTGTATTGCCTCAATATGGTTAACTGTAATTTTGATCTCATTTGATTTCCTTGCTTTGTCTATGAATTTGAGAGTGGTTACATTTCTCCAGCATTCCCGCAGCTATTTACCAAATCAAGGGCGGTTTGACCGATTTGTTGTTGTTTGAACTGCAGATTGCCCCTTTTTAATGCTTAATATAAATGTAACTTAGTAGATCATGTTACGTTTACTGTGGTGCAGTGCAGAACAAGGTGATAAACCAATATTTGTTTTACGTGCACGATAGAGTACACAGAAGCCTATTTAAGGCACTCGCTAACAGACCACAGCCCTGTTTAAAGCCAGGTTCTTCTTGTTCAGTCGCTCTGAGTGTGAGTGTGAGACTGTGGCCATGCTAGAGGTGAAATGAATACAATTGACAGTTTTTTTTTCTCTGTTTGACCATATTGCACTGTGGTCCAAATGAAGACTGAAGACCTTGGGTTGTATGAATTTGGATGATCTAGCCCAGTTTGACAGCCAGTTGCAGCTCTCTCTGGCTGCGTGGGGATACTATTACGAAGACTACATCAAGTTGTCCACGGGCGTCAAGGTTCTCCAGGCCTCAAGGGGGCGCCGCGACCAAGACTACGAGATCCAACTGGTGCACAACCTTGCTGAGAGGCGGCTGAATGAGAAGTGGTCTATCGGTGAGTGCCTGATCACTTTGTAGACATCGTTTGACAGGCGTTGAAAAGCTTCTGCCTTGTATTGAGACAGAGTGACTTCAACAGCTGTCTGTAGAAGATACTGATGTATTGCAAGGACCTAGCGTTTCACTGTTTTATTAAGCAATAGCCACACAGATGAGCAGAACTAGGTAATATGTTGTGAAGGAGAAGTTGACTGTTATTACATAGTCATGCTGAAACAATAAGTGCAATAACTGTTTCAGGGATATGTGTGTGGGAGTATGTGTGTGTATATGAATGGAAAGGTGACTTACATATACAGTACCAGTCAACAGTTTGGACACCTACTCATTCAAGGGTTTTTCTTTATTTTTCTTATTTTCTACATTGTAGAATAATAGTGAAGACATCAAAACTATGAAATAACACACATAGAATCATGTAGTAACCAATTTTTTTTTAAACAAATCAAAAAATATTTCAGATTCTTCAAAGTGACACCTTTGCACACGCTTGGCATTCTCTCAACCAGCTTCATGAGGTAGTCACCTGGAATGCATTTAAATTCATGATTAAACACTTGAACTTGAACACTTAGTGATTGAACACTTAGAGACTGTCAGCAGATGTGGTTTTCCTGCAAGCGTTACATTTCAAAAAAGGAGGAATGTAATATTTAAAGAGGAGCCAGGGTTGGAGAGGTCTATGCTGCCACCTAGGGCTGAGCGTTATATCTAATTCATTAAAATTAATGTTTTTGCCTGATATTCCAAATGCCTGTATCGCAGAATATTTTTTTGTGTGTATTGGTTGGGATTAGTCTCTAATCTGTAGGTATCTGAAAAAGTTACTTCTGGGAAGATTATACATTTCCCTCAGCAACTCAGAGGCAAAGGTCCCTTCTATATGTAGATCCCCTATGGTATTGCTCCCTAGTTCTCCCCATCGCTCAAATGTGTTATCAAGGTTAGAGGGGGCAAAGGAGGGATTCCTGGCAACAGGGAGTAGGAATGATATTGGACTAAGGTCAAAGTAGACTTTAATTTGCTTCCAGATTCAGACTGTGCTATGTATAATAGGATTGTTACTATAAAGTGACATCTCCAACTTGACAGGCGACAAAATCACAGCGCCAATAGAGAAGGGGTGGCAATCCTCACGCTCCATACTAAGCCAACCGGATGACAGAAGTGTGTCATCCAGCAGAAACGTAACAGCACGGAGGTTAGCGGCCCAATAGTAAAATATAACATTTTGGAGAGAGAATCCTCCATCCATCTTGGATTTACAGGTGTTTTTTTTTACCTATCCTGTGTGTTTTATAATCCCAGATGAATGGATTGATAATTGAGTCCAGATGTTTATGAAAGGACTTAGGTATGAATACTGGGATTTTTTGGAATAGGTAAAGCAGTTGTGGGACGAAGACCATTTTAATGGCATTAATTCTTCTGAGCAATGAAGTTGGGAGAGTTCTCCAAAATTATATGTTTGCCTTGAGTTTTTGCATCAGAGGGGGGAAATTCTCTTTAAATAGTGAGGGGTATTGTTTGGTAACTACAATTCCTAGATAGGTAAATGGAATCAGTTCTAACCAAGAGGTGTTTTGCAACCTTATGGGCATTAATTCACTCTTGTTCCAATTTATTCTGTATCCCGAGAAGGTACCAAACAAATTCATCAAATCAAGAATAGCTGGAATACTAGATTGGGGTTCTGTTACATAGTATGTATGTTATCTGCGTATAGTGAAATCTTATTTAGAGTATCATTAGTATTATAGCCGTGTATTGCTGCATGAGATCTGATTGCCTGTGACGAGAGGTTCAATGATTAGAGCAAAAAGCAGAGTCGACAGCGCACAACCTTGCCTTGTCACTCTACAAAGGTTAAATTGTGGCGATTGGTTAGTGAGTATTCTCGCACAGGGGTTCCTATATAAAAACTGAATCCACTTTGTGAACCCATCTCCAATATTACATTTCTGTAGGACCTTGAATATATTGGATCACTCAACTGTGGTCAAAGGCGCCTGAGATTGAAGAATGAGTTTCTGTTAGGGATAAAGCCGGTCTGGTCCGAATGGACCAATTTGCCCACTAAAGTGCTAACCCTATTAGCAAGAGTTTTTGCTAAAATCTTTTGTTCTGTATTAAGGAGAGATATTGGTCTGTATGACCCTACCTCTTCCGGATCATTACCCTTTTTATGAATAACTGTGATAAACGCCTCATCCAAAGTAGGTGGGAGAGCTCCATCCTCATTGGCCTGAACCAACATTTTGTGCAGGTAGGGGGAGAGCATGTTGCTGAATGTTTTATAGAATTCACCAGGGAATCCATCTGGGCCTGGGGTCTTGCCACTCTTTAGAGATGTAATTGTTTCTTGAATTTCTCCTAGAGATATTTCCTTATTCAGGAATTTGGAATCTTCCTGGTTCAGGGCAGGGAGATTACAGCTCTCCAAAACGTTTTCATTATTAAGGGGTTAGGATCTGCTTTAGATGCATATAGAGTCTCGTAAAACTGACGGAATCTGTCATTGATGTACTTGGGGGAAGAGAGTAATTCCCCAGTAGCAAATTTAACTTTGTGAATCATCGCTGTAATGACAGAAGCAGAGTGGTCCGCTGTAATGACAGAAGCAGAGCGGTCCGCTGTAATGACAGAAGCAGAGCGGTCTGCTGTAATGACAGAAGCAGAGCGGTCCGCTGTAATGACAGAAGCAGAGCGGTCCGCTGTAATGACAGAAGCAGAGCGGTCCGCTGTAATGACAGAAGCAGAGCGGTCCGCTGTAATGACAGAAGCAGATCAGCCCGCTGTAATGACAGAAGCAGATCAGCCCGCTGTAATGACAGAAGCAGATCAGCCCGCTGTAATGACAGAAGCAGAGCGGTCCTCTGTAATGACAGAAGCAGAGCGGTCCGCTGTAATGACAGAAGCAGAGCGGTCCGCTGTAATGACAGAAGCAGAGCGGTCCGCTGTAATGACAGAAGCAGAGCGGTCCTCTGTAATGACAGAAGCAGAGCGGTCCGCTGTAATGACAGAAGCAGAGCGGTCCGCTGTAATGACAGAAGCAGAGCGGTCTGCTGTAATGACAGAAGCTGAATGGCAGATCAGCCCGCTGTAATGACAGAAGCAGAGCGGTCCGCTGTAATGACAGAAGCAGAGCGGTCCGCTATAATGACAGAAGCAGAGCGGTCCGCTATAATGACAGAAGCAGAGCGGTCTGCTGTAATGACAGAAGCAGAATGGCAGATCAGCCCGCTGTAATGACAAAAGCAGAATGGCAGATCAGCCCGCTGTAATGACAGAAGCAGAATGGCAGATCAGCCCGCTGTAATGACAGAAGCAGAGCGGTCCGCTGTAATAACAGAAGCAGAGCGGTCCGCTGTAATGACAGAAGCAGAGCGGTCCTCTGTAATGACAGAAGCAGAGCGGTCCGCTGTAATGACAGAAGCAGAGCGGTCCGCTGTAATGACAGAAGCAGAGCGGTCCGCTGTAATGACAGAAGCAGAGCGGTCTGCTGTAATGACAGAAGCAGAAGGGCAGATCAGCCCGCTGTAATGACAGAAGCAGAGCGGTCCTCTGTAATGACAGAAGCAGAACGGTCCGCTGTAATGACAGAAGCAGAGCGGTCCGCTGTAATGACAGAAGCAGATCAGTCCGCTGTAATGACAGAAGCAGAACGGCAGATCAGTCCGCTGTAATGACAGAAGCAAAACGGCAGATCAGTCCGCTGTAATGACAGAAGCAGAGCGGTCCCCTGTAATGACAGAAGCAGAGCGGTCCGCTGTAATGACAGAAGTAGAATGGTCCGCTGTAATGACAGAAGCAGAGCGGTCCGCTGTAATGACAGAAGTAGAATGGTCCGCTGTAATGACAGAAGCAGAGCGGTCCGCTGTAATGACAGAAGCAGATCAGCCCGCTGTAATGACAGAAGCAGAACGGTCCACTGTAATGACAGAAGCAGAACGGCAGAGCGGCCCGTCGTAATGACAGAAGCAGAGCGGCCCGCCGTAATGACAGAAGCAGAACGACAGAGCGGCCCGCCGTAATGACAGAAGTAGAATGGTCCGCTGTAATGACAGAAGCAGAGCGGTCCGCTGTAATGACAGAAGTAGAATGGTCCGCTGTAATGACAGAAGCAGAGCGGTCCGCTGTAATGACAGAAGCAGATCAGCCCGCTGTAATGACAGAAGCAGAACGGTCCACTGTAATGACAGAAGCAGAACGGCAGAGCGGCCCGTCGTAATGACAGAAGCAGAACGGCAGAGCGGCCCGCCGTAATGACAGAAGTAGAATGGTCCGCTGTAATGACAGAAGCAGAGCGGCCCGCCGTAATGACAGAAGCAGAACGGCAGAGCGGCCCGTCGTAATGACAGAAGCAGAGCGGCCCGCCGTAATGACAGAAGCAGAACGGCAGAGCGGCCCGCCGTAATGACAGAAGCAGGACGGCAGAGCGGCCCGCCGTAATGACAGAACCCAGCATGATATCCAGGTGTCTAATGCCACCCCATCTGCCCCGACCTAACCATCACCGCCAATAAATGATATGATAATAAGAATAATGTAGGAATAATCTAAGAATTGAGAAATAATGAAACAAAACAAAAATGGGTGGTATAAGTATATCCATCCAAAAGTGTCAATGATCAAACCCAACAATCCACTCAAACAGGCATCCTCTAAACTTCAACGACAGGTCAGTCTTCCAGCCGGAATGAAAGCTCTAACCGCCCTCCATTGGCCGGCTAAGCATCTTACATGTCCGGGAGCGTCAATAAAACTTCCGTCGGCAGCCCTTGCTGAGACAGTTTAATAAGGTTTCATCCGCTATGACATAGTATGGATTTGAGTCCATGAGCACACCACACCCTAACACACAATGACAAGGCAATCTAACCCGCACGGGGGATTGGTGCATATTCCCGGTTAAAATTCTCTGCGTCCATAACCGAGGAGAGATCTTCTCACCAGAAGGAGGGGTAATTCTGAGTCTGGCAGGGAAGAGCAAGGCTGGGCCAAGATGGAGTTTGTAGAGTTTGGTCGTGACGTCTCTGAAGCCGACCTGATGCTTCGCCACATCGGGCACGTAATCATCATAGACACGGAAGGGATGTCCTTTATGTAACAGGTTACCCCTCATTCGAGCCTCATATGATCCTTGGTCTTGAAACTGTGACAACAGGTGATTACTGGGTGAGGACGTTGGCCCGGTCCAGGCACGGGGACAACAGGCAAAGAAGCAACTGATTGAATGGTGCTCTCGATTTTGGTGTCCAGTTCAGAAATAGTAGCCTTAAAATCCTCAGCTATAGCAACACGTAGTTCTCCCAGAGCCCGGGTAAGTTCTGTAAGTGTCACGTTGTTACCTGTGCATTCCGCCATGTCTGTCTTGTTGTTTGGTGGGGAGAAGGGCTCCGATGAGGATTTATTGTCCTTTAGTCGCCTATTTACTCGGCATGTTCACATACAAAGTTACAATATTGTATTAGAAAGAGACTTATGTTGTAAAAAGTGCTGTAAAGTAGGTTAAGTTAGATTGTTTCGCAAAACAGTTGCAGGAGCCTCTCTCACACAGCCGTTCACTCCAACATGCTAGCTCCATCTCCCTTACTACATGATTCCATATGTGTTATTTCATAGTTTTGATGTCTTCACTATTATTCTACAATGTAAAAAATTAAATAAAAGCCTTGAATGAACGTTTAACTGGCACTGTATATATATGTTTTGGTCATTTAGCAGGCACTCTTATCCAGAGCGACTTACAGGAGCAATTAGGGTTCAGTGCCTCGGTCAAGGGATCAGGGATTCGAACCAGTGACCTTTCGGTTACTGGCCCAACGCTCTTAACCGCTAGGCTACCTACTGGTTAAAACTGGTGATGGATGGTAAATATGTGTAGGAGGGTGGGAGAGAATGGGTGTGTTGATGCATAGGGTATATGTTGGGCGGGAATGGATGAGTAAGTTGATGGGTGTAAGTGTGTCAGAGAGGTAGGGAGGGAGGGTAGGACAGGATGGTAGGTAGGGACAAGCTTAGCTTGGGTGGGCAGGGATGGGAGATTGGGACAAGCTTAGCTTGGATGGGCAAGGATGGGAGGTTGGGACAAGCTTTGCTTGGGTAAAGGGGGTAGAAAGCAGGGAGGTAGAGAGGAATGGGTTTGGCTTGGGAGAGAGAGAAGTATTTAACTATACTACAATGTCATTTAATTTACTTTTGTGACTTGCAATCCTGCTGTAAAATGAGTAAGAGTTCTGGATCGATTAGGAGAGGATGTTGAATTTGTCATTACAGCTAAGATTCAATGGTGGTTATTCGTGAGAGTGGAGGGGGGCTCTTTCTGGGGGATTGGGGCGGGGTGAATGGGAAGGCATTAGACACTTCTCTTAGGTGTGTGTCAGGCCTCCACTCATCTATGTACAATGACATAATCCTTAGACTCTTGGTACACTAGGAGAGGAGTTGGAGCTTAAAGGCTCTAAAAAGGCATAGCACCTCAAAGTACAAAAGTACTTTACTTCGTTTTTTGTATGTTTTCTGTTAAATGTCTGTTCAGCTTGCATGCTCACATGCTCTATAGATGTAATGTATACAATAACGATGTATTCATACAATGACTCTTCCATTTCATGAAATGGCCCACTGCCCTTATACAACTGCTAAAATGTTTTATCTGGTTAACTTTGAGTGTATTTTGAGTGGTTAACAAAATCCAATTTATTACATTTAGTCCTGAGGTGCTGACCTGTTGCACCCTCTACAACCACTGTGATTATTATTATTTGACCCTGCTGGTCATCTGTGAACATTTGAACATCTTGGCCATGTTCTGTTATAATCTCCACCCGGCACAGACAGAAGAGGACTGGCCACCCCTCATAGCCTGGTTTCTTCCTAGGTTCCGGCCTTTCTAGGGAGTCTTCCCTGGTCACCGTGCTTCTACACCTGCATTGCTTGTTGTTTGGGGTTTTAGGCTGGGTTTTTGTACAGCACTTTGTGACATCAGCTGATGTAAGAAGAGCTTTATAAATACATTTGATTGATTACATGGAATGTGCACAGGCTTCATGATGGGGAAAAAGCATATGGTTCTTGAACACTTAGAGATTGAACACTTAGTGATTGAACACTTTAGAGACTGTCAGCAGATGTGGTTTTCCTGCAAGCGTTACATTTCAAAAAAGGAGGAATGTAATATTTAAAGAGGAGCCAGGGTTGGAGAGGTCTATGCTGCCACCTAGGGCTGAGCGTTATATCTAATTCATTAAAATGAATGTTTTTGCCTGATATTCCAAATGCCTGTATCGCAGAATAATTTGTTGTTGTTGTATTTTTTGTTTTTATGAGCGTTTGTCTGCTTGTTTTCATGTTGTCTTTTTGGTCTCGTTCGCTCCGTCTGTGCTGTGCACCTTCCCATTTACACCAGAGATCTGTATATAATGACGAGGTGAAACTTCTCGCTTCGCCTCTTTCTCCAAAGCTCCTCCCCCTACCACTCACAACAACTAAGATGGGAGATCACTTCTTCTTTTCTGACAAACGGTTTCAACTTGCTATTTGAGGTTTGGTCCAACGGAATCGTTCATATGGACACCGAAACACATTGAGACATTATTTTACTGTAATAGAGGAAACGTGAACCTCTCGAACCATACCTTGTTTATGTTTCAACTCCTTACATTTCAAGCAGAGCAGACACTAATAAAACGGATGTACCAATGAACAATTATTCTGGAAAATGTATGCTTAGTTCGTTGCGTGCCCACGGGTTACGGTACCACGTATCACTAGCAGCATTTTAGTCAAATAAAGATTGTTATACTAGCTGTTTAGTCTGTCTTTTATAAATGTGCAATAAGCATAAAACAATTATAAGGAATTGGCAACCCGTTCTCATTCTGAGAAATAAGGTAGGCCACTTATTTCAACATCTGAACAAAGTGGACAGGCTAGCACGCTGTTCAAACAGTTGGAGACGGACAGAAGGGTGTGTTCATAACAATTACAATGTTTTGCCTTGTTAGTGGAATTTTACCTAGATCCAAGTTGGCTGAACATGAAATCTAAATATTAGCTGGCTACTCATTAGCACATGGGCTTGTGTTTGACAGATTGTTTATGAGACCGGTGTTCATTTTATATAAACCATTATTACTGAATGTGCATTATGCATGGTTTTGGTTACATTTGTTACAAAAATAGCATTTTTATAGACAGACCTGAAAGCCAAATCGGTGATTATTGAAAAAAAAAAGGTACAACTATTTTTGATAAAATAATGACATTTATTAGTGGTTGTGGAAGGCATATATATTCAGCCTAGGTGTAATTTCACAAGCACTCAATTCATTATAATTTTGGTGACTGTTTAAAAAGCAGTGTATTTGACCTTTTAATTGTACAACAAAGCTTATTTAGATATATATATATATATATATATATCTTGAATCACTTATAAGTTTTTTAAAAATGGAGATATGAGTTTTAGGCCATATCGCCCAGCCCTACTGCCACCTACTGTAGTAACAGCAGTGGTGTGGGCATGCTTGATAAATACACCCTTTTCTGTTATATCCTAACACACAGACCAAAAAGGACATTTTCTAATGTTGAATTGTATCTTACATGGTAAAAGATTACACATTGATTTAATAGACAAATCTGGTGTTTTTAGATGGAATTTAAGCTATATTAGGTCAAATCCAGACAGGAACTATTATCTTAGCATGAGACCTAAATAATACAGTTGATAAGTTTGACAGACGTAGCAATAAAAAAGGCAAATTCAAGGAACCTTCAAAGAGTCTGAAAAAAAATGGCATCTCTACAAATAATTTAGAGAACACATCAGATGAGCAAACAGTAACCTAACCATTCGCTATAGTATTACCTGGTATACGATTCCTTGCCGTTCCTCAAGTTATAACGCGTTAGTTGCTTACTGAACCCTGGCAATCTGTGTGAAATGTTAACGTTATCTGGGGCGGCAGGTAGCCTAGTGGTTAGAGCATAGCCTAGTGGTTAGAGCAATCAAAAGGTTGCTAGATCGAATCCCTGAGCTGATAAGGTAAGAATCTGTCGTTTTCCCCCTGAACAAGGCAATTAGCCCACTGGTCCTAGGCCGTCATTGAAAATAAGATTTTTTCTTAACTGACTTGCCTAGTTAAATATAGGTTAAAAAAAAAAGAACTAACCACTATCTGTTAACTAATGTTTTCCCTCTACAGAATGTGGTTAATTTTCATAATGAGAAAATGAGGTGAAATGAAGCGTTGTTTGTTAAACAAGTGGATTCAGGGATCAAGTGTAGCTGGAGCTGGGCCTGGCTTAAGCTGGATGCCACTATAGAGGTGAAAGGAACACAACACTTTCTCTCTTTCTCACTTTTTCAATACAGTGGATAACAAGGGGTAAGCCAGGTGTCCTCTCTGCCTGAAAGAGATCAATTATGCCAACAAAGGGTATCATGCTCTGCAGGCACATTGTAGAACAGATGTCCACAGGCAGAAAGTGTACAATGTAATAATGTGCAGTGTAGCCCACAGATATGGTTTTTGTTGTGTTGAATTTGACAGTAACACGTGTGTGTGTGTGTGTGTGTGTGTGTGTGTGTGAGGGGGATTATAGTTTTTTTACTCGGTGAAAATTATTTTTGCACACATGTAGCTTTGTGCACTTGACCGATGTCTGCTATAGTGGCCACTATAATAGAGCAAGAATAGAATGCCTGTTTGTTTCATTCTATTTCTACTTTTAATATGTTTGTTTCTCAAGTGCAATATTTATATGTGTGTGTGGTCACGAGCGTTCTATTATAAAGGCTGTCATGGCTGCAATATTAATGTATTGTTTTTTTCTCAAGACTTGAGTGTCATTTGCAGTAAACTTTAGGCAACAAATGACATTGGATTGCTTTCTTTACATTTTTTAGCTGTGAGTTAGGTTCACATTTACCACTTTTTATTTTACACACAGAGACTGATCATGTAGATCATATTCTTTGTTGTTTAATTAGTTAACCTGCATTTCCCCCTAGCAGGGATTTTTTGTATGTTTCAACCCCCCCCCCCCCCCAAAAAAAAAGTGTCAAATGTTTGGGCCCTCACCAGTTTGTATCCCTGAATTATCAGCAGACAAAAAATGATCACTAAAAAAAGATATCACCCAAATATAAATATGATACACTGTTAAAACATTCGGACAGAGAAAAGCACCAGGAATGCATGGATTTCCCATAGAATTATATTTATCATTTTGGGACAAAGTACCACCCCTATTTACACAAAGGACAACACATGTCACTCAGTTCAGTGCTTTCTAATTCCATGTATCAAACAGTTATATTAAAACCAAGAAAATATGTGACAGTCCCCTGCTGATTACATACCCATAAGTTTAACAATGCTCAAACAGTGCATTCAGTACTTTGTTGAAGGACTTTTAACAGCGATTACAGCCTCAAGTCTTCTTGGCTATGACGCTACAAGCTTGCCAGACCTGTATTTTGGAAGTTTCTCCCATTCTCTGCAGATCCTCTTAAGCTTTGTCAGGTTGGATGAGGAGCGTCACTGCACAGCTATTTTCGGGTCTCTCCAGAGATGCTCGATCGGGTTCAAGTTCGGGCTTTGGCTGGGTCACTCAAGGACATTCAGAGACTTGTCCCGAAGCCACTCCTGCATTGTCTTGGCTGTGTGCTAAGGGTCGTTGTCCTGGTGGAAGGTGAACCTTCGCCCCAGTCTGAGGTCCTGAGCTCTCTGGAGCAGGTTTTCATCAAGGATCTCTCTGCACTTTGCTCCGTTCTTCTTTCCCTCGATCCTAACTAGTCTCCCAGTCCCTGCCGATGCCAGGTTTCCTCCAGACTAGACGCTTGGCATTCATGTCAAATAGTTCAATCTTGGTTTCATCAGACCAGATAATCTTGTTTCTCATGGTCAAAGTCCCTTAGGTTCCTTTTGGTAAACTTTAAGTGGGTTGCCATCTGCCTTTTACTGAGGAGTGGCTTCATTCTGGCCAATCTACCATAAAGGCCTCATTGGTGAAGTGCCGGTTGTCCTTCTGGAAGGTTATCCCATCTCCACAGAGGAACCATGGAGCTCTATCAGAATGACCATTGGGTTCTTGGTCACCTCCCTGACCAAGGCCCTTCTCTCCCTATTGCTCAGTTTAGCTGGGCAACCAGCTCTAGGAAGATTCTTGATGGTTCCAAACTTTTTCCATTTAAGAATGATGGAGGCCACTGTATTCTTGGGGACCTTCAATGCTGCAGAAATGTTTTGGTAGCCTTCCCCAGATCTGTGCCTCGACACAATCCTGTCTCAGAGCTCTACGGACAATTCCTTTGACCTCATGGCTTAGTTTTTGCTCTGACATGCACTGTCAATTGTGGGACTTTATATAGACCGGTGTGTGCCTTTCCAAATCATGTCCAATCAATTGAATTTACCACAGGTGGACTCCCAAGTTGTAGAAACATCTCAAGGATGATCAGTGGAAACTAATAGTCTAATAGCAAGGGTATGAATTCTTATGTAAATAAGGCATTTTTTTTCCTTCTTTTTTTTCGCTTTGTCATTATGGTGTATTATGTGTAGATTGAGGATTTTTATTTATCCATTGTAGAATAAGGCTGTAATGTATCCAAATGTGGAAAAAGAGAAGGGGTTCTGAATACTTTCTGAATACACTGTACCAGACAATATTGAAAACTCATTGCCCCCTTTGCTAAAGATATTTTCAGAATACTCTAAAATCTCAGGATAGAAGATTTGCATGGGGGGGAAAAATAATTATGGAAATAATAAAAATAATAGATTAGAATAGATTCTTTAAACAAGTATACTCAGTCATAAGACTTTATATGGGCAAATAGAACTCATAGAATAAAAGGGAAAGTTTTACATCTTCCTAAGTCGGAGGGTGGTTTTAACTAGAGGTCAACCGATTAATAGGAATGGCCGATTTAATTGGGTCCGATTTCAAGTTTTCATAACAATCGGAAATCGGTATTTTTGGACACCGATTTGGCCAATTTAAAAAAATATTTCTTTACACCTTTATTTAACAAGGCAAGTCAGTTAAGAACACATTCTTATTTTCAATGACGACCTAGGAACGGTGGGTTTCTGCCTTATTCAGGGGCAGAATGACAGATTTTTACCTTGTCAGCTCTGGGATTCAATCTTGCAACCTTACAGTTAACTAGTCCAACGCTCTAACCACCTCCCTCTCATTGCACTCCACGGGGAGCCTGCCTGTTACGCGAATGCAGTAAGAAGCCAAGGTAAGTTGCTAGCTAGCATTCAACTTATCTTATAGAAAACAATCAATCAATCATAATCACTAGTTAACTACACATGGTTGATGATATTACTAGTTTATCTAGCGTGTCCTGCGTTGCATATAATCGATGCGGTGCGCATTCGTGAAAAAGGACTGTCGTTGCTCCAACGTGTACCTAGCCATTAACACCAATGTCTTTATTAAAATCAATACACCAAAGTATATATTTTTAAACCGGCATATTTAGCTAAACGAAAACCAGGTTAGTAGGCAATATTAGTAGGTTAGTAGGCAACATTTTGTGCCGCCTGGCTCATTGCTAATTTGCCAGAATTTTACGTAATTATGACATAACATTGAAGGTTGTACAATGTAACAGGAATATTTAGACTTAGGGATGACACCCATTAGATAAAATACGGAACGGTTCCGTATTTCACTGAAATAATAAACGTTTTGTTTTCAAAATGATAGTTTCCGGATTCTACCATATTAATGACCAAAGGCTCGTATTTCTGTGTGTTATTATGTTATAATTAAGTCTATGATTTGATATTTGATAGAGCAGTCTGACTGAGCGATGGTAGGCAGCAGCAGGCTCGTAAGCATTCATTCAAACAGTACTTTCTTGCGTTTTGCCAGCAGCTCTTCACTGTGCTTCAAGCATTGAGCTGTTTATGACTTCAAGCCTATCAACTCCCGGGATTAGGCTGGTGTAACCAATGTGAAATGGCTAGCTAGTTAGCGGGGTGCGCGCTAATAGCGTTTCAAACGTCACTCCCTCTGAGACTTGGGGTAGTTGTTCCCCTTGCTCTGCAAGGGCCGCGGATTTTGTGGAGCGATGGGTAACGATGCTTCGAGGGTGGCTGTTGTCAATGTGTTCCTGGTTTGAGCCCAGGTAGGGGCGAGGAGAGGGACGGAAGCTATACTGTTACACTGGCAATACTAAAGTGCCTATAAGAACATCCAATAGTCAAAGGTATATGAAATACAAATAGTATAGAGATAAATAGTCCTTTAAATACTATATTAACTACAACCTAAAGCCTCTTACCTTGGCATATTTAAGTCTCATGTTAAAAGGAACCACCAGCTTTCATATGTTCTCATGTTCTGAGCAAGGAACTTAAACGTTAGCTTTTTTACATGGCACATATTGCACTTTTACTTTCTTCTCCAACACTTTGTTTTTGCATTATTTAAACCAAATTGAACATGTTTCATTATTTATTTGAGGCTAAATGGATTTTTATTGATGTATTATAAGTGTTCATTCAGTATTGTTGTAGTTGTCATTATTATAAATATATTTTTTTTAAATCAGCCAATTAATCGGTATCAGCTTTTTTTGGTCCTCCAATAATCGGTATCGGCGTTGAAAAATCATAATCGGTCGACCTCTAGTTTTAACCTTCCAGACCTGGAATTGTATCAACTCGCCACTCAGGGATTTTACTTGTAATATATAGTTAAATCGATTAAAGAGGAACAATGGGTACATATTGAAGATGCGCATGGTACATTCTACAGCGCAACGGGTCATGTCTTAACTGTAAAACGAACAATGACTCAATAATCCATGCCTTCTGGGAATGCTATAAAGCCCAAAAGTTATTGGAGGAGTTAGAAAATTGTCTGTCAGAATATTACAATGTAAATGTACTTTTAATCCGTCTGTCTGCATATGTCAAGACATGGCTTATTTATTTATTATTTATTTATTTCACCTTTATTTAATCAGGTAAGCTAGTTGAGAACAAGTTCTCATTTGCAACTGCGACCTGGCCAAGATAAAGCATAGCAGTTCGACACATACAACAACACAGAGTTACACATGGAATGAACAAAACATACAGTCAATAATACAGTAGAAAAAATCAAACAAAGTCTATAAACAGTGAGTGCAAATGAGGTAAGATAAGGGAGAAGTAATTACAATATAGCAATTAAACACTGGAATGGTAGATGTGCAAAAGATGGATGTGCAAGTAGAGATACTGTGGTGCAAAAGGAGCAAAATAAATAAATACAGTTTGGGGATGAGGTAGATAGATGGGTTGTATACAGATGGGCTATGAACAGGTGCAGTGCTCCGTGAGCTGCTCTAACAGCTGGTTCTTAAAGCTAGTGAGGGAGATGGGAATCTTTTTGCAGCGTTCCAGTCAGTGGCAGCAGAGAACTGTAAGGAAAGGCGACCAAAGAGGAATTGGCTTTGGGGGTGACCAGTGAGATATACCTGCAGGAGTGCGTGCTACGAGTGGGTGCTGCTATGGTGACCAGCGAGCTGATATAGGGCGGGGCTTTACCTAGCAGAGACTTGTAGATAACTTGTAGCCAGTGGGTTTGGCGACGAGTATGAAGCGAGGGCCAGCCAACGAGAGCGTATAGGTCGCAGTGGTGAGTAGTGTATGGGGCTTTGGTGGCAAAACGGGTGGCACTGTGATAGACTACATCCAGTTTGCTGAGTAGAGTGTTGGAGGCTATTTTATAGATGACATCGCCCAAGTCAAGGATCGGTAGGATGGTCAGTTTTACGAGGGTATATTTGGCAGCATGAGTGAAGGATGCTTTGTTGCGAAATAGGAAGCCGATTCTAGATTTAATTTTGGAGATGCTTAATGTGCGTCTGGAAGGAGAGTTTACAGTCTAGCCAGACACCTAGGTATTTGTAGTTATCCACGTATTCTAAGTCAGAGCCGTCCAGAGTAGTGATGCTGGCTGGGCGGGCAGGTGCGGGCAATGATCAGTTGAATAGCATGCATTTAGTATTATTTGGGTTTAAGAGCAGTTGGAGGCCACGGAAGGAGAGTTGTATGGCATTGAAGCTCATCTGGAGGTTAGTTAACACAGTGTCCAAAGAAGATCCAGGAGTATACAGAATGGTGTTGTCTGCATAGAGGTGGATCAGAGAATCACCAGCAGCAAGAGCGACATCATTGATGTATACAGAGAAGAGAGTCGGCCCGAG
Source organism: Oncorhynchus mykiss (assembly GCF_057628025.1). Taxonomy (NCBI): domain Eukaryota; kingdom Metazoa; phylum Chordata; class Actinopteri; order Salmoniformes; family Salmonidae; genus Oncorhynchus; species Oncorhynchus mykiss. The sequence goes on along the minus strand of NC_143046.1, from coordinate 65,844,452 downwards.
AATTGAACCCTGTGGCACCCCCATGGAGACTGCCAGAGGTCCGGACAATGGGCCCTCCGACCAGAGAAGTAGTTGGTGAATCAGGCGAGGCAATCATTTGAGAAAGAGTATGCCAATAAGAAGGTGGTGATTGACAGAGTCGAAAGCCTTGGCCAGGTCGATGAATACAGCTGCAAAGTAATGTCTCTTATCGATGGCGGTTATGATATCGTTAAGGACCTTGAGCGTGGCTGAGGTGCATGGTCATTCATCTGTTTGTTAACTTGGCTTTCGAAGACCTTAGAGATTCAGGGTAGGATAGATATGGGTCTGTAGCAGTTTGGGTCTAAAGTGTCTCCACCTTTGAAGAGGGGGATGACCGCGGCAGCTTTCCAATCTTTGGGAATCTCAGACGATACGAAAGAGAGGTTGAACAGGCTAGTAATAGGGGTTGCAACAATTTCGGCAGATCATTTTAGAAAGAGAGGGTCCAGATTGTCTAGCCCAGCTGATTTGTAGGGGTCCAGATTTTGCAGCTCTTTCAGAACACCAGCTATCTGGATATGGGTGAAGGAGAAATGGTGGAGGCTTTGGCGGGTTGCTGTGGAGGGTGCCGGGCAGTTGACTGGGGTAATGGTAGCCAGGTGGAAAGCATGGCCAGCTGTAGAGCAATGCTTATTGAAATTCTCAATTATAGTGGATTTGTCGGTTGTAACAGTGTTTCCTAGCCTCAGAGCAGTGGGCAGCTGGGAGGAGGTGCTCTTATTCTCCATGGACTTTACAGTGTCCCAGAATTGTTTTGAGTTTGTACTGCAGGATGCAAATTTCTGTTTAAAAAAGCTAACCTTAGCTTTCCTAACTGCCTGTGTATGTTGGTTCCTAACTTCCCTGAAAAGTTGCATATCATGGGGGCTAGTCGATGCTAATGCAGAACACCACAGGATGTTTTTGTGCTGGTCAAGGGCAGACCGGTCTGGAGTCAACCAAGGGCAATATCTATTCCTGGTTCTACATTTTTTGAATGGGGCATACCTATTTAAGATGGTGAGGAAGGCACTTTTAAAGAATAACCAGGCATCCTCTACTGTCGGGATGAGGTCAATATCCTTCCAGGATACTCGGGCCAGGTCATTTAGAAAGGCTTGCTCGCAGAAGTGTTTTAGGGAGCGTTTGACAGTGATGAGGGGTGGTCGTTTGCTCGCAGACGCATTACGGATGCAGGCAATGAGGCACTGATCGCTGAGATCTTGGTTGAAAACAGCAGAGGTGTTTTTGGAGGGTGAGTTAGTTAGGATGATATCTATGAGGGTGCCCATGTTTACGGATTTGGGGTTATATCTGGTAGGTTCATTGATAAATTGTGTGAGATTGAGGGCATCAAGCTTGAGGGTGCAGTGAGATACCTGATGTGTTGGACGATACTTTTCTCATCAATCATCTTGAGAAAACGTATACTTGACTGGAAATAAATCGTTAACACAATGGAAAGGTCAAATGCTTTATTATCTAAATGTGCGTTGGCGACGGAGAGATAAAAAATGGTGCGGTTTGAAGTCATGTGGCGGAGAGTAATACGAGTGCTGAAGATGGGGGTGTAAGGAGGTGGGTCTGGGCGGGGATGATGTTGTGGATGTTTGTGTGCGTCTGCTTGTTGTTGTTTGTACATGGATGTTTTGGATTTAAAAAATCGTAATCATAAATAAAATCTTTCACCCCCCCAAAAAAGTGCAACCACATAATGTTAAGGCCTAGTCCTATGTTGTTACATTCTCCAATGTACCATTTCCTATCCTAATTTACATACTGCAGTACACACACCGATTCTCATTGGCCTATACACTCTCAATTAGCAAATCGCTATGCTCAGAGAAGATACCTAACTCCTATTCCTGGAAAATCTTGATTTGCCTTTGTTTATTCACTGATGCACCACATAACAGTGTCCACATTAGGGCTGTTCTCAACTTTAAAAAAAACTTGGTCAACCGAGAGTCGTCTGTGCTTTTGACCAATCGATTGAAATGTTCTAAATGTGGGCCTCCCGAGTGGCGCAGCGCTCTAACAGACCCGGGTCACGATCCCAGGCTGTGGCACAGTTGGCCGTGACCGGGAGACACACAATTTGTCCAGCGTTGTCTGGGTTAGGGGAGGGTTTAGCCGGTCGGGATGTCCTCGTCTTATTGCATTCTAGTGACTCCTTGTGGCGGGCCAGGCACATGCATGCTGAATTTGGTCACCTGTTGGACAGTGTTTCCTCCGACACATTGGTGCAGCTGGCTTCCGGGTTAAGCGAGCTGTGTGTCAAGATGCAGTGCAGCTTGGCAAGGTTGTGTTTCAGAGGACGTATGGCTCTCGACCTTCGCCTCTCCTGAGTCTGTACGGGAGTTGCAGCGATGGGACAAGATTGTAACTACCAATTGGATATTTTATTTTTTACCTTTATTCAACTAGGCGAGTCAGTTAAAAGAACAAATTCTTATTTTCAATGACGGCCTAGGACCAGTGGCCTTGTTCAGGGGCAGAACAACAGATTTTTACCTTGTCAGCTCGGGGATTCAATCTTGCAACCTTTCGGTTACTAGTCCAACGCTCTAACCACTAGGCTACCTGCCGCCCCACACGAAATTGAGGAGATAAAAAGTACAAAATATATATAGACACACCCTATATTTGAATAAAATCAACTATATGTAAGCTACTGAGCTTGTCTGATGCTTTAAGCACTGCGATTGAAAATGAAGATGCACAAATTATTAAAGAGGGAGCCAGAGATCAATATAGCCTAACCCAGAAGAAAACCTGTTCCTGATACAAATCTAAAAGTAACTTCTATTGCCATTGACAATATTTAAAAATAGCCTAAATAAAGACAAAAAACAAATTTAAAAACATTGCAGACTGCAGGTAGAAAATATCCTGATTTTAAAAATAAATATCCTATTAATCATATTTGCTATGCATGGCCTTTCTGTAATGAACTTGAAACATTGTATCAACCATTAACTTGGTCTGGTCTGAAGCTCATGCTAGCAAACCTCGAGTTTCCCACACTGGTGAGCTTAGACAGACTCACAACTTTTGTCATTCTCAGTGGATGTAAAAACAGACTTAATTTACTTGCAGTTTAAGGCGAAGACAAAACTACTTTGAGAAGCTCCACAGTGGTGGTGAGTTAAGACAATTCAAAATGGTATCAAATCCCCAAACGGGAACATTTGTAGGCCTACATTTGCACCCAGGCCAGGTAGCCTAGGCCTACTTCTATGCGAAATAAGGTGCGTACTCCAGATTGACAGGACAACTCGTAAATATAATTAAATAAACCACAACTTTTTTTCCTCACAAGTGTAGCATAGGTTGTGCGCTCTGCAAACAACGTGTCCACTCCTACAATGATGGTTAGACTGTAATAGTACTATATTGAATGCATTAACAGAAATGACCATAAGCAAACTAACATTGTAATTAGTAATACTGGTGATATTGGTTTGCCATCCACGCAGCCTCTGCAATGGATTAGTCCACTCAGACAGGCGTGTATCAGACAGGCGTGTATCAGACAGGCGTTTATCAGACAGGCGTGTATCAGACAGGCGTGTATCAGACAGGTGTCTCGTGTCATATATTCTTAAGCCACTGCTCGACTAAAAAAAATCTCTGTCGACCAACAGCCTATCGGCCAAACAATCGTCCAGTGGACTAAATGGGGTCAGCCCTAGTCCATATACTGTAGTACTTGGGTAGGACAACATGGACCTAATAGGTTTCCTGATGAATGTCCTGGATGCAGAGTCCAACCTGGGCGTGTGCTACATTTAAAGGTTTATTATCTACAGATGAATCAGAAAACAAAAGTGAAATACAAGTCAATCCTCCAAGTTGATCTGTAAGTATGCCCTTTCAGAATGAATGGTGTACACTAGAGAACGCCAGCTTTATATGAAATGTCTGTTGAAAGCTCCTTCTGTGCTGGGAAAGTCAAGTGAAGTATGCCGTCTCTTTGTTTCTCTTTCAGCGGGAGCTCTTATATTTGGCTGTACTGTGGCACTGTGCTTTCTGATAAGGGACCTCATGTTTTACGTGATTGGTGAGTGAGTTCTACTGACCGTAGCTGTTTGAAGTAGGGGATTGGCACATGTCAGCCAGGCCTGGAGTCTAAACTAACTTGTAGTTTAGAATTATCAGGAAGAACTTTGAACTTGTTGAAATACTAGTACATATTTGAACTTGTGATACTGTTTGTGTCCCAAGACTTTCAGGCTTTACCCATACAATTACTGCTTATCTGCAGCTCATTAAATCAAATAGACCTGGAGGGCATTCTTTGAAGTAATATTGCATTGCAAATGGTCTCTCTACTAATGTGTGCTGTGCATTTAATCACATTTAGCTCTCTGACACAATGTCTCCCCCTGTCAGGTGGAATTACTGTTTCCATCATAGCGTTTGTCTTTACCATCAAGTTCCTATGTGAGCTCGCTGCGCGGGTGGTTAGCTTCCTGCAGAATGATGACCCTGGGAGGAGGGGCGACCGCAGCATTTACGACTATGTACGGGGGAACTACCTGGACCCGCGCTCCTGCAATGTGTCATGGGATTGGAAGGACCCACAGGAAGTGGGCCAAACTATGAGCTTCCGTGTTCAGGTAAGATCCTTACCTACCGAATGGCTTGAAATCTGAAGTCTGCTTCAGTAATTTCTGGACTTTAAGAGTTTAGTTTATATTTGAAACTGTATGATTAAAGAACAACAACCTACATCAAGTATTAAAGAGTGTGGAGGAAGGATTTTTTTGTTTCTGCAGATTGAAATCAGTGATTCTGTTATTTGGCTTGTTTGTTGGGTTTCTATTGGGATCATAAAGCACACAATGAATAGACTGTTGGCAGGATGGTGTTCTGGCACAAGTTGTAGTGCAAGACTTCCTGCCATGGTTTCTCATGGTTTTCTCTGACTCTCTACCCCAGCTCTTCTATAAGAACGGCCAGCCCTTCCCTGCCCACCGGCCCGTGGGGTTAAGGGTCAACATCACCCACATAGAGCTGGCCCTAGACATCCCCGTCACCCAGGAGGTTCTGCAGGAGCCAGAGTCCAACGTGGTCAAAGTGACCTTCACTGTCCGAAAGGCCGGGCGCTATGAGGTGGCCGTCAAACTGGGAGGACTCAACGTGGCCTATAGCCCCTACTACAAGATATTCCAGCCAGGTAAGGTTGGGCTGTGTAAGTAACCCATTTCAGGACAGGACTGTGCTATATTTGTAAGATTTAATGCAAAGCATGGATGACATGATGACGTTTAAGTAATTGATATTGATAATCATGTGCTTTTGCTCATAAAGAACATCACTTTGAAGTTGCCTAGTAGGAATGAATGAATGGCCACCCAGACCAGAAATGTTGATACCCCTTATTATAATGCCAATGTTACTTCCAATGTTCTTTCCATTGCTTGTCCTCATAGCACGATAATAAGGCTGTTAATAGTATTCTTCATCACAATCTGGTTTGTAGTTTGGCTTTGTTTACTAAATATAGCATGATGTGATGCTGATCATGACATCAAGTTTATTTAAGACAAAATCAATATTTTTCGGAACATTGTATTTTCATCTGGTTGTTTATTACAATGTTTGGAATGATTTCATTTGTCATCATGCTCTACAGCTTTGACCAATCAGGCTTGATACGTGTTGAAATGCTCCCTTAACATGGAAGCAACTTGAACCTTTGTGTAAATGAAAGAGAGTTGTTTTTCTTTGTTGTCTCAGGGCCATTGCATGTATTGTACTGGTAAACACTACATACTTTAATTTGAAACGTTCCTTCAATGCTCATCTGTTTCCCTTATTTTCTGTGTTCATTTCAGGGACAGTGGTTCCATCTAAAACGAAGATAGCCTACCACTTCTCCACGCTGGTCTTAGTATATGGCCAGCAGCATACCCTGCAGATTGAGCCCCGGGACGAGTATGGCAACCCCACCAGTAACTCCACCTCACTCATAGACGAGGTCAACTACGGTGTCCACGTCCACTCGGTAAGACACTTGAGGCCCAATATAACAATCCTCATATAACAGCCTGAAGTCAATTGTTTCCGGAATTTAGACTGTGAAAGTGGAAAATGGGAATCCATTTTGTATCTGCCTCCTATCAGTTGGGCACAGTGGATGACGACAGCCTGGAGGAGTACTACAGTAAGACAGTGACGTCCAACAAGCAGCTGTGCCAGGTACTGCTGAAGATCACCCTGAGGAAGAAGGGCTGTTTCCGGGCACGCATCTCCTATAACGACCTGCCCATCAGCAACGGGGAGTTTGACATCATCGTTCTCAGTGGTTAGTAAGGGTCCTATTTTAGGGTACGATTACACAGGCCGAGGCGAAGGAAGTATTTCAGCAAGTCAGCCTATCATACTCAACATTAGATCATGTACAGTGTATATGAAGACTTTTGTTCTTTGTGTAGTAAAATCTCTTACATCGCTCCTGTGTTTCAACTGCTACTCTTCCACCTCCCCCACAGAGAATGAGAAGAACTGTGTGGAGAAGAACGTGTCAACTCCAGGGATCAGCATCTACTTTGAGGCGTACCTCTACGGCACAGGGAACTACAGTAACTACAGTAACTCCTCGTGGCAGCTCCCAGCCTCGGCTCTGATGGCCCCTCAGAGTCGACCCTCCATGGGGGACGAGGAGGACGAGCATGACTCCCCTGTAGAAGACCAGCCAGAGAAGGTCAAGAAACCTAAAAAGGTCTACTGCTACATATCCCCAAAGGTGGGTGAAGAGGGGATAGAAAGGGAAAGCTATTTTTATAGAAATAGTACATGCTCTTCAGTTGGGTGTGTTGCAGACTTGTCATTGACTGGAAAATGTACTTTTCTGCTACACAGCAACTGTCCGTGAAGGAGTTTTACCTGAAAATTATTCCATGGCGCCTTTTTACCTTTCGAGTGTGTCCAGGGACAAAGGTAGGACAAGCAGAACTGCTCTGAAAAACTGTACGATGTCCACATAATGCTTTCTGACCTTTTATCAGTAGATTTAATGAGCTGGTGTGTTCACCCTCCTCTTCTGTCCCTCCCAGTTCACATACTACGGCCCTGACCCCGTTCACAAGTACCTGACTCTAGTGGTGGATGATGGGATCCAGCCGCCAGTGGAGCTGAGCTGTAAAGACAGAAACATCATGGCTGCCACCTTCATCCGTTTCCTGCACAAGAATATCGGTTGGTTTCCTTTAGGACTATCCCCGACCCCCAAAAACTCTTGGTCGACCGAGAGTCGTCTGTTCTTTCGACCAATTGATTGGTCAACATTTTAAAACTTGCATTTTTCATATATAGACAGATGCTATGTATTTTAATCAAATAAACTATATTCAATGAGCTTGTCCGATGCTTTAAGCTCACTGTTTGATTAAATAATTAAGACACCCTAATGACTAGAGGGAGTACCGCACTTGATTTGATTGTGTTTAAGAAAATGACACTGTGTGACTAGTACCCGTTCTCTCTCTCCTCCCCACCACAGAATATCAACAGTGTTAATGCCGCTGTCCATGTTGTTAAAGCTGCAACATAATTAGAGCCATTTACATTCTCTATTCCCTCAACCCTTGCTCTCTTTACATGACACATGTATGCATCGCATGAACGTGACCAATAGGGCCTGACTTATAGTACAGTACATTCGGAAAATATTTAGACCCCTTGACTCTTTCCACATTTTGTTACATTACAGCCTTATTCTAAAATGTATTAAATCAATCTACACACAATACCCCATAATGACAAATCAAAAACAGGTTTTTAGAAATAAAAAATACTTTAAAAAATATAAATATTACATTTACATAAGTATTCAGACCCTTTGTTGAAGCACCTTCGGCAGCGATTACAGCCTTGTGTCTTCTTGGTAATGACGCTACAAGCTTGGTACACCTGTATTTGGGGAGTTTCTCCCATTCTTCTCAGCAGATCCTCTCAAGCTCTGTCAGGTTGGATGGGGAGCGTTGCTGCACAGCTATTTTCAGGTCTCCAGAGATGTTTGATCGGTTTCAAATCCGAGCTTTGGCTGGGTTACTCAAGGACATTCAGAGACTTGTCCCGAAACCACTTCTGCATTGTCTTGGCTGTGTGCTTAGGATCGTTGTCCTATTGGAAGGTGAGCCTTCACCCCAGTCTGAGGTCCTGAGCTCTCTGGAGCAGGTTTTCATCAAAGATCTCTTTGTACTTTGCTCAGTTCATCTTTCCCTCGATCCTGACTAGTCTCCCAGTCCTTGCCACTGACAAACATCTCCACAGCATGATGCTGCCACCACCATGCTTCACCGCAGGGATGGTGCCAGGTTTCCTCCAGATGTGACGCTTGGCATTCAGGCCAAGGAGTTTAATCTTGTTTGTCATGGTCTGAGAGTCCTTTAGGTGCCTTTTGGCAAACTAAGCGGAATGTCAGGTGTATTTACAAAAAAATTATAAATAAAACTATAAATAATACCAGAGAGGCTGTTCTAATGGGAAAAAAAGTCCATTACCTTTATTACAGCATAGCAAAGATTAAAAACAGACGAATTTGTGAAATTGTTTATCCAACATGTTGTGGTTGCATGAGGCTTGGTGCTCACAGAATCAGCAGGCTATTAAACAAACACTCAAACTGGCAACAGAAGCAGGATCTGTCTTATTTCTGTACATACATATGGATGATTTAAATAGCCAGGCACATTTAACAGTTAGGCTATTGATTATAGACCTAATTTAGTTGGTTTCCCCTCTCCTCACTTTTCTTAGGCAATTAAGGAAAGGGCTGTTTTCTCGTCTCGTAACTCCGCTGCTGCCTCAACCGCATTGTTCTCAACACCAATATGCTGGTTATCTTTGCTGGTCTAGGAAAAGGTGCCAATTCAACAGCGCACTGATGTTTCAGAACTGCGACCGCTATCCAACATGGCAGAAAGTGCATTTGTTATAAATAATATCATTGTTATTAGTGTTGCACCATTGTTCTTACATAATATAACCATATACAATTTCAAAAGCACATGTTTTATAGTGATGGACTATGCCATCATTACAGCCTCCATAATGGATTAGTCCGCTCAGACAGGTGTCTACACCATTAACGTTTGTATTTATTTTTTGCTACTGCTCAACTAAATAAATCTTGGTCAACCAACAGCCTATCAACCAAACAATCGACCATTCGACTAAATGGGGTCAGCCCTAGTTTCCTTCCTCTTCCAATTCAGTGTCCATGGGGAGTACATGGTTAAGATCTGTATGTTTTTTATGCCGTTGTCAGGAGGCTCGGAGACGTTCCAGGACAAGGTGAGCTTCTTCCAGAGGGAGCTCAGACACATCCACTCCAAGAGACCTCGCACCAAGACCTGCCTGAAGATCACACGCCACTGCATCCTGGACTCGGTGAGTGAATCCACCGCGCAACTACTCTCCGAGCTGCAGTGAGATTAAGAACTGCTACAGCAGACTCGTATGAAGACAATGATTGGAAATTGAAAATTACAGTGTTTTAAAATCTCTCTCTCCCCAGTCTCTGAAATCCACCCGGAACTTTTCCGTGTCGGACTGGAGTAAGAACTTTGAGGTGGTGTTCCAGGATGAGGAAGGTAAGATCAGCAGATGACAGGCCAGTCAGCTGGTGTTGTTTGTGGTAAGGGCTGTTGAATCACTAAGTATGTGTGTTGTGTTGGCCCCTAGCTCTGGACTGGGGAGGGCCTCGAAGGGAGTGGTTTGAGCTCGTCTGTAAGACCCTGTTTGACACCACCAATCAGCTGTTCACTCGCTTCAGTGACGACAACCAGGGACTGGTAAGACCTCACCAGCACAACTAACACTATACGGCTAGGGTCAATATTCACTGACTTTGCCAATATGATAGTGAGGTAATGTGTCTGCCTGTCTTCCCAGGTCCACCCCAACGCAGAGCGGCCGGCCCACCTGCGTCTGAAGATGTATGAGTTTGCCGGCCGCGTGGTGGGGAAGTGCCTGTACGAGTCAGCCCTGGGCGGGGCCTACAAGCAGATGGTCCGTGCTCGCTTCACCCGCTCCTTCCTAGCCCAGATCATCGGACTCAGGATGAACTACAAGGTACGCCCTCCACCCCAGTCCCACAGCCGCTCAGAGGAACTGGAGTTAGACCTCACTCCCAATGTTTACCTCTATGCTTCGGCTAGTATTAGGGCTGGGTGATATGACGATATATATCGTGTGACGATAGAAAAGCGTCTATCGTTTCATATTGTGCTCTATTGTTTATTTTGTTGTCGCAAATCACACTCTTTACGGCAATATTTTTCACCAATTGGACGAAGCTTTGTGTTCTTCCACATGTGCCGTGAGAAAATAAATTTGCAACACAAACAAACATGGAGGAGAGTGAACGTGACACAGAGCACGGAGACACGGGGCTCGTACCTAAAAGAGGGGCTACTTCGGTCACATGGACGTGGTTTGGGTATGAAAAGTCTGACACGGACCAGAAAACCGTCCTCTGCAAAATATGCCGCAGGCTCAAATACCACTAACCTCTTTTACCACCTACGCAAGAATCATGTGAAACAGTACAGAGAGAGTCTACGGATGAGACCCAAAAAAGTACAGTCGAGTGCTCCAAACAAACCCCCGACTCGTTGCAAGAGGCTTTTGCCCACGACACACTATATGGCGATGAATCACGAAGATGGAAGGAGGTAACAGCTGCCATTACAACTTACATCTGCAAAGACATGGCCCCAATTTACATGGTCGAGAAACGGGGGTTTCGTGTGTTGGTGCTGACACTCGACCCAAGGTACCAAACTGGTATGTGACACGTATTAATGACAAAATAACATGCAAAACAGGCAAGCCCCCCAAAATATATATATTTTAGGCCTATATTTATTTTGTTTGCAACTATAGTTTAAGTGTTTTCTATTGACCTTTTTTAGATTTTATACATTCATATTTTATATTTTGTTTCATGCTTAATTGAAAATTTGCACAGGTTCTAAATAAAATAAATAATCAAATATGAGTAAGTACCTTTTTATTTGTTGAGTATAATTCAAAATGTAATAAGAAATAGGCCTTTACATGTGGTCATTTTATATAAACTATTTATAAATTGAATTTACAGAAAATTATCTATATCGGGATATGAGATTTTGGCCATATCGCCCAGCCCTAATTGTAATCAAATTGTAAGTGTTGCATTGTTCACAAGGCCATGAAAGGAGATCTGTTTATTTCATAGCGTACCAGTTGTATGTTGTGGTGTTTCTAGAACATATTAAGATCTGAACCTGCCGCTCTAAGTGGATAAGTCATCCTTATTGTTTCGCCGAGGTAAAGACGTCATTCTATTTCAATTCCATTTTCCTGTGTTTGTATTTCATTTTCCACGGCAGTACTTTGAGACGGATGATCAGGAGTTCTACAAAATGAAAGTCTGTGTCATCCTAAACAATGATGTCAGTGACATGGACCTGGTGTTTGCCGAGGAGAAGTACAGCAAGTCGGGACAGCTGGAGAAGGTGACGAGGAAATCATTCTATTTGACATGACTTCCCTTATCCACCAAGTCATCTCACAGGGAAAAAAGAAAGCAATAACTAAACAGAAGAAACCCATATGATTTCCTTGGTAGACTGCTTAGGACTCCTAAATAGAAGTGGAGTGTGTAAAAGTAGAGGTAGTGTGTCAGGTTCGGTATGTGTTGTCAGTCACGTCCTGTGCTCTGTTACTCTGTCACTGCAGGTGGTGGAGTTGATATCTGGAGGAGCTCAGATTGCTGTGAACAATGAGAACAAGATGCATTATCTGAACCTGCTGGCCCAGTACAGGCTCGCCAGTCAGGTGCGAGACGAGGTGGAGCACTTTCTCAAAGGTAAGGATACAAACGTAGATATTCTATGGCCTCTTCACATTCACCTGTGTGTCTAATCTGGAGTCTCTGTAAGGGGATAGGCAACAAACTGTTTTGTGAATTGCAGGTTTGAATGAACTTGTTCCAGAGAACCTTTTGGCCATATTTGATGAGAATGAGCTGGAGGTATGCTGCATAAAATCACATTCACTGTCATACATTCCAAGCGTACATCCCTTGTCATACATTCTAAATGTCACTCTTATGGCCCTGTGATGTCTAAATGTCTGTTTGTTCCTAGCTGTTGTTGTGTGGTACGGGAGATATCGATGTCCAGGACTTCAAGGCCCATGCTGTGGTCGTAGGAGGGTCTTGGCACTTCAGAGAGAAGGTGGGTGACGTCACCAGGTCTGACCCATAGTACACGGTGAAAGATACTGCTTTGCTACAGCATTGATGGAGATGTGTTAAATGTGCTCGTGTTGAGCACCATGCTGACTGTGTTCTGGTGTTGTCCTAGGTGATGAAGTGGTTCTGGGCCGTGGTGTCCAGCTTCACCCAGGAGGAGTTGGCTCGCCTGCTGCAGTTCACCACCGGCTCCTCCCAGCTGCCCCCCGGGGGCTTCAGCACCCTCTGCCCCTCCTTCCAGATCATCGCTGCGCCCACACACAGCACCCTGCCCACCGCACACACCTGGTGAGTGGACGGGCAGACACACACACACAGACGGACATTTACAGTATATGTACACTTACACTCACATTCGTACTTGGCTCACATACATGTATGTACTATGTAGTTGGTTTCAGTTCTTTACTTGAATAATGCACAGACACACTATACATCTTTATATAATAAACACATACACAACTGTAAATTGACTCTGGATTATTTTCTCTCTAGTTTTAACCAGCTGTGCCTCCCTACCTATGACTCCTATGAGGAGCTGCACAAGATGCTGAAGCTCGCCATCAGTGAGGGCAGTGAGGGCTTCGGCATGCTCTGATTGGCCTTATCCCTGGAGCTCACCCCCAGACTCTGGTATACCCCTGTTATCCTCTCCATCAGCTTTGGACAATGGACAACTCTCCTCGACTCACACAGACTACCCATGATCCTCTTTCAGTGGTAGAGGGCATTACAGGAAACCCACAGGATGTCCCAGAAAGCTCTGGGAAGTCCTCATATGTCTGCTGGCACTATGTATATGCTGTACAACACTTGCTTTTCTAATGAAGAAAGATGAACTGGTGTAAAAAAAGGCTTGATAGTTTTCTTCTAGATGCAAGAGTTACTTAGTTTTACATGTTTGAGACAGAACGTAGCACTAGTTTAAGAGCCTCGTGAGCTTGATGTCATTTTGCTTTTTGTAATTTTGTTTTGGAGAAAAAAAACGAGGAACATTTAAATGCAAATGCAGCCTATACAAAGTTTGGAGTAGCTGCGCACCCATAGCACTTTGGCCTTAACTGATCAGGGAAGGATATACAGTATATATACATGACTCTTTTACTTCAATATGTGTACATACATGTAAATAGGTTTTCATGTTATGGCAACAGTTCAGATCTTTTTGTTTCATTTTCAAAGAGAAGGGACAAGTGGTACTTGATATTTATATATTTGAGGTCACACTTTTTTTGTTGGTGGGAGTTTCATATGTCACAGTTGAAGCCCAGCTGATTCATTTATGTTTTGTTATTAAAGTGATACTTCAGGGTTGTGGCAATGGGTTGTGGCATCCCTAGAGTCAGGTGAACTTGTGGATAACATTTTTATGTCTCTGTGTCCAGTATGAAGGAAGTTAGAGGTAGTGTCACAATCTATTGCCAACTAGCGTTAGCGCAATGACTGGAAGTCTATAGGTGTGGCTCGTAAAACTACCTTCAAGTAAATAAAGGGTTAGGGCCTCATTGCCAAAATCCCAAAATATCCCTTTAACATTTCACATCACCAATTGACTTCACTGTACAAAGACATGGGGTTTCAAAGGAACAAACAAAGTACTTGCCCATGTCACTGTCTGTTTTATGGACTGACTTAGGGATTTGTGTTGTTTTCACCCATACTGTTGATGGCTTTTTGTTGACGATGTTATTCGTCTTGATCCGTAAAAGTTTTTTTGTTTTTTTAAACCTGCCTTATTCAAACCCTTTGCCTCTGACTTTATCTGGAGATGTGTATAGTTAAACGAAGCCTAGACCTGTAAAAGTATAACAACAGAGATATTACTATAACATGACTTTCTGTTGACTGCCGGGGAGATTTGAGATGTGAATATCAATTGGATTTTAACCTTGAGTTCCAGCCTCTTCAACTGTTATCTTGATATCGGTCATGTCTTTTGCTCTTGACTGGGTTTACCTCTGGATCTCCAATTCCATCTATGCATCCACTCGCTGTATGTGTGTCTGTGTCCATCCGAGTGCTTGTGTGATTTTAGCTGCCTCCCTTCTGACTGTACTACCCATAGGCTGCTGTATTTGACCTGAGCAAGGATACTGAGACAGGATACACAAGGTGAATATTTATTGCCTGTGTTTTCATTGTATTATTGACTTATTTCTACATATTTACACCGTTTTCCAATGCCCATGTACGTATAATACTGTTGTTAAGTCAAACCATGAGCCTACGGGATGGTGTGAAATATTGGTTTATGTTCTGAACTGCATGTATTCTTCTTCTATGGTCATTTCATCTCTGCAGCGAACATTTGTACACTTGACAATATGCAGTGTATTACAGTGGGCAGCTAACCACACATACAGGCTATTTAGGAAAGCATAATGTAGAATGCGGCATATAGCACAAAAGCCTAAAGCAGACAGACACACACACATTTTAAGCAATACTATTGTATTCTTTGAAGTGTTAAAAGATCATTTGAATCATTAGCCTCACAACGCACCACAAAATGCAAACCCACGGCAGGTTAAGTTGTTGTTGTTCAACCCTCCTCACATTTATCAATGTGATTTACCACTTAAACGTCACATCATTCTTGTTGAACAGGATACACACTTCTAACAGAATAATTCAACATGATTGGGGTCTTCTTTAGGGGGCTGTTTGTGTTATTGGTGCTATCCTTATGGAGGCACAAGTCAAACTGTGTTGACAGAAGTAGAAATGCATTGTACTATAGGAATCAAGATCTGAACTATTCTTATACAAACCATGTGCATTTACAAAAGTGTAAATAGTTTAATACAGTTCAGATAAGGACATAATATGAAGATGTGTAAAGAAACGGAAGTTGTGATTTAAAGTTAGTTTATATAGTCTTTCACATTCATAAGCAGGTCCAGCTTTCAGTGTTCAAGGTTCCAGTTCGATTGATTTGGGAAGCTCAGTGGTTATTGGGGTTTGGTATTGGATTTTTATCTATGTAAATATTGTTAATTAGTTGCTTATGGCTTGGAGGGGAGATTGTTTTGTGTAAAATAAAATGGCCAAACTGTTGGTCATCACTGATGAATGTCAGAGTTCCTGCTCTGCAGTCCCTTTTGTTTAATGTGATTCACAAATGATTATTACATTGTGTGTCAATGTTTTAAGGAGGCTGAGATTTGCTGGTCACTGTTCCAGGCATCTCGAGCTAGCCACCAGCAGTCTCATACTGTGGGTATCCTCTCATGGGCGCAGGCCTCCTGGAAGACCACATTAAACCTGCGTGGACAACATATGCAGAGACACTGGTCTCAGAACAGGGGACCTTCCAGCTGTCATGAATAACGGCGAGCTATGGCATGACATCATCCTGCACATTGTGCCGCCATAAGCAAGTAAGCAAGCGTTTACTCCATTATTGTACAGCTACATATCAATCAAGTATGCTCCAATTCAAATAATATTCACCTTCATTGCAAATGCCATAGATAAAAAAATGAGGGGGGAAATGATGCTGAAACAGGAAAATCCGATTTGAACAATATTCCGGTGTAATTCAGTGATCAAAACATTGTTAACGTTGCAAATGAAGTCCGGGATCTGGATGTGTCTGACCAGTCCAACATGGCCACCCGACTACTGACTCCAGACTTATAGGAGAACCCTGGGCCTGACCCTCTCTCTGATGGGGAGTGTGACCAATGCTGTCAGAATGATCATGTAGAACCAGGCTAAGTCCAGACCCCAGGTTTCTGACTGCTGAGTGTGGGGGAACTACACTAAGTGGACAAAACATTAGGGACACCTTCCTAATATTGAGTTCCATTCCTTTTTGCCCTCAGAACTGCCTCAATTCGTCAGGGCATGGACTCTACAAGGTGTCGAAAGTGTTCCACAGGGATGCTGGCCCATGTTGACTCCAATGCTTCCCACAGCTGCGTCAAGTTGAATGGATGTCCTTTGGGTGGTGGACCAGTCGTGATACACATAGTAAACAGTTGAGTGTGAAAAACCCAGCAAGCAGCGTTACAGTTCTTGACACAGTCAAACCGGTGCGCCTGACACCTACTACCATACCCCGCTCAAAGATACTTAAATATTTTGTCTTGCCCATTCACTCTCAATGGCACACAGTCCATGTCTCACCTGGATTTACCTGGTCAGTCTATGTCAGGAATGGCCAACTGGCTCCCCTTTTGTAGGCCTGCGGACCAATTTCACACCAAAAATATATAGATATATTTGTATTTATTTTAGGAACACAGTTGGAACTTCCTGTTGAGAGCCAGAATAAAAGAATACATATTGTGCAATTTTGACATTTGGTTGTGCATCAGCAGTCACTCAATTAGCCAGGCCTTTTTTTTAGATTGATGAATTAGTCTAGCGGCCAGCTATCTAAACTTGTAATAAGTATGGTTGAATTACCGACCGGGCTATGGATGTGGTCATGCAGACCCACGAGCCTCGGCGGCCCTCTTTTTAGTTCAGTTTTTTGTGGCCCCCATTAAAGTTGCCTATCCCTGGTCTATGTTATGGAAAGAACTAAGTTTTGTACACTCTGTGTACATGACAGTGATAATTGCAGCAGCCTGGCTAGTGACTATAGTATGTGCCCTTTCACTGCAACACAGACGCACCAGCCTTTCTTGCCACAGCACAAAACTAAAGGTGATTCCCATAGACAGACAAGGTCTTGTCTACAGGTGCTAAAATGGGAAGGTCTCATGTTGCATTAGCATTTCATTGAGATTACATGAAGAGCGCAACCAGATGGTGCATGATTAGCACATGCTGGGAATATCTGGAGGCCTGCTCTTCACCTGGACTGGAGCCTTCAGTAGGCTACCAGACTCCTTTCACTTTCGTCCTACTATGATTTTAGGATCGTCTACCATTTGTGGGACTTGCATGTTTTGTTTAATAGTGCACCATTGCCCTGCTGTGATAGGCTACAACTCTCAGGATTTCAGATGACTGTAATGTTCTTTCAGACACAAGTGGGCAGTATTTCTACATGTAAAGCAAAGCAGCAACAGTATGGAAACACTCCCTCCAGTCAGCAGACTTCACAGGTTACCACTAAGAGAGTGAATGTTATTTATAATAAGGGTTACATGGAGAAAATCGGACCGCTCCGAAATGAAAGTGGATGGCCCTCCCTTCAGCAAATATATTTGACCTAAACCCTCCCTAAACACTTTAAAAAAACAAGTGGCCCTCCCCTATAGCCATAATAATTATTAAATCAAAATGGATAGCAGAGAACATGGATACCCTCACTTCTTGGACTGGACAGACCAGAACCTTAGATAAGCAGTTTTAGGAACGGTTCTGCGTCATATACTCATTACATGGTAAAGCATGAATTTTGATAGCGCACAGGGCTGCAGGCCAGAAGGTTGTGGGTTCGCAGACCACTGTGGACAAGAGTAGGGGTGGAAAGATCTCCTTTATAGTTTAATCATTACATTAATCTATCATCGTATTTGCAGGTCTGAGAAAAAAAATGATTTTTATTAAACATTTCATGCAATTCTACGTCCTTTTACATATTAGCAGAATATTTTTTAATACCACACAAATTACCGACATTACAGGCTAAGGATTGACCTACAGTGGGGCAAAAAAGTATTTAGTCAGCCACCAATTGTGCAAGTTCTCCCACTTAAAAAGATGAGAGAGGCCTGTAATTTTCATCATAGGTACACTTCAACTATGACTGACAAAATTAGATTTTTTTTCTCCAGAAAATCACATTGTAGGATTTTTAATGAATTTATTTGCAAATTATGGTGGAAAATAAGTATTTGGTCAATAACAAAAGTTTATCTCAATACTTTGTTATATACCCTTTTTTTGGCAATGACAGAGGTCAAATGTTTTCTGTAAGTCTACACAAGGTTTTCACACACTGTTGCTGGTATTTTGGGCCCATTCCTCCATGCAGATCTCCCCTAGAGCAGTGATGTTTTGGGGCTGTTGTTGGGCAACACGGACTTTCAACTCCCTCCAAAGATTTTCTATGGGGTTGAGATCTGGAGACTGGCTAGGCCACTCCAGGACCTTGAAATGCTTCTTACGAAGCCACTCCTTCGTTGCCCGGGCGGTGTGTTTGGGATCATTATCATGCTGAAAGACCCAGCCACGTTTCATCTTCAATGCCCTTGCTGATGGAAGGAGGTTTTCACTCAATCTCACGATACATGGCTCCATTCATTCTTTCCTTTACACGGATCAGTCGTCCTGGTACCTTTGCAGAAAAACAGCCCCAAAGCATGATGTTTCCACCCCCATGCTTCACAGTAGGTATGGTGTTCTTTGGATGCAACTCAGCATTCTTTGTCCTCCAAACACGACGAGTTGAGTTTTTACCAAAAAGTTATATTTTGGTTTCATCTGACCATATGACATTCTCCCAATCTTATTCTGGATCATCCAAATGCTCTCTAGCAAACTTCAGACGGGCCTGGACATGTACTGGTTTAAGCAGGGGGACACGTCTGGCACTGCAGGATTTGAGTCCCTAGCGGCGTAGTGTGTTACTGATGGTAGGTTTTGTTACTTTGGTCCCAGCTCTCTGCAGGTCATTCACTAGGTCCCCCTGTGTGGTTCTGGGATTTTTGTGATCATTTTGACCCCACGGGGTGAGATCTTGCGTGGAGCCCCAGATCGAGGGAGATTATCAGTGGTCTTGTATGTCTTCCATTTCCTAATAATTGCTCCCACAGTTGATTTCTTCAAACCAAGCTGCTTACCTATTGCAGATTCAGTCTTCCCTTTGTGCTTACAGCGCAACACCGTGCAGGACGTTTGGCATTTGCCAGAGAACACCAAGATTGGCAAATTCGCCACTGGCGCCCTGTGCTCTTCACAGATGAAAGCAGGTTCACACTGAGCACATGTGATAGTCTGGAGACACCGTAGAGAACATTCTGTTGCCTGCAACATCCTCCAGCATGACCAGTTTGGCGGTGGGTCAGTCATGGTGTCGGGTGGCATTTCTTTGGGGGGCCGCACAGCCCTCCATGTGCTCGCCAGAGGTAGCCTGACTGCCATTAGGTACCGAGATGAGATCCTCAGACCCCTTGTGAGACCATATGCTGGTGCAGTTGGCCCTGGGTTCCTCCTAATGCAAGAAAATGCTAGACCTCATGTGGCTGGAGTGTGTCAGCAGTTCCTGCAAGAGGAAGGCATTGATGCTATGGACTGGCCCGCCCGTTCCCCAGACCTGAATCCAATTGAGCACATCTGGGACATCATGTCTTGCTCCATCCACCAACGCCACGTTGCACCACAGACTGTCCAGGAGTTGGCGGATGCTTTAGTCCAGGTCTGGGAGGAGATCCCTCAGGAGACCATCCGCCACCTCATCAGGAGCATGCCCAGGCGTTGTAGGGAGGTCATACAGGCACGTGGAGGCCACACACACTACTGAGCCTCATTTTGACTTGTTTTAAGGACATTACATCAAAGTTGGATCAGCCTGTAGTGTGGTTTTCCACTTTAATTTTGAGTGTGACTCCAAATCCAGACCTCCATGGGTTGGTACATTTGATTTCCATTGATCATTTTTGTGTGATTTTGTTGTCAGCACATTCAACTATGTAAAGAAAAAAGTATTTAATAAAAATATTTCATTCATTCAGATCTAGGATGTGTTATTTAGTGTTCCCTTTTTTTGAGCAGTGTAGATACAAAGATGAAAAGCCTGGAAGGAGGAGAGATGACTAGAAACAATTTGGTTGACCGTTTTATGTGTGGATTAATTGTCGGAGTTGAGGACCTTGTGCATTTCAGGTAAAATAACAACTCAATGTTTATATCCCAGGACAAATTAGCTAGCAACAGCAAGCTAGCGAAATAGGACAAATTAGCTAGCAAGTGCAAGCTAACTAGCTAAATTGCCTTAAAAGTTTAATGCGCGACCGGGAGGTCCGTGGGGCGACGCACAATTGGCCTAGCGTCGCCCGGGTTAGGGAGGGCTTGGTCGGTAGGGGTGTCCTTGTCTCATCGCGCACCAGCGACTCCTGTGGCGGGCTGGGCGCAGTGTACGCTAGCCAAGGTGGCCAGGTGCACGGTGTTTCCTCCGGCGCATTGGTGCGGCTGGCTTCCGGGTTGGATGTGCGCTGTGTTAAAGAAGCAGCGGCTTGGTTGGTTGTGTATCAGAGGACGCATGACTTTCAACCTTCGTCTCTCCCGAGCCCGTACGGGAGTTGTAGCGATGAGACAAGATAGTAGCTACTACAACAATTGGATACTACGAAATTGGGGAGAAAAAGGGGTAAAAAAATTGTTTTTTTTAAAGTCCCAAATTAATGTAATTGGTTCAGAGTTCGTTTCGATATTTTAACCTCCATGTCGTGATCGTGTTTGGTGTAGGGGGGCAAAATAAATGTATGCACGCGCGCAACCGGTTTGGGTTCTGTGTAGATGCAGAAAATGTTAAGATTTAACTGCTGGCTACTCTTCTTCTGTGGCTTAACCCAACGAGGGAAGGTCACAAGTGTTTCCCTTAAAACCTGTCTGGGTTTAAACATCTTCTATAGTGACCAAATTAGATTGCTTCCCAAGCAAAGCAAAGGCTATAGGTTGTAGCTCAGCCGCTGAATGTCAAATAAACTAAACCATGATATTCCCATAAGCTTCGGAGTCACGTTTTTTCCCCGGGTATTTTACAGCTTGTTTCTAGCATAAAGCATTGTGGACCAAAGCGCCTTTTATAGATCACTTCATATAATCGAATCTGTTTTATTTTCTTCAAAATCTTAAGCTAACAAGGGGTGTTTTTTTTCTCTCCGTTTTCTTTAATACAAGTTAGGTCTATGGAATACCCTCTCATACCCCCTCAATTTGAGTCTTGGTTTTAACTTAACATCACTTCACTGACACACAGGTAGTCTATTTAAAGAGTGCATGGTTGGTGGTGGAATTGACAGACACATCTATGGATATAGCAACCTAAAGCATACATTTTGTCTGTCAAACAGGTAGACCTACTAATTATTTATTACATAGGAAGAAATAGGCCTACACAAAGCCCTATTGTTGTTGGTAAAGTCTAATTAAAAAGAAGACGGTTTAAATGAATTATGTCTACTCGAATTTGCCTATCTTCAGAACCATGAGCTGTCCCCTTCCGGTTGATTGTGCCGTGGCTGCAGCTTCAAGTTTCACCACCACAACGTATATGACTAGAATCTGACTTATTGTGAGGTCAATAACTCTATTTTCTATCAAATCAATTGTAGTCGTAGCAAAGTATTAACATAGCCTATGTTCTGGAGGTCAATCGGCTAGTACACCCGCATTTTTTGGACTAGGTCTAATAAAAAAAGATGTTTCGGGAGAAACCTTTGACTCTCCTGAACTGGCACCATAGGCCTACACAGCCCAGCATTGGTTAGGCAGCACACAAACAAGTGTGGGATCAGCAAAAGCAGAGCAGGCTGGGGCTCAGGGATGGAATATCCATTGCAGTGTGTAATGCAGACCAGTTGTATTTACACCATCCTAGCAGCTATCTTAGCAATATAACTTTCCTCTGTGACTGTGCTTCTCCGGGCATGCACTTCGTAGCCTATAAGCTATGGATCATTTGCTTGAGACCACACTAAATAGCTTACATGCCCACTTGATATTGAGCACGCTGAGGAGAATCAGAGATGAGGGGCAGCACACATCGATATATAGCCTAATAAGCAACTAATTCTAAAACACTGAGAAGTATTAACATTTCATAAATTACAAATTACATGAACCTCCCTTGGACTAGATTAAAAAAATACTAAACCCTCCCCTTGACTGAAATTGAACAAGCATGACCCCCATTTTCCTCCAGATAGGCTAACCATTCTATAAATGTCGATCCATCCCTAACCCTAGAGTAGAGACAGATCCCACAGTAACTGATGATGATGGGGCTTTCCTCTCCTCAACTGACCACCACACCTGTCCTGATATCTCCACTTATGCAGTGTGGGGGAGAGTCAAAGACAGTCCAATGATAATGTATCCAGATGTCTTGTTTATTTACCTAGTGAGTTCAAATGGTTTGGCGAACGACCCTGCTCACACCTCATTACATTTAAAAATAAATACGCCTCTTTCAATAGCACTGGTTTCCCGTCAGTTAAAGACTTAATGAAGTCAACCAATTGAGTGTTCTACTGTGCACTGGAATGTGATACTTGAGTGGAGAAAGTGGAGAATGAGAGAGGGGAAAGAAGACAACCTAGCTTCCCTCAGTCAAAACATACAGAAGTGATAACTGGTGACCAAATAAGGGTTGAATGTAAAATTGTGGCTTTAATATGGCCGGTTACAATGACCATCACTTTGCAGATATCCAGTGCAGAGCCAAGCCTAGTATCTAATGGTTTTGTTGTTGGAATGGGGAGTACTCCAGACATGCAGAACTCCTGGCCCTCCACACTCCATCCACATGCTCACAAGCTGCCTCCCACCATTGTTGTGTAAACCCTATCAAGGCCAAGGCATCTTGAAGCACTTGGAAACAAGAGTTCAGTCCCTCAGTCTTGGCATGCACCTGGGTATTTGCATAATGGTCCCTCTCAAATTCCCTGCAGGAATGCTCGATAAACAAGGACCACAAATCCAGATGGATGCCTCTGGCCCTCCACAGAGATATTGTACCATATTTGTTTGTTTGTTTTTTGTTAGTCCCCTCCCATGAGAAATTTAATATGGAGATAATTTAAGTACATGATGAAGTCACAGAATCATCTTTATCAGTAGAAATCCTGTGGGACATCATCACTTTCCGACAATGTTCCCATTCTCAGGCAATGGCCTAAACGAGCACTTGTGGGTGGTTAGCTCAAACCATTGGATTGCCTTGAATGTGTTGAGCTCCATTTCCTCTCCTGACTTAGACTTCCCCTCAGGAATAGAATGGTTATCTGTTATTCTGCTAGCCCATTTCACAATAATTGTGCACAGACAGTACTGTGCCGTGTGGGACAGAGAACAGAAGTGTGGCCTGGCAGTTCTTAATGTCTGTAGAACATGACTGATGTTTCCTCCTGCTGGACAGCCTCAGGGCCCTCTGCTCCCCATTCCAACATTGGCTCCTGATTACCTGATTGGATGGCGCTGATTAACTGGCAACTCGATTGGCTGTAGGTATTTATCATCCGTGCTGATTGAGCTGATTGAGGGGCCAGTTTCAATCAGTGTTGAAGGACAGACATGCTCTCTCTCTCCAGGAGCAGTCTTGGCTAGACTTCTTCATGGGCTTCCATCCTCCTATCCTTGAAGGCCCCATGGAAGACTGACTTCATGTTACGTGCGATCGGTCCCTTAGGCCTGGGTCCAAAACCCTGGCAAACGTCAGCCGCACGGAGCATCCTCCTCAAAACGAGAACAAAAGCGCTCTCCCTCAGCATGTAACAGAGCACAGCGGCCGGCCAGTCACAACAGCTCTGACAAGGTGATGGATTGACTAAGTTACTTTAGTGGATATTTATCACCGCCGGTTCTGTCCCCTTCAGGTCTTCCTGCTGCACCACTGCCAGGGCCAGCAGTGTGTGGTTTTATGACATGGTGACAGTGTGGCGTTGTGGGGGATTGAAGGGGAAATGACGGTGACCCTGGGGGAGATGGGTGGCCGGGTGATGACAGCACTCTGGCAGATCACTGGGGGTGGAATGTATGCATGGGATGCTGGTGATTAAAGGATTTGTCTCCCTTTCTTTTTTTTCTCCTTTTCTCTCTTTCTCACTCTCTCTATATCTCTGTTACATATGACTGTCTATCTCTGGTTTGCACTGAGACCTGGAACTCATCCCCCTAGAACTCATTACCCATGTTGGGACGCTCTGAACGACTCCAATCTGAACGAGGCCCAGAGCAGAGACCATTCCTGCAGCTTCCCACTGTACAAGGATGAGAGATCTCCATACCAGCTTCACCACCACAACTTGCCTTCATAGGATAGACTATGGGTGATGCAAGTGGCTTTGAATGCTTTAAAATACAGAGATATCTGATATCAATCCATGGGAGGTGAAGTCACTAGTGTCTACAGAATGTGAGATATTTAGGGTGTTTGAATGTTAATGTTCTCACTGAAATATAGCCTTCGTCTTCCTTAAAAAAACAAAACAGCCAACGTGTTATGCGAGACCTGTTTTGAAAATGTACATAAACCCTATAGTTTACATATTGTAGGCTGAGGTCAGACATGTACAGAATCGTTCATCCTCTTTCATTCAAAATATAAAAAACTAGGAATGGACTTGGAAAGATGTTTGGAGGTAGATGGAGTGCTCCCCAGTCTGCTGCTGTCTGTGTTATATATGGTGTTACAGTAAGCCACCTTGATTCATGGGGGTTAGTGGTCCTGAAGGGATGTGCAGCCGTATTATTTTCAGTTTGTCGGGAAACATTTACAGTCCTCATATTTCCTCTGCACTGCCTGGCTCTCTGAAGCCCAGTCCTAAATTGTTTGATGACCCCCCCCATCCCCATCTCTCTCTCCAGGGTCCCCCGCCACCGCCATATCAGGTATGAATCGGTTGTAAAGTGGAGTCCACGCCGTCTTTGGGAACAGGACTCATGTAAAAGTATGGAAAACAAACAACGCGGAACGGCACAGTGTTTTCTCCTGGTCCCATAAACATGGCCATGTCAAATTGTCCCATTTACTGCAAACGCATGTTAAAACACTTTCTATACATCTTCACTCATGCAGGAGGACATGGTACTATTTAGGCTGTCTCCTCCTGGTGTGTGTGAATGGCAGGGACATTGCTGCGAAGCCATTGGAGGGGGAGGGCTCTGCTGAAGGTCAAAGTCAGTGTCATGAATTCAGTCTGAACAATGAGAGCCTTTCTGCCAGCCAGACCTTGGCGTATGTCAAGGCCCTCAGAGATGTGAACATACCCTCACCAGATCCCTCTGAAGGGCCCTTCAGAGGGATCTGTTGAGGGTATGTTCACATCTCTCAGGGCCTTGACACACGCCAAGGTCTGGCTGGCAGTGCCCAGGAATGGGTTTGGCACCAGCCCCCTTTCCAACCGCTGTGACTGACTACAGGCTTACAGAATGATCCAGGCCACTCAGCCAGACCTGAACCCAGCTAGGTTGAAGAGAGCACTGCTACTCTTCAAAGAGCTTTGTTCAGACTAAACACAAATACTGTATGAGAGAGTGGATGTCTCCAGTCATGGATCTGCATGGAGAGAGTAGGCTACAGTGTATTTTATATATATATATATATATATGGTGCTGTTGTAAATTTCCTGCTTCTGTTGCAGTTCCCCTGGTGACACTCACACTGGGGTTAATTTATCTTTTTTTTTTACTAGCCTCAGTAAATCCCCTGGAATGGGGTACTGCTGTAACAGTAGATGACAATGAACATTGTCCTTACCGGGAACCTTGTTTTATGGAAATTCAAAATAGTGTTGGTTTAAGTTAGATTTAGTGCAATCTGCAGTCATAAATGAGTGAGATATACATTCTCTGTCTCTTGTCACTGAGCCTACTCTGCCTGGATTATTTCACCCGTTCCTCATGGAGAGGCTGAGCCTGGTTCTCCACTGTTGACACAGACAGACCACAGTGGTTGTGCTGTCGTCTGTGCATGAGGCTCTCCATGTCAAGGAGATGTGGTGTGGTGCTGGGAGCCTCTTTCAGAGAGCGGAGTGAGCAGTGTCTCTGTGAGAATTGATATCACACAGTTTATCTAGTCTGTGGAAAATTGAGGGACACGTATGACAACAACTGAACAACCACTTCAATAGCAATGTCTGGCAACCACATGTATCACCATGTCTCGTAAGCCCACTATCAGACCTCTTTGTGTGGGTCAGTCAGTAATGGTAATGTTTTGTTGCTAGTTCAATCATACACAGTGTAGACAGGGGGGAATGGACTAAGGGAAAAAAAAGGACAGGGGTTTAAAAGGAGCATCAACGACAGGACGTAGAAATTTGCCAAATAAGGTAGCTGCTCAGGCTGGCATCTAGATTGGCCAGGACAGTGGTGCATGTAACTGGGCTGGCATGGTGCCACACTGAGCAGGCCTGAAGCTACGCAGGCGAAACTGACGGACCTGCCTTGCTGGGAGACCGAAGGGCTGGTTGGAGGATGGGTGGGGTGAGATGGAGGGGTTCCCAGAGGAACCAGGGGGAATACACCTGCTGAAAACTGCTGAGTGAGTGAAGTGTGTTCCTGTCTGTCTGGCCCTGGTGTGAGTAGCATCCTCTGCCAAGCCTTCTCAACAGCCTGCAGATCCATGGGACCACCCTGGCCGTGGGGTAACAGAGAACAGGGCGAGGCTCTGTTCAACACGACTGGAAGATTGACGGAGTGCTATTAGGTACTACTGCCTCCATGCCCACCACCACTCAATCTAGATGAGGCTGGGCTGTGTGGTAAGGCTGTCTGCACGTATAGGGTAGTTCAGAAATGTTTCAGCTTGACAGTTTAATGTATTTTGAGGGTGCATGCAAGGTAAGGTAGCATGTGTATAATCTCACAATGGTCTGGACAGATGAGATGTAGTCATTGTTTATGTCGTTGTTGTTCGTATGTATCAGTTCGTTTTTTGGAGTGTATAAAAAGGGGGGGGGGGGCAATCTCACTGCTTGGAAGTATTTATTTCACTAGAAAATGAACCTGTTCATGAATGTCCTTGATCCCCACTGTCCTCTGTGTTGAGCTAATACCTGATTATTGTATGAGGGCAAAGGTCGATCATTTCCATGCTTCTCTCCATCTCTCAACACATTATGACACTGTTGGCCCCTTAGTTATTACCAGGTGCCATCAGGATGTGATGTAATACTCCCACCATCCTCTCTGCTTTCTGTGTTAGTGCTGTGGGTCAGTACAGGAGCCTCTTCCTGTTTGAAAGTGTCAGCCACCCAATAGGATAATGAGGATAACATCCAGTGCACTCTGGGGAGGACATTAAAGGCCAGATACATGAGAAGGGCCGCAGCCATGGCAGACAGTGTTGACTTTGTTCGGGGTGGGAGCCATGAGAAGAGCTGGCTGTATATATTTTTTTAATGGATTGGACGAGAAGCCTCAGCAGCGGATGTCCTCTGAAAGTCGTAACACTGTTCGAACAGGAATATCAGGGAGAATTTTGTAAACGTATGCCTTTTTAACCACTACCTTTACACTTTCAGTTAGATGATCTGGGACTTTCACAGCTTCCTTCTTCTCTACCAAGAAACGTTTCTTGGACAGATTTCAGACATTTTAGTAAGCCTTGGTAAAAATGTGGCAAGGTTGAGAGACGGCATTGTTATTAGCTTATGTATTAAAGCAGTTGTAATTTCAAACATGCCTTGCCAAACATGCCAAACATGACTGATTTGAGCGTTAGAATATCCATGAATCAGACATCAAAGATGAGAAACATCTGGAGATGACTTAACATAAAAAAATGTATTATTACTCTAATAATTACCAGTGAAAACATCAACGTCAGATGAATAGAATGAAATGGCATCATCTTGATGTCCAAAAGAGGAAGAAATGTCAGTATGCACTTCATGTGAGTTCATGAATAGAAAATACATATATTTAGGGCCTCCTGAGCGCAGTGGTCTAAGGCACTACATCACAGTGCTTGAGAGATGATCTACAGACCCGGGTTCGATCCCAGGCTGTGTCACAACCGGACGTGACCGGGAGTCCCATAGGGTTTGGCCGGGGGGGTGTTACTTGGCTCATCGCGCTGTAGCGACTCCTTGTGGCGGGCCTGACGCCTGCAGGCTGACTTCGGTTTGTTTCCTCCGACAAACATTGGTATGACTGGTTTCCAGGTTAAGCGGGCGGGTGTTGTTTCAGAGGACGCATGACTCAACCTTCGCCTCTCCCGAGCCCATAGGGGAGTTGCAGTGATGAGAGAAGATCGTAATTGAATATCACGAAATTTGGGAGAAAAAAAGAGGGTACAATACAACAACAATAATATCTACATATATTCTTGATGGACAAGAGGAGAGTCTGACAGGCTCCTGATTTGTTTGCTTCCTTTGGACAGGGCTGTAGTTCAGGAAGGCCCGTTGGTGTTTCTTCTCCAGGATGCAGAGACCCAGAACCTGATCAGATGGGTGTTGATTTGCAAGGCATTGTGGGGTGGCAGGTGGAAAGGAACTAGTAACAGCTGCTGGAGGCCCTAACTGAGAGGACAGTAGGTGAGTTATGATTCATGATTTGTAGCAGGGAGGGATTGAGTTTACTGTAAATTCTTTCTCTCCCTCTCTTTTTCTCTCTCTCTCTCTCTTTCTCTCTCTCTCTCTCACACACACACACACACACACACACACACACACACACACACACACACACAGTGTTTATGTAATCCAGTCCAGCCTCCCCATACGCTATATGAATCAAATCTGAAATCTGCCATTCTGACGTCGCTGACATCACAGACTTGACCCCTTTCTCTCTCGGTCTCTGCTTTTTTCCCAGTGTCACTCTTCACAGGGCCAATTAGCAGCGATAATTAATTAACGTCATGGAAGCCCCATTACCTTTTGAAGAATCCCATTCCAGACTGCTGCCGTCACAGAGGGTCTGTCAACCTCAGCCTGGCTCTCAGCATCAGGTCAGCCCAGCCAGACAGCTCAGCCTGGAGGGAGATTCAAAATGTCAGATATGCTACACTGTGCATGCACACCATGGTTTGGATATTTTATTTTCCATCTGATTAATCAATCTTTGATCTGTGTGTTGAGTCTTAAGAGAACTCTGGCAAGACTAAGCTTTCTGCGACAGAGTAAACATATCAGAACAGCCCTTGACCATAAAGGCTTCTTCAATGAGGTTTGGCATGGAAATGAACTTGAACATAATGCCATTCGTCTAGCCATAACTTTAAGCCATAACTTTAATCCAAGTTTATAGTTGTATTGTATAGGCTACGGTTAGGATATGAGCATGACCAGTTAGTTATTTCTAGACTGCAACACTCATGTGACAGAGTTTTGGAAGTGACCGTGGTGTCCTTATTTCAATGAAACTGGCTTCTGTGTGTTGCATATTATATATTTGGTCTACATATTTGGATATAATATGATCTTATGATATGAAAAGCATACTGTACATTCCAAATGACTTACCTGTACAGCACTTATTGCAGTTCTCATTTTCAGAATGAGCTTCTACAGTATACTCCATACTTCTTTCATCCCTTCGCTCACGAACAAAGATGTCATAACAATGTACTTTAACAAGTGACCTAATGCAGTACTTTTGACATTTTGCACCTTTGCCAAAGCTATTTGAGTGTTCTATATTTAGATAGGCCTTGGACAGTGCACACAACAGGTTGTTTCCAGATGTGGTCCTGTATGCCTTTCTGAATAATGAATAATACTTTGTAAAGATTTCCAAGTTAAAAGATACATTTTATCTGACAACATCCATCATCATTAAACATGATGCAGCGATCTGATAAGCACATCAGTCTACAAGCAGCAACCATGGAGTCATTCTTCTCCTCTCCTCAGTAGACTGCTGTGCAGATGGTTGGACCCCTTATCAAGGGATCACAGCCAGAAATTATTCAGCTTCTCGTCACAGACTATCCATAAGAGGAATGAAAACACAAATGTGGCTGAAGGAAACAGCAGGATGAACACAAACATGGCCACTACTACAGCCCTTAGTGTAATTCAACCCTTATGGAAAGCACTGGATTCTCCGCCAACTCTCCTCTGCTGTCTGTTTAATGAGTGAGGAAATTCTGTCTTTTTAGAATGTGCATAGTCATGGTGCCAAACGCCACAGAGTCTGTGTTTATTTTCAAAGGGAGCCGGAGAATGCTCTGGATACATCCATGGTAAACAGGGCTGTATATTAGTGCCACAGACCAGTCCTTGTGCTAATTTGTGAATACTGACTGTCTTTCATCAGCTCACTCAAAACACTATATTTTGTAAAACAATTGACTGCCTTATGGTCTACTTCCAAAGAGACACACTTTTCTGAATGAAAAGTATGATTCCCAACAGCCATAGGGCAGCTAATGAGCATTAACTCTACACCTTCCAGACAGTAAATGACAAGTTGTAACCTATATTTCTATAGTACGTCACCCTGTTTATGTAACTCTTCTCATTTGCAAAAGGAAGGTACATTATCTGAGGATCTATATAAAATATGTGAGAAAAATGTATGCAAAACGATGGAACATTATAAAATGCTTGTTTAATTTCTCAGAGTTTACCTGCTTTCTGCCCACATTCCAGGAGCCAGCACAGTTAAGTACCAAATGCTGAAAGATAATCGTGAAATACTACCTTGTTCGTTCACAGGTCCTGATATTTGTGATGTCTGTCGTCAGGTGCCTTTCTCCTCAGCTGTCACCCTGCCCTTTATAATTCAACTTTTCCCAACAGTCTCAATAGAACAATGTCCTGCATGGGCCAAGTCTGAAAAGGACAGTGAAAGGACTGAAACTGGGTGACTCACTTTTACAGGAGAGGGTTTTGAGATCACGACGATACGAAGGAAACATGATTAATATCAGAAAGATTCCTACATGACCTGGCTGGTCTAGAGGTAATGCCGCAGCCTCCTGCACACGTCTACAGTGTCAGCAGAAATACAAATCTGGCCTACTACCCTTTAATCCGGCCTACTTCCCTTTAATCCGGCCTACTACCCTTTAATCCGGCCTACTTCCCTTTAATCCGGCCTACTTCCCTTTAATCCGGCCTACTTCCCTTTAATCCGGCCTACTACCCTTTAATCCGGCCTACTACCCTTTAATCCGGCCTACTTCCCTTTAATCCGGCCTACTTCCCTTTAATCCGGCCTACTACCCTTTAATCCGGCCTACTTCCCTTTGACTCAACCTCTCTCTTATCTTTCCCCCATTGTCTTCCTCTCTTACTACTCTTACCTCTCTTACTATCCCTCTGCCATCATTGGCTCTTATGATCCTAGCTACTCCTCTAGTACAGTTCTATGACACTCCTGTATCTGGCATGTCTCTGCGTTTCCCTCCTTACCATGGGTTTTAGAGTGTGTGTATTTTCAAGTTGAATCTAAATGGAGAGATATGCAAAGTATTCCTGAGGAGTGAAGATTATGGTGCACATCTGGTGTAAATGTGTGAGTGAGCAAATCAAATGTTATTGGTCACATGCACATGGTTAGCAGATGTTAATGCGAGTGTTTGCGAAATGCCGTGTTGTGCTTCTAGTTCCGACAGTGCAGTAGTATCTGACAGGTAATCTAACAAATTCACAACGACTACCTTATACACACAATGTAAGGAGATGGAATAAGAATATGTATATATAAATATTTGGATGTGTGATGGCAGTGCAGCATAGGCAAGATGCAATAGATGGTATAAAATACAGTATATACGAGATGAGTAATGTAGGATATGTAAACATTATTAAATGTAGGCTGTCTCGTCGTTGTTGGGAATCAAGCCTAACACTGTAGTGTTGTCTGCAACTTGATGATTGAGTTGGAGCCGTGCATGGCCACACAGTCATGGGTAAGCAGGGAGTACAAGAGAGGGCTGAGAACGCACCCTTGTGGGGCCCCAGTGTTGAGGATCAGCGGGGTGGAGATGTTTGTTGTTTCCTACCTTCACCACTTAGGGGGGCGGCCCGTCAGAACGTCCAGGACCCAGTTGCACAGGGCGGGGTCAAGATCCAGGGTCTCGAGCTTAATGATGAGTTTGGAGGGTATGGTGTTGAATGCTGAGCTGTAGTCAATGAACAGCATTCTTACATAGGTATTCCTCTTGTCCAGATGGAATAGGGCAGTGTGATGACGATTGCATCGTCTGTGGACGTATTGTGGCGGTAATCAAATTGGAGCTGGTCTAGGGTATCAGGTAGAGTGGAGATATGATCCTTGACTAGTCTCAAAGCACTTCAGGATGACAGAAGTAAGTGCTACGGGGCGATTGTTCCTGTTCCCACGAAACTATGGTGGAATATGGAAGCATGTGGGGACAGCAGACTGGGATAGGGATTGATTTGAAAATGTCCGTAAACACACCAGCCAGCTGGTCTGCGCATGCTCTGAAGACAAGGCTAGGGATGCCGTCTGGGCCTGCAGCCTTGCGAGGGTTTTACTCACGTTGGCCATGGAGAAGGAGAGCCCACAGGCTTTGGTAGCGGGCCGTTTTGGTGGCACTGTATTGTCCTCAAAGCGTGCAAAGAAGTATTTTAATTTTTCTTGGTGCCAGACGTCGATGTCCACAACAGGGCTGGTCTTTTGTAATCCGTGATTGACTGTAGACCCTACCACATATGTCTTGCTTTTGAGCCGTTGAATTGCGGCGCCACTTTGTCTCTATACTGACGCTTTGCTTGTTTGATTTCCTTGCGGAGGGAATAACTACATTATTTGTATTCGGACATGTTTCCAGTCGCCTTGCCATGATTAAATGCGGTGGTTTGCACTTTCAGTTTTGCCCAAATGCTGCCATCAATCCACGGTTTCTGGTTAGGGAAGATTTTAATAGTCACAGTGGGTACAACCTCTCCAATGCACTTCCTAATAAACTCACTCACCGAGTCAGCGTATACGTTGATGTTATTGTCTGAGGCTACCCAGAACATATCCCAGTCCACGTAATCTCATGCTATTCATGTAGAATATCATGAGATTAGCTATAAAACTGCACGTTTTTCTCTGTGCCCCATGCAATTGTAGAATTCCTGGAAATTAGCTTTATAAATGCAAAATTATCTCAGCCTCATGGCAAAATATGTAGAATTGTAGAAAGTTAGCAGTTTTGGGGCCTTGCTCAGACCTTGCTGGCGGCCCCTGTGAAACTGGTACGCCACTGGTAACGGGGCAGACTGATAACCCATGTCATGATGTGTCCATGATCCCACCACCCCGCCTTCCTCTATTCATAAGGAAGGCCCTTACCATCTCATGACTACTGGGTCAACCCATACATGTAAGACAATGGACATTGACAAAGTATCAGGAAAAGCTACAGATCAGTCTTTGTTAAGGGTGACTGTTTGAAACAGAGAGATGTTTGGCTGCAGGTCATTCAAGATATCTGGAGTCATGAGGGAGAATGTAGTGACTGAGTGCACAAAAGAAAATCACCTTTCCTGGCACTTGGGCTGTGTAGCAGCATGTCTGTCTGCGGGCTTATTAAAACTTGGCTCCTTAATGACCGTTCGCCCTTGAAGCCTGCTGGGTGCTCAGCAGCGCTCAGGAGCCGAGACCATGCAGCACAAGGCCTCTCTTCCTGCTCTCTCCTGACTGCTCAACTCTGTAGCCCCCATAGGCTGCATGGGGGAATTATGATACAAATAATTTGATATCAAGTTCTCCTAATATAAACACAGTGCAGTACAGTAAACACACGGTGATTGTTTCTTCTTCATGTTTTGCAGATATGTGCTTGTTGAGAAGGCATAGTTATTGATAGGAGGGGATGTATGTTTCCTATGTTTCCTTTTCTTTGCATGGTAAACAGCAGAGATGCGGACTCGAGTCACATGACTTGGACTCGTGTCAGACTCGAGTCACAAATATGATAACTTGCAACTCGACTTTGACTTAAACACCAATGACTCGTGACTTGACTTGGACTTGAGCCTTATGACTCGACCTGACTTGATACCCTCCCCAAGCCCAAATATAAAAAATGATGCTATTAAAAGAAGTGTGCAGAGCATCAACTCTTCATTTAACGCATTAAAGTTTGAATCGGACAGCAGCCAATCAAATTGTGCCAGCGGAGAAAAAGTTACGCGTGGCAGTGCAGAGGAACATCGGCGGGTGAATTCAGATGGAGCCCTTGGAAAGATGATACCCCAAATTATTATTTTAGGATATAAAGACAACGCTGTATCAATAAAAAACGGATTGCAACTTGCAAAACATGCGAGAAGAAAATTACAGACGGAGGCGCAACAATTTCCAACTTTGTTCAACATTTGAAGCTGCATAAAGAACGGTAAGTCGTGGCTAATATAGCCGACAGCTATATATTTTATTACCTTACTGGTTTATCATGTAGGCTAACAATGTTAAATCAATGAGCCTCCACACAGTCAGTGAGTGCGGGAACGTAATCATTGCACCAAAGATTGAGCTACAACTGGCTAGGCAGTTGATAGCCTAAATCCTGCCTGATGATACTGCTGTTCCTAAAACCATTGACATACATTAGCCTACTGTAACCACACAGAGAGTGTGTACAAGCCTACATCGCCCGATTGCGATAGTCGATCACTTTTGGTTGGCTGTGTCTTTCTCATGGCTACCCATGTATTTCCATGGAAATATAACGTTTATTTGGAAAGTAATAAATATGTAGATATTTTTAAAAGCATTCATGATTTGCGTAAATGTAATATACTATTACTCTTGTTAAAAATATGAAATGGTACTACATTTGGTGAAGAGCACAACTTGTTTAGGACTTGACTTGAGACTTGCCTGTCTTGACTTGAGACTTACTTGTGACTTGAAAAACAATGTGACTTGGTCCCACCTCTGGTAAACGGTGCCTTCAGGAAAGTATTCAGACCCCTTCACTTTTTACACATTTTGTTAGGTTACAGCATTATGCTAAAATTGATTAAATAGTTGTTTTCCCCTCATTAATCTACACACAATACCCCAGAAAGACAAAGCAAAAACTTTTTAAAACATTTTTGCAAATTTATAAAATATGAAAAACTGATATCACATTTACCTAAGTATTCAGACCCTTTAACTCAACTTTGTTGAAGCACCATTGGCAGCAATTACAGCCTTGAGTTTTCTTGGGTATGACGCTACAAGATTGGCACACCTGTATTTGGGGAGTTTCTCCCATTATTCTCTGCAGATTATCTCAAGCTCTGTCAGGTTGGATGGGGAGCGTTGCTGCACAGCTATTTTCAGGTCTCTCTCTGATCGATCGGGTTGAAGTCTGGGCTCTGGCTGGGCCACTCAAGGACATTCAGAGACTTGTTCTGAATATACTTCTGAGTTGTCTTGGCTGTGTGCTTAGGGTTGTTGTCCTGTTGGAAAGTGAACCTTCACACCAGTCTTTTTTATTACATTTTTTACCTTTATTTAACTAGGCTAGTCAGTTAAGAACAAATTCTTATTTTCAATGACGGCCTAGGAACACTGCCTGTTCAGGGGCAGAACGACAGACTTGCCAGCTCGGGAGTTTTGAACTTGCAACCTTCCGGTTGCTAGTCCAACACTCTAACCACTAGGCTATCCTGCTGCCCCAGTCTGAGGTCCTGAGTGCTCTGGAGCAGGTTTTCATCAAGGATCTCTCTGTACTTTGCTCCGTTCATCTTTGCATCGATCCTGACTAGTCTCCCTGTCACTGAAAAACATCCTCAAAGGCCTCCCGGGTGGCGCAGTGGTTAAGGGCGCTGTACTGCAGTGCCAGCTGTGTCATCAGAGACTCTGGGTTCGCGCCCAGGCTCTGTCGTAACCGGCCGTGACCGGGAGGTCCGTGGGGCGACGCACAATTGGCCTAGCGTCGTCGGGGTTAGGGAGGGCTTGGCCGGTAGGGATGTCCTTGTCTCATCGCGCACCAGCGACTCCTGTGGCGGGCCGGGCGCAGTGCGCGCTAACCAAGGTTGCCAGGTGCACGGTGTTTCCTCCGACACATTGGTGCGGCAGGCTTCCAGGTTGGATGCGCGCTGTGTTAAGAAGCAGTGCGGCTTGGTTGGGTTCGTCTCTCCTGAGCCCGTACGGAAGTTGTAGCGATGAGACAAGATAGTAGCTACTAAAACAATTGGATACCACGAAATTGGGGAGAAAAAGGGGTAAAATTAAAAATAAAATAAAAATCCCCAAAGCATGATGCTGCCACCACGTAGGGATGTGCCAGGTTTCCTCCTGACGTGACGCTTGGTATTCAGGAGTTCAATCTTGGTTTCATCAAGCCAGAGAATCTTGTTTCTCATGGTCTGAGAGTTTTTAGGTGCATTTTGGCAAATTCCAAGCGGGCTGTCATGTGCCTTTTTACTAAGGAGTGGCTTCTGACTGGCCACATAAAGGCCTAATTGGTGAGGTGATGCAGAGATCCTTCAGAGATCCTTAGCCCATAGTCCTTCTGGAAGGTTCTCCCATCTCCACAGAGGAACTCTGGAGCTCTGTCAGAGTGACCATCGGGTTCTTGGTCACCTCCCTGACCAATGCCTTTCTCTCCAGATTGCTCAGTTTGGCCAGGCGGCCAGCTCTAGGAAGTCTTGGTGGTTCCAAACTTCTTCCATTTAAGAATGATGGAGGCCACTGTGTTCTTGGGGACCTTCAATGCTCCAGTCATTTTTTTGGTACCCTTCCCCAGATCTGTGCCTCGACACAATCCTGTTTCGGGGCTCTTTCCAAATCATGTCCAATCAATTGAATTTACCACAGGTGGACTCCAATCAAGTTGTAGAAACATCTCATGGATGATCAATGGAAACAGGATGCACCTGAGCTCAATTTTGTGTCTCATAGCAAGGGGTCTGAATACTTATGCAAATAAGGTATTTCTGTATTTTGTTTTTAATAAATGTCCAAAAACCTGTTTTCACTTTGTCACTATGGGGTATTGTGTGTAGATCGCTGAGGAAATTGTTTTATTTAATCCGTTTTAGAATAAGGCTGTAACGTAACAAAATGGGGGAAAAGTCAAGGGGTTAGGGAGCAAATTAATCAGTGGGCAGTACAAGCAAGGAGGAAGGGAGAGCCAACCAAGAGCTAGCGAGAGCCTATTGTCGCATTCTAGTAAGTATTTGCATATTTCTGTTAGGGAATGCCTACTCTGTCAAGTGCACGTGTGCAATAACTCAATTCGCCCTTGCACTCCTAAACAGTTCAATTTTCCTCCTAAACTTTATAATTTTCTTAACTTTGGCAAAGGGTAAAGTCTACAAAACTTAGTCCACTCTGTTTGTAACCGATCTAGTTCTGGAAACAGAAAACTTTGTTGATATCAAATGTTTCACCGATGAGAAAAATATCAGAAGGTCGACCAAATTCCATCTCGCTCCATCTTCTCCCGCTGCCGGCCACTTGGCTTCCTCTCACCACCATATTTAGTAGTGAGTGGAAACGCCAACCGGATGCTTCACATTTATACATCCGGTGAAATATCTGTCATTGTTCTATCTGTGGCGTTACCTTCCTGCAGTCTAATGATTAGTTATGGTTAGTAGCTATGTTTCCATCCAATTGGCGACAGATTTTCATGCGAATATTCAAAAATCTGCATGAAGAAAATTTGCTCATTTTCCCACAAGTGGTATTTCCACCAAACAGACTTGTTGCAAGATAAAACATCAGTGCGTGATGCCATAGTGCACACAAAAAATAAGGAACTCAGTCCGGCTTTAAACTTACTTGGGGCTCCTGAGTGGTGCACTGCATCTTAGTGTAAGAGGCATTCCTACAGACCCTGGTTTGATTCCAGGGTGTATCACATCCGGCAGTGATTGGGAGTCCCATAGGGCGGCGCACAATTGGCCCAGCGTCTTCCGGGTTTGGCCTGGGTAGGCCGTCATTGTAAATACACATTTGTTCTTATCTGACTTGCCTAGTTAAATAAAGGTTTAATGTAAAACGTTTATAAAATATTCTCTTGAAAGTTGTAATAGTAGAACGCACAAGGTGCAATTTTGAAATTGGGTAGTGCATCATCAGTTCTTCTTGTCATGTTAGTCATTGCATATCTTAGAGAGATATTTATAACATGTAAGAAATGTCCAGATCAACTAGCCCATGTCAGCTAATGTAGTTTTTTTTAGCCCATAGATATTGTTACGTTTTAGTTTTCAAATATCAAAATGTGTAGAATATCAGGAAATAAGCTTTAAACCTGCAAAATTCTCTCCACCAACGAGAGGTGTGAACAGTTTGTGCCCATAGAAATAGATGTGTCGCGTGTGCACTCACGCAAGGGGGGTTCACCAATGCTGGAAGGGGGCTCCGAGTGAAAAGGTTTGGGAACCCCTGGCCTAATAAACTGCATGCTTTCCCGAGTCGTAGTGGGAGGACCATACACCATATCATCGTGTGGCTCCAAGTTTACTTAGATATGATGGTTATTATATCAATATTTGCGCATAATTTATTGCATAATTAATTTTATCGACACAAAAATTCCACCACGTCAAATGAACAAATGATCTGTCTGCATTTATAGAATTGTACCAAACCTCATGATTCTAGCACAGCTGTCGTACTGTTGATCTCTTATTTGTGGTGTTATCCATTTTTACCGTAAGCAAGCTCTCAGAGGGCGAATCCTAACTTTCACTTAAGTCAATTCACTTCATCAAGCATTGATGTCAATGGAAGACTAAGTGAAAATGTGTCTTAAGTTTGGATTCACCCTGTTAACAGAGCTCAAGTATACCTAGTCAGCAGCTTGTGCTGAGTAGGCCTAAGTAGGCTATGTAAAGGTGTAATGGTCTGAAAAATAACACATTTATCATGCTTAATGGGAACCTATTAAGGTCAAATTGACCTTGTGGGGGGGTAAATCTGATAACCTTCTGGCGCGTAAACCTCATTGTTAATTGGGTTAAATGAAGAGGCTTATACTTGGTTGAGATTCACCAATGGGCACTGAAGAGAGCACATGATGAACCTCCACTCAAGCACAAGTCCTTTCCAGGACAAATAATAAAATAACATTGTGGAAATGGTTAATAAACCCATTTAGAACAAAACTTATATCAAATTGGTATTGATAAGTTACAAAATATAAATATCAACCATAGTATTTTTAAATGAATTATGTCTTGAAAACATGGTTTCCAGTAAGTGTATCCTAAAATACTAAGTTGATTTCCTGCCTCTGCTTGTAAGAGAGGTACTTGTCATCAATGAGTCAACCACCAAACACGGTGAATGCCTCATCTATTTTCCAGAAGCAAAACACTTTTACGTTCATTACTCAACTGACTCAATGCTTAGTAATATCAAAATAATTGACATTTTGATTTGTTTGGTAAATCCTTTCCCGCATTTGCTGCATTTCCCCTGTCTTACCCAGCACTCAGAGACAATTGCTGTGAAGAACCAACAGACTATGATTGATTACAATACACATGTTTCAGCCTCAGTAGATCACAATTACTGTCAGGGCAGAACTGTAAACTGTAATTTGTGTTTGTGCGTTATTACTACTACAGCAGCACGTGTGTTTGTTTTTAGGGGCTAAATTATTTCTGCGGGTCATGTAAATAATCTAGATGCTTGCATCCTTCCATAAACATGATGTAGGCTGACACAGTGTTGTAAATATGTGGAGATTTTAAGGGAATGTTTAAAAAAAAAGTTGACCTCTACATTTACTCCTTCAGCAACGTGCTGAAATGTGAGTAACCTTCTGGAGATTATCAAGAAATGTTATTAAAAGGCATTTTACTGCTCCTGATTCAGGTATAAAATCTGAACTAAATGAAAGGGAAGTAGTCAATGTTTCTCCAACTGCAGTGGAAGCTTTAGGTCATGTTATTTTACAACAAACTGCAAGGCAGTGAATTACAATTTAAAAGCTTTGTGTCTTTTTAAAACATTAGGTGATTGTTTACACCTTCTGTGAAATAAACCTGGATGGTAGATCAAAGGAAATACATTAGAATTACAGTATGTGCTGCAACTTCTGACTTCACCTTTCCCCCATTTATTTTACAGTAAGACATCCCCCTTCTAATGGACTCCCAGATATGCGTTATTCATGCCATTGGTTATGAAGTTACAGTAAGGGTTTATGAAATTGTGTTGAATAGAGACATCGGTTGCCATTAGTTGTGGCTTATTGTTGGGACTGATAAGTGTGTTGTGTTTAGCGCTGAGTTAAATGGATACTTCGGGATTTTGGCAATGAGGCTCTTTATCTACTTCCCCAGAGCTTGTTGAAGCATGCTAGTAGACACTCATAGACACAGTGACTTCCAGTCATTGTGCTAACGCTAGTTAGCAATGGGTCGAGAAACTACCCCTAACTTCCTTCATACTGGACTTCCTTCATACTTCCTTCGTCCTTCATTACAACAGAGTTCACAAGTTCATCTGACTCTGGGGTA
This sequence comes from Oncorhynchus mykiss, assembly GCF_057628025.1. Classification (NCBI taxonomy): domain Eukaryota; kingdom Metazoa; phylum Chordata; class Actinopteri; order Salmoniformes; family Salmonidae; genus Oncorhynchus; species Oncorhynchus mykiss. Next base: position 65,804,183 of record NC_143046.1, on the reverse strand, counting down.
GATAGAGTTCCTCATTGCCAAAATCCCAAAGTATCCCTTTTTTGGGGGAGTTATTACAACGCGGCAGATACTAATTTCTATCCTCCCGGGTAGTAAAGCTGCTAATGTGGAAAATGCTTGACCCTGATTTTCCATGCTCTGCTGGTGTAGACGCCATGGAACAACGTGAATGGGGAGCAAGGCTGTGATTCGAAAAGGCCGTCTTTCACCCCCTCAGAGCAAATGGCAGCTTCAGAGAGCAAAAGGACAGTCCTACGTGGAAGCAGGAGCCCAGTGGAGGCCAAGCAGTGGACCCAATCCAAATTGCACAGTTGACCAGGTCACAGGAGAGGCCGTGTAGAGGACTCTCATGGGGCTGTGCCACAGGGTATGTAAGAGTACTGTGCAGAGGGTGAAGGGAGGGGGTCCCATAGGGGAAAGGGGTTCACAGGCCCATCCACCACATCCAATGGGCTCTGGTAAAAGCATATCAAAACATGACTGTCACTAAGTATTTGGAGTTCACCCCCCCCCCCCCCTTATTTACTAGTTAAATAGTTTCTCTATAGATTTATGCTGTGACTGATTTTATGTGAGTATGAGAGAGTCTCAGGCTAAGTCAGACTAATGAATGGAAGGCCTCTCAAATTTGGAAAATGTATACTTGCTGGAAAGTTATGGCTGCAGGGTCTTTCTTGGCTTAATTGGCCGCCAGCGTGATCCGCCCTTTGAATTGGGTCCAGTGGCATTTATGATGAAGGGCCATGACATCATGCAGAGCATTGTTCATAAGGGACGCTTCTAAATCAAATGTCTAGAGACGTGACGACTGCCTGCCTCCCCACCATATGCAACAGGGACAAGCTGAGGTGGTGACTTAAGAAACCATTCAAAATGTGTGAGAGGAGTTTGGATCAATGTTTCCATTCTTGCCAGGCAGGAAATAAACAGATGTTTTAAGGGCCGACCTGGTTTGCCACGGACAAAATAACTCTGATGTGCTAAATCTAAGACATAGGTCATAATAAAATAGTAAGGACTAGATGGTATACTTCTACGAACAGAATTGACTTTTCGTAGCAGGTTAGGAGAACTTTTCAGCAGGTTAGGATAATTAACGTAGCAGGTTAGGAGAATTAGGTTATGTTTAGGAAAATTAGGGTCAGTTAAAATGCTCAAATTCTCACCGAAACAACTAAAAAATGCAGATTTTGACTATTTGTGTGTCACTTCCAATCAAAGCTGTATACCATCTAGCCACAACCAGGCTTATAAAACTATGAAACTCATGGTGATCTATGTCCGAGGTTGTAAACTCAGTTCTACTGCCCTTGATCCAAGTCCCCTGGTCCAAAACACACTTCACCTCAGCATCTGAACCAAAACCAGACAAATGAGGGTATGGAGCAAGGCAATTAAATCTCAAGCACCTTATCATTGTGATTTATGCTAATGAGAGGCAGCTGCCCTGATCACATTCCAAATTGCAGAAGTCGTTATGTTTGGTAAACGAGCGTCTCGGAGAGTTGGGCCGACGGAGCTGGATGGGACCGGCGGGAGACCCTGTTTACGTTCAGCCCTCTGCATTCCAGCTCACAGATGAGTTCAATCTCTGCAGGGCAGGCAGCAGGCGGGCCCGACCTTCCCTTGGGCTCCCCAGGCAGACCTCTCAGGAGGGAGAGTGAGAGATGAGTCTATGAGGGAAGCCTGGCTTGTTGAAACACTGGCACCATGGGTGTCTCTGTGTCAGGGTCTGACTTCAGAGGAAGGGCCCCTGTCCACTATAGACACAGTTTATTACATGGGCCGAAGACACACAAACAGCGTCGCTTAGCCCCTGCCGGGTGACCCCAAACATCAGGAACAAGACAAGGAAGCCTCTGAGCTCTACGCTTAAAACACATAGCCCCCCTCAAGTCAGGCAGAAACCTTACTGATCAGCCTGGACCCTGGACGGTCAGCAGGGTCACTGATGCATACGTACGTATACCTAACAAACACGACTCATAAAACATGGAAAATGTATGTTTGGGAGGAATTTATTCATTTTGTTTATCTGCAGAAAGGCTTGTGACTTCAGGCCATTTGTCATTTTCTGCAGTTGGCCCCTGGATCCCTATTACACTACCAGGAGTCATCCACATCACACACTTTGCTGTGGGAGTAGCATGTGCATTATGTACTGGCGGTGCCTTTGCCAAGAAGATGTTAAGAGCAAGCACTTGTCCAGTGATGAAGCTTTGGGAGAGTCAAAAGGGTGATTTGTCTTAAGAGGTTGTAGATTTGAGGGAGCTCCACTCTGAAGTTCTTAATCTGATCCTAATAACTATTTCCTGATTTTAAAATGGTTCATGAATTACATCATCCCTGTGTGGCTAGTGCATGAAGTCTTTGTAAATCTTAAACTACTCACACCCGCTAATGAATGAAACGATCATTCAGCTGTAAATAATGCAGTGTGGATGTCATGCCAGTAATGGATGACATATTTGAAACACATTGCCAAGGGTTCTGAGGTCTGTGTAACTTTGAAGTGTTACTGGACTCCCACTCTCATTTGAACAAAGTTGAGATATTTTTCCACTACTTCTCCAGCAATCCAGGAAGTGAACAATGAATCTGTGGTGAGTCTTTAGGAGGCTTTTAGACACACGCACACGTGCACTTTTGTTACACACACAGCGGTTAGAGCATTGAGCCAGTATGCGAAAGGTCGCTAGTTTGAATTCCAAAACCGACAAGGTGAAAAATCTGTCAATGTGCCCTTGAGCAAGGCACTTAAGCCTAATTGCTCCAGGGTCGCCGTTGATAATGGCTGACCCTGGCCGTGACCCCACTCTCCGAGGGTGTATCAGGGGGAGTTGGGATATGAAATAAACAAACATTTCCAATTCACACCTGCGTATAATACACACTTGTACATGTGTGAACTAGGACAAATATAAGCACCTACCAAATGAATATTATTACGTCTATTTTCTGTGTAGTGCTCTCTCAAGCCAGTACTCCTAATTCCACATAAAAAAAAAATGAAAAGGCAAAGTATGAGTATCATGAAAGAAGTGGACGTGGCTGTCTTAACACCCATGTGACCTAGTTCCATTACCCTGAGCTGACAGCACCTCATTCATTCAGTACAAGCTGGGAGGACTCCTTAGTCTAAGCACATTACTGTTATTCTGCTCTATCTTCCACTGTTTCCTCTTGGTCAGGAGATGCCTGTTTTATGTTCAAAATAAATAAATAAAATAATCTGTAGTGAAACACGATGGAGGTTTAAATGATATCCGCTCCAAGGAGAAGCTGCCATGTTCAATGAAAGAAACTACATTAATAGAACCCATATGCAATTTAGGCTGCGACAAAATGTTATTCTGCCAAAACGAGTCCCATTTCTCTTTAGCTTATAAGATTTGTATTCCCTCCTTTTTTTCCCAGGTCTTGACTGCTGCCCAGCCTGAACAATATGTGTATTATGTTCGCAGTTGGACAGAGAAAAGGGAGCTGAGGACATTGGTACAAATGGCAAAAAGTAGCTAAGAGATTGACATTCTTCATGGTCGCCTCCATCAAGGGCACTCACAGAGGACGATTCAAATGGAACACTTAAAATTCCGGAGCCATGGCTTAGAATGTACTGTTGATACTTGGTTAGAATGAGGGCCCTACATTCTGAGCGTAATGATACTGTTTGGGTTTCTAATGGGTACACTTGAACTCTGACCCCAAGGCAGCACTCTAATGGTGACGGGCCATTCAATCATTGTGCCTTCGACCAAACTAACGCAAATGTGTGTCTCCTGGGACAGTTCCACTGACAGGCAAATCCTCTGTTTTTTGTTCCCCGGATAGAATTGATTAGGAGGTGTCAAACCCATAGAATATGACAACTCAATGGCCCCACAATGCTGTCTCATGGTGACACACAGCCTCAATGGCCTCTCAATTCACAGCACAGAGTGATCATTCAATGAAGGGATTAGTGAGGCCCAAAGCAAAGGCACAGAGACAGACATGCACTCTCTCTCTTTCGCTCGCTCGCACACACACGCATGCACACAAAGTAAACATGCACAGGTTATGTAATATATGTATATCAATTTCTATGAATATTTCTATAAAAAGTTAACAGGAGGGCCTCCCGGGTGGCGCAGTGGTTAAGGGCGCTGTACTGCAGCGCCAGCTGTGCCACCAGAAACTCTGGTGGCACTCTCGCCCAGGCTCTGTCGTAACCGGCCGTGACTGGGAGGTCTGTGGGGCAATGCACAATTGGCCTAGCGTCGTCTGGGTTAGGGAGGGTTTGGCCGGTAGGGTTATCCTTGTCTCATCGTGCACCAGCGACTCCTGTGGCGGGCTGGGTGCAGTGCGTGCCAACCAAGATTGCCAGGTGCACGGTGTTTCCTCCGACACATTGGTGCGGCTGGCTTCCGGGTTGGATGCGTGCTGTGTTAAGAAGCAGTGCGGCTTGGTTGGGTTGTGTATCGGAGGACGCATGACTTTCGACCTTCGTCTCTCCCGAGCCCGTACGGGAGTTGTAGGGATGAGACAAGATAGTAGCTACTAAACAATTGGATACCACGAAATTGGGGAGAAAAAAGGGGGTCTTTTTTTTTTTTTAAACACTTAAAAAAAAGTTAACAGGTATGTCATTTAAGCATGAAGGCACGGTATATGTGTGGTATATGGCCAACATACCACGGCTAAGGGCACATCGCAGAGTTCCTGGATACTGCCATTACTGCCATTAGCAGTGGTTTATTGGCCATATACCACAAACCTCCGAGGTGCCTTATTGCTATTATAAACTGGTTACCAACGTAATTAGAGCAGTAAAAAATAAATATTTTGTCATACCCGTGGTATACGGTCTGATATACCACGTCTGTCAGCCAATCAGCATTCATGGCTGTAACCACCCATACAAAACACTAAATAGTGCACTGTTTGTAATTGTAATTTATGTTCTTAGTAACTGTACTGTTTGTTCACAGAACAGCTATAATTTGTTTTCTATTTGAAAATTGATAGGAGTGGCTTGGTTGTCACGCTGGAGTTTTCTGAGGTCTCTTTGTGTAAAAACCTTGGTCGCAGCCAGAGAGATCCTCCTGGTATTCATTCCTGAGTCACTCCAGATGCTGTAAATTGTGTCAAATTGGGCCAGACTAAGGCAAGCTTTCATAACGTTGATAGCTACTCCAAAGATCCCCTAAACACACGCAACATGTGGGCTGTAAATAGCGTGGAGAAATTGAGAGAATCCCTTCTAGAACAACACATTCCTACAGAGCAGCAGAAAGTAGCAGAGAAACACCTTACTAACTGCCCCTCTGAACTCATATCAACTCTCCAATGCACAACACTCTACCACCAATCTCAGGCTATGTTACAGACCTAGCAATACACGTATTACCAGTGCTTAATCAGATGATGGTGATCAATTAACCAGGAGTGTTTCAGGCATAGACAATATAACATGTTCTATATCTTTGATTTCAGAAGCAACCTTCGGGGGCCTCCCAGACAATAGAGGCCAGAGGCAGGTCAACCCCCCTGATGCCCAGGGCAACACACCAGGGGATCGGAATGAGCACCATCGAGTCGACCCCAGAGTCATAAGACAACTGCAGCTTCCCTTCTAATTAGATTTCCCATTGGCAAGAGGAGGACGAGGAGCGCTAATCAACTCCAGTACATCTCCACTACACAACCTTGGTCAGCCCTGCTCTCTACTCCTCACACACCGGACATGTTTGGGTTGGAAATCATCACACAGGCTGGATTCTGGAGGGGAGCAGCTAAGCAGAGCAAGGGCGAGTGTGGTGGGTCCGATGCTCTTCTCTCTCAGCTGTTATTCATCGGAAGCAGGGGCGTAACGGGACCAGAAATCGTCCCTGGCATTTCTAACACACCGGCACATTTTTTTCTCTTGAGGGCCCATTATTAGACAGATAATGATCATTTTGCGCAGAAAAAACAACAAGTTAGACCCACTGGGCTAAACATGAACAAGCCTATCTGGCATTTGCGCAAAATGATCATTATCTGTCTAATAATGGGGGTCTCGGGAAACATTTTGCCTGTGTGGGGGCCTCGAGGAAAGAAATGGGCCGGTGTGGGGGCCTCAAGGGAAAAAATCGTCCAGTGTTTTAGAAATGCCAGGAACGATTTCTGGTCCCAGTCTGCCCATGAGAGGAAGGACAGCTGGCTTGCTACTCCCAACACACTTAAACTCCACAGTGAAGTTATGATGATTTCCCTGCATGTGATAACCTCTGTTCATTAATTCCCATGAAACTTGGCCAAAGAAAGAGAAACTTACTTCCCTTATGGGTGGGATAGAAAATGAATGGACAAACCATGCATGCTGACCACACTAGCCAACTCCTGTTGACATTTTTGGAAGGTGTGTGTAACGGTAATGGTGTTGGCATGGTGGAGACAGGAGATTGGAGACATACTGTAGGCCTATTTAAGTGTTAGTGATGTGCAGGTTGCTAACCCGCAGGCCCCGCGGTTACTGCGGTAGGGTGGCAGGCAGGTTGAATAAAGAAAAAACAATGCATAAAAAAGTCCATAAAAGTATACTTCTTGTGCAATTCATACTGTCTGTAAAGGTGCTATATTTAACAGCATTATAAAAGCTGATTAGTATTTCAACTAAATAAAATACGCATCCAAGCCGAACTGAAATCTTATCAGAAACATTTTGGGTAGTTTTCAAATATTTTAATTTCCGTATAACCGGTCCAACTGATGTCATTCGGAAAGTTAGCACGAAAAATCTTTCCAGTTGCATTTTCTACCCGGTTCCTAGATGTTTTTGCTTTGGAGCGGCGGTTAAGAGCATTGGGCCAGTAACTGGGTTCGAATCCCAGAGTCGACTAGGTGAATAATCTGTTGATGTGCCCTTGAGCAAGGAATTTAACCCTAATTGTTCCTGTAAGTTGCTCTGGATAAGAGAGTCTGCTAAATGACTTAAATGTTACATTTAAATATGGCGGAACAGAAGCAGAGATGACAGAGAAGCTTTACCGATGCCAACTAGATTGAAGCATTGATTCTATCGATTTATTACATTATTTTGGTGAGCAAGTGTTTGTTTAGTATTCAAGGGCAACAAGTATTGACAGAATATAAGCTGCATGTAGGCCTATTTATTGACAAGTTGACTAACAAATAGCCTTCCAAAATGTTTGAAATTATAAGCAGAAACATAGACATATCTAAAAAGGCCTAAAAAAATAACTCCGCCATCTCTGACTGTACAGCGCCTTTTCTGTATTTGCAGGTTAGGACATCGGGTGCGGGCCTCAGATTTTCACTATGGCGCCGGACGGGATGACTGCAGTTTTACGGGCTCCTAACCAACTGTTTTTTCACATTGTTTGTAACTTATTATGTACATAAAGTTGCTGCTACTGTCTCTTATGACTGAAAAGAGCTTCTGGACATCAGAACAGCGATTACATACCTCGAACTGGACGAATACTTTTTTCTTTAATGATTCCGGAGAACAGGTCCAAATCCCCATCATTCGTTTGAAGAAAAGGCGGAGATACCGAGGGAGAAGGTTGGGATGCCTTGTTAGGATTCGTAGGCGAGTGAGTAAATCGCCATTACCATCGGTTCTATTGTCCAACCTGCCATCACTGGAAAACAAACACTGGAAAACAAACTTGATGATCTACGGTCGAGACTATCCTACCAACGGGACATTAAAAACTGTAATATCTTATCTTTCACCGAGTCGTGGCTGAACGGCATCACACACTGATCTGTTTCACCTGTCTTCGTGATTGTCTCCACCCCCCTCCAAGTGTCGCCCATCTTCCCCATTATCCCCTGTGTATTTATACCTGTGTTCTCTGTTGGTCTGTTGCCAGTTCGTCTTGTTTGTCAAGTCAACCAGCGTTTTTGTATCTCAGCTCCTGCTTTTCCCTGTCTCTCTTTTTCTCGCCCTCCTGGTTTTGAACCTTGCCTGTCCTGACTCAGAGCCCGCCTGCCTGACCACCCTGCCTGTCCCTGACCCTGAGCCTGCCTGCCGACCTGTATCTTTGCCCCACCTCTGGATTACTGACCTCTGACTACCCAGACCCTGAGCCTGCCGGCCGTCCGGTACCGTTGCCCCACCTCTGGTTTACTGACCCCTGCCTGGCTTGACCTGTCTTTTGCCTTCCCCTGTTGGATTATTAAACCATTGTTAATTCGACGTTGTCTGCATCTGGGTCTTACCTTCATACCTGATACACGGATAATATAGAGCTGGCTGTTTTTTCTGTGTATCGCCAGGACACGGTAGCTACAGTTGAAGTCAGAAGTTTACATACACCTTAGCCAAATACATTTCAACTCAGTTTTTCACAATTCCTGACATTTAATCCTCGTAAAAATTCCCTGTCTTAGGTCAGTTAGGATCCTCACTTTATTTTAAGAATGTGAAATGTCAGAATAATAGTAAAGATAATTATTTATTTCATCACATTCCCAGTGGGTCAGAAGTTTAGATACTGTCACGACCTCCGCCGAAGGCTTCTTCCTTTCAGGTTATGTCGATATAGGACTTGTTTTACTGTAGATATAGATACTTTTGTACCTGTTTCCTCCAGCATCTTCACAAGGTCCTTTGCTGTTGTTCTGGGATTGATTTGCACTTTTCGCGCCAACGTACGTTCATCTCTAGGAGACAGAAGGCGTCTCCTTCCTGTGTGGTCCCATGGTGTTTATACTTGCGTACTATTGTTTTTACAGATGAACGTGGTACCTTCAGGCGTTTGGAAATTGCTCCCAAGGATGAACCAAATTTGTGGAGGTCTCCAATTGTTTTTCTGATGTCTTGGCTGAATTCTTTTGATTTTCTCATGATGTCAAGCAAAGAGGCACTGAGTTTGAAGGTAGGCCTTGAAATACATCCATAGGTAGACGTCCAATTGATTCAAATAATGTCAATTAGCCTATCAGAAGTTTCTAAAGCCATAACATAATTTTCTGGAATTTTCCAAGCTGTTTAAAGACACAGCCAACTTAGTGTATATGAACTTCTGACCCACTGGAATTGTGATACAGTAAATTATAAGTGAAATAATCTGTCTGTAAACAATTGTTGGAAGAATTACTTGTGTCATGCACAAAGTAGATGTCCTAACCGACTTGCAAAAACTATAGTTTGTTAACAAGAAATTTGTGGAGTGGTTGAAAAACGAGTTTTAATGACTCCAACCTAAGTAATGTAAACTTCCGACTTCAAATGGATATACCAGGCGGTGTCAGAGGAAGGCCCAAAAATGTGTCAAAGACTCCAGTCACCCAAGTCATACACTGTTCTCTGCTACCGCATGGCAAGTGGTACCGGAGCGCCAAGTCTAGGTCCAAAAGGCTCCTTAACAGCTTCTACCCCCAAGCTATAAGAATGCTGAACAATTAATAAAATGGCCACCCGGACTATTTACATTGACACCCCCGTTCCCCCTTTGTTTTTACACTGCTGCTACTCGCTGTTTATTATCAATGCATAGTCACATTACCTCTACCTACATGTAAAATTACCTTGACTAACCTGTACCCCCGCACATTCACTCGGTACCGGTGCCCCCTGTATATAGCCTCATTATTGTTCTACTGTGTTACTTGTTATTTCGACTTGATTTTATTTAGTAAATATTTTCCCAAATCTATTTCTTGAACTGCACTGTTGGTTAAGGGCCTGTAAGTAAGCATTTCACGGTAAGGTGAACCTGTTGTATTTGCATGTGACAAATACTATTTTATTTTATTTGGGTGGTTGCAGATGGGTTATTTAACAATTGTAGGCAGGTGCTGAAGCGTTACAGATTCTGCGATAGAAATTTTAAGGTAATTTCCGATTGAGCAGACATACAGCATTTACAGTTTGCAGCTTTGTCGCTAAAGCAATAACATTGCCTTTAAATTTAAATCATGCTGTAAAGCTAAACTTCTACAATGCAGATTGAATAAAGCTTATTCACACTGCAGGTCTTAATGCTCAAATCAGTTTTGTTTTTCAAATCCGTTTTGGAGTACTGACTGTCATAACAGTTAGTTATGTTAAGTTACAAGTGACCAAATCGGAATTGTGTGTTCAGACAGTCAATTGCTGACAATTACTGACAATCAGACGCTAGTTGTCATAGTAATGATGGGTGAGGGCACAGTGGTGTAGGCTGATTGGTGGTGGTGCTCCTGCTTCCCATCAAAGGCTAAGGTGACAACAATGCCTGCCATGGATGTTTCCCAGTTGCTTTGAATGTTCAAAATCATAGTGTAACAACCTTTTTAAATCCTCAGAGGATAAGATGATCCAACTTTCACAATGAGTTCATTTTTATCTAGCAACCGCAGTCAACTAGCTAGCAAGGTAGCTGTTGAGCTTTCTAGCACATTCACTAATTCGCCAATCAGCAAGCTAGTTAGCTACCGTGTCATGTTCATGTCAAACTGTCAACAGAGTAGCTAGCAAGCAACAAAATATGCCAAATAGCAGTCTAAAAACCACTTGGGGGTAAATAAACAAGACTTTACCATTCCGACACAAGTCGCATGGCCAGGAATCAGATTTTTATCTGACTTCAAATCAAGCTGATTCCATGTGCTTTTTGGCTTTTCAGACTGCAGAACAGATTTGAATTGTATATGCAAAAACATTGGATTTGAGTAACTTCAAACTGCCAATGTGAACCAAGCTGAAGTGTATCATTGTGGGTTGAATGGGACAAGGCAGCCAACTCTCTTTGGGTTGTTTAAGATCTTATGGGAGAAAAGAAATGTGTTGTTTCCAGGCAGTCCAGGGAAACTGATGATGCAGCATGGAAGAGAGGGGAAGATGAATGGGATTTGTTATATAACTTCTATAGTTTTCCAAGAACTCAAATGTAGCTTTAACCGTGTGTGCACTTCCCATGTCCCCCATGTTGTGTGACATAAACATCATATTGTTATGTCAATGTTCAATTACGAGCCTACTAATTACTCAATCACGTTTATCAATGTGCTATATTATATGACAAGTTGACCTTACCTAGCATACTCAATCTAACATTTACTTGATTTGCATTTTTAATACTATCCTGCAAGTATCCACATTGTGCGCTACATGTGCGTTTATGCAACCGCAGCAAAGAGGAGCGCAGGTTTAGTTTGTGTATGATCTCGTACTGTAGCTTGGCGGCTTGGACTGGGGGGGCTGAGCGTAGGCATCAATACGACCACTAAGGGGGAGTTTTCTACTTGTAAAACGCATGAAAAGCCTCCACAAATTCCCGGTGACTTCAGATTCAAGGAGGTGGTCATATCCATCGGAGCACCATTCATACTCTAGAACTTTCACTTCTAGTAGGACTGCGGCTTCAGACAAAATCCCATTGCTGCCTGAGCGCGCTCTTAACATGAACTCAAATGGATTAAAACGTATCTGACATAAACCTGTTTCTGTAAGTAACCTATAGGTAAGCTTTACATTTTCAATTTTAGGAGAATATGCGAAAGCTGTGAATTGGTTTAAGATTTTGAATCCATCCTGCGTAATGCTTACCTGGACATTATGAAGAGACATCAAAGCATTTTGCATGCTTGGGAAAAGATACAGTATTGCTGAAACTTTCTGTTCGCCTCCATTCAACCACTCGATATTGCTTGTGGCTATCGACACAACTGAATCTTGAGTGACCAGCCTACACGTAGCAGCAATTCCATTTTTGACACAAATATGGACCGTTTATGGATTGCACTTTTAGTGGTTCTAACCATTGCACTAGTACGAATGTGTGACTGCCAGAAGGACTCAACAGGTGGTAGACAGGAGATGTGGGAGCAGCTCCGGGAGCTAGCGAGGAGCCAAGGTCACTCCGCAGTGGGAGCTAAGGACGCTGTCCCCGACATACCATCCAGAGAAAGCTTGCTCAACTTCTCTCATAATGTCTCGCACTCCGGTCGCCGGGCTCCGGTGAGCTCATCATCTCAACGAGATAACAGGTACGCGACGGCAATTAAACCAGTTCCAGCTCCCAGTACGGAAGCTTCCCTCCGGGCGGATGATGCCACGGTCCCACGAGATGCTGCGCGTAGGGCCGCGACACAGCTCGGCACCCATCACTCATCACAGCAAAGACCCCGAATCAGTTCCAGACAGAGCAACAAACCCAGCTCAACGCATACCAGGCGCCTTGCAGGGTAAGACACAGCGCTTGTTTTTTTTGTTGAACAAATATGTACTGCCCGCAGGAGTACTTTTGAGTTTGTCTACAAATTAAACATGTTTTTTTTATTTTTTTTTACATAAATCCTGCTGTTTCTCCTCCAGGGGTTGTGAGGTTACATTATTTATTATCATCTTTGTTGTTTGTGATTTGTGTTGTTGCTATTGTGTCGTGTCATGAATGAACACTAGCCTACTACAGTGAAACATTTGCTTAGTTGATACACTTGCTATTTGTCTGCTACACAATAATGATTGTATTATAGGGTGAATGACTTTCAACAGTAGCCTATGCAGTTGTGTGCCCTCTATCTGCTACAGATGTTTTGTTGCTCTTATTTTCCCCTATATCTCACACAGGATGCAAAACATTGGCTATATTGCTATAATGCCTAATGAATGAATTAAATAATTCCATCCCATGGCTCCAGTGTGTCTGAAGTGAAAGTCGGACCTCTCCTCTATTCAGTCTGACACTGAATTCCTCAGTGACATTTCTCTGAATGGAATGATAATTTGTCATGTGGGGTCATGGCAGGACTTGAACTATATTGGTAGAGGTTAAACCCTTTATTCATATCAGAACAGTGAACACAACATGTTTCTCTGGACTAGGAAGTTGTTCATTAACGACAAGTGTTAAACCACGTTTTTGTCACCAGTTTATGCAGAGCAGTTTATTGAAAGAGCACTACCAGAGCTATCATTTCATCTTAAGAAAACTTTGAAAGCAGTACAGTTACCATGTCCTCAGACTACTCCTAGGTATGTGTGTGTGTGTTGTGTGAATACACATGCTGCCCATGGCCATGTAGTGGTTCTACAAAAGCCCTTGCCCACATTTGCAAATTCACTTAGTGATTAGAAACACCTGTTTTCCTGGAGGCTTTTTCTCAGTGCTGCAAATACCTGGAGTTCTTTCTCTTTCTTTTTACTCAAAACAGAACCATCAGTTGTTTCCATTAAAAGCTGATTCTTTTTAGTAAATGAACCCTCATGCAGCCAACCCTGTTTGTTTCATAGGACAACGCATGGTACACATGCATGGCACACGACCCTATGGGAATCAGGTTATTTATATGGTCAGTTTCTGAGGGACACTTTATGAACAGTGTGAGGATCCCTTCTAATTGGAGAAACACATGTTGGGGGATGAAAGGTGTACTCACAAACCTTACTCTGCTGAATAAGGTGAGGAATGCCTAGCACACTCTGTGTAATGTCTGACAGTTAAGGTTAGGAGGAGGTGAGTAGGGAAAGATCTGGGATGATAGTCTGAGTGCCCTGATTTCAACCACCGTTCTCCTTTTAATATCTTGCACTGGTAGGCTTGTGTCACTTGGTTCCAGAAAAGTCAACCTAATATAATGGTTCCCATAGGAGATTTGGAGATATTAGTGTATCAGTGTGTTCAGCACCAATGTCTTTATTACTGTTGCTGAGTTGCTGTAGAAAGCAGTTCATGTGGCGCCCCCACATCCACACAACACAATGGGCTAGATTCCATCAAACTTGCACGGTAACCAGAAACATCTTACTTCTTGTGCATTAAGAATGCACATTTGGATTCATGGACTCAACAAGCCTATGTTACAAAACAATGTGAATAAAAATATAATCCAACCCATGTGGATTTAAACATGCTTTCTCACTGCACAGAATAAGTGTTATTAAAAAATATATATATATCCAGGAACCTAGTTACTAGTTTGATTGAATAGGGTATGTGCGTCAATCTAATTAACATAATACCAAATCCCCATGAAAATCAGTCTGTTTATGAATGACATCTGTTTTTTGTATGGGCTGCGTCTCAATCCACGGCATCCGCCTATGTCGCCTTCCACATCTTTTTTTAAATGTTTTTTTTTTTTTTTTTAACTAGGCAAGTCAGTTAAGAACAAATTCTTACTTACAATGACGGTCTACTGTGGAACAGTGGGTTCAGCCTTATTCTGCCCCTGAACGACAGATTTTTACCTTGTCAGCTCGGCTTAGACTTGTAGGGGTTAAAGGTCCAATGCAGCTGTTTTTATCTCAATATCAAATAATTTCTGTGTAACAATTAAGTACCTTACTGTGATTGTTTCAATTAAAATGGTCAAAAATAAACATTAGCAAAAAACATTTTCTCAAACAAGAATTTTGATGGGACTGTCTGGGAGTGGTCTGAGTGAGGGACCTAATTGGAGGACCCTAATGGGAGGATATGTAACCTGAAAACTAGTTGTTATTGGCAGATAGGTTTGAAACTTTGTCATTGGTCTATTAACTTATACTGCCTAGTGATGTTGCCAGGCAGGCCAAAACTCCATCCCACCATCTTTTCAAATCGCTCAAACACTAAAAGGGCATTATCATAATTTTCACAATTTCACAGTATTATTTAAACCGTATTGAGTGGAAATACCTGCCCCTTTAAGGGATCGTAACAGTAAAGGTGCCATAAATCTTCAGAGGCATTAATTAACCTTGTGTAATTCACGATTTTTCACCTCTTTCTCTTTCATTAGCTTGAAATGAATTATCTGCTTGTCGTTAGAGAGCGTGTGCTTGCATGACACATTTCCTCTCGGAATTCCCACTGTCTCCTTACTCACTCCCTGATTTCTGGTTAGCCCTCTGGGATAGGGAGTTCCACACGGCGTACCTGTCATGCCCTCTTGAGCTCAGTCTGTCAGGAAGACCCAGGACTGCTCCAACTTGCTCGGAAAATTGCTCAACCTGGCTGCATAAAATGGGTCATTATGAGTGCAAATATGACATCATTGATGTTTATAGAGCTTTTATGAAAGGTTTTGTTATGTAGAACTTGAATACTTTTACCATGCTACTGTACTCTTCATGATGCTATCAGGAATGATACCTATAGGCATCAACTTCCCCACAGACCTGCTGGTCTATTTTGTACGGTTCATATTCATAATTTCTGGGAGATATTATTGTTTTCTAAGTCACTGTTGGATAGTTAAAATATGGTGAATCAGCTGTTTGCAATTGTAAAGGTAATTGATTAACTACCTACTAACTACTTTGCTCTAGTCTGATTGGTCAGATGTTTGTTAGTTGTCAGAAGAGTTCAGGAGTTGATGCATGGTTGTGAATATGGTCAGTTTGCCTTAGCATTTCACAGCTAAGGCAAAGCGACGCAACAACCAATGGTTGCGTGGCACGTCATGGACTGTGTCATGGACTGACAAATTGCTATAGCAGATGTGGTTAACTGATTCTTAAAATACCTATCCAGGCATTGTAAGATCTGTCATGCATCAGCAACGTCTAACAATAGGAACACATCCTAAATCTGCAAAAGAGTCAATGGTCTCCATCCAGTGTTTTTCTACATAGAGAGTAATCTATCCATCTAAAGAACTCTCAAACCACAAAAAAAAAAAACGGATGTAATCGTTAGTCTTAACCGTTTTGCAACGGAAACAAGAGTTTCTATTAGACAAATTCTGGTAGGTCCCTCCCCATTTCATTCCGTTTCCTTCCGTTTGGATCTGGTTCCTAGTGAATACACCCCAGTTGACTGACCAGGTGGTGTTGACAGAAGGCAGACCGTACTACTGTCACCCTGTGTTTACCCTTTAACAGTTTACTAGTCATCTCCTGACCCAGAACAGATATCGTACTGTATCTGCATAAGCCATACATACATTCACTCAACTCATTGCCATTAATATCTCGTGGAAAGAAGATGGCAAGTCAATTTATGCCAGAACTCTTGTTTGTGGTTTGAATTTGCCCTGGAGTTGCTCTTGTGGTGTGGTGCCTTTTCATGCATCTCGCAGTTCAAATTGGCCAGCGCTGTTCTTGCAGAGTAAAATATGTAAAGAATCTAGTTATTATAGTTTGAAACTTGTCATCTTTCATTTTCCTGGAGATTTATGTGAGCAAAGGGTGCTTTTCATGTGTTTCTCCTGTTCCCTCCCAGGCTCAGATAACCACTAGCCTATTTGTTTTCCCTCTGGACTCCATGCAGCACAGAGAGAGAGGGGTGTGTGGCTCTACACTCACAGATAGAGTTTCATGATTTGCCTGCAAATGTTATTGAATAAAATGCAATTATTTCTGAATCTCTAAGGTGCTCCTTCAATAGGCCAACCACATTAAGGGATATGAGACTATAATGGGGTCAGAATTAAATCTCAGATAGAAATGTTAAGGTTTGAGACCATGAACACTCAAAACATTATTCCCCTTATGAATTGTGGGGTACTGTACTTTGTACATGCCAGTCCATTTATTACGTACAAATCAAATAAAATGTATTTATAAAGCCTTTTTTACATCAGCAGATGTCACAAAGTGCTTATACAGAAACCCAACCTAAAACCCCAAAACAGCAAGCAATGCAGATGTAGAAGCACTGTGGCTAGGAAAAATTCCCTAGAAAGGCAGGAACCTAGAGAGGAACCAGACTCTGAGGGGTGTCCAGTCCTCTTCTGGCTGGGCCGGGTGAAGATTATGAGAGTACACTACCATTAAGGCCATATCGTTCTTCAACATATTGAAACATTCATAAATGACCAACAGGGTCAGATAATATTCACAGTGGTTGTTGAGGGTGCAAAAGGTCAGCACCTCAGGAGTACATTTCAGTTGGCTTTTCATAGCCGAGCATTCAGAGGTTGAGACCGCAGGTGAGAGAGAGAGAGAGAGAGATTCAGTTAGTTAGTTGAAAACAGCAGGTGCGGGACAAGGTTGCACGTCCGTCTGGTAAACAGGTCAGGGTTCCATAGCCGCAGGCAGAACAGTTGAAACTGGAGCAGCAGCACAACAGGGTGGGCTGGAGACAGCCAGGAGTCATCAGGCCAGATGGTCCTAGGGTTCAGGTCCTCCGAGAGAGAGAGAGCGATGGGAGAATTAGAGCGAGCATACTTAAGTTCACATAGGCCACCAAATAAGACAGAAGAATTT
Source organism: Oncorhynchus mykiss (assembly GCF_057628025.1). Taxonomy (NCBI): domain Eukaryota; kingdom Metazoa; phylum Chordata; class Actinopteri; order Salmoniformes; family Salmonidae; genus Oncorhynchus; species Oncorhynchus mykiss. The sequence continues at coordinate 65,787,073 of NC_143046.1, read as the reverse complement.
CACCAGATAGGACAGACCCTAGCCCCCTGGCACATATACTATTGCAGCATAGATACTGGAGGCTGAGTATTACATATCCCCATACAGTATTACATATCCCATTTCTCTCCCTCTCTTTCTCTGCAGGCCTAATGTATGTGGAGGTCACCAGTGCTGCTCTGGATGGGCTGTGGCTTCTGGCACCAACCGCTGTATAAAGCGTAAGTATTCATCTTTGACCATATGCCTTAGGTAAACAATGATCAATGATCATCTCTATCCTTTGGCATGACTGTCTCTTAACCGTCCTTCTCAATAGTTTAAGCATATTGTCTTACCCAATAGCAGGGGTCGGCAACTTTGGCCCCCCAAAGTTTGAAATCAAAAATATATATATAATTTTTGTTTTTGTTTAAGAAAATGACTGTAAAATGTAGGAAATCTGTTCCCAAATATTCCCACAAATAAAACAAAATAGATATGATCGTGTCTCAATGAAATTATGAAATGATTGCTTTCAAAATTTAAACAATCTCTTTTTGGGCTTAGGTGTGGGTCAATTTGGCCATTCGCTCCTACAAAAACCGTCCCGCGGCTGAATCTTGTTGCCTACCCCTGCCCTATAGGAAGTGTTCCGGTGTGTCATTATTACCTCCATGGTCATGTTATTAATGTAGATTAGCATGCTCTTTCATATAAAATCCTAACATGGAACTGACCAGTGCTTAGCACTTGGCTCGCTCTGTTTGACACAAGCCCTTAATTATGGGTGTAACTGCACTTTCTTTATTTGACCACAGCAATATAGGATATCTTAACTACCATATAATTAAAAACTCAATGGCAGATACTGGGGGTGAGTGAATAATTGGGCACTTTTTAAAGCACAATTTTTGCAGAATCTTAATAGCTTACAAGTGTTACCATTGTAACATTCTTGACATTTGGAAAGTTTTTTTGGCCTTTTTACTGTTCTGTGGGTTGTGAAGTGTTCTGTATGTTTTCTAGTGGGGGGCAGGCGCCTTAAACAATCTCTCCTTTTAAGAGAGAATTATGACCTAGTAACCACCCAGCTAGCACTTTTGTTCCTTCAAAGTTTTGGGAACATACGTTTTTGGTTTCCCATTGGTTCTGGGAACGAAGCCATACGTTTCCTGACCGGTTAAACTAAAAGCTTTTTAAACGTGCTGAGAACAGAAGTGAAAATTACGCCTGTCTGGGAATGTTTATTTATCGGTTGAAGGGAGGTTCTGATAATGTTTTACTCTGGTTCTTTGAAAGTTTTCCTGGGAGGTTTTATTAATGCACTGAGAACGGAAATTACAAGTTATTTTGAGGTTTTTGATAACTTCCTTAAAACTTTAATTGAACGTTTCAATAAGACTTTTAATAACACTACTAGCTTGTTTTTTTTACATAAAAAAAACACTCCAAGCACAGATAGGACACATGGTAATTCATTCCCTTAGGAATTAATCACGTGAACACATTTATTTTTTGTGACACGGCGTCAGTGTGATTCGTATATAATCTTCTGTTGTCTATCTATGGAATTAGTCCACTGCGCCACCAGGATGGTGCTAGCATGCCATGTTTTTATACACATACTAAGCTGTTCTTTTAAATCTATTCAAACAGACCTCATTTCAAGCGCTCAAAAACTAGAGTCGATTTCCGTGGCACCGTGGAAATGTAATTTGCATCATTACCTCTGGCTTAAATCTGTCAGTTTAAGCCAGAGATATGTTTTTTTTTCATTAGATACATCTCAATCCACCACATCCGCCGATATCGCATTTCGTGTCTGCGGTGAAAGGGGACAGAGCTAGAGCGGTGTTTGTCCTGAAAATCGGTCTTCTCACAAAATCGTCTGTAGCATCCGAACAGTTTAGCTTACAAACTATTATGACCCTCTATAAAAATATGAGACTCTCACGAACACGATGGTGTTCTCCATTTTGCTCTACGAGCGTCTTGGGACTCGTCGGAAGACGGCACAGCCGATTTGCCAACTTCTGTCTGTAGCGTCCGAACAGTTTGGGCTACACACAAAAAAATGAGACTCTCACAAACACACATATGTCAGGTGTTTTGCTCTAGGATGCCCACAGTCCTCACAAGACTCGTCTGAAGGTCCCCAGGTCCCCGTTTTTTAAAATTATGTATGTACAGTGCCTTGCGAAAGTATTTGGCCCCCTTGAACTGTGCGACCTTTTGCCATATTTCAGGCTTCAAACATAAAGATATAAAACTGTATTTTTTTGTGAAGAATCAACAACAAGTGGGACACAATCATGAAGTGGAATGACATTTATTGGATATTTCAAACTTTTTTAACAAATCAAAAACTGAAAAATTGGGCGTGCAAAATTATTCAGCCCCTTTACTTTCAGTGGAGCAAACTCTCTCCAGAAGTTCAGTGAGGATCTCTGAATGATCCAATGTTGACCTAAATGACTAATGATGATAAATACAATCCACCTGTGTATAATCAAGTCTCCATATAAATGCACCTGCACTGTGATAGTCTCAGAGGTCCGTTAAAAGCGCAGAGAGCATCATGAAGAACAAGGAACACACCAGGCAGGTCCGAGATACTGTTGTGAAGAAGTTTAAAGCCGGATTTGGATACTAAAATATTTCCCAAGCTTTAAACATCCCAAGGAGCACTGTGCAAGCGATAATATTGAAATGGAAGGAGTATGAGACCACTGCAAATCTACCAAGACCTGGCCGTCCCTCTAAACTTTCAGCTCATACAAGGAGAAGACTGATCAGAGATGCAGCCAAGAGGCCCATGATCACTCTGGATGAACTGCAGAGATCTACAGCTGAGGTGGGAGACTCTGTCCATAGGACAACAATCAGTTGTATATTGCACAAATCTGGCCTTTATGGAAGAGTGGCAAGAAGAAAGCCATTTCTTAAAGATATCCATAAAAAGTGTAGTTTAAAGTTTGCCACAAGCCACCTGGGAGACACACCAAACATGTGGAAGAAGGTGCTCTGGTCAGATGAAACCAACATTGAACTTTTTGGCAACAATGCAAAACGTTATGTTTGGCGTAAAAGCAACACAGCTGAACACACCATCCCCACTGTCAAACATGGTGGTGGCAGCATCATGGTTTGGGCCTGCTTTTCTTCAGCAGGGACAGGGAAGATGGTTAAAATTGATGGGAAGATGGATGGAGCCAAATACAGGACCATTCTGGAAGAAAACCTGATGGAGTCTGCAAAAGACCTGAGACTGGGACGGAGATTTGTCTTCCAACAAGACAATGATCCAAAACATAAAGCAAAATCTACAATGGAATGGTTCAAAAATAAACATATCCAGGTGTTAGAATGGCCAAGTCAAAGTCCAGACCTGAATCCAATCGAGAATCTGTGGAAAGAACTGAAAACTGCTGTTCACAAATGCTCTCCATCCAACCTCACTGAGCTCGAGCTGTTTTGCAAGGAGGAATGGGAAAAAATGTCAGTCTCTCGATGTGCAAAACTGATAGAGACATACCCCAAGCGACTTACAGCTGTAATCGCAGCAAAAGGTGGCGCTACAAAGTATTAACTTAAGGGGGCTGAATAATTTTGCACGCCCAATTTTTCAGTTTTTGATTTGTTAAAAGTTTGAAATATCCAATAAATGTCGTTCCACTTCATGATTGTGTCCCACTTGTTGTTGATTCTTCACAAAAAAATACAGTTTTATATCTTTATGTTTGAAGCCTGAAATATGGCAAAAGGTCGCAAAGTTCAAGGGGGCCGAATACTTTCGCAAGGCACTGTATGTATGGAGACTGTAAAAAATAAGGCGTTAAATACATATATCTTTTTTTACATATATTTATAAACTGAGCAAGAAAAGAAACGTCCCTTTTTCAGGACTCTTTTCTTTCAAAGATAATTCGTAAAAATAGATCTTCATTGTAAAGGGTTTTAACACTGTTTCCCATGCTTGTTAAATGAACCTTAAACAATTAATGAACATGCACCTGTGGAACGTTCGTTAAGACACTAACAGCTTACAGACGGTAGGCAATTAAGGTCACAGTTATGAAAACTATGGACACTAAAGAGGCCTTTCTACTGACTAAGAAAGATGCCTAGGGTCCCTGCTCACCTGCGTGAACATGCCTTAGGCATGCTGCAAGGAGGCATGAGGACTGCAGATGTGGCCAGGGCAATAAATTGCAATGTCCGTACTGTGAGACACATAAGACAGCGCTACAGGGAGACTGGACGGACAGTTGATCATCCTCGCTGTGGCAGACCATGTGTAACAACACCTGCACAGGATCTGTACATCCGAACATCACACCTGTTTGACAGGTACAGGATGGCAACAACAACTGCCTGAGTTACACCAGGAACGCACAATCCCTCCATCAGTGCTCAGATTGTCCGCAATAGGCAGAGAGAGGCTGGACTGAGTTCTTGTAGGTCTGTTGTAAGGCAGGTCCTCACCAGACATCACCGGCAACAACGTCGCCTATGGGCACAAACCCACCGTCGCTGGACCATACAGGACTGGCAAAAAGTGCTCTTCATTGACGAGTCGCGGTTTTGTCTCACCAGAGGTGATGGTCGGATTCGCGTTTATCGCTGAAGAAATTTGTGTTACACTGGGACCTGTTTGATCGGAGGGTGAAGGCTTGGGTCATTCCCCCCAGAAATGTCCGGGAACTTGCAGGTGCCTTGGTGGAAGAGTGGGGTAACATCTCACAGCAAGAACTGGCAAACCTGGTGCAGTCCATGAGGAGGGGATGCATTGCAGTACTTAATGCAGCTGGTGGCCACACCAGATACGGTTACTTTTGATTTTGACTAGAGGTCGACCGATTATGATTTTTCAACGCCGATACCAATACCGATTATTGGAGGACCAAAAAAAGCTGATACCGACGTTCAATTAATCGGATGATTTTTTATTTTTATTTGTAATGACAATTACAACAATACTGAATGAACACTTATTTTAACCTAATATAATACATCAATAAAATCATTTTAGCCTCAAATAAATAATGAAACAGTTTCAATTTGGTTTAAATAATGCAAAAACAAAATTTTGGTGAAGAAAGTAAAAGTGCAATATGTGCCATGTAAAAAAGCTAACGCTTAAGGTCCTTGCTCAGAACATGAGAACATATGAAAGCTGGTGGTTGCTTTTAACATGAGTTCAATATTCCCAGGTAAGAAATTTTAGGTTGTAGTTATTATAGGAATTATAGGACTATTCTCTCTATATGATTTGTATTTCGATTTGTATTTGTATTTCATTAACCATTGACTATTGGATGTTCTTATAGGCACTTTAGTATTGCCAGTGTAACAGTATAGTTTCCGTCCCTCTCCTCGCCCCTACCTGAGCTCGAACCAGGAACACATCGACAACAGCCACCCCCGAAGCAGCGTTACCCATGCAGAGCAAGGGGAACAACTACAAGTCTGAGCGAGTGACGTTTGAGACGCTATTAGTGTGCGCCCCGCTAACTAGCTAGCCATTTCACATCAGTTACACCAGCCTAATCTCAGGAGATTATAGGCTTGAAGTCATAAACAGCGCGATAGCTGCTGGCAAACGCACGAAAGTGCTGTTTGAATGAATGCTTATGAGCCTGCTGCTGCCTACCGTCACTCATTCAGACTGCTCTATCAAATCATAGACTTAATTATAACACACAGAAATACGAGCCTTTGATCATTAAAATGGTAGAGTCCGGAAACTATCATTTCGAAAACAAAACTTTTAAAGAAAGGCATTGATGTTTATGGTTAGGTACATTGGTGCAACGACAGTGCTTGTTAAATCCCCGTTTGTCGAAGTAGGCGCAATCGATTATATGCAACGCAGGACGCACTAGATAAACTAGTAATATCATCAACCATGTGTAGTTAACTAGTGATTATGTTAAGATTGATTGTTTTTTATAAGATAAGTTTAATGCTAGCTAGCAACTTACCTTGGCTTCTTGCTGCCCTCGTGTAACCGGTAGTCAGCCTGCTACGTAGGCTCCTTTTGGAGTGCAATGTAAGGCAGGTTGTTCGAGCGTTGGACTAGTAACCGGAAGGTTGCAAAAACGAATCCCCGAGCTGACAAGGTAAAAATCTGTCGTTCTGCCCCTGAACAAGGCAGTTAACCCACCGTTCCTAGGCCGTCATTGAAAATAAGAATGTGTTTTTAATAACTGACTTGCCTAGTTAAATAAAGGTGTAAAAAATAAATAAATAATAATAATCGGCAAATCGGTGTCCAAAAATACAGATTGTTATTGAAAACTTGAAATCGGCCCTAATTAATCGGCCATTCCGATTAACCGGTCAACCTCTAATTTTGACCCCCCCCCCCTTCTTGTTCAGGGACACATTATTCTATTTCTGTTAGTCACATGTCTGTGGAACTTGTTCAGTTTATGTCTCAGTTGTTGAATCTTATGTTCATACAAATATTTACACATGTTAAGTTTGTTGAAAATAAATGCAGTTGACAGTGAGAGGACATTTCTTTTTTTGCTGAGTTTATAAATTGAACTTTTTTTCTCTCTCAGATATAGGACAGACACCTCAGAACAAACTTCCTTTAGATTTTTTGAGGGAGACTATCTGTTGTTCCATGTAGTGAATCTGTTATTCAATGCGTTTGTATGGGCTAATAGCAGTAAGGACAAATGAAAATGGTCATACTTTTTATGTATATATTTGTTTATACTTCAAGTGGTATTAAAATTCTAAATCAAATAGCTAAATGATCCTTGGTATGACCTTCTTAAAAAGACGCAGTCATAGCTTAGTAGAACCCCCCCCCCTCCCCCGGTTTAGACAGGGCTTACACTGTAAAGGGTTAAGATCAGGTGTGGCCAATTAGTGGGCGCGGCCAACACACCTTGGGCGCGTTCAGCAGGATTGAATGTTTTGGAACATTCAGATAGAAATAGTGTATGTACATCAAAAATACCTCTCTGATATGTAGAATAAGGAATCACATCGGCTCTATTCATGGCATTTCTATCTGCAACGTTCAGGAATGTTTGGCAACTGAACATGACCCTGAACACACTTACAAGATAGAGGATAGAGAGAGTTTTGTTGATGCTGAGAACAAAATATATGTTTTTAATAACGTTCTTAGAACATTCTCTGAACGTTACTAAAGTTTTCTTGTGCTTTTTATGGAAAGTTTTCTTAATATTCTGAGATCATAATGTATATTTTTAAGTAAATTCTTAAAATGTTCTCTGAATGTTACTAAACTTTTTTTTGTGGTTTTTATGGAAAGTTTTTATAACGTTCTCAGAACAATTTGAGACCATTACTTTAAATAAGACTGTAGGAAACGTTATACTGAAGTACTGAAATTCACACAGAAGAACTTTACTTCTTAACGTTCTTGGAACAATTTGAGAACATGACTTTAAGTGTTAGCTCGGCAGCTCCTGGTTACAAATATTATCAAAGCTTTTCTATAGCCTATCAAAACATTTTGACAATGTTTCTCCTTTTATTTTTGTCTGTCATCATGTTGCTGACTGAAATAACAGGTTATAGGAGAAGCTGTTCTAGAAAGAGTTATCTTTACGTTTTACAAGCACAGAATGTGAAACCCACACTCACAACCTGCATTTCGGGGCTAGAACAGTTCCCACAGCATCTAGACAGCAGCACACAAACACACACTCACAGTGTCACACGATACAAAAGCTGTAGTTGTTTGCCCATCAGTAAATAAAGTCACCTCCTCATTCGCCAGCCTCCTAATTACTACCGCTGGTTCTGCCTCCTTTTTTTCAAGTCCCAGCTAAAGGCACACTTACAGAGGTGTAAATTACTTAGGATGAAGCAGGAGTTACCCAGATCAGATGGGTAAACAATTTCACCTGCCAGAAAGTAACATGTCCCTTCTAAACCAGTCATGTTAAACACAGTAGACCATCTAAGAAGGCAAGGTCTCCATCCCACCACCATCTGGTCTCTGTTAGGAGTTTGGCCCTCACCCAGGTGTGGCTGGAGGGTAGGGAACCATCAGCTGTGTAGTGAACTCCACATCACGACCCCAGGCCGGGCCCTGGCCTGGAGCCAAAACAAGCCCCCCAGCCAGCCTGCCCTGGGAGCTCCCTTATGGAGACCTCCACCGTGGTGGTGGAAACCCCCCCACTAACTCAGACTATCACATTCTCTGAGTGTGTTACTGCAGACCCTAACAGGGTATAACTAGTGGGGGGCGGCCGCATGAGGAAACATGTTCACAGTGGGGGAAAGAAAAGGAACAAACCTGTCAACTGGGCAATATGTAAAAACATATCCTCACTGAGCCACGTCTTGGAAATTATATATGACGGGATTGAAGTAATGTCTAATATTAAAACTGTCGGCCGTAAGCTTCAACCGGGAGAGCGGATTTGGTGTCTTGAGTTATGGTTTCTCAACAACACGTCCTTGTTGAATCAGGTTGATGTCACAGCAAATATATGGCAGGAATTGGTTTGACAGTTGTCCAGTGAGAATGCCTACAAGGATTTGTAAATGCTATGTTTATAGAAATGTCTGGGTCTTTGTGTGTCTGGTCTGGTATGGAATCAAGATATGGTTTTAAGAGGTTTTCAGAGTTCTTGCCCAGTTAGTACATTTGGTTCCTTGGAAGTTGTGGGAAAGTATATTTTTGGTTTCCCATTGGTTCTGGGAATGAAGCCATAAGTGAAACTTTTTCAAATGTTCTGAGAACGGAAGTGCAAATTTTGCCTGTATTGGGAACATTCATTTTTATTTTGCAGGAAGGTTTTGAGAACGTTTTACTCTGGTTTCTTGAAAGTTGTCCTGGGAGGATTTATTAACGCTCTGAGAACGGATATTATAGGCTATTTGGAGGTTTTTATAATAACTTACTTAAAACTTTCACTAAATGTTACAATAAGACTTTTAATAACACTCCAATCTCATTTTGGGTAAACTTTTATGAACTCCAAGCACATTTAAGAAACGTTCAAACATCCTCATTTAAGGAACTTAGTAAAACAAACGTCATGTAAATGAATTTCCTTTGGCATTAATCATGCAAACACATTTCTTTTTTATTGTGACATGGCATCTGTGAGATTTAAACACATCATCTTTTCTCTACACATGGAATTGGATGGAGCTAGCATGCTATGTTTTTTACACATACAAAGCTGTTCATTTTAGTCAATTCAAACAGACCCCATTTCAAAGGAAACAAGCACTCATTAAGATCACGTGTGGCCAATTAATGGCCGCTTTCTCTATCCTTTATCTTGTTTTGTTGATGCTGAGAATGCAATGTACAGTGCACTCAGAAAGTATTCAGACCCCTTGACTTTTTCCACATTTTGTTACGTTACAGTCTTATTCTAAAATTGATTAAATTGTTTTTTTCCCCTCATCAATCTGCACACAATACTCCATAATTACAAAGCAAAATTGGTTTTTAGACATTTTTGCTAAGTAAAAAAGTAATGAAATATCACATTTACATAAGTATTCAGACTCTTTAATCAGTACTTTGGCACCTTTGGTAGCGATTACAGCCTCAAATCTTCTTGGGTATGACGCTACAAGCTTGTATCACCTATATTTGGGGGGTTTCCCCCATTCTTCTCTGCAGATCCTCTCAAGCTCTGTCAGGTTGGATGGGGAGCGTCACTGCGCAGCTTTTTCAGGTCTCTCCAGAGATGTTAGATTGGGTTCAAGCCCGGGCTCTGGCTAGGCCACTCTAGGACATTGAGGCTTGTCCCAAAGCCACTCCTGCGAAGCAAACTCCTGTGTTGTCTTGGCTGTGTGCTTAGGGTTGTTATCCTGTTGGAAGGTGAACCAGCAGTCTGGTGCAGGTTTTCATCAAGGATCACTCTGTACTTTGTTCCGTTCATCTTTCCCTTGATCCTGACTAGTCTCCCAGTCCCTGCCGCTGAAAACATCCCCACAGCATGATGCTGCCACCACCATGCTTCACAGTAGGGATGGCGTCTTCCAGACGTGACGCTTGGCATTCAGGGCAAAGGGTTCAATCTTGGTTTCATCAGACCAGAGAATCTTGTGCGGGCTGTCATGTGCCTTTTATTGAGGAGTGACTTCCATCTGGCCACTCTAACATAAAAGCCTGATTGGTGGAGTGCTGCAGAGATGGTTGTCCTTCTGGAAGGTTCTCCTATCTCCACAGAGGAACTCTGGAGCTCTATCAGAGTGACCATCGGGTTTTTGATCACCTCCCTGACCAAGGCCCTTCTCCCCAGATTGCTCAGTTTGGCCGAGTGTCCAGCTCTAGGAATAGTCTTGGTGGTTCCAAACTTCTTCCATTTAAGAATGATGGAGGCTACTGAGTTATTGGGGACCTTCAATGCTGCAGAACTTGTTTCGTACCCTTCCCCAGATCTGTGCCTTGACACAATCCTGTCTCGGAGCTCTAGGGACAATTCCTTCAACCTCATGGCTTGGTTTTTTCTCTGACATGCACTGTCAACTGTGGGACCTTATATAGATAGGTGTGTGCCTTTCCAAATCATGTCCAATCAATTGAATTTACCACAGGTGGACTCCAATCAAGTTGTAGAAACATCTCAAGGATGATCAATGGAAACAGGATGCACCTGAGCTCAATTTCGAGTCTCATAGCAAAGGGTCAAAATATATATGTAAATAAGGTATTTCAGTTTTTTATTTTTAATACATTTGCTAACATTTCAAAAAACCTGTTTTCACTTTGTCGTCATGAGGTATTGTGTGTAGATTGATAATGGGGAAAAAAAGTAATCCAAGGCTGTAACGTAACAAAATGTGGAAAAAGTCAAGGGGTAACGACTTTCCGATTGTACTGTATATGTTTTTGAATAACATTCTTAGGTTCTCTGAACATTACTAAAGTTTTATTGTGGTTTTTATGGAAAGTTTTCTTCACGTTCTGAGAACGAAATGTATGTTTTTAAATAACAGTCTTAGAATGTTTTCTGAACATTACTAAAGTTTTCTGGTGATTTTTTTATAGAAAGTTTTCTTAACGTTCCCAGAACAATTTGAGAACATGACATTAAATATAACCATGAAGAAACCAGTAGGAAACATTATGCTGAAGTGCTGAAATTCCCACAGAAGAACGTTGTTTCTTAACATTCTCTGAAATATTTGAAAACATTCCCAATGTCAAACCTGTTGGAGAACATTCCTAGAAAATGACCAAAATTGAAATTAAATGTAACCATGTTTGAGCTTTTTGGAAATGTTCTGTTAAATTATTGAAAACTAAGAAAATGAAGTTTGTTTTACTAAGTTCCTTAAATGAGGATGTTTGAAAGTTTCTTAAATGTGCTGAGAATGATCCATGGCCAAGTAACTATCCTGCACCATTCACATGAAGTTGTGGGAAGGTTGTATACTAAATAACCATAGGACAACTATGGTCTCACCAAGCTCTGAGAAACATTAGGTTCTCAGAACGTTATGTGCTATCTGGGTGTCCTGTTGTGGGTTTGGCCCAAGGTTTGCTCTTGGCTCAGATTCTGCCTTGTTGTTGTAGAAGATGGATGGTAAACACAGTTGTTTTTTCTGTTTTGTGTTGTTTAGTAAGTAACATCCGTCTAAAAGAGTTTGCTGTTATGTAATAGAATACTGAGCAATAATTTGTAATTATTTTTGCTTGAAAGTCACCTTAGTAAATGTTCTTTGAAGTATCATCATTAAAAAGAATACATTGTTGAGAAAATATCTTATGTTATTGTTATGTATATACATTCTGATCAGGCTTTTAAGTCTGTGTTTGTCAGTGTCCAACCACTGGTTTTATTGATGGTTGTCATAAGGCACATAGTTCTGTGGTTATTTCTGCTTAGGTTGGCCAAAGCCATAAAGTGATGCCAGGTGTAACTGTGGCCAATGGCTATAGAAGATTCCCAGTTTACCTTCATATTTATTTACAAGCAGCATTTAGCATAACTATGCCCCACGGATCCAAAAGGGTGCATCTGATTTGGGGGTCATCTCTTTAGTAAATTTGCCAGATTCACATCTGTTGACCAAAAAACCCTCAGTCCCAGAGATCAAGAGCAACGGAAGGCCAGATGTACCCCAGACAGACAGACAGACAGACAGACAGACAGACAGACAGACAGACAGACAGACAGACAGACAGACAGACAGACAGACAGACAGACAGACAGACAGACAGACAGACAGACAGACAGACAGACAGACAGACAGACAGACAGACAGACAGACAGACAGACAGACAGACAGACAGACAGACATACAGACATACATACATACATACATACATACATACATACATACATACATGTATGTCTGCACAACCTGCTTCTGTGAAGACACACACACACTTCTAAATGCACTTTTCATCTTCCAATGTGTTTTACTGTAAAGCCCCCCACACTCCTCCACACATTTATTCCATGATAAAAAAAGACCTGCGGATTCCTCCTTTTGCCAGAACCAGGTTTAGGAATTATAATTAAATGAACTTATACATGTACGGTGTCTTCAAAAGTATTCATACCCCTTTACTTATTCCACATGTTGTTGTGTTACAGCCTGAATTCAACATTGATTAAATATATTTTTCTCACAATATCCCATAATGACAAAGTGAAAACAGGTTTTGAAAATTAAATACAGAAATCTAATTTACATACAGTACCAGTCAAATGTTTGGACACACCTACTCATGTCAGGTTGTAGAATAATAGTGAAGACATCAAAACTATGAAATAACACATATGGAATCATGCAGTAACCAAAAAAGTGTTAAACAAATCAAAATTGATTTTATATTTGAGATTCTTCAAAGTAGCCACCCTTTGCCTTGATGACAGCTTTGTACACTTTTGGCATTCTCTCAACCAGTTTCAGTAACCTGGAATGCATTTCAAATAACATGTATGCCTTGTTAATTTGTGTAATTTTTTCTTTCTTAATGCGTTTGTGCCAATCAGTGTTGTGACAAGTTAGGGGTGGTATACAGAAGATAGCCCTATTTGGTAAAAGACCAAGTCCATATTATGACAAGAACAGCTCAAATAAGCAAAGAGAAATGACAGTCCATCATTTGAAGAACAAGTGCAGTCTCAAAAACCATCAAGCGCTATGATGAAACTGGCTCTCATGAGGACCGCCACAGGAAAGGACGGCCCAGAGTTACCTCTGCTGCAGAGGATAAGTTCATTAGAGTTAACTGCACCTCAGATTGCAGCCCAAATAAATGTTTCACAGAGTGCAAGTAACAGACACATCTCAACATCAACTGTTCAGAGGAGATTGTATGAATCAGGCCTTCATGATCGAATGAGTGCAAAGAAACCTCTACTGAAGGACACAAATAATAAGAAGAGACTTGCTTGGGACAAGAAACACGAGCAATGGACATTAGACCAGTGGAAATCTGTCCTTTGGTCTGATGAGTCCAAATTTGAGATTTTGGGTTCCAACCACCGTGTCTTTGTGAGATGCGAAGCAGGTGAATGGATCATCTCCGCATGTGTGGTTCTCACTGTGAAGCATGGAGGAGGAGGTGTGATGGTGTGGGGGGTGCTTTTGCTGGTAACACTGTCACTTAACCAGCATGGTTACCACAGCATTCTGCAGCGATACGCCATCCAATCTGGTTTGCGATTAGTGGAACTATCATTTGTTTTTCAACAGGACAATGACCCCAAACACACCTCCAGGCTGTGTAAGGGCTATTTGACCAAGGAGAGTGATGGAGTGCTGCATCAGATGACCTTGCCTCCACAATCACCCGACCTCAACCCAATTGAGATGGCTTGGGATGAGTTGGACCGCAGAGTGAAGGAAAAGCAGCCAACAAGTGCTCAGCATATGTGGGAACTTCTTCAAGACGGTTGGAAAAGCATTCCTCATGAAGCTGGTTGAGAGAATGCCAAGAGTGTGCAAAGCTGTCATCAAGGCCAAGGGTGGCTACTTTGAAGAATCTCAAATATAAAATATATTTTTTATTTGTTTCCACTTTTTTGGTTACTACATGATTCCATATGTGTTAATTAATATTTTTGATGTCTTCACTATTATTCTACATTGTAGAAAAACCTAGGTTTGTCCAAACTTTTGACTGATTCTGTAATTATTCACACCCATTTGCTATGACACTCCAAATTGAGCTCAGGTGCTTCCAATTTACTTCGATCATCCTTGAGCTGTCACTACAACTTAATTTGCGCAGTGGTCTAAGTCACTGCATCTCAGTGCAAGAGGCACCACTACAGTCCCTGGTTCGGATCCAGGCTGTATCACATCTGGCCGTGATTGGGAGTCCCATAGGGTGGCGCACAATTGGTCCAGCTTCGTCATTATAAATAAGAATTTGTTCTAAACTGACTTGCCTAGTTAAATAAAGGTTATGTTTAATAAATTAAATTGGAGTCAAGCTGTGGCCAATTCAGTTGTTTGGACATGATTTACAGTGAAACACCTGTCTATATAAGGTCCCACAGTTGACAGTGCATGTCAGAGTAGAAACTATATCATGAAGTCCAAGGAACTGGCTGTAGATTGTGATGAAGCATATATCTGGGGAAGTGTATAAAACAATTTCTAGAGTGTTGAAAGTTTCCAAAGCACAGTGTTCTCCATCATTGGTACATTGAAAAAATGTGTCTGGAGGAAACCTGGCACAGCGCTTTACCCGTCTAACATCATCCCTACCATGAAGCATGGTGGTGGCAGCATCATGCTATGGGGATGCATTTCAGTGGCAGGGACTGGGTGACTGGTAAGAATAGAGGGAACAATGAACAGGCAAATGCTTGATGAGAACCTGCCGCAAATGCCCTTAGACTGGGGAAAAGACTTTACGTTCCAACAGTACAATGACCCCAAGCATACAGCTAAAGAAATTCTGGAATGGCTTCAGAACAAGAATGTGAAAGTCCTTGAGTGGCCCAGTTAAAGCCCAGACTTGAATCCCATTCAAAATCTGTGGAAAGACTTGAAGATTGTTGTTTCCCTCCGCTTTTCATCTAAACTAAGAATTGGAGAAAATCTCCAAATCCAGATGTGCAAAGCTGATACAGATATAAGACGACTCAAAGCTGTAATCACCACAAAAAGTGCTTCTACAAAGTATTTACTCAGGGGTTTGAATACTTATGTAAATTATATTTCTGTATTTCATTTTCAATACATTTACAAAAGATTCTTAACATGTTTTCACTTTGTTATTCTGGGATATTGTGTGTAGATGGGTGAGAATGTATTTTTTTTAATCAATTTTGAATTCAGTAACACAACAAAATGTGGAATAAGTCAAGGGGTATGAATACTTTCTGAATATTTCCAATATTCATTCACAATCGCAATACACCGTTTTAAACCACAGAATGAATGAACACTTCACCAGCAAACCAGTCATTCATTAAATGAGCCAGGAATGATAAGTAGTGGGAATGCAGTCCACCTTGATGACCAATTATTGCCAAAAAAAGGGAAACTGAACATCGAATTACTGGAATTCCTCTGATTTGTATCGTAAATAGCCACAGAAACATGTTTCCAAAATAGCAAAACCTCCGGCAGGCCAAACTGAATCAAATGAGGAGGAAGTAAAAGGTCACCTTATTAGGTGGAAGCACTTTTACTTTACTTATTGACTGTCACTACTGTACCAGAATTGGACTCCAGTATTTTATAGATGAAAATAGTCTCTCTTGTTCTACTGGTATCTCACTCTAATCTATGGACTGTGATATTGAAAGTAAGATTCACAGCAGGCATCTCGCAGTGAACATTATCTGGGCTACAGTATCACACAAAGTTGATCTGAGTCAACTGACTATTCAGATCTCCTATTAGTAGTGTTTATTTTTGGTTGGTTAGAAGGTTTAATCCTCACATATCAAAGTTGCCATTTAAATCCTGACCAACAGGTGTTTACACACTGAGTTTGGCTCGTCATGATCATAAGACGGACTTCACCGGCCATAGAGAGAGGGCTAGCCCTTTGCATTCATACCGCCCGGGTCACTATGCATCAGTGTCATTAGGGTTGCGATGGCTTCTCCTCCTGACATGGTCTCTTTGTTAATTGGATTAATGACATGGTCTGCTGAACACAAACTGAATTTAGGACTGAATGCAGAATGCCTCTCACAGGAGGGAGACTCCCCACAGTGCATACTGTGTCTCGCTGACCATCTCACCCCAACACAGTGAGTTTACCCAGTGCCATGGCACAAAGACTTATCGATGTCTTCTGCAGTTGAATTCATACTTGCTGCACATACTGTAGTGAAGACCAAATGGGACATGGAATGTATTTGAACATGCAATAAGTATAATCAGCCATGAAATAATGGCTCTTGGTTTAAATCCGTAGCTGTCTTTGAGAGGGCAGATGAAAGGTGCATCATTCTTGAAGAGAAATGAAGTTGTTTTCAACCTTTTAAGCAGCCAGTGATTGACAGAGTGAAATGCGGTAGAAAGGAGTTTCTTTTTGATTTCCTTCCAGCTTTCTTTGGCCTGCTGTGCTGCTCAGGGCCCCATCCAAACCTAAAATAACTCTTCATGCAGAAAGTCTGCCTCTCTCTCTTTCATTCCCCCCTTCCTCGCTATTTCTCTCCTTTTCCAAACAAAAATGTCCTGCATGTAGAATGTTTCTTTAATTCCATCATATCCTCACGGCTGTTAGGGATAGATTAAAGCCTTCCAGTGCGGACAGATTTGGAGACACCGTTAGGAATGATGTATGTTTTGTTTCAAGCTGTGCTGCCCAAAATCAGAATTACGTACTTTGTAGTTACCTCATCCTACATAACCTACAGAGGTGTCATGCCCATAGGGGGCACAGGGGCACATGCCCCCTCAGATTCTGGTATTTTTTGTATTTTTTAAATGAACATGACGAGCCAGTTAGCATTTTTATGAAGTTGGCTTTAGCTAGCCCAGATAGGTTCCCAATCACCAAACCTCATATCTAGCTACCTAGCTAAGAAGCCATTGCAGGTTATCATTCAAGTTGGAGTAGATAGCTTGTCTAACCATGCCTGCTGGTAAGGTTGGGAGACTTTAGAAAAGTAAGCAATAACTAAATATACTGAATAAGACTCATATTCCTTTCAATATTTTATCCAGATTTTGGCAGAGATGCGGAGAAGCATATTTTGTTTCTTTAAATAAAGAACCACCAGTCAGCAGGGTACAGACAGCTCAAGAGGTATGCTTATATATGAAGAAAAATAGAATTAAGCATAATGATTATGGCTGTAGATTTCCAACCCCCAGCCATCCTCACATACTTTTTGCCCCCTCAGATTTTTCAGGGTATACAGTATGACGCCTCTGATAACATGGGGCTATGTACCATCCTACTGAAGCTCTCATTTGGGGCCCTGTCAACTCAGGGGGAGTGAGTTCAGGTTGACTATACCTTGTTGTAAAACAGAGTCCACCTGTAATATGCTTTCCTCTCACATAAACATGTGTCCACCAGCTGGTAAAGTAAAGCATCAAGGACATACATGTGTGAGCATTTTGGGATTTTTTTTTTGGCTTGTGGTACTGGTGCTTTTTTGAATATCTATTTTGTTCCAGATGCATTGGGCATGCATTGCTACAGTCCAAACACTGTTCATGATTTAGTGTGAAGACTGTCTTTGCATTCAACCACTGTATATTCAAGCCTATCATTGAATCTGACAGTGTTCCATTGCTTCCATGGCTGTGGGCCAGTTGCTCATCCTTATCAAAACCAAATCTGCTTGTGAGCCAAGTCACCTGTCATTTTCATTGGGAGAAAATATGTTTATGTTCCATTCAATTGTTTGAAGAGCATACACTGCTAAATGCATTAGCTGTATGGAAGAGTTAAATATCAGGCTTGAAGGACATTATGAGCCAATATACAGTACTGTTGAAAATGTCTTTGCCATGTATTGTCATCTAGCATCACACACACATAGAGTTTAGCCTGAAATCTCTTTGAAAGAAAAGTGAATTAGGCATAAACAGTTCATGTATATAGGGCATGCTGATAAGGATCAAATCTGCCTAGAAACGTGGCTTGTTTCTTTACAGGACCACTGGAAGGTATTTAAACCACTGGCCTCTCTGGTGACGTTGTTCAGTCAGGGGTGAAGTAATTGCTACACAGACAGGCCGTCCCTGCTTTACAGGCGCACTGCGGATTAGCAGGGGGTTACACAGTTCACCGTTCAGGGGCATAACTCTCCCTGGCAGTCTGGATGGTTTTATGGGCTATTAGACAGATCCTGTAATCAATACACACACCATGTTCACAGAGCCCTATCATTACCCACACACTGGGATGGACACTCCCCAAACCAGGAGGCCTCCCTTCTCCTCACCAGCTGTTGTCTGTCTGGAGGTGGCAATCAGGTTCTGTTTGGGCCTCCTCTGGCCACATGTTTTTCTAATTGCTACCATGGACCACAGCATAGCTAGAATGAGTTACTGCATTGGCTGTGGATGAGGAGGTGAAAGGTTTGTTTTTCTGTTTACGCGTTGGTTTTGGTTGGCGAGCCCCTGTTGATATAGGGCCACTAGAGACGGAAGTAGAATGCTGCTACTCTGCTCTAGCCATGGGTTGTCTGACGGGTCTAATACATTGTTCAATGACATTTGACTGTTTCTGTTTCTTTAAGCGCAATGTAACTGATGTCGTGATGCAAGGAGAGAGTGGATCTGTCAGAGATATCTTAACAGAGAGACTTTAGAGAACTTTGCAAGACTTTGCTTGATTGACCGGGTCACATACAGTACAACACCAAACGGTAAACACTCCCCACCTCTCTGTACCCGATAGCCTTATGGCCATATGGAAACTGTTGTGATGTTATCCCCTTGAGAATGGAGTCGAAATTACACATACAGTAGTGGGCACATACCCCCAGATATCCCCCCAGAAGATTGCTCATTAAAGGCTGAAGGAGGTGTAGGTGGAGAGGTACAGTATAGCATGGCTAAAAGTAATGTACACAATGTCATGGGTCAGCCTCAGGTTACCTAAATCCCCATGCCAATTTGAGTGGAGAGGGAGTGAAAGCCCAGACTACTGTATTAGATTGAAAAACCGCACTGTGACAGAAAAAGTGAAAAGATATGAAAGGGGCACCTCCATTTTCTGAAATGTTACCCCATAAGGCTTTACTAGAAAGTACCACAGAACTACCACAAAGGACCAGTCATCAGTCAGTCCTGAGCTGAGCTCCCTCACTTCTACTGCTGGTACTGAATAGGCTTCTAGATGGTAGATGGTGACAGGGAGGGTGACAGGGAGGGTGACAGGGATTACATATTGGGCAATGGACAGTGACAAATCTCTTAGGAGGGTTGATTGATTGTACTGAAATGTGCAAATGCTCACTTTTGAAAACAATATAACCTGTGCCATTGAATAACATAAATACTCTGATCAAGATCAGGCTGAAATACCAGTGTACCACAATTCTGCAATGTTACTTATTTGGTAGAAAACATTTTAGACATGATTTCACCCTCCAAAGCTCGGCCTACCGTTTAACTAGCTTTAAAGACATCTGTTGACAAGCAGAAGACAATAGTATTTTCCTAAGTTTGTCCAATGTTGGATAGTGCTGAAAATGGGGTTTAATAAAACCTCCTGGGAGCAGATTTTTTGTTGTAATGGAGAAGGTGAGAGAGTGTGGTAAAGTTAGGGCCACGTGTTATGGTTTCTCTCTGATATCACACACATGGCTTAGTGTTCCAGAGTTTAGCATGTTTCCATTCTTAACTTTGAACAGACATTCTTCCATACATTTCCATATATTTTGAAAATCCAACTCAAAACACAAAAATGATTATCCCCCACCCCCTCTTCCAGTGTTCTAGTTTTGTTTGAAAGGGCCCTTGGTGGTGAGATCTTTAGTTATTTGTGTTCTCTTGTTCAAAGAGTCCCTGAATCCTAATCTGTAGAACGGCTCACTGGCCATAAATCTCTTAATGGCACATCATCTCCTCCAACCGTACAGAGAGGGGTACCCAAGATTATCCCGATTCCGTTCTCATTATTGATATCATTTTCAAAAGCACCAATATCAAGTTAGCGGAAGTAGTATTATTGACCTGGGAAAGAAAATGGAGACAATTTTGTATGTGTTTGAGTTATGTCAAATATTTGGTTTCAAATTGCTTGTCCTGAATGAGAGGATTGTAAAAGTTTGATGGGTTGTATTACTTTTGAGGTGGAGAGAGGGGGCAAATATCTAGTGAATAGTAATGGACTGGAGACAGCCACTCTGTTGGAAACGAGAGCCCGGCTCCATACAGTGGATGTGGGCTGCTGCCTGCTGCCTTCCACTGAAGTAAAGGCTTCCCTCAGGCCTGCTGTGCAAATTAAGGCCCTGGCTTATTTTAATATTCATAATTTAGTATGCTCACCACTAATTCAATCAAAAACTCATACAGTACAATATATTCAAATGTGCTCTGCTTTTTCAGAATAGGTTTTATGGTCTGTTTTGAAGGATGACTGATAGTGTAGTTTGGCCACAGAGTGAATGTTGTTTGGAAAGCAGGGATGATGGGGTAGACCTCAGCTGTCATGGATTTGTTCAGGACTGTTATCCCTCTGACATTCCCCCATTCTCCCTTCCTGAAGACTGTCCTTAGATAACTTCAACTGGAGATTGGTTTTAAGGACAGAACTTGGACTGAATTTCACATGCATACTGTTTTTGCTCCTAGATACAGTGCATTCGGGAAGTATTCAGACCTCTTGACTTTTTCCACATTTTGTTACGTTTCTAAAATGGATTAAATCACATTTTTCCTCATCAATCTACACACAATACCCCATAACCACAAAGCAAAATGTCACGATCGTTGGTTGAATTAATGGACCAAGGCGCAGCGTGCGTAGAGTTCCACATGTTTATTGGATGAAACTCACAGAAAACAATAAAGTGCAAAACGAAACGTGAAACTAATGTAGTGCTCACAGGCAACTAGACATAGACAAGATCCCACAAAAACCCAGTGGGAAAAGGCTGCCTAAATATGATCCCCAATCAGAGACAACGATAGACAGCTGCCTCTGATTGGGAACCATACCAGGCCAACATAGAAATGAAAAAACTAGACTACCCACCCTAGTCACACCCTGACCTAACCAAAATAGAGAATAAAAAGGACTCAAAATTGAGCTCAGGTGCATCCTGTTTCCACTGATCATCTTTGAGATGTTTCTACAACTTGATTGGGGTCCACCTGAGGTATATTCAATTGATTGGACATGATTTGGTAAGGCACACACCTATCTATATAAGGTCCCACAGTTGACAGTGCATGTCAGAGAAAAAACCAAGCCATGAGGTTGAAGGAATTGTCCGTAGAGACAATTGTCCGATACAGGATTGTGTCAAGGCACAGACCTGGGGAAGGGTACCAAAAAATGTCTGCAGCATTGAAGATCCCCAAGAACACAGTGGCCTCCATCATTCTTAAATGGAAGAAGTTTGGAACCACCAAGACTCTTCCTAGAGCTGGACACCCAGCCGAACTGAGCAATCGGGAGAGAAGGGCCTTGGTCAGGAAGGTGAACAAGAACCCAATGGTCACTCTGACAGACCTCCAGAGCTCCTCTGTGGAGATGGGAGACACTTCCAGAAGGACAACAATCTCTGCAGCACTCCACCAATCAGGCGTTTATGGTAGAGTGGCCAGACGGAAGCCACGCCTCAGTAAAAGGCACATGACAGGCAGCTTGGAGTTTTCCAAAAGGCACCTAAAGGACTCTCAGACCATGAAAAACACATGACAGCCCCCTTGAGAAGAATGGGAGAAACTCACCAAATACAGTTGTGCCAAGCTTGTAGCGTCATACCCAAGACGACTCGAGGCTGTAATCAATGCCAAAGGTGCTTAAACAAAGTACTGAGTAAAGGGTCTGAACTCTTATGTGAATGTGATATTTCAGTTTATTTTTAATACATTTAGAATAATGTTTAAAAAAACTATTTTTGCTTTGTCGTTAGATTGATGAGGAACAATTTGTTTTAATCCATTTTAGAAGGGGTCTGAATACTATCCTGACACTACTGTTCAAAAGTTTGGGGTCACTTAGAAATGTCCTTGTTTTTGAAAGAAAAGCAACATTTTTTAGTCCATTAAAATAACTTCAAATTGATGTTCTGCCTTCTAGGCAGAGTTGCAAAGAAAAAGCCATATCTCAGACAGTGGACAGAGGAACTCTGCCTAGAAGGCCAGCATCCCGGAGTCGCCTCTTCACTGTCAATGTTGAGACTGGTGTTTTGCGGGTACTATTTAATGAAGCTTCCAGTTGAGGACTTGTGAGACGTCTGTTTCTCTAATGTACTTGTCCTCTTGCTCAGTTGTGCACCGGGGCCTCCCACTCCTCTTTCTACTTTGGCTAGAGCCAGTATGTGCTGTTCTGTGACGGGAGTAGTACACAGCGTTGTACGAGATCTTCAGTTTTTGGCAATTTCTCGCATGGAATAGCCTTCATTTCTCAGAACAAGAATAAACTGACGAGTTTCAGAAGAAAGTTATTTGTTTCTGGCCATTTTGAGCCTGTAATCGAACCCACAAATGCTGATGCTCCGGATACTCAACTAGTCTAAAGAAAGCCAGTTTTATTGCTTCTTTAATCAGAACAACTTTTTTCAGCTTTGCTAACATCATACCAAAATGGCTTTCTAATTATCAATTAGCCTTTTAAAATGATAAACTTGGATTAGCTAACACAACATGCCATTTGAAAACAGGAGTGATGGTTGCTGATAATGGGCCTCTGTACGCCTCTGTAGATAATCCATTCAAAATCATCCGTTTCCAGCTACATTAGTCATATACAACATTAACAATGTCTACACTATATTTCTGATCAATTTTATGTTATTTTAATGGACAAAAAATAAATGTGCTTTTCTTTCAAAAACAAGGACAAGGACAGGGTAACAAAATGATGCTGACAAATAATTAACACAGAACATTTTGCACAAACACACTTACTTGAACATTGCAGATGGAACGTTTGGTGACAGGATGACGGCACAAACAGCACAATCCATCATTCTGTTATGCATCTGAACTGTTCTTCACGTATCTGTTTTTGGACACATTTTCTGTGGAAATTGTTTAATGTCGTCCTTGTGCATAGAGTTGCATAGTTTGTTTAACTTTGCAATCATTGTGTTTCGTTTGACATACATTTTTAAAGTGAAAAGTCAGAGTCTAAGCATCATTCTGTTACTGTGGAATTGCCCATATGAGATGTTGGAACAGTTCACAAAGTAAAGCTCATGAATGTGATTAATGCACAGAGTCTTGCATGGAGACTCGGAGTGTATGCTTCCATCGCATGACAAGTTCCAATAATGCCCACGTTTATGCACTTTTCAGATGACTGGCTCTGGATTCTGTCTCTTAAGATTGGTCCTCAGCCTCAGTCATAATTAAGCACAACAATGACCCTGCCAGGAATGTTTCCCATTTCTATTAGTGTTTCAAAGAAAATTCGTATTTTATTATTCCCCAATGCAATAATTAAACCACATATTTGTGAAATGGACGGAATGTGAGGCAATTAGTTTTAATGATGTGCAAGACAAATCTGCACGACAGCAATTACTGCGACAAAGTGTTCACCAGCCAGGCAGCCAGACAGGCAGGCCAGCCCCATGCAGCAGGCCGGACCCAGAGAAGAGAGAAAGATAGTGACACTGCACCTGGCCAGACCCAGGGAAGAGAGACAGACAGTGACACTGCAGCAGTCAGGCTTGTGTGGAGCTCTGGTCAGAGTCAAAAGGACCAGGGTCAGTGTCCACTGCCCAGCCAAGTCCATTGTCAATGGAACGCATGTTTGGTGCCACATTGCGTCACTTTAATGACTGCTATTGGGCGACAGAGCTGAAGAGGGTCACATATTCAGGGTCACATACACAGACTCTGACATGTACCAACCATACAGACTGATGATTAGGCCATTTTCTAGGCCAGTTGCACAAATTGATAAGTGAGTATATGTAATTGTTCCAATTTAGATGGTACGGTGTCAATGATTGGGAGGGGTGGGGTGGGGAGTGGGAGCCACTCATTTACTGAACTCTCCCTCATAATGTCAACAGACTCTTTGATCCTCAAAGTCTTCCCCAAACCCTTGTAATCTTTGAGGTTGAACAAGGCTGTGGCACCAGGCCAGCCTCAAGTCTAGTTAGTGGATGATATATTTAACTCCCTGCCAAGTAGAGACCAGGCAATTCTTATTTTATCCCATGGTGGAAACTGGAAAACTCGGATCACATACCAAGTTATATGAGTCCACACTCCACAAGCACATTTCCCTGACTGTGTACACTTCATCAGACAGGGGTATATTTCCCCCCGAAGCAGTTAAAACTAAATGCTCTAGCGAATTTGTTGGATTTAAATAGAATAGACTTAACAATAAACCACAGGAATTTGGTCAAAGGACTATTATTTAATTTAGTGTTTGTTCCCCTTTGCCATCAAGTTGCAATGATTGACTGTAATGCATACTCTCTCAATTAACAAATGTACATCATATTGTAAGAAAGTTGTGGTGCTGAATTCAAAACCATGTGGTGCTAGTTTGCTGCCTTTTCATGGCAATTTTATGTCTACTGTTAGGATACAATTAGAGAGAGCGAGAGAACAAGAGACTGAAGCCAAGCTGTTAGCTACACAGTAGAATAATTATGTTCCTCGGTGTGGCAGCCAAGGACTCAGTCTTCCTCATGCCATAGAGGACACGTAGGAGGTCCATTCTCCTCTCACATCAGACAAACTGGTCCCTGTGTCTGAACAATAACAGGAAGCCTACAGCAGGTAGACCATGCAGCCCTTAGCTACCAGCTCTCTTTTCAGTGCCAGAAACAGTGGAAGCCTTCCTGCCTGCGATCTGTCAGTGTCCACAGCATCTGTGTCAATAGCATTCCACCACTGTTGACGGAGCACTGCTGTTTGCTTTAGCCACCAGAGAGTAGCGACCTGATTTAGTGTTTGAGGACAATGTCATAAATTCTGCAGTGCCATCCAGTACATACATTTGTGTCACAAGATGGAGTGGTTGTTTACTTTGAATCGCATGCCACAGGCCTTTGAATAGTGTTCACGTAGCTGGAGTGAGGTGCAGGGAGGGGCCAGGGTTGGCCGTGTGTGGATTGTTTTGCCATGGCCATAAAATTACCTCAACACTCACTGTATTTTCAGACAATTGATAAATATTGTTTATACATCAATCTTTGACCAGACAAGGAAAACAGATTGGTTTGTTTTTCAAATATAGGAATATCTGCGAGCACGAGCCATGCCATATATGAAAGGTGAGGCATTTACAGTCAGACTCAAGTTAGGCTCCAAGTCGGCCTGGGGAATCTAGTTTCCCATTCGCTAATTTTTTTACGTGCTTCATTTATGACCCTTTTAAGCTGTTTGTCTTTATAATGGCAATGACACACATTCGATTTGGAATCACTAATGAAAGGTATTTCTAGGAAAACTGCTGAGCATTGGAACGCCAGTAGCATTAAACACTGCCAAGGAGCTGAAGTCAAACATTTGAGAAATCGGACAAGGGTTAAATGTAAGCGATCACATACATTTAGACTAAACAAGGCTGTTATGGGCTCAGGTGAAATTGAACATGACATTCCCTCCAGGCTCTGTACTATAAGGAAAAGCAAGGGCAGAGACACACAACTAATCACCCCCTTGATTGAATCACTTAAAGTCAATCTGGGCCAATGCTGAGATAATGTAGGCCATGTCTGGAGCTGCTCCTTTATGTGAAAGACCACATGTTCTAACATGACACCGCTAATGATCTCCCCCCCCCCCCCCCCGCAGCCGACTGCCAGCCCCCCTGCCATAACCGCGGCTCCTGCAGTAGGCCCCACACATGTGTGTGCCGCTCGGGGTTCCAGGGGGCCCGCTGCGAGGAGGCTGCCCCAGAGCAGGTGTACATCCACACCGGAGGGTCCCTGAGGCGCATCCAGCCAGGCACTAACCCCTTCCAGAGAGAGCAGCCCAGGAGGAGACCTACAGAGAGGCAGGCCATAGACAACCCCAGCCCCAGGGCCCAGACAATCAGACCTGATACCACCAGACAGCCTCTTCAACCTGTGTAAGTCCACCGCTGCACTGTACCCACTTCCTGCTGGAGTATTTACACATTTAAAGATGGTTACTCACTGACGTTTACACACTGACCTAATTTATCTCTGTTTAGCTATAGGAACTATGTGTTTTCCCAACAGAAGCAAGGAAAGAAATGTAAATTATCTTTTGATTGTTTGTGTTCAACATGCTTAATGCTTTAAACATACTTTAAGAGGGAAGGAAAGGGAAGGGGGATACCTAGTCCGTTGTACAGCTGAATGCCTTCAACTTAAATGTAGGAGCTCAGTAGACACTGAATATGGAATACTGGACTTACAGAAGTTTCAGTATTTGATCAGATGCATGCATTCTGGATCTGTAACACACTAAATAGTGGGGTGACAGTAAAATATTCTTGGTTTCCAATCCAAGAGTACAGTAGGCCTTTGAAGTGTAATCAAAACTGATTTTCTGGCGCTAGACCACTGACATCTGAGATTTTTGTAATATAATCGCTGAGTTCAGAAGAGGATTTAAACCTCCGATGCCATTTCTTTTGATCTATGATGGCAGTCTGACATGTGGGCATGGCAGCCCTGCGGCTTTATGAAATGTTTTTGGCCCAGTGTCATGGCACACTGATATACATCTTCATTTGAACATGGAATTCGTTTCACAGTCAAACTTGGCCTGAAGTGTAGATTCTGCTGTTTATTCGGGGGGGGGGGGGGGGTTATGCCTCTAAGCTCCTCATTTCTACAGTAAGAAGAGAAAATTATAATTTTGCATCTATTCAAAATCAGCCTTAGTCTTACAGGAGCAGGCAGAGGAAGGAGAAAGGCACTGTACTGTACACACCACCGTGAGTTGAACTACTACAACAGTCACCTGGACAGTGTGAGAAGCAAGTGCAATGATACGCTTTATGATGTGTATGTACGACATAGGGCGTGTGCAAAACAGAAGTTCTTTATCCTGGTATGCACTATGATGTGTGTTTGTCATTGGGTCGAATCATAGCAGATGAGCGGGTCCATATGTTAAATGTTTTATGCTTCATTCTTAATTCTCTGTAGAGCCAGAGCTAAACAACCTAGCATGACTTTCCTTCTTTGCCATTAAAAGAGCTGCTCCATATGAACTCCACAGGGGGTTAAGAAGCCATGGTTGAGGAACATGAAGTTCAACATGAACTTCACGTGAAGTTCAACAAGTGTGAAGGAAAACAACGTCTGATTTGCCACATAGGATTGCCACAGTAACGCTTGCCATTTGCTGTGAAGATAGAAACCAGATTTGAATGAATAATGTATTTTCTTTGGGGTTGTGTAACATTATAAAAATGTCAATTTGTTAATTGGACTAGACTAACAATGACTACCGATGCACATAGCGTGACAACTGGTCCGACTAGGTCATCTCACTAAACATTCAGCTATTCTCCAAAGACCATTAATCAGACCAGAGAATGGCATCAGACTTTTGGCTTCGACAGCATTCTATTTGTCTCGCAATCATTCTGGAAATGATACTCGTGCATTTCTGCTAAAAAATGATTGTATTTTTTTCTCCACTGTTTGCTTAAGTACGTTGTTAAGCTTGGAGGTCACTGCCAAATCTTCTGATTATGGTCGTGTTATGGTTTGAACCGTATTTCCGACTGAGGGTGTTGAAAGGTGATGCTTGTTTGTGTCTATGACTGTGCAGGCCGATTTTTTTGTTATGTATGGGAAAAGTTTATCTTGTCAAATGCTTCTCTGCCTTGGATGAGAGCCCAATGGTTTTCTAATCCTCCTGCAGTTGTATTAAGTGCCATAATTTGTTTGAGCACTGAGGTCACCCTTCGTTTTCAGCCAAAGTGTCATCTGGGTAATATCGTTCTCTGAAATCTCTGCAGTGTATTCGATTACAGTTGACATTTATGGTCCAGTACGATCTAATTGCGAGAACCGAGAGTGCCTTTTGCAGTTATGTCACATTGTATTTCTGTTGGTGTTATGGAATTACACTGGCAAAACCACTCCGATGCATGTAGTAGCTTGAAGTAACCAAAGTCAATGTGTTGGCAGATGTTTTCCCGAAAACAGTTTTTAAATTATTTTCCCTTGCATTGTTTCTTAGTCACGATAGATCTTTAGTTTGTAATCAATACAAGGCATGTGTCAGAAGTGCACAGTTGCTATGCTTATGGTTGCTTTGATATTGACTTAGTGGACATATTTGCAACCTGAGTCACAGGTCTGGGACAAATAAGAGAGCAAAGCTGCATATTTGACATTACAAGAGGCATACACCATTACTTGAGTCACACACAACCTGGCGATGAGCAGCTTGATCTCGCGTGTCTCTAATGGAGCTGACTAACACATCGCAGCAGGTGTTGTTCATCTGAAGATGAGCCATTTCCTACTCCACAACACAAGCCTGGCCAGAGCCTGTCCAACCATTCAAATGAACGCTTGTGGATGAGTTGGCAAACACAGACGTTTAGATAAAATGGGGTTGTGAAGCCAGAAACAGGCCCAAACTATGAGAAGTATAGAAAACAGTGAGTGTGTGGACATTTGGAAAATATTATTCACATAACCCAGTCAGAGAGTGGCAGGCTCACGTGTCTGTATTTTCAGGCTACTAGAGTACTTCTTCTCAGAAGATGTTTGTCTAATGTACTGTATGTGTGGGTCCAGTTCTAGTGAGCACCATTCTCAATTCAGGCCCTGTTGTAACCCAGAGGTGGAAAAACTTCACCCCTGGAGCAGTAGTGGACCCAGGTCTTTGTCTCAGATATCAGGTTTTGGTTGTGCTGTGGCCAGAGGCGTGGGAGCAATGTGAGGTCAGTGAGAGAGTGCAGAGCGGTGCCAAGCCCAAATTAACGGGTGAGGAGAGCTGCCTCGGCACAGATTAGAACATCCTGCTGTTTTTACCCCTGTCCTCTTCTCCGGCCGGGGAGAAAGGGCCACTCTCAACAACAACCGCCGCAGACCCCTGCCCCTGCCTCCGCTGCCTCTACTCTCCTGCCTCCAGCCTGTCCAGGCCTTTCCTGTTCTCCCTAAGAGGGAAGGTGTGAGGTATGTCTCCGTCTGGGAAACAGGTTTGGGTCGTTACGCCAGTAGCACCTTGTTACTGACTTTACCTCTATTGCCTGTTGGGTCACGCCAAGAAAACAGGCATTATGCAGCAGCTCCAAGCAGAGCTGGGCTTAAGATGGGCCAAGTTGGCCGGCAGTGATAAGGGCATGAGGGGTCGTCTGGCTGGCCAACGTGGAGCGGTCTGGGAGTCCAGACAGCCTGCTCTCCCGACCTGCCAGTTAACCTCCAGCGGTAATGAAATCACCCTGTGTGCACTGTGTCCGCAGCAGATGGGAAATGAATACTGTCTGCTGTATTTTGTGAAGTGGTTTGTCAACACTTGGGAATATCGGGACGGTCTGTAAGACATGGATGGTCTGTAAGACATGGATGGTCTGTAAGACATGGACGGTCTGTTAGACATGGACGGTCTGTAAGACATGGATGGTCTGTAAGACATGGACGTTCTGTAAGACATGGACAGTCTGTAAGACATGGACGTCTGTAAGACATGGACGGTCTGTAAGACATGGATGGTCTGTAAGACATGGATGGTCTGTAAGACATGGACGTTCTGTAAGACATGGATGGTCTGTAAGACATGGACGTTCTGTAAGACATGGACAGTCTGTAAGACATGGACGTCTGTAAGACATGGACGGTCTGTAAGACATGGATGGTCTGTAAGACATGGATGGTCTGTAAGACATGGACGTTCTGTAAGACATGGACGGTCTGTAAGACATGGACAGTCTGTAAGACATGGACGTTCTGTAAGACATGGACGGTCTGTAAGACATGGACGGTCTGTAAGACATGGACAGTCTGTAAGACATGGATGGTCTGTAAGACATGGACAGTCTGTAAGACATGGACGGTCTGTAAGACATGGACGGTCTGTAAGACATGGATGGTCTGTAAGACATGGACAGTCTGTAAGACATGGACGGTCTGTAAGACATGGATGGTCTGTAAGACATGGACGTTCTGTAAGACATGGACGTTCTGTAAGACATGGACGGTCTGTAAGACATGGACAGTCTGTAAGACATGGACGTTCTGTAAGACATGGACGGTCTGTAAGACATGGACGGTCTGTAAGACATGGACAGTCTGTAAGACATGGATGGTCTGTAAGACATGGACAGTCTGTAAGACATGGACGGTCTGTAAGACATGGACGGTCTGTAAGACATGGATGGTCTGTAAGACATGGACAGTCTGTAAGACATGGACGGTCTGTAAGACATGGATGGTCTGTAAGACATGGACGGTCTGTAAGACATGGACGGTCTGTAAGACATGGACGGTCTGTAAGACATGGATGGTCTGTAAGACATGGATGGTCTGTAAGACATGGACAGTCTGTAAGACATGGACGGTCTGTAAGACATGGATGGTCTGTAAGACATGGATGGTCTGTAAGACATGGATGGTCTGTAAGACATGGACGGTCTCTAAGACATGGACGGTCTGTAAGACATGGACGGTCTGTAAGACATGGACGGTCTGTAAGACATGGATGGTCTGTAAGACATGGACGGTCTGTAAGACATGGACAGTCTGTAAGACATGGACGGTCTGTAAGACATGGATGGTCTCTAAGACATGGACGGTCTGTAAGACATGGACGGTCTGTAAGACATGGACGGTCTCTAAGACATGGACGGTCTGTAAGACATGGACGGTCTGTAAGACATGGACGGTCTGTAAGACATGGATGGTCTGTAAGACATGGATGGTCTGTAAGACATGGACGGTCTGTAAGACATGGACAGTCTGTAAGACATGGACGGTCTGTAAGACATGGACGGTCTGTAAGACATGGACGGTCTATAAGACATGGACGGTCTGTAAGACATGGATGGTCTGTAAGACATGGATGGTCTGTAAGAAATGGACGGTCTGTAAGACATTCCAGTAAAACAGGTGTAGACTTTTGCTGTGTTTAACTCAGTTTACAGTAGGCCTGTGCAGAGTACTCTGAGGCCAAACACAGACCGTTTAGATTATTCATCAAACAGTAAAGAAAGTGTGTTCATAATGTTTGTAGCTAAAATCATAAATCGGGATCATGCAAACTTACTGTGTCCACCTTGACCATACTCCCACTTTAGTCCCCTACTCTCCCACTGTCCTCCCCTACACGTCCACTGTCCTACCCTACACTCCCACTGTCCTCCCCTACACTCCCACTGTCCTCCCCTACACGTCCACTGTCCTCCCCCACACTCCCACTGTCCTCCCCCACTGTCCTCTCCTACACGTCCACTGTCCTAGCCTACACTCCCACTGTCCTCCCCTACACTCCCACTGTCCTCCCCTACACGTCCACTGTCCTAGCCTACACTCCCACTGTCCTCCCCTACACTCCCACTGTCCTCCCCTACACGTCCACTGTCCTAGCCTACACTCCCACTGTCCTCCCCTACACTCCCACTGTCCTCCCCTACACTTCCACTGTCCTCCCCTACACTCCCACTGTCCTCCCCTACACGTCCACTGTCCTCCCCTACACTCCCACTGTCCTCCCCCACTGTCCTCCCCTACACGTCTACTGTCCTCCCCTACACTCCCACGGTCCTCCCCTACACTTCCACTGTCCTACCCTACACTTCCACTGTCCTCCCCTACACTCCCACTGTCCTCCCCCACTGTCCTCCCCTACACGTCCACTGTCCTCCCCTACACTCCCACTCTCCTCCCCCACTGTCCTCCCCTACACGTCCACTGTCCTCCCCTACACTCCCACTGTCCTCCCCCACACGTCCACTGTCCTCCCCTACACTCCCACTGTCCTCCCCTACACTTCCACTGTCCTACCCTACACTCCCACTGTCCTCCCCCACTGTCCTCCCCTACACGTCTACTGTCCTCCCCTACACTCCCACTGTCCTCCCCTATACTCCCACTGTCCTTCCCTACACTTCCACTGTCCTACCCTACACTTCCACTGTCCTCCCCTACACTTCCACTGTCCTCCCCTACACTCCCTCTGTCCTCCCCTACACTTCCACTGTCCTCCCCTACACTTCCACTGTCCTCCCCTACACTTCCACTGTCCTCCCCTACACTTCCACTGTCCTCCCCTACACTTCCACTGTCCTCCCCTACACTCCCTCTGTCCTCCCCTACTCCCCTACACTTCCACCTACTCCCCTTTATTCCGACCCTTCACCTATAGTGAACTGTGTGGACCTCCCAGGGTCTGGCCAGGTCTAACGGCAGGCTAGAGATTGCCAGGTCTCTGGGCCACACTTCAGAATGAGTACATCCTTACGTGGCTGCCAAATAAATAATCCATTCTCCCCCCATGCCGTCCCTCGTCCGCCCTGTTCGTCACCCCTGCAGTGGGATTCGACAGAGGTTCAGCGTAACACAGGCTTTCCTGTGGGGGGCTTTGCTCAGCTTAAGTAGTGAAACGTCCTTCCCTGCCAGCATGATATCCTGGTGGTCACAGCCAGTCTGTCAGCCCATTTTATGAGGGTCAGGGCCAGCCTTGAACCACTCCAGTCCGAATGGGTGGATCAGTGATACAGCTGGACCAGTAATACAGTACGGCATGGAGGACACAGTCACTGCCTCCCCTGGGTTCTTCCTCTCTCCCGTCCCTCTCTCCTTCTCTGACATCAGGTCTCCACAGGAAACGGGGCCAGGCCAGGGGCAGGGCAGAGCAGGATGTGCAGTCATCTTTCCAAAGGTGATTTCTCTCTGTGCTCCATGGTTACATAATCAAACATGGAGAGACGAGGAACCTGGATTGTACTGTAGGACTCTGCACAGCAACAACTTCACATCTAATGGTCTCTACACTTGTGCTAGCTTATCTGGACTAATATAAATGGATATGCTAACTGCAGTTTGCATTGTTGGAGCAGGTACTGTATTGCTTTCTCAGCCAAAGCTTCATGATAATTTACTCCACAAACACAATGGTGACCTTGCTGTGAGTCCATGCAAAGCTGTTTCACTGAAAGCTCCCGAACAGTCAAAATCATGTTTTTCATGAACTTGGATGATATTTGTATGAAACCAGATCAAAGTACAATTGCTTATACTTGTCCCCTCCCCCATGACAATACACTTTGATTCAGGAGGTCGGGATTAACGCAGGATTATTAAGGTCTTTTTGTGACAGCACAAAAAGCCTCTCATTTTGACTGCAGCACGGCAGCAAATATAATAAGAGGTTTCCCCTATTCATCTAAGGCAAAGATACTTCTAGGGTTCAGCTTTCATCTGTGTCTGGCGTTAGCTAGTAACTGGCTAGCTAGGTCTTCAGCATGGATCAAAAGGGTTGGCCATTACATCAAGACACATGCCAAACGGGAGGTTCATGCAAACTTCTTCACATCATTGACAGTCATGATATATGGACATTGTCTGGCATTCAATATATATATTTATTGAAATGTACCCAGACCTCACCCTGTAAAGTTTCAACTGAAATTCTCCAAGATGAACCAGCTAGCTAGCTTGATAAACAGTGCTGGATTTTAAAAAAAAGTTCCTATTTAAAAAAAATACAAACATATACATACGAACAACAACTTACAAACATCAACTACATCTCCTCTGCCCAGACCCAAATTCCCACACCTCCATCCCTAGTGCTTGCATTGTTTGCCACATGTCCTTAAATTGAGATTTTCTCTAAATTAGATTTTCTCGGTCGCCCATGCTATTTCAATATTTCAATAATAAATCATTTGATTTTCCCATTGTGTTAATGATGGCGGATTAATTGATTTCCAAGTTTTTAATATACTTTTTTCCCAAGATGAGTGATGAGAAGATAATCATCCATGTAACTGCTCTCGTCTGTTGAATGAAGAGTGGACCAAGACGCAGCGTGGAAATTGTTCATGATTTTAATAATCAAAAAACACTTAAACAAAATAACAAACGTGAAAAAAAAGATCATAGTTCTCTCAGGCACAGACACTAAACAGAAAACAAGATCCCACAAAACCCAAAAGGAATATGACAACTTATATGTGATCCCCAATCAGAGACAACGATAGACAGCTGCCTCTGATTGGGAATCACACACGGCCAAAAACAAAGAAATAGAAAACATAGACTTTCCCACCTGAGTCACACACTGACCTAACCAAACATAGAGAATAAAAAGGACCTCTAAGGTCAGGGCCTGACAATCCAGCCCAACGGGTCTCACTACACTCGCATATGCCATGTCCCCCCCAAAGGTGTGGACTCCGGCCGCAAACCTGAACCTATAGGGGAGGGTCCGGGTGGGCATCTACTCACGGTCGGGGCTCCGGTGCGGGACGCAGACCCCGCTCCGCTTGAGGCTCCCCCCACTTTGTTGGCGCCTCTGGTGCAAGGATCGTCACCGGGGCCTCCGGACCGTAGATCGTTGCTGCAGGCTGCGGACCGGGAACCGTCGCTGCAGGCTCCGGACCGGGGACCGTCGCTGGAGGCTCCAGCCCGGGGAACGTCGCAGGAGGCTCCGGACCGGGGATCTTCGCTGGAGGCTTCGTGCAATGGATCATCGCTGGAGGCTTCGTGCCATGGATCATCACTGGAGGCTTCGTGCCATGGATCAACACTGGAGGCTTTGTGGCATGGATCATCACTGGAGGCTTCGTGGCATGGTTCATCACTGGAGGCTTTGGGCCATGGATCATCACTGGAGGCTTCGTACGTGGAGCCGGAACAGGTCTCACCGGACTGAGGAGACGTACTGGAAGCCTGGTACGTGGAGCTGCCACTACACGTCCTGGCTGGATAACCACTTTAGCTCGGTGAGTGTGGAGAGCTGGCACATGACGCACTGGGCTATGAAGGCTCACTGGAGGCATAGTGCGTAGAGCCGGATATACTGGGCCGTGGAGGTGCAGTGGAGGTCTGGAGCGAAGAGCTGGCACAACGCGTCCTGGCTGAATACTCCCTGTAGCACGGCAAGTGCGCGGAGCTGGAACAGGCCACACTGGGTTGTGCTGGCGAACTGGGGATACCGTGCGTAGAACTGGCGCAGGATATCCTGGGCCGAAGAGACGCACCGGAGACCAGGAGTGCTGAGCCAGCACAATCCGTCCTGGCTGAATGCCCAATCTAGCACGGCAACTGAGGGGAGCTGGAACAGAGCGCACTGGGCTGTGAATGTGCACTGGAGACACTGTGCGCATCCCCGCAGACACCGTGCGCATCCCCGCATCCCCGCATCTCCCCGTGTGCCACCCCCCCCACCCAATTTTTTTGGAACTGTCTCTCGGGCTTCCGTCGTTGTCTTAACTCCTCGTATCGTCGCCGTTCCTCACTCGCTGCCTCCGCTGCTTCCATGGCAGGGTCTTGTCCCCTGCCATTACCTCCTCCCAGGTCCAGGATGTCCTCCACTTCCTTTTCTCCCAGGCCCAGGATCCCTGCTCCTCCTGGCCACGCTGCTTGGTCCTTTGCTGGTGGGATCTTCTGTAACGGCTCTCGTTTGTTGAATGAAGAGTGGACCAAGACGCAGCGTGGGAAAGTGTTCATGATTTTAATATTCAAAAAACACTCAAACAAAATAACAAACGTGAACTTCCAATTTAGTCCCAAATAAATAATGAAACATGTTCAATTTGGTTTAAATAATGCAAAAACAAAGTGTTGGAGAAGAAAGTAAAAGTGCAATATGTGCCATGTAAAAAAGTTCCTTGCTCAGAACATGAGAACATATGAAAGCTGGTGGTTCCTTTTAACAATATTCAGTCTTCAATATTTCCACTGTTTGAATTAATGCTTACGAGCCTGCTGCTGCCTACCACCGCTCAGTCAGACTGCTCTATCAAATCATAGACTTAATTATAATATAATAACACAGATAAATACGAGCCTTAGGTCATTAATATTGTCAAATCCAGAAACTATCATTTAAAAAACAAAACGTTTATACTTTCAGTGAAATACGGAACCGTTCCATATTTTATCTAACGGGTGGCATCCCTAAGTCTAAATATTGCTGTTACATTGCACAACCTTTAATGTTATGTCATAATTATGTACAATTTTGGCAAATTAATTACGGTCTTTGTTAGTAAGAAATGGTCTTCACACAGTTCGCAATAAGTCAGGCGGCCCAAACTGCTGCATATACCCTGACTCTGCTTGCACAGAACACAAGAGAAGTGACACAATTTCCCTGTTAAGATTGATTGTTTTTTATTACATAAGTTTAATTCTAGCTAGCACCTTACCTTGGCTCCTTGCTGCACTCGCATAACAGGTAGTCAGCCTGCCACGCAGTCTCCTCGTAGAGTGCAATGTAATCGGCCATAATCGGTGTCCAAAAATGCTGATTACCGATTGTTATGAAAACTTGAAATCGGCCCTAATTAATCAGCCATTACGATTAATCGGTCGACCTCTAATCTCATACAACGCTGTGTACTACTCCCTTCACAGAACAGTGCAAACTGTCTCTAACCAGAATAGAAAGAGGAGTGGGAGGCCCCGGTGCACAACTGAGCAAGAGGACAAGGACATTAGAGTGCCTAGTTTGAGAAACAGCCTCACAAGTCCTGGCAACTGGCATCTTCATTAAAGTAACCGCAAAACACCAGTCTCAATGTGAACAGTGAAGAGGTGACTCTGGGATGCTGGCCTTCTGGGCATGTGTCCTTTAGTAGTGGATTCTTTGCAGCAATTTTACCATGAAGGCCTGATTCACGCAGTCTCCTCTGAACAGTTGATGTTGAGATGTGTTTGTTACTTGAACTCTGTGAAGCATTTATTTGGGCTGCAATCTGAGGTGCAGTTAACGCTAATGAACTTATCCTCTGCAGCAGAGGTATCTCTGGGTCTTCCATTCCTGTGGCGGTCCTCAAGTTTCATCAAGGCGCTTGATGGTTTTTGCGACTGCACTTGTAGAAACTTTCAAAGTTCTTGACATTTTACATGACCTTCATGTCTTAAAGTAATGATGGACTGTCGTTTCTCTTTGCTTATTTGAGCTGTTCTTGACTTGGTCTTTTACCAAATAGGATTATCTTCTGTATACCAACCCTACCTTGTCACAACACAACTGATTGGCTCAAACACATTAAGATGGAAAGAAATTCCACAAATTTGCTTTTAACAAGGGAAACTTGTTAATTAAAATGCATTCCAGGTAACTACCTCATGAAGCTGATTGAGAGAATGCTAAGAGTGTGCAAAGCTGTCATCAAGTTAAAGGGTGGCTACTTTGAATAATCTCAAATTCCCATTCATTTCTGCTGATCCTCTCAAGCTCTGTCAGGTTGGATGGGGAGCGTCGCTGCACAGCTATTTTCAGGTCTCACCAGAGGTGTTAGATCAGGCTCTGGCTGGGCCACTCAAGGACATTCAGAGACTTGTCCCTAAGCCATTGTCTTGGCTGTGTGATCAGGGTTGGTGTCCTGTTGGAAGGTGAACCTTCACCCCAGTCTGAGGTCCTGAGCACTCTGGAGCAGGTTCTCATCAAAGATCTCTCTGTACTGTGCTCCGTTCATCTGTCCCTTGCTCCCAGTTCCTGCCGCTGAAAAACATCCCCACAGCATGATGCTGCCACCCCCATGCTTCACTGTAGGGATGATATTGGCTAGGTGATGACTGGTGCCTAGTTTCCTCCAGACGTGACGCTTGGCATTCAGGCCAAAGAGTTCAATATTGGTTTCATCATGGTCTGAGAGTCTTTTAGGTGACTTTTGGCAAACTCCAAGCAAACTCCAAGCAGGCAAAAGGTAAAATGTGCCTTTTACTGAGGAGTGGTTTCCGTCTGGTCACTCTACCATAAAGGCCTGATTAGTGGAGTGCTGTAGAGATGGTTGTCCTTCTGGAAGGCTCTCCCATCTCCACAAAGGAACTTTGGAGCTCTGTCAGAGTGACCATTGGGTTCTTGGTCACCTTCCTGACCATGGCCCTTCTCTCCCGATTGCTCAGTTTGGCCGGGTGGCCAGCTCTAGGAAGAGTGTTGCTGGTTCCAAACTTCTTCCATTTAAGATTGATGGAGGCCGCTGTGTTTTTGGGGACCTTCAATGTACTTTTTTAGAACCCTTCCCCAGTTCTGTGCCTTGGCACAATCTTGTCTTGGATCCCTACGGACAATTCCTTTGACCTCATGGCTTGGTTTTTGCACTGACATGCACTGCTAACTGTGGGACCTTATATAGACAGGTGTGTACCTTTCCAAATCATGTCCAATCAATTGAATTTACCACAGGTGGACCCCATTCAAGTTGTAGAAACAGTTCAAGGATGATCAATGGAAACAGGTATTTGCAAACATTTCTAAAAACCTGTTTTCACTTTTTCATTATGGGGTATTATGTGTAGCTTGATGAGGATTGTTTTCTTTTTTTTTAATGTAATACATTTTAGAGTAAGGCTGTAAAGTAACAAAATGTGGAAAAATGGTCTGAATACTTCCCGAATGCACTGTATTATTATAGTGTTGTTAACCATGAAGTTGTTAATGTTGTTAGCTTTATCTTTTGAAAAAAGAGTCTGGGGATGAGCATGTGAATCTTTAATATGTACCCATTGTTCCTCTTTAGGGCATTTAACTATATGTCTGTAGTAAAAGCCTTGGGTGGCGAGTTGATACAATTCCAAGTCTAAAGGTTAAAACCACGCTTAGCCTTAGAAAGATTTAAAGCATTCCTATTTATTCTATTAATTTTATTAGCCCATATAAAGTCTGTTATGACCGAGTATACCAAATGTCTTCGGTGGGGTAATTGTTATTGCCGAAAATGAATACAAAACAATTGGGAGACTTGCCATTCCAAAGAGGTTTATTCTCTCTGTAGGATTTATGGGAAGATATTTCAATTGAATTAGATCTGCTTTCATATTGTTGATTAATGGATTAAAGTTATCTTTATATATTTGTTGTTTGTTGACACTTATTAAGTGTTTTATATTTTTTTGTGGTCCACTTAAATGATTGCTGTAGATTGATTGTATTCTTTTTTGCAATTATCAAGATTTTTTTATGTAAAATTTTATATCCTGAATTTTTTGAGTATTCTGAAAATATTTTTAGGAAAGGGGGCATTGAATTTTCAATATTGATCAGGTTTATCTGGAGATCATCTGCAAATAAATGTAGTTTATATTAATGTTTACCAGTACCTGTTACGTTTGGGTCCTGTCTAATTATTTCTGCAAGCGATTCTAGTGCCAGTGCAAACAGGATGGGAGAGAG
This sequence comes from Oncorhynchus mykiss, assembly GCF_057628025.1. NCBI lineage: Eukaryota > Metazoa > Chordata > Actinopteri > Salmoniformes > Salmonidae > Oncorhynchus > Oncorhynchus mykiss. The sequence goes on along the minus strand of NC_143046.1, from coordinate 65,747,773 downwards.
GAGACATCCCTGTCTTGTGCCCTTTTCTAAAGCAATTTCATCAGATAATGTAATGTTTTGTATGTTTTTGCTTTAGGACATGTAAAGAACATTTTTTATTAAATGTATTATTTCAGTTGGAAAGTTAGTGAAAAGCTTCCAACGTTTTGAATAGAAAAGGCCATTCAAGACGGCTTAAAATACTTTTTGGCATCAACAGCCATTATTAATAAATCTATATCTTGTTTTCTTGCGTATTGTGTTAAATTGAAACATGTCCTTGTATTTGTTTGTAAGTGTCTATTGTTAATAAACCCTGTTTGATTGTTTCATACGTATCAAGTCTGCTTATAAGTTTGTTATTATACTGAACAAAAATATAAACGTAACTTGTAAAGTGTTGGTCCCATGTTCCGTGAGCTGAAATAAAAGATCCCAGAAATGTTCCATACGCACAAAAATATAATTTCTCAAATGTTTGTTTACATCCCTGTTAGTGAGCATTTCTCCTTTGTTAAGATAATCCATCCACCTGACAGTTGTGGTACATCAAAAAGCTGATTAAACAGTATGAACATTACACAGGTGCACCTTGTGTCGGGGATAATAAAAATCCACTCTAAAATGTGCAGTTTTGTCACAGATGTCTCAAATTTTGAGGGAGCTTGCAACTGGCATGCTGACTGCAGGAATGTCCACCAGCATAAAATGGCCTTCTTGGTCCTTGTGCTGGGATATAAGAGAAAATTGTATATTCTTATTTATCAGGATGCTTACACCTCTGCTGTTATGACAGTAGGTGGGAGCATAGGCCTCTCCAATCCAGCTACTCTTTAAATATTCAATTCTCTTTTTTTTATGTAACTCTTACAAGAATCTGCGGACAACCATATGCTGAGAACCATATGTTTTTTTCCTCATCATGGAGCCTGTACACATTCCATGTGATAAGTTGGATTGTGTTCATCTTTACTTGTAAAGAATCAAAGTTAACCTTATCTGTTCTGCCTATCATTGAAGAACCAAGTAAAACATTTTGACAGGAATTATCCCTGTATGATGCATTTCTGTATTTTGAAGGTTACATACAATAGGTTACAACAATGGACTAATGAAACAAATACCAAATAAAATGTTTGAGGTGGAGTTTTCCTTTAAGGCAGCGCAATTTACTCAGCCATATCATGTAAGGTATTGGACCGATGTTGAGGGCAAGGCAACCAGCCATGTGCACAGAGCAAAATGACCCTTAAGTGAATGATGGTGATATATTTATCTTACAGTAGGCAGTGACGGGTTTCCTCATATCGGCCCACACTTGTTGTCTGGTGACTAATAGGCCTAGTGGTTACGGGGCTTATTGACTCTAGGCTTTACATTGAACCACACAGTAACTTCTCAGAGGAAACTGTGGTCAGTGAGGGAGTTCTTCGTGTTAATCATTGAACAGTCATCCCTTTTAGCCTAACCCCAGATATATTCACTGCTGGAAGCTACTGTCACCATACACTAGTAGGTGTTCACGGAAGCTGCCAGAAGTATTATTGTTGTTCTGTAATATACTGTAGTAGTTGTTATAGAATTAGGAGCAGTGTGAGGCATAGTAATAGCAGTAGCTGTGGTGGGAGGCCTAGTGATGGTAATAGTAGCAATTGTGGTGGAATGGTAACTTTAATGTTGACAGTAAGGGAAGACATTTTTACTCACAGTTTCTCATAACTACACAGAAGGGGAAAAATTCAAAATAGCAAATATCCTACTAACTTTAGGTCCCTAATACTCTTGACACTTTCAAGCCTGCATGCTCTTTATGCTAAGTGGTTATGGTAAGACGTTCTGACTGGGAAAGTTATCCTGCCACCTGGTAGTCTGCTATCATAATCAGAGAGGAAGTACCAAGAGTCATCCCCTTGTCCTCAGATTCTACAGCTAAAAGAGTATGCCTTGAGTTGGGGGAATAGAGGGCTATGGAGGGGGGCTCGGACTCGGAGTGTTAATTCCCATATGTCATAACAGTTTTACCTTCACCCGTTCCTGTTCTTTCTAATCTCTGAAAGGATAGGAACTAGGATAGGGACTGTAGCATGGGGATCCCTGATCTATTTCACTAGTGTGGGTGTGAATGAACATGAATGAGTTCTGAGCAGGCTCAGTGTTCAGTGTACTGGAGGGACAGGTTTGTCTTTGTGCTGATGCTACAAACTTGACCTCTGGCTCGACCCTGGTCCCTGATGATCACTTTCACTTGTGATGTGAATGGGTAAGGGCTTTCCGGAGCACTGGTGACATCCTCTGCAATGGTTTAGGAGTGTCCAGGCAATTGTGTTTCTCTGCTAACGCTGGATTATAGAACATCAACATGGCAAAGAGTGCAGACTCAGCTCTGGAGGCTACCTTGGACTCATGTGAACCCTCGTGGGGCTTGGGATGGGATGGGAAGGGGCGGGATGGTTGGGGGATTGGGTAAAAACCAGCTGCCATGTTTAAAGCAACTGTCCAGGGAGAAACTCACTTTTAAAAGTTAATATTATTTGAACTCATACCCAAATAATGTTGTTGACTCATCCCATACTCATATTTGTGGGAAAAGCTTAAATTGGAGAAGAAAACGCTTATCTCAAACAGACCGTTTGATGTCATCTTCCTGAGGAAGTTGAGCTGGCCATTCAGCATTCTACTCCCTTTAATAGTTTTAATGACCAGTGTACTCCCACACCATTCTGTTGTTGGGGTACACCCACACCTTTCCAACACAGAAAAGCTGCCTTTAACATACTTGAACTATTTCACTCATATTGTAATTAATTATAGATATTTTTTTTATAGAAATCTAGAAACACTGGACAGTTACTTTAAAGTTACTTGAATTTTATGGAAGAGTTGTATTTCAGTCAAAGTTTACATTTTACATGAAATTTAGGGAAACGGAAGAAAACGGGAAACAGGAAATGTGAATGTTTTGGGGATATTTTCATGGTAATTATTGTGCCATGTACTAACAGTGGTGGGGATACAATGCTATATTGTATTTTCAACTATTTTACAAGGTTAGACAACTCAACGTTTTTCACACAAAGAAAGTAGCATTTTGACAAGACAGTGATATTGGCAGAGTAAGACTAGGGATCAGAGTTTGTTCCCCTGTTGCAAAGATAAGGACAACAAAGTCCCATGAGTGGTTGACTTTCTTCTCAGGCCACAGGGTCTTAGAAAGCTTGGCAGCGCAGGAAAGATAGATCTTTCTCTCTCTGTCCGTCAAGCTCTCCAGGGCCTTGTCAGACACATACTTAATGCCACAGTTCCCGGCCTGGAGGACTGCAGGTTCCAAGCCAAATCCATCACATCAACCAGCACGCCTTTGTGATGCAGCTGTCATTCGCAGAGACAACAACATTTCTGGGGAACAAAGTGTCCCTTCCACACTGGTCAGGCTGAGTTCCCGTGATGGGGCTTGGTGTTGATAACATGAATTACCAGTATGGCTGTGCATGGGACCAGTTTTATTTAACCAGGTAAGTTCACTGAGAACACATTCTCATTTACAGCAAAGACTTGGGGAATAGTTACAGGGATGAATGAGACAATTGGAAGCTGGGGATGATTAAGTGATGATGGTATAGTATAAAAGCCAGATTGGGAATTTAGCCAGGACACCAGGGTTAACAACCCTACTCTTACAATAAGTGTCATGGGATCTTTTAGTGACCACAGAGAGTCAAGACACCCATTTAACATCCCATCCAAAAGACAGCATCTTACCCAGGGCAATGTCCCCAAACATTGCCCTGGGGAATTGGGATATTTGTTTAGACCATAGGAAAGGGTGCCTCCTACTGGCCTTGCAACATCACTTCCAGCAACATCTGTTCTCCCATCCAGGGACTGACCATGACCAAGACCAACCCTGCTTAGCTTCAGAAACAAACCAGCAGTGGGATTTAGGGTGGTATGCTGCTGGCCCAGTTAATGCAAGCAGAGGTCAGAGAGCTTGATCGCTGGGGGTTGAGGCAGCGGAGTTCAACTTACAGCTCAAAACATCCAACAATGTCAGCCTCTGGTCCTTGGTGAGCACTAGCTAACTTATCCTACGCAATAGGTGATTACATAGATATTTGACATGTCTGGGCCCCCCACAAAAAAAATAGAATTTATCGCAGTTTCTTGTTTCCAGACATCGGAAAACGACCTTTGCTGGCTTTTCTTTTGCTGTTTTAGGTCGTTCTCAGTAAATAAATGTTTCGTATTGCTTTTCAATTAACTTCCTTGTGCTCTATCAAAATCCCCCTTTTAAGTATGAAAACCTATTTCAGAGCTAAACTATGTTTTTATGTTATTAGGACTTGGCTTCACAGAACACCTCTTCCTGCTTAGCTGTCTCGCTATAATTTGGGAAATGAATGATCAGAGCGACTGTAATATGCTGGAGAGGTTTGAATGGCCTCTCAGTTTCGAATGTCTGCAGGCCTTTTGGGCATCTTCCCTGAACCACACAAACCACAGGCATCTCCTCCCCTCGCGTCCAGACCCAGCTCACTAGCCTGCCTCTCACAGCCTAACACTCCTTACTCTCTCCAAGAACCGAGGTGGAAATTGACGGGCTGGCAAGGGTCTCACATAATATGGCCCCCCAGGGGGGACAAAACAACAGTTTATTTCACAACTTTTTGGCCGGAAATATAGTAGACAGAAATATAGTGATTCACTTGCACATAGAGCATCTGTGGACCTCGTTGGAATCAAGTTTAGAAAAAGTATATTCTGATGCAAATCATGAGGGGGAAAATGAAGAAACTGGTTTCAGTTCTATGTGGTTAGCACCTAAATCAAACCCATTAGAGTACCTCGTGGAGAGGAAAATGGACTGTGCTGTGCTCGCTCTCCTCTGGAAGGCACAGTTTGTCCTCTGATATAAGCCTTGTCCCCTGGGGCACATAAAGGCTGAGGTAGGAGTTGGCATGGAGCTACTTCAATGCAGCTCAGGGATTTAATCTAACTCTTTTCTAATTCATTGTGTCCAGGCCATGGCTGCTACCAACTGGATTCTTGGAAGGCTAGACAGGAGGAACATGATTTAATCCAGCCTCTACGTCTGGTGCGATTCACTCTGTGACGCACCCAGATTTTCATGAGGGGAAAATAATCTGCCAGGAGCCACAATTAGCCAAGCCATAATGACTAGAGATGCTATCAAACACAATAGGCCAATCTGGGTTTTAATTGTTCACTGATGTTTGGCCCTGTGCAACTGTGTAACGAGAAGACCCTGAACTCTGAACTCTGCCCTGTTACGCTAACCAGGTGTTTTTCTCTTATGAGATGGGACAAACAACAGCACTAATACTGCTTGCATGTACTCCAGAGAAAATTCCTCAGAGTTGCATCTAGTTTCAGGAGACAGGGTTAGTTAGGGTTTCATCAAAAACATGGGAAAAACTTACAGAGACGTGTTGTAAGATTTGGTATTTGAATTGTAGTCATCCTAGGTTTGAGCATGCGTGTGAATTACAGGGGGTAGAGGAAGGTTTTTTGCTCTGATGTGCAGCCATGGTGGATGTTCAGCAGCACTGTTCAGGCTGTCTCCAACATGGAGGTCAGTGGTACAACTTCTATCTACATAGCTATGTGTCATTTATTTCAACAGTTTGTTGGTGCTTTTTAATGTGGTGCCGATCTCCAGCCAGGAGAGGGAGAAACTCCAATAAAACTCTCAGTTAGCTTCCTCAACTGCTCTATTGCTGGTCCCATAAAAAAGTGTTTTGGATAATGTCGTAATGAGAGCTCACTTGAGAACGCTCCCGCGTCCCCCGTGTCCTCGCTCCTGATTGAATCCACATGTATCTGGTAAAATATTAGTACATGGTAAATTGATAATGAGGACATTGTCTCCTTACATCCCGTTATGTAAGAGCGAGGCAGATGTCAATAAAGATGAATTGATAACGCCTGTCTTCAAAGGAACAACTGATAAGGTTTTATGTCATTTTTGGAAGAAGATGTAATGTTTGGTTGACATACAGAGAAGCTGCGGTGGAGAAGCAACAGCTCAGTGCCAGTTCTGAAAACAGGCCAATTGCTTTTTCTCTCCAAGCCTTCAGTTCACATCACAACCCAGCCATTCTGTAGGGCCCGGCTTACATGACTGACCACCACAGATTCAACTTTCACAGAGGCTATAATTATAGGTCAGGCTTTGATGTGACAGAGACTCCTGAGTTATTTTAAGTTTTCCAATGAACACCAACGCTTCCGCCACTCACTGAATTGTTCATGTTGCCATGAGGAATAAGCAACAACAATATGAAATAAGCCCAGTGCTGTCAGGGTATCATATTTATTATAGCCTGTTCAGTGTCAAGCTTTGAGGTCTTATTGAAAGGAGCACAGAGAGACTTCAATGCACCCACTGCATATGGGCTCTAGAAATAAAGCCAGGGAAATGGGATCTGCCTCTGGAGCTGCATTTGACCACTGTGGTGGCAGCTGTGCTGCTATTCTGTGTGAGTAATGAAGTATTCATGCTTTCACAAGTCCCAGCCACCTCTCTTCTCACTGCTTCTCAATCCACCCAACTGAATCTACATTGAATTTCCAGACAAATAAGAGGCATGCATCAGTTTTCTTAGAACACATGGATCGATGGAGATGGGATAGAATTAGACCAAACCTGATCGAATCAAATCTAAGGTAAACTTCCATCATGAAAAAATAACATTGTTTCTGAAAATGCCAAGTTTGGATTCCTGTGTGCTGATCAAACCTTGTGAAAGCTTATCTGATATGAAATCCTATTTTGAAGGAGAGGTTCAGAGGATTGCATTCTGCAGAAAGATGATAGCATCTTGATGGACAGTCTGGAAAGGTTCCTCTGTGTTATAGTTTGGTTGGTTCGTTCCAGGAACATTATGGTCATTCATTACACAACAGTGTTTCAAATACTAAAACATTGACTTAGTCGAGCATCATGTTAGGTACTTGAACGACAACGCCAGGGCCCTGTTTCAAGTTGTACACTGCACTCTATGAGGACACGCTATGCTGTCCATGTTACAGTCTGTGAATGCTCTCTACACTTCACCTGAAGTACCATCTGTTGAAACTTGAGAACCTTTTAACAATGTAGACAGGCTATGTAATGCCCATTCTAAAGTGCTTCATTGTTTCAGAGATATTCTGTTGTTGAAAAACTCTGTTGGCCAGATGCTCTAGAATTATATCACATACTTTCTCTGTCCAAATGCCTTTCCCTTTATTGCTGCTTTGGAATGTGTGGAGATACATGTAAAAGCATAATGTTTATGTAGTTTGACTGTGTCTAAAACATTTCTTGTTGCAACACAGTATCTACTATGTGTTTAAAAAGATTACAGTAAAGACCTTCTTAGTTCACTGTTCAAGTGCATTCTCACAATACATTCAATTATGGTATTCAATTATTGCATCTGAGCTCCTAGAGTGTGCAGCTCTCCTTCTCTTCTTCACGTGTTCTACTCCGCTAGCCAGCACCTCGCCTAACAAGGTGTGCGTTCCTTTGGCCTCCACGTTCTCACAATACACTCATAAATCGTCTCTACTTCGATTGCCAAAAAAAGGGCGTTTTCAATGACTGAGTACTACAGTGTTCTCACTGTTGAAGCCACAATATGTGCAATTCAATAACAATTGACCAATTTGCCAGGTTTCTGTTGTTCCTCCAAATTAGTCTGATGATCTACATATTCAATCTTCAGCAGTGAAGTGAAGTTCTCTCTCTTCTATTTTCTCCTAATGAGATGAACAAACTTGGATTTCCACTTGATCTTTAATGACTATCATTTACTTTCCTATTTGCCAACTAGACTTCAAATTGCTGCTAATTGCGAGCGACCATTATGCAACAAGAGCATTTTTGACTAGAGTCACTTTTGGAAAGAGGTTCAAAGTTAGCCATTAAGCATTCTGTGTAAATAAAGAGAAAAATAATCACTGGGTTATTTTCCCCTTAATAGTGTGAGCTATTGTTCTGGTGATGTGTTGTAGCATTATAGATTGGCCCTGGGGGCATGTCACTCTTCTTTCTAGGGGTCATGTTCCATGCGAGGCTAAATATAAGGGCTGTACAAAGGAGGCAGTGTGGCTGAGTGTTGGCCTCTGTGCGCTGAGCTGTGTGCTGTGGTGGTGAGACCCAGACCCAGACTGGGACGGCCATGCCAGACACTTCTTTCTGCCTGCTGTCAGACAAGCTTGTTTAGACAGTCGATGCAAAGCCAAATGGCTTTTTCCAAAATCCAGACAGTCTTCATATCAGTATATTTTCTGCGTTAAGCTGCCTGCCACAAGCCAGAGCCAGGCCATTAGATGTGGGTTCTGAGTATGGTATTTTCAAACAAATCTAGATGAAAAATTATTATTGCCAGGGCAAAACAGTTGTGTGGAACTGAGTCTCTCAAAGCGCTGAGAGAGCTGTATAAATCTTTTTTATATATACACCCTGTGCTTCTTTCCAGGCCACCTGGCACTCCAAGTCCAACGAAACAATATTCTGCTATTGAAATGCATTAGTCTCTAACTGACTAACTTCTGATATATTTAGTGTGGATTAGCAGTGATGAAACAGAATTGTGGAAGATGCTACAGTACTCCCTGTATCATACTGAACTATGGATACATTTAGCATGTTTTCCAGGTTGACAGTGTGCAGTAGGCCTGTGATGATTAAGGGGTTAGTTTGAGATGGGGAGCTGGGTCAGGGTGGAAGGTGGTGGTGGGTGGAGGTGGGTGGTGGTGGAGTGGGTCTGGGAGCATCAGAGGATCAGGTGCTGTCTAGCTGGCTGCAGTTTAGAGAGGGCACCACTAGCAGAAACAACAGATTGAGAAATATTAGGCTGATAGGAAGTGATCTGTTTTGAGAGCCCCCCTAGTATCTGGCTGTTCCTGGCAGCATATCAAAGCCACCTTGCAGAATGTCACAACGGAAGCATCAGTTACTATACCCCCCTCTTCAAAGAATGCCTACCATTTTGCTTGGCAAGATTATGTCATTGAGAGCTATTAACAACACGATTTACGAGATTCTGCGTCTGCGTTACCCCTCTAGACTGTTCTTGGTTCTGTCCTCTGTTTTGATTGGGCAGTACTATCAGCAGGGACCCCTAATTGGCCCCTAAGCCCTCTCTTATTATTGTCAAAGGACACGTCAGGAGCAGCCAATCACATTGTCTGTCACTTTTTATTAGACGTGTTATACCTGTGTCGTAATGCTGAAATGGGTTTGAAGATACAGCATATAACAACCCCTTGCCAAAATAATTGTAGGCATTCAGTGTAATGCTTTGGAAGGGATACAATATGTGTGTTTCTATCAAGCAGGACTAGAATGTTACAGTGATTAGTGATTTCCCAGACGTGATAACTTCTAATTCTCTCCCACATAAGTGGAATGATGAACGAAAGCAGTCACTGCCAAGCCGTGCTTCTGGCTCGGAACGATTCCCTGCTAATCATCCCAGGGCTTTCACCAGGTATTTGAGCATAGATTGTCTTGTGTGTTTAAGGTCCTCTGAGATCCGCTTGAGTTTTGATTTACACTGATAATGCTGTAATGTAGAAGCAGGCCTTGCTGGGAATGGGTTAAGACAGTTCGGACCAGGCCTTGTCGCCCTCCGGATCTCACAACCTGCAGTGTACTGTAACTGAAGGGTGAAAGCATAGGGTAAACTTAGGTAAAGCCAGAATTGGAGTGTATTTTCATTTGTTATGACAACGACGTATGTTACTATACAACCTTGCATCACATATCACACGCATGCAAACACACGTTCCTTTAGTATGGCCCTGAAATTTTTGTCATTTAATTTGCTGAGTGATAAGTGTAATTATTTGGTTTCACATGATAACTCCCATCATCAAGTACTCAAGTGTTTAGGGTCTAATGAGGGTTGGGGACAGTTCAGTTGGTAATTCGTTGTTAGTTGTTCAGTCGGGTGTTAGTCGTGGAGCCCTATTTACAGCTCTCTAAGAGCCACCAGCCAGGCTCATATTATGAGCCTGATCCATAGATTTCAGGAACACTTGTCTGTGTGTGAGTGGCGACATCAGACACAAGCCTGTGTTTCTATATTGGACTGTGGAAGGCAAGTGCAAATTCAATAAATGTGTTTCCACTAATTCAATCATTTCTCATTGCTGTCTTTGTTCCTCATCATCATGACGATAATGTGGCCCTCCCTCCCTTTCGTGGCAGATACTGATTGAATTAAAATGTCATAGTATATTATTCGATACTGATTTTTTACGTCTTCCATTGAAGCATGTTTCACGTAATCTTGGCAGAGGGCTCCTCAAATAGCTTTTCATTCACCCATAACATGGTGGGCCGGGAATCCTCCCAACTCCTTGAAGTAGTAATGATGACATCAAACGTACAGAATGAGCTGCCCCCTCCACCCCCTGATCCAAATGCTGTGAGGAAATAGTTTGCGATTGGGAGCGAAACATCTGGCCTGGCCCAGGAAGTGAAGTGAGGCATGATGGGTGCTGGCCAGGTGTAACACACTCAGGAACGGGAAAAAGACATAATCGCCTGGACTGGGCTGGCCACAGCACCGCCATGCACCTCTCCTCTGATTGATGACTGATACAAGCACATCTTGTTTCCCCATTGTCATTTCCTACAGAGAGGGTCTCTAGTAGTGTAAGGAACTACTGGGTCAACAGCTGTCAGCTAGGTGCATGTGGTCTTTCTGAAGGACCAATATCAAATGTTTTTTTTTTCTATTTCTCCTTTTCACTAAGTGTCTTGTTACGCTGGCAGCAGGAATGTGGTTTGCATGCTGAGTCTTGAGCTGTTCAGAACACCTGAGGCGCTGTGTGTGTTTTAAGATAGTTCCGATGGAGTCAGAGGATCAGGTGTAAAACTAGGTGTTATTTAGAGTGGATCTAATGATTTATGTACAAAATATACAAATACAGAAAAGTTATGAAACATGGTTGACAACAATAATGAACTTGAAAAACAAACTTACTTGGCCAATAGTTAAATTATCTCGACTCTATGACTTTGGCAAAAAACCCTCAAACACAGGGCTCATCGCTGATAACCTGATCTGAGTATGGCAGAAAGTAACAACATGTTACCTAGACAAGCAGCTCAAAGAGGGTTTTCCATCCTCTCTGGCTCTCCAAGAATGAGGAGCATAGGTATCCTAAAAGGACCTACCCTCAACTGACATAAACCATTCACACTTTAAATTGCTGAGAATTCTCAATTCCACGATACAATGAAGTTAGCATAAACATGAGCGTTAATGATAAACAATGAAAACACCCCGAAAAGGGAGAAACAGATTATTGGTAGGTGTGCATCCTGTAGCTAAAGCTAACCTTGGCTGGCTGGTGTGCACTCACATAGGAAGCTACTGAAGACAGTTCACACAGCGATGGTAAGTAGCAAGTTGGCTAATCCAAACAAAATAAATACAATGCTAAGCATTTCTAAATAAATGGTAAAGGTAATTTGACTCTCTGGTGTTTGTTCAGTCAATATATCAAGCACAATGTTTGATGGGACTAGCGATAGCATATTCCTAGTTAATTTCACGAGCAATGTTTGTACCAAACAATCAGTCCCTTTGTTTGGGGAGAAATGGACGTCACATGATGCATATTCACTGTGTGTTTGTGTTCGTTTGTGCCCGACTGAAGGTGTGTGTGTCTGGAAACCACATACAGTCCCTTCAGAAAGTATTCATACCCCTTGACTTATTCAAAAATGTTACAGCCTGAATTTAAAATTGATTAAATATACAGTTGAAGTCTGAAGTTTACATACACTTAGGTTTGAGTGATTAAAACTTGTTTTTCAACCACTCCACAAATTTCTTGTTAACAAACTATAGTTTTAGCAAGTCGGTCAGGACATCTACTTTGTGCATGACACAAGTAATTTTTCCAACAATTGTTTACAGACGGATTATTTCACTTATAATTCACTGTATCACAATTCCAGTGGGTCAGAAGTTTACATACACTAAGTTGACTGTCCCTTTAAACAGCTTGGAAAATTCCAGAAGATGATGTCATGGCTTTAGAAGCTTCTGATAGGCTAATTGACATAATTTGAGTCAATTGGAGGTGTACCTGTGGATGTATTTCAAGGCCTACCTTCAAACTCAGTGCCTCTTTGGTTGATATCATGGGTAAAATCAAAATAAATCAGCCAAGAACTCAGAAACAAAATTGTAGACCTCCACAAGTCTGGTTCATCATTGCGAGCAATTTCCAAACGCCTGAAGATACCACGTTCATCTGTACAAACAACAGTACGCAAGTATAAACACCATGGGACCACGCAGCTGTCATACCGCTCAGGAACGAGACGTGTTCTGTCTCCTAGAGATGAAAGTACTTTGGTGCAAAAAGTGCAAATCAATCCCAGAACAACAGCAAGGACCTTGTGAAGATGCTGGAGGAAACAAAACAGGTACAAAAGGATCTATATCCACAGTAAAACGAGTCCTAAATTGACATAACCTGAAAGGCCGCTCAGCAAGGAATACAAGCAGTGAGATTACAACTGCACTGAGACTTAGGGAGTTATTTTGTCTCATAAATGATAAGATTCCAAATGTGAATGTGTCAAGTATGGGTGAGACGACTGTTCAGACTATGGGTGACACAATGGAGAATGACATTCCCCACAGAACGAATACCCATTTTCGAGTCAAAACCACCATGTAACAATGGCGCCGGAGAAGAAGATTGATGTGTTACATGTCCCCAACCGATTTAGTTATTTTGTTTGTTTATTTGAGTTGTTTGTAACTTATTTTTTTACTTATTTTGTCCATAATGTTGCCGCTACTGACTCTTATGAACGAAAATAACTTCTGGACATCAGGACTGCGAATACTCACCACTGACTGGCAGAATCCTTTCTTTCCTTTAACGAGTCTGACGAGCCCGACGCGAATGATATACTGCTTTCTCCGGAACAGGCTCAGATTCCAGTGATTTGCGTGAAGAGGAGGCGGAGAAAAAGGGTCCAGAGGGCGGGCTGCCTTCTGAGAATTCGTAGGCGATCGAATAAACCCCCACTTCCTTCATTTCTGCTAGCAAACTCGCAATCTTTGGAGAATAAAATCGATGACCTACGCAGAGATTAAACTACCAACGGGACATTTGCAGGGACACTTAAATCCGTTTTACCAAATTTCTATCAGCATGTTAAATTTGCAACCAGAGGGAAAAAACTCTGGACCACCTTTACTCCACACACAGAGACGCATAAAAAGCTGGCCCTTGCCCTCCATTTGGCAAATCTGACCATAATTCTATCCTTCTGACTCCTGCTTACAAGCAAAAATGTAATCAGGAAGCACCAGTGACTAGATCAATAAAAAAGTGGTCAGATGTTCCGTGATTCCTCCGATGGCATTGAGGAGTACACCACATCAGTCATTGGCTTCATTGATAACTTGATCGATGACGTCATCCCCACAGTGACCAGTACATACCCCAACCAGAAGCCATGGATTACAGGCAACATCAACACTGAGCTAAAGGCTAGAGCTGCCGCTTTCAAGGAGCGGGACTCTAACCCGGAAGCTTATAAGAAATCCTGCTATGTCCTCCGACAAACCATCAAACAGGCAAAGCATCAATACAGGACTAAGATCAAATCGTAATACACCGGCTCTGACTCTCGTCGGATGTGACAGGGCTTGCAAACCATTACAGACTATAATGGGAAGCACAGCCGAGAGCTGCCCAGTGACACGAGCCTACCAGACGAGCTAAACTACTTCTATGCACGCTTCGAAGCAAATAACACTGAAACATGCATGAGAGCACCAGCTGTTCCGGAAGACTGTGTGATCACGCTCTCCGCAACCGATGTGAGTAAGACCTTTAAACAGATCAACATTCACAAGGCCACAGGGCCAGACGGATTACTAGGACATGTGCTGCGAGCATGCGCTGACCAACTGGCAACTGTTTTCACTGACATTTTCAACCTCTCTCTGTCCGAGTCTGTAATACCAACATGTTTTAAGCAGACCACCATAGTCCCTGTGCCCAAGAACACTAAGGTAACCTGCCTAAATGACTACCAACCCGTAGTACTCACGTCTGTAGCCATGAAGTTCCTTTAAAGGCTGGTCACGGCTCACATCAACACCATTATCCCAGAAACACTAGACCCACTCCAATTTGCATACTGCCCTAACAGATCCACAGATGATGCAATCTCTATTGCACTCCACACTGCCCCTTCCCATCTGGACAAAAGGAACACCAATGTGAGAATGCTATTCATTGACTACAGCTCAACACCATAGTGCCCTCAAAGCTCATCAATAATCTAAGGACCCTGGGACAGAACACCTCCCTCTGCAACTGGATCCTGAACTTCTTGACGGGTTGGCCCCAGGTGGTAAGGGTAGGTAACAACACATCCGCCACACTGATCCTCAACGCAGGGGTGCCTGCTCAGTCCCCTCCTGTACTCCCTGTTCACTCTTGACTGCACGGCTAGGCACGACTCCAACACCATCATTATGTTTGCCACTGTTGTGTCATCGGCAAACATAATGATCACAGACAATGACGAGACAGCCTATAGGGAGGAGGTTAGAGACCTGGCCGTGTGGTGCCAGGACAACAACATCTCCCTCAACATGATCATGACAAGGAGATGATTGTGGACTATAGGAAAAAGAGGACCGAGCATTCCCCCATTCTCATTGACGGGGCTGCAATGGAGCAGGTTGAGAGCGTCAAGTTCCTTGGTGGCCACATCACCGACAAACTAACATTGTCCAAGCACACCAAGGCAGTCGTGAAGAGGGCACTACAAAACCTATTCCCCCCCAGGAGACTTTAAAGATTTTTCATGGGTCCTCATATCCTCAAAAGGTTTTACAGCTGCACCATCGAGAGCATCTTGACTGGTTGCATCACTGCCTGGTATGGCAAATGCTCTGCCTCCGACCGCAAGGCACTACAGAGGGTAGTGAGAACGACCCAGTACATTACTGAGACCAAGCTTCCTGCCATCCAGTACCTCTATACCAGGCGGTGTCAGAGGAAGGCCATAAAAATTGTCAAAGATTCCAGCCACCCTAGTCAGAGACTGTTCTCTCCGCTACCGCACGGCAAGCTGTACCGGAGTGCCAAGTCTAGGTCCAAGAGGCTTGGACATAAGACTCCTGAACATCTAATCAAATGGCTACCCAGACTATTTGCATTGCCTCCCCCCTCTTTTACCATGCTGATACACTCTGTATACCTAAATGTACAT
Organism: Oncorhynchus mykiss; assembly: GCF_057628025.1. Classification (NCBI taxonomy): domain Eukaryota; kingdom Metazoa; phylum Chordata; class Actinopteri; order Salmoniformes; family Salmonidae; genus Oncorhynchus; species Oncorhynchus mykiss. The sequence continues at coordinate 65,732,517 of NC_143046.1, read as the reverse complement.
ATTACCTCAACTAACTGGTGCCCCAGGAACATTGACTCTGTACTGGTACCCCCCTGTACATAGTTTCACTATTGTTATTTTACTGCTGCTCTTTAATTACTTGTTACTTTTATTTCTTATTCTTATCTGTATTTTTTGTTAAACTGCATTGTTGGTTAGGGGCTCGTAAGTAAGCATTTCACTGTCAGGTCTACACCTGTTGTATACGGCGCATGTGACTAATACAATTCGATTTGATTAGATATGATGTGGTCTGCCCAGATACAGAAATCCCTCCCTAGAAACAAACTGCAGATTGGTGGAAAAAGATGTGTCTCAGATTTTGAATAAGAAATGAGAATACAGAGTCTACAAGTATCTCCCTTAAGAACAGAGACAAGCGTTGGATGTGTAAGAAATTATTCCACTTTGATAGTGCGTAATGTTGGCCGGAGTTGTGGTGTTGTTAAACCGTGATGACTATGTGAATGAGATCTGGGGACAATTGAACAACATCACTTTCTATCAAAAATTGTCACGTGACCCCACACCACCGTTCAAAGAAGAGATTCACTGCAAGCTGAAGTCTCTTGTGGAAAGTGGAGACGTTCCAATCAGGAACATTATTTATGCTTTACCAAAAATCCACAAACGACTGGATAAGCCACCAAGGAGACCTATTGTGCCCTTCAGCCTCATTGACTGAAAATATTTCTGCTTTTGTACATTTCGTTCTAAAACCCAGTGTGGTGTCACTCCCAGCATATGTACGTGCTTCTACGGACATGATTAACACCCTCAAGACATTGCACAATACCCATGGGGAGATGCTTATGGCTTGCTTTGATGTTGAATCACTGTACACTAATATCCTCAACCAGGGAGGCCTAGAAGCCATGGCACACTGTCTTAGTCAACGACCCACTGGCACACTGTCTTAGTCAACAACCCACTGGCACACTGTCTTAGTCAACGACCCACTGGCACACTGTCTTAGTCAACGACCCACTGGCACACTGTCTTAGTCAACAACCCACTGGCACACTGTCTTAGTCAACAGCCCACTGGCACACTGTCTTAGTCAACAACCCACTGGCACACTGTCTTAGTCAACAACCCACTGGCACACTGTCTTAGTCAACAACCCACTGGCACACTGTCTTAGTCAACGACCCACTGGCACACTGTCTTAGTCAACAACCCACTGGCACACTGTCTTAGTCAACGACCCACTGGCACACTGTCTTTGTCAACGACCCACTGGCACACTGTCTTAGTCAACAACCCACTGGCACACTGTCTTAGTCAACAACCCACTGGCACACTGTCTTAGTCAACAACCCACTGGCACACTGTCTTAGTCAACAACCCACTGGCACACTGTCTTAGTCAACAACCCACTGGCACACTGTCTTAGTCAACAACCCACTGGCACACTGTCTTAGTCAACGACCCACTGGCACACTGTCTTAGTCAACGACCCACTGGCACACTGTCTTAGTCAACGACCCACTGGCACACTGTCTTTGTCAACAACCCACTGGCACACTGTCTTAGTCAACAACCTACTGGCACACTGTCTTTGTCAACAACCCACTGGCACACTGTCTTAGTCAACAACCCACTGGCACACTGTCTTAGTCAACAACCCACTGGCACACTGTCTTAGTCAACAACCCACTGGCACACTGTCTTAGTCAACAACCCACTGGCACACTGTCTTAGTCAACAACCCACTGGCACACTCCCTAGCACTAACTGTATTGTTAGACTTGCTGAGATTGTTCTGACTAAGAACTTTTTTATGTTTGAAAATGACATGTTCATTCAACAGAAGGGAACTGCTATGAGTAGTAAAATGGCACCGAATTATGACGATCTGTATGTGGGGTTGTTTGAGAAGAATGTGATTTTCAGCCCTAACTATCCATTCTTGCTCCATATCAGACTCTGGAAACGCTTAATTTATGATGTATTCCTTCACAGTAGAGGAACTTTATCTATTCCACTCCTTCATCAATACAAGCAGTGAACATTTGAAATGCCCATTCACCTTTAATGCACATGAAGCAAGTTTTCTGGAAATGTTTATTAAGAGGGAGGGGGGCGGGGTATAGCATGGATCTATACAGGAAGCCGACGGACAGGAATTCTCAATACAGTCGCATACGCAGGATTTGTAACACACAGAGTGACAATGACAACCAAGCCGACTATCTGGATGAGCGTTTCAGACAGCGGGGTTACCCAGAGGAATGGCTGCAGGATGCAAGGGAACGTTATAAAAATATGACCCAGGATGACAGCCTCACGCCCAAACCTCCCCGCCCTCCTGACCAACCACGTTCAATGCTTCCTTCACTTGGTAAACAGTTCAACCACATCATTAAAAAACACAGGCACATCTTGCGCACTGATCTACAACTGGAAGAGACGTTTAAAGAACCCCCACGGGTTATCTTCAGACTCGCCCCCAACATCAGTTAAATGGTGGTGAGGTCTGATCTTCCACCAGAGCCACATAGTACCTTTCTAGACAAGTGCTGGACAGTAACTATAGATGTGGCGGATGTACCCAGTGTAACTTTATGAACAAATGCACAATGTTCGTAAAGACCATTAAGATTAAGGGCATCATTATTCTATAAAAAAAAAAGTCATATGCCTGATCAAGTGTATTTGTGGTCTATGCTATGTAGGAAAAACAAAACGAGCTCTGAAAACAAGGATAGCAGATCACATGAGTAATATCAGGACACTTGACCAGAGAAACCCTGTGGCTGCACATATCATGGAGGCTCGTCAGAACATTAGCTCTTTGAGACACATTGGCATCGAACATGGTAAGACTCCTAGGAGGGGGGAGATACTGATAATCTATTGTTGAGAAGAGAATTGTATTGGATTCACCGGTTTTGTACCATGTCTCCTAGAGGTTTGATATCAGACCATTTCTTATATGAATATGGCACTTTGATTTGTCTTGCCTTCCAGTTTACGCACTTGGTCATTTTGTAAATATATATTATTTTCTGGAACTACTGCATGTACCCATCTCATTGTTATTGAATTATTAGATAAACAATTTGTTTTGGCACCCACCATGCGTCATGATTGCAATGGTCATGTGAAGTGAAATGTGGATATTTTGGGATGTGAGCACTCAGTTTGTTTGACATGACGAAGATCCGTTTCAGATTGAATCGGTGTCAATAAATCTGTGAATTGGGAGGTTTAACAGTGTACAGGCCTTGTTCTATATCATTCAAGGACTTTCAAATTCTTGTTCTGGAGCCATTGCAGCTTTGCTTTGGCTGTATGCTTGCGATCATTGTTTTGTTGGAACGTACATTTTCAGTCTAAGATCATTGGCACTCTGGGGTAGGGTCTCATCAAGGATTTGCCTGTATTTGGCTCCATTCATTGTTCCCTCTATCATTTCCAGTCTCCCTGCGCTTGCCACTGATAAGCATCACTATCCACCACCATGCTTCCCAGTAGTGATGGTGTTAAACAGGTGATGAGCTGTGCCTGGTTTTCTCCAGACATAGTGCTTTGCATTCAGGTCAAAGAGTAAAATGTTTGTCTCATCAGACCACAGAATCTTTTGCCTCATGCTCTGAGTCTTTCACGTGCCTTTTTGCAAACTCCAGGTGTGCTCTCATGTGACTTCATCTCAGGAGTGGCTTCCGTCAGGCTACTCTCCCATGAAGTTCAGAATGGTGTAGTGCTGTAGAAACTGTTGGCCTTCTTGCAGGTTCTCCACTCTCAGCCAAGGAACTCTGTAGTTCTGTCAAAGTAATCACTGGGTTCTTGGCCACCTCTCTGACCTAGGTCCTTCTTGCCCTGTTGTTCAGTTTGGTTGGACGGCCAGCTCTAGGCAGAATCTGGGTAGTTTCATTTTTTTTTCAATTTCCCAATGATGGAGACCACTGTGTTCTTGGAAACTTTCAACACTCTAGAAATTGTTTTATACACTTCCCCAGATATATGCTTCATCACAATCTACAGCCAGTTCCTTGGACTTCATGATATAGTTTCTACTTTGACATGCACTGTCAACTGTGGGACCTTATATAGACAGGTGTTTCATTCTAAATCATGTCCAAACAATTGAATTGACCACAGGTGGACTCCAATCAAGTTGTAGCGACATCTCAAGGATGATCAAAGGAAATTGAATGCACCTGAGCTCAATTTGGAATGGTACAGCAAAGGGGTGTGAATACTTATGTCTCATCAGACCATTATTACGGAGAATCAGACAAATTGTTGCTCTCTTTGCCAGTCACGCTCTGTTAAAGGTCCCCAAATCACACACATCACTGGGTCGCTCGTCTTTTAAGATCGCTGCAGCTAGCAACTTGAACAAGCTGCAACAAATACTCAAACTGGAAAGTTTTATCTCAATCTCTTCATTCAAAGACTCAATAATGGACACTCTTACTAACAGTTGTGGCTGCTTTGAGTGATATATTGATGTCTCTACCTTCTTACCCTTTGTGTTGTTGTCTGTGCCCAATAATGTTTGTACCATGTTTTGTGCTTGCTACCATGTTCTACTGCTGCCATGTTGTGTTACTACCATGCTGTGTTGTCATGTGTTGCTGCCTTGCTATGCCTTGCTTTGGGCTCTCTTTATGTAGTGTTGTGTTGTCTCTCTTGTTGTGATGCGTGTTTTTTTCTGTATATATATATACAGTGCCTTGCGAAAGTATTCGGCCCCCTTGAACTTTGCGACCTTTTGCCACATTTCAGGCTTCAAACATAAAGATATAAAACTGTATTTTTTTGTGAAGAATCAACAACAAGTGGGACACAATCATGAAGTGGAACGACATTTATTGGATATTTCTAACTTTTTTAACAAATCAAAAACTGAAAAATTGGGCGTGCAAAATGATTCAGCCCCCTTAAGTTAATACTTTGTAGCGCCACCTTTTGTTGCGATTACAGCTGTAAGTCGCTTGGGGTATGTCTCTATCAGTTTTGCACATCGAGAGATTGAAATTTTTCCCCATTCCTCCTTGAACTTTGCGACCTTTTGCCACATTTCAGGCTTCAAACATAAAGATATAAAACTGTATTTTTTTGTGAAGAATCAACAACAAGTGGGACACAATCATGAAGTGGAACGACATTTATTGGATATTTCAAACTTTTTTAACAAATCAAAAACTGAAAAATTGGGCTCCTGCTTACTTCTGACTCCTGCTTACAAGCAAAAATGTAATCAGGAAGCACCAGTGACTAGATCAATAAAAAAGTGGTCAGATGTTCCGTGATTCCTCCGATGGCATTGAGGAGTACACCACATCAGTCATTGGCTTCATTGATAACTTGATCGATGACGTCATCCCCACAGTGACCAGTACATACCCCAACCAGAAGCCATGGATTACAGGCAACATCAACACTGAGCTAAAGGCTAGAGCTGCCGCTTTCAAGGAGCGGGACTCTAACCCGGAAGCTTATAAGAAATCCTGCTATGTCCTCCGACAAACCATCAAACAGGCAAAGCATCAATACAGGACTAAGATCAAATCGTAATACACCGGCTCTGACTCTCGTCGGATGTGACAGGGCTTGCAAACCATTACAGACTATAATGGGAAGCACAGCCGAGAGCTGCCCAGTGACACGAGCCTACCAGACGAGCTAAACTACTTCTATGCACGCTTCGAAGCAAATAACACTGAAACATGCATGAGAGCACCAGCTGTTCCGGAAGACTGTGTGATCACGCTCTCCGCAACCGATGTGAGTAAGACCTTTAAACAGATCAACATTCACAAGGCCACAGGGCCAGACGGATTACTAGGACATGTGCTGCGAGCATGCGCTGACCAACTGGCAACTGTTTTCACTGACATTTTCAACCTCTCTCTGTCCGAGTCTGTAATACCAACATGTTTTAAGCAGACCACCATAGTCCCTGTGCCCAAGAACACTAAGGTAACCTGCCTAAATGACTACCAACCCGTAGTACTCACGTCTGTAGCCATGAAGTTCCTTTAAAGGCTGGTCACGGCTCACATCAACACCATTATCCCAGAAACACTAGACCCACTCCAATTTGCATACTGCCCTAACAGATCCACAGATGATGCAATCTCTATTGCACTCCACACTGCCCCTTCCCATCTGGACAAAAGGAACACCAATGTGAGAATGCTATTCATTGACTACAGCTCAACACCATAGTGCCCTCAAAGCTCATCAATAATCTAAGGACCCTGGGACAGAACACCTCCCTCTGCAACTGGATCCTGGACTTCTTGACGGGTTGGCCCCAGGTGGTAAGGGTAGGTAACAACACATCCGCCACACTGATCCTCAACGCAGGGGTGCCTGCTCAGTCCCCTCCTGTACTCCCTGTTCACTCTTGACTGCACGGCTAGGCACGACTCCAACACCATCATTATGTTTGCCACTGTTGTGTCATCGGCAAACATAATGATCACAGACAATGACGAGACAGCCTATAGGGAGGAGGTTAGAGACCTGGCCGTGTGGTGCCAGGACAACAACATCTCCCTCAACATGATCATGACAAGGAGATGATTGTGGACTATAGGAAAAAGAGGACCGAGCATTCCCCCATTCTCATTGACGGGGCTGCAATGGAGCAGGTTGAGAGCGTCAAGTTCCTTGGTGGCCACATCACCGACAAACTAACATTGTCCAAGCACACCAAGGCAGTCGTGAAGAGGGCACTACAAAACCTATTCCCCCCCAGGAGACTTTAAAGATTTTTCATGGGTCCTCATATCCTCAAAAGGTTTTACAGCTGCACCATCGAGAGCATCTTGACTGGTTGCATCACTGCCTGGTATGGCAAATGCTCTGCCTCCGACCGCAAGGCACTACAGAGGGTAGTGAGAACGACCCAGTACATTACTGAGACCAAGCTTCCTGCCATCCAGTACCTCTATACCAGGCGGTGTCAGAGGAAGGCCATAAAAATTGTCAAAGATTCCAGCCACCCTAGTCAGAGACTGTTCTCTCCGCTACCGCACGGCAAGCGGTACCGGAGTGCCAAGTCTAGGTCCAAGAGGCTTGGACATAAGACTCCTGAACATCTAATCAAATGGCTACCCAGACTATTTGCATTGCCTCCCCCCTCTTTTACCATGCTGATACACTCTGTATACCTAAATGTACATATTACCTCAACTAACTGGTGCCCCAGGAACATTGACTCTGTACTGGTACCCCACTGTACATAGTTTCACTATTGTTATTTTACTGCTGCTCTTTAATTACTTGTTACTTTTATTTCTTATTCTTATCCGTATTTTTTGTTAAACTGCATTGTTGGTTAGGGGCTCGTAAGTAAGCATTTCACTGTCAGGTCTACACCTGTTGTATACGGCGCATGTGACTAATACAATTCGATTTGATTAGATATTATGTGGTCTGCCCAGATACAGAAATCCCTCCCTAGAAACAAACTGCAGATTGGTGGAAAAAGATGTGTCTCAGATTTTGAATAAGAAATGAGAATACAGAGTCTACAAGTATCTCCCTTAAGAACAGAGACAAGCGTTGGATGTGTAAGAAATTATTCCACTTTGATAGTGCGTAATGTTGGCCGGAGTTGTGGTGTTGTTAAACCGTGATGACTATGTGAATGAGATCTGGGGACAATTGAACAACATCACTTTCTATCAAAAATTGTCACGTGACCCCACACCACCGTTCAAAGAAGAGATTCACTGCAAGCTGAAGTCTCTTGTGGAAAGTGGAGACGTTCCAATCAGGAACATTATTTATGCTTTACCAAAAATCCACAAACGACTGGATAAGCCACCAAGGAGACCTATTGTGGCCTTCAGCCTCATTGACTGAAAATATTTCTGCTTTTGTACATTTCGTTCTAAAACCCAGTGTGGTGTCACTCCCAGCATATGTACGTGCTTCTACGGACATGATTAACACCCTCAAGACATTGCACAATATCCATGGGGAGATGCTTATGGCTTGCTTTGATGTTGAATCACTGTACACTAATATCCTCAACCAGGGAGGCCTAGAAGCCATGGCACACTGTCTTAGTCAACGACCCACTGGCACACTGTCTTAGTCAACAACCCACTGGCACACTGTCTTAGTCAACGACCCACTGGCACACTGTCTTAGTCAACGACCCACTGGCACACTGTCTTAGTCAACAACCCACTGGCACACTGTCTTAGTCAACAACCCACTGGCACACTGTCTTAGTCAACGACCCACTGGCACACTGTCTTAGTCAACAACCCACTGGCACACTGTCTTAGTCAACGACCCACTGGCACACTGTCTTAGTCAACGACCCACTGGCACACTGTCTTAGTCAACAACCCACTGGCACACTGTCTTAGTCAACAACCCACTGGCACACTGTCTTAGTCAACGACCCACTGGCACACTGTCTTAGTCAACAACCCACTGGCACACTGTCTTAGTCAACGACCTACTGGCACACTGTCTTTGTCAACGACCCACTGGCACACTGTCTTAGTCAACAACCCACTGGCACACTGTCTTAGTCAACAACCCACTGGCACACTGTCTTAGTCAACGACCCACTGGCACACTGTCTTAGTCAACGACCCACTGGCACACTGTCTTAGTCAACGACCCACTGGCACACTATCTTAGTCAATGACCCACTGGCATACTGTCTTAGTCAACAACCCACTGGCACACTGTCTTAGTCAACGACCCACTGGCACACTGTCTTAGTCAACAACCCACTGGCACACTGTCTTAGTCAACGACCCACTGGCACACTGTCTTAGTCAACAACCCACTGGCACACTGTCTTAGTCAACAACCCACTGGCACACTGTCTTAGTCAACAACCCACTGGCACACTGTCTTAGTCAACAACCCACTGGCACACTGTCTTAGTCAACAACCCACTGGCACACTGTCTTAGTCAACGACCCACTGGCACACTGTCTTAGTCAACGACCCACTGGCACACTGTCTTAGTCAACGACCCACTGGCACACTGTCTTTGTCAACAACCCACTGGCACACTGTCTTAGTCAACAACCTACTGGCACACTGTCTTTGTCAACAACCCACTGGCACACTGTCTTAGTCAACAACCCACTGGCACACTGTCTTAGTCAACAACCCACTGGCACACTGTCTTAGTCAACAACCCACTGGCACACTGTCTTAGTCAACAACCCACTGGCACACTGTCTTAGTCAACAACCCACTGGCACACTCCCTAGCACTAACTGTATTGTTAGACTTGCTGAGATTGTTCTGACTAAGAACTTTTTTATGTTTGAAAATGACATGTTCATTCAACAGAAGGGAACTGCTATGAGTAGTAAAATGGCACCGAATTATGACGATCTGTATGTGGGGTTGTTTGAGAAGAATGTGATTTTCAGCCCTAACTATCCATTCTTGCTCCATATCAGACTCTGGAAACGCTTAATTTATGATGTATTCCTTCACAGTAGAGGAACTTTATCTATTCCACTCCTTCATCAATACAAGCAGTGAACATTTGAAATGCCCATTCACCTTTAATGCACATGAAGCAAGTTTTCTGGAAATTTTTATTAAGAGGGAGGGGGGCGGGGTATAGCATGGATCTATACAGGAAGCCGACGGACAGGAATTCTCAATACAGTCGCATACGCAGGATTTGTAACACACAGAGTGACAATGACAACCAAGCCGACTATCTGGATGAGCGTTTCAGACAGCGGGGTTACCCAGAGGAATGGCTGCAGGATGCAAGGGAACGTTATAAAAATATGACCCAGGATGACAGCCTCACGCCCAAACCTCCCCGCCCTCCTGACCAACCACGTTCAATGCTTCCTTCACTTGGTAAACAGTTCAACCACATCATTAAAAAACACAGGCACATCTTGCGCACTGATCTACAACTGGAAGAGACGTTTAAAGAACCCCCACGGGTTATCTTCAGACTCGCCCCCAACATCAGTTAAATGGTGGTGAGGTCTGATCTTCCACCAGAGCCACATAGTACCTTTCTAGACAAGTGCTGGACAGTAACTATAGATGTGGCGGATGTACCCAGTGTAACTTTATGAACAAATGCACAATGTTCGTAAAGACCATTAAGATTAAGGGCATCATTATTCTATAAAAAAAAAAGTCATATGCCTGATCAAGTGTATTTGTGGTCTATGCTATGTAGGAAAAACAAAACGAGCTCTGAAAACAAGGATAGCAGATCACATGAGTAATATCAGGACACTTGACCAGAGAAACCCTGTGGCTGCACATATCATGGAGGCTCGTCAGAACATTAGCTCTTTGAGACACATTGGCATCGAACATGGTAAGACTCCTAGGAGGGGGGAGATACTGATAATCTATTGTTGAGAAGAGAATTGTATTGGATTCACCGGTTTTGTACCATGTCTCCTAGAGGTTTGATATCAGACCATTTCTTATATGAATATGGCACTTTGATTTGTCTTGCCTTCCAGTTTACGCACTTGGTCATTTTGTAAATATATATTATTTTCTGGAACTACTGCATGTACCCATCTCATTGTTATTGAATTATTAGATAAACAATTTGTTTTGGCACCCACCATGCGTCATGATTGCAATGGTCATGTGAAGTGAAATGTGGATATTTTGGGATGTGAGCACTCAGTTTGTTTGACATGACGAAGATCCGTTTCAGATTGAATCGGTGTCAATAAATCTGTGAATTGGGAGGTTTAACAGTGTACAGGCCTTGTTCTATATCATTCAAGGACTTTCAAATTCTTGTTCTGGAGCCATTGCAGCTTTGCTTTGGCTGTATGCTTGCGATCATTGTTTTGTTGGAACGTACATTTTCAGTCTAAGATCATTGGCACTCTGGGGTAGGGTCTCATCAAGGATTTGCCTGTATTTGGCTCCATTCATTGTTCCCTCTATCATTTCCAGTCTCCCTGCGCTTGCCACTGATAAGCATCACTATCCACCACCATGCTTCCCAGTAGTGATGGTGTTAAACAGGTGATGAGCTGTGCCTGGTTTTCTCCAGACATAGTGCTTTGCATTCAGGTCAAAGAGTAAAATGTTTGTCTCATCAGACCACAGAATCTTTTGCCTCATGCTCTGAGTCTTTCACGTGCCTTTTTGCAAACTCCAGGTGTGCTCTCATGTGACTTCATCTCAGGAGTGGCTTCCGTCAGGCTACTCTCCCATGAAGTTCAGAATGGTGTAGTGCTGTAGAAACTGTTGGCCTTCTTGCAGGTTCTCCACTCTCAGCCAAGGAACTCTGTAGTTCTGTCAAAGTAATCACTGGGTTCTTGGCCACCTCTCTGACCTAGGTCCTTCTTGCCCTGTTGTTCAGTTTGGTTGGACGGCCAGCTCTAGGCAGAATCTGGGTAGTTTCATTTTTTTTTCAATTTCCCAATGATGGAGACCACTGTGTTCTTGGAAACTTTCAACACTCTAGAAATTGTTTTATACACTTCCCCAGATATATGCTTCATCACAATCTACAGCCAGTTCCTTGGACTTCATGATATAGTTTCTACTTTGACATGCACTGTCAACTGTGGGACCTTATATAGACAGGTGTTTCATTCTAAATCATGTCCAAACAATTGAATTGACCACAGGTGGACTCCAATCAAGTTGTAGCGACATCTCAAGGATGATCAAAGGAAATTGAATGCACCTGAGCTCAATTTGGAATGGTACAGCAAAGGGGTGTGAATACTTATGTCTCATCAGACCATTATTACGGAGAATCAGACAAATTGTTGCTCTCTTTGCCAGTCACGCTCTGTTAAAGGTCCCCAAATCACACACATCACTGGGTCGCTCGTCTTTTAAGATCGCTGCAGCTAGCAACTTGAACAAGCTGCAACAAATACTCAAACTGGAAAGTTTTATCTCAATCTCTTCATTCAAAGACTCAATAATGGACACTCTTACTAACAGTTGTGGCTGCTTTGAGTGATATATTGATGTCTCTACCTTCTTACCCTTTGTGTTGTTGTCTGTGCCCAATAATGTTTGTACCATGTTTTGTGCTTGCTACCATGTTCTACTGCTGCCATGTTGTGTTACTACCATGCTGTGTTGTCATGTGTTGCTGCCTTGCTATGCCTTGCTTTGGGCTCTCTTTATGTAGTGTTGTGTTGTCTCTCTTGTTGTGATGCGTGTTTTTTTCTGTATATATATATACAGTGCCTTGCGAAAGTATTCGGCCCCCTTGAACTTTGCGACCTTTTGCCACATTTCAGGCTTCAAACATAAAGATATAAAACTGTATTTTTTTGTGAAGAATCAACAACAAGTGGGACACAATCATGAAGTGGAACGACATTTATTGGATATTTCTAACTTTTTTAACAAATCAAAAACTGAAAAATTGGGCGTGCAAAATGATTCAGCCCCCTTAAGTTAATACTTTGTAGCGCCACCTTTTGTTGCGATTACAGCTGTAAGTCGCTTGGGGTATGTCTCTATCAGTTTTGCACATCGAGAGATTGAAATTTTTCCCCATTCCTCCTTGAACTTTGCGACCTTTTGCCACATTTCAGGCTTCAAACATAAAGATATAAAACTGTATTTTTTTGTGAAGAATCAACAACAAGTGGGACACAATCATGAAGTGGAACGACATTTATTGGATATTTCAAACTTTTTTAACAAATCAAAAACTGAAAAATTGGGCTCCTGCTTACTTCTGACTCCTGCTTACAAGCAAAAATGTAATCAGGAAGCACCAGTGACTAGATCAATAAAAAAGTGGTCAGATGTTCCGTGATTCCTCCGATGGCATTGAGGAGTACACCACATCAGTCATTGGCTTCATTGATAACTTGATCGATGACGTCATCCCCACAGTGACCAGTACATACCCCAACCAGAAGCCATGGATTACAGGCAACATCAACACTGAGCTAAAGGCTAGAGCTGCCGCTTTCAAGGAGCGGGACTCTAACCCGGAAGCTTATAAGAAATCCTGCTATGTCCTCCGACAAACCATCAAACAGGCAAAGCATCAATACAGGACTAAGATCAAATCGTAATACACCGGCTCTGACTCTCGTCGGATGTGACAGGGCTTGCAAACCATTACAGACTATAATGGGAAGCACAGCCGAGAGCTGCCCAGTGACACGAGCCTACCAGACGAGCTAAACTACTTCTATGCACGCTTCGAAGCAAATAACACTGAAACATGCATGAGAGCACCAGCTGTTCCGGAAGACTGTGTGATCACGCTCTCCGCAACCGATGTGAGTAAGACCTTTAAACAGATCAACATTCACAAGGCCACAGGGCCAGACGGATTACTAGGACATGTGCTGCGAGCATGCGCTGACCAACTGGCAACTGTTTTCACTGACATTTTCAACCTCTCTCTGTCCGAGTCTGTAATACCAACATGTTTTAAGCAGACCACCATAGTCCCTGTGCCCAAGAACACTAAGGTAACCTGCCTAAATGACTACCAACCCGTAGTACTCACGTCTGTAGCCATGAAGTTCCTTTAAAGGCTGGTCACGGCTCACATCAACACCATTATCCCAGAAACACTAGACCCACTCCAATTTGCATACTGCCCTAACAGATCCACAGATGATGCAATCTCTATTGCACTCCACACTGCCCCTTCCCATCTGGACAAAAGGAACACCAATGTGAGAATGCTATTCATTGACTACAGCTCAACACCATAGTGCCCTCAAAGCTCATCAATAATCTAAGGACCCTGGGACAGAACACCTCCCTCTGCAACTGGATCCTGGACTTCTTGACGGGTTGGCCCCAGGTGGTAAGGGTAGGTAACAACACATCCGCCACACTGATCCTCAACGCAGGGGTGCCTGCTCAGTCCCCTCCTGTACTCCCTGTTCACTCTTGACTGCACGGCTAGGCACGACTCCAACACCATCATTATGTTTGCCACTGTTGTGTCATCGGCAAACATAATGATCACAGACAATGACGAGACAGCCTATAGGGAGGAGGTTAGAGACCTGGCCGTGTGGTGCCAGGACAACAACATCTCCCTCAACATGATCATGACAAGGAGATGATTGTGGACTATAGGAAAAAGAGGACCGAGCATTCCCCCATTCTCATTGACGGGGCTGCAATGGAGCAGGTTGAGAGCGTCAAGTTCCTTGGTGGCCACATCACCGACAAACTAACATTGTCCAAGCACACCAAGGCAGTCGTGAAGAGGGCACTACAAAACCTATTCCCCCCCAGGAGACTTTAAAGATTTTTCATGGGTCCTCATATCCTCAAAAGGTTTTACAGCTGCACCATCGAGAGCATCTTGACTGGTTGCATCACTGCCTGGTATGGCAAATGCTCTGCCTCCGACCGCAAGGCACTACAGAGGGTAGTGAGAACGACCCAGTACATTACTGAGACCAAGCTTCCTGCCATCCAGTACCTCTATACCAGGCGGTGTCAGAGGAAGGCCATAAAAATTGTCAAAGATTCCAGCCACCCTAGTCAGAGACTGTTCTCTCCGCTACCGCACGGCAAGCGGTACCGGAGTGCCAAGTCTAGGTCCAAGAGGCTTGGACATAAGACTCCTGAACATCTAATCAAATGGCTACCCAGACTATTTGCATTGCCTCCCCCCTCTTTTACCATGCTGATACACTCTGTATACCTAAATGTACATATTACCTCAACTAACTGGTGCCCCAGGAACATTGACTCTGTACTGGTACCCCCCTGTACATAGTTTCACTATTGTTATTTTACTGCTGCTCTTTAATTACTTGTTACTTTTATTTCTTATTCTTATCCGTATTTTTTGTTAAACTGCATTGTTGGTTAGGGGCTCGTAAGTAAGCATTTCACTGTCAGGTCTACACCTGTTGTATACGGCGCATGTGACTAATACAATTCGATTTGATTAGATATTATGTGGTCTGCCCAGATACAGAAATCCCTCCCTACAAACAAACTGCAGATTGGTGGAAAAAGATGTGTCTCAGATTTTGAATAAGAAATGAGAATACAGAGTCTACAAGTATCTCCCTTAAGAACAGAGACAAGCGTTGGATGTGTAAGAAATTATTCCACTTTGATAGTGCGTAATGTTGGCCGGAGTTGTGGTGTTGTTAAACCGTGATGACTATGTGAATGAGATCTGGGGACAATTGAACAACATCACTTTCTATCAAAAATTGTCACGTGACCCCACACCACCGTTCAAAGAAGAGATTCACTGCAAGCTGAAGTCTCTTGTGGAAAGTGGAGACGTTCCAATCAGGAACATTATTTATGCTTTACCAAAAATCCACAAACGACTGGATAAGCCACCAAGGAGACCTATTGTGGCCTTCAGCCTCATTGACTGAAAATATTTCTGCTTTTGTACATTTCGTTCTAAAACCCAGTGTGGTGTCACTCCCAGCATATGTACGTGCTTCTACGGACATGATTAACACCCTCAAGACATTGCACAATATCCATGGGGAGATGCTTATGGCTTGCTTTGATGTTGAATCACTGTACACTAATATCCTCAACCAGGGAGGCCTAGAAGCCATGGCACACTGTCTTAGTCAACGACCCACTGGCACACTGTCTTAGTCAACAACCCACTGGCACACTGTCTTAGTCAACGACCCACTGGCACACTGTCTTAGTCAACGACCCACTGGCACACTGTCTTAGTCAACAACCCACTGGCACACTGTCTTAGTCAACAACCCACTGGCACACTGTCTTAGTCAACGACCCACTGGCACACTGTCTTAGTCAACAACCCACTGGCACACTGTCTTAGTCAACGACCCACTGGCACACTGTCTTAGTCAACGACCCACTGGCACACTGTCTTAGTCAACAACCCACTGGCACACTGTCTTAGTCAACAACCCACTGGCACACTGTCTTAGTCAACGACCCACTGGCACACTGTCTTAGTCAACAACCCACTGGCACACTGTCTTAGTCAACGACCTACTGGCACACTGTCTTTGTCAACGACCCACTGGCACACTGTCTTAGTCAACAACCCACTGGCACACTGTCTTAGTCAACAACCCACTGGCACACTGTCTTAGTCAACGACCCACTGGCACACTGTCTTAGTCAACGACCCACTGGCACACTGTCTTAGTCAACGACCCACTGGCACACTATCTTAGTCAATGACCCACTGGCATACTGTCTTAGTCAACAACCCACTGGCACACTGTCTTAGTCAACGACCCACTGGCACACTGTCTTAGTCAACAACCCACTGGCACACTGTCTTAGTCAACGACCCACTGGCACACTGTCTTAGTCAACAACCCACTGGCATACTGTCTTAGTCAACAACCCACTGGCACACTGTCTTAGTCAACAACCCACTGGCACACTGTCTTAGTCAACAACCCACTGGCACACTGTCTTAGTCAACAACCCACTGGCACACTGTCTTAGTCAACGACCCACTGGCACACTGTCTTAGTCAACGACCCACTGGCACACTGTCTTAGTCAACGACCCACTGGCACACTGTCTTTGTCAACAACCCACTGGCACACTGTCTTAGTCAACAACCTACTGGCACACTGTCTTTGTCAACAACCCACTGGCACACTGTCTTAGTCAACAACCCACTGGCACACTGTCTTAGTCAACAACCCACTGGCACACTGTCTTAGTCAACAACCCACTGGCACACTGTCTTAGTCAACAACCCACTGGCACACTGTCTTAGTCAACAACCCACTGGCACACTCCCTAGCACTAACTGTATTGTTAGACTTGCTGAGATTGTTCTGACTAAGAACTTTTTTATGTTTGAAAATGACATGTTCATTCAACAGAAGGGAACTGCTATGAGTAGTAAAATGGCACCGAATTATGACGATCTGTATGTGGGGTTGTTTGAGAAGAATGTGATTTTCAGCCCTAACTATCCATTCTTGCTCCATATCAGACTCTGGAAACGCTTAATTTATGATGTATTCCTTCACAGTAGAGGAACTTTATCTATTCCACTCCTTCATCAATACAAGCAGTGAACATTTGAAATGCCCATTCACCTTTAATGCACATGAAGCAAGTTTTCTGGAAATTTTTATTAAGAGGGAGGGGGGCGGGGTATAGCATGGATCTATACAGGAAGCCGACGGACAGGAATTCTCAATACAGTCGCATACGCAGGATTTGTAACACACAGAGTGACAATGACAACCAAGCCGACTATCTGGATGAGCGTTTCAGACAGCGGGGTTACCCAGAGGAATGGCTGCAGGATGCAAGGGAACGTTATAAAAATATGACCCAGGATGACAGCCTCACGCCCAAACCTCCCCGCCCTCCTGACCAACCACGTTCAATGCTTCCTTCACTTGGTAAACAGTTCAACCACATCATTAAAAAACACAGGCACATCTTGCGCACTGATCTACAACTGGAAGAGACGTTTAAAGAACCCCCACGGGTTATCTTCAGACTCGCCCCCAACATCAGTTAAATGGTGGTGAGGTCTGATCTTCCACCAGAGCCACATAGTACCTTTCTAGACAAGTGCTGGACAGTAACTATAGATGTGGCGGATGTACCCAGTGTAACTTTATGAACAAATGCACAATGTTCGTAAAGACCATTAAGATTAAGGGCATCATTATTCTATAAAAAAAAAAGTCATATGCCTGATCAAGTGTATTTGTGGTCTATGCTATGTAGGAAAAACAAAACGAGCTCTGAAAACAAGGATAGCAGATCACATGAGTAATATCAGGACACTTGACCAGAGAAACCCTGTGGCTGCACATATCATGGAGGCTCGTCAGAACATTAGCTCTTTGAGACACATTGGCATCGAACATGGTAAGACTCCTAGGAGGGGGGAGATACTGATAATCTATTGTTGAGAAGAGAATTGTATTGGATTCACCGGTTTTGTACCATGTCTCCTAGAGGTTTGATATCAGACCATTTCTTATATGAATATGGCACTTTGATTTGTCTTGCCTTCCAGTTTACGCACTTGGTCATTTTGTAAATATATATTATTTTCTGGAACTACTGCATGTACCCATCTCATTGTTATTGAATTATTAGATAAACAATTTGTTTTGGCACCCACCATGCGTCATGATTGCAATGGTCATGTGAAGTGAAATGTGGATATTTTGGGATGTGAGCACTCAGTTTGTTTGACATGACGAAGATCCGTTTCAGATTGAATCGGTGTCAATAAATCTGTGAATTGGGAGGTTTAACAGTGTACAGGCCTTGTTCTATATCATTCAAGGACTTTCAAATTCTTGTTCTGGAGCCATTGCAGCTTTGCTTTGGCTGTATGCTTGCGATCATTGTTTTGTTGGAACGTACATTTTCAGTCTAAGATCATTGGCACTCTGGGGTAGGGTCTCATCAAGGATTTGCCTGTATTTGGCTCCATTCATTGTTCCCTCTATCATTTCCAGTCTCCCTGCGCTTGCCACTGATAAGCATCACTATCCACCACCATGCTTCCCAGTAGTGATGGTGTTAAACAGGTGATGAGCTGTGCCTGGTTTTCTCCAGACATAGTGCTTTGCATTCAGGTCAAAGAGTAAAATGTTTGTCTCATCAGACCACAGAATCTTTTGCCTCATGCTCTGAGTCTTTCACGTGCCTTTTTGCAAACTCCAGGTGTGCTCTCATGTGACTTCATCTCAGGAGTGGCTTCCGTCAGGCTACTCTCCCATGAAGTTCAGAATGGTGTAGTGCTGTAGAAACTGTTGGCCTTCTTGCAGGTTCTCCACTCTCAGCCAAGGAACTCTGTAGTTCTGTCAAAGTAATCACTGGGTTCTTGGCCACCTCTCTGACCTAGGTCCTTCTTGCCCTGTTGTTCAGTTTGGTTGGACGGCCAGCTCTAGGCAGAATCTGGGTAGTTTCATTTTTTTTTCAATTTCCCAATGATGGAGACCACTGTGTTCTTGGAAACTTTCAACACTCTAGAAATTGTTTTATACACTTCCCCAGATATATGCTTCATCACAATCTACAGCCAGTTCCTTGGACTTCATGATATAGTTTCTACTTTGACATGCACTGTCAACTGTGGGACCTTATATAGACAGGTGTTTCATTCTAAATCATGTCCAAACAATTGAATTGACCACAGGTGGACTCCAATCAAGTTGTAGCGACATCTCAAGGATGATCAAAGGAAATTGAATGCACCTGAGCTCAATTTGGAATGGTACAGCAAAGGGGTGTGAATACTTATGTCTCATCAGACCATTATTACGGAGAATCAGACAAATTGTTGCTCTCTTTGCCAGTCACGCTCTGTTAAAGGTCCCCAAATCACACACATCACTGGGTCGCTCGTCTTTTAAGATCGCTGCAGCTAGCAACTTGAACAAGCTGCAACAAATACTCAAACTGGAAAGTTTTATCTCAATCTCTTCATTCAAAGACTCAATAATGGACACTCTTACTAACAGTTGTGGCTGCTTTGAGTGATATATTGATGTATCTACCTTCTTACCCTTTGTGTTGTTGTCTGTGCCCAATAATGTTTGTACCATGTTTTGTGCTTGCTACCATGTTCTACTGCTGCCATGTTGTGTTACTACCATGCTGTGTTGTCATGTGTTGCTGCCTTGCTATGCCTTGCTTTGGGCTCTCTTTATGTAGTGTTGTGTTGTCTCTCTTGTTGTGATGCGTGTTTTTTTCTGTATATATATATACAGTGCCTTGCGAAAGTATTCGGCCCCCTTGAACTTTGCGACCTTTTGCCACATTTCAGGCTTCAAACATAAAGATATAAAACTGTATTTTTTTGTGAAGAATCAACAACAAGTGGGACACAATCATGAAGTGGAACGACATTTATTGGATATTTCTAACTTTTTTAACAAATCAAAAACTGAAAAATTGGGCGTGCAAAATGATTCAGCCCCCTTAAGTTAATACTTTGTAGCGCCACCTTTTGTTGCGATTACAGCTGTAAGTCGCTTGGGGTATGTCTCTATCAGTTTTGCACATCGAGAGATTGAAATTTTTCCCCATTCCTCCTTGAACTTTGCGACCTTTTGCCACATTTCAGGCTTCAAACATAAAGATATAAAACTGTATTTTTTTGTGAAGAATCAACAACAAGTGGGACACAATCATGAAGTGGAACGACATTTATTGGATATTTCAAACTTTTTTAACAAATCAAAAACTGAAAAATTGGGCTCCTGCTTACTTCTGACTCCTGCTTACAAGCAAAAATGTAATCAGGAAGCACCAGTGACTAGATCAATAAAAAAGTGGTCAGATGTTCCGTGATTCCTCCGATGGCATTGAGGAGTACACCACATCAGTCATTGGCTTCATTGATAACTTGATCGATGACGTCATCCCCACAGTGACCAGTACATACCCCAACCAGAAGCCATGGATTACAGGCAACATCAACACTGAGCTAAAGGCTAGAGCTGCCGCTTTCAAGGAGCGGGACTCTAACCCGGAAGCTTATAAGAAATCCTGCTATGTCCTCCGACAAACCATCAAACAGGCAAAGCATCAATACAGGACTAAGATCAAATCGTAATACACCGGCTCTGACTCTCGTCGGATGTGACAGGGCTTGCAAACCATTACAGACTATAATGGGAAGCACAGCCGAGAGCTGCCCAGTGACACGAGCCTACCAGACGAGCTAAACTACTTATATGCACGCTTCGAAGCAAATAACACTGAAACATGCATGAGAGCACCAGCTGTTCCGGAAGACTGTGTGATCACGCTCTCCGCAACCGATGTGAGTAAGACCTTTAAACAGATCAACATTCACAAGGCCACAGGGCCAGACGGATTACTAGGACATGTGCTGCGAGCATGCGCTGACCAACTGGCAACTGTTTTCACTGACATTTTCAACCTCTCTCTGTCCGAGTCTGTAATACCAACATGTTTTAAGCAGACCACCATAGTCCCTGTGCCCAAGAACACTAAGGTAACCTGCCTAAATGACTACCAACCCGTAGTACTCACGTCTGTAGCCATGAAGTTCCTTTAAAGGCTGGTCACGGCTCACATCAACACCATTATCCCAGAAACACTAGACCCACTCCAATTTGCATACTGCCCTAACAGATCCACAGATGATGCAATCTCTATTGCACTCCACACTGCCCCTTCCCATCTGGACAAAAGGAACACCAATGTGAGAATGCTATTCATTGACTAAAGCTTAACACCATAGTGCCCTCAAAGCTCATCAATAATCTAAGGACCCTGGGACAGAACACCTCCCTCTGCAACTGGATCCTGGACTTCTTGACGGGTTGGCCCCAGGTGGTAAGGGTAGGTAACAACACATCCGCCACACTGATCCTCAACGCAGGGGTGCCTGCTCAGTCCCCTCCTGTACTCCCTGTTCACTCTTGACTGCACGGCTAGGCACGACTCCAACACCATCATTATGTTTGCCACTGTTGTGTCATCGGCAAACATAATGATCACAGACAATGACGAGACAGCCTATAGGGAGGAGGTTAGAGACCTGGCCGTGTGGTGCCAGGACAACAACATCTCCCTCAACATGATCATGACAAGGAGATGATTGTGGACTATAGGAAAAAGAGGACCGAGCATTCCCCCATTCTCATTGACGGGGCTGCAATGGAGCAGGTTGAGAGCGTCAAGTTCCTTGGTGGCCACATCACCGACAAACTAACATTGTCCAAGCACACCAAGGCAGTCGTGAAGAGGGCACTACAAAACCTATTCCCCCCCAGGAGACTTTAAAGATTTTTCATGGGTCCTCATATCCTCAAAAGGTTTTACAGCTGCACCATCGAGAGCATCTTGACTGGTTGCATCACTGCCTGGTATGGCAAATGCTCTGCCTCCGACCGCAAGGCACTACAGAGGGTAGTGAGAACGACCCAGTACATTACTGAGACCAAGCTTCCTGCCATCCAGTACCTCTATACCAGGCGGTGTCAGAGGAAGGCCATAAAAATTGTCAAAGATTCCAGCCACCCTAGTCAGAGACTGTTCTCTCCGCTACCGCACGGCAAGCGGTACCGGAGTGCCAAGTCTAGGTCCAAGAGGCTTGGACATAAGACTCCTGAACATCTAATCAAATGGCTACCCAGACTATTTGCATTGCCTCCCCCCTCTTTTACCATGCTGATACACTCTGTATACCTAAATGTACATATTACCTCAACTAACTGGTGCCCCAGGAACATTGACTCTGTACTGGTACCCCCCTGTACATAGTTTCACTATTGTTATTTTACTGCTGCTCTTTAATTACTTGTTACTTTTATTTCTTATTCTTATCCGTATTTTTTGTTAAACTGCATTGTTGGTTAGGGGCTCGTAAGTAAGCATTTCACTGTCAGGTCTACACCTGTTGTATACGGCGCATGTGACTAATACAATTCGATTTGATTAGATATGATGTGGTCTGCCCAGATACAGAAATCCCTCCCTAGAAACAAACTGCAGATTGGTGGAAAAAGATGTGTCTCAGATTTTGAATAAGAAATGAGAATACAGAGTCTACAAGTATCTCCCTTAAGAACAGAGACAAGCGTTGGATGTGTAAGAAATTATTCCACTTTGATAGTGCGTAATGTTGGCCGGAGTTGTGGTGTTGTTAAACCGTGATGACTATGTGAATGAGATCTGGGGACAATTGAACAACATCACTTTCTATCAAAAATTGTCACGTGACCCCACACCACCGTTCAAAGAAGAGATTCACTGCAAGCTGAAGTCTCTTGTGGAAAGTGGAGACGTTCCAATCAGGAACATTATTTATGCTTTACCAAAAATCCACAAACGACTGGATAAGCCACCAAGGAGACCTATTGTGGCCTTCAGCCTCATTGACTGAAAATATTTCTGCTTTTGTACATTTCGTTCTAAAACCCAGTGTGGTGTCACTCCCAGCATATGTACGTGCTTCTACGGACATGATTAACACCCTCAAGACATTGCACAATATCCATGGGGAGATGCTTATGGCTTGCTTTGATGTTGAATCACTGTACACTAATATCCTCAACCAGGGAGGCCTAGAAGCCATGGCACACTGTCTTAGTCAACGACCCACTGGCACACTGTCTTAGTCAACAACCCACTGGCACACTGTCTTAGTCAACGACCCACTGGCACACTGTCTTAGTCAACGACCCACTGGCACACTGTCTTAGTCAACAACCCACTGGCACACTGTCTTAGTCAACAGCCCACTGGCACACTGTCTTAGTCAACAACCCACTGGCACACTGTCTTAGTCAACAACCCACTGGCACACTGTCTTAGTCAACAACCCACTGGCACACTGTCTTAGTCAACGACCCACTGGCACACTGTCTTAGTCAACAACCCACTGGCACACTGTCTTAGTCAACGACCCACTGGCACACTGTCTTTGTCAACGACCCACTGGCACACTGTCTTAGTCAACAACCCACTGGCACACTGTCTTAGTCAACAACCCACTGGCACACTGTCTTAGTCAACGACCCACTGGCACACTGTCTTAGTCAACGACCCACTGGCACACTGTCTTAGTCAACGACCCACTGGCACACTATCTTAGTCAATGACCCACTGGCATACTGTCTTAGTCAACAACCCACTGGCACACTGTCTTAGTCAACGACCCACTGGCACACTGTCTTAGTCAACGACCCACTGGCACACTGTCTTAGTCAACGACCCACTGGCACACTGTCTTAGTCAACAACCCACTGGCACACTGTCTTAGTCAACAACCCACTGGCACACTGTCTTAGTCAACAACCCACTGGCACACTGTCTTAGTCAACAACCCACTGGCACACTGTCTTAGTCAACAACCCACTGGCACACTGTCTTAGTCAACGACCCACTGGCACACTGTCTTAGTCAACGACCCACTGGCACACTGTCTTAGTCAACGACCCACTGGCACACTGTCTTTGTCAACAACCCACTGGCACACTGTCTTAGTCAACAACCTACTGGCACACTGTCTTTGTCAACAACCCACTGGCACACTGTCTTAGTCAACAACCCACTGGCACACTGTCTTAGTCAACAACCCACTGGCACACTGTCTTAGTCAACAACCCACTGGCACACTGTCTTAGTCAACAACCCACTGGCACACTGTCTTAGTCAACAACCCACTGGCACACTCCCTAGCACTAACTGTATTGTTAGACTTGCTGAGATTGTTCTGACTAAGAACTTTTTTATGTTTGAAAATGACATGTTCATTCAACAGAAGGGAACTGCTATGAGTAGTAAAATGGCACCGAATTATGACGATCTGTATGTGGGGTTGTTTGAGAAGAATGTGATTTTCAGCCCTAACTATCCATTCTTGCTCCATATCAGACTCTGGAAACGCTTAATTTATGATGTATTCCTTCACAGTAGAGGAACTTTATCTATTCCACTCCTTCATCAATACAAGCAGTGAACATTTGAAATGCCCATTCACCTTTAATGCACATGAAGCAAGTTTTCTGGAAATTTTTATTAAGAGGGAGGGGGGCGGGGTATAGCATGGATCTATACAGGAAGCCGACGGACAGGAATTCTCAATACAGTCGCATACGCAGGATTTGTAACACACAGAGTGACAATGACAACCAAGCCGACTATCTGGATGAGCGTTTCAGACAGCGGGGTTACCCAGAGGAATGGCTGCAGGATGCAAGGGAACGTTATAAAAATATGACCCAGGATGACAGCCTCACGCCCAAACCTCCCCGCCCTCCTGACCAACCACGTTCAATGCTTCCTTCACTTGGTAAACAGTTCAACCACATCATTAAAAAACACAGGCACATCTTGCGCACTGATCTACAACTGGAAGAGACGTTTAAAGAACCCCCACGGGTTATCTTCAGACTCGCCCCCAACATCAGTTAAATGGTGGTGAGGTCTGATCTTCCACCAGAGCCACATAGTACCTTTCTAGACAAGTGCTGGACAGTAACTATAGATGTGGCGGATGTACCCAGTGTAACTTTATGAACAAATGCACAATGTTCGTAAAGACCATTAAGATTAAGGGCATCATTATTCTATAAAAAAAAAAGTCATATGCCTGATCAAGTGTATTTGTGGTCTATGCTATGTAGGAAAAACAAAACGAGCTCTGAAAACAAGGATAGCAGATCACATGAGTAATATCAGGACACTTGACCAGAGAAACCCTGTGGCTGCACATATCATGGAGGCTCGTCAGAACATTAGCTCTTTGAGACACATTGGCATCGAACATGGTAAGACTCCTAGGAGGGGGGAGATACTGATAATCTATTGTTGAGAAGAGAATTGTATTGGATTCACCGGTTTTGTACCATGTCTCCTAGAGGTTTGATATCAGACCATTTCTTATATGAATATGGCACTTTGATTTGTCTTGCCTTCCAGTTTACGCACTTGGTCATTTTGTAAATATATATTATTTTCTGGAACTACTGCATGTACCCATCTCATTGTTATTGAATTATTAGATAAACAATTTGTTTTGGCACCCACCATGCGTCATGATTGCAATGGTCATGTGAAGTGAAATGTGGATATTTTGGGATGTGAGCACTCAGTTTGTTTGACATGACGAAGATCCGTTTCAGATTGAATCGGTGTCAATAAATCTGTGAATTGGGAGGTTTAACAGTGTACAGGCCTTGTTCTATATCATTCAAGGACTTTCAAATTCTTGTTCTGGAGCCATTGCAGCTTTGCTTTGGCTGTATGCTTGCGATCATTGTTTTGTTGGAACGTACATTTTCAGTCTAAGATCATTGGCACTCTGGGGTAGGGTCTCATCAAGGATTTGCCTGTATTTGGCTCCATTCATTGTTCCCTCTATCATTTCCAGTCTCCCTGCGCTTGCCACTGATAAGCATCACTATCCACCACCATGCTTCCCAGTAGTGATGGTGTTAAACAGGTGATGAGCTGTGCCTGGTTTTCTCCAGACATAGTGCTTTGCATTCAGGTCAAAGAGTAAAATGTTTGTCTCATCAGACCACAGAATCTTTTGCCTCATGCTCTGAGTCTTTCACGTGCCTTTTTGCAAACTCCAGGTGTGCTCTCATGTGACTTCATCTCAGGAGTGGCTTCCGTCAGGCTACTCTCCCATGAAGTTCAGAATGGTGTAGTGCTGTAGAAACTGTTGGCCTTCTTGCAGGTTCTCCACTCTCAGCCAAGGAACTCTGTAGTTCTGTCAAAGTAATCACTGGGTTCTTGGCCACCTCTCTGACCTAGGTCCTTCTTGCCCTGTTGTTCAGTTTGGTTGGACGGCCAGCTCTAGGCAGAATCTGGGTAGTTTCATTTTTTTTTCAATTTCCCAATGATGGAGACCACTGTGTTCTTGGAAACTTTCAACACTCTAGAAATTGTTTTATACACTTCCCCAGATATATGCTTCATCACAATCTACAGCCAGTTCCTTGGACTTCATGATATAGTTTCTACTTTGACATGCACTGTCAACTGTGGGACCTTATATAGACAGGTGTTTCATTCTAAATCATGTCCAAACAATTGAATTGACCACAGGTGGACTCCAATCAAGTTGTAGCGACATCTCAAGGATGATCAAAGGAAATTGAATGCACCTGAGCTCAATTTGGAATGGTACAGCAAAGGGGTGTGAATACTTATGTCTCATCAGACCATTATTACGGAGAATCAGACAAATTGTTGCTCTCTTTGCCAGTCACGCTCTGTTAAAGGTCCCCAAATCACACACATCACTGGGTCGCTCGTCTTTTAAGATCGCTGCAGCTAGCAACTTGAACAAGCTGCAACAAATACTCAAACTGGAAAGTTTTATCTCAATCTCTTCATTCAAAGACTCAATAATGGACACTCTTACTAACAGTTGTGGCTGCTTTGAGTGATATATTGATGTCTCTACCTTCTTACCCTTTGTGTTGTTGTCTGTGCCCAATAATGTTTGTACCATGTTTTGTGCTTGCTACCATGTTCTACTGCTGCCATGTTGTGTTACTACCATGCTGTGTTGTCATGTGTTGCTGCCTTGCTATGCCTTGCTTTGGGCTCTCTTTATGTAGTGTTGTGTTGTCTCTCTTGTTGTGATGCGTGTTTTTTTCTGTATATATATATACAGTGCCTTGCGAAAGTATTCGGCCCCCTTGAACTTTGCGACCTTTTGCCACATTTCAGGCTTCAAACATAAAGATATAAAACTGTATTTTTTTGTGAAGAATCAACAACAAGTGGGACACAATCATGAAGTGGAACGACATTTATTGGATATTTCTAACTTTTTTAACAAATCAAAAACTGAAAAATTGGGCGTGCAAAATGATTCAGCCCCCTTAAGTTAATACTTTGTAGCGCCACCTTTTGTTGCGATTACAGCTGTAAGTCGCTTGGGGTATGTCTCTATCAGTTTTGCACATCGAGAGATTGAAATTTTTCCCCATTCCTCCTTGAACTTTGCGACCTTTTGCCACATTTCAGGCTTCAAACATAAATATATAAAACTGTATTTTTTTGTGAAGAATCAACAACAAGTGGGACACAATCATGAAGTGGAACGACATTTATTGGATATTTCAAACTTTTTTAACAAATCAAAAACTGAAAAATTGGGCGTGCAAAATTATTCAGCCCCCTTAAGTTAATAATACTTTGTAGCGCCACCTTTTGCTGCGATTACAGCTGTAAGTCGCTTGGGGTATGTCTCTATCAGTTTTTCACATCGAGAGACTGAAATTTTTTCCCATTCCTCCTTGCAAAACAGCTCGAGCTCAGTGAGGTTGGATGGAGAGCATTTGTGAACAGCAGTTTTCAGTTCTTTCCACAGATTCTCGATTGGATTCAGGTCTGGACTTTGACTTGGCCATTCTAACACCTGGATATGTTTATTTTTGAACCATTCCATTGTAGATTTTGCTTTATGTTTTGGATCATTGTCTTGTTGGAAGACAAATCTCCGTCCCAGTCTCAGGTCTTTTGCAGACTCCATCAGGTTTTCTTCCAGAATGGTCCTGTATTTGGCTCCATCCATCTTCCCATCAATTGTAACCATCTTCCCTGTCCCTGCTGAAGAAAAGCAGGCCCAAACCATGATGCTGCCACCACCATGTTTGACAGTGGGGATGGTGTGTTCAGCTGTGTTGCTTTTACGCCAAACATAACGTTTTGCATTGTTGCCAAAAAGTTCAATTTTGGTTTCATCTGACCAGAGCACCTTCTTCCACATGTTTGGTGTGTCTCCCAGATGGCTTGTGGCAAACTTTAAACAACACTTTTTATGGATATCTTTAAGAAATGGCTTTCTTCTTGCCACTCTTCCATAAAGGCCAGATTTGTGCAATATACGACTGATTGTTGTCCTATGGACAGAGTCTCCCACCTCAGCTGTAGATCTCTGCAGTTCATCCAGAGTGATCATGGGCCTCTTGGCTGCATCTCTGATCAGTCTTCTCCTTGTATGAGCTGAAAGTTTAGAGGGACGGCCAGGTCTTGGTAGATTTGCAGTGGTCTGATACTCCTTCCATTTCAATATTATCGCTTGCTCAGTGCTCCTTGGGATGTTTAAAGCTTGGGAAATATTTTTGTATCCAAATCCGGCTTTAAACTTCTCCACAACAGTATCTCGGACCTGCCTGGTGTGTTCCTTGTTCTTCATGATGCTCTCTGCGCTTTTAACGGACCTCCTAGACGATCACAGTGCAGGTGCATTTATACGGAGACTTGCTTACACACAGGTGGATTGTATTTATCATCATTAGTCATTTAGGTCAACATTGGATCATTCAGAGATCCTCACTGAACTTCTGGAGAGAGTTTGCTGCACTGAAAGTAAAGGGGCTGAATAATTCTGCACGCCCAATTTTTCAGTTTTTGATTTGTTAAAAAAGTTTGAAATATCCAATAAATGTCGTTCCCCTTCATGATTGTGTCCCACTTGTTGTTGATTCTTCACAAAAAAATACAGTTTTATATCTTTATGTTTGAAGCCTGAAATGTGGCAAAAGGTCGCAAAGTTCAAGGGGGCCGAATACTTTTGCAAGGCACTGTACAGTACTAATAATAATAAATACACAGGGCTATATACAGTACTAATAATAATAAATACACAGGGCTATCTACAGTACTAATAATAATAAATACGCAGGGCTATCTATAGTACTGCTAATAACAAACACGCAGGGCTATCTTGTAAGAGTCGTGTGTATAGGTGGCAGGGAAGTCAGGCGCATCAAACTGAGTGTAAGGCCGTAGGGAGACCGGGCAAAGGGAGGACAGGACTTAGAAAAACGATCCACAATGACCAGGATCGTGGTGTTACCCTGTGAAGGTGGAAGATCAGTTAAAAAATCCACCGACAGGTGCGACCACGGCTGTTGTGGAACGGGTAAGGGTTGTAACTTACCTCTGGGCAGGTGTCTAGGAGCCTTGCACTGGGCGCACACTGAGCATGAGGAAACATAAATCCTCACGTCCCTAGCTAAAGTGGGCCACCAGTACCTCCCATCAAGACAGCGCACCGTCCAACCTATCACAGGATGAACAGAAGGGGGTTAGGTGTGGGCCAAATAGATCAGTCGGTCGCGGACAGCAGATGGAACGTACAGATGCTCAGCTGGACACTGAGGGGGAGAGGGCTCTGCACCTGACGCCCGCTCAATGTCCGTGTCCAGCTCCCACACTACTGGCGCCATCAAACACCAAACCGCCATCCTTCTTCTTCACAAAAAATAAACTCCAGGAGACGGGTGAAATGGAGGGCTGAATTAACCCCTAATGCAGGGATTCAGAGACATATGTCTCCATAGCCTCCGTCTCCGCTTGCGACGGGATACACGTGACTCCTGGGAAATGCAGCATCTACCAGGAGATCTATCGCACAACCCCATCGATGGGGTGGTAATTGAGTCGCCTTCTTTTTACAGAAGGCGAGAGTCAAATCGGCATATTCTGGGGGAATGCGCCCGGTGGAGACCTGAACTTTTATTCATGAAATTCCCAGCTTCGCCTGAATCTACTAGCGGGGGGAAATACTGGGAACGCGGGGAAAATTCAGGAAAGTGACAGAGACAAACATATGTGCAACAGAGGGCTCTGGATGAGAATGGTTCCTACTCACCTGGGGTGACGCCAGAGTGCCCTGCCTGCTGCCTTGATTCCCAGAGGAACCAACCCAGCACCGACCAGCAATGTGACCTCTGCGACCACATATGGTGCTCGAGCGGGAACCCCCTCAGGTCTCCCTGCGCACCATCCCTCCCAACTCCATGGGTACAGGAGAGAGGGTGCGGGAGGATGGAACAACCAGACCCCGATCCAGACGTCCACGAGTAGCCAGCATGTTGTCCAGCCTGATGGACATGTCAAATACTGTCCTGAAATGGCGGGTGAACTCCTCAAAGCTGGTTGAGAGAATGCCAAGAGTGGGCAAAGCTGTCATCAAGGCAAAAGGTGGCTACTTTGAAGAATCTCAAATGTAAAATATATTTTGATTTGTTTAGCACTTTTTTGGTTACTACATGATTCCATATGTTTTATTTGTATTTTTGATGACTTCACTATTATTCTACAATATAGAAATTGTTAATTATATGTATAGTGTATATATATATATATATATATATATATATATATATATATATATATATATATATATTTATTTAGTATTTTTATGAATTATACATTTTTGTATGAATTTTTCAGGGGGTGCTGCATCATTCTCAGCATCACTACTTAGCGTGGCTATGGTTGTGATAGTGCATGCGATGCAACAACAGTACTTGAAAGAAGGTGTCCAGGAGGAATGTCCAGAATATTTTGGTGTCTCATTTGTGCCTGGATCCATGTTGGATCTAATATCCCTAATGGGTTGATGTTGATCATTTCTTCTTGTCTGCTTGATTTACAGCAGGGTCTCGTTAGATTTAACAGAGGAAGCATGAAGGTATTGTCTTCATGTTTTCATATGTTTTTGTGCCTGGGATTGGACATCGAGTCTACTGTGCGCAGTTGTGTAGGATCGACTATTGTGCAACACCCATCACTATTCCTATACATTGTTCTGGATATAATGAGAACAAATTACACAGCCTAGTGTGGTTCTTCACAATATGATCTGTTAATGAGAAAACATGACAAATGCATTTTGTTTTCCATGTTACACCTGCAATTTTAAAACAATACAAGGGGCCGCCAACTTGAACTTGAATTTGGAGCTCAGAAATTTAATTACTAGAATAGGCCTGCCTTGAAAATCAGACATCTCCTAAATTTGGTGCTTGAAAAGTCCTTGTAATTATTGTAGCCAATTTATAAGTTATCCTGCTCCTTTATAATTATCCGTGATTTCATTTTTGATCCGTTTTTGTGAGAGATTTTTTGTTTGTTTACCGTCGCTTCAATGGAAGGGTGAGGATCTACTCTGTTGCGGTAAAACCACGCGTGGTTATTAGTAGGACGACAACATCTGTTGGCTTCAACTTGACTTTCCATACAAATCCTGTTTTTTGGTCACTTTCTCATTATAAAAACAGCAACGGTGAGATTCAAATGGTGAGATTAATGCTACTGCGCTATTCACTACTTTATTATGTGTGTCGGCCACATAGGTTACAGAACAATCGCCATTCATGCATCCAATCTATTTAGGCATTGTCCACATTATTCTGAGATATTTTAGAATGTAATAATAATGTGAATATCAATACATTAGCAAGGCCTAAAAAATGACATCTCGAGCATGCAAGCTAACTCCCTTTTACATCAAAAACATACACATACACATCACAGGAAGCCCCTAATATCTAACAGGTACTGTACACATATATACAGTGCACTCAGAAAGTATTCATACCCCTTGACTTATTCCACGTTTTGTTGTGTTACAGCCTGAATTCAAAATGGATTCAATTCAACAACACTCATCTACACACGTTTTACAAATGTATTGAAAATGAAATACAGAGATATCTCATTTACATGAGCATTCACACCCCTGTTAGAATCACCTTTGCCAGCGATTACAGCTGAGATTCTCAATTTTCTTTTTTATTATTCTTCAAGTTCTTGTCAATTTCGTTGTTGATAATTGCTAGACAGCCGTTTTCAAGTCTTGCCATAGATTTTCAAGCTGACTTATATCAAAACTGTAACTAGGCCACTCGGTAACATTCGATGCCGTCTTGGTAAGCAACTTCAGTGTATATTTTGGCCTTGTATTTTAGGTTATTGTCCTGCTGAAAGGTGAATTTGTCTGAACCAGGTTCAGACTGAACCAGGTTTTCATCTAGGATTTTGCCTGTGCTTAGCTCTATTCCGTTTATTTTTAGTCCTTGCCGATGACAAGCATACCGATGCTAGAAAATATGAAGAGTAGTTCTAAGTGATGTGTTGTGATAGATTTGTGGGACACAAAGATGAGGTAGTCGTTCAACAATCATGTTAAACACTATTATTGCTCACAGGGAGTCCATGCAACTTATTATGTGACTTGTTAAGCACATTATTAGTCCTGAACTTATTTAGGCTTGCCATAACAAAGGGGTTGAATACTTATTTACTCAAGACATGTCAGCTTTTCATTTTTTATTCACTTGTAAACATTTAGGCTAGTTACACAACAACATTTGGAAAAAGTCACGGGGTGTGAATACTTTCTGGAGGCACTGTATTTGTCCGTAAATGTACATAGTGAACTCGTACACATTGTAAATACGTAAATAGATATTTACCAGTCTAACATTTCAGAAAATGACCTACTGCTTGCATGTCAAAATCAGACTGGGAAGAAGTGACGTTTTGCAGTCTCCCCCTATCTGCAAGCGTAGCCAATGACATAACACCAACTAATAGAAATGCATAAACATTGAATACATATTTCTGCAGTGGCAAGTGGAAACATAACCAACTCTGCTACACACATGCTGCCCTGACTTGCAACAGATGTGAGTAAGTGGATCACTATAGGGCCTAAGTACGATATGATATTCTTGATTCAATTATATAAAAAAAACATGGAATCTCATCTATAAAATAAACTAAGTAATGCTATGACCTAAGACAGACATAATGCTGTTTGTCTTTCACACTCTCTCAGACATGCGGTGTTAGGTTTAACATGTTGACCATGTGTAAGTGGATTATACGCTGGTTTTCTCTATGTTGGTCGTGTATGTTTAGTGACTGTTGTTGAGGGAGAGGTTTGAAGGGTCTGGTGTCATCTGTCTCGTTACCAGGACCCAGGTGAGGCGAGGACCAGCCGACTCATCGTCTCCTCAGCAGACTGGGACGTCTCGCACCGTCAAGCGATACCCATCGTCCACTGGCCCCATCACATCCAACGCTCTGCCTAATGGGAACGGACATGACATTGGGAACGCCAATGGACACTCAAGTAACGGCCACAGACCCACCACCAATGGCCACGCCAACAATGCAGTGGCGCCAGCAGGTAATGACCAGAATAAATGTTTCACCCGAGATGATACAACGGTTCTTTATTGCTTTATTGCCCTGCTTTGACAAAAAAGAAGGGGAAAAAATAAGAAAAATGACATGTATGACACACACAGTGAGTTTCTGTCTTCACTAAATGTAACATTAGATTTGGGGGGAAAAGTGTTGTTGGCTCTGTCCCAGGCTCCTCTCTTCTCCCTTCCTCCCTCTGCCCTCTCTTCCCTCCCTCCCCTCCCTGTGGTTTTCATCACACGAGTGACAGACGTTTGATATCCCAGCCGTGTGCCTGGGGGGTTAGCCGTCTCCACTCTATGCTCTGGAGCGTCTCCAGTGTGCAGACACAGGACAGCCCTGCTCCCTCTCTGTAGACCCAGAGAGGGAGGTGGGAGGAGGGGGGAGGCACCACAGTCCTCACTGTCACCTTGGATCCATGACAGCTCACACCCGACAGAAACCTCCAAAAACAAAACCTTTTAATGACCTACTCCTCTCCCCTCCAACCCTCTCAGAACAGAACACTGCCCTCTGTAAAGCTGTCTGCTGTCCAAGTTTCTCTTGTTTTTCCATCCTACCAGGGCAACGGGTGTTGAACAGCTTTCCACCATTACACAAGGTTTACTCACACATCTAGAACACCTTATCCCAATGACAAAGGCTTGGAGGCCAGCCCCCATGCTTAACTAGATTCCCCCCCCCCCCCACCCCTCCACAGGCATGCCCAGTGACACATCCTCCTTTCAGCTGCACCGTGCCATTGCCCAGACACTGGCACACACACTCATGCATAAACACACACACACATCCAAACACACTCAAACTCAAATAAACCTCCCCTTCTGCTGGGCTGACGAGGCAGCAGGTCCGGGGATTGTGTCTGTCTGTCGTCCATTAAAGATGCAGCTCTTCTCCAGAGCAGCGCTGCTCCTGTTCACCCAGGTCTCTGTGTGTCTTTGTGCTCCAGGGGCCAACCTCACTTCCAGCCTTGACCGCATCAAGATTGTCTTCACCCCCATGGTGTGTCGGAGGGTGTGCAGCGGCGGCCGCTGCTACAACAGCTGTGAGAAGGGTGACACCACCACCGTCTACAGTGAGAACCAGCAGCAGCATCAGCCGGCAAAGACCCAGGGCTTCAGACTCTGTGAGTGTTCCCCCTTTTTAATTCTCCTTCTCCTTCTCTCACTCCACCCATTTCTCTTCCTACGCTGTCTGAATGTAGTCCAGAGGTGAGAGGGGGAAAGAGGGGCTCTTGATAGATAAACCCATTCCCACTGTGGAGCTGTCAACACTGAATGCCAGGCAGTGGGGAGAGAGAGGTGACAGAGTGGGGGAGATTATATGCCTGGGAGCAGTGTGAAAGAGAGAGAGGGGTAGAGGGAGGGAGAGAGAGAGGGGTAGAGGGAGGGAGAGAGAAAAAGGGGAGAGCAGATTAAGAGCAGGTCTCCCTCCCTTCGTGTCGCAGGACTCAGTGGAGGCTAACCACACACGTGGAAGGACCGGTCTCACGCTCCCAACAGTTAGCCCGGTTTCTTTGTGGTTTACACCTCCACGGTTAACCATTTAATGTGCTCACTGGGAGAGGGGGAGAGAGACAAAGAGAAAGGGAGAGAGAGGGAGTTGCAGAGTGAATAGGATTTTATAGGGATTACATTAAAGCTGCTATTTATCCGTGGGCTTTGCTACAAACTCACACAGGAGAGTAGTCTCCCTCTCTGCCTCTCCATGTGGGGGAGAACAATAACCAATACTGGGGGCCCGGCCCTGTTTCCCTTAGTGTTCCCCTCAGCCCTTACCATACAGCTAAGGCTTACAGTAATCACTCAAACTGATTAAAAGTGAAGGGTGCCCATACCACACACACACATGAACACAGGCTGCCGCCGCCCCACACTTAACACACTAAACTCCTCATGGGAGGAACTGGCTGAGTTATGAATAGATAAACAGGTTGTTTTGTAGATTTATGCTCCCATTAATAGGTTTTTGGAAAATGTAAAGCTACTCCAAACACAATGACTTGGCAGAGTCGTTGCACAACAATGCATTTCTGGCACTTCTGGGTGATCCTGAGAAGCAGTTTGTTTTTATGCCCGATTTTATTTTAAAGAAATCTCTGATCATTAAAACATCTGTAAAAAAGACTCCGTTAAAGGAAATTACTCAACATTCAAGCTGGCATTTTGTTGTTGCGGAAGTGCATGCTCCTCCTCAAGGAATGTCAAGTAGACAGCAAACAGTTATGTCATGTTGTTGTTATGTTCCCAACGTGGGGCAGTAAAAACTGGGTGGATTGCATCATTCCACTTTTGGGCTCCCTGGATTCACAACATTGAACAGTTATTCTAAACCCTGACATTACTCAGACAAGTGACTTAGAGAAACCCTTCAACAATGCATGTTAAAGGCAGATGGGGCTGGTGCTGGGGATGTGTGAGTGTGTGGCACGGGCATGAGTCTTCCTGTCTGTCTGGTGTCTGAATAGATGTGTGATGGGAGGTAAAGGGTAGATGAGAAAAAAGGTCAGGTTGATGTCTAGGAATAATTCCTGCCCCATGCTGAGGTGAGTTAGGTGAGACTGAGCCTAAGGCCGAGGCTGAGACAACCATCTAAGGCGAGGCTGAGTATGAGGCCGAGGCTGAGACAACACTCTGAGGCGAGGCTGACATGAGACTGAGGCCGAGGCTGAGACAACACTCTGAGGCGAGACTGAGTCTGAGCTTGAGACTGAGGCCAAGGCTGAGACAACACTCTGAGGCGAGTCTGAGTCTGAGACTGAGGCCGATGCTGAGACAACACTCTGAGGCGAGGCTGAGACAACACTCTGAGGCAAGGCTGAGGCCAAGGCTGAGACAACACTCTGAGGTGAGTCTGAGCCTGAGACTGAGGCCAAGGCTGAGACAACACTCTGAGGCGAGTCTGAGTCTGAGGCAGAGACTGAGACAACACTCTGAGGCGAGTCTAAGACTGAGGCAGAGGCTGCGACAACACTCTGAGGCGAGGCTGAGACAACACTCTGAGGCAAGGCTGAGGCCGAGGATGAGACAACACTCTGAGGTGAGACTGAGTCTGAGCCTGAGACTGAGGCCAAGGCTGAGACAACACTCTGAGGCGAGAATGAGTATGAGGCCGAGGCTGAGACAACACTCTGAGGCGAATCTGTCTGAGACTGAGGCCGATGCTGAGACAACACTCTGAGACGAGACTGAGTCTGAGGCCGAGGCTGAGACAACACTCTGAGGCTGAGACTGAGACAACACTCTGAGGCAAGTCTGAGTCTGAGACTGAGGCCAAGACTGAGACAACACTCTGAGGCGAGTCTGGGACTGAGGCCAAGACTGAGACAACACTCTGAGGCGAGTCTGGGACTGAGGCCAAGACTGAGACAACACTCTGAGGCGAGTCTGGGACTGAGGCCAAGACTGAGACAACACTCTGAGTCGAGGCTGAGTATGAGGCCAAGACTGAGACAACACTCTGAGTCGAGGCTGAGTATGAGCCTGAGACAACACTCTGAGGCTTAGACTGAGGCCGAGGCTGAGACAACACTCTGAGGCGAGGCTGAGTCTGAGGCTGAGTCCGAGGCTAAGACAACACTCTGAGGCCGAGGCTGAGGCTGTTCAGGCCTGTGCAGGGCTGCTCCCCAGATTGTTAAGAATTAATGGCCCTTTGTAGCTGATAATTTAGCCAGCATGTGTAATCACAGGGGGGCTTCCTGTGGGCCTGAACACTGGCTCCATGTCCCCCTCTTTCTCCACCACTCTCTTTCCTTCCTTCTCTCTCTCTCTCTCTCTCTCTCTCTCTCTCTCTCTCTCTCTCTCTCTCTCTCTCTCTCTCCACCACTTTTTTTTCCAGCCAGACTATCATGCCACAGCCCTCCAAGATTTGCTCACACCCGGAGTCTGTCTGTCTGTCTGTCTGTCTGTCTGTCTGTCTGTGACAAGGGTTATAGCGCCACAACATGATTGGGTCCGAAGCCTTTAATGCCACAGATACAACTCTCTTTCATCTGCTGTTTTAGAAACCTGCCTCATCACAGGGCTCAGGATAATGGCATCCAAATATGCATTATAAAAAAAGGCATAGATATTTTTTCTTTTTTGCCTATAGAAGATTCCCTTTTATTGTGCCAGGCTGTTATCGATTTTTCATTTTCCAGGCTTTGAAGTTTGAGTCAGTTGAGGTTAAGGTTTGAGCGTCTCTGTAGATCCTGATATAGAGCAGGTATGTAGGACACTGGCACCTCTGCCAAGAGATAAGCAGAATGAAAGGCTGTGAAAGCAACCTGTCAAACACCAGCTGCTTTTCCTTCTAGAGGAACCTGTCATCACTACTGGAAGATTGCAGGGCGTAAATCAAACTATATGCAAAGACAATGTCAGCTAGGGATTCAATAGTCTTAAATGCTTAAGAACCAATTGCCGCACTCCATTGGAATTCTATCCAAGCTGTTATTTTGGTATGTGAGATTTCTTTTCTCTTGTATTCCAGTGTTTCCCCTATTTGCATTTAGCGCGGTGCATCACTGCAATTAAAAAAAAAATAAAAAAAAAATATATATATATATATATATATATATATATATATATATATATATATATATAAAACGATGCCTTCAGAAAGCATACACACCCCTTGACTTTTTCCGCATTTTGCTGTGGCCTGAATTTTAAATTGATAAAAAACAAAATGTCACTGATCTACACACAATACCCCATAATGTCAAAGTGGAATTATGTTTTTTGAAAATGTACAAAATTAAAAGCTGAAATGTCTTGAGTGAATAAGTAATGTACCCCTTTGTTATGGCAAGCCTAAATAAGTACCACGCTCCATATTTTTAAGCATAGTGGTGGCTGCGTGGGTATGTTTGTAATCATTCAGAACTGGGGAGTTTTTCAGGATAAAAAAATGGCGCCAAGGACAGGCAAAATCATTGAGGAAAACCTGGTTCAGACAAGACACTGAGTGATGAATTCACCTTTCAGCAGGACAATAACCTAAAACACAAGGCCACATCTACACTGGAGTTGCTTACCATGAAGACATGGAGTGGCCGAGTTACAGTTTTGACTGAAATCTCCTTGAAAATCTATGTCAAGATCTGAAACTGTTTGTCTAGCAATGAGCAAATTGGCAAATGTTGCACAATCCAGTTGTGGAAAGCTCTTAGAGACTTACCCAGAAAGACTCACAACTATAATTGCTGCCAAATGTGCTTCAACAAACTATTTACTCAAGGGTGTGAATACTTATGAACAGTGCCTTGCGAAAGTATTCGGCCCCCTTGAACTTTGCGACCTTTTGCCACATTTCAGGCTTCAAACATAAAGATATAAAACTGTATTTTTTTGTGAAGAATCAACAACAAGTGGGACACAATCATGAAGTGGAACGACATTTATTGGATATTTCAAACTTTTTTAACAAATCAAAAACTGAAAAATAGAACTGCCAAAGGGGGAGGAGTTGCAGTCTACTGCAGAGATAGCCTGCAAAGTAATGTCATATTTTCCAGGTCCATACCCAAACAGTTCGAACTACTAATTTTAAAAATTACTCTCTCCAGAAATAAGTCTCTCACTGTTGCCGCCTGCTACCGACCCCCCTCAGCTCCCAGCTTTGCCCTGGACACCATTTGTGAATTGATCGCCCCCCATCTAGCTTCAGAGTTTGTTCTGTTAGGTGACCTAAACTGGGATATGCTTAACACCCTGGCAGTCCTACAATCTAAGCTAGATGCCCTCAATCTCACACAAATCATCAAGGAACCCACCAGGTACAACCCTAAATCTGTAAACAAGGGCACCCTCATAGACGTCATCCTGACCAACTGGCCCTCCAAATACACCTCCGCTGTCTTCAACCAGGATCTCAGCGATCACTGCCTCATTGCCTGTATCCGCTACGGAGCCGCAGTCAAACGACCACCCCTCATCACTGTCAAACGCTCCCTAAAACACTTCTGTGAGCAGGCCTTTCTAATCGACCTGGCCCGGGTATCCTGGAAGGACATTAACCTCATCCCGTCAGTTGAGGATGCCTGGTCATTCTTTAAAAGTAACTTCCTCACCATTTTAGATAAGCATGTTCCTTTCAAAAAATGCAGAACTAAGAACAGATATAGCCCTTGGTTCACTCCAGACCTGACTGCCCTCGACCAGCACAAAAACAGCCTGTGGCGGACTGCAATAGCATCGAATAGTCCCCGCGATATGCAACTGTTCAGGGAAGTCAGGAACCAATACACGCAGTCAGTCAGGAAAGCTAAGGCCAGCTTCTTCAGGTAGAAATTTGCATCCTGTAGCTCCAACTCCAAAAAGTTCTGGGACACTGTGAAGTCCATGGAGAACAAGAGCACCTCCTCCCAGCTGCCCACTGCACTGAGGCTAGGTAACACGGTCACCACCGATAAATCCATGATTATCGAAAACTTCAACAAGCATTTCTCAATGGCTGGCCATGGCTTCTGCCTGGCTACTCCAACCTCGGCCTCTCCCTCACCAACTTCAAACATCTGCAATCTGAGCAGCTAACCGATCGCTGCAGCTGTACATAGTCTATTGGTAAATAGCCCACCCATTTTTACCTACCTCGTCCCCATACTGTTTTTATTTATTTACTTTTCTGCTCTTTTGCACACCAATATCTCTGTACATGACCATCTGATCATTTATCACTCCAGTGTTAATCTGCAAAATTGTAATTATTCGCCTACCTCCTCATGCCTTTTGCACACAATGTATATAGACTCTTTTTTTTCCTACTGTATTATTGACTTGTTAATTGTTTACTCCATGTGTAACTCTGTGTTGTCTGTTCACACTGCTATGCTTTATCTTGGCCAGGTCGCAGTTGCAAATGAGAACTTGTTCTCAACTGGCCTACCTGGTTAAATAAAGGTGAAATAAAAAATAAATAAAAA
Source organism: Oncorhynchus mykiss (assembly GCF_057628025.1). Classification (NCBI taxonomy): domain Eukaryota; kingdom Metazoa; phylum Chordata; class Actinopteri; order Salmoniformes; family Salmonidae; genus Oncorhynchus; species Oncorhynchus mykiss. Next base: position 65,692,232 of record NC_143046.1, on the reverse strand, counting down.
AATACAAATTTAAAATAATTTGTCAGCCATAGTCATTTCACGTCTCGCAAGACGCATGTGTCTCTCTGCAGCTTAATTGGTGTCTCGCTGCAATAATCTGAATGAATGTGTTGTGCAAGTTGATTTCCTCAGTCAGCTGAATGCACCGCTTAATTAGTTTATAGAACTGTGGTTACGTAAGTAACCTTCAATATCCACTATTAGCTGCTGGGACAAATGGAGTGGTAATATTAATGTGAATTTGGCTATAGCTTTTGAACAGTTGAAGCTATTTAGAGAATTTAACCACATTCCTGAATGCCAATACTTTCAGGAACGCGTCCATGTACGACGTACATAAACTGTGCAGGACTCGTTAGAAGGGAGGGTAGTGAATCTGTATGACTGGGGAAATGAATAGATTAAAGCATACTTCCTTCAAAAAGCATACTTCCTTCAAAAAGCATACTTCCTTCAAAAAGCATACTTCCTTCAAAAAGCATACTTCCTTCAAAAAGCATATAGTTCCTTCAAAACAGAAATTTGACATTACCTGATTTGACTTATCTTTGTGCTATATCTTTCATTGAGATAATGGCAATAAGGCCCGATTCAAAAGAATAAATACTTTTTACACATTTGTTTCTGTGATAGTGTCCTACATTAGAGATTGAAACAGTTTGATCATCCATGCTAATAGTATCTTAAATATTGTGTCTGAATCAATTTAAAATCATGTATGAATCAGTTTAAAGTCGTGACCCCCCAACCCCCCTTATTAGTGATATGTCATCATGCAAAATTCATACCAACTGTATTTCTGCCTGCTTGAACACCGAATAGCTCAGATACTCCTGAAAACATGAAATGACCCCAGGAATCGATAGAACATCACTCAGAGCTGTACAAAAACAATATAACATTCAAAATGGGTGAATCTTCTCTTTAATAGGGAGAGGTTATATTTGAAGTGTGTTTTACCTCAGGGTGAAGTTGGAGCTTCATAAACCCATGTCAAATGAGGTTTCTGCTAGTGAATGTGGTGACGGTTATGTGAGCAACAGGAAGGTAGTTGTCCATATGAAGTCTCAGTCTACACTACCTATTGGAATTTTCTCTCCTGCTTCTCATTATGTGTATGGGCCCCAGCATATGAGGACGCATAAATCAACTTAATTCAATCTGGCGGTTCCTTACACTAACAAACCTCCCCCTTCCTCTCTCCCCTGCAGTCTTCTGTCAGATCCCCTGTCTGAACGGCGGGCGCTGCATTGGCAGGGACCAGTGCTGGTGCCCAACAAACTCCACGGGGAAGTTCTGCCACCTCCCAGCCCCCCCTCCTGCCCGACCCACCCCCAGCAGGAAGGACGGCAGCCTGGCCGGACACAACTCGTCCTCCCACTCCATGTACACCCTGCCGCTGTCCAATCAACAAGGTGATCACCTAGCCGTCTGTCTGGCTGGATGGGACATAGGAACACAGTCTCTGGCCAGGTCTCCAGGACCTCCCCCAGCTAGGTCTCCTGTAGTCACACTGTGTCCTCCAGTTCTGCTGATTTTACTGCTGTCTTTTATTCATCTGATTCATCATGCCCTCTCAACTGTGCTGGTTTTGTTTCAACTAACTCAGGTTTATTTGTTGACGTGCAACGGCCCAGTTAGTAACTCTGCTGAATTCTACCTTCGTGAACCAGCAGTGAAAGTCAGAATGGGTTCTCAGTAGAATATGTAAAGGGGTGTTTCTTTGGAGTTCCCCATATTGTTCACACAGTGCTCCCTCTTATCAACAGAAGACCCTATAGTGAATTAGAAACAGAGCATGCCCTAACCATGAAGAGCCGCTAAAATAAGCAGCATTAGAGCAACATTCCCCTTTTGTCCTGGCTTCTCTTTGGCCTGCTGTAAGTAGAAGCAGAAGCTCTCTCTTCAGATTCTCACTTAGCTCCTTTGAATTCCATTCTCCATTTTTTCCCCAGCCCTTCCTGACTTTATAATGCTAATCTAATGACAGACCACATGTGTGGGTTGTTACATCACAGGGCAGGCATCTGCCTGTCTGTCTGACTGTGTCGAGAGAGTCACTACAAGGCCATGGTAAAGTCATGTGCTCTCTCTCACTCTCTGTAGTATATCAAACACAGGGCCTGTTTGTGGAGCTGTGATTTATGAAAGGGGAGAGTATGTCAGAATTCCTGGGAAATTCCTCGGCACATCCTGAATATGGATGTGCTCTGGTGTCACATGGACAAAGGAGAATGTCCTCAATATTACAACAGTTCTGCAATTCCTTCAACCTGCCTCGGGTCATAAACATATAATAATGGAATTCAACTTTTGTGTGTTTTAAGTGTCTTTTCGTTTGTACTGTATCTCAGTTAAGACCTGACTTTGGGAACACCCTTTGAGAAGCATCACTGCAAGGTCAGGTCCAGGACTGTTCATCATGCTCTTTCCCATGTCCAGACAGATTGGGCTCAATGTGTTTCTGCTGAATGTGGTAGTAGAGTGTTGCCTGACAGACTGTGCTGTGCGCTCTGTGTCCTGTCCAGCCTCTCTGCACCCATCCATGGTGAATGTCCACATCCAGCACCCCCACGAGGCTGAGGTGCAGATCCACCAAGTTGCCCGGGTCAAGCCTGGCCAGAGACCCCCCGCGGCTGAGGGGGCTCACTCTGTACAGCAGCGCTCCCAACCTGGCAATGGCATCGGCAATGGGCATGGGCACACCAGACCACACAACCGGCAGAACGGATATGTGGGGAGGTGCTTCCAAGAGACCGTTGATGGACAGGTATAGTACGGTCCGCTGAGTATGATGTTTTGAGTGGCACACTCTGAACACAGTGCATTATAGTTGATGATGATCTTAGCAGTCTTTTGGGGTGGAGACCAGGTTTGGCTTCCATGTGCCTTACCGTCCGTCCGGCAGGGCAGCATTCATGTCTTCCCTCCTCTGTCTGTCTGATAGTAGGTGTCTGGGACAGGAGGTCTGTCTGTGGCTTTGAATTATACTGCAGCCAGGATTTATAAGCTCTCAACACATTGATCATCTCGTGTTCCCCTCCCAACGCCCACAGACGTGTTATGAGTTAGGCTTGAGAGGGAGGACTATAAAGTGAGAGGCTGAAATCCAACCCACGTCTCAAACACAGAGCGATCTCCTTCACATACACACACACACACACACACACATACCACACTCTCATCTCTCTCACACACACACTCTATATCTCACATCTCACACATACACACACACACTTTCTATCTCATCTCTCACACACACACACTCTCTATCTCATCTCTCACACATAGAGAGTAAAGAGCAGTGGTGGTGGTTGGAGGAACCCATGGAGGTAGAAATCTGAGGAACGGCTCATTGGAACAGCTGGAATGGAATATGTGGAAAGGTATCAAACACATGGAAACCATGGAAACCATGTGTTTACGATACCGTTCCATTCCAGCCGTTCCTCAGATTTCTACCTCCACTGGTAACGAGAGCTCCTCATCGTAGGTTCTGTACAGGCAGCATCTGTTGGCTTGGCTGTGAGAGATGCTGTTATTCTCCCTTCCAACTCTAACAGTAGTGTCCTCTGTAGAGCTACTGCCAGCCCAGTGTTAGACTATGTGTTATCAGCTACTTGACACGCAGAGCAGAGAAAGTGTATGTTCGTGCTGGAAGGGATCTTTCATTGTCCATGCCATTTTGAAAATAACCTACAGTCAGATTCATGCCGCTCATTGGTCCTCCCCCCAAAAAAGAAGATCTCTGTTTGGCCTTGACTGACTTTACCAATTAGGTGTTCCATAGCAATGTGTCCTTAACTCTTTTCCCAAAGCTCCATGAGGCACCATTTGTCAGGCAGAATTCAGTGATGTTTGATAATAATATCTCCACAATTAGCCAAGTTCCTTAACGAGCCAAGCCAAGAGCAGCATTAGAGCTATTCCTGGTTCAGCCTGTTTATGTCCTCTGCTGTGGCCTAACCAATCTCAGATGTGTTCAGTTCAGCTTACTCTGTCCTCATTCAGATGAGAAGACTCACAAACTGCTAAACACCCACAAAAACACCCACAAAAACACACACACACACACACACACACACACACACACACACACACACACACACACACACACACACACACACACAGTCCAATTAAAACACGCAAACACACACACACACACACACACACACACACACACACACACACACACACACACACACATACAGTATATAAAGTCAGGTTAAACAACATGCTGTCAGAGTGGAAAAAGGAAAGGTGTCGGTGATGTGTCCTGTGTTGTGTGAGTGTGTTGAGATGTGTGTGTGTGTTGAAATTGCAGTGTGGGAAGCCTCTTCCGGGCCTGACCAAACAGGATGACTGCTGTGGAAGTGTGGGTGCCTCATGGGGCCTGAACAAGTGCACAGAGTGTCCAACCAAACCAGGTAAGTCCCCTTTACCCTCACATCCTGAACACACTAAACCAGTGAACCTAGATCCTCCCAGGCTATTCCTTCTGTTATGTTATGATGTGTTCATTTGGCTAAACAATGTATTTTACGTCAATCGTGAACCCGATCTATCTCTGAAATGAACCGTCAATCCCTTTAACAGTGGGGTGATAATTCAGGATGATTACTGAGTTTTGTATCCTAGATTAGAAGGATCGTGCCTCAACTTTTGGCATCACTTGTCGTCTCATTGTAAAATGTAGTTGTTTTCGCTTCTAAAAACAAAACAAGGCACCAAATGAAAACACATTTAGCATGACTGGCAGGAGTGCCACCCAGCCTGCCGTCAGGCAGAGAGAGAGGCCAGCTCTGCCTCTACTATAGCTAACAGAAGAGAAATGGACAGCCATGGTTCCTGACCAGAGCTGCCTGTGCTGCTGCTGTGAGGGTTTTGAGAAGCAGCCGTGTGCCTGTTGGGTGGTTCTTCCCCTCTCTCTGTGTGTGGAGGCAGCAGACTCTCAGTCAAGTTGTTGGCAGCGTTTCTTCATTATGTTTTAAATAGAGGAGCGCTCCGGGCCCCTGATGACCCCCACCCAAGGGCCTCCAGGCCCTACTGAAGCTCCCCACGAGGGTTGTTTGGTGGTTAGGAGGGACGGTCCCCACCCTGCTCTTCCCTGTTAATCCTATCAGGAAGAGGCCTGGCTGCGGTAGATGTCAATAGCCTGTCACAGGGTGCTGTCATAGCCCCTTCCCTGTGAAGTGTCTGTCTGCCGGAGCTCTAATCACAAGCAGACATCATCTCATCTAAGGTCCATTCATCATAGACGAACATCTATTTTTCTCTTCTCTCTGTGCCAGAATCTCTCTCTCTCTATCTCTTTCTTTCTTTCTCTATCTTATTCTCTCTCTCTTTCTCTCTCTCACTCTCTCTGTCTCTCTCTATCTCTTTCTTTCTCTCTCCCACACCAGCATCTCGTTTGACTCACAGATGTTTTCCTCTCCTCCGTCCTTTGAAGTGGGGAGAAACAGAACTATCCCTCCATTCTCTCATTGTGTAGTTGTTTCGGGGCAGCTTGGGCCTTGGTCCCGGGTCACACGCAGAGTCGCTGGAGATGAGAGAATGAAAGACAAAAGAGGGAAAGATGAAGCCACATACTGTATGTCCCATGCTGATTGGTGCATACTTTGAAGGACTTTATGGGGAATTACTTGGCATTCCTTTCCAGTCTTATGGTTCCCTGTATTATTAATATGGCCAGAACCCGCTTTAGCTGGCTTCATTATACTTTGTGTACTATGTAGTAACTTAAACAAGTGGACACGCGCTAATGAAGAGTAATCATTTTGTCATCCCGTACATCTGTCTTGGACTGCTCCCAGCCAGGTCAGTTGATGGCTTGATGACAAGTATCTGGAAACTAGTCATTTACCTCAATGAGAGAGGCTTGTGTCTCTCCTCTCCGAGCTTGTGATGCTGAGGTCATAATGCCCAGCTTGTTTTTGGGTGTGACTCACGCAACACCCGTCAGTTTATTATTGTTTGTAAAACATACAGGCCATTGAAAACAAGTGTCACCGCAACAGGAGCCTCTTAACAACATATTTTGTAGACACTGAGAACTATGTCGCTTAGCTGTTTAAGAACTAGTGTCGAATGTGGTTCCATTAAGGAATGCTAAATCCAGACCTACTGTTTCCCGGAACCTTTTAATGTCTCCTCTGCTCAGATCCAAGTGCCAGGATGTCTCGTTCTCTGTTGCCTATCTTGGCTTCAGTCCTGACTGTGATCTCCACACCATTCCCACGTTATTCTCCTATAGTTCTCCCTCTATCCAATGGGAGGGAATCACTGAACTCTCTGACTGATTCAGTGAAAGACATCAATCCAAGACACTGCCAGACTACTCTGTTGTTTTAGGCAGATAAAGTATTATTATTGTTATATGGAGTGGAGGAAGCCGCAGTGCGGTGGGGAAACCAACGGGTGTGTGTTTTTGGGAGGGAAGTTGACGTAATGGAGGTAATGACAGTGACACTGTGGAAGCCCCAGCACCAGCCCCAGCCCCGTTCAGCCCTTTAGGATCGAATGCACTATAAACCCACATGCTGCACATTTCAGTGAGTAATGAACTTCAGATAAAATAAGATCCTGGTCCATCTCTCCTCTCTCTCTCTGGTTCATATGTCCATCTCTCCTCTCTCTCTCTGGTTCATATGTCCATCTCTCCTCTCTCTCTCTGGTTCATATGTCCATCTCTCCTCTCTCTCTCTGGTTCATGTGTCCATCTCTCCTCTCTCTCTCTGGTTCATATGTCCATCTCTCCTCTCTCTCTCTGGTTCGTGTGTCCATCTCTCCTCTCTCTCTCTGGTTCATGTGTCCATCTCTCCTCTCTCTCTATGGTTCGTATGTCCATCTCTCCTCTCTCTCTCTCTGGTTCGTATGTCCATCTCTCCTCTCTCTCTCTGGTTCGTATGTCCATCTCTCCTCTCTCTCTCTGGTTCGTATGTCCATCTCTCCTCTCTCTCTCTGGTTCGTATGTCCATCTCTCCTTTCTCTCTCTGGCTCATATGTCCATCTCTCCTCTCTCTCTCTGGTTCGTATGTCCATCTCTCCTCTCTCTCTCTGGCTCATATGTCCATCTCTCCTCTCTCTCTCTGGTTCGAATGTCCATCTCTCCTCTCTCTTTCTGGCTCATATGTCCATCTCTCCTCTCTCTCTCTGGTTCATATTTACGTCTCTCCTCTCTCTCTCTGGTTCATATGTCCATCTCTCCTCTCTCTCTGGTTCATATGAGGCTGAGGCTGAGGCTGAGAGAGAGAGAGAGAGAGAGAGAGCGAGAGAGAGAGAGAGAGAGAGAGAGAGAGAGAGAGAGAGAGAGAGAGAGAGAGAGAGAGAGAGAGAGAGACCACAAGAAAAGGTCAACCAGTGTATGCTTATTTATTTTCCCTTATGTACTTTAACCGTTTGTACATCGTTACAACACTGTATAAATACATGATATGACATTTGTAATGTCTTCTTTTGGAACTTCTGTGAGTGTAATGTTTACTGTTAATTTTTATTGTTTATTTCACTTTTGTATATTATCTACTTCACTTGCTTAACATTAACTTAACATATGTTTCCCATGCCAATGAAGCCCCTTGAATTGAATTGAATTGAATTGAGAGAAAACAGCGCCAGACCTTATTTAAATTTCAGGCTTATGGCTGAAATGTTGAAGTGTGTCCTCTGACAGGAGAGGAGATGTAAGCAATTAGAGCTGCTTGTCCCCCTAGACTGCAAGATGACACCTGATTGGATGAGGCAAGGCCAATGTGGGGTATGGAGTTGATTGACAGCTAATTTGCTTTCAAAGTACAGTATATTGGGAAACGTACCCAATAAAGTGAATCCAGCTACTTGTAGATACAGTAGATCAGAACAATGATAGGTAGATCAGTGTCATTCAGACTGTTTGTTGGGGTTTTCTGCATTGTGGATCACTTTAAGTGAAAGGTTCATGTGAAAACTGATCTGAGGTACTTTAGAAGAAAAAGTGTGACTGCCTCTGCCCTGAGTGTGACCCTATGACCTGGTGCGAGAGTGGCATGGCTGTTTCTGACTTTAAATGGAGTAGCTGGCCACCCATAGTCATTTTATTTCTAAGTGGCCATCTGTACCAGTGTGTTCCATGGCTTATTCAATTCCATGAAGCATGGCTCCGGTCGTCTCCCTATCTGTCATTCCAGGAAGTCTTCCCTCCAAGTGACTCTCCCACTCCGGGTTGCTTCCCAGGGAGCAGGAACAGAGTTCCCCGGGGCCAACATAAATCACAGACACACCCACAGGAGCCCTGGCCTCTGGCCCTGGAGCCACTACCTCCCCAGGCCACCGAGGTCACAGCATGATGTCACAGCATGATGATGTCAGCCCTCTGCCCCTCCTTCCTCAACCCCGACCACACCAGCAGGCCCGCCCCATACTGAGGGAGCAACCTCCCTCTGACTCTACTATCTCTCTCTCATAGGAATGTTATTCCTGAGCATCAGATTAATCAAATAAGATGAGAAGGAGGAGAAGAAGGCCCTGTTCCAAATCACCCTACATGAGATCATCCCTTCCAGTCCCATGGAGAACTATTGAATCTGCCCATTTAAGACCAAAGCATGTGCCTAGTACTTTTTATTAGCAGTGATCAAACATTGAACACTTGTTAATGACCAACATCCAAACCCAGTGATGGGGCGACTTGTTCAGAACAACACAGACAGAGCTGAACATGTGCTGTAGTCCGTGCCAAGGTTCCAGGCTGCTCTCGCTCTCTGCCACTGCAGCCTCTCTCATGGTGATTAGACAGAGACGTTGCCATCCTTTGACAGGTTCTGATTCGCTCTGTGTTGATTTAGCTTAATGCCGGGTACAAACAGTGTGATGGAATCTATTAGCTAGACAGCAGTGTGGCTAATGGGGGCTGACTGGGCCTGACTGCGAGCAGGAATGCATCCCAATGCAGACATACAGTATCTATCTATCTGGCCCGGAGAGGACTGCTAAGTCCAAGGCACTGTGCCAGTGAGTTGGAGGCACATGGAAATGAAATCTCTGTTGCATGGCTGGATATGATACATGTTTAGCCTGTTCATCATGGGGTATGGACTATACCATTTCATCTCTTGGCCTCACCCCCAGTGGTAAATATTTCATGTCAAGTGGCAGCAGTGGGAGATTATGGAAGAATGTGTGTCTATTTAAATGGGAGGTCACAGCCACACCGCTGTGGGCGTCGTAAAGAAGGGAGGACAGAACAAAATTAAAAAAACGGTCAAACTACAAACAGATGCAAAAAGCATCAAATTATGTTAAAAACTGAGATAAATATAATGTTTTTGAAGAAGGATTAAGCCAAGCCGAACATGAGGGAGAAGCACTTTGCGACATCTCATGATGTGAAAAGGCCTTTATAAATACAGTTGATTTCATTTGATGAAATAAATGCCTTGATCGGACCAGCTGCATTGTCTTTATACAATGTCTGTCAAAACATGGTAATTGTCTGTGCCTATGAACACACAGCTGGGAATGTCATTTACCCCATATCAAACTCCAAGCTGGTATACTGGAGCTTTTTAAGAAAGCAAATGTTAGCTTTGCATGAGTGTGTGGTGTCTGAGGCTGATCTCATCATGGGGATGTTGATGTTAGGTCCATGTGGCTGTCTCGTCTCATCTGATGCCCCAGCGCTTGACTGGCTGGCAGCTGGGGCTTATTTACAGGGCTCGTGATATGGGCTGTGCCAGAATGGCAAACTTGGCTTGTGCCAATGAGACGTTCTGCTTTGAAAGCAAATGACTTCCCCTTAGCTGTTTTCTGTAATCAGTCGTTGGCCTGGAGGCCAGAGGGACATGGGTTCTTTCTCATCTTCATCTCCTTGTGATTAAAGGATTGTGTTGGGTTTACCCCTCCATGGCACCAGTTTGTCCCATGGCCGTCTGTTCTCAGTAAGCAAGTCGCTTAAAGGGTTTTAAAGGTTCTTGGCACTCATGTCTGCTATGTTCCTATAGAATGGCTAACTTTGGAATGGATAGAGATGACTGTCTCCCATCCTCCTGTGACTCACATCCATTCCCCCTCTCTGGTCTACTACTTCTTCTCAGGTTCTCCAGCTAGGCTCCGGGATAAGCCTGGGAGTAGGGGGTGACCCAGGGCAGGCCCCATGGAGGAGCAGTATATTGGGGTTGAGGCAGTACAGTACATTGTGGGTTCAGTACCGTGCTCTCAGCCTGTGATGGGTGTGCCTGGCACTCGTACGTCTAAGCAGGCGAATAGAAGCCTCCCTCAGGCCAGGTGGTCCACATAATGATTGCACTAAATTACCAATTAAAGATTTCTGTCAAGCAGAACCCATTTGACTAGGCGCGCTCCTTTCCCTTCAGACTCCTTCCCTCTCGCTCTTTTCTTACCTTCACTCCCCTTTTGCCTATCCTCCTCTCTCATTCCCTCTGTAAACACCCACATCTCAAATGGCCTATTTCAAAGAACGTGCTGAGTTAGCTTTGACTCCTGTTTTAGAGTAGGCTCTCAAAAGAAAGTGATGCCACCTATTAAGAAATGTTATGAGGCTTCAACTGTTTACAAGCAAATATTACTGGTTGCAAATAAAATGCCTGACACAATTTAGAGATGACTGGTGAAGTACAACAAATCAGTCAAGGGTGACAAAGTCTTTTGGTAAAGTGCAATGAATGAATGGAGGGGAACAAGTGGGGCCAACAGTCTGTGTCCCTGTACTTCCTCTTTGTAAAGCACAATGAAGATGGGCCAGTCTGGTCTCTCTGTCCCAGCATCCACGTAACCAAGGGGAACACTAATGATGCAGCGAGGTCACTCTTGCGTTTCACTGCATTGGGATCTGTGACAATGAACATTGTCTGGGTCAGCATGACGGCATGGCACGTCCATTCCACAGTGGCATTCTACCCACAGTAGGTTACAAAACATCCTGAACTAGCATATATCCTAGATACATAGCTTCCAGTACATTTCACTCTTTGGGTTTGCTGTCCATTATACTGGCCTATAACTCGTTTTCCCTTGTAAGGAGGCCTGCGCCCTGCCAGGCATCCCTTGGCATGTGCCCCTGCAGTCAATCAGGGCAGACTGATCCTGTTCTCATAGGGGTTCACACCCGCCTCGCCCACCGCCCTGTCACAACAGCTCATTACCCAGAGGCCTCTCTGGGGATTCCAGGGGTGCAGGGCGGGACCGGAATAGCCGCTTCGCTTTGACACGATTATCCCCGACCCTGACCCTGCAGGGGAGCTCCCGTCTGGTCTGATCCACTTCTGATCTGCTGTGTGAACCTGCAGATACTACAGCCTTACTGCCTCCTTCAGTGATCACTGAGTCACGTCATGACCAACAGTATGAACTCATACTGTTAGACTCTCACAACCACTCAGAACACAGATGGGAAAACACCATAAATAAGACAGATTGATGGCACATTCCAGGTAGACTACAAGATCTCCCCCTATTCTTTCTCCTCCCTGCGATATTGATAGCCTGCTGATGAACTGAGGTTCACCAGTACCACAAACGGAGACAACTTTGGCAGCTGGATCTGGAATCAGAATTCCACAAAAAAAATTCCAATTAACAGCTTGTCGCCTGTGTAGGAAGGAAAAGGAAAATAAATGACGGGGGGTTCCCAAACAAACAGAGGAGAAGGAAGGCTGACTGCAGGGTCAGCTTTACATCAGTGCTACACTGAGTAAAGGGCAGATGTGCTGCTGTGGCTGAGGGGATGCCGGACCTATTTGCACTGCCCTGGTGTCTAGATTGATGGGTTGTATGAGAGGGGCTCTTATCAGGTCCTGTTGACCCACCATCTGCTTACCTGCCAGACGGCCTGCGACACCACTGTCTGCCAGACGGCCTGCGACACCACTGTCTGCCAGGCGGCCTGCGACACCACTCTCTGCCAGGCGGCCTGCGACACCACTGTCTGCCAGGCGGCCTGCGACACCACTGTCTGCCAGGCGGCCTGCGACACCACTGTCTGCCAGGCGGCCAGCGACACCACTGTCTGCCAGGCGGCCTGCGACACCACTTTCTGCCAGGCGGCCTGCGACACCACTGTCTGCCAGGCGGCCTGCGACACCACTGTCTGCCAGGCGGCCTGCGACACCACTGTCTGCCAGGCGGCCTGCGACACCACTGTCTGCCAGGCGGCCTGCGACACCACTGTCTGCCAGGCGGCCTGCGACACCACTGTCTGCCAGACGGCCTGCGACACCACTGTCTGCCAGGCGGCCTGCGACACCACTGTCTGCCAGGCGGCCTGCGACACCACTGTCTGCCAGGCGGCCTGCGACACCACTGTCTGCCAGGCGGCCTGCGACACCACTGTCTGCCAGGCGGCCTGCGACACCACTGTCTGCCAGACGGCCTGCGACACCACTGTCTGCCAGGCGGCCTGCGACACCACTGTCTGCCAGGTGGCCTGCGACACCACTGTCTGTCACTCCCAGGCCTCCAGATCAACACCCTGCAATCTGCTGCAGCGTTGCCTGAAGATAAACGTCCCCTCAGGGCCCACTCAGCCGGAGAAGAGCCTGGAGGGAAGAGAACATGTTTTCATTGGTACTGGTGGCGAAATTCCTGCTGTGCTCCAATTGACGTTATAGATACTGTGTAAGAGCAAAGATATTGAAGGTACTTATGGAGCTCACATGTAGTGTGCCATACTGTGTGCATATTGCAAGCTATTAATGAGTGTGTGTGTGCATACACTACCGGTCAAAAGTTTTACAACACCTACTGATTCAAGGGTTTTTCTTTATTTTTACTATTTTCTACATTGTAGAATAATAGTGAGGACATCAAAACTTTGAAAAAACACATATGGAATCATGCAGTAACCAAAAAAGAGTTAAACAAATCAAAAAATATTTTATATTTGAGATTCTTCAAATAGCCACCCTTTGCCTCGATGACAGCTTTGCACACTCTTGGCATTCTCTCAACCAGCTTCACCTGGAATGCTTTTCCAACAGTCTTGAAGGAGTTCCCACATATGCTGAGCACTTGTTGGCTGCTTTTCCTTCACTCTGTGGTCCAGCATTCTCGCAACCAGTTTCATGGGGTAGTCACCTGGAATCCATTTCAATTAACAGTGTGCCTTCTTAAAAGTTAATTTGTGGATTTTTTTCCCTTCTTAATGCATTTGAGCCAATCAGTTGTGTTGTGACAAGGTGGGGGGTATACAGAAGATATCCCTATTTGGTAAAATGCCAAGTCCATATTATGGCAAGATCAGCTCAAATAAGCAAAGAGAAACGACAGTCCAACCTTACTTTAAGACATTAAGGTCAGTCAATACGGAACATTTCCAGAACTTTCTTTAAGTGCAGTTGCAAAAACCATCAAGCGCCTTGATGAAACTGGCTCTCATGAGGACCACCACAGGAATGGAAGACCCAGAGTTACCTCTGCTGCTGAGGATAAGTTCATTGGCGTTACCAGCCTCAGAAATTTCACCCCAAATAAATGCTTCACAGAGTTCAAGTAACAGACACATCTCAACATCAACTGTTCAGAGGAGACTGTGTGAATCAGGCTTCTATGGTTGAATTGCTGCAAAGAAACCACTACTAAAAGACACCAATAAGAAGAAGAGACTTGCTTGGGCCAAGAAACACGAGCAATGGACATTAGACTGGTGGAAATTTGTATTTTGGTCTGGAGTCCAAATTTGAGATTTTTGGTTCCAACCGCTGTGTATTTGTGAGACGCGGTGTGGGTGAACGGATGATCTCCACATGTCTGTGATTTATTTAGAATTCAATGCACACTTAACCAGCATGGCTACCACAGCATTCCACAGCGATAGCGATACGCCATCACATCTGGTTTGGGCTTAGTGGGACTATCATTTGTTTTTCAACAGGACAATGACCCATAACACCTCTAGGCTGTGTAAGGGCTACTTTACCAAGAAGGACTGATGGAGTGCTGCATCAGATGACCTGGCCTCCACAATCTCCTGACCTCAACCAAATTGAGATGGTTGGGATGAGTTGGACCACAGAGTGAAGGAAAAGCAGCCAACAAGTGCTCAGCATATGTGGGAAACTCCTTCAAGACTGTTGGAAAAGCATTCCAGGTGAAGCTGGTTGAGAGAATGCCAAGAGTGTGCAAAGCTGTCATCAAGGCAAAGGGTGGCTATTTGAAGAATCTCAAATGTAAAATATATTTTGATTTGTTTAACCTTTCTAGCACATGTGGAACCCCTCGACAACATTCCGCTGAACAGGCAGCGAGCGGAATTCAAAAATATATTTTTTTAAATATGTAACTTTCACACATTAACAAGTCCAATACAGCAAATGAAAGATAAACATCTTGTTAATCTACCCATCGTGTCCGATTTTAAAAAATGCTTTACAGCTAAAGCACAACAAACAATTATGTTAGGTCAGAGCCAAGTCACAAAACACACAGCCATTTTTCCAGCCAAAGATAGGAGTCACAAAAAGCAGAAATATAGATAAGATTAATCACTAACCTTTGATGATCTTCAGCAGATGACACTCATAGGACATCATGTTACATAATACATGTATGTTTTGTTCGATAATGTGCATATTTTTATCCAAAAATCTCAGTTTACATTGGCGCCTTACGTGCAGTAATGTTTTGATTCCAAAACATCCGGTGATTTTAGCAGAAATACTCATAATAAACATTGATAAAAGATACTAGTGTTATTCACAGAATTAAAAGATAGACTTCTCCTTAATGCAACCGCTGTGCCAGATTTTTTTTAAACTTTACTGAAAAAGCATAATCTGAGAATGGCGCTCAGAACCCAAAACAGCCAGAGTAATAGCCGCCATTTTGGAATCAACAAAGTTAGAAACAACACCATAAATATTCACTTACCTTTGATGATCTTCATCAGAAGACACTCCCAGGAATCCCAGTTCGACAATAAATGACTGATTTGTTCCGTAAAGTCCGTCATTTATGTCCAAATAGCCACTTGTTGTTAGCGTGTTCAGCCCAGTAATCCATCTTCATGAGGTGCGAGCATTTCATCCAGACAATAAACTCAAAAAGTTCCATTACAGTCCTTTAGAAACATGTCAAATTATGTATGGAATCAATCGTTAGGATGTTTTTAACATAAAACATCAATAATGTTCCAACCGGAGAATTTCTGTCTTCAGAAAAAGCACTGGAACGCGAGGTAACTCTGTCGGGAGCGCGCGTCATGAGACCGAGGCTCTCTGCCAGACCACTGACTCAAACAGGTCTCATGAGCCTCTCCTTTATAGTAGAATCCTCATTCAACTTTCAAAAAGACAGTTGACATCTAGTGGAAGCCCTAGGAAGTGCAACCTCATCAATATCTCAATGTGTACTCGGTAGGCAAAGCTTTAAAAAACTACAAACCTCAGATGTCCCACTTTCTGGTTGGATTTTTCTCAGGTTTTCGCCTGCCATATGAGTTCTGTTATACTCACAGACATCATTCAAACAGTTTTAAAAACTTCAGAGTGTTTTCTATCCAATACTAATAATAATATGCATATATTAGCATCTGGGACAGAGTAGGAGGCAGTTCACTCTGGGCACGCTATTCATCCAAAGGGGAAAATGCTGCCCCCTATCCCAAAAAGGTTAACACTATATTGGTTACGACATGATTCCATATGTGTTATTTTATAGTTTTGATGTCTACACCATTATTGTACAATGTAGAAAATAGTAAAAAATAAAGAAAAACCCTTCAATGAGTAGGTGTTCTAAAATTTTGGAACGGTAGTGTATATGCTGAAAATGAGATCAAATGTACGTATGAGATATCAACATTCTTTTGAAGGCTTGTCAATTGTGTGGTTCCGCTCACAATCTGATGAACTAGAAAAGCTAAGAATGGTCTGGAAGTCACATGAAAAACATTCTCTGCTCTTCCGCTGGATGTAAAGGGAGTGAATACACTACTGTCCCATTATGTTGAAATGAAAAATCCACCCTAGCCAGACACTACTAAATCATGAAGAGGACCGTTATCCTTTCAACATGTGTCTGATGATATTCTAGGAGACTCTTCTCCTGCGTCTCCTCTTTCACCTTTCCATAACTGTGAAATCTGTGACTAATCACTTTGATTCTGTCCAGCAATCGGCTCTGATTACCCCCTACCTTCCCCACAAGTGAAGCCTCAGTCCTGGCCATCTGATATTGAGAATAGCCTCCTTCCCTGTCCCAACAACTAATTGAGCATGCCCTGCACCCTGACTGGGTGCCGCCGAATGAATAATGACATCATGTTTTCAGGCCTCTGTCAGCAAGTGTATGGCCACGCCGGGGGCATGAACAAACACAGAGCGTTATTTACAACACCGCTTCTGTGAACCTCTAAAGTACCTCGCTGAAGGACATGCTACATGAGGAGATTGTTATTGTTATATAGTAGAACAAGCAAGAAAAAATATGCGCAGCATCCTCGTAAGAACCCCAGTAAACCTACATTCCTCATCATTCCTGGCGTGTACACATGAAGCATTAGTCTGGTGTTTAAGTGGATTTTCGCCGTGGTTGGTGACACAGGTCATGGCTGTGGCATGTGTTTTCTCGAAACAATTTATGATATACAGGCTCTCTTTCACTGTGTATGTGTCCCCAGGGCTGTGGACCTCTGGGTAATATGATTAAAAATGACGTGCGGTGTTGATGATTGTGCGTGATGGCAGTGCTGTCGTATAACTGTAGTTAATGGGGATTCGTTTACATGGCAGCATTGTGGTGTCCCGCAGGGCCCAGCTGTGGGTCCCCGTCTCATTTCTCCCCCTGCCAAGCTCAGCACATCTGTAACTTATATGCTCCCATGCTACACATGAACCACCTCCCTCCCTCCCTCCCTCCCTCCCTCTGTGTCATATGGATGCAATGTTTTTTAAAGTAGACAAGCAGTGTGATAATTTCTCTTTCTCTAATCAGTGCTCTCACTCATCACCTTCTTTATTTTCCTTTTCCCGCAGCGTATGCAGTGATTGCGAACGGACAAGTGGAATGCCCTAAGGGTTACAAAAGGATGAACATGACTCATTGTCAAGGTAAGGGGAATGAAAGATGTCTTGTTGTTTGATTGTGTTTAGTAATACCAATAGTGCCTGAAGAACTGTCATTTAATTTTTTCTCATAGATCAAATCAAATCAAAGTTTATTTGTCACGTGTGCCGAATACAACAGGTGTAGTAGACCTTACAGTGAAACGCTTACTTACAGGCTCTAACCAATGGTGCTGGGGGAAAAAAGGTATATGTGTGTGTAGATAAGTAAAGAAATAAAACAACAGTAAAAAGACACGTGAAAAAAGAGTAGCAAGGCTATATACAGACAGACACCTGTTAGTCAGGCTTATTGAGGTAGTATGTACATGAAGGTATTGTTAAAGTGACTATGCATATATGATGAACAGAGAGTAGCAGAAGCGATGAACAGAGAGCAGAGAGCAGATTGTATTCTAACAATATGTCTGCATTGAATTCAAATGACCCAAGTCAACCCCCATACATGCATTGTGTTGCAGCCACACTCCACCACACCCTATTCTCAAAACGTTATGTCTGTATTGTGATAAGAACAGTTGTACAGTGACTGCCCATACATGACCATGCTTAACAAACCCCCAGGGCCTGTATAAAAGTATTCCTGTCTATATGTCTAGCCCACTGGGAACAGGGTCATGGGTACAACAAGCTGTGGCCTGGGTCAGAGTTCAGCTGCCCTAATATTCCCCAGGAGGGAGTGGTGTTTTTAATTGCTCTGTGGAGGTCTGTATGGAGCTATATAGCCAAAGCCTTTTGTTAAACTTCTGTTACAGTTTGTTCTCAACACTCCCACTCAATCTGTCAGCGGGGGATAGACGGCGTGACTTCCAGCTCACCCATCCATCTGTGTGTGAAAACAAACTGTGTCCGTCCGTCCCTGAATGTGTTGGATGCCTCCCTCCTCACTGCCTTTTAGTGGGCCCTGTCATCCTGCTGACGGCTATAGAAGAGATATCCTCCCACAACGTACATCCACTGGATGCTGTAGATAC
This sequence comes from Oncorhynchus mykiss, assembly GCF_057628025.1. NCBI lineage: Eukaryota > Metazoa > Chordata > Actinopteri > Salmoniformes > Salmonidae > Oncorhynchus > Oncorhynchus mykiss. Next base: position 65,674,204 of record NC_143046.1, on the reverse strand, counting down.
TGTAGACCAGTACCCCCAACAGTACATATTTTGTTGTGGCCCCGGACAACCACACCTGATTTTACTTGTCAACTAATCATCAAGCCCTTGACAAGTTGAATCAGGTATTTTTGTCCGGGGCTACAGCAAACAAATTGTACTATTGGGGGAACTGGAGGACCAGAGTTGGGAAACACTGCTGTAGACAACCACAAAGAGGGAGAGAATCACATATAAGATGGTGTTAAATCATATTGGAATTCAAAGATCAATAGGTCTATTTTGGCCTGAAGATATATGCATTACCTCATACATCAGTGATTTCTGGATGTTTCTCGTGCTATTCTCCAAATATAGTTTCTGTCAGTGCTAAGGACTATCAGTTAGATTTATGACCAGCTCTTCCACTCCCAACTTCCAAAGACTTGATTTATGTTTTTTTAATCTGGATGACATTGCACACTTAATCTTATGGAGTGTACCATCATCAACAGATCATTTTAGATGTTATAATGGTTTGAAATGCACATCACAGACAACAAAAAAATACACACAATGTAAAACAAGAAGATTCGTTTTATTTTATTAGATGGGTCATCATCAACAGTAAATTCCAACAAGTTGCACGGCAACTACTGTAGTAGAGTGTATTGTGGATACTGTGGGTGTTTCTTATTTGTGGTGATGGAGTTATTAATATGCTAAATTATTTTGCATTCCTCATATTTATATTAAAAAAAAGCGGTGGACAAAGACACTTTTTATGCTGTCCAAAAGGGTGTCAAGAGTTGCCAGTAAAGTAATTTATCTGACTTTAATTCAGCTGGCTTTTTCTGATCACTTCAAGATGTTCTCCCCTCACAGTCCCTCATTTTTGGAGGCTGGAAAACCAAACTGACAGATATTCACAATATTTACTGGCCAGCTTCAAAGTCTTGTTCCAATTCAGCTGGAGCTCCATTCCACAAAATTATTTTATTTTACCCCTCAGAACAACTGCCAAGGAGGCAAAAAGCTGATTTTTCAGTGATTCTGTCATTATTATCAAACGGGTGTCCTCCTTGCCAAAGCGTGACTCCTCGCCTTGAGCTTCTTGCTCTGTATTTCAGAGTAGGAGAAAAAGTATTGTGTCCTACCCTGTGTCTGAGCACAGACGTCACAGATAAGATGTCCCCCTGGAAACACAAGCTGTTTTGTGACCTCCGGACAGGCCCTTATCCTTATCCAGAGAAACTGGGTCAGCTGGAGTCACCATGAATATATATAGGGCTGCTTATGTAGTGGAACATCTATGGCCTCACTGCCATACACTTAGTATGTGCTGTTTCTGTTGTGAGTGGGGGCTTAAGTCTCTATAGACAGCAGGTCATATTGTTAGTTAGCCTATATCGAGATGTTATTGTGAACGGATCAGCTTGTCGAAGCACCCTAACACAGGCGGGAGGTATAAAATGAACAGACCAGAGGCAGTGGTTGTGGTTCCTCTTGCATTGTTTACTAAACGGGTCTTCTTTCACCTGACAAAAATAACTCCCGTGCAGGGAGCGTCCAACTCTGAAACAACTGCGTAACAAAATAAATAAACATAAACTATGCCATTGACCAAAAGGCCGTGGCCAAAAAAAGCAAAACAAAAACAACAAACGGCTACTCCTGTCTTTAGACTATCGTCTACTCATAATAGTTACAAGAGGAACACTCCTCTCTACCTATAGCCTGCCTTGGTTAACAGAGAGACAAGGTGCCCCATACACAAACGCTTTCTCTGAGGTAGGAAAACCCCATGTCTCTACTCCCAATCGTCCCCCAGCTCCTCTCCTGGCACACCAATATAGAGGAAGACACAAAGCAATTAGTGGGCCCAGCTGTGTACTAATTGGCTTTACACTGAGTACCTGTCCCCTGAGGATGGTGCTGTCGTGTCGTCTTCCTCCGGCTGGTCACTGAACTCTCACATTATGGATTGAGATTTGACAGATGTTCCATCTAAGGACCGGTCAAGTTCTTACATGTATCTGAGAAGATTTGGAAAAGGAACACTTATTCTTCCCAAATCCTCAAATGGATGGGTTTTTCGCTTCTTGACTTATGTTTAGTGTCTGACTCAAAACATTTAAACACCTCAGTCTTCACAGAGGACCCACCAGTCCCCACTCCAATAGTACTAGATATTTCCTTTACAATGACAGTAAATAATTATCCTGGTTGTTTATGTGAATCCTCTACAAGCTTATTTTGGCCCTGCCGTCATAAAGTGAGAAATGGCGAGTCGGGTGAGTTCAGGGCCGGCAGGTTGTCAGTTTAAGCGCAGTCAGGGGACTCTTTGGGTGGAGTCATCATTCCGCGTCATTACTACAATAACAATGGCGTCATGAGAAACCTGTCGGAGGGCTCTGATGGACGTCTATGTGTGTTCCATCTGTGCGTATATAATAACAGAGAATGTCTCTTGGAGAATGAGTGAGCGACCAACCATGAAGTCAGATAGGTGTTGAGATTAGTGCAGGTCATGACAGGCTGTCAGTTCCAATCTCTTACCCCCGACCAGACTGTACCACTAACACTAATCTGGAGTCAACCTGACCCTGGATTACAGACCCCATGTGATGAAGGAAGGCTGAGCCTAACGTTAAACTTCAGCCTTCAGCTCTACATCCCTATAGTCCCTGTCGCCTCCACAAGCAGTGTTGTCTCTCTGAGTGGGAGCTAGCAGAGTTCCGTTTCCCCAAGAGATATGGTTTGGTCAGAGCTCATAGTGTATAACCCCATGACATGAGTTGTCCATTGCGTCTTCTTTATGTGCCCCATGGCTCACCCAAACAGGAAACAATGTCCGCCCATTTGCTTACACTTGAGTCGGCCTGTTTACATCATTACTAACAGAGGGGCTTGGGGATAAGTCATGGGGGAGTCAGCTATTTATGACCTTAAACTTGTTCCCCTTTTAATCCCCCATACCACCAACACACATGCACGCACACAGGCACACACAGACACACACACACACACACACACAGTGCATTCAGAAAGTATTCAGACCCCTTGTCTTTTTCCAGTTTGTTACGTTACAGCTTTATTCTAAAATTGATTAAATCGTTTTTTTCCTTGTCAATCTACAGACAAATACCCCATAATGACTAAGCAAAATCAGGTTTTTATACATTTTTGCTCATTTGTAAAGAATTTAAAACTAAAATATCACATGTACATAAGTATTCAGACCCTTTACTCAGTACTTTGTTGAAGGACCTTTGGCAGCAATTACAGTCTCGAGTCTTCTTGGGTATGACGCTACAAGCTTGGCACACCTGTATTTGGGGATTTTCTCCCATTATTCTCTGCAGATCCTCTTAAGCTCTCTCAGGTTGGATGGGTAGCGTCGATGCACAGCTATTTTCAGGTCTCTCCAGAGATGTTCGATCGGGTTCAAGTCCGGGCTCTAGCTGGGCCGCTCAAGGACATTCAGAGACTTGTCCTGGAGCCACTCCTGCGTTGTCTTGGCTGTGTGCTTAGCGTCATTGTCCTGGTGGAAGGTGAACCTTGGCATTCAGGCCAAAGAGTTCAATCTTGGTTTCATCAGACAAGAAAATCTTGTTTCTCATGGTCTGAGTCTTTAGGTGTTTTTTGGCAAACTCCAAGCGGGCTGTCATGTGCCTTTTACTGAGAAGTGGCTTCCGTTCTACCATAAAGCCCTGATTGGTGGAGTGCTGCAGAGATGCTTGTCCTTCTGGAAGATTATCACATCTCCACAGAGGAACTCTGGAGCCATGTCAGAGTAACCATCGGATTCTTTGTTACCTCCCTAACCAAGGCCCTTCTCCCTCGATTGCTCAGTTTGGCCGGGTGGCCAGCTCTAGGAAGAGTCTTGGTGGTTCAAAACTTCTTCCATTTAAGATGGATGGAGGCTACTGAGTTCTTGGGGATGTACAATGCTGCAGAAATTGTTTCGTACCCTGCCACAGATCTGTGCCCCAACACAATCCTGTCTAGGAGCTCTACGGACAATTCCTTTGACCTCATGGCTTTGTTTTTGCTCTGACATGCATTGTCAACTGTGAGACATTATATAGACCGGTGTGTGCCTTTCCAAATCATGTCCAATCAATTGAATTCACCACAAGTGGACTCCAATCAATTTGTAGAAACATCTCAAGGATGATCAATGGAAACAGGATGCACCTGACCTCAATTTCGAGTCTCATAGCAAAGGGTCTGAATACTTATGTAAATATGTTTTTTATGTTTTTTATTTTTAATACATTTTTAATACATACAAATTTGTAAAACCCTGTTTTCAATTTGTCATTATGGGATATTGTATGTAGATTGATGATTTATTTAATACATTTTAGACTAAGGCTGTAATGTAACAAAATGCGGAAAAGGTCAAGGGTTCTGAATACTTTCCAAATGCACTGTATATATACAGTACGCTGAGTGTATAATACATTAGGAGCACCTTCCTAATATTGAGTTGCACCCCCTTTTGCCCTCAGAACAGCCTCAATTTGTTGGGGCTTGGATTCTACAAGTTGTCGAAAGCGTTCCACAGGGATACTGGTCCATGTTGACTCCAATGCTTCCCACAGTTGTGTCAAGTTTTACTTTGGGTGGTGGACCCGTTCTTGAGAAACACAGGAAACTGTTGGGCATGAAAAAAACTGCAACGTTTGCAGTTCTTGACTAATTCAAAGGCACTTTAATATTTGTTCTTGCCCATTCACCCCCTGAATGGCACACATACACAATCCATGTCTCAATTGTCTCAATGCTCAATTTACTATAAAAGTGACCAAAAAAAACACAATACATTATTTACCATTCATTTCTATTGGTCACAAAATAATCTGAAACACAACCAAAACAAACAACAAATGCATCCAACAAGTTTGTAGAGTTACGAGCTTGATGTAATCATCGCGTGCTAGAAATATGAGGCCAAGTACTAAACTTTTGACTACTTTAATACACTTATAAGGGAATTTGTCCCAATAATTTTGCTCCCCTAAAATGTACAAAAAGTGCTGTAATTTCTAAATGGATTAGAATACCCTAAAATTAAAGTTGACAGCCTGCACATTAACCTCATAGTTACTGCATCATTTCAAATCTAAAGTGCTGGAGTACAGCACCAAAACAACAAAACATGTGTCACAGTCTCAATTATTTTGGAGCTGACTGTATATACAGTATATATAGAGAGAGAGGCCTGTACTCACATGATAGTTTGTTTGGCCTCCCATCACTCCCCAGACCCTGCCTGTTCCCTTATAAGCTCACTATTTCCACCAGCTAGCACACCAGCAAAACAAGAGCAGATACATTATTATTGGGAAAATTTGCCATGGCAGCTTGTCAGGTTCCAGTCGTCACGGCGATGGGAAAAGGCCTAATGATTTACTCTTTGTTTAACTCTGTGAAAAAACAAACCCTGCATGGTCCCAATGTGGTGGCATGACTAAGAGGCTGAGGCATGTGGTGCTCTTCTCCTGCCTCCTGCCTGGGCCACTAGCTACCTCCTCTGGCTGGCTGGGTGACTCAGGAGCACAGCTCTCTGCTGTTGAATGGACACATAAACAAACGCCACTCACCATCACGCTATCTTTCCTCCTTTCCACACATGGTTGAGGGGGAAAAACACTCTCTGCCTCCAGTATATTTCCTAACGTGAGCTTATAGGATGCATTGACCTTGGTCACAGTGTGGGAAATAAACTGTAGGAACAGGGATGCTAATCTAAGACATACCCATCTCTGCTCTGTTTTATAAAAAAATATTTGATAAGATACCAAGAACAAATACAATAGAGCGTGTGTGTGTGTACACAGTTCACGTGCATTTCACACTATCTAGTGATGTCACTCCACTCTGCTCTGATGTATTATATTGTTAAAAAAAGCCATTTATCATATGTCATCTAGGGCATCTATCATATGTCATCTAGGGCATCTATCATATGTCATCTATCATATGTCATCTATCATATGTCATCTAGGGCATCTATCATATGTCATCTAGGGCATCTATAAGTATGTGGACACCCCTTCAAATGACTGGATTTGGCCATTTCAGCCACACCCGTTGCTGACAGTTGTACAGTATAAAGTCGAGCACACAGCCATGCAATCTCCATAGACAAACATTGGCGGTAGAATGGCCTTACTGAAGAGCTCAGTGACTTTCAACGTGGCACCGTCGTAGGATGTCACCTTTCCAACAAGTCAGTTTGTCAAATTTCTGCCCTGCTAGAGCTGCCCCGGTCAATTCTAAGTGCTGTTATTATGAAGTGGAAACGTCTAGGAGCAACAACGTCTCAGCGGCAAAGTGTAGGCCGCACAAACTCACAGAATGGGACCGCCGAGTGCTGAAGCATGTAGCGTCTGTCCTCGGTTGCAACACTCACTACCGAGTTCCAAACTGCCTCTGGAAGCAACGTCAGCACAATAACTGTTCGTCGGGAGCTTCATGAAATGGGTTTCCATGGCCAACCAGCCGCACACCAGCCAAGATCACCATGCACAATGCCAGCGTCTGCTGTAGGGGTCTAAAGCTCACTGCCATTGGACTCTGGAGCAGTGGAAACGCGTTCTCTGGAGTGATGAATCACGCTTCACCATCTGGGTTTGACGGATGCCAGGAGAACTCTACTTACCAAAATGCATGGTGCCAATTGTAATGTTTGGTGGAGAAGAAATAATGGTCTGGGGCTGTTTTTCATGGTTCGGGCTCGGTCCCGTAGTTCCAGTGAAGAGACATCTTTACACTACATTCTAGACGATTCTGTGATTCCAACTTTGTGGCAACAGTTTGGGGAAGACCCTTTCCTGTTTCACGATGACAACCCAACAATCAGATACTGTACTACCATGGAGTGTTTTCTTTTCTCAGACATCAACGAGTGTCTGATGAACGGGATCTGTAAGAACGCTGAGTGTCTGAATACCAGAGGAAGCTACAGATGCACCTGTAAACCAGGCTACATGCTGGACCCTGCCAGGAGCCACTGTGTCTGTGAGTACTCCTACTGCCTTCCTGTTACGTCTGATGGTCTGTCTGTCTTATGGTGTTTCCTTGGTCTGTGAGGTCTGTCTCATGGAGGCTTGTATATGTTTTTTCGGACAGCGGACAAGGCTGTGTCGGACCAGAGGGGGATGTGTTACCGCTCAGCGTCAGCGGGGATCTGCTCTCTGCCTCTCGCTCAGCACATCACCAAACAGATCTGCTGCTGCAGCCGTGTGGGCAAGGCCTGGGGCACGGCCTGCGAGAGGTGCCCTCTGCCAGACACAGGTACCCACACACCCTCTCTCTCTATTTCTCTCTCTTACTTCTCTCTCTTTCATTTCTCTCTCTTATTTCTCTCTCTTATCTCTCTCTCAACACTACAACCTCGATGAACTCGTTAAATATCTCTAGTTTGATTACACTTGGCTGGGTTGGATTCATTCATTGGCTGGGTTGGATTTTAACAGCGGGACGAAATGTGGGATCTTAGGCTGCGTATTGTGATGTTAATGAAAGCATACAGTACATGCTACTCAACACATCAGTCATTCAGGCTTCACTCACTATATTATACTGGCCTGGATAGCCAGTCATGTATTGCAGTTCAAAGATAACCCAATGTGTTTGATGTGGAATAAGATCAAAACAACAGAACCTTTATATGTTGAGACTGTATAATATTATAATAGTGGGAGTGAATGGTGTGTTATCACACAGGCCCTTGGAGAGAAACGCCAGTTATAGTCCAGCCATGTCTCCCAAAGAAAGAAAAATGAGTCAAGCCAAATCAAACATGGGCTGTGGTTGTCATCCTCTTTTTTTCTTGCCGATTTTATCTTCAACGTCAAAGAAAAGGCCATTATTTAGAGCAGTGACCGTTTTGGCAAGTGATTCATGGAGGTTGTCATAGATCCGATATCAGAGAGCCAGACCTCCATGGTGCTATGCCAGACTAGTGCTCTGCTCTATGTGTAGATGCAGTCCACATACAGCCTGATTACCCTGTCATCGCCAGACACTGACTTTTGTACAGATGAAGGATCTTCATGTGAAACAGTTTGCTACAGCAGGAAAATAATACTGCAGCTACAGGAGATGTGAATTATAATGTGGATTATAATTCATGGATATTTTTGTAGGGGTTGATACATTTTTCTTAAGGGAAAATCAAGTCTGAAATTTCCAAGTGGAAATTACAAACTTCAGAAGCCTTTTTAAACCTCAAATACGATACATGTTTTACATTTCCTTGCAGGAAGTTGTCCTGTAAAAGGGGAATCTAATTAAGATCCCAACATCTGTATGGCGTGACAAGCTGTTAGAGCCATGTTGAACACAGAGCATCCAGACTCATTATTAGTCGTAATAGGAGCACAAATCCCCATCTCTATCCGCATTAGACAGATCAGTTAGGAGACTTCATCGTATCCATGCTTCTTGCATTTACAGTTGCACCTAACCACAGTGCTGTCAGTATTGGTATCTATATTCTAGAGATTATTTGTCCATTATAAAATTGTCATAGAGGCCTGTGTTCCAGGTCAGGCAGGGTACAATACTATTTAACTGTAATAGATTCACCCCTGTTGAAATGTGTTGGGCTCCAACACAAAGAGATGCAATCACCCTCCTTTTATTTCTTCAGTCAGTCCTCCACACACTGGCACTGGCTCGCTTACTCACTCTTCTCCTGCCCAGAGTTCAAAGGTCAGTTAGTATTACATGATCCTCTACTTCCCCCCCTGACACTGCCCCCCTGGCACTGCCCTGAGCCTGTGTCTGAAACTAGGGATGTGACAAATGAAAAACAAATATATATCTTTAAACATATATTTTTTTCTTAGTTTAAATGCTATGAAAAAAAGAAAAAAAAATTGCATGTGAATTCGCAAGGCAAAATATGGTCCTGCGTATGACCGCTAGGGGTTGATGCAGTTCCATCTACCTCAGTCATGGCTACTCCGTCCATCCATCCTTGGGTCTCACGGTGCGTCCCTTTCAGATGGTTAAGCATTGCACCTGTACTACATTTACTGTACATTTGCATTTTATCACCTTCTCATTTACCTTCTCAAATTATTGTCATACAGGACTTCGCTGCTGTCACTTGCCTTTCTCTGCCATTTTCCCAACTGTTAACGATAGTGACGTAGTGGTGGAGAGTCAACTCCAAACGGAATGCTGTATCTCGCAATTTCTTGGCTTGCATGTGTCTCGCAACTTCAGTAAAGCAGGGCCCTATCATCAATGAATAGGCTAGGATATTCTACACGCAACAGACCGAAGACTGAACACACATTCACATCATGAGCAAAGAGAAGGAGCAAGTGAGCGGAGAGAGGAGTGGGCAGGCAGAAAGAATTGCATGTGTCTTGGTAATATGTATCGCGCATATTACTAAAGTAGCCTAAAGTTCACGTCTTCCTCTTTGGTTTTATTTCAATTACACAAATTTCTTCTAAATGCTAACAATCCCAATTTAATTTAAACGTTCACACCCATCTGACACATCCACATCCCATCTGTGATAGCCTCTCTGACGGCTGTCACTGCCCTGGCAGCTCCCTCCCTGGCCATGGATGAAACCCAATCTCCTTCACAGAGGAGAGACTACAGTATGGCATGCTGTACATAATGGTATTACATGGATGGCTTTTGGTATTGCTGCGAACACCAGACAGAAATACGACCCATAATTACTGTCTGGCAGCGTTTCATGTTAGCTCAGGAGCCCAAGGGGGGAATATGGCCTTATGATGTTTTCTATGGTTCTTTGTTTGCCCCTGTACGCCTGCAGACCATTTCAAGGAGATCTGTCCCGCTGGCCACGGCTACACATACTCGCGCTCCGACGTGCAGATCTCCCTGAGACAGCTGGAGGAAGAGGAGCTGAGGAGGACTGGCGTTTCCTGGGAGGCCCAAAACCCTAGCCACCCCCAACTGCCCCAGCAGCCAGCTCAGCCCCCGCAGCAGCTGCCCCACGTCCCACAGATCCCACAGTACCCCTACCACCGCCAACCACATCAACCACAGCATACACTACACCCCCACCAACCACAACACCCACAACACCCACAGGAGATACCCCACCACCCCCAGACCCCACAGTACCCTCATCAATCCCACAAACCCCACCATCCACAGCACCCGCAAGAGCTCCCCCAGACTCCCCAGATCCCCCAGTACCCTCACACCCCCCAACAACCACAACACCCTCTCCATCCAGTCCCAGACACCCAGCATCCAGCTGGGGAGACCCCCAGCCAGCCTCAAGGTGAGAACAATTATATTGTTAGGCATATTTTATTGAGGTATTTGTGTCCAAATAAGGTAGCAAGTCGACCATTGATAATATTATTTCTACAACATACTGTATTAAAATGGGTCTGAAGTTACGAGGTTACACAATGGAAAACCTTTTAGTAGACGAGGATAAAGTAGCTATTTACACAGACGAAAACATCAACAGGATGTTTTTATCTCCACAAATAACAGGTTTATCCTCATCTACTAAATATCAAACAGTATTCGCTTCCCCTATCTGTCAGAATACACCTCCCATAAGCATTTGAGCAGAGTACTTAATCCACACAGGTCAAACATCTGCGACCTCTGGATCTTCTGTGAAACATTCTTCTGATTTACAGTTATGAGATAAATTATCGGCATGGCCCGAGCAAAATTATTTATATAAGGAGACCATAAATATTTAGGGATTGTGTCTTCACTATCTGAGATATCTGTTTCAAATGTTTCCATAGGCTCTATAGTACATGATCAGAGTCAAGGTCTTCTCCCTGGCTTTAGGGATAAATGTGCTGTAAGATGAGTTTTATTGGAAACAAAGACCTTAAGATGGCGTCTAAACAGTAAAACGCCCGATGAGAACATGGATTGATATCTCAATGACAATGCATGGTAATGCTAACCGAATGTCAGTTTTCTCTACTGATAACACGGCCGCTTCTCTCTCTCCAAACAGATGTGGAAATATTGAACCCGGTGAGTTCCTCTTCTCTCAGAAAAAAATGTTTATGTTAGAAGAAAATCACAGCGTCTTAGCTTTAAGACTCCTATGGTATTAAGTAATTGCAATCGATATGAAAAATACATTTATGGTAAAAACTGTCAAAAGAGAGAAACAAATTTTGTTATAACCAAATTCGAACCTATTCTTGCTTATTCCACAGCGTCCTGTTGCGACTGACTCCCCACTGAAGTACCCAGGTAATGTATCTAAATCCCAATCCATCAAAGAACCTCGTCACAATGGTGTCTGTTCATATTCATAACTCTTAATCACAGTTTCAGCCTGTAATTTACTGTGGTGTTTTTACACAGTGATCCTACACCTCATGGTGCATTGATAAAACCAATGAGAGTGCCAGAGAAAACAGAGATTCATCAAGTAGTCAGGCACATGGAGTCCTGATCCATTTTCTATAAATTGCTCACACAAAGCACACAGCAGAGGCAGCCTGCCCCGGGATTCCCCTGCCAATGAAAACATTGACAGTCTGTAGGTTGAGTCCATCTATGGGTCCAGCTGATTGATGTCTGTTATCTGTTTTTAGCAAGCATAAAGGGCATATTTCATCTTTATATCACTGCCATGCTACCGTAGGAGGACCTTGTGAGTGATTGTCATGCCATTGCCAGTTGGAAAAGCAGATACTGGGTCACTCAGGGGAAAGTAGCAGCAGCCAAGGCTGTTGGATATCCAGTGTGCTCTCCCCATTGGCCCATTGACACGTTGACACCTCGTCTTTCTATCTTTCGCTCTCTGTCTTTCTTCTCTCTTTCTCTCTATGTTTCTCTCTCTGTCTCTCTCCCTCTCTCTTGTCCTCCAACTTTGTCTCCAGTAGATGTGGTAGAGAAAGTGACTCCTGACTCTCCCATCAACCTGGGGCCTGAATCTGAGGGCAAGGACACAGCCTCCATCAATGTGGCCACTCAGGTCACAGGTGAGAGGCATGGTCACAATACACTTCATGGTCTCCACTGCACTGGCCACTGTGCCTCAACATCCACTGATGCTAGATGAGTACAGTACATTAGCAGACGCAGATTTAGTTTGATTTAATGGGGTGACAAGCTTTGGTAATTCAATGAATTGGAACAGTCTACTCATAATGCTCCCCAATAACTATTTAAATGTAGAATTGCAATTAAACTTTATGCTTTCTAGATACAAATGGGATTTCTCAGTTCATTTGTGACTGATGAATGTCCAACAGGCCTGTTTGATAGACATTTCTTAGGGCTGACCCGTAGTTTAGCAAGGGGAAGCAAAGGATGTGTTGTCCTCTTCGTGGACCTTCTCCCCCAAGCCAACTTGGCTTCAGGCTTCCGAGCAGCACAGAGGGCGAGAGGGCGAGAAACCAGAGAGAGTGTGCCTTTTGGAAGAGGAAACTGTCTGGACTGGACAGACGCCAGGCCTGCATGAAAAGAAGAGAGAGAAGACTGTGTGTTTGTGACTCGCGGTCATCCTATGGAGAGGGTCAGAGCTCTGAGTCAAACACAGCAGCCCACCCTCAGCTCATGTTTACATGAACCACTTTGGACTGAAACAAACAACTGACAAGTCCAATGACAGGCTTAACAGTGCATGGCCCCTCCCTGTCATCCTGACTCTTAGTGAGCGCCCCCTGCCACATGTTTGAACACTACACCGCAGTAAAACGTGTCCCCTCCATGCAGCCTGCCATAAAACAGCCTGCGCGTTTCCATGGAGAAAAACACGTGGTGGTCGAGTAAACTTCCTTTGGAGTAGATAGTGTTTAAGAAGAGTTGTGTGGAAAAGACAACTTAATAGGATAGGACGAACACGGCATGTCTGTTGGTATTGTATTGTATTGTATTGTATTGAATGTTCACACAGGTAAGTCAGTGTCAGTATCTCCTCACAGATATTGACAAGTGCTCCATCACTCCAACCATATGTGGCCATGGGCTGTGCGTACCAGTGCAGACAGGCTACACCTGCTACTGTGACCCCGGCTACAAGCTGAGCGCGCTCCAGACCAACTGCATCGGTAAGACGGGAATAGCTGGGTGGGCAAAGGGGGCTTCTGTCAGCTCTCCATATCATTGTCTTAACACGAGCCTCGCCGTTCACACCACATACGATACAAGCACAGAGGCCTTGAGAACTCAAGAGCCAAGTGAAAGCGATCCCTGTGTTTATGTTGACCCTTTATGCGACGCCTGACAACAAGGTCGGAGCAATCCAGAGAGCTGCCACGGAGCTGTGATCCGTTACCTCACTCTGCAGTCGCCGTCCAAACCCTGCTCTGGCCCATCACTGAGGAATGCTTGCACTCCACTCTGCACTGTGGAGGGGCTCCAGAATGAAGGGTTGGAAAGGACAAGGTCTCCAGTGGTGAAATGGAACTGAAATGGAACACTCTTGCCTTTCTCCCCCCTCTTTCTTTCTCTCTATGTCTATCTCTCTCTTTATTTGTGTCTTTCTGTCTCTCTCCCCTTCCTCTCTCTCTCTCTGTCTGTCTCCCTCCTTCCCTGTCTCTGTCCAGATGTGAATGAGTGTGAGGGGGACCCTTGTGGAGGGAAGGGCCGTTGTGTGAACACCTTTGGCTCCTACACCTGCCAATGCTACAGCGGCTACAGCCAGGTCATCACCCAGAACAGGAAGTTCTGCCAGGGTGAGATGGGGAAAAGCATGCTGGGTGCTGTAGTTTTAGGAAGGGATGTTCACCCAGTGATGTTCTCACTGCTCACATAAATACTGTACTAGCTGGTGCTCTCACACGAGAATACTAGCTAAAGCCCTCCCCAGAGCGACCAGGGGAACTGAGAGACAGATTTAAATATGAATGATGCTCTAAGAAGACACATTTGAGCTTTTTAAACGTGCTATATAAGTGTAATGTGTCATCATTTTCAAACAGTCTTTTATGTTGTATTTCAAGGCAATTTAAGGCCAATTTCAGACTAGCAATGTTTCTCTAATGAGCCATATTCATAGAACAATAGCCACTCTTTGTTACTTCCCTCTCTGACCTGTTCCGGGGATTCTGTGCAGATATAAATGAGTGTGACATGGCCAACAAGTGCCAGGATGGTGACTGTGTCAACACGGAGGGATCTTACACCTGTGAATGCAAGAGTGGCTACGCCAAGTCCTGGAAAGGGCCGTGTGAAGGTGAATCCAGCACAGAGACAGACAACCTTGATACTCTTTACTTTCAGAACATCACAATGCTGGCCATGGGTGTTTATTGGCTGCACTGGGTTCATATCTAATCCAGCCACAGAACAGACATTGTTGTATTTTCCTCAGCTCTGAGCCAGGGGAAAAACAAAGTGTAGACTTTAAATAGGAGGCAATACCAGAGGGAGGATATGGGCATGATTATTGGTGTGTGTGTGAGCGTGCGAGTGCCCTTGTAAATGTAGAGACTAGATCCAGGCTTATCTTAATGGTATTTCCTCAACTCCACTCTCTCCTCTCCCTCCCCTGTTCCATTGCCAGACGTAGATGAGTGCCAGGGCCCCAGTCCGTGCCCCAGTGGAAGGTGTGTCAACACCCCAGGCTCCTTCCAGTGCCAGGCCTGTGGCCCCGGGTTCAGGGCTGCCAGCGGGAGATGTCTGGGTAAGATGGGCCTCCAGGGGCCATGCCTGGAAATGAGCTGGGTTTCCCTCTTAAACTTCTTTATGATTTGATAATATTCCCCCAGCCTGCCTGGCACACTTTACGTAAGCAAAGCTTACAGTTGGCAACACCAGAAATGACCAATAAGATGTCATCAGTGCAACCGTGAATGGTCTTAAGGACATGTTGACAGGCCTGATACTCTACAGTTTGCAACCAAATTGGACTGTCTGAATTAGATTTTTCACTTATGGCTTTGCTCTAAGTGCTAGAGTCATTAAGGATAGTGGAAAACGTATTTCATGCTGTTATACTCTTTTCAAAGGGGTTAATATTGGATGTTTTATGTGCAGGGGACTACCACAGCACCCCAACCACAGCGCTCGCAGGAGAGGCCTTGGCGGGGCTTGAGTGATGGCTCTCTCATAGCGTGGGCAGTGATTTAGTGACTCATAGGCTAGGTCCTTCTCTCCCTCACTCTCCCTCGCTCTATTATTTTTGTAATATCAGCCAATCCCTAGCCCCCAGGGCCAGACCCATATTGTTCAACCCCCTAGAGTCGATGTCCACGCCCCCGCTGAAATTTTATGAGCATAATTAAAAAATCTCCATAAAAATCTTTTTACATTGGATGCGTCTTAATATGCCGATGTCTCACTTCCGCATCTGCAGTGAAAGGTAACAGATGTTTGTCAGACCAAACCGGTCTTCTCACAATATCGTCTGTAGCGTTCGAACGATTTGGGCCACACACTAATATGACCCCTCTGTGGAAAGGTGAGACTCTCATGAACACGTACAGTGGGGCAAAAAAGTATTTAGTCAGCCACCAATTGTGCAAGTTCTCCGACTTAAAAAGATGAGACAGGCCTGTAATTTTCATCATAGGTACACTTCAACTATGACAGACAAAATGAGAAAACAAATCCAGAAAATCACATTGTAAGATTTTTAATATATTTATTTTCAAATTATGGTGGAAAATAAGTATTTGGTCACCTACAAACAAGCAAGATTTCTGGCTCTCACAGACCTGTAACTTATTTTTTATTTTTGGGGGGACTATCTGTTGTTCCGTGTAGTGAATCTGTTATTCAATGTGTTTGTATGGGCTAATAGCAGTAAGGCCAAATAAAAATTAAAAAACATACTTAAATTCTAAATGAAATAGCTAAATGATCCTTGTATGACCTTCTTAAAACAATTCCATATAGCTTAGTAGAACCCCCCCCTCTGGCTTAGACAGTGCTTAGACTGTTATGGGTTAAACATATCACCCTTGTTATTGCTGATCTTTTCATATCATCTGCTGCTGTAAAAGATTGTTTGTAATACTTCAATTTGTGAGAGTCAAAATATTTTCCCTTGGCCTCAGCCTTAAACAAACAGCCTATTATTTTTGGATGGCTCCGGCCTCTGCAGTGGAGCCCAGCGGGGCTATGTCTTTATTACTTGGTCAAGGGGAGAGGACTGGAGTGATGACTGAGATGAATGAAGGGGTCAAGGGGTCAATATTACCCAACTGTTAAAAGGCCCTGTCAGACAAAAAGGGCTGTGGTTAGTCACCCATATAACTGCCACTGTTATACTATAAAACCACTACGAGGGTTTATAGGGCTTCAATACACAATGCATGACACACTATACAAGGTCTGTAGCATGCTGAACGAGCCAACGTCCCAGTGTAGCAACCCCCACCCAACCTTGAGGTGTTCCTGTTACGTAAGATGCTCCAGGCTGGTATTGTGACATCTTCTCCTTCTCACCTCCTCCAGAAGAATATTGTATATTTTAGCGTCTGAGGTGATTATTGTGTAAAGGTCAAGTCCTCCCTGACTGAGCTGGCCTGTGAAAGGTGAACTTATCCAGGCAGGTTTTCTGGTCCGTTCTACAACTTCTTCCCAATGACTCCTAGGATAGAAGAAGGCTCGACCTTACAGGCTCTTTGATTACTCCAGTCGTATTACTTTCCCTTCAAAGAAAACACTACATGGGCTCCATTATTTTCTGCTAGTAGGTCTTTAAACAAATACAATCAAGGCACTCATAGCGTTCTATATTGTGATGTGGAGTATGACTAGCTGCTGAGTTGCACTTCCTCTGGAAATGAGGTGGAACAGAGGAGCTAAATACAGTTGGTTCAAAACCCCCACTAATATCCACATGGGTGATGGAACTCAACTAAAACGGGGGACCATGTATGCAAGCAGCGTGTGTGTTCTCTATGTTTGTTTCCAGTGTTTGCCTCAGTCAATTGCCTGTAGCACAGTAGTTGGAGCCCAATTGGCTGCGTTGTGGATAAGCCTAATTGGTTGTGCGATAGAGAGAACAGCTCCAGCCTCATGTCGGGCTTATCGTAGAGGACTGAGAGATGCCAGGAGATTGCAGAAACAAAGTTTTGGGCCGTACTGACAGACGTCTGGCTAGAGCCGTCGTGAGACGAGACACACAAAGCCCTGCCTGTATTCCACTGAATGTTTTCAGTGCAGTAGCCCTCTGTTTCTACTGTGTCGTTCACCTCACACTGAACCTGCCCACACAACTGTGTTGAGAGAGTTGTACTCTGCCCACTCACACACTCACAGACACACAGATGCTCTCTATCACACGCACAGAGGAAGGAGCTGCCTGGCAAATTCTTAGAGAGCCATGAAATATAGTCTTTGTTTTATGCCTTTTGGAGTCCACTAAAACGACATTTCTGTATGATTTCTTCCACAAAAATAACTTGCTTTTGACATTGTCATGAGTATTGACTTAGAGCATGAATTGGAAAGATTAAGGCGGGGCAATAGATAATAACAAACATTCACAGGGTACAGTATATTCCAACTAATCATGTTGTGGGTTCTGGGTGTTTTACTGTCTGAAATCTGTCACAGTGAAACTCATGTGTCTTTGTGCGTGGTGACCTCAATGTTGGTGACCTGTCTTGACCCTCAGATGTCAACGAGTGTTTGGACCAATCGGCGTGCGCCCACGGTAGGTGTGTCAACTCCGAGGGCTCCTACAGCTGCAGCTGTTACCAAGGATACCAGGCTTCTCTGGACAACAGCAGTTGCCAAGGTACTTGTTTGTGAAAACATAAGTCCCACATCATTCATTCTCCAGTTTCGGTATTAAAATAAACAGTTCTCTGAAGCGGAAATGGTGCTACTGAAGAAGCCTTTGAGGCCCAGGGGGTTTTAATAAATGTTGTTAACAGTGAGGAGGAGTGGTGGTTTAACAAGGTCCTCCAACATACGGTCTTTTCTCCAGATGTGGATGAGTGTCTGCTCCCTGGAGCCTGCCTCCATGGCAGGTGTGTCAATCTGGATGGCTCCCACAGGTGCAGCTGTAACCCTGGTTACCAAAGCGCTCCTGACGGCAGGGCCTGTGAAGGTCTGTAAAAGATTAGATGTGTGGAATACAACCCTTCACGGCATGCTGCTGTTCTCCTCGAGCTCTGAGCTCTCTATGGCTCTTTTAATGCCTCGTTGTTGTTTTTATTAGATGTTGACGAATGTGCTACACCTGTGTGCCCCGCGGGAATTTGCACCAATTCCGAAGGTTCCTACTCATGCAAGAACTGCCGACCTGGATTCCAGCGATCAGCGGATGGACAGAGATGTGAAGGTATGAAACCCGTACAACCTTTGGCATTTCAGGCAACACACTGAAGGATCATCATCCACCATAGACAGATAAAGCATTTCAGACAGTGTGTAGCCTCCTACTGTTCATTCTTCATGTCAATCTGTCATTTTATTCCAGATGTGGATGAGTGCTCCAAGGCAGACGTGTGTCTGGGAGGGGTGTGTGCCAACACAGAGGGCTCCTTCACCTGCACCCGCTGTAAAGACGGATACAGGGTGTCCCAGGACAGGCAGAGGTGTGAGGGTGAGTCCAGACAAAGCCTTCCCCAGCTGGAACATTCACCCACGCCTTCTGTAAAGGATGCCCTTTGCGTGCATCAACTGTATATCTGTCTCTGTTACTGTGATCTAGGTGTGTCTTAGAACTGTAACACAATACTTGTATAAAGTTTGTTTGACAATAGTAATTAATGTCTGTGCTGGTCTGGTGTCTCCTCCAGATATTGATGAGTGCCAGTCTGGGTCTGTGTGTGCTAATGGGATCTGTCTGAACTCTGAGGGCTCCTTCTCCTGCATCACCTGTCCCTCAGGCTACAGCGTCTCCCTAGACGGAGAGCTGTGTGAAGGTCGGTCCATTCTCCCTGAAACCACATCTAATGGTCCATCAAAGGAGTGGTGTTTTACTTAAACGACCATATTGGTGTATTACAGATATTGATGAGTGTGAGCTGCCCACTACGTGCCCCAGGGGAACATGCACCAACACTGAGGGTTCCTTCACCTGCACCACCTGTGGGTCAGGCTATAGAGTGACTGAGGATGGGCTGGAGTGTGATGGTGAGTCTTGGACGCATTTCCTGCGTACATGTGAGTTGGTGTGTGCGTGCGTGTCTGAGTTTGTGCATTTGTGTGCGTTAGCAGGCCATGTGTTACCGAGTACTCTATGAGCATGTTAGGCTCTGATCTCTGCCCTGCCTGTGACAGATGTGAGTGAGTGTGCCAGGTAACGCCCCCATTGGGCCCCGCGTGAGTCCAGTCAGGCCTCTCTCCCACATCGCCTTTTGTTAACAGCAGGCTCAGGTTGTCTGTAAATGATGTCAGGTGTGACGGCTTGGACCCAAAGCCCCTCTCCTTAGCTAAAGATCCCAAAATACTCCTCCCAGACATCACATCATAACTGGATCCTGCATCCCTCTCCCTCTGGCACCATCCATCTGATCCGCGTTCAAAAGAAAGAGACATGGGCTTCAAATAAAACACAGTGAAGTCAGCCTGTCCCACTGATAGATCAGCTGGAGAGATAGATGTGTTGACAGTGGAACTCTATGCCATATCAATTAGAAACGGATCGAAATGATTACATGTGGCATGTGGTCATGTTTTCCACCAGGCATTCTATCCTCTGCTACAGTTCAGGTATGTAGTTCACTGGCCTTCTCTCTCTGTTTCTCTGTCCTGTTGTTCAGATGTGGATGAGTGCTTGGTGGCTAACGTGTGCCCAGGCCAGCTGTGTCGGAACAGTCCTGGATCCTTCTCCTGCAGCAGCTGTGGGACTGGCTTTACCCTGTCTGAGGTTGGCTCCCACTGCCAGGGTAAGACTGTCTAACCTCTGGAACACACTCACCTCCGCCCTCCTATTCTTCTCCCCAAGATGAACAGCACAGATCCAGTTCATACTCTAATGTCATTTAATGGAAGGGTGGATCGAGACTAGGAAGAAGATCTCCTTTTTTGAAATGTTTTTGCCCTGGGAAAATCCTGAAAACAAGTCCAAGTCAGACTTTGATTGGATTTTAATGGATGTCTTCATGCCAGGGAAAGATTAACGGCTTAATTTGAAATGAAACCAACCACTCCCCAGCTCCTACGCAGCCAGCACAAACTGTGGAACTCCTCTGTTGACCCACAGGCAAACCAAAAGCCATTCCATTCACTTAACAATGGCCTTCACTATTTCCCCTGTAAGAAATACAATCTGTACCAGAGCAAGGAATTTCCAATGATCACATAACAGAGAGCCATGAGTGTTTGTTGATACAGTAATTATACACCACCTGTAATAGCTTGCTGTTTTGGAATAGATGCCTGTCCCGCATACTTCTCTCCACCCTTTTTAATAAAGCACTGTCAGTGCAAGCTAATAAAGGAGGCTTTGCTTACTGTACGTGCAGACTGACTCCTTGCGTTCAGCCATTAGTCATGTTATCAGGCCAGAGGCAGACTGAGAGACTGACTCCTTGCATTCAGCCATTAGTCATGTTATCAGGCCAGAGTCAGACTGAGAGACTGGCTCCTTGTATTCAGTCATGAGTCATGTTGTCAGGCCAGAGGCAGACTGAAAGAGTGGCTCCTTGCATTCAGCCATTAGTCATGTTGTCAGGCCAGAGGCAGACTGAGAGACTGGCTCCTTGTATTCAGTCATGAGTCATGTTGTCAGGCCAGAGGCAGACTGAGAGACTGGCTCCTTAGGCTAGATCTGACCTCACTCATGTTATGATGCTCTCCCTCTTTTCTCTCTTCTCCCTCTCTGTCTCCATCTTTATCTCTTCTCTCTATCCCTCTCTCTCTCCTCTGTCTCCATCTCTCTTCTCTCTCTCCTCTCTTTCTCCTCTCTTTCTTTCATTCTCTCCTCTCCTCTCCTCTCCTCTCCTCTCCTCTCCTCTCCTCTCCTCTCCTCTCCTCTCCTCTCCTCTCCTCTCCTCTCCTCTCCTCTCCTCTCCTCTCTCTCTCTCTCTCTCTCTCTCTCTCTCTCTCTCTGTCTCTGTCTCCATCTCTCTTCTCTTTGTCTCTCCCCCCCCCCTCTCTCTCCTTCAGACATAAATGAGTGCCTGTCCCCAGGGGTCTGTCCCATGGGCGTTTGCAGCAACACAGAGGGCTCCTACTCCTGTATGACCTGTGACCTTGGCTTCACGCGGGCGCCCAATGGGCTCACTTGTGAAGGTACTACTTTTTTTACTTGGGACTAAACTCTAATGACCCTTCAATCCAGCGGGAAGTTCACCTCTTCTGCTGATGATTTTATTTGTAGTCAGTCACAACTCTGCGTGGTAGACGAGTACCTGCAGATCAGTGGAGGCTGGAACGGAGCAAATGGAATGGCATCAAACATCTGGAAACAATGTGTTTGATGTATTTGATACCATTCCACTGATGCCGCTCCAGTCATTACCACGAGCCCATCCTCCCCAATTAAGGTGCCACCAGCCTCCTTTGCAGTAGATGCGATTTGAGTCGTCATAATTCCCTGATGTAAAAGATGAAAATAATGTATATTCATGTGGTAGGTTGTGACACTTTCCTTGAAGTTTTGGCCGCTTTATTTGGAGGACAAACTGAGGACCCACTTGGATTAAGACCTAATGACCTCCCAGCTGTGGTGGGAATGTGTCACACTACATTACCCACTGTGTGTGTCTGTTTTCCCTACGTGTCCCCCGGCAGACATCAACGAGTGTGAGGACCGCGGTCTGTGTCTGGCAGGACAGTGTACCAACAACCCTGGTTCATACAGCTGCTCCTGTCCATCGGGCCTGGAGATGGTGGACGGGACATCTTGCAGAGGTACACACACTCACACCCTCTCTCTTAGGATGGGGGGGGGGGGGGGGGTGTGACGTCCTCTCCTGTTCAGCTGTGTGTGTATTGATGAACTGTCCTTGATTAACTATCCGATTAGCCTGTCATGTTGTCATGTTTGCCTCTGTGTGTGTGTATATGTATTACAGATGTGGATGAGTGTCAGTCTGGGGGGATCTGTGGAGATGGGGACTGTCTAAACACAGAGGGTTCCTACCTCTGCATCTGCCCTGATGGATACACCACAGGCACCACAGATGGAATTGGCTGCCAAGGTGAGAGAGAACAAAATATACTGTTTATAACTAACTACCAACTTGTTTGAATGTATTACCACAATTAGGACAAGCCACAAGCCCCGCTCCTGTCTGGGTGAGGGCATACAGTGCATGTAGAGGGCAGCTTGTACTCCCTGACCCTGTCTCTCTCAGGGCTGACCCCTCTCCCCCTTGACACCCCCCCCCCCCCTGCTCCTGCTCTGGGGTGCCTGGGTGTCCACTTGTTCCCCAGACCAGTTAGGCAGCAGTCATAAAACACAGCCATTGTTTCTAACAGGCCATGGCCAGACATCAACCGTCTCACTGCTCCCCCTCTCTCAGCTCCACTGGACCAGGTTTGATGTCATTCCAGCCGCACCCATTGCCCTGGTCACAACAGAGGGGGGAAAATGCTGCTCCTAATTGTTGGCAAGAGAACTAGCTAGCCTTTCACTGAAACCTTCTGGAGCATTAGCTGTCAAAATACAGAGGAATTGAACCCTCTGGGAGAATCAATATGAAGGGAACATAACTCAGGCTAAATGTCTGATCTGCGTATTATTGATTCTGGTATAGTTTACTGCTGAAGGGTACCTAAAGTTAGCATAGCCTGGATGAAAAAACATTGGGCATTACACTGAGCATGTTATCCCTCTAGAGTGATGTGAAGCAGGTAAGCATAGAGCAGGGCCACTCTCTGGGGGTAGAGGATCCTGGAGGGGGTTATGAGGGCCCGAGACCTCTTCCAGCATTCATTTACATTTTAGTCATTTAGCAGACACTCTTATCCAAGGGCACATCAACAGATTTTTCACCTAGTCAGCTTGGGGATTCGAACCAACAACCTTTAGTTTACTGGCCCCACGCTCGTAACCGCCAGGCTACCTACCGCCCCATACGTACTCAGCAGGCTAGGCATCCCCTTCCCAGTACCCAGTACTGATGGCTGGGCTCTCCCTGATGTCCCCTGGCCATGTACTACAGCACCACAGCAGTGAGCAAGGCAGACCCAACCTGCACACTCCCCTGGCCCTCTGCCACAGCAAATATTTCCCTTTAATTGTCCTATAAATCAGATGCTGGGTATATTTTCATGCCGTCTGCTGTTGTGTGTGCAGCGCTGACACAATGAAAGCCAGGCCTCTCTGCCATGGGCCCTGCAGGGAGTGGAGAGGGGGTACATGGGAAGGCGGGGGAGCCCTAAGTGTTTGGTCTTCTGGTTGGAACACAGTTGGACTGGCTGAATAGATGGTTGCTTACAGGGCTATGGGCACTTTCACTGTCTGGGACTCAACAGTGGACATAGGACTAATATAAATCACAAAGATGAACTAATCACTTGTCAATCTAGTATAACCTGCCATTCAGCTCTGTTTGAGATAAATCATTGCTATAAATGCTTTGTTATGGAATCACATAGTTATTAAACTGGAACATACATTAAGGTGTTTACCTAGGCACTTCTCAGACTGTTTTGTTCCCTGTACCTCCATACATGTGTTTACTATCTACCTTGAGAGATTTGTCTCATTATCAGCCCTTGGCAGAAGAAGAGGGGCTTTTCATTCGTGTTCTATTTTTGTTGCTTTTCTGCCTTGCCCCCCCCACTTATTATTCAGTCCAAATACCTGGTAAGTTATGTTGTAATGTGGCAATTATCCACCAATCTACATTTAATCAAGCATAAAGCCATCATTATAAATGTTTTACTAGTCGGAGTGAATGTTCCCAGACCAATAGCTAACCCAGCAAACCGGGAACAATCCCAGGACATTATCTAAGATTCCCATTAAGTTTTAGTAAGGATTTGATCTAACATTATGATTATAACATCCGAAAAACATTAAAAGTAAATTGTTGATAACCAAATCGTATTTTTTCAGTATATAACCATGGCAGTATGGTCAGTCGTTAGCCTTGTTAGACATAACTAACCCAGGGATATACTGTTAACTGGGTTATTCACCATCACTTTGCCCAGACTCTTTATATGCTACCTACTTCTGGGCCATAATTACAAGGTATCCAAGACTATGAGGGCTGATCTAGGATCACTTTGTTTTCTTAGCTAATGAAAAATAAGATAGCTGGGACCATATCAAGCTTCTCAAATTAGGAATTATATCGGGTGTGTAAACAGTACATTTTTACAGAATGTTTTATTTTCTACAGTTAAATCTAAATTCTGCCTGGACTTCTATATCTAAATGAAATAAAGACATCCTCTCTTCTAGTAGATTATATCTGAGCTTCAATATCACCGTTTTTTTCCCTTCAAAAGAACATGGTTAAAGAATATGTGAGATTGAACCTGCAATCTTCAGATCTACAGCAAGATCATCAACCCTCGTTGTATAATCATCAACTCTCGTTGTATAATCACCAACCCTCGTTTTATAATCACCAACCCTCGTTGTATAATCATCAACCCTCATTGTATAATCATCAACTCTCGTTGTATAATCACCAACCCTTGTTTTATAATCATCAACCCTCGTTGTATAATCATCAACCCTCGTTGTATAATCATCAACCCTCGTTGTATAATCATCAACTCTCGTTGTATAATCACCAACCCTCGTTTTATAATCACCAACCCTCGTTGTATAATCATCAACCCTCATTGTATAATCATCAACTCTCGTTGTATAATCACCAACCCTTGTTTTATAATCATCAACCCTCGTTGTATAATCATCAACTCTCGTTGTATAATCACCAACCCTCGTTTTATAATCACCAACCCTCGTTGTATAATCATCAACCCTCATTGTATAATCATCAACCCTCATTGTATAATTACCAACCCTTGTTTTATAATCATCAACCCTCGTTGTATAATCATCAGCACGACTGGACAGTTTTTGTGTTATGAGAAAATTTGCCAGATCTAACTAATGTTCTGGGAACTTGCCTAAAACAAATTCTGGTTTGCTGGGAAGGTACATCGTTTTTTAAAAAATATTTCCTGTTTGCCAGTACAGTAAAGTGTTCCAAATGGGCAGTGTATCTTACTCTCAGACAAACCCTTGACTGCACACATCATTTTTCTTCATGGTAAAAGAGAATGAGATTCTCAATGGGTGGACTGATTCATATTGTACCAAAGGAGATAATACTTCAAGACTGTAATCAACAAAGAAAACTTAACAATCATTGCCTTTCACACGTTCCTCTCCCATTGTCTCTTTTTCTCTCCGTCGCACTCTTCCCTCGTCTCTCTCTTTCACTCTCTCTCTCCCCCCTCTCATCCTCCTTTCTCCTCTAGATGTTGATGAGTGCAGCAAGGATGGCGTGTGCTCCCATGGTCAGTGTCTAAACACGGATGGCTCCTACATCTGCCTTTGTGAGACTGGCTTCAAGTACTCTGTAGACACAGCCGACTGTGAGGGTAAGAACACTCTACCAACCTCATGCCTCCCTCACTCTTCCCACAACAAGCCACTGCTTCTGCCCCAGCTGAAAAACTACATTCTCACAACATTTCAGCAGAGTTAATAGAATGTTCTGGTCCATTTAGACCAGAGTTCGCACCACGGTGTGACACGTTGCCTATGATCGATTATGTAGCTGTAATCAGTTTGGTTTCAGTGGTGACGTTCCCTCAGTGAGAGAGTCCAATCCTGGCTCAGAGGCTTTCCTCTGGCTGTAGCCTTGCGTAAGAGAGCTCCAAGTGACTGGAGCTCTCCTTCCCATCTCCCCTTTGTGGGGTGAATTAACCCATTGTAGGATGGAGGTGATTCTCCCTCTGGAACGTCTCCCTTTGCTCCTTCACACGTTTTTCAGTTGCTCCAAAATATTGCTCTTGGCCATGCTGCTGCTGAGCAGCACCACAGGCCTCCTACTCATGCTGGGGGAGCTATTGTGCTGCCTGTGAGGAGTGGGGTTGCTGTGTGTCAGTGCATGTGTGCGTGTGCATGCATGTATGACATAAGCACATGTTTATCTCAGGGCTCCTGGCCGGCCCTACTCATGCTGGAGATCCATGCTGCTGTGAGAGGTGGAGGATAGGATTGATATGTGTATGACATTAGAACACCTTCTGTCTCTCTCCACAGATCAGAATGAGTGTAAGGAGTTTGGTAGCTCAGTGTGTGGCACCTGGCGCTGTGAGAACACCATTGGCTCATACCGATGCTTCATGGGCTGCCAGCCTGGCCTGTATGGACAGGACAACCCAGACTGTGGTAAGTCAGAGTGGACACACAGGCACTGTGCTTAGTCAACAGGTAATGTACTTACTTAATGGATAGCTGAAGGCACCCGAGTATCAGCCTCACTGCTCATTTACCTTGGGGCGGGAGAGGACAGGGCAGTGGTCTGAAAGAAGCACTCTGCATTATCTCGATAGCCTCCCAGCTCACCCCCACCATACAGAGATACTGATATCACTCTGGCACGCATACACAAAGAGGCTCGTGTGAATCAAACGCTATCAAGTGCACTGGGCCTTCCTGGCCAGGGGAGCATAGAAAGGGGAAGTGGACCCTGAAATTGGGCCATTTAGAAAGGGAGCAGCAGTGTCATCCGAGGCAGTGTTTGAGGCCTGTCTGATAATAGGGCCAGGTCTCATCCTCCAGACAATGGGGCTAATGGAGCCCTATTGGCAGGGACCAGGGGTGTAACCTGATCCCAGCTGTTCCCCTCTCTAAGTGGGGCAAGGCTGTCGTTTGATGGGACGTACGGTGCACCCTACCCCTCCCATCCAGCCACCCGCTCCGACCCTCAACCTCCTCAGGTCTCTGCAACTTGAGACACCCGTTCTGGTGGTCACCTGGTCCGGGATGGGTGTAGATGACCGATAAATCTGTGTCTAACATCTGTAAGGTTGAACCAAAAGATTACATGTAATGAAATACAAAATTATTATGTGAAATTGAATGAAACAATAATGTACGTTGATGCTAATACGATGTACAATATTCCATTATATTTCTATATGATAACAATAGCATAATACAGTCGTGGCCAAAAGTTTTGAGAATGACACAAATATTAATTTCCACAAAGTTTTCTGTTTCAGTGTCTTTAGATATTTTTGTCAAATGTTACTATGGAATACTGAAGTATAATTACAAGCATTTCATAAATGTCAAAGGCTTTTATTGACATTTACATGACGTTGATGCAAAGAGTCAATATTTGCAGTGTTGACCCTTCTTTTTCAAGACCTCTGCAATACGCCCTGGCATGCTGTCAATTAACTTCTGGGCCACATCCTGACTGATGGCAGCCCATTCTTGCATAATCAATGCTTGGAGTTTGTCAGAATTTGTGGGTTTTTGTTTGTCCACCCTCCTCTTGAGGATTGACCACAAGTTCTCAATGGGATTATGGTCTGGGGAGTTTCCTGGCCATGGACCCAAAATATTGATGTTTTGTTCCCCGGGCCACTTAGTTATCACTTTTGCCTTATGGCAAGGTGCTCCATCATGCTGGAAAAGGCATTGTTCATCACCAATCTGTTCCTGGATGGTTGCGAGAAGTTGCTCTCGGAGGATGTGTTGGTACCATTCTTTATTCATGGCTGTGTTCTTAGGCAAAATTGTGAGTGAGCCCACTCCCTTGGCTGAGAAGCAACCCCATGCATGAATGGTCTCAGGATGCTTTACTGTTGGCATGACACAGGACTGATGGTAGCACTCACCTTGTCTTCTCCGGACAAGCTTTTTTCCGGATGCCCCAAACGATCTTGACCCCAGGCCATCCTCCAAAGGTCTTTGCCTCACTGTGCGTGCAGATGCACTCACACCTGCCTGCTGCCATTCCTGAGCACGCTCTGTACTGGTGGTGCCCCGATCCCGCAGCTGAATCAACTTTAGGAGACGGTCCTGGCGCTTGCTGGACTTTCTTGGGCGCCCTGAAGCCTTCTTCACAACAATTGAACCGCTCTCCTTTAAGTTCTTGATGATCCGATAAATTGTTGATTTAGGTGCAATCTTACTGGCAGCAATATCCTTGCCTGCAAAGCAATGATGACGGCACATGTTTCCTTGAAGATAACAATGGTTGACAGAGGAAGAACAATGATTCCAGGCACCATCCTCCTTTTGAAGCTTCCAGTCTGTTATTCGAACTCAATCAGCATGACAGAGTGATCTCCAGCCTTGTGCTCGTCAACACTCACACCTGTGTTAACGAGAAATCACTGACATGATGTCAGCTGGTCCTTTTGTGGCAGAGCTGAAATGCAGTGGAAATGTTTTTTGGGGGATTCAGTTCATTTGCATGGCAAAGAGGGACTTTGCAATTAATTGCAATTCATCTGATCACTCTTCATAACATTCTCGAGTATATGCAAATTGCCGTGAGGCAGCAGACTTTGTGAAAATTAATATTTGTGTCATTCTTAAAACTTTTGGCCACGACTGTATATTTAATGTGCCATATACAATTTTTTAAAACATTTTCACTGATTAATTTTAATTAACTTAATCATTAATCATTATGACACACCCCTCACTAATGTCATTGGTTACACTAATTGCACTGTGTGTCTACATAACCTAGTTCAAGTATTCATGACATGACCCTGAGGAAGACACAGTGATGCACAAACATTGGTAAATACCCATTAAATTGCTGGGAGATTATTCATGGAGTGTGCAAGTTTTTTATTTTGACAGTTTATAACATCAGTCCAAAAACAACAGAAGAGCACCGTCTCTATGACAATTGAAAACAAGAGCGCCTATGTGTTTACTGGCAAGGACAGACCATCAGTTTGTGTATGTGTGTCCATGAGAGATGAACATCATTTTACTATATACAGAAGAGTGTTTGATTAATGCTGGTGCACACCCGTTTTCTAAGCAGGTTGAATAGGCCATGGCTGGCGCTGTTGTTCGCCTTTGCCGGCTTGCTTCTCGCTTACCGTAACTTCTCGCTTACCGTAAACTTCTCGCTTACCGCTTACATGATTAAGTTGGTTTTATATGAGGCATATCTGACATTCAACAAACATACAGGCCAAGTATTTGCTCATATCAAAATGGCTTCCAAACCGGCAGGGCCAGCCCTGAAGGGGAGAGAGTTGTGATAGCATGATCTAGTGGAAAGAGCCCCAGATGGGGTGGCCTGAAAGAGAGAGAGAGGGTGTTGAGATGTGGTGAACGTCGAGCAGCCTGTTATATTCTCATCGCCATGCCTCTTTATTTGACTCACAGTGGAGAGCAGAGCCTAGCTGAGCGTCAGCACCCTGGCCGATGACAGAGCCTGGCTTGGTGTGTCCCTCTCTCTTCTGAAGACCATGATGTTGTGTGGCTGGATCCCAGTGTGGAGGGCCTGTTGTGAGAGCTGGCCAGATCCATAACAGCTGCTCACAGCCTCCCCTGTTTTACCATTTACCATCAATTTGGCCTGTCTCCTGCTCGCATAGGCTCAGTTCAATATAGTCTGAATAAGTTGTGTGATGTAAATAGGTGCTGCTGGTTATTGCATTAGGCGCCCACAATAGCCATGTTGTTGTGTAACTGTCTCCTCTCACTTATCTAACCACCAACAAGGTTTTTTTCACAACAGTTTGACCATAGAGGTCACACATTGTGGGCCATGACCCACACACGCTTTAGGCTGAACCTGTTCAAAGGCAACAGCCCAAGTCCAAGTCAAAATAGCTCCAGCCTCTCTGGTCAGTTCCAGTGGTGCAGCCAGCCATGGCCATCTCTGACCCGTTCTCTCCTCACTTCTTTTCTGGTGCCTCTCCTCCTCTCTTCCAGGCTCCCCAGCATCTTCCTGGGACATATATTCGGTACATCCACACAAAGCAGCACAGATGTTGACTCAGAACTTCTCCCCTCCATCCCCCGCTGATCTGAGGACCAAGCCCTCTCGCCTCTCTCTCTCCCCTCCACAGCTCAGCATCTCAGCACAATGGCCACTTGTTCCAGGGCATTATGGGAGGTTATGAGAGATGCTGCCGTCACCCCAATAAAGTGTCTGGGGAGGGAGCTCAATTACTCTGAGGCGTTTATGTCTGCTTGTAAAAATCATCAAATATGAGGCCAGACACTGTAATTTGCCATTTCTTCGAGGGGCGTTGTTTTATTTTTACTCCGATGGGGTGGCGGTTGTCTTTGGCTCTGCTCGCCAAACTCATTTTGTGGTCATAATACAAAAGGGGGAAACAGTCTTAAGCTGCAAATGCGCTCTACCTCCGCCCATTTGAGTTGTTCACTCATCCCTGCTACGCCAGCCTATAGAGACAAACTGTGGGTACTGTATGGGGAAAAACAGTGTGTGCGTGTCAATGTGTTTGTGTTGGAAAAGAAACACGTATCTCATTTTGATCCAGCTGCAGATCGGCGTTTTGGCTATACATTTTGTGTGGCTACAACTTGTCTTTATTAAACTCTCTTCAAGCTCCTACACGAATGTATGGAAATGTGATGTGTTTGAAAAGACATTTAGCACACTGTTGTCCAGATGTAGGGTTATGTTGGGGAATGGGCATAGTACACACAGGTTATAAAACACGGCTTCATCTTGGAGGTGGCCGGGCTCGGCTGGGGAATGAAACAACAGATGAAACAGAGAAAAACGCTCCTGTAAAATAAATATCCCTCCTCATCCCTGGCTAATCCTATGTGTCAAATAACCCTGGCCTGCATATGGGTCCAATCAGGCCATGGGTTTCCCAGGGAACCAGGGAACACAGGGGAGAAGTGTGGAGGGTGTGCCAACAGTCAGCTAGCCACACAGGCCCACCATGTGCTCCACATTACAACACGGCACCGAGACCTTCACTTAACATGCTCACCTGATCTGGCCTGAACCATTACCGGCCCAGGCTGATTTACACTCAGGAAGGGGCTCCTGGGTCAGACCATTATGAGAGACGGGGGTGGGGTGGGGTAATGGAGGAGATGGCCCATCCGCTCAGAAACTCCCATCTAAAGTTAACTTCTCACCCCACCTCAAATCCACCCCCTCGAGCAATTCCGTCTCACATGCTTCCTGTTGTTACTACGGTGATCATGACTTGGAAAGTGTAGGAGAGGGGTTTCAGCTTCCTGCTGTACTGTGTCAGTGTTCATGTTGCTGTATGTTACTGACAGTGCCTGTATTATTAGAGTTAGAGCATACATTATGCATTTCCCACAGGCCATTTAGCATGTGATTAACATGCTCACGGTCTGGCTGGACAGATTAATTGAAGAGTTTAGTAAGGCTGTCAGTCCCAGTGCTTCAGAACATCCATGGAAAGACCATTAAAGCGATGTCCCCTTCCTTTCTGGGATGATGGTTTGAAAGCGTCATATATGCCGCTACACATGTGGAAAAAGAAACATTGCTTCCATGTTTCAGATGGATGACAATCGCGGGGCAGCTGAGAGTTTAGATGACCTTCCTGAGAGACCTCCCAACTGTCTGCTTTACTCACACTGACAATCCCAAACCCCACTTCAGCTTTTCACACATGCTGAAATGTTCTTCAGTGTTACAGTATACACCTCCCATTACTATTAGTCTGTAGCAAGTCCTCAAAATCCAGACGGTGCAGAGGGACTATAGCTACTTAAAACATTTAAATAAGTGAACATTTTAATGGGGAAACAACTACATGTTTTTGATAACGGCCCCTTCTACTGAGTTTGTAAACACAACGTTTGTATTTTGGTGGCTCATGTCCCCACGTCAACTTTTGTCTTCATCGTGTCAGAGCCATTTGGCTGACATCACTAGAAGCACTATTTTGGACCATCTTCGGGGTGGCTGGACAGTCAGGTCTCCCAGAATGCAGTTGTCTGTAATGTAACTGTACAGCAAGGGCCCAAGCCAAGCCCTCTCCATCCCTGCTGAATGGGTTGCTTAATCCAGTCATTCTGGCTGCCTCTTCTCCTTCCCCGAATGATGCAGCATTTACGAGAGCTAGGAGACAGAATAAATTGCTGCTAGACAATATGTGAATGTCAGTTCTTTTTTCCTTAGCAAATCGACTAACGTTATGAATCATTGGCACAACTGTATTTCCATTTGATTCCAATTGATGTGTTAGCATGTTTAATAAGACACACAGGGCTATTAGATGCCATGAAGGTGATTTATACTTTACTGTCTACTGTTCCTGTCATTATGTCATGCCCATAACTTTGTAACATATAGAGAAAATAATACCAAATACTCCTCCATTTCCCCACGACTGCAAATGTCCTGTAAAAGATTCTCTTTCGCTGATTCAGCCATTTTCATTCTAATTAGAAAAGAACACACACAGCATGGAGTCTCTAACAAAGGAGAACTTGGCAAACTTCCCTCAAATTCCGCAACAAAGGTGCCCTTCTAAAAAAAAAAGAGAACACTGCTGAATGTGGCTTTTGTGCGTATTTTACCTTTCTGTGATCTCTAGAGGAAGCACGCGATAACATAAGCGATGATGTAGGAACATAATAATGGTTGTTTGTGTGTCACAGAACCTGGTGAATTGGAAGGTGGTCAGTGCATAAGCAGGTTAAAGTTGACCAGCGGTTTATGTGATTGACCAGAGAACAACCGCAGATGACTGAAGTGTGATCAAACCATATGTTTTTTTAAACAATTATAATCAGCCTGGCCTCTCTAACATTGTCTGTCGTTGACCTCTGCACCATGCACCATACTCCAATGAATACTAAATGATGTATGTAAGAAATTGCTAACAAATGTTACATTTAAACAGAGGGTGGTTGGGAATCAATCAGTGTTATATGGTTCAGTGTTAACCAGAACCAGAACTCAGAACCAAGTTCTGTGCTTTACCTCTCCTCACGCATCCAAATGTACACATAACAAGGCTTTCCCCTGACTTCATTAAACATGCTTTATGATATATGGCTGTGCATGCGAGCGGCTGCACATGGTTTCCAGGTATCGGCCTCTCCCTCCTTTTAAACCAAAACATCTTCTGAATGAGTCCAGATCAGCCCTCCTGCTTAGATTTGTTGCATGCGACACATTTTTGGAATTATAAAAGTAAGATGTAAAATAAGTCAAAATAGGTTAACTGATTAAAATAGGAAACAATGTGGACCAGTCAGAGTTGTTGGACAAATTGTACATTCATTCAAGCCAAATGGAAATCCTATCCTAGCCATTTGGACAAAATATCTCTCAAGTGGCTTATGTGGATGTGGAAGCCAGTCAGTCCCATGTTGTTACATCATCTCAGACCTCACTGGACCAGTAAGTGGGTGACAAGAACTTCTCACTCCATAGACCCCAGCAAGTTTCAAGTTTTATTAGTCGTACTGTATGTACAGGATACGCATCACAGGAGGTCAAATCAAATCAAATCAAATTTTATTTGCCACATACACATGGTTAGCAGATGTTAATGCGAGTGTAGCGAAATGCTTGTGCTGGTTGGTGGCACCTTAATTGGGGAGGACAGGCGTATGGTAATGGCTGGAGCGGAATAGGTGGAATGGTATCAAATACATCAAACAAATGGTTTCAATGTGTTGGATGCCATTCCACAGCTCAATTCCAGACATTATTTCAGAGCCGTCCTCCACTCAGCAGCCTCCACTGATACACATGGTATACACTTTCTAACAAAATGCTTACTTGCAAATTCCTTCTCAACAATGAAACAACAAAAATAAATAATAAAAGATAAGAATACGAACATGAAGTAAATGGCTCAGTAGAATAGAATAGGCATTTTAGCATAAGTAAAATACAGAATAGAATAGGCATTTTAGCATAAGTAAAATACAGGAAGGCACAAGTTATAGTCCAATATGTACACATGTATCAGGGAAGGGGGTGCAAGTGTTTAAATTGTACAGTATTAACAATAGTAAATAAGAATCTGGTAGCAGCAATTGTGATCTGTGTGTGTGTGTGTGTGTGTGTGTGTGTGTGTGTGTGTGTGTGTGTGTGTGTGTGTGTGTGTGTGTGTGTGTGTGTGTGTGTGTGTGTGTGTGTGTGTGTGTGTGTGTGTGTGTGTGTGTGTGCGTGTGTGTGTGTGTGCGCGTGTGTGTGTGTGTCAGAGAAACCCTTAGAGCAGAGGAACCTTAGAGCAGAGGAACCCTTAGAGCAGAGGAACCCTTAGAGCAGAGGAACCCTTAGAGCAGAGGAACCATTAGAGCAGAGGAACCCTTAGAACAGAGGAACCCTTAGAGCAGAGGAACCTTAGAACAGAGGAACCCTTAGAGCAGAGGAACCCTTAGAGCAGAGAGTAGAGGAACCCTTAGAGCAGAGGAACCCTTAGAACAGAGGAACCCTTAGGGCAGAGAGTAGAGGAACCCTTCGAGCAGAGGAACCCTTCGAGCAGAGGAACCCTTAGAACAGAGGAACCCTTAGAACAGAGGAACCCTTAGAACAGAGGAACCCTTAGAACAGAGGAAACCTTAGAGTAGACATGCTGAGAGGCAGCCCTTACAGACCTTTCACCTCTTTAATTGATTGCCTTCGGGGTCAGCAGAATGGGTTCCATCAAATGATCTGGGTCCCCACGAAGCTGTAAACTATCCCATTCTCTTCCTGTATTCATTTTCTCTGTTTGACATGTTATGATGATGGTTATTGTTATTGTAAGTCGTAGCGGTAGTAGTGTTTATTTTAGTATTACAACACACGGTCATTAGCAAGCCAGTCTTGAAATAGTACAGTTATACATGCGTAGAAGATAAACATTGGAATGCATTATGTTATGCTCACCTTTGGGTGCTCTCTTGTTTAGATATTGATGAGTGTGTGAATGAGACCATCTGTGGGGACCATGGCTTCTGTGAGAACACAGATGGCTCCTACCGTTGTCAGTGTGACCAGGGCTACAGCAACCCCCCTGGTGATGCCAGGGCCCATAGCTGTGTGGGTAAGTAACTGTTAAATGATAAACTTCACTGGTTAGCATGGTCAGTGACTGTATACCAATGTGCAGTATGTACTGTATTGTGTGTGTGTGTGTGTGTGTGTGTGTGTGTGTGTGTGTGTGTGTGTGTGTGTGTGTGTGTGTGTGTGTGTGTGTGTGTGTGTGTGTGTGTGTGTAAGCCCACTCGTGCCTGTCAGTGTGCATATGTACGTGCTGTGCATCGGTGTGTGTAAATTTACCCCCCCATCCCCGTCCTGTGCAGACGTGAACGAGTGTGAGATGAGCACGGCGCTGTGTGGAGAGGCCCTGTGTGAGAATGTGGATGGCAGCTTCCTGTGCATCTGCCCCAGCGACAATGAGGAATTTGATCCCATCACCAGCCAGTGCCGCCCGCAGGGTAACACACCACACACAGGGACTTATGGGACTTAAGGGTTCATTCTGTCTATGCGGGATTGAGTTTTCACTGTCTTAATGAGGCATCTCATATTATCATGACATCTGGGGAACTAGCGAGTGGTTTGCATGTTCCCTGTAGTAGATGTTTCTATTGGAAACCTTTCTGCTGAGTTTGACTCCATGCTATTGGATGAATGGAGAGTCATGTTTTATCCCTACAAGGATAAATGCATTGCAGTTCAAGTCTGCAAAAAACAAATTGCAGGAAAACTATTCCAGCCATCCCTTACAGAATTGATTTGCTGTGCTCAGAGCACAACTCCAAGCTCTCACTCATGGTCAAATCTCCCCAGTCAAATCTCCCCAGTCAAATCTCCCCAGTCAAATCTCCCCAGTCAAATCTCCCCAAGTAAAATCTCCCCAGTCAAATCTCCCCAGTCAAATCTCCCCAGTCAAATCTCCCCAGTCAAATCTCCCCAAGTCAAATTCCCCCCAAAGACAAACAAGGATAAGGTATAGCTATTGGCAAAACTGCCATGGAAAGATCTCTCTCAGAAACACTAACAGTGTTCACTGTAAACAGATTACTGAAATACAATGTCAAACTTACCTTGAGTCTGTGGCATTGGCTTGTCTTTAGCTTGACAATGGGCATGTACACACAAGCGAGCCATATTTACATTAATAAGCAGCATGCTCGCGACGGGGATGTTTTTGTTCTCGTTCTGTATTAAACCCCAAGTATGCCTTGTGTACTTTGACCCCATTCCGCTGTTTGCTTTTGACGTGTGGTAATCAATCATGTGAGAATGAATGGTGTGTTGACTCACATGCCAGTGTTTCCATTTGGCTAAGCCCGCTGCTTAACTGTGAATGCCTGAGACCATGTCTGTGGATAAAAGAGCAGCCTCAGCAGTGTCAGCTGAAGGTACTCAGGCCTACTGCCTGCCCTACTGTATGTTGTGGAGCTCCTGACCCAGGGAAACACAGTGGCACTCACTATGCTAATAGACATGGGGCCAGTAGACTGATTCTTGCTGATATCATGATGGCAATACATATTATTCGTAGTGGTAATGGCTGTAGTCTTTATTGTAGTAATTCAACCCTGAAAGTAGCAACTAGTATCACAATTTATTCTGCAAATCCCCTCCATTTATTCCCCTCTGCATCTATTTCTCCTCATGAGAGGTGTGATTTCCCTACGTGTTCTACAGGTGAAGATGCTCCTCCTAAGCCAGCCTCACCCACTGAGGAACAGAGGAAGGAGTGTTACTACAACCTGAACGATGCTAACTTCTGTGACAACGTGCTGTCTCGCAACACCACCAAGCAGGAGTGCTGCTGCACGGTGGGGGCCGGCTGGGGGGACGACTGTGAGATCCACCCCTGCCCAGTCCCAGGGAGAGGTATGATTTGAGACTGAGTGAGATTCCCAAGAGGGATCGAATGATCAACCTTTAGGAGACAGATATTCAGATACAACTGTTCACATATACTCACTCCTTTTTGCTTCACGATGTATAATACATTATTACAGTAAGGAGAAAGTATGTTTGTCCATTCATTCTTATTTGTTTCTCCAGAGGAGTATGACCAGTTGTGTCCACATGGAAGTGGTCTTCTGCCCCAAGCTGTTTTCTCCCACAGCCTGGAACAGCAGAGTTTCAAAGGTACTTCACTTCCATGTTGTCTCCTCAACCCACTGGCTACTGTTAAGAGTCGGTATACCTGAGGTTTCACAGTTTTTCCTTCTCCCATAACTTTGTACCAACACAAAGAAAATGGCTGTTTCAGCTCCCCTTTTATTTACACCCATGGCAGCCGTTAAAAAAGTCCTGCGTAATTTCCTACCAAATTTATGGTTCTCTTTAAAGCTAGCTCTTTACACCGTGACGGGATACCTGCATACCTAGCTAATTAAGCACAAGTGTTGTGCACTAACCAGCTTGACCTTATAGAGAAGGCTGTCTCAACAAGGTGCTGTGCTCATTTTACAGTAGGGGCCAGGATTTGAGGGGTCTAGCTAGCTACAGCACATGGAGGGGTTATATTGAGATTCTACAGACACAGTAGGCCTTCACAAAGTTTAGGCTGATTCTAGAGGTGATATGTTACAGACAAGGTGATTTGGATGAATGGTATGTGAATTTATCAACCGATGTCACCTTTCTTTCTTTCTTTCTTTCTTTCTCTCTCTCTCTTTCTCTATCTCTCTCTCTCTCTCTCTCTCTCTCTCTCTCTATCTCTCTCTCTCTCTCTCTCTCTCTCTCTCTCTCTCTCTCTCTCACCAGATGTGGACGAGTGTCAGATGTTTGGGCCAGATATCTGTAAGAATGGCCGTTGCTCTAACAACTTCTCCTCGTACTCCTGCTTCTGCCGTACAGGCTTCTACTACGACAACATCCGGCTGGAGTGTGTGGGTAAGGGCCGCCCACTGTCTCTGCTTTAATCAGTTTCACCAAACCTGCTCCAACTCTCAACTATGGGACTCAGTCGTTGACGTATGCGTGTGTGTGTGTGTGTTCCAGATTATGACGAGTGCCTGACAGAGAAGGAGTGTGTGGATGGGGTGTGTGTGAACACTGCCGGCTCTTTCGACTGTTTCTGCAGTCCCCCTCTGGTCCTGGACACCACCCGCCGTCGTTGCGTCAGCGTCAACACCACCGAGGGTGAGACTCACACACTCCTACATCTCAGAGTTTATCCAGATGAAACCGTTACCAGCCAGATTATTGATTCAGCTGTCCAACATTAACAACATAGAATTAGTAGAAACTCCCTTCTTTCCTCTTTTGTGAATCACTCTTCCCTTCTCCTTCCTTCCCTCTCTTCTCCCTTCCCTGAACCACAGAGACTCATGAGCCTGAGGAGGACATCCACCTGGACATCTGCTGGCAGGGCCTGGTAGATGAGCGTATGTGTGCCCAGCCCCTCATCGGCAGGAGGACCACCTACACGGAGTGCTGCTGTCTCTATGGAGTGGCCTGGAGCGAACAGTGTGCATTTTGCCCCATGAGGGACTCTGGTAAGGGACACAGCTAGTCAACATTCATGCTGTTACTATTCAGTTGAAATGTAGAAGTAACATGTGATACATATCTCACTAAAACACTGACCTGTGTGTTTGTTTGTGTCCGATCAGATGACTACGCAGCAGTGTGTAACCTGCCAAGGAGAGGGGGGTCTGACAGTCTACGAGAGAGGCCAGGCTATGAGTACGGTCCTGGGGTTGAGGGTCCTGATGGGCCCTATGTCCCCCCCTACTGGGACAACTATGGAGGAGGGCCCATCACTGGGCCTGGGGGTACCTACTACAACCCAGAGGACACCCAGGGCATCCCCCTGTTCACAGACAACACCAACGACTATGGCTCCCGAGAGGGAGACATAGAGCCGCCACTACGTGTCCCTGTCCACCGGCCAAGAGAGTTCCAGCCTCGCCCTATAGACTCATATAATGGTAAGCTCATAAGAATCATTCAAAAAATACACATCGATTAATATTATTGCTAATGCATGGTGAAATGCTACCTCTGTAGGGACTCCTTCTTCATTCATATTATGTTTCCAATAAGACCGCTTTGATGGCTTCGAGGGCCTGCGAGCAGAGGAGTGTGGCATCCTGAACGGCTGTGAGAATGGCCGGTGTGTCCGCGTGAGGGAAGGTTACACCTGTGACTGCTTTGATGGATACGAGCTTGACCTCACCAAAATGGCCTGCATCGGTAGGTTCCTCTCCCAGTGTCTCATAATGTCCACCTGCAGTCAGAGTCAGACTCTCCTCTCTGTGTTCTTACCAGATATATAATTTCCTTTTGGAATTCCTAGAAAGAAATGAGTCAATTCAGATAACCTTTTGATCAGTTCCATTTTCCCACATTTAAAAATGATATATGGTTTGGGGCTAAGATCAAACCCTACTTCAGAATGAGGAAGCATTCCCTAGGTTTGTGCCTTTTGGAGACAGGTCTTGGGGTTCTCTTTAGTGAGGTAACTCGCCATGCAATATCACGCAGAGTTTGGCTGCAGAGAAATTACAATCAAACCTCCCATGTCAGATTTAAGCAATAAGGCCCAAGGGGGTGTGGTATATGGCCAATATGCCACTGCTAAGGGCTGTTCTTAAGCACGACGCAACGCGGAGTTCCTGGATACTGCCCTTAGCTGTGGTATATTGGCCATATACCACAAACCCCTGAGGTACCTTATTGCTATTATAAACTGGTTACCAATGTAATTAGAGCAGTAAAAATAAATGTTTTGTCATACCCGTGGTATACGGTCTGATAGACCACAGCTGTGCAGGGCTCGAAACACCAGCATTCAGGGCTCGAAACACCCAGTTTATAATAGAAAATAGAAACCACTTGAAGGCAAACAATGAAAGGACATTTGGCTGCTGCCTTCCAAATAATATTGAGAGAGAGAGAAAGAGAGAGAGAGAGAGAGAGAGAGAGAGAGAGAGAGAGAGAGAGAGAGAGAGAGAGAGAGAGAGAGAGAGAGAGAGAGAGAGAGAGAGAGAGAGAGAGAGAGAGAGAGAGAGAGAGAGAGAGAGAGAGAGAGAGAGAGAGAGAGAGAGAGAGAGAGAGAGAGAGAGCAGTTTTTACTTCAAGTACTGAGAGTTAGGCATCCCTCTAGCCTCCACTGTCACCAGACATCTACTGCACCTGACTGTGGAGCCATCCTACCACCCATACTGACCAGGCCACTATGTCGGACTTCTGACACAGGACGTGTGGCATGAACAGCTGCATTTGCTGTGAAATCGGTCTCCTCAGTTAACTCTGCGTGTCTCCTTTTCCTGCAGACATAAACGAGTGTGAGGATATCAGTGACAACGTGGCGCTGTGTAAGAACGGGGCCTGTACCAACACCGAGGGGTCGTACAAGTGCACCTGCCTGCCTGGCTTCCAGGCCTCTGCCAAGCCCCATGAATGCATCCCAGAGGTCCCAGTGGCTGGCTTTAGAGAGAGAGTGGCAGGGAAATGAGGGTGTGCCTGTTGGAGCTTTTTCTCTCCTCCCCCCACCACCCCACACCCTTACCCCCCCCCCCCCCCCCCGCCCTCTCACAGGGCCTGGCACTAAACCTCCATCAAAAAACACTGAAACGTCCACGCTTGTCCCCTAAACACACACACACCAACACACATACACACATACTCTTATTGACTCTTTCATATTTTCTCTCTCTCTACCACACACATACTCATTCACATTTCCACAGGGGACCAGGAGCTATCCAGTGAATGTATTCCATGGGATATCCTATTTCTTAACATTTATATTTTGCCTAAAGGGATTTTCTGAGGAGTGACCTTTTATTCAGTGATCCCAGGCAGTTTGGTATGCATACATACATTTTTTTCTGCATTGTTTTTCTCCATGTGTCTTTTTGGTTGATTATTTATTTCATGTACATGACAAGGCTCTGTAAAGTAAGAGGGCATAGGATGTATATTGTCTTATTTGTCAGACCAATATACTTTACTAACGATGAGGGGAAACAGTGTGAATAGTTTTTGAAGTTTGGTAACTAAGCCTGGAGGAAGCTTATTGTCGTAAGCATGCCACATGTTATATTCATATTATAACATAATAATCACATTGCTATACAGGGAAAGTTACTTTCAAACCACTTTTTACTAGTATTTGGGATGCTTCTGTTGTCAGCAAGGCCTTTAAAAGGACCAACCACCCCTTCCACTGGTCTTCTGTGTTTCTTATAACAGTGCAATCCTACAGTCATCTTCGAGACAAAGAGGCTCCTCTGTTGGCAAGGTTGTCTCAAGAGCAATAACTACGATCAAACAAGGTCCAGACCAGATTCATATGCTATCACAATGTTGCTTTGACCTGCTGCCAGTACAAAGAGAGAGAGCGAGAGAGAGAGAGAGAGAGAGAGAGAGAGAGAATTGAATATGGGCTTGGAAAGGCTATAAATGTACAGTACCAGTCAAAAGTTTGGACACCTACTCATTCCAGGGTATTCCTTTATTTTTATTATTTTCTACATTGTAGAATAATAGTGAAGACATCAAACCTATGAAATAACACATATGGAATCATGTAGTAACCAAAAAAAGTGTTAATAAAATCGAAATATATTTTATATTTGAGATTCTTCAAAGTTGCCACCCTTTGCCTTGATGACAGCTTTGCACACTCTTGGCATTCTCTCAACCTGCTTCATGAGGTAGTCACCTGGAATGCATTTCAATTAACAGGTATGCCTTGTTAAAAGTTAAATTGTGCAATTTATTTTTGAGCCAGTCAGTGGTGTTGTTACAAGGTAGGGGTGGACACATCTCAACATCAACTGTTCAGACTCTCTGAGGTCATTAAAGATCCCATGGCACTTATCGTAAGAGTAGGGGTGTTAACCCCGGTGTCCTGGCTAAATTCCCAATCTGGCCCTCAAACCATCATGGCCACCTAATCATCCCCAGCTTACAGTTGGCTCATTCATCCCCCTCTTCTCCCCTGTAACTATTCCCCAGGTCGTTGCTGTAAATGAGAATGTGTTCTCAGTCAACTTACCTGGTAAAATAACAGTAAAATAAATAAAAAGAGGACGCTGCGTGAATCAGGCCTTCATGGTCAAATTGCTACTAAAGGACACCAATAACAAGAAGAGACTTGCTTGGGCCAAGAAACACAAGCAATGGACATTAGACCAGTGGAAATCTGTTCTTTGGCCCAATAAGTCCAAAGTTGAGATTTTTGGTTCCAACCGTCGAGTCTTTGTGAGGTGCTGAGTAGGTGAACGGATGATCTCCACATGTGTAGTTATAAAAAAAATACAGTAGAAATACATTACTGTACTTACAGATTTCTTAATTCCATTATTTTACTTTTAGATTTGTGTGTATTGTTGTGAATTGTTAGATACTACTGCACTGTTGGAGCTCTGAACACAAGCATTTCACTACACCCACAACAACATCTGCTAAATATGTGTATGCGACCAATAAAATTTGATTTGATTTGATTTAGTTCCCACCGTGAAGCATAAAGGAGGTGTGATGGTGTGGGGGTGCTTTGCTGGTGAAACTGTCGGTGATTTATTTAGAATTCAAAGCACACTTAACCAGCATGGCCACCACAGCATTCTGCAGCAATACGCCATCCCATCTGGTTTGCACTTAGTGGGACTATCATTTGTTTTTCAACAGGACCAATACCCAACACACCTCCGGGATGTGTAAGGGCAATTTGACCAAGAAGGAGAGTGATGGATTGCTGCATCAGATGACCTGGCCTCCACAATCACCCGACCTCAACCCAATTGAGATGGTTTGGGATGAGTTGGACCGCAGAGTGAAGGAAAAGCAGCCAACAAGTGCTCAGCATATATGGGAACTCCTTCAAGATGGTTGGAAAAGCATTCCAGGTTTAAGATGGTTGAGGGAATGCCAAGAGTGTGCAAGGCTGTCATCAAGGCAAAGGGTGGCTACTTTGAAGAATCAAAAATATGATATATATTTAGATTTGTTTAACACTTTTTTTGGTTACTGCATAA
Organism: Oncorhynchus mykiss; assembly: GCF_057628025.1. Taxonomy (NCBI): domain Eukaryota; kingdom Metazoa; phylum Chordata; class Actinopteri; order Salmoniformes; family Salmonidae; genus Oncorhynchus; species Oncorhynchus mykiss. Next base: position 65,631,486 of record NC_143046.1, on the reverse strand, counting down.
TGCCATGTGTGTTATTTCATAGTGTTGATGTCTTCACTATTATTCTACAATGTAGAAAATAGTAAAAATAAAGAAAAACCTTTAAAGGAGTAGGTGTGTCCAAACGTTTGACTGGTACTGTATATGATTAAATATGTAATGTGTTTGTATAGATTCCACTAGCCTTCTCCCTCTAGTCAAGAGAGTAGTTAAGCAAACATATTGTCCCATAGCAATTTTTTTATGTTTACATTCAATCACATTCACATTCACAATTGACTTCAGATCCCATGTAAGAACATTCCCATTAATGCATCTCTGATTGTGAGTAAAGGCTTTGTTGACGAGGTTTAGGATATTTTGTACAGATCTAGTACTATGTATTAATGTTTTTGTTACATTCTAATAATGCATATAGTGCAGCCAATATTTTTGTTTGACAAAAAAATTTCTAAAAAATCCAGCATTACAGTTTAGCCATTTAGATTTATATATTTCTGTAAAATAAAAACTAAAAAAAAACATATCTTTATGTATGAGAAAAGTGGTTTACACTGTACCAGAGAAAGTGTATGTATCCTGCCCTGTGGAGCAGACATTGAAATGTAATGTTGGGGAATGGCAGTACTTTTTTAAACACAATGTGGTGCCATTGATCCTACAAGTACAATACAAAGAAGAATGCCTCCTGAAATGCAAGCATTATTCTTTGTGCCATTAAAACACAACTTTTTTGCCTTTCAAATAATGTTACTGGGAACAGTATGTCATTCTGGTGACCTTTTTTTAAAATCAATATAGTGAACACTATTCGTCATTTAACATTGTTGTCCTTTCACATTCAACTCTAGAAACATATGATTGCTGATTAGTCATGTTTTCAAATTTTCCATTAAGAGAAATGCGTATCTTGCCAGCACCTATCTTACACATATTTGGAGGATGCCTTTTTTCAATGACTGATGCCCTTGACCTGCATTCAAAAAGATGTTCACTGTACTCTTTATCAGTCTATCTATACTGTATGATTCATCCCTCCACAAGTCTTACATTGAGGTTAAACAAATTGTGAACATGTATTTTATATTATTTAAAGCTTTGTAAACCACAAGTTGTGGTGTAGGATGTGATGTATGCTGTGGTCAATGAAAATATCATGTTCATTCCTTTTGTTTACCTCTTGACTGTAGTCACTATCTGTCATCAAAATAAACTTTGAAAATATCAATATTTATTTGTCTCCCTAATCTGTGGAATATTCTACACACATTACACAGTAATACATTTCATTACGATACAATAATATCCTAATTTCGAAACCAAATGTTTATAATGCAAATATACTTTCGCCTCAAATGGAGCACTTGCATGAGTATGGAGGGTGATCAATGCCAGTTTGAGAAATATAATATATCAGCGCGCATGATTCATGACCTAGTGAAAATGCTATGTTAAAATGAAAATCGAAAATGGCTAATTGAAAATTGGAAATGGTAAATAGAAATTATAAATGAAAATGGTAAACACAACATGACAAATGGTTTACAGATAATGGTAAATGCTATGTGCAAAATGGATGTCTACATTTTCCAACTGCCCAATTTAGTACTTACTCTTTTCATTTTCAAAGTGTATGCAAATTGCTTTCCGGAGGCATGAACCAGGAGAGCAAAACAATACCACCATGCAGTGATACATCCTAGCCATGCCATGTTTTCTGTGCATTCATTTTAGACTAGTGTAACTGACAGGGGTTGAACCTGGTGTCCTGTACACCAGAAGAACAGCTTAGCCAAAGCCTAGGAAATGTAGCTTGGGGAGCCAATGCAATTTTTCTGGTCTTAGCAAAGTTACTCAACACTGGGCAAAGTTATTCCTCATATGTGCGTGGTCACCAAACCACTTCTCCTTGGTTAGCTGTTCACATAATGAGTAACCTTGTCTGATACCTGAAGAGTTGCATTGGCTCCCAGAGCCTTGGCTTCAGCTAAGCTGGCCTATGCTTTTCTGGTGTGCAGGAGACCTGGGTTGGTTACACTAGTCTAAAATCAATGTACAGAGAGATGTACCACTACATGGGGGTGTTGTGTTGCTCTCCAGGTCCACACCTCCAAAAATCAATTTGCAAACACTTTGAAAATTCTAATGCAAATTGAAATAGAAAACGCTTAATTGGGTAGATGGAAAATGAAAACAGCCACTTTCAATTTCAAATAATATTTTGCGATTTTCTGTTTACCATTTGGCTTTTTTCATTGATCATTACCATTTTTATTTCAAATTTGTATAATTTCACATTTTTCTATTTTCATTTTAACTTTGCAATTTATCGTGGAATGAATCATGCACACTGATATGAAAATAAAAATACATTGATTATTTTTACATTCTTATTCAGCATTTGAGCATTGAATTTTCGAACTGGCACTCATCACCCTCCACGTGTTGTGAGCATGTGTGGTGTGCGAGCCTGTGATTTATTGTGCTCTCTCGCCACCCAGTGGCCGTAATGTCTATGCGTACAGCACAACCACATTGTGGAAGGCGTTTCCCACTGATCCCCAGCCTTGTCCTGAATTTCAGTTGTATACTGGGAAATTGTGTCCGTATTCCCGTGTCATGGATTTAATGAAGGATGGAAAAGCATACAGATCCCAGAAACCACGCAACGTGCGTGGCTAAAAATGGATTGTTGAAATTCGACTACATTGTGCGCGTGCTGCGCACTTTTTGCAGATATTTCATGAAGCACATCGGGTAAATGTTTTGTTTTATTTTACAATAATACCGGTAGATGCTTTGAAATCTGTGCATCGTAAATTCCGTCAGGAGTGTATGCCAGAGTAGTAGTTTAATTTTAGAAATGCTTGTTTTCCAAATGCGTAAAATGTAACCAGCAAAGTCCTGCTTTTAATGCATTACGTTACCTACGGAATATCAGGTGAAAACAGGAATGATTAGATTGATATTAATTTTGGTTGGAAATGCACAAAGCTGTCTGACAGCTGCTACTGCGAGCTAGCTACAATGCTAGCTAGTGTACGGATAACATTACAATATATATATATTAATTGCAACGTTGTTATTCGACATTGTTACTAGCTAGCTATTCCCTGCATAGACCAATCTACAATGTAACGGGACTTGTTTTGCTGCTGCTTGTTAGCTACTTTGTTGTAGCAGTCTGTCACAAACATTCCACTGACAAAATATTCCTATTTCTTAAGCTTTCAATGGACATTGTGGGCGGTTCTAAGAATACCAATTAAATTGACAAACTTTGTTTAAGTTTTAACTAATGGCAAAGAAAAAATGTGTTGCACAATACAACGAAGAATGCTCAATGCTACGAAATCGGAGAGGCCAGATGAATACAGGGGAGCAGAGCCCTGTTTCAACCCATCATGAGTCGACCCAGGAGGATGATAGACTGTCTGAAGGTGACAGCCAATCCTTAAATGGGACATCAGCACAACATGACCAGGGCATTTACTCTCCAAATAATGAGGCACAAAGCACAGCTTTCTTTCTGCTGGTGGTGTTGCTCTCTTTTTCCACACGCCTTTACAAAATCATGGAACCCCCTCATGTATGGTGAGTGATGGTGCCCCAAGAGACGTTGTAAGGCTCCCTCATGAAGTCACTGTGTGTTTATGTATCATCTCATTGTGTGATCCTATCTGTTTTAGTTGGGATGAAACCCACTTTGGGAAAATGGGGAGTTACTACATTAACAGGACCTTCTTCTTTGATGTCCACCCACCACTTGGCAAAGTAAGACAATGCCAATGTCTTTTAGCATTCTAAACATTCTTAGAATATCTCTTTCTACAGTCATCATTACTTCCATAACTTGATAAGTATCTTGATTTACATCATGTGTATGTGTTTTTAAGTAACCATTCCCCCTATGCCAGATGCTGATCGGGCTAGCTGGGTACATGACTGGCTACGATGGCACCTACCCTTTCCTTAAACCTGGGGACAGATATGAGCACCACAACTACTGGGGGATGAGAGGGGTAAGGCCTACAAAGACAGAATGGTTTTTATGTTGTGTGAATAATGTCATGCTCCACAGTACTAGTTTGACCTGTGAACGTGCTCTGCCTCTGTGCAGTTCTGTGCATCTCTGGGCTCCTGTCTGCCCCCCTTTGCCTACCTCACAGTGCTGGAGTTGTCCCAGTCCCCGACAGCTGCCCTCATCACTGCTGCAGTGCTGGCCTTTGGTGAGTATGTACCACCAGCACTAACAAAGTAACCAGAGACAGCCTGGGGGAGAGTCTGGATTTACTTTAGCCAATTACCTTGCCAAACAGACTTGAGTATGGACTGGTCAACCATTCTTATGTTATAACTGTGGTGAAGTTTAAGATGTGTATTGTGTTATATCACAATCTAAATAACTTGTACCTTGGGTTGTCGTCGACCCCCCCCCCCCATTCAGACACTGGCTGCATAACCATCTCTCAGTACATCCTTCTCGACCCCATTCTCATGTTCTTTATAATGGGAGCAGTGCTCAGCATGGTCAAGTTTAATCGACAGAGATATAGGTAAGGAACCTCCAGAGCAGAGCAAACCTACATCTGAATTGTCAGTTAAGTCATTAGAATCAGATTAAAGGGACTTGTTATTTGTACATAGTGATGCTGCTATGCTCTCTCCTATGGTATTCAGGCCCTTTAGCACACCCTGGTGGTTCTGGCTGGTACTGACAGGGGTGAACCTGTCTGGGGCTCTGGGGGTTAAGTTTGTGGGGCTGTTTGTCATCCTGCTGGTGGGAATGAACACAGCCTGGGACCTGTGGAGTTTGCTGGGGGATCTGCACCTCTCTCTGGTACTCATCAACTGATTATGAATCACCTATGATATTGATGTACCAAACTGACTTACATTGGAGGCCAACACTGACTCCTCCCTTTTCTTCATTCTACCAGATTGATTTTGGGAAGCACGTGTTGTCCAGGGTGTTTGGGCTTATCCTGCTTCCCCTGTTCCTGTATGTTACAATATTTGCAGTCCACTTTGTTGTCCTGAACAAAAGGTAAGGTGATTATTGGCTTTGCTTTTGTTATAGTGGGGTTATTGGAAAGCTTTAAATTGATTCGCCCCTAAATAATGTCTAATCACATTTACACAATGTGTTTCCATTGTCCCCTGTCTCCAGCGGTCCAGGAGATGGATTCTTCAGCTCTGCTTTTCAGTCCCGTCTGATTGGAAACAACCTACACAATGCATCCATGCCTGAGTGTGAGTTGATTTAAATAGCATCTTCTACGTTTTTGTCTGTACCATAGTGGTGCCTTACAGTATATTTCCACTTGTCAGTTTGAATGACGTGTATTCAAATAATGTCCTAAGTAACCCCTTGCTTCTAATAATGCTGATCTGTCCTCCTTGTTCTACTATGATGGTGGCCTGTGCTCTCCTACAGACCTGGCATATGGCTCTATCATCACTGTGAAGAACCTGCGTATCGCTGGAGGATACCTCCACTCTCACTGGCATCTGTACCCAGAGGGTGTCGGAGCAAAACAGCAGCAGGTCACAGCATACCTCCATAAGGACTATAACAACATGTGGCTGGTGCATAGATCCAATGACAGTGATGGTGAGAGGACAGCCTTGTTGTGCAGTCAGAATATGTCACTCATAAAGGTTAATTGCAACATACGTATTATTATGTATTTTGTTCTTTTTTTTTTTGTCCAGCACAATCAGGAGAACCTGACCTTGTTCGTCATGGTGACATTATTCAATTGGAGCACAAAGAGTAAGTGGTTTGACAGTGACACCCCTCATCTGTTTGAAGCTTATCATTGTACTGCACCCATACTGTACCTGTTTTGACATTACAACAAATTCTTCAATGCAATAATGGTTGATTCTCTTGTGTCCACCAGGACTACCCGTAACCTTCACAGTCACCTCCACGAGGCACCTCTCACTAAAAAACACTTCCAGGTCACAGGCTATGGCATCGTGAGTAAGCATATACAATGCTTGCACAGTTCTCAGAAGTTATTGATAGGTTGTGTGTGAGAGAGGTTTCATTCTTCAGCCTAAATATTGATCAGTATCATTCCTTTCTGGTGCTTTCAGAATGGAACAGGTGACCCTAATGACCTGTGGCAGGTGGAGGTGTGTGGGGGTCGGAAGGGCGACCTGGTCAAGGTGTTACGCAGCAAAGTACGCTTCCTGCACCGAGCAACTGGCTGTGTGCTCTACTCCTCTGGCAAGACTCTCCCCAAATGGTAAGAAATGGAGGAATGATCTAGACTCTTCTAAAGTTCTCTAATATCTTTATTTACAAACGTTAACATTACCGATGATGACAGTGTCAAATTGTGTCTTCTCTGTTCAGGGGCTGGGAACAGGTGGAGATTACATGTAGCCCATATCTGAAGGAGACCCCAAACTCTCAATGGAATATTGAGGATCATATCAATACCAAATGTACACCTCCATTCCTGCATTTAAAAAAATTGTGTTCCCATGGCCCACTGCTTGATATGTGATGGTGTTGTGTGTTTACCTAATACCTAAAGGTGTGTGTTTTTGTTTGTGTGTGCATTGATAGTGCCCAACATTAGCCTTTCAGTGCTGAAGCCCCACTTCCTGGAGATATTGCTGGAGTCCCACATCGTTATGATCAGGGTGAGAGAACAAGACAACACAAGTGTGCCAAATTCTCCCACACACTTATTGTATTGATTACAACTAAATGTGTCTATTTTTACAGGGTAACAGTGGGTTGAAGCCCAAAGACAATGAAATGAACTCTAAACCCTGGCATTGGCCAATCAACTACCAGGTTTGCATGTTGAATACCCCATGACTTCAATGTGGTTGGACAGTCACAAAATGAAATAGTCTCTTATTACTGTGCCTTTGTTCTGTTTTTGCAAAGGGATTGAGGTTTTCTGGAGTGAATGAGACTGAATACCGTGTCTACCTGTTAGGGAACCCTGTAAGTACCTCTCTCCACTCACTGAGTATGCTAACACATAACACTGCTACAATATAGTTAAATCTACTTCTTCTGCAGGTGATCTGGTGGCTGAACCTGGTCAGTCTGGGCCTGTATGTGGTTATGGTGGCAGTGGCCTCTCTGGCCCTCCGCAGAGGAGTCCAGCTGGACAAGAGAAGAATTGGTAGGAGCTTTTAGAACTTCCCTGTCAGTTTCATGAGTAACTCGTTTGAGTACTTGATTCTAACAGTGATGTGTGTGTGCAGAGCATTGTCGCGTGCTGATGGAAGGTGGAGGGCTGCTGCTCCTGGGCTGGTTGCTGCACTACGTACCCTTCTACACCATGGGCCGCATCCTCTACTACCACCACTACTTCCCTGCCATGCTCTTCAGCAGCATGCTAACAGGTAAAGTGGGTCTACCCCAAACACATGCTCCCCATAATGCCCCCTTCATATTGATCGCACATTACACACTCATCCAGGAGTCATACATGAAATAATGTTGGAGTAGTTCAGATCAGGGAAGTCAGGAACCAATACACGCAGTCAGGAAAGCAAAGGCTAGCTTTTTCAAGCAGAAATTCGCATCCTAACTCCAAAAAGTTTTGGGACACTGTAAAGTCGATGGAGAACAAGAGCACCTCCTCCCAGCTGCCCACTGCACTGAGGCTAGGTAACACGGTCACCACTGATAAATTCATGATAATCGAAAATTTCAATAAGCATTTCTCAACGGCTGGCTATGCCTTCCTCCTGGCTACTCCAACCTGGGCCAACAGCTCCACCCAAGCATCCCCAGCTTCTCCTTCACCCATATCCAGACAGCAGATGTTCTGAAAGAGCTGCAAAACCTGGACCAGTACAAATCAGCTGGGCTAGACAATCTGGACCCTCTCTTTCTAAAACTATCCGCCGCCATTGTTGCAACCACTATTACCAGCCTGTTCAACCTCTTTTTTTCGTATCGTCCGGGATCCCTAAAAATTGGAAAGCTGCCGCGGTCATCCCCCTCTTCAAAGGTGGTGACACCGTAGACCCAAACTGTTACAGACTTATATCCATCCTGTCCTACCTATTTAAAGTCTTCGAAAGCCAACTTAATAAACAGATCACTGACCATTTCGAGTCCCACCGTACCTTCTCCGCTGTGCAATCCGGCTTCCGAGCCGGTCACGGGTGCACCTCAGCCACGCTCAAGGTACTAAACGATATCATAACCGCCATCGATAAAAGACAGTACTGTGCAGCCGTCTTCATTGACCTGGCCAAGGCTTTCGACTCTGTCAATCACCGTATTCTTATCGGCAGACTCAATAGCCTTGGTTTTTTCTGACGACTGCCTCGCCTGGTTCACCAACTACTTTGCAGACATAGTTCAGTGTGTCAAATCGGAGGGCATGTTGTCCGGACCTCTGGCAGTCTCTGGGGGTACCACAGGGTTCAATTCTCGGGCCGACTCTTTTCTCTGTATATATCGATGATGTCGCTCTTTCTGCGGCCGATTCCCTGATCCACCTCTACGCAGACGACACCATTCTGTATACTTCTGGCCCTTCCTTGGACACTGTGCTAACTAACCTCCAAACGAGCTTCAATGCCATACAACACTCCTTCCATGGTCTCCGACTGCTCTTAAACACTAGTAAAACCAAATGCATGCTTTTCAACAGTTCACTACCCGCACCCGCCCGCCCGACTAGCATCACCACCCTGGACAGTTCCGACCTATGTGGACAACTATACATACCTAGGTAAACTCTCCTTCCATACTCATATTAAACATCTCCAATCCAAAATCAAATCTAGAATCTTTCTATAGCTTTCTATTTCGCAACAAAGCCTCCTTCACTCACGCCGCCAAACTTACCCTAGTAAAACTGACTATCCTACCGATCCTCGACTTCGGCGATGTTATCTACAAAATAGCTTCCAACACTCTACTCAGCAAACTGGATGCAGTCTATCACAGTGCCATCCGTTTTGTTACCAAATCACCTTCTACCACCCACCACTGCGACCTGTATGCTCTAGTCAGCTGGCCCTCGCTACATATTCGTTGCCAGACCCACAGGTACCAGGTCATCTATAAGTCAAGGCGGAGCTTTACCTAGCATAATCTCAGTTCACTGGTCACGATAACAACACCCACCCGTAGCACACGTTCCAGCAGGTATATCTCATTGATCATCCCCAAAGCCAACACCTCATTTGGCCGCCTTTCCCTCCAGTTCTCTGCTGCCAGTGACTGGAACAAATTGCAAAAATCGCTGAAGTTGGAGACTTATTTCCCTCACCAACTTTAAACATCAACTATCTGAGCAGCTAACCGATCACTGCAGCTGTACTTAGTCCATCTGTAAATAGCCCACCCAATCTACCTACCTCATCCCCATACTGTTTTTATTTTATTTACTTTTCTGCTCTTTTGCACACCAGTATCTCTACTTGCACATCATCATCTGCTCATTTATCACTCCAGTGTTAATCTGCTAAATTGTAATTATTCGCTCCTATGGCCTATTTATTGCCTACCTCCTCATGCCTTTTGCACACACTGTATAAGACTTTCTTTTCTCTACTGTGTCATTGACTTGTTTGTGTTATTGGCTTGTTTATTGTTTACTCCATGTGTAACTCTGTGTTGTTGTCTTGTGTCACACTGCTTTGCTTTATCTTGGCCAGGTCGCAATTGCAAATGAGAACTTGTTCTCAACTAGCCTAGCTGGTTAAATAAAGGTGAAATAAATAAAAATCCAGTTATATTTATAAAGATCTTGAATTGTCATCTCTGTCTCAGGGATTACTTTGGACACCCTGCTGCAGAGTGCTGACCTATGGCTCCGCCCACCCTATTCTGACTGGCTGCTCAGAGGAGGACAGGCAATGCTATTCCTGGCCATCCTTGATAGGTGAGATAAACATGAGACCTCTTCTGTGCCTTTGAACCTGATTTAAATTGTAAACAGAAGTTTTCTGTTGGCTTTATTGGCTATATATATATCACATTCACTGTATGTCATTGGCGCAATAGTTCATCTACACCCAAAAATGAATTTTGAAATTGGTTGTTCTCTCTTCTCATCTTCAGTTTACATCTGTTTCTCTCTCTGCCTTTCTAAACCATGCAGCTTTTACATGTTTCACCCTCTGTCCTATGGTATGAGAGGGCCGCTTGCCCATGACCCTGATAGTACCATGGCTGGCCTGAAGTGGATGGACTCCTGGGAGTTTTAGGCAGGTGAACAGTCAGGGAGAGTTCTGACTGACATAGTGATGTATCAGTGGTATTTTAGCAGACATGCAAGTGTCTGTTTCTTATACACTATGTGAACTTCAGTATTTTTCATAATGTGCATAGCTATGGATTGTTAAATATTTAACATTAAAGTATTTTATAGTCAGTTACGTCCAAATATTTCTAAGTGTTTTAATTCAACATTGAAAACTGAATATTTTAGTGACTTTCTACACTTGAATTGCGCAGCAGTGCATTGTGAAACAATACTAAGAACAGAATATACTATTAACAATCATAGCCTACTCTTTTTGTGTTGGGAGATAAAAACGTGATAAATAAACGTGATGAATACATTCATGTGCATTAGGTGGATGTTGAAATGTGTGAATGATGTGTTTATTTAATTGAGACCGTTAGTGACGTCTAATGATGTCTATTGTACTGCCTTAACATGTTTTAGTTTTTTCTTGACTGAGTTGCAATAATGAGCTAAGTGCCTAGGGACTAAATCAATTTTAAATACTTATGAGAATCTAATATTCTAATTAAAAGTTTTATGATGGGAATGAGTTAACCTGTTTCCGTTACATTATATCAAATTATCTTGTAATGTTTTCTCAATCTTAGTGTGCACAGTATTGTATACATCTTTGGCAAGATACTGTGCTTTCAATGACTGTCTGTTCCGCATTTTGCTTTCTCAAAGAAAGGAATCTGTTACTTTTCAATACAACTCTCCAAAACAACCTTTGTATATAGTGCACATTCATTGCCTTTTGTTTCTCCTGCAATGTCCTATATATATTTTTTGCAATGTGTGATCTTATTTCATGTGTGGGTATGATTTTAATAATTCGTTTTTTTTGCATTTGTGACAAGTTTACAGACATGATCGTCATACTTCTCAAATACAGAAAAGCACCACAATGTCATGCATGCATATTTATTTCTAGGTCGAAACAATCTCTCAAACTCTGAGAAATGTTGCCTTCTCCCTACAGTTTTCAGCCGTTAGCTTTGCCCACGACTGGCTCATGTGAACTACAATACTGTGTTTTAACGTTTAGAAACTATCTAATTATCATCGCTTTCGAAACATATGGACCTTGTCTTTCATCAGCGAGAAAGAATCCTTAAAATAAAAAAGATACACAGACTGTAGCAGTTTTGCACAGATAGATACAGCTATGGGTACCTCCATCTGACGAAACTACACTTCCGAGTTACACAAGTGTTCGGGGGACACTAATTTAGATAGCTAATTAGCACAGGTGGTCGCCTCTGGTCTTGTCTATTTTCCTTAAACAAGCGCTGTAACACATGGCCGTGTGGGAACACAACATTTTTTCTTCGTGGTATGTTTGATAAGGTCCTAATGATTCAAAAACGGTTCTGCAAGCGTCGCGTGTTAATGTAAAGATTTGAGAGTCGGGGGTCTTAACAAAATCCCCCGTACAGAAGTTGCCTTTGTCCAAGGACTCTTGTGTGTAATGTAATGGAACTGAGAGTCGTTATCAAGGGCTAGATAGAAACAGGCTGACAATATTCGTAGAATCAATATTACTGCTATGTAATCACCCAGAGCTTCATCTAGATTTTTTTTCAAGAAATTGAGCATACAGTCACAGATGGAGGTAGGAAAGCTTTTTTTCTTAGAGACGGATTTATCGATAAGAATATTTGATGCAATTTATGTGGCACTGTGATACATGTGCCACCTGTTGACAGAAGTTTGCAGTGCAGCTTGGTGCAGACACGTCAACCCATTGGTTGCATTATATCACGTGTGTGGATCGAAAGATGGCGTCTCCAAATGGAGGTAAATTCTAATTCTTTACTCTGTTGTTGGGTGTATAAATTTACATTTTGAGAGCGAGGTGCTAATTCAACGTGTATGTTTCCTATATATTTGCTGAAACATTCTGAGTTGATAAAAGTTTATATTTTGTACAAATAATGCATCACGTTTTGTTTTTACCAGGCTTTGCTCACACAAATGTTTTTGTCTGCCAAACCAAAATAACACAGTTTACATTAGCTACAGTAGCTAACTAACAGTTAACGAGCTAGCTACTTGGTAAGGTACACAATATATACAAAATTATGTGGACCTTCAAATTACTGGATTCGGCTATTTCAGCCACACCCGTTGCTGACAGGTGTATAAAATCGAGCACACAGCCTTGCGATCCCCATAGACAAACATTGTCAGAATGGCGTCACTGAAGAGCTCAGTGACTTGCAATGTGGCACCTTTCCAACAAGTCCTTTTTTCAAGTTTCTGCCCTGCAGTGCTATAGCTGCCCCAGTCAACTGTAAGTGCTGTTAATGTAAAGTGGAAACTAGGCGCAACAAAGGCTCAGCCACAAAGTGGTAGGCCACAAAAGTTCACAGAACGGGACTACTGAGTGCTGAAGTGCGTAGAGCTTAAAAAAAATAATCGGGAGCTCCATGAAATGGGTTTCCATGGCTGAGCAGCCGCACACAAGCCTAAGATCCCAATGCCAAGCGTCGGCTGGAGTGGTGTAAAGCTCGCTGCCATAGGACTATCTGGAGTGATGAATCACGCTTCACCATCTGACAGTCCAACAGACTAATCTGGGTTTGAAGGATGCCAGGAGAACGCTACCTTCCCGAATGCATAGTGCCAACTGTATAGTTTGGTGGAGGAGGAATAATGGTCTGGGGCTGTTTTTCATGGTTCTGGCTCAGCTCCTTATTTCCAGTGAAGGGAAATCTTAACGCTACAGCATACAATGACATTCTAGATGATTATATGCTTCCAACTTTGTGGCAACAGTTTGGGGAATGCCCCTATCCTGTTTTAGCATGACAATGCCCCTGTGCACAAAGCGAGGTCCATACAGAAGTAGTTTGATGATGATCGGTGTGGAAGAACTTGACTGGCCTCCACAGAGCCCTGACCTCAACCCCATCTAGCACGTTTGGAATGAATTGGAATCCCGACTGTGAGCTAGGCCTAATCGCCAAACATCAGTAATGCTCTTGTGGCTGAATGGAAGCAAGTCCCCGCAGCGATGTTCCAACATCTAGTGGAAAGCCTTCCCAGAAGACTGGAGGCTGTTATAGCATCAAAGTGGGGACCTACTCCATATTAATGCCCATGATTTTTATAATGAGATGTTTGACAAGCAAGTGTATACAAACATTTTGGCCATGTAGTGTAGCTATGCCGGTTGTCAACCATTAGCTAGCTAGGCCTATCCAATTTAACAATAAATTGAAGTGCATTTAAATGGACACTGACCTAGCTAGGTGGCCAGCAAAGGAACAGTAGCTCTAACTAATTAATGTGAGCTAATGTTAACGTAGCCAACTAGCTAATGCGTTGTGACATAACAAGGGATGGGTGAAAAATAACTGATAGCTAGCTATTTAATGTTAGAAATACAGTAAAAATAACTTCCATACTGTCAAACATCTGACAATAACTATATTTCTAGCTAGCTGTCTAACTATGGTACTAGGTAGCTACTAGCTAACGTTAGTTCCTTAAGCAATAGTCTACATGCAATCTCACTGTATATTGAGAAGAAAGGATCATGACCCCTTTCATAACATTATTTTCAATTCAAATCCAATTACCACTAGCAAGGTATAGTAGATGAGCCCTGTTGATGTAGCTAGCAAGCTCTGACTTAGTTTGTACAGCACACTTTCATATTTAATAGTGTTCAATCTGTTGATGATGACTAAAATCTCCATTTCAACTTTGTAAGGTGATGATTTTGAATCATCTCTGCTGAGTTTTGAGAAGCTGGATAGAGCATCTCCTGACCTATGGCCAGAGCAATGTAAGTGTGTCTTCTCTGTGTTAGCCTCATAAAGACTATCATTGCAATTGACTCATTCCTGGTTTTGATTGGTTTGCCTGTTTCATGCTGTCATCCCTCACACAGTGCCAGGAGTCGCAGATTTTGCTGCATCATGCAAAAATGTAAGTAAAAAAAAAAAAAGATCTATAGCATTGATAAATTAATTGACCTACATGGCAGAGAGAATGCACAATCTTATTTACTTGTTTTGCATTGCAGCCAATTACCAATTCCCCACCCAAATGGATGGCTGAACTGGAGAGTGAGGACATTGAAATGTTAAAAGGTAAATTACAGTAGCATCATATGGTACACTGTTGAGCGTAGTCTTTTCACAGGTAGGCAATGTTTTGACTAACTGTATTCCTCCAACAGAGCTGGGGAGCCTGACCATAGCCAACCTGATGGAGAAGGTCAAAGGGCTACAGAACTTGGCCTACCAGCTGGGCCTTGAGGAGTGTAAGAATTTACCTGAGAAACACACACATGAACAACACACACAAGAACGACACCCGCACTCACCACTTATTTGGTCTAGGTTGTCATTCCGTACACTACCTCTAGATGGTGTTGCTAGCCTTATGGCTAATTTATGTCTGAACAGTCAAGGAACATCTCAAGTATTTGGTGATAGTAATTCTACTCATTTATATTTCACGCAACAGACACCTCTTAGTAAGATTCAATGTATTTCTAATTCAATCTTTCTGAATATTTTTGTTATGAATAAGACATCAATAGATTGTAAATGGAGTATAACTCAGCAAAAAAAGAAACTTTCCTTTTTCAGGACCCTGTCTTTCAAAGATAATTCGTAGAAATACAAATAACTTCACAGATCTTCATTGTAAAGGTTTTTAACACTGTTTCCCATGCTTGTTCAATGAACCATAAACAATTAATGAACATGCACCTGTGGAACGGTCGTTAAGACACTAACAGCTTACAGACGGTAGGCAATTAAGGTCACAGTTATGAAAACTTAGGACACTAAAGAGGCCTTTCTACTGACTCTGAAAAACACCATCAGAAAGATGCCTAGGGTCCCTGCTCATCTGTGTGAAAGTGCCTTAGGCATGCTGCAGGGAGGCATGAGGACTGCAGATGTGGCCAGGGCAATAAATTGCAATGTCCGTACTGTGAGACGCCTACGACAGCGCTACAGGGAGACAGGATGGACAGCTGATCGTCCTCCCAGTGGCAGACCATGTGTAGCAACACCTGCACAGGATTGGTACATCCGAACATCACACCTGCGGGATAGGTACAGGATGGCAGCAACAACTGCCCGAGTTACACCAGAAACACACAATCCCTCCATCAGTGCTCAGACTGTCCGCAATAGGCTGAGAGAGGCTGGACTGAGGGCTTGTAAGGCAGATCCTCACCAGACATCACCGGCAACAACGTTACCTATGGGTACAAACCCACCATCGCTGGACCAGGCAGGACTGGCAAAAAGTGCTCTTTCACTGACAAGTTGCAGTTTTGTCTCACCAGGGTTGATGGTCGGATTTTCGTTTATTGTCAAAGGAAATAGCGTGTATTCTGGAGCAGGATCGATTTGGAGGATGAGGGTCCGTCATGGTCTGGGGCGGTGTGTCACAGCATCCTCGGACTGAGCTTGTTGTCATTGCAGGCAATCTCAACGCTGTGCGTTACAGGGAAGACATCCTCCTGCCTCATGTGGTACCCTTCCTGCAGGCTCATCCTGACATGACCCTCCAGCAAGACAATGCCACCAGCCATACTGCTCGTTCTGTGCGTGATTTCCTGCAAGGCAGGGATGTCAGTGTTCTGCCATGGCCAGCTAAAAGCCCAGATCTCAATCCCATTGAGCACGTCTGGGACTTGTTGGATCGGAGGGTGAGGGCTAGGGCCATCCCCCCCCAAAAATGTCTGGGAACTCGCAGGTGCCTTGGTGGAAGAGTGGGGTAACATCTCACAGCAAGAACGGGAAAATCTGGTGCAGTCCATGAGGAGATGCACTGCAGGGATGCAGCTGGTGGCCACACCAGATACGAACTGTTACTTTTGATTTTGACCCCCCCTTTGTTCAGGGACACATTATTCAATTTCTGTTAGTCACATGTCTGTGGAACTTGTTCAGTTTATGTCTGTTGTTGAATCTTGTTATGTTCATACAAATATTTACACATGTTAAGTTTGTTGAAAATCAACACAGTTGACAGTGAAAGGCTGTTTCTTTTTTTGCTGAATTTATATACAGTACCAGTCAAAAGTTTGGACACACCTACTCATTAAAGGTTTTTTTTCCTACATTGTGGGAATAATAGTGAAGAGATCAACACTATGAAATAACACACATGGAATCATGTATTAACCAAAAAAGTATAAAACAAATCAAGATATATTTTAGATTCTTCAAAGTAGCCACCCTTTGCCTTGATGACAGCTTTGCACACTCTTGGCATTCTCTCAACCAGCTTCACCTGGAATAATTTTCCAACAGTCTTGAAGGAGTTCCCACATTTGCTGAGCACTTGTTGGCTGCTTTTCTTCACTCTGCGGTCAACTCATCCCAAACCATCTCAATTGGGTTGAGGCGGGTGATTGTGGAGGCCAGGTCATCCGATGCAGCACTCCATCACTCTCCTTCTTGGTCAAATAACTCTTAAACAACCTGGAGGTGTGTTGGGTCATTATCCTGTTGAAATACAAATGATAGTCCCACTAAGCACAAACCAGATTGGATGGCGTATCGCTGCAGAATGCTGTGGTAGCCATGTTGGTGTGTGCCTTGAATTTAAAATAAATCCCAGACAGTGTCACCAGCAAAGCACCATCGCACCACCTCCAGGCTTCAAGTTGGGAACCACACGTGCAGAGATCATCCGTTCACCTACTCTGCGTCTCTCAAATCTGGACTCGTCAGACCAAAGGACAGCTTTCCACCGGTCGAATGTCTATTGCTTGTGTTTCTTGGCCCCAAGCAAGTTTCTTCTTCTTATCGGTGACCTTTGGTAATGGTTTCTTTGAAGCAATTCGACCATGAAGGCCTGATTCACGCAGTCTCTTCTGAACAGTTGATGTTGAGATGTGTCTGTTACTTGAACTCTGTGAAGCATTTATGTGGGATGCAATCTGAGGTGCAGTTAACTCTAATGAACTTATCCTCTGCAGCAGAGGTAACTCTGGATCTTCCTTTCCTGTCACGGTCCTCATGAGAGGCAGTTTCATCATACCGCTTGATGGAATTTGCAACAGCACTTTAAGAAACTTTCAAAGTTCTTGAACTGTTCCGGATTGACTGACCTTCATGTCTTTAAAGTAATAATGGACTGTCATTTCTCTCTACCTATTTGAGCTGTTCTTGTGTGGACTTGGTCTTTTACCAAATAGGGCTACCTTGTCACAACACAACTGATTGGCTCAAATGTATTAAGATGGAAAATAATTCCACAAATGAACCTTTAACAAGGCACACCTTTTAATTGAAATGCATTCCAGGCGACTACCTCATAAAGCTGATTGAGAGAATGCCAAGAGTGTGCAAATCTGTCTTCAAGGCAAATATAACATATATTTAGATATGTTTAACACTTTTTTGGTTCGCTTCCAGCGCCGACAGAGATGGCCGCCTCGCTTAACGTCCCTAGGAAACTATGCAGTATTTTGTTTTTTTATGTAATATTTATTACATTGTTACCCCAGGAAATCATAAGTTTTATTACATACAGCCAGGAAGAACTATTGGATATAAGAGCAACGTCAACTCCCCAACATTACGACCAGGAATACGACTTTCCTGAAGCGGAACCTCTGTTTGGTCCACCACCCAGGACAATGGATCAGATCCCAGCTGGCGACCCAAAACAACGGCGCCGCAGATGGAGCGGTCTTCTGGACAGGGTCCGTAGACTGGCACATCGCACACCGCTCCCGAATATACTACTCGCCAATGTCCAGTCTCTTGACAACAAGGTAGACGAAATCCGAGCAAGGGTTGCCTTCCAGAGAGACATCAGAGATTGTGACGTTCTTTGTTTCACGGAAACATGGCTCACTCGGGATATGTTATCAGATTCGGTACAGCCACCTGGTTTCTTCATGCATCGCGCCGAAAGAAACAAACATCTTTCTTGTAAGAAGAAGGGCGGAGGTGTATGCCTTATGATTAACGAGACGTGTGTGATCATAACAACATACAGGAGCTCAAGTCCTTTTGTTCACCTGACCTAGAATTCCTTACAATCAAATGCCGACCGCATTATCTACCAAGAGAATTCTCTTCGAATCTAATCACCATCATGTTTTTCCCCCCCAAGCAGACACATCGACGGCCCTGAAAGAACTTCATTGGACTCTATGTAAACTGGAAACCACATATCCTGAGGCTGCATTTATTGTAGCTGGGGATTTTAACAAGGCTAATCTGAAAACAAGGCTCCCTAAATTCTATCAGCACATCTAATGTGCGACCCGGGCTGGCAAAACACTGGATCATTGTTATTCTAACTTCCACGATGCATACAAGCCCTCCCCCCGCCCTCCTTTTGGAAAATCTGACCACGACTCCATTTTGTTGCTCCCAGCCTATAGACAGAAACTAAAACAGGTTTTGCCCGTGCTCAGATCTGTTAAATGCTGGTCCGACCAATCGGATTCTACGCTTCAAGATTGCTTCGATCACGTGGACTGGGATATGTACCGCATAGCGTCGGACAATAACATTGATGAATACGCTGATTCGGTGAGCGAGTTTATTAGCAAGTGCATCGGTGATGTAACCACAGTGACTGTTAACCTTCCCCAACCAGAAAACGTGGATTGACGGCAGCATTCGCGCAAAACTGAAAGCTCGAACCACGACTTTTAATCATGGCGACCAGAAACATGACCGAATACAAACCGTGTAGCTATTCCCTCCGCAAGGCAATCAAACAAGCTCAGCGTCAGTATAGAGACAAAGTAGAGTTGCAATTCAACGGCTCAGATACGACAGGTACAGTGGGGCAAAAAGTATTTAGTCAGCCACCAATTGTGCAAGTTCTCCCACTTAAAAAGATGAGAGGCCTGTAACTGTCATCATAGGTACACTTCAACTATGACAAACAAAATGAGAAAAAAAATCCAGAAAATCACATTGTAGGATTTTTTATGAATTTATTTGCAAATTAGGGTGAGAAATAAACTTTTGTTATTGACCAAATACTTATCTCAATACTTTGTTATATACCCTTTGTTGGCAATGACAGAGGTGAAGACTTAGAGAAAACGTTTGACAAGGTTTTCACACACTGTTGCTGGTATTTTGGCCCATTCCTCCATGCAGATCTCCTCTAGAGCAGTGATGTTTTGGGGCTGTTGCTGGGCAACACGGACTTTCAACTCCCTCCAAAGATTTTCTATGGGTTTGAGATCTGGAGACTGGCTAGGCCACTCCAGGACCTTGAAATGCTTCTTACGAAGCCACTCCTTCGTTGCCCGGGCGGTGTGTTTGGGATCATTGTCATGCTGAAAGACCCAGCCACGTTTCATCTTCAATGCCCTTGCTGATGGAAGGAGGTTTTCACTCAAAATCTCACACTACATGGCCCCATTCATTCTTTCCTTTACACGGATCAGTCGTCCTGGTCCCTTTGCAGAAAAACAGCTCCAAATCATGATATTTCCACCCCCATGCTTCACAGTAGGTATGGTGTTCTTTGGATGCAACTCAGCATTATTTTTCTTCCAAACACGACGAGTTGAGTTTTTACCAAAAAGTTATATTTTGGTTTCATCTGACCATATGACATTCTCCCAATCTTCTTCTGGATCATCCAAATGCTGTCTAGCAAACTTCAGACGGGCCTGGACATGTACTGGCTTAAGCAAGGGGGACACGTCTGGCACTGCAGGATCTGAGTCCCTGGCGGCATAGTGTGTACTGATGGTAGGCTTTGTTACTTTGTTACTTTGGTCCCAGCTCTCTGCAGGTCATTCGCTAGGTCCCCCCGTGTGGTTCTGGGATTTTTGCTCACCGTTCTTGTGATCATTTTGACCCCACGGGGTGAGATCTTGCGTGGAGCCCCAGATCGAGGGAGATTATCAGTGGTCTTGTATGTCTTCCATTTCCTAATAATTGCTCCCACAGTTGATTTCTTCAAACCAAGCTGCTTACCTATTGCAGATTCAGTCTTCCCAGCCTGGTGCAGGTCTACAATTTTGTTTCTGGTGTCCTTTGACAGCTCTTTGGTCTTGGCCATGGTGGAGTTTGGACTGTTTGAGGTTGTGTCTTTTGTACTGATAACAAGTTCAAACAGGTGCCATTAATACAGGTAATGAGTGGAGGACAGAAGAACCTCTTAAAGAAGAAGTTACAGGTCTGTGAGAGCCAGAAATCTTGCTTGTTTGTAGGTGACCAAATACTTATTTTCCACCATAATTTGCAAATAAATTCCTTAAAAATCCTACAATGTGATTTTCTGGATTTTTTTCTTCTCATTTTGTCTGTCATTGTTGAAGTGTACCTATGATGAAAATTACAGGCCTCTCTCATCTTTTTAAGTGGGAGTTCTTGCACAATTGGTGGCTGACTAAATACTTTTTTGCCCCACTGTATGTGGCAGGGTCTACAGTCAATCACGGACTACAAAAAGAAAACCAGCCCCGTCGCGCACCACAATGTCTTGCTCCCAGACAAACTAAACAACTTCTTTGCTCGCTTTGAGGACAATACAGTGCCACCGACACGGCCCGCTAACAAAACCTGCGGGCTCTACTTCACTGCAGCCAACGTGAGTAAAACATTTAAACATGTTAACCCTCGCAGGGCTGCAGGCCCAGACGGCATCCCTAGCCGCGTCCTCAGAGCATGCGCAGACCAGCTGATTGGTTTGTTTACGGACATATTCAATCAATCCTTATCCCAGTCTGCTGTTCCCACATGCTTTAAGAGGGCCACCATTGTTCCTGTTCCCAAAAGTCATTTAGCTCAGTTACCTTAGCTATCGCCCTGTAGCACTCACTTCCGTCATCATACTTTGAGAGACTAGTCAAAGACCATGTCACCTCCACCCTACCTGACACCCTAGACCCACTCCAATTTGCTTACCGCCCCAATAGGTCCACAGACGACGCAATCGCAATCACACTGCACACTGCCCTAACCCATCTGGACAAGAGGAATGCCTATGTAAGAATGCTGTTCATCGACTACAGCTCAGCATTTAACACCATCGTACCCTCCAAACTCGTCATCAAGCTCGAGACCCTGGACTTCCTGACGGGCCGCCCCCAGGTGGTGAGGGTAGGAAACATCTCCACCCCGCTGAACCGCAATACTGGGGCGTCACAAGGGTGCATTCTCAGCCCTCTCCTGTACTCCCTATTCACCCATGACTGCGTGGCCATGCACACCAACTCAATCATCAAGTTTGCAGACGACACTGCAGTGGTAGTCTTGATTACCAACAACGACGAGACGGCCTGCAGGAGGAGGTGAGGGCCCTCGGAGTGTGGTGTCAGGAAAATAACCTCACACTCAATGTCAACAAAACAAAGGAGATGATCGTGGACTTCAGGAAACAGCAGAGGGAGCAGCCCCCTCTCCACATCGATGGTTCAGTAGTGGAGAAGATGCTAAGTTTTAAGTTCCTCTGCATACACATCACGGACAAACTGAAATGGTCCACCCACAGAGAGTTCAGGAGGCTGAAGAAATTTGTCTTGTCACCAAAAACACTCACAAACTTTTACAGATGTACAATCGAGAGCATCCTGTCCGGCTGTATCACTGCCTGGAACGGCAACTGCTCCGCCCACAACCATAAGGCTCTCCAGAGGGTAGTGAGGTCTGCACAACACATCACTGGGGGCAAACTACCTGCCCTCCAGGACACCTACACCGCCTGATGATGTCACAGGAAGGCCAAAAAGATCATCAAGGACAACAACCACCCGAGCCACTGCCTGTTCACCCCACTAACCTCCAGAAGGCGAGTTCAGTACAGGTGCATCAAAGCTGAGACCAAGACTATCTCAAAGCCATGAGACTGTTAAACAGCCATCACTAACATTGAGTGTCTGCTGCCAACATACTGACTCATCTCTAGCCACTTTAATAATTAAAAATTGGATCTAATAAATGTATCACTAGACACTTTAAACAATGCCACTTTATATGTTTACATACCCTACATTACTCATCTCATATGTATATACTGTACTCTATACCATCTACTGCATATTGCCTATGCCGTTCGGCCATCGCTCAACCATATATTTTTATGTACATATTCTTATTAATTCCTTTACACTTGTGTGTATAAGGTAGTTGTTGTGAAATGGTTAGGTTACTTGTTAGATATTACTGCATGGTCAGAACTAGAAGCACAAGCATGTTGCTACACTTGCATTAACATTTGCTAACCATGAGTATGTGACAAATAAAATGTGATTTACATGATTTCATAGTTTTGATGTCTTCACTATTATTCTACAATGTAGAAAATAGTAAAAATAAAGAAAAACCCTTCAATGAGAATGTCAAATTTTGACTGGTACTGTCTGTTTAAGGCTATCTTGTTGTCTAATCGGGTGTATAAAACAGTTGGAGCACTGCACGTATGAATCTATTATTTTCATTGTGTTGATTATGGTTTGGTAATTCAGCATAAAACAACAGCATTTCGAGAGTGCATTTAGAAGCCTTGTGAAGTGGGGGAAGGTCTCACATAAGCATAACACATCAACGATTGAAGCATGTGATGGATGCAAAATGTGGTCTGACATATTTTCTGCATCTGTTGTCCTAATCCTTAACATGTGGATTAGAGAGATATAGCTAAGTGCTCCTATTTTTCCTAAGAGGAAGATGGGTACTTGGCTTACTGTGGACAAAGCACACCATGCACAAACCCAGAAAGAGCGATTTGATACAGACTGAAATGTTTCCTCTCAAAATTATATGGTTGCTTCCAAAATAACAGTATTGTAAAATTCTGACACACTGCATGCTTTTAATGTTGACTGCACTTTCCTTTTCAATTGTTTTGCGCTCTTGTTGTAGAGTAAAGCACTCCCTGACAATCAGATTTATATATATATATGCTTTGTGGTGGGAGTTCTCCCTTAAATCTGGAGTGGATTTAGTCTCCATACAATGCTTAAAACAGAAACTGTAATATTGTACGATGGGGACCAAGAACCCTCTGCCCCTCTTTGCGATCCTGAGCGATGTAGAGCATGTTGCTATGCAGAGTTGGTACAGGGCTGATACGTCCCGCGCCACAGCGAGCACCACGCTGATTTGTCAAATTCCATAAAGACAGGATGATTAAAGTAGGCTCATTCTGGAGAGGATTATGCCAAACATGATTTGTCTGGGCTTTGCCCCGCTCACTCAGAAAAATGAGAAATACATTTTTATTTAATGGCAACTTTTGAGTAGATCAAGGAGGCATGCCACGTCAGAATATTGCCACCAAGATATAGAGCATGACTTGACAGCTTGAATGACAATGAATTGCCTCAAAATGCGTGTAGACTTGGTGGGGATGACACTGCTCTATCGAATGTCCCACATATTATGTCGCAGGCATTATGAAAGCTCAGATTAGTGTAATTGACTTCAGCATAGATGAAATGTGTTATCTGCTTATTTCAGGCTCATATTTACAGGTCAGGATCCTCTGTCTACCACACACATTTGAGCATATTATTCCTGCTAAATACAAAATGAAACAGGCTGATCATACAGTCTGATCCAGGGTCTGTGGGACCAATCTCACCCAAACGTGATAATCTTCATTTACAGGCATTTATGGCCAAATGAAGCTATCTGATGTCCCTCACATTTTTCAGATCAGCTCGACTCATGGCCTGAGCATGCACTGGTCTGTTAATGAGCTTTAATTCAATGCTTCATGTTGTCTACCATACCACGTATTTATTAGTCAAGAACGTGTTGTAGCTGGTTCTTATAAAGCTGTTATCTGGCATAAAGGAAGGGACGTTGTTTTTGCAACCATGTCATGTACCTCGGGATGACGCAACACAATGATGGTTATTATAGGTCTCAGAGCAGCTTGTACTGGAGCCTCTTTAATGTGCTCTGGTTTAATTTTCTCCTTTTCCCGCTGTCAGGGGAGGCCTTGTAAATCTCAGCTACTTTTTCATCATGTTTGTGCGCTCTTCAGTGCCCCGTAAACAAGCCACCTGAGAGAGAAGCGGAGAGAGAGAGAGAGCATGAAGGCAGGGGACAGGATTTACTATCCCCCTTAAACATGTGGCCCATTGAACTGTGGGCTGTTTAATGGGAAGAGCACAATCAGCCAGTGAAAACACACCACCCTGCGGCCCGAGGAGGAAGGGGACTGGCCAGAGGTAGACACCTCTCACCTAGAGGACACTGATTTCACCTAGCCCTTCAGGATGACTTGGAACATTACCATGGCAATATTATAGATGCCATTCAGAATTTTTTTTAAAAATTAAATGACTAAAACATATAAATATGAAGATGGGCCTAATGTGAAATGACAATGTAACGTTTGGAGATTGAGGCAGATTATGCCTGTAGATCATAGACCCCAAGACTAGAAGGCATGTGGGACAGCACTTTGTGTAGATGTGTATTTATATATGCCTATGTGTTAGTATAAGTGTGTGGCAGGCTGTCCCCTGGGGAGGGGGCTCCACATCCCCATGGCTGTGTGACGCTGCCCGGGTGGGTCCCAGCGGGGGCCTGGCGCGTGCCTCCTCCCCAGACCCCAGCTGCTTCCCCACCCTGTGATGAATGCCCCTGTCGTGGGCCGCTGAGCCCGGCATCAGGCCCTGGGTCCTAGGGGAGCACTGACTACTGTGATAAGTGATGTTATTGGAGGTAATTGAAAGGAGAGTGGTCCTGAGGGACATGTCTCAGGCTGCTGCTCTAACACACTTGTAGGTTTCACTGATCACCACCACCACTGACTGACTGGCTGACTGACTGACTGGGCCTTGGCTCGTTGGTAATGCAGTGATACCTTTGTATCACTGCAAAGGCAGCCCTTTGTGTCACTGCAAAATCAGCCCTATGCAGAGACCATAAGTGTAGTGATAGTATTTTTTAAAATAATTCTTCAGTTAGATTATGAAAAGAACTGTACCGACTGAGCCTCCTGATTATTCACTGCAATGGATTTATTATTGGAAATAGAATGAGGCTGTCATGATCATCCAGGTTTGGTTTGATACGAAGGAATGCCAGTCAAGACCAGTCCTGCTCAGTATTGGCTGGCAGTGGCACAGAGCTGTCATGTACTCCACTGTGCCGCCACCACCAGAGTAGAACCAGGATGACACCCACATCCTTGCCTATGTGGAGGTGAGGCTGAAGGTCAGCGCAGACAGCTCTTAATGGCCCAACATTCACAGCCTCCTCTCCTCCTCAGCATCAATCTCCTGCCTATAAACAGGCCTGTGCTGCTGAATATGATTGCATTCACACTGGCCCACGGTGCTAATGTGCTTCCATCAATCCATCCAGGGCGACCTGAGTGACCGCGGGGCGGGCCGTTATGAAGTGCTGCTCCCTGACAGCCTCTGAATGAGGAACAGGGGACCCTCCTCCTCTGTCCTCCTCTTCTCTCTGCACCGGCCTGCTTTATGGGCTCATAGTGGAGACGAATGGCAGCTCCCCTTCGCCAGAGAGTTGTTAGGATTGGCATGAAGGGAAACTGAAATAGGACATCAACGATGCTGTGTATGTGTTGATCAGTTTTCTGTATCAAATTATTATTATGTGTTGGAACTTGTTGTTTTTTTGTGTGTGATTTGAGATGCATGTTTTGGGGGAAATATTGTGTGGCTTGAAGAGATGAAATCGCTGGTATGAGAAAATTGTCCCCGAAAAGCTTGTTTGTTCAGCCAAATATATATCAAGTTATTCCAGAAGCTTCAAACCAGTGTTGCATGGTTATCGCAGAATAGGTTCCTGACTGTTGGTTTAGTGTAGCTGTTGCAGCATGAAGCAACAGTTGTTGCTGAATCGCAATCGTACGAACAATCATAATTGAGTTTCATCAAGATTGTCTAAACAAGTCAATTGATCACCCAGTAGCAGTGGAGCTGTGTCTTCTGTATCAGTATTATGTGTGTATCATGGTAGAGGGAGGGAGAGCTGCACACACCGCCTGTTCCTCAGCCCTGCCTGCCTTCCGCCTCCCTGATCAGATCGGAAATGACACCTCATTTCCATAAATGCATTAAGAATTCATTGGATTTTTTTATTTCCCAGCTAATCATTTTGGCGGTGTAAAACCTTTTAGGCTTTTTAATGAATTAATTTTGACTGATTGCCTATTAATAAGGACACCTCTTGAGCAGGGATAGGCTGTGGCAGGGGTGAGGCGGTGTAGATGTTTGTTTGTGCGAGCAAGCTTGTGTGTGTGTGTCAGTGCACACAGGCAGCTGGCAGGAAGACATTGGAGGGAGAGAAGAGGGGGGAGGAGAGGAGCGCGCTCTCGGTTGGGACATAAAGAGGAACCAGTGGCTCCCCTGGGAAATCACTGGTCGTGTCTGCATCTTAAATATCCCTGTGAAGTATCAATAAGTGGGTAATTGAATTTTGAACACAAACATGAGCGTCAGGTGTATGTGTTGTGAGGCGGGGGGTTATATGGGGGGGGGGTGAATGTGTTGATGGCAGAAGGAGGTGGGGTGTGTGGGGGGGGGGTGTCATCTCCTCTGTGCCTCTCCAGTCCCTGGGGAAGTGGGCAGTGAGAATGGATGTTAAATCCATTAAATAAAGCTTACAGACAGTAATAGCTGAGTGGCACTTGAAGATGGGCAGTGGTGGCCAGATTAGTATGCTTGACTCTTAATGAAAGTGAATTGGGGCAGTCAGGGCTGGAGGCTGGGACACCAGTTAACCCAGGTGGTCATCTGTCTCTGGGGCTAACAGGGGTCTGGCTGGCTTCTCTGGCGTGTGCCTGGAGTGGTGAAGCGACCTCACCATGATTACTACCATTCCACACACGGGAGGGGGCGCAGGGGGAAACAAGATGATGTGACTGACACCCAGATCACTCACTCCAAACGGTAGGAAGGTGATGTCACACATTTAGGCTATATATTTACATTTTGAGAGTATCATTTTGAGAAGTGCCGGTGAACGAATATTGTATTCAGTTTTGGATATTCATCTGGTTGAGGGGGACATTGTGTAATTGTATTTTCCTGTGTACATCAGGTTGTGATATCATCCCCAGACCAGCCAGGGCTCAATGATAATTAGAGAGCAACTAATCAACAGGGTTAAGACAAGGCCCTCACAATCCATAAGCCAAATGTGTCATTTAGTATAATGGCAGCTGTAACAAGTCGCTGATTAACAAAGTACAGAATTAGGGATTGACCTTTCTAATCAACTAAACACATCTCTCACTCCCTCTAATCAGTATTGATCACTCCTGGCCTGTAACAACATGTATGTGTGGGCATGTGCACTCACATCTGTGTGTGCTCTGAGGTGGGGGGGGCTGTTGTGTGCACAAGGCAGACCTCATTGACAGAGATCTATGTGGGTGTCTTTCAGTCCGTGTGTGTGAGTCCAGTTGCCTGAGGGGGGTGGCTTGCTGGTCCTTTCTCTTCCCACGTTTAATCTTTCTCTTACAATGCAAATCGTATGAGTTTCTATCTGTCAGACAGAGGGGGTGGCTAAACGGAACTCTAATTAATGAGTGGCTCAGAGGGGTGAGTCCTGATGGAGGGGGTCTCTGGGGGAGGTGAGGGGCACAGCCACAGACCAGGCTGCTCTACTTTATTTTTGGGGGATGGAGAGATACAGAGGAAGAGACACCAGTCTGTCCCATTTAGCAGGCCTCTCCAGAAACCAGTGGTCCATTTAACAAGCCCTTAGCAGAGAGATCAGAAAGACAAACCTGGGATTAGGAGACCAATGACTCAATAGGATTCTCTAAAGGTCCTGTCTCCATCAGCATAACGTTTAGAGAGAATGCCATTTGTATTTGGGAACGCGATACAGCGATAATTCCATCATTTTATGTTATAGTTTTATCTACAGTCTTGTCTTTTCATTAAGTATCAAATGCAAGGTCAAAGCAGACATTTAATTATGCTCTTCTCTATTTAACATGTAGATCTCTCTTTCTCCATGCCCCAAGATTGAGTATAGGTCTAACTAGATATATAGAGCACTGTTGTGATAGCCTTTGGCTCACTAAACCCAACTCCTCCTAATAGGGAAATGATATTTGTGCACCAGTAGTTTTGTGTCATCTTAATTCATTACATCCCACGTGATTCTGATGGTTTCATTCCATCTAAGACCCTGTATGTCGGTCTGTCCGGGGGCACTAATTATTTTGTTTAGTGTTATTCGAAGAGACCACAGCACCGCGCAAAATTAATCAATCCCAATCCAATTAGCATCATGTTGAACCTGATGATGGACGCCTCAAGGTGAAGCGGCCCGTGCCCAGCCGGGGCATTATCATTCCAGGGAGGGCGGCTCATCTAAATTACAATTCACCCTGCTTTTTCATTAGCCGCCGTGGCGCCGCTAACCTCTTCACCGCTTTGCACAGCCCAACAAACACCTAGGCAGCTCATCAGCTCTAGTGTCTGGTTCAACAAGCAGAGAGAGACAGTTGTACAACCTTCTGTGTGGGTGGGAAGGCTTGGGACAGTCAGACACACTCACACTCATGTGTTTGCATGTTTTTCCAAAAATCTACAAGAATTGTCAGTGTGGCCTGTAATGCTCTTCGTGTCCTGGTGGGTATGTTTATCAACTGTATGAAGCTGGTGTTTTTGTGTACGTTTGAAGAGGTGGTCCCAGCTCCCCTCTTGGCCCTGAGCTTTGATTCTGTACTGATGCTAAGAGCCTGCTCCTCCTATTATCAGGAACAAAGTGTAATTACTGGACCTGGATGAGGCCTCTCCAGGGTGGCTCTGATGCTGGAGGAACATCCCTGTAGCTTCCCTTGTGACACAACCTGGCTGTTGTTGACTGAAAACCTCCTGGAATACGCTCCTTACCAGATAGAAGCAAGGTGACAAGGCGTTCAGTTGGGGCCAATCTGTTTTCGACGCAATGGGGTTGGCACAGATCCAGAACTATTGTGCAGAGCTTGTTTTGTAGACCCCCACCAAGTGCTCTTCATTATGTCTCCCTACAGTACATCTCCCATTTTCATGGGCTTTCCTAGCTAACCTTCATGGTTTATGTTGTGAGTGCTATCTGATCAGTGTCTTCGGTTCTTATGACGGTCATTCAGTGGTAACTAAGTGTATTCAGTGAGAAGAAATGTGGTTATGGCCATAGTCTCTTAGACATAAGGCACCATGGAAAGTTGTGGATTGATTAGTTTGCGTTCCAGAGAACGGTATCTCTCAGACAACATCCCCCTTTCACTCCCCCCATCTTTTTCTTTAACACAGTTATACATGCACATACTGAGATGCTTGAATACATGTATCTGGCTGCCTTGATAAGGCAATCACAAGGGGTGTGTGTCTCTTTAGTAGCTAGTTTGCGTCTTATGTTGTTTTCCGTGTCCAGAATGAACAGATGTTTGGATAAATTACCTCCCCGTTAGATGTTTCACAAATGAAATGCATGCTGTGCATTGATAAGTGATTCTGCTCTGAAGTGAGGGACTGGGTGATGGAGTGCTGTAGCTTGTTTGAGTCTAAATCCATGGTTGAAGCATAAGTTTTGACAGCATACAGTGGCAATAAAAATGATGTGAACCCTTTGGAATTACCTGGATATCTGCATAAATTGGTCATCAAATCTTAATCTAAGTCACAATAATAGACAAACATAGTGTGCTTAAACTAATAACACACAACTTATTGTATTATTCTTGTCTATAGTGAATACATTATTTAAACATTCACAGTGTAGGTTGGGAAAAGTATGTAAACCCCTAGGCTAATGACTTCTCCAAAAGCTAATTGGAGTCAGGAGTCAGCTAACCTGGAATCCAGTCAATGAGATGAGATTGGAGATGTTGGTTAGAGGTGCCTTTCCCTATAAAAAACACTCACAAAATATGAGTTTGCTATATACAAGAAGCATTGCCTGATGTGAACCATGCCTCGAACAAAAGAGATCTCAGAAGACCTAAGCTTAAGAATTGATGACTTGCATAAAGCTGCAAAAGGTTATAAAAGTATATCTAAAAGCCTTGATGTGCATCAGTCCACAGTATGACAAATGGTCTATAAATGGAGAAAGTTCAGCACTGTTGCTACTCTCCCTAGGAGTGGCCGTCCTGAAAAAATGACTGCAAGAGCACAGTGCAGAATGCTCAATGAGGTTAAGAAGAATCTAGTGTCAGCTAAAGACTTACAGAAATCTCTGGAACATGCTAACATCTCTGTTGACAAGTCTTTGATACGTTAAACACTAAACAAGAATGGTGTTCATGGGAGGACACCACAGAAGAAGCCACTGCTGTCCAAAAAAAAACATTTCTGCAAGTTTGAAAAAGTGCACCTGGATGTTCCACAGCGCTACTGGCAAAATATTCTGTGGACAGATGAAACTACAGTTGAGTTGTTTGGAAGGAACACACAACACTATGTGTGGAGAAAAAAAGGCACAGCACACCAACATCAAAACCTCATCTCAACTGTAAAGTATGGTGGCGGGAGCATCATGGTTTGGGGCTGCTTATTCAATAAAGACATCAAAACATATAATTGTTTGTGTGTTATTAGTTTAAGCAGACTGTGTTTGTCTATTGTTGTGACTTGGATGAAGATCAGATGAAATTTTAGGACCAATTTATGCAGAAATCCAGGTAAACTCAGCAAAAAAAGAAACGTCCCTTTTTCAGGACCCTGTCTTTAAAGATAATTCGTAAAAATCCAAATAACTTCACAGATCTTCATTGTAAAGGGTTTAAACACTGTTTCCCATGCTTGTTCAATGAACCATAAACAATTCATGTACATGCACCTCTGGAACAGTCGTTAAGACACTAACAGCTTACAGACGGAAGGCAATTAAGGTCAAAGTTATGAAAACTTAAGACACTAAAGAGACCTTTCTACTGACTCTGGGGGACAAAATGCCCAGGATCCCTGCTCATCTGCATGAAAGTGGATTAAGCGTGCTGCAAGGAGGCATGAGGACTGCAGATGTGGCCAGGGCAATTAACTGCAATGTCCGTACTGTGAGACGCCTAGGACAGCGCTACAGGGAAACAGGATGGACAGCTGATCGTCCTCGCAGTGGCAGACCACGTGTAGCAACACCTTCACAGGATTGGTACATCCGAACATCACACCTGCGGGATAGGTACAGGATGGCAGCAACAACTGCCCGAGTTACACCAGAAACACACAATCCCTCCTGCTCAGACTGTCCGCAATAGGCTGAGAGAGGCTGGACTGAGGGCTTGTAGGTCTGTTGTATGGAAGGGAACTCGCAGGTGCCTTGGTAGAAGAATGGGGTAACATCTCACAGTAAGAACTGGCAAATCTGGTGCAGTCCATGAGGAGATACACTGCCGTACTTAATGCAGCTGGTGGCCACACCAGATACTGTTACTTTTGATTTTGACCCCCCCCCCCCTTTGTTCAGGGACACATTATTACATTTCTGTTAGTCACATGTCTGTGGAACTTGTTCAGTTTACGTCTCAGTTGTTGAATCTTGCTATGTTCATACAAATATTTTCACATATTTACACAAGTTTGCTGAAAATAAATGCAGTTGACAGTGAGAAGGCGTTTCTTTTTTTGCTGAGTTTATTTCCAAAATGTTTGCATACTTTTTCTTGCCACTGTAGGTTGTAGTGTACCCAGAAGTTTACTATACAGAAGTCAGTGGAAATACTTTCAATTAATCAATTGTTTTTAGGTAGGTTACCTCAAGCATCCTTGAGTAAGAGGTGCTCAAAAAGGTTTGATTTCTGAAATGTACAGTTGATATTTACATCGTATCATTTGTTCATTCTCCAGCCAGGGAGATGACCAGGGGAAAGTTCCTGAACATCCTGGAGAGACCCAAAAAGTGAAGACCCAGGATGTGTCTGCACAGAGAGTAAAACAACACCCAGACGACTGACTTGAGACAGAAGAGGAATCAGACCTATGCCTTTATGTATACACTCATACTACTACTACCACCATCAAGTCCCTGGATTTGAATATTGACACTAAATTCATTCACTGCGGAGTTCCCCTCGAGTCAAAGGGCAGCAACACTTTTCACCCCTTGACCTGTACATTTATTTTGTCCTTAAAGGCAGTTCCATTTACTTTTATAATGATTTGAAATGGTGAATTACTTTCCTGTTTAGCTAGCTTGCAGGACTGTTTTGAAATGTGTATATTCTGTATTTATTATTTTTCTATTTGGAGCATTCTAAAAAAAAAGTGCAATTTGTCAAAGAAAATTGTGTAATTCTTTAAAAAAATTAATAAATTGCTCCCTCTTTTAGGCTATAACATGTTTATTAATTGTCCTTGTAATTGGTAATTACCCTCAGTGTGCATCTATGGATACAATTTAATCTTTCAATGGTTTAGGATACAATTAAATTCACTTCAGAAACTGGTTCCATGATGCAACAGTTTTTTGGGGGGATTCAAACTTTTAATTAGGGCAATAACTTCATGCCTGTGCCACTCCATAGACGCTTTCTGTTAGAGCACCTCTCTGGCTTTGGACATGTAAGGAGC
Source organism: Oncorhynchus mykiss (assembly GCF_057628025.1). Classification (NCBI taxonomy): domain Eukaryota; kingdom Metazoa; phylum Chordata; class Actinopteri; order Salmoniformes; family Salmonidae; genus Oncorhynchus; species Oncorhynchus mykiss. Next base: position 65,598,807 of record NC_143046.1, on the reverse strand, counting down.
TGTGACATGAGAGTGCTTCCCTGCTACAAGGGCATTTTTTCATTTAATGAGGAAGTAGAGGCCCTACACAAAACGTTGCGTAAAAATAATATTTCTCATTGTCATCCCTTTTAATGAGAGTTGACATAATTACTAGGACCATTTCTTTTCTAATTAGCACACTTCCAGCGACGTCGGAGCTAGCGGCCAGGCAAAAAGGAAATCAGACAGGCATGCTGAATGGGAAACAAAAAGAAGTCCGTCCAACATAATTAGGTGAGACAATGCCTCAGACTGTTCCCGGCTGGAGATGTCGCAGGGGCTCTGGCCGCGCTGGGGAGCGCTCACTCTCCACAAGTTACACATCTCCACAGGCCGCTAATAAGCCCCTAATTGTCTTTCCGAGTCACACGGACAGAGGCAGCCACTGCCCAAGTGGCTGCACCCCCTGCCTCTCGCACGTACCCAGCTTCACCTCTTGCAAAATACTGATTATTTATATAATTTCCCCGTTCCCAGACAGCGTGTGTGTTTTCCTGTGTGTGCTGGAGATTCCTGTGACGGGTTGGGTGTGGGGAGTGGAAGTACAGCATGGCCTGATGGGCAGGAATGTAAGTTGGCGGAGGAGGGCAAGCTACTTATTTTACCCCCACTGCATCAGGGTTTATTATAGTCTCCTGTAGTCTGTTTAATTTATCTGCTCTAGTCTAGTGTACAGTGTTTATTTTCTGTCAAATTTAACCACTACTGTACCTTATAACACAAGTTTTACATCATTTTAGGGGTGAAAAGTGAGTATGTAGCTCAGATAGTGTAGAGCTGACTGGTTGACATGGCCTATTGCTGTGTTGGCTGGTTAACACTTGTTGATATTGACTGATGTACATTGATCAGTCTACTGAGTGTTGACACAGTAAGTGACCTGGCGTTCACAATATGGTGCAATCACTGGTGGCTGTATCTCATGCGAGGCTTCCGGTCCGTTGGATGCTCCTCGAGAAACGGGTCATTCCCCATGGAGGGGTCGTCTATTCAGAGAGAACAAACTCCTCCATCCGTCAACAATACATCGCCCTGACCTCACCGAGCCTCACTGCCCAGACAAACGTCAATTCGATGTTCCCTCAGGCCTTTAATTAGCTGTCAATTAGTGCAAATTAATCAACTCCTCGCCTAGTTAAGCAATGCCGGCAGGCAGCTCCCAAACACGCCATTGTAGAGGAGCCATGAGAACTGGAACTAGCAAACTCACTTTGCATCAGGGGGTCATCAAGCCCTGGACAGCGCTTTGGGGAAAGAAAAAAAGCAGACCTTCTTGCAGTGTTTTAGTTTTCCCCTGACTCGGCACAAGATGTGTGCTGTCATCAGTACTGGCTCACTGTTTCAACACAGCTATAGAGTTAGGGGCCCGGGCTTGATTCAGCACTATAACAGGCTGAATCACCAAATGTGTTGGATTTACCTGCTGGCAGTCTTAGAGCAGAAAAATGCTGCTTTCATTCATATCTGCTGCACAGTATAGCGCGACTGCAGATGTGTGCTTGGGGAGCGTCGGTGATCCTTCATTTTGATTGCATAGTATGAAATATCAAGCTCAAGCAATCTGCAGGGGTTGGTCTAATGCATAGTTATGTTACTGATACAGCCCATCACATAGCCCATTATCTAGTGACCTTCCTGTGGATTGAAAGTTATTTACTTATTCATTATTACAAATAGACTTCAAGCCTTTCCAATCAAAATGACTGCAGACTGAAGACTCAACTGGTATTTATTCAAAGGGGGAGGTTTTAATTTGCAACATTTAGATGCCTGGTGAAATGGGAAGATGCAGTTTAACACCCTCTGCTTTGACCTCTAGCCTATAGAGGTCAATACTTCTCTTGTTTGTCGAACACACTAGAAAATCATGTTTGGAATGGATATGTAATGTGTTTTAAAGCTAAATCCCACATTTGTTTATTTATTCCACTTTTCAGCCTTATAGCATCCTCAGGCCATCCACTTGAGTTGGGATCTTGAACTATAGAAGTGTTTCTCATACCATTGTTTGAGGGCAATCTGTTTTACACAACATGACAACTCGCCCACAGCAAGATGGAAACAGGGGGAACAGGGGGAAACAACAGATAAACACATTTTTGCAACAGCTGTTTGTTTGCCATTTAATCTGCAGCCTTTGGATGTTGTGGTCTTTGATGGGAAACCCAATATACACGAATGAGTGAACTAAAACTGCCTTTAATCTAGAACCCTATTAGACCGTTCGCTCATCTGCATGTAAATCAGGGTGGAGTCATTTTGATATGGAGATGGGTTATTAAAAGCCTAGTGAGAGAGAGAGGGTCTCCAGCAACAATAAACAACAAAGCCGTGATAGATTGCAACAGAAGTGGTGGTGGAGTGAGGGCAGGAACCCGCGGTGTAATTGACAGGTCATCCTGACTCACGGTTCCATGTGAATAGATGGGTTTATCTCTACTGGCTGATGCGTCATTAGCATATTCCCGATAACATTGATTTCTTCATTACCCGTAATGAAATTTTGACTTAATAGCCTCCTAATTAGTTTCAACTGGTCATCGAGTAATTGTGTCGGTAATTTTTTTCTCCCTCTTAATCTGTGGCTCAATTTTTACTGTTTGATGTAAAATATGATTTTGCTGAACAGATTCGTTTTAGGTCTGGGCTATAGTTTACAATATTTATTTTGTTTTAACCTCTGTGTCTCTCACCCTATCGACTAGATCAGATATGAACGAAATCTAAATGGTCTGTAGATTAACTCAACTACAAAATAGGATGTCAAAATTGCCATTTCACCAGAAGTATGCATTCTGGCGCACAAATTGCAATACCCTAATTGCTAGGCCTATTTATCTACATCGAAAGGGTGTTTTCTTCAAATGTGTAAGATGTAGTCCTATATAGGCTAATATCTTATATGAACCTCAATGTAGCCATGGATATGTCGTTATTAGCATGACACAAAACAGATACAGTCTGTAATGTCTTGCTTATAAATCTGATAATCCCGTTGATGCCTGGTGTGGGTTATCTCTCTGTCAATAGTCATGGCTGGACATCATACGTAAATTTCACATCCACAATAACAAGTTCCCATAGAATCAGCATGTAATTTCTTGTTGTGGAATAACTAAGTAGGCATACTAATTGTCCATTGTGTTTCATTGGCTAAAACCTTGTCAGTCACGTGATTTTATATTTGTATCAACTGTTTTTGCCACGCGCCAACGTTGCTTTCTTCCTCTGGCCCGCCTGACTCTCTGCCCGTCCCCTTTAAACCAGGACATGTATTCATCTGTTACCACATGGCACTTAGATAAGATCTGAGTTTGCTTTGTCCCCCTCAAATAGTTTCAGTACATTTCCATAAATGATCTTGGTGTAATTATCTGTGCAGATGTTCAAATTGTGCCACACACATCTCAAAACTCACCCAGTCTCTATGCGTAAAATGGTTGTATTAATTTCTTGACCCATGGAGCTGTTCACAAGTAGGCCTAATCGTAAATATGCTCCTCATAAGGGCATTTATTTGTGTCCAAGGCAGTATTGACAAAAGAAGGCTGCCATATCTAAATATTTTCCAAATTGTTGTTTACATTTGAACATTATTCTGGTACTCTGCAAATGCCCAATAGAATGTGATTAAACATGTCAAACTATTTAATTATTTATTCATTATATTCAAAACTAACCAAGTATAGGCTACTTTGTAAATTGCACCAAATGTAGTCCTTATTGTTATTTTATTTAGCGGAAAAGACTCCTGATATTTAGCATAAAGAAGTATATTGGAAGTATAAAAGGGGGGCTATATCTAATTCCTTGATGAACATTTTAAATTATAAGAAAAACGTCAATTTAATTATACCAAATCAATGTTTTTCAAATAGGCAAATTCGATAAGATATATGAAAAAAAAAATTGAAATAGATCATTTTTACATTAAAATACAATAGGCTATATGTTCTCCCCATTAAAATATGAAACATAAACTGACTATCTAAACTAAGCGACTTGTGCATATAGAAAGATAAACTACAAAGCCTCCACACAGAGTTAAATTGTTTAGGATTGCAACGGGGATTAAAATGTGGATTGGATAAAACCCATTAGCAAGACAAATAGGGCCTAAAGAAAATTATGTAACACATTAAACATCCGATAAAATGGTGCAATGTTTGATAATGGTAATCATCTTTATTAATGTAATTGCACTTTATGAACATGCTTGGCATGCTCCCCAAATGACCCCATGCATCAATAACTATCCTTTTCTAAACGATTAAGAGTGATATAGGCTAGGCCTAATGCTGTTTTTGTTCGCATTAATTAATTTGTGAACGTTGTTTAGTAAATAGCTTCTAATGCCTACACGTTGGTAGCCCAGATTCTTTCCTAATTTTCCATTTATTTTGCGAAATGCCCATCTCCGTCTTGTATGCTGCTGTGAGATCAGTCTCTAGCGAAGCAGGGATGTGTTTTCGCGTCCAGCTGTCGTTATGGAGAGGCTTTGATGTCCATGTGATGGTTTCCTTGCCTCGGATCAATGATCCGTTCATGTGTGAGGCAAGGGATGGACATAGCGATCATAGAAGATGGAAATAGCACTAGAAGAGGCGGCAGTTAGCCAAGTGGTTAGAGCATTGGGTAACCGAAAGGTTGCTAGATCGAATCCCCGAGCTGACAAGGTAAGAATCTGTCGTTCTGCCCCTGAACAAGGCAGTTAACCCACTGGTCCTAGGCCGTCATTGTAAATAATAATTCATTCTTAACTGACTTGCCTAGTTAAATATAGGTTAAAAAAAGATGGACTGAAACATGCGTTTTATTTTTATGAAACTAAACTATTTTTATGGTAACTAAATCCAGGCCCGGATTCATTCAATCCGCCTCATATAGTTTTAATTCTGCATGGCATTATAATATCGAGATCACGTTTAAATACCAGAATCATTTTTATAGTCAATATACAGTATAAACGAGTACACACGCTAGCCCACAAACGAAAAACATTTCAAAAGGCCTGTGGCTGCATTGATGCAATTGTTTTCAATAAATTGGATGAATAGCATGGCTTTAACTACGTGCACCTGTTTCATTCTCTTTATCCGCAGGCGTTTTGGGTATCCTCATACTCTCGGTTTTGTGCCCATAGCCTTAATATATCAGTTCTCAGCGAATAAACCATTTCCAAAGGCGCGTAATGCTTGATGCGCAGGAATCCCGAAAAATCCCTAGTAGTTGATTGGCTGCTGGGCTCTGACTCTTGTTGGGGTGGACCTGTTTGATAAAAGAACCATTTTCAAGAGTCTGGAGTAATACAGAGTGGTTCGTGCACCGGGGACCGACCTGCGAGCCGCTAAAAATAGGGAATACTATCGAAGACACCATGACAGGTAAACAAGGAGCTGTGCTATCTGAAACGCTGAATATATCCAAAACGTCCACTCTCGGTGCTAACGGAGGTAACAGTCTGCACCAACAATCAAAGAACAGCGCCACGCACCCTCCCAGATGCACGGGATTCGGGATCCAGGAAATTTTAGGGCTGAATAAAGACTCTTCGGCGGTCCCGAGGAGCACCCTGCAGTCTCTGCCATCTGGGGCGCACCTGCTTGCCGCCAGGTCAATGCTTGGTACCGCTGGTGTCGGAGTTGGGATGGGATTAATCGGGCCTGGAGGGATTCCGTCGTTCTACAGCCAACCAGCGTTTTTGGAGGTCCTGCAGGATGCGCAGAACGTTCACTTGCAGCCCCACAATAGAACTGTGGGACCTCTGGACCACAGCCAGTCCGCCAGTTCGGGTAGGAATTTCAGTCGTTGTCATTAGCCTGAAATAAGGACTTAAAATATATGCTTGTATTTATTCGAATAATAATTGTAATATTATTATTAGGCTGAGCTATAAAGGGACAATGGATAACCATTGGCTAATAATAATATACAATAATAGCAATAGGCTACTTATGTCAGTAAGTAGGCCGTCATTGTAAATAAGAATTTGTTCTTAACTGACTTGCCTAGTTAAATAAAGGTAAAATAAATAAAACATAATTTAAAAAAATATAACAGTAACAAAATACAACGATAACATTTGTGTTGGAGAAATTGTACTCAATGTCATCACTAACAATTGTGATAACACATTGGAAATGATCTAATGTCTCAAACGAGTCATTCACGTTGTCACGTTTTCTAATATTCACAGACTCGGAAGATTTTTCGTCAAACGAACGAAAACTCTCAAAGACCTCATTAAGCCAGAGCAAGAAACGGAAGAAAAGACGGCACCGGTAAGCGTTGCATTCCAACACATGATATTATTGTTTTATCAGAATGCTAATAACTTGTTCAATTTCTGAAGCTCGCATGTTTCATAATTTTTGGTGTGGCCTAACACTCCTTTTTAATATTACATGGTTTAGGCATTCCAGCTGTCTTAATTCAACAACAAGATAAGACTAGGATTTAATTTGAAATAGTAGCCTGTGCTAATTACTGAGATGATTTACAGGTTGTCAGTGGCCATTAGGCTATCAATAACCGTATATACCTAACAAACATGGAATTAAATCGAATAGGGTCTAGGCCTATATGTTTGAAATTCAAGTTAATTAAACGCAATTAGGCAACGCATTGCCTTATTTCCCAATAGCCCTTGGTTTCAAATGTTTGACATGTTTCATAGCAAATACATAATATTTACACCTCGTATTTTATTTCAAGCTGAATTTACAGGCTAGCCTACTCTAACATGTCCGTCTTTTTTCATATATTTTTATGTATGTTTGTTTTGGGGTGTGAAAGCATTGGCCTATTTTAACCATCGAGTGTAGGCCTACAAGTAGGCTATGTCAAAACCTTTCATAGAGATAGGCTTAGTCTGTGAATACTCTTATTCAATAAGGGTGATCAGACATTGAAATGGAAAAATATGATTCCCTTTATACCAGCATATATCCCTATAAAGGAATAGACCCTGCAAAAAATTTTTTTGCTAACCTTTTTAATGAATCCCCTTATTTTTTGTAGCCTACTCACTGAATGCATGTTTATAGTCCTACGCATTGGCTTCTGGGATACATCCACTGCCTCAAATAGGCTACTGAATAGGCCTTTTTAAAATTATTGTAAACAAATAATAAGATAATAAATCATCAAATCTAGCAGCTGCTTTTGGAGGCTATGTGAGTTAGTCTACTGTAGGTCTATTTCTAAAATGCACCATTGTTGTTAATGTACCTAAGATGAAATGCATACAGACACCTTGGATAGATAAGATGTAATGGAATGCATTGCCACCATACAAATGAAGGTGTGCATTTGTGCATCTGATCTGTTTGAAATAAATAATAGCCAACCGAGCTTGCCTATTAGTCGCCTTTCGAACATTTTTCAATGTCCACAATTTACACATATTTCATATTCCTACAGAACCATATTCACATCTTACCAGCTCGAGGAATTGGAGAAGGCCTTTAACGAAGCCCACTACCCTGATGTGTATGCACGGGAGATGCTGGCCATGAAAACAGAGCTTCCTGAGGACAGAATACAGGTATGACTACAGGTTATATATAGCCTATTGTTGGCACTGTTGTTATTGTATCATGTCAGGGGAAATGTATTTTGGAACTGCAGTTCTTCCTCCCCTAAATAGCATTTAAATGTCTCAAAACAGCATTCTTCATGTTAATAATATTTTTTATTTGATTGGAATATCATGTCAAATATAGTTTTTTATATAATTCGCATTGTCCCTTGCAAGAAACTCAAATGTACTTATTATGTTACTCTCCAAAATATTTCCTACAGGAGAACATGTGCTAATTGTAAAATGTATTTCTCCAATGAGATGTGATTATCAGTGACACATTAGTTTTTTTAAACACCTTTTCTGCATTTATTTTGGAGCAAGGACTACTAAAGGGATACTTCAGGATTTTGTAAATTAAGCCCTTTATCTACTTTCCCTGAGTCAGATGAACTGGTGGATACCATTTTTATGTCTCTGCATGTAGTTTGAAGGTAAATTGCTAACCAGCATTAGTGCAATTGCTAACTAGCGTTAGTGCAATGACAATTGATAACTAGCGTTAGTGCAATGACAATTGATAGCGTTAGCGAATGCTAGTGGATACCAAATACTTCCAGTCATTGCGCTAACGCAAGTTATCAATTGTCATTGCACTAACGCCAGTTAGCAATGGCTTGCGAAACTACCTCTAACTTCCTTCATACTGGATGGCGAGACATCAAAATGGTATCCGAGTTCATCTGACTCTGGGCAAGTAGATAAAGGTCCAACATTCATTGTCATAATCCCGAAGTAGCCCTTTAAACCACCACTGACATCTGCCACTGTACATTGGGACCATCATCTGCGTTTGATATGTATTATAATAATTCAGATAAAGTATCTTACAAACAATTTCAGTCATTCACAAAGAAGGCCTATGGTATCAGGTGGTTTTTGCGTCCCCGGCCAGAATAAAGGACATTGGTACCTGAATAGGTTTATGCAGTGTAGACCTATAGGCAGGTCTACCTTTGTTGCTTTAACCTTGACATTTAAATAGCCTGGGCCTAGGTTATAAAGCAGGCGTCTACTAACCAATGAATGGCGTGGAAAATGAAAAGTAAAGTGATATAGGCTTACTCTGCTCTTGACGAAATAGTTAGCTCCTTAATGTTTTACGGAGGAGGCAAAGTGAGCCCACATAAATCGAACAATAATGCCTCTCTACCTGTCTGAACAAAGACACCTCTAGTAGCATCCTCGCCAGATAATCTCTCATTAGGTGTAGTTGGATGTGAAACAATTTGTTCTCGGACAGGAGCACTAACGACCTAATCAAGCTATCAAGGCAGAAGAAGATTGCGGTGTGACCTGGACCATCCATCTGCCCGAGCGGCGTTTAATTTCGTTCTCATTATGGCTCTATAAATAATAAGGAAGAAAAACTGTATTCCAATCCTAAATAAAATTAACATCCAATTTTCTCATACAGTCTAATTAGTTGAATCAGATGAGCATGCCTTGTTCCGGGGGGAAGCTGGCTCGAAACGCGGGGAGTTCAAATGATATAACTACATTGAATTTATTAGCACGGGTCAATAGTGCCGCTCCCCGGAGTACCGCTCGTTTAATTTCCCGTGATATTTGCCCGCCTGTCCACCATCGATTGAGCTTGAAATTAACTTAGTTTTCAATCAGTCTTGGCGTGCCCTAGGGGTCGCTTCTGCTCGCAGCTTCCCCCTCAGCTTCCTTTGAGGGCCAGAGAAGCAATTTCTTATAAAAAAAAGTATATTGTATGAAATAAGGGCTATCATTAGAATGAACAGAAAAAGGTTTGAAATGGTTTTGTTAATTTTCAATTTAATGTCTGGTTCCCCTCCACAGTCGAGACATCTCTGTGCTTGCACCTCCTCTTTTGTTTTTTTGCACTTTACACACAGCCATCAGATGTGGCCAAGTAGGCTGTTTAACAGCTCTGTGTTGTGCTATGAAATCAATTTGGCCTCTCACTGAGCTGACAGATAGCATGGGGCCCCAACCAGTGGTCATGGAGTTCCACATTTGGCATTGGGCAAGTTGATGTTTCACTGAATATTCTTCCACACTACCTCAGACTGGGTGGAGATAGCCAAACATTGCATAAGGGGTCTTACAGAGTTCTCAAAACAACACAACACTAGAGTGACTGAAATAAAACCAGATTTAGTTATGTTGTTTTCACAAATTATAGAACAGAATTGGCATGAAGGGCCATTGGGTCTTTATTTGGAATCTCATTAGCGTTTCCAAAAGCAGCAGCTGGCGTCCACAAAAAAAAAAACACAAAACAAGTAACAAACACTGATACATTGATAGACAAGGACAGTCACACAAATGTAGAATACAACGATATACAACCAATAAAACAACAAAAATGATAAAAACAATTTTTCAAGAGTTGGAACACTGTGGCGCAATGTGATGGTAGTGCTAAAGCCTTTTAAGGTGGTGGTGTCTGTCAGAAGACTCATTGATGCTGCTAGTGTCAGTGTGTCTGAATATTGCTAGATTCCGTGTTGATAGGTGGTACTTAATGACTCCTCTTGGGTTAAAGGTCTGGTTTCAGAACCGCAGGGCCAAATGGAGGAAGAGGGAGAAGTGCTGGGGACGCAGCAGTGTGATGGCAGAGTATGGGCTGTATGGAGCCATGGTCCGTCACTCCATCCCCCTACCGGATTCCATCCTCAAGTCTGCCAAGGATGGCATCATGGACTCTTGTGCCCCATGGCTGCTTGGTATGAGACTAATGTTCAATCTACAGCAGGTTTCATCCTCCATGCTTTGAATTAATTCTTGCTCTCATATATTCTCCACATCCTACTTTTCTACTTGTGTTGGTGGGGTGTGTTCCTCGTCATTCAGGGCAGAGGGAAAATACTTTATTCTTGGTTTCATCCTTTCATCAAATGGCTCTGAAATTATCAAGATATCATCATTTATATTTGGTAGGCTTACTTCTTGCGTAGTGGGGGAAAAAACTATACAGCAAGTATTGACTATTGGTCTACATTTATTATGCATCCTCAATTTGAAGATCATATTCCTATAGCTAAATCAGAACTATTTCTTTGTTTAATATTTTCAGTTGAAGATGGCTTTCCAATCAGCAGACGCTTTTCTAAATCCGAATACCCCCAATTCTTTACAGGGATGCACAAAAAGTCCATGGAGACCACGGTCGTCCAGCCAACAGGGAAGTTCGACATACCCCAGCAGCCAGCCATTCAGAGAGGAGAAGAATGTGACGTGGAGGAGAAGAGGCCGGAGGGCAAGTCACCCATCTCCAAAGAGGAACTGAGGGAGAACAGCATCGCAGCCCTCAGGGCAAAAGCACAGGAGCACAGTGCCAAGGTGCTCGGGACTGTTACATGTGAGAGACCAGAGAGCAAAGTGGAGAGACAGGCAGCAGAGGAAAAATCTAGTGGCCCTTTGAGTCCAGTGGAAGAGCCCAAGAGTCCAGAGACCCTCACTTTGTAAAGACTTTGCAGTTCTCTTGACTGTTCTCTAAACGTCTGTATGGACTCAACTAGATCTATCAGTTTTATTCAGTGTTCCCTGAGGTTTTTACATGTTGAACTCATCCTAGATCTCTATTATGCTGTTTTAAAATGACCTTATTTAAACTGGTCTTCCTATTGGAGAGATAAGATAACTGAATTTGTCTCTTATTGACTAAGAAAAACACCAATGCACTTTCTGTCTTTCTTACTCCCCGACATTCATACATATATTGTTGCTTATATATTGTTAAAACGTGTTTAATATGGGGGTTAACACTACATACATATGTATATTGCTGACAACCCCTATAACTAGAAGATACCCACTTTACAAATGTCTCTCATTGAATGTTCTTAAACTACTCATTCAGTATGCAAAGTGCATACTTGTGTTTGTTAGAATGAGCCAATTAGGACATTTGTTGATATATAAGTAGCCAATCTTTGAAAGTATACTGTATATTGAATTCACAGCATCCATAATATTGATGCTGACTATGTTTCTTGTATAGTCGCTCCCTGAAGACTCATATTCAAGATTTTTCTTTGGGATGATGATGTATGAAAGGGAAAACAATTTTCTCTTAATTAAGAGGAACACAACAATTAAAAAGTTATCTTACCTTGTTATTATGCTGTATATAATAAAGATAAAGAAAGATAGCTCACAAAGGCACTGTTAAAACATAATTTTATGTCGTCTTTAAATGTTTGCGTTTTTGTTTCATAGTCTGAATAATATGCAATACAGAGTATAATTAGTTTTGTTGATGAGGTCTGCTGTTGCTTGATTTAGTGTTTTACCTAAACACAAAGCCAAGTGGCCAGGTGGACCTGCATGAGAGAAGCTGTAGCTCAAATAATTATCTACAGTATATTCTTCACTGTATTTGTCTTTTCTCCAGTCCACTACCTGGGCATACTTATGCTATTTCTGTCTTCAGTAAGTAGTAGTAAGTCCTGGACTGCTGTACCAGACAATGGACGCTCTAAAAACTACCAGAGTTCAAATCAAATCAAATTTTATTTGTCACATACAATGGGTGTAAACTTTATCATGAAATGCTTGCTTACGAGCCCTTCCCAAAGGTGCAGAGTTAATGCAAAAAAATGTAATACAAAAATAGTAAGAAAAGGGGAATAAAATACACAAAGATGAAGTTATATACAGAACCATATGCTCTAAGAACCATACATTTCTTAGAACTTGGCGAGAGCGGGACAAAATAATGTTCTTTCCTTGGTATTTCATTACTTTAAAATAAAGTTTCCTAAAATTTCAAACATGGTTCCATTTAATTACATTTTTGGTAATGTTCTAGGAACGTTTTCCAACTGGTTTGACATGTAAGATATTTCACAGCAGTTTAGATGGTACAATGATTCTCTACACTATACATGCATGTTTTGTCACAAACTGAAATTATGTGAACTATTCGAATTTTAGCAACCAGGAAATGGCAGAGCAATTTCTGCATAGTGCATCTTTTAAGCATAACATTTCCTACAGTTTTTTTCTCATGGTTCTATTTAAAGACATGTTCTCAGTAGGTTCAGAGAACGTTAAAAAAAAACGTTATTTTGTGGGATTTTCAGTACTTCAGTATAACAATTGCCATTGAAATGGGGTCCGTTTGAATAGACCAAAATGAACAGTTTCGCATGAGTAAAAAAACCCATAGTATACTAGGTCCATCCAGGTGGCTCAGCTTATTCCATAGATATAGAACAGAAGATCATAGGTTTGAATCTCATTGATGCTATGCTGCAATGTTTGCATGATTAATGCCTAAGCAAATTAATTTCCATGTGTCCTATCTGTGCTTGGAGCTAAACTAAGCCAGCAGTGTTATTAAAAGTCTTATTGAAATATTCAGTGAATGTTTTAAGGAAGTTATTAAAAAACTCAAAATAACCTATAATTTCCGTTGATAAAACCTCCCAGGAAAACTTTCAGGTAATTGTAGTAAAACGTCCTCAGGACCTGCCTTCAACTAAAAATGTACATTCCCATAACAGGCAAAATGTTCACTTCCATTCTCAGAACGTTTAAAAAACGTTATATTTTATCGGTCAGAAAACATATGGCTTTATTCCCAGAACCAATGGGAAACCCAAACCCACAACTTCCAAGGAACCAAATGTGCTAGCTGGGAGTACCATGTCACTGTGTAGGGGTACGAGGTACAGAATATGAGGTAGATATGTACATAAAGGCAGGGTATAGTGACTAGGCAGCAGGATAAATAATAAGAAATAGTAAAATAAAGAACAGAGTAGGAGCAGCTTATGATGTGTGTGTGTGTGCATGCATGCCTACATGCGTGTGTGTGCGTATGTAGTGTATGTGAATGTGTGTGGGTTTGTGTGAGTGTCAGTGTAGTGTGTGAGAGTGTATACATATGGTGTCTATATATAGTATTGTAAGTGTGCATAGACTCAGTGTAAGATAGGGTCAATGCAAATAGTTTGGGTAACCATTTAATTAGCTATTTAGCAGTCTTATGGCTGTTTAGCAGTCTAATGGCTTGGGGGTAGAATCTGTCTCGGAGCCTGTTGGTACCATTTGCCGTTTTGTCCTTGTCATTCCCTGTGCTCTGCCTGTTCCCAGGGAAGCCAAGTGCAGTATTTTGTTCTGCTGCCTGTAATCCATTGAAGTAGAGAGGCTTCAATCGCTCAGATTAAAGTATGGGGCCAGTGCATAAGGGTCATATCGGAGAGGGGAGCCAGTGAGAGCAGCTCAGATGAGGTGCTCTCAGCCTGTATTAAAGGCACCTGCTCTGTTACTTAGCCAGAACCATATCTGTCTCCATTAATGCTGTTTTATCCTGTTATTCTAGATGTTTAGATCACTTATCCATCCAGCTTTTTTAAGTATGCACATACTGCTAGCTGAAATGCTGAGCTGTCTTACATTCATTGGTTCATATTAGGTCAACATGATTTCAGTTTAGAATAGATTTGGATGCAAGACAGAATCCCACAGATTGCATGTTGATTAAGATTCACTCCGAATGATCTATTAAATGATCTATTACTGTATACTATTCTAAACCAGAGGTTTGAATAATTCAAGCCTTTTTGTATCTCTTGGGTGGATCTTTTAATACTTCCTTTATGAAATGAACCATTCCAAGCCATTCATAGCAAATATAGAACATTTCCATTGAGCAACAGGCAGATGAGTAGGCTGTCAGTAGGCATCATGACATTTGCACACTGGATGCTTCCCATATGCCCCCCCCCCCCAATTATTAACAAAATAGCTGATTTGATTGGTCAAGACCAACTAGTTAAAAAATATCAGAATTGGCTGCCTAAATGCAGTCATCATGTCACAGGAGAGGGAAAATATGGTGTACCGTATATAGTGACACTGTCATTAAATTTACACTGTAAATTCAACCCTAATTTACATCAATTTACTTAGCATCAGTGTAATCAATTCAATGACATCTGGTGTGATAATGCCTGGATTGTGTTAACAAAAATATGTTTTAGGAAACATCCCTTTCATTCATATGTGTCACTCTTGATTCAGTGGATCAGTTTATTAGAAATGCCAGAAACTTCAGATCACATCCAACAAATGGTATTTTATACACATCTAAACCTTTGGAATATTTGGAATCGTAACATCCACTCTGGTTTCTGTTTGCTGGATCTAAATGAAAACACTCAGAGAGATTAACAAAATGAAGTTGGCATCCTGCATTTTAAAACTAGGCAAAAAAGTGAATGCATAAAAGTTTCATCACTTTGTTTGTACATCTGCTGTGGAGCTGAGATTTACCATTAGCTATTTGAGAGGATATTTGTCTGTCAGAAATGTTATGTGAACAGCTTGTTGTTGAGGGTCCAGTTCACTATTTGCTATAAGGCTCTTCCAACAGTATTACAGGATTCTGAGGATCCACAACGTGTCATTGCACTGTTTTGTCCCTCTAAACTGTAAAGACAGTTTACAAAATAGTGCAATGACACGTTGTGGATCCTCAGAATCCTATAATACTGTTGGAAGAGCCGTATAGCAAATAGTGAACTGGACCCTTAGCCAGGATACATAAACTCACAAATTAAATGACTTGGGCTAAGAGATACGCAGAGTGAAGATTATTAATAGTGCAAAGCTATTTAATCCTTTGAAAGTGCAATGGATGCTTATGAGGGATCATGTTTGTTGACGAGAAAACTGTTTATATTAGATATGTCATTTATCATATTTCTCCTGATGGAAAGATAAAACTCCAGTTCTTTAAACTGTAAGATAAGAGGTTTTATGTAAAAATAGTCTTCTTAACACAACATTAAAAACACAATTTCTTCTGAGTGATTGTCTTTGTCAAGTACAAGAAAAAAAGTTGAGTTAATCAATGAGAAAAGGCTCATAAACCATGTTACAAATGGCACATCAGGGTTGAATGGAGATGAAACCAACATCATTTCCTATGGCAACAGCTCTGCACATAGCAGCTCAGAACAGCAGCATGTGAAAGTGACTGTTACAAAATCATTATATATGTCAATAACCCATTTCCAGTCCACCATCTCATTCCATCAGTTTGTTCATTTAGGAGATAAACTGCACTGCAAAGAGAGGGTTAAACATTCTGGACCCCTGTTCATCACAAGAGCAATTCAGACTTCACTATCTGTCTATCACTAGCCTTATAGTCAGCAGCTGGAACTTCAGAAAGCCCTTTTATGGTTGGTTGAAGTGAATTGACTTCATAAACTAATGTAAACTTCATAAAAATCATTGCTATATCTGTGAATTATATTTATATTATATTATATTATATGCAGTTTCTTGTGAGTTGACATAATGTGACCGCAGCCCTATATGCCAATGGAATTAAATGTAATGTTATTCTGCCCCCTGTTGGGTACTTTGGGGAAGGCATGCATCTAAACAGTGTTTCACTGATGGTGAGATGAAGGGTTTGGAGGACTACAGTTCTTATACTCTTATAATATATGTCTGTTTGTGGTCAATATGCTCCAGAGGGAGCAAAATAATCAAGTCCAGCAAAACATTCAACCTCATGCATATGTCCGGCTAGGTATGAATTCTACCTAAGCTTGCTGTTCTTTGTTTGCTTGTTGTTTTCAACACTGTTGAGATTAATCACACTTTTTAATGTATGATTGTTTTCCTCATATGTTACAATGCGGGGTGGCAGGTAGCCTAGTAGTTAGAGCATTGGACTTGTAACCGAAAGGTTGCAAGATGGAATCCCTGAGCTGACAAGGTAAACATCTGTCCTTCTGCCCCTGAAAAAGGCAGTTAACCCACTGTTCCTAGGAAATCATTGAAATAAGAATTTGTTCTTTACTGACTTGCCTAGTTTTAAAAAATGCTGTCCATCAGGTGGAAAGAGAAGCTTGAGAAAATGGATCCTAGAAAGGAAGGGTTAAATATGTGGCATTGACCACAAGGTGGTCATCTTGAGCTAAATATGACATTCAAAAAGGAAAATGGAATTAATTACATAAAACAGTAAACATTTGAGAGCCTGTCTTTGGAAATTATTCATGTAAATTGCATAATACATAAAAAGTATTTTATACTGAACAAAAACACAACATGCAACAATTTCACAAATTTTACCGAGTTGTAGTTCATATATGGAAATCAGTCAATTTAAATAAATGCATTAGGCCCTAATCTATTGATTTCACATGACTGTGAATACAGATCTGTTGGAAAAAGATACCTGAAATAAAAGGTAGGGGCATGGATCAGAAAACCAGTCAGTATCTGGTGTGATCCTCATTTGCTTCATGCAGCGCAACACATTTCCTTTGCATAGAGTTGATGTTGATCTCTGGCTGTTGACTGTGGCCTGTGGAATGTTGTCCCACTCCTTTTCAAGTTGCTGGATATTGGCAGGAACTGGAACACGCTGTCGTACACGTTGAGCCAAACATTCCAAACATGCTCAATGTCTGGTGAGTATGCTGGCATGGAAGAACTGGGACATTTTCAGCTTCCAGGAATTGTGTGCAGATCCTTGCAACATGGGGCTGTGCATTATCATGCTGAAACATGAGGCGATGGTGGCGGATGAATGGCACGACAATGGGCCTTACGATCTCGTCACGGTACCTCTGTGCATTCAAATTGCCATTGATAAAATTAAAATGTCCATCGATAATTTTTTTTATTGTGTTTGTTGTCTGTAGCTCATGCCTACCCATTCCATAACCCCACCGGTCACCATGGGGTACTCTGTTCACAACGTTTGGCATCAGCAAACCGGTCTGCAGTTGTGAGGCTGGTTGGACTTACTGCCAAATTCTCTAAAACCATGCTAGATGTGGCTTATGGTAGAGAATGTAACATTAAATTATCTTACAACAGCTCTGCTGGACATTCCTATAGTCAGCATGCCAATTGCATGCTCCCTCAAAACTTGAGACATCTGTGGCATTGTGTTGTGTGACAAAACTGCACATTTTAGAGTGGCTTTTTATTGTCCCCAGCACAAAGTGCACCTGTGTAATGATCACCCTATTGAATCAGCTTCTTGATATGCCACACATGTCAGGTGGATGGATTGTCTTGGCAAAGGAAAGAAGTTCACTAACAGGGATGTAAACAAATTTGTGCACAACATTTTAGAGAATTAAGCTTTTTGTGTGTTTGGAACATTTCTGGGATATTTTATTTCAGCTCATGAAACATGGAACCAACACTTTACATGTTGTGTTTATATGTTTGTTCTGTTTATTTACTTTGCCACACTGTAGGGTAAGGGTTGAGCCATACATTGATACTCATGTTCTAATGAATTAATGAACCAGGTACTCCATGAAGCTAGGGTTAAGGTTAGGATTAGGTTTAGAGTTATGGCTAAATTGAGTTGAGCATGGGTATGGGTGTGGACATAAGACTAGGGTTAGGGTTATGCTAGGGTTAGGGTTAGGGCTGAGCAGAGGTTTGGACATGATGCTAAGGTTAGGGCTGAGCTGGGATGTGGACATGAAGCTAGGGTTAGGGCTAGGTTTGAGCTGGGGTTTAGACATGAATCTAGGGTTAGGGCTGAGCTGGGAATTGGACATGAATCTAGGGTTAGGGCTGAGCTGGGAATTGGACATGAAGCTAGGGTTAGGGTTAGGGCTGAGCTGGGAATTGGACATGAAGCTAGGGTTAGGGTTAGGGCTGAGCTGGGGTGGGGACATGAAGCTAGGGTTAGGTTTGAGCTGGGGTGTGGACATGAAGCTAGGGTTAGGTTTGAGCTGGGGTGTGGACATGAAGCTAGGGTTAGGGTTAGGGCTGAGCTGGGGATTGGACATGAAGCTAGGATTAGGGTTGAGGTGTGGTTTGGACATGGAGCTAAGGTTAGGGCTGAGCTGGGGTGTGGACATGAAGCTAGGGTTAGGCTTGAGGTGTGGTTTGGACATGGAGCTAAGGTTAGGGCTGAACTGGGGTGGGGACATGAAGCTAGGGTTAGGCTTGAGGTGTGGTTTGGACATGGAGCTAAGGTTAGGGCTGAGCTGGGGTGTGGACATTAAGCTAGGGTTAGGCTTGAGGTGTGGTTTGGGCATGGAGCTAGGGTTAGGGCTGAGCTGGGGTGTGGACATGAAGCTAGGGTTAGGTTTGAGCTGGGGTTTAGACATGAAGCTAGGGTTAGGTTTGAGCTGAGGTGTGGACATGGAGCTAAGGTTAGGGCTGAGCTGGGGTGTGGACAGCTAGGGTTAGGTTTGAGCTGGGGTGTGGACATGAAGTTAGGGTTAGTGTTCCTCATGTCATAGAAGTCCGTAGAGGTCAGAGATCAGGGGGATAACTATTGAGTTGTCTGAGATCATGTGGATAACTATTGAGTTGTCTGAGATCAGGGCTGTCTTAATTTCCAGGGGTTATTTTACCAAGACATGGAGACAGGATCAGACAATGATATCTGAATAAGGACACTTTTTGTATTACAATCCACATTTTCCATACACTGAATTTAATATTCAGAGTTTGTTGTCAGCTTTAACACTTTAATTATTTTTTATATATTTTTTTCAACATTTAGCCTTTCAGTACTTTCGATTAGAGTCTATGACAGAGGTGACTGTTTATAAAAGGGGAAGGAACAGGGACATACAGTAATCAAACAAGTGAGTAACCCTAACTAGTGTCAAGAGACAGAGTGAAGGTTCACTTTAGTCTACTTATGTAGCCATAAGCTTCCCAGGCAGTGGTACTTGATGTTACCTTCTAATTGTCACACTATGGATGTGAGAATATGGTGAATGGATAAGATGACAGTAATCTAATCATGTTTGAATTGAAAGTAGGGCTTCTGTCCATGGATAACTTCCACCTCCACTACACAGCTCAGCTGGACACAAGTATTTATAATTCTTGCCTGGGCTGGCCACTACTTGAATCATGAAAATATATTGTACAGTTAGCATTGACAGCATGGCCTAGAAAGATTTATGATGTGTGGCAAGACACCAGCAGCCCTCCTTTCCCTCCCCCAGCAAAAACCCTCTGAGCTGGGTATTTTCAGCAGGCCATCTGTGGGCAGTTCTGAGAGCCAGTTTGTGTCATCTGCCAGACTAAAAGAGTGTTAGTTCCAGTTCACTTCAATAATACCTTATAAGAATAAATCACCCAAAACCTGATCCACCATGCCAGCCTCATTTTGACATGATGTGTGCTGCTAACTCAAACATAGTAATAGTAGCAGGTAATCAGAAACCTTCCCATCCCTCTGTCCCTCTTATCTCTCGGCTGCGTTAGACTCGCATCACTCCACAGCTGGGATAAGACAGCAGTTTGGGGGGACGCTCAGAGCACAAAAGTGTCCAGTCTCTGCTTATCATGGAAAAGATAAAAAGCTAAAAGAGATAGACAGAGTTTCCTTGTTGCCTGGGAGAGATAAGTAAAGCCCAAGATGTGCTGCTAGCCTGTTATCTGCCCAGAGAGTGTCCCGGCTAATGCTGTCGCCATGGAGAGGAACATGTTGCTGTGCGACAAAGGTGTGAGGGCAGATAAGCATGCACGTGAACATGTTCAAAGACGCACTGGACTCTGAAGTGAAGCTGTGGCTCTCACAAGAAGCGGGCTTTATTAGAGACTGATGCTGATAGCTGGGCTGCTGAATCTGCATGTCTTTGTTTCCTTCTTTCTAAAGAGGATGGAGTGTTTGGGGAGTACTGATTGGCTTCAAAACCAAAGAGAATTCTTGAGTTGTGTGTCTCACAAAGATAAAGCAAATACTAGGGCCACAGTACAGTGCCATGCAAATTTCCATTTTATTTAGATTTCTGTCATTAGGAGGCCAGCAATAGGAGCTGCCAAGGAGTTTCCAAGACCTAAACTAATTGAATAAATCCAAATGTGACATTTTATGAATTTTAAATCGTAACGTAAGAAAGAGGGTTACTTTTTCTTTGAGTCTGGCTGGTTGAAAATAGTTGGTTGACAACTAAACGCATTGGGGTGGTAAGGGTGTCATGTTGCTGGATTTATTAAGTCATAATTAGATTGATGTGTAGAGAATAGGGCTGCAGTAGTTTCTATTTTCAATATGCTGTCTATCCACCCATTTGACAATAGAACCTTCATTGTATCCTCAATGATAACATTATTTAAATATAGTATGACTGCTCTCCAAACCATGAACATGGATGCATGCTTTAACATTGCATACAATGCTTTAACATTGTATTTGGTCTGCTCAGCCCAGTTTATCTGTGGACATAATATCATAAAACAGTTCAATAATAATGTTGAATGTGTGAAGAAAACATCATATAATTGAACATTTTAATTCCAAAAACGCTAAACATACATTTTCAGAAATTGTGGTCAATTAGCTTTTACAGTTTAAAGAACTTATGAAAGAAATTGGTGTGTTTTTTCACAATCTAATCATGACATGGGGTTGTTTATGCATTTGGTTCAAATCTATCACTTGATGGTTTCTTTTCAGAGAGACAAATAATCATGTTTTGTTGCAGAAGGCTATATATTCACCTCACTCTCAGAGATATAAGTAGTACTGCTAAGTTTTACACAGTCAAATGTGACAAATAACAACACTGTTTCATGACGCATCAGTGACATGGCAGGAGATGTTTTGAAACAATTACTGCTTCTCATACAAGCCAGTGAATTATATGCGTTACAGCTGGATGAGTCAACATACCTGGCACAGCTCCTGGTATATGTCCGTTATGTTTATGGGGGGTCAATTATGGAAGACATCCTCTTCTGCAAACCACTGGAAACCACGACAACAGGAGAGGATATTTTTAAAGTACTGGACAGCTTTGTGACATCAAATGGACTTTGCTGGTCAAGATGTGTAGGTATCTGTACTGATGGTGCAAAAACCAAGACAGGGAGACATAGTGGAGTGGTAAAGCGCGTGCAAGCAGTATAAAGAACGGTACAAATTATTAATTTGTTTTACATTTTATTTATCAATATGAGATAAAGAGCAATATGAGATCTTTATGTAATATATTAACATTTTAAATGTTTGGCATTTTGCAGAATGCCTTAATCCAAAGCGATTTACAGTCAGTGCATTTATCCTAAGACAGCTACGTGAGACAACCCCATATCACATTAAAATATATAGGATACGGACATTCCATTCCAGCTAAACAATTGATAGTCACTGAGTGTACTCTTTCCATGACATAGACCGACCAGGTGAATCCAGGTGAACGCTATGATCCCTTATTGATGTCACTTGTTAAATCCACTTCAATCAGTGTAGATCAGGTATTCCCAAACTGGGGTATGGTGTACCCCTGCACTGCCAACTAAAATTACAATTTCACAAAATGTGTTGAATTTCTTTTTTCTCACAATTTCAAACAGTCCATTTATATTTTCCAACGGGGCTATACATTTGGGTGAGATTTTTTTCTCACCTGAGAAGCCTCATTTCACTGCCAAAAATAAAAAATGAAACAATCTAGTGTTCAGCGAAATAACAACACAATGTCAAATACAGGTAGCCTTGTCAAATAATTAACATCCAATCACATTTACCGTTACTCTCTCAGCGGGAATTTCAATAAAGGTCCGTATGTAGCCAAACGTAGCTGCTGCTCATTCCGTTTGCTCGAAAATGTATAAAGGGTTAAAAAAGTAAGGCCCGCGGTCATAGAGACACATACCAGCTCTACTGGTAGTACTGCTACTACCAACAGTACTACACCTGCACCTGTCGACGACACAAGCTGTTCTGTTTCCACGAACACATCCAATGCTAGCATCAGTAATTCTACATTTGTTGTTAGCCCAGCTAGCATGGACACTGACAGTTGTGAGTCTGATGCAGCCGAAGAGCTACTGCCCCCTTATCCGGGAAAGCACTGAATAACAGACAGGGACATTGGACCATTGAAGAGGCGCAAATATGATGAGAACTACATTGATTTGGGGTTCCCCTATATTGGGAGTAGTGCCTTTCCTCAGCCACAGTGTGTTATATGTGCAAAAGTACTATCTCACAACTCAATGAAACCTTCACTCTTGCGCAGACATTTAGAAACAAAACATGACCATTTGAAAAATAAGCCAAGGGAGTTTTTTGAGCGATAATAAAGACAACATTCAAGTAGTAAGACATGTATAAAAGCAACAGATACCATTAATAAGAAGGGTCTAAAAGCGTTTTATATGGTGAGCTAGAGTGGCTAGGACAGGCAAGCCCCATACTATTGTGGAGGACTTCATTCTTCCTGCTGCTACGGATGTGGCTGGGACAATGCTGGGGGAAAAGGCCAAAAAAACTATAGACAATGTCTTCATCAAACAACACTGTTTCATGACGCATCAGTGAAATGGCAGGAGATGTTTTGAAACAATTACTGCTTCTCATACAAGCCAGTGAATTATATGCGTTACAGCTGGATGAGTCAACATACCTGGCACAGCTCCTGGTATATGTCCGTTATGTTTATGGGGGGTCAATTATGGAAGACATCCTCTTCTGCAAACCACTGGAAACCACGACAACAGGAGAGGATATTTTTAAAGTACTGGACAGCTTTGTGACATCAAATGGACTTTGCTGGTCAAGATGTGTTGGTATCTGTACTGATGGTGCAAAAACCAAGACAGGGAGACATAGTGGAGTGGTAAAGCGCGTGCAAGCAGTTGCTCCCTACGCCACTTGGGTACACTGCAGCATCCACTGAGAGGCTCTTGCTGCCAAGGGAATACCTGACAGCTTGAAAGACATTTTTGACACTACAGTGAAAATGGTTAACTTTGTTAAAGCAAGGCCCCTGAACCCTGCATTTTCTGCACTATGCAATGATATGGGCAGCGACCATGTAACACTTTTACAACATACAGCAGCAAGCTAGTTATCAAGGAGCAAAGTATTGACACATTTTTTTTTTGAGAGACGAGCTTAAAGTTTTCTTTACTGACCATAATTTTCACTTGTCTGATCGCTCGCATGATGACGAGTTTCTCACATGACTGGCCTATGTGGTTGATGTTTTTTCACACCTGAATGATCTGAATCTAGGATTACAGAGACTCTCCGAAATTATATTCAATGTGCGAGACAAAATGGGGGCTATGATTAAGAAGTTGGAGCTCTTCTCTGTCTGCATTTAACAAGGACAACACACAGGTCTTTCCATCATTGTATGATTTTTTGTGTGCAAATTAACTCAAACTTATGGACAATGTCAAATGTGATATAGCGAAGCACCTGAGTGAGTTGGGTGCGCAATTATGCAGGTACTTTCCCAAAACGGATGACACAAACAACTGGATTCGTTATCCCTTTCATGCCCTGCCTCCAGTCCACTTACCGATATCTGAACAAGAGAGCCTCATCGAAGTTGCAACAAGCAGTTCTGTGAAAATTGAATTTAATCAGAAGCCACTGGCAGATTTCTGAATTGGGCTGCGCTCAGAGTATCCTGCCTTGGAAAATCACGCTGTTAAGACACTGATGCCCTTTGCAACCACGTACCTATGTGAGAGTGGATTCTCGGCCCTCACTAGCATCAAAACTAAATACAGGCACAGACTGTGTGTGGAAAATGATTTAAGACTGAGACTCTCTCCAATACAACCCAACATTGCAGAGTTATGTGGACCATTTCAAGCACACTCTTCTCATTAACCTGTGGTGAGTTATTCATAATTTTTGATGAACAAATACGGTTTTATTTGTTAAATAAAGAGCAAAATTATTGATTATTATTATATTATTATTTGTGCCCTGGTCCTATACGAGCTCTTTATCACTTCCCACAAACTTATTCTTATGTTTAATAAATGTATTGCATAGTGTGTGTGTGGCAGGCTGACAATGATGGCAAAAAACAACATTTGAGAGTGAGCTGACCCTGGTGCTAGAGGGAGTACGCAGCAAGAAGAGGTTGAATGTTTGAAGGGGTACGGGACTATACAAAGTTTGGGAACCACTGGTGTAGATGAATTGGAGGTTAAAGAAGGATTTTTAAGCCTTGAGACAATTGAGACATGGATTGTGTGTGTGCCATTCAGAGGGTGAAAGACAAAATATTTAAGTGCCTTTGAACAGGGTATGGGAGTATGTGCCAGGTACACCGATTTGTGTCAAGAACTGCAAAGCTACTGAGTTTTTCACGCTCAACAGTTTCCCGGGTGTATCAAGAATGGGCCACCACCCAAAGAACATCCAGCCAACTTGACACAACTGTGGGAAACATTGGAGTCAAAATGGGCCATCATCCCTGGGGAACACTTTCGACACCTTGTGGAGTCCATGCCCCGACGATTTGAGTCTGTTCTGAGGGCAAAAGGGGTGGGTGCCACTCAATACCATGAAGGTGTTCCTAATGTTTGGTATACTCAGTGTGTAGCCTGAAGCCACAGGGCTCTTCTCATGGGCTCTATTTCCTTATGTGGGAGCAATGCAAACTCTAGGTTGGGATTTTTGGCCTGGTTACATGTGCATTGAACAACACAGCAGCTTTTCTGTATTTCTGTGTAACTCAGAATTGACAGTGAAGTTGGCTCAATGGGGGTCAATGGGAAAGATTGCTTGTTTTCCCCAATTTGTGGTCGTGGTCGAGGGGAATTCCTTATTATTACTTGAATATCGACATTGGAGTAGCAGACTAATGTTAGTGGTTGTGTTGCAATGCTTGCAGTTAGCCACGGATTCTTTCCAAAAGATTCATTGTTGAATTTGCCATTTCCAACTTGTTGTGTAATCTTTATGTCCAATGGAGCACCGATACGTTTTATCTATAATTTCTCTTCATTATTTCTCTTCATATGACAAGGATTAAAAAGGATTTGCCAGTAGATTGTCGACTTGATTCATGATGAAGACTGCTAGCTAAGACTTTGAAAGTAAGATGTTGACATGATCAGTCCAATCAAAGCTACTGTACATATAACGTGATTTGACGTAATTTTATTTGTGGCCAATGACCTTGAGCCTCCTTGGAAGGGCACTTGTAATATAACTCTATGGCAGGACCCAAAGGGCTGAAATTTGGGTGTCTACCCTTACTAAGCACTTAAACTTGGCGACGAAGTACTGTTCCCATGAGTGACAGAACACTGAGCCTATAACGGCGTAATGCTCCTTTTTTCTGCTGGATCGACCCACCACCACATAAAGCACTGAGCTAGGTAGAAAAACCTGCATTTTGGAGCTGCCTTACTCAAACAAAAAAAGAGTGTCAATCTGTTTCACCTGTCCTTGTGATTGAATAGAATAGAAAGAGGAGTGGGAGGCCCTGGTGCACAACTGAGCAAGAGGACAAGTACATTAGAGTGTCTAGTTTGAGGAGCAGATGCCTCACAAGTCCTCAACTGGCAGCTTCATTAAACAGTACCCACAAAACACCAGTCTCAACGTCAACATTGAAGAGGCGACTCCGGGATTCTGGCCTTCTAGGCAGAGTTGCAAAGAAAAAGCCATATCTCAGACTGGCCAAAAAAAAAATGAAGATGGGCAAAAGAACACAGACGGAAGGCCAGCATCCCGGAGTCGCCTCCTCACTGTTGACATTGATACCGGTGTTTTGCGGGTACTTTTTAATGAAGCTGCCAGTTAACGACTTGTGAGGCATCTGTTTCTCAAACTAGACACACTAATGTACTTGTCCTCTTGCTCAGTTGTGCACCGGGCCTCCCACTCCTCTTTCTATTCTGGTTAGAGCCAGTTTGCTCTGTTTTGTGACCCCAAACTTTTGAACGGTAGTTTATATATATTTTTTTATAAATTTGCTTTTGCTAAAAATGTGGGGCTCAAAACAGGTGGGGCTCTGCCCTGAATGACGGGTCGCCACTGCAATGGACCTTGAATGTATCACTGTGTAACATTAATGCAATAATTAAATATACGTTAAATGACACACTAGCATAAAATAATCATCTCTGGATAAACATCAAACAGCATTACAGTGTCTGTAATCTATACAACTACATTTTCACAGAATAGCTTGTTGTGAAGTTTGCAGTTATCACACTAATAAGACAGTATTTCACAATTCACCCTTTTTTAGGAGGATGTTTTCACAAGATATCTGTCGTTATACTGTTGCCACAGAGATGAAGAGTTAGCTGCTACAGTTTGTTAATGATGAGGCTCATTAGGTTTTCCCAATGTTGCTGAAACCATCCTTGGTAATGTAATATGCCTCAGGCAATAAAAAATTGTGTCTGAAGAAAGAATTCCACAGAATGACCTATGCTTCTGTAATAGCTGATAAAACAGACGTGAGAACATTGAATCTCTCAGCCAACATTGCGAAGGTCAAAACTGCAGAATTCAGAGCTATACATGGCAATTATATAATTTAGATGAAAAAAATTAGACTCTTCCGTGAACTCAAAACCAATTAGCTTCACTGCAGGTGATATTTTAAGGCTTTTAGCACTGTGAAGAATAATACATGGTCAATCATGTAAATACATAGTGAAATTCATGAACACAGCTAACTATTGTGAGAGTAACTGATATCAGGAACATGCTAGCAACAGAGGATGGCATTTGCAGGCCAATGTTGTCCGCATGCAGGCAATTATGACAGGTATTCAATCACAGTCATGATACACAGGGTCCCGGATGTATGAACGGTCAACTATTAATGTACATAGTGGCTTTCTAATGACCTTTTGTCATTCCACTCCTATACAGTTGCTTATCCATTTTGTTCTCTTCCATTTATCACTCTGATTTTCTTCCCTCAGTCACATGTGGATATGCCCCATTCAATTTCCTCCCTGTCATTTTCTAGAGGGAAATGAAAGGTCTTTGGATGTTACACACTCATTTTCATGGAATCAAACAGTTAAGCAGCAGTGATAGGATTCTGTCTGAATCAAACAACTTCACAATGCCTTGGCTTGACATGTTTTAGACTAAATATGCAAAACAAAGTGCATACAAATACAGACACATCTATGATTTTTGAATAAATATGAGTTATATTCTACATATTTATTCTCCTCAAAACAAAGGAATTGACAAAATACATAAATGATTTCCCACAGTTCAGATAGATCCTGCAGTAATTTACAAAGTTTTATTCCCAGGGTGGTGGATGACTAATATGACTCCAGTTTGCTTCGGGTGTTCTGAGCTCAGCTGCGGATGCTGAGAGCGTGGGTGAACTTTCCTCCCTATTGAACAGACACAGGGAACACATGCTGCACTCACTCATTCTCACACACTTCACTACCCTATACAGCTTTCATTGATGAGCTCTTTCGCCCCCATCCTCCCCACTGGACCATTCCATCCATTAGAGGCCTAAAATACTGAAAAGGGAGGGGAGCTGAAAAGGGAACAGATGAGGTCACTGTAATACCAGCAACCTTCCCTTCCCTTAACCATATACCAGATCTGTGTCTACTTCTGACCTTGAGTAAAAGGTATACTGTATGCACACGTCATTTATATTCATCCTTGAGTTCAAAGATTATATAATTTCCTATGGTTCATGTTGTTATTCAAAAACACACGAGGGAACTCAAGGACATTGGTGTTAAGAGCTCACCATGAAAAGGCATAAACCGCGTCAAAGCAAGGGATTTCTACATAAATATATCCATATTTCTTACTCCAAGTATAGGAGTAGTGTAATTGAGAGTCGTTTTTAAATGTAACAATGTTAACTGTCTCTGTCCCTCTCTCTCTTTCGCCCTCTCCATGTATTTTGTAACAAGCAGCCATATTGTTGTCGGTCCGCTAGGGATCTGTTTCTAATGTATTAAGTCTGTATGTTTATCTTGTGTTACCATTTATTTAAGCTAGTAAATAAATTATTAAACCAATTTGTGTAGTACTGAATCATAAGTAAGGCTGGGTTTTTTGCAGATGCAGGACGTTACGACTGTTCAGAATGATGATATGATACAAGGTTATGATTAATAGATGCAATAGGTAAAGAACTTTAGAGTTTCATTCAGGAAATGGTAACTCTTTAAAGAACCGCTCTCGTGGTGCCCCAGATCCTAATGAGTTCATTGTTACAGGAGTCATTGTTACGGGTAACAATTAAACATAGTTAGTAATTAGATAAATAACAGTCTTCAGATTAATGTTAAACGTCAAGTCACGACAAACGTCTCCCTGTGTATTTGAGTCATTCTGCTGGCTTTGAGTGGTGCTGATGAGATGCCAGACAAAGAAGGGGTAGAGAGGGGGAGGGAGGGAGAGAGCGAGAGATGGACTTGATGGCTCTACAGTCTCGAGGTGAATGAAAGACTGCACTCGTTTCGTTCTGCCATCCTGACTCCAAAATGTATGCTTTGTTCCTGAGCTTTCAGCTTGCTGGCAGTTAAAGTCACCTCAAGGCGAGACCATGAGTGATGCCAAACACAGAGAACAGAGAAGCAGTGCCAGTGAGGGGAGAAGCCAGGAGGTGAGCAAATTGTCAATATAACTCACAGTGGCCAACAATGCATTCTGACATCCCTCTATTATACGGTCAGAAATGCCCCTCTCCACACTCCTCAAGGAAACAATGAATAAGTGAGAAAGACAGGCAACAGGAAAATTATTCATGCCAAATGTATTTATTCTGACAGGATATACAGTGCACAATAAACACATGTTCCTCTTGATCACTGCTCACCAGTTTTATCTACATTCTCCGATAGGTTTCTGTGTTGAGAGTCGATTGACTGATGATGGCAGATTAATTTCCCAGAACCTGGACTGGCGAGCAGTTTGATGAATAATCAGTAAAGTAAGCCTTCTTGATGTAGCATTTCAGACACAATGACTGGCTCACTATGACTCCCTGTGGCATGGAAATCAATAAGAACAAAAACATCATTTGCACATGAAGTATTTACACAGAACCGCAAAAATGATGGATGGGGGCCTCCATGATAATGATGAAGATCAGTGGAGGAGGTTAGCTCTGGAATTAGTATCATCACTTTAATTTTACTAGGAGCAGAACAGTCATTGGGGGAAAATAGCATTTTTCTCTTTCCATTGATGTTTTCCTCATTACTTTGTGAACCTCGAACATCATTATCAGGCTGATAAACCTAGAGAGAAGAGGCTGGGAAATAGACACGGGTGTAATCCAGATGGATACGTCTGTGGTTTACATTGTTTGGTCAGGGTAAACATTTCAAAACACTGACTCGGTTCCTTCCTCTCCTCCTCTATCCTCTCTGCTGCTCCTCAACCCAAACATCCAGACAGAGCCACATCTATAGGGGATGGTGCTTCAGGGTTGCCATAGAAGGGACAGCTTCCTAAGCACTCCCCTGTGGCCGTGGTTCTGCTGCTATACATGTCCTCCAGACGTGGACAGGTAGGCTACGAGGGCCACCACCACCCCCACGTACATCCCTGCCCCAATGGTGATGGAGAGAACAGCAAGGAACAGGGCTTTTCTGGAGCTACTGCTTGCCCTGGAGAAGTCTCCCTTAGCAATGGCCTTGCTAGTCTGAGAGACAAAAGATAGAGAAATGAGTCATGATTAAATATGACTGAGAAAAATGTGAGTAGGTGTACATTTACTGTAGAGCGAGAAAACAAGACATTAGTTGCTATGGCAATTATGTCACTACCGTTTTGAAAGTGACTAATGTGCTGTTTGGATGTTTTTGTATCCCTCCGAAAGGACCCTCACATAACCCATTTGTCCTTTTGACACATTTATTTGGGTCATTTTACAATGTAATTGTCTTTGCAATTAGTTTGAGAGATGTTGCGAACCACTGAGATAAATTGTAGTTGGATTAGGGGGCAGGGAGGGGACCTGCTGCATTCAGAACCTGCTCACTAAAGTGCTGCTATTTATAGATAGACCTGGGGTTCAGTATAATCACTGTAATGGTGAGACAGTCCTGGGGGCAGCAGCTATCCTGTCTATTCATTATCTACTGAAAAATACATGTAAATAGTATCAGCTAGATACTCCCTTGGGAAATGTATTGCTAACATAAAATAACATTTATTGTTGAGGTATTTGATTGGCTAAATGTGACCATAATTGAAAATAAAATATACTGAATATGAAGCAGCACAATCATCCTTTAGTTTGAGCTGTACTCAGTTTCCTTTGCTCTCTGCTGTATGGTTGCTTGTGATCACAAGAGTAAATAGGGGCGGGTACCTATACAGTTTAAGCAGTAAATGGTCTGTGATAATTGGTATGAGCCGATGGATGTAGAAAATGAGCTGCGTTACACTTGTGAGAGAGCACTTGTGCCTACTGAACTCGCAGAGTGTTCTGGGGGTAATTAGCATTAATAACAGGGTAGTAGGTGTAAAAGTGTACTGGTCCTGGACTCACCCTCTGGGAAAAGTAGAAGGCTGCGATCCCTAGGGGCCAAAAGCAGCAGAGCATGGAGAAGATGGCCAGGCCCAGGTGGTCCCTGGGGGGTAGCATGATGAAGTTGTCCTCACTCTCACTGTCACTGGAGCTGTCACTCTGGGAGGGAGGGAAGGGCACAGGAAAGAGCCAGTCAGTTGGGATAGTCACGGTTGGTGTACGTCTGAAAAACTACATTATGGTGACGCCAAATCAAATCAAATTTGATTGGTCACATACATATATTTAGCAGATGTTATTGCGGGTGTAGCGTAATGCTTGTGTTCCTAGCTCCAACAGTGCAGTAGTATCTAACAATTCACAACAATACACACAAATCTAAAAGTAAATGAATGGAATTAAGAAATGTATCCATTTTAGGATGAGCACTGACTAAAATACAGTATAATAGAATACTGTATATACATATGAGATGAGTAAAGCAGTATGTACACATTATTATAGTGACTAGTGTTCCATTATTAAAGTGATCAGTGATTCCATGTCTATGTACATACGACAGCAGCCTCTAGGTGCAGGGTTGAGTAACGGGGTGGTAGCCGGCTAAAGATGGTTATTTAACAGTCTGATGGCCTTGAGATAGAAGCTGTTTTTCAGTCTCTTGGTCCCAGCTTTGATGTACCCACACTGACCTCGCCTTCTGGATGATAGTGGAATGAACAGGCCATGGCTCGTATGGTTGATGTCCTTGATTAACTTTTTGCCTTCCTGTGACATCGAGTGCTGTAGGTGTCCAGGAGGGCAGGCAGTGTGCTTTTGGTGATGCGTTGGGCAGACTGCACCACCCTCCGGAGAGCCCTGCGGTTGCGGGCGGTGCAGTTGCTGTACTGGGCAGTGATACAGCCCAACAGGATGCTCTCAATTGTGCATCTGTAAAAGTGTGTGAGGGTTTTAGGTGCCAAGCCAAATTTCTTTAGCCTCCTGAGGTTGAAGAGGCACTGTTGCGCCTTCTCACCACACTGTCTGTGTGGGTGGACCGTCGATATGGATAGGGGTGTGCTCCCTCTGCTGTTTCATGAAGTCCATGATCAGGTCCTTCATTTTGTTGACGTTGAGGGAGAGGTTATTTTCCTGGCTCCACTAGGGGCCTCACCATCGCCAGGGCCCTCCCCATCCTCCCGCCAATAGCTAATTGTCGATGAGCTACTCATGCTAGATTATTTACTTACACATTTTAATGCATTTTTAAATCAATATGTGTACCTCAAAGCTGTTTCTAACACAAAAATCTGCAAGATTATAGGGTCAGATTCTACAACATGGACCTGAACTTGTCAGGCAAGTCACTCTGCACTGCAGACATAATGTGACACACTGTGACACACTGTGACATACTGTGACACACTGTGATAGTTGATGACAAACACCCCCAGGCATATCTGCCCTTGTTCTGCTTACATGTAGGACATGATGGGCTCAGCCAGGCAGAGAGGATTTGTATTTCTGTCAACACCCATACGCGACCTGACAGATACCGCTGGATTAACGGACTGTTTCATCATCACCAGGTGACAGCGGAAACGGGAAAAAGACAGTGTAATTTATGTGCTAAATTGCCTCTACGGCACGAGAAAGACCCCTCCCCCATCCTTCATGTGCACCTCCAGCACAGGAAGCTGCTGAGGGGAGGATGGCTCATAATGGGGCGGCAGGTAGCCTAATGGTTAGAGCATTGGGCCAGTAACCGAAATGTTGCTGGATCGAATCCCTGAGCTGACAAGGTACAAATCTGTTGTCCTGCCCCTGAACAACCTACTGTTCCCCGGTAGGCTGTCATTATAAATAAGAATTTGTTATTAACTCACTTGCCTAGTTAAATAAATAAAATAAATATATATATAATGGCTGGAATGGAGCAAATGGAATGGCACCAAACACATAGAAACCATGTATTTGATACTATTCTGCTCCAACCATTACCACAAGCCTGTCCTCCACAATTAAGGTGCCATCAACTCTCATCTGTTTGCTTGAGAGGCTGTGAATGTTCTGAGGGCTTGTGTGGTCTCTACTCATGCTGTGCCTTGATCCTCCTCAGAGGCCCCTGGGTAGCTGAGGGACTAATGAATGGAAAAGTCTGACGCTGCTGTGGGCACTCTGGTACGGGGACAAAAGTTGAGAGCCAAACACAAGGAGCCACATCTCTGGGATGACCTTTAAGAAGAGAAAGCCTCACCTTTGCAGTTCTCCCAGAGAGGGAGCTGCTGTTTGATTAAATGAATGGCCCTCCATCAGGACCGGATTCATTTGTTAGTCTTGTTACTCGCAGGGATCAAACAAACCTGGGCGACTGAGGGAAGAGAGGAAATGGAAATGGATGTTCAGGGCCGAAAATAAATGAGCCAATTTAAAGAGGACGAGAGGAGAGGCGGAGAGGCGGGCAGAGGGAGTGTCTGTCAAAGCTCTCCAGCCAATTATACAGCATGTAGACAAAGTGGACATAGCGGCAAAACCCTCATATCACCTTCTCACCCATTGGCAAACATGTTAGAGAGAGTGATAAACATATTGATGTGCCCTTGCATTGTGCATTAAATGCCACAAGTACTGTGCTTGTAGAGAGAACAAAGTAACAGAGGATCTAAAATCTATTACATAATACTTTACATCCATACGATTATATAGCTACAGAAGCTATGTCAATTTTGTATGAAGTTGCACACGGAGACCCACATGCATGACCAATGGCCAAGAGATTTTGGCCCACAATGGACTTGTGAAATAATTCCTGGTGGACACCTGTAGCACCAGGTGAGATTCTCTACATCCAACTACATTTCTAATGAATGCCCATGTCGCTGTGGATAGATTTCTAGACTTGGTATGGGAATATGGACAGACAGTGGTGCATTACACTAAAGCCAATCTGAGAGTTAGCCAGTCAGCCAGTAGCGGCAGGCATTTTGAGGCCAGTGTAATTGATGAGACTCCTCCACTGCACTGGTCTGTTAATTATCCTCAGACTGCACTCCCAGAGGGCTCGTTAATGACGGCAGGGGACACTGGGCACACCCACAGGTCACACAGACAGCCATGGCCCCAGTCACTAGGGAATGGCATATTCACCCACACCCAGGCCTGAGTCTTGTTTTACCCCTTACACACCAGCAGTATCCTGATTCCCCATCACATCTGGTGGGAAACGCTGGCAGAGGGACTAAACTGTTGGCATTTTGGAAAAACTAGCTTTTCATCTACAAATATGGATATTAAACATTGCACAGAGCTCACCAAAACAAAAATAAATACTGAGTAAAGAATTTAGATGGGTGTCATTGAGGACATGGTCCAGTCATGTGTTATTGTGTGGAACAGTTAATGCCATCATATGCCTACTGAGAACCATGTTGTCAGCTTACAGATGCAGGGTTTTCAACATAATCTTTTATCTTGGTTAACACAGAACTAATGTCTCAAGTAATTGGTCAGCTGAGCGATTAAGTTTCGGCTCCATACGTGTTAAGAGAAGAGATGAAGAGATGCTAGAGCAAAGAGCGGAACTGGAACGAGGAGCTCCACCCTCTCTCTGTGCAGTTACGGGCTGAATGTCCCGTCCCCTTCTGAAATTCGAAAGATGCTAACACCTGCAAAATCGTGATTTGTCCAAAAAGCCAGTGAGGAAAAACACAAACACTTGAACTACAGCTGCTCGTTTTCTTGTAGATCTGTCCAAGAGAAATTCCATAACTTATGATAAACACAACAACATGTATAGAAGAACTAACAGCAGATACTGACTTTGACGTGTAAGAATTATCGTCCAGCGTTTTCCCTCTTGTCTAAGTGTGTTGAGAGCATGTTCACTTTAAAAGCCTTCTACAGAGCTTTGATCTCCAGCTGTAGAGAGCTGTATCACATCAACACACACCTGGCTGGCACACTCACTTCATCTCCAATTCTTGGAACTACATCCAAGAATGAAATGATCTACCAACACACACACGCGCACTCACATACACACATGCACACAAATGCTAGACAGAGGGTTAACCTAGAGAACCAGCTCTCAAGTTCCAACTGGAAGCCCAACTTTCATCTCCTGGGTGTTAATCAGATTAATTTGTTCTTTGAATCTACCTGGAATAATTGATCTGCTGGCCATTTTGTGTCGGGCCATGCTTCAGCCGAGTCTCTAATACTCTCAAAGCACTGCATTAGCTATGGCATTAATGGCCGTCTCTGCTGTGAATCTATCCATCTGCTGAGCTCCTAGTGACAGGAGCTGGACTGATCGTAAGTCCAGTTAGGGATCTATGCACTCCCCCCGCTGCCAACTCACGACAATGGGTATTTTACAACCCTTGCTGCATGAAATGAGATTGTTCCACTTTTCAAAAGAAGGTGCTCTCCCACTGTCACCGTTTTAGTTTGGAGTGCTTAGTCACAGTTTTGTCCTAACATAACAAAAGGACTGGAGTGATATGATCAAAGATGAACAGGGAGATTTGCCAACAATTATGGAAGAGAAAAACAGTACAATTACCCCTGTATTTGATTTTGTAAGATTGCTATAAAATACACCAAATTGGCCATTTAGTGAGCAGACAGTTAGGTGGAATAAATAGGCATGAATCATGCTGGCTGCTTTAGCAGCCTATTAGAAAGAGGTAGGGAGATTTGTTGGAAATGAAATAGTTATCATGAAAAGCATTGAGTGCCGTGACCCATTATTCTGTGATTGATTTCTGCAACTCACTATTACAATCCACACAATTTGAGGTACATGTAACCTTTTTATTTTAATCGTCGTATTAATTGATGTCCAACTGCTCTCTACTAATAAAAAATAACCTTTTGATTTGAACAATGCTCATTGTTTAGCCTGTATGAGCATCAACACATCCCAAATCCAAAGTTGTAGTTGGTCATTTATAGTTGCCCTCTGTGTGATCTCTCACCTCATACTCGTGTCCTTCCTCCTCCACCTCATAGGACACAGTTTGGATCGTCACATCCTTCTCTCCCATTAGTTTGTCCTGAGGGTCCTCTATGGGGGCTCCCTCCACTCCCAACACACTGTCCTTGTTCTCTGTGAACGTGGTCTCGGAGCTCTCACTCTTAGAGTCCTTGCTCTGGAGGCTGACATTGTCCTTATACAGGATAAAGTTGGGCCTATAGAAGGCCTCCACTGCTAAGTGCAGAGAGGTAGCATCCAGGAACTGCTGGGCCTGAGTCTTGCCGTTGCTGCCTGTGACAAAGTAACCAATGATGTTCTCCTGGTACTGGTGGTTGGGGTAGTCACTCTGGTACGCCTGGTAGTCGTTGTGGACCACGTGTTTACTGCTGGTCTTATCTAGAAGAGGGTTCTGCAGCTCACTCAGACTCTCCATGGTGGGAGACAGAGAGGGACCTCAGGGAGATCAGAGTGGATAGACAGCAAACACTGATAACGAGCTGGAAGGGAAAAGACAGGTAGAGTTACGGAAAGTGGGATGAGGTATGATATGTAATGACATTAATTTGTATGAAACTCTTGCCAATGCAATGACAATAGAATCTGCTATATTCTTCACACGGTATTAAACTAATGGCATTCACCCACACCTAAACCACCAAATCACCATCTGTCACTGTTGCACATTTCATGCCCCTAAATTCATATAAAAACGGTGGTAAAAAGTCATTCATCATTTTCCAAGCTCTCTCCAACCAAGTAAGATGAAGACAAATGTTTAAGGATTTTGCAATGCATACTGATCAGAGTGCTGAGCTACACTCATCACTGAAGAGGGGGAAAGCCTCTCATAGGTCATGAATAAGCTCCAGTGATGTTGACTGTAGTCACTTTAGCTCTATGAAATCAAGCAAAACAAAGCACCAAAAGCAAATAGCAAAGGTATTTTCATGCTACGGTAAGTGTATTCTCAAGAGGCTATTTCAATAATGACAATAACACCATCAGGGGAGCGTGTCACCAGGGTAACATGTTTTCCTGTGAGCTAGTTTGTTGTTTTAAGCAGTATGATTCACATGCTCTGAAGAGCTGGCAAAACTCACCACAATTCCCTCTATCACTATCAGACAGGGAAATTAGCATAAATAAAACTCGTAGCCAATGGAAGCGGACCAGGTCAGTCCCAGAGGAAGTTTATGAAAAGACCTTCTTAATCTTTCCACCCAAGCCTACTCACTGAGGTTCTGATGAAAGGAGAACCTATCAGCTTAATCCTGGTACGTGATGGGATATTTTCTGTCTCGCATGGCATGCAATGAAAAAACCCAGTGAGTTGCCTATATCCTGCATCCTATAGCATAGTCATAGCATTCTATAGGTCTACTATGGAATGATGGCATTAAGGTGGCTATGTCAGATTAGTCGTCATGTAGAGGTTTATGTGTGGAAGAAGGCATAGTGGGACGGAATTCTGAGTAATAGTTTATCCTTCCTTCTAGGAATATGTTTTTGGGGATTCACCCAGGAGCAATATCACATAATATGTACAGTAAGAAGCTTATCTAAGGGCTGTAGCAATACTTGTTAATTCAGCGTGGACCTTTAACTCTATGAAAAATCATGTCCATTTGGGAAGATTCCCACAGCAGACAAGTTCCTTCTCCTCTACACATCAAAGCAAAGTATCAATTAAGATTTGCATTCCCTTTATATAAGTATCTCCAGAGGATATTTATATGGAATTACAAAGTAATTCTCATATGCCTTTGAGGATGCATCTTTGCTGCTTTTCAGAATAGAGGAAATTCCATTTCACAGTACATTACACAACAAAAAGCACATTTCATCTCCACTAATAATTTATCAGACAGACAGTGACATGCACTTATGTTTGTATGAGTCTGTGGTTAGAGAGCACAGTTTGGTGTGTATATGAGGAGGGCTCATGAGCTGTTCTCTCTCTCTGTCTCTGTCTCTCTCTTGCTCTCTCTCTGATTAATATCATATAATACATTTTTGAGAGGTGACAACTATCTGAAATGATAAATCACTTCTAACAATATTTTACAGTGCTTAGTCCATTTTGGAATAAAACTATGGCTAATTGAATGGCCAATTCGGAAATGTCACATTCCTATTCCACATATTCATCAATAGCAGTCTGTCTCTATACATTTTACATTCATTATTTATATCTAATGGCATTTACACTTAATGTTTAAACAGAATCTCAAGATATTACATTTACAAATCATGAATTATAGGGAAACTTAGATGAACAATCAATGACATACAAAGTGAAAATACATGACAGTATGCACTGCAAATCAAAACAATTCAAGGTAATCAATTGAGTCCATCGATCTTACCTTTGTATAAGATCCTGCCACAGACTGCCTCAATAGCATTCCCTTTACAGTTGTCCAAGAGTCGATGGAAAGCGAATTGGGCTCACAATCATACCCCTGTACCTCATATAAGTTCACATCATAAATTTTGAAAAATTGATAAAACAAAACGAGGACCAATTTGCAGGTCACTTTCGTTCTCTGTTGAAACATGAACTGACGGCCCGCTCTATGTTGTGTGCCGCTAGCTGAGAAGACAGACCGCTGCGTATTGAACCCAGTCTGGAGAGAAGGTGTAGATTTTACGCACACTCACCGCTTGGGTTCACTTCCTCAATCACTCTCTAAATGACTATCAGTAATAGCTATAGCTCATATAAAGTACATCGAAGATATGTCTTCCATCCACTTTGCGACACAAAGTCTGTTGTAGCCTAGTCTACAGAGCGTGCTTGATGGTAGAATTACCACCGCTCATCTATGTTACACGGCGAGGTGCGGAGGACTATGCCGTCGGGGTCCAGCGTCATCGTATACACTCCTCTTGAAGAAGATAGATCTTGATGTCCTACAGACTGACACAGCCTTCCATGTTCTTATCCCTGGTCTGGTGAGCATGACGTTTGTAGGATCAGTACTCATTTTACTTCTGTGTATAACGTCCCTTTACCCTTTTTAGTTCTTAACAATGACGTGACATTATTATTTACCATTTTCACTATAGAATTTGTGGAGTCTTTTCAATTGTCTCTGTTTTTATTACTGTGACTTTCATGAGCTACTATTCAAAATGGTCTATGTCTGAGTCTGAGCTCGATCAAACCTAGAATAAATCAACCCTACTATTCAGGTGCCGCATCACATCAGAAACGAATTAACATTGTTAATATCCTTGCATTTACATTTGGTTAATATTTCAGATGAAGCTCATGAATTTATTATAAGTCTGCCAGTTTGGTTGACCTTAATGCCCTCCTAAGCTGCTTAAGATTTCATGCCTTCAATTTATCATTGTAAATAGTGTTTACATAACATTAATATAGATGCGATTTTAATGCAAGCACAGCAA
This sequence comes from Oncorhynchus mykiss, assembly GCF_057628025.1. Classification (NCBI taxonomy): domain Eukaryota; kingdom Metazoa; phylum Chordata; class Actinopteri; order Salmoniformes; family Salmonidae; genus Oncorhynchus; species Oncorhynchus mykiss. The sequence goes on along the minus strand of NC_143046.1, from coordinate 65,559,638 downwards.
AATAGTGACTGTGACAAATTCCACACACTGGAATTAAGCTTTGATACTTTTGACATGTCACCAGGAGAATCTATTAGGCAATGACTTAACCATTTACAGGATGCAAATCGCTAAATCCAACCACATCAGCACCAACAGTTGTTTAGTGCCAGTAAATACAATTCTGAATGTCACCACACAACGACATGTAATAATTGGCCCCACACAGAAGCCAAGGTGGAGCTATCAACATATTGACGGGTTTCTTTTAGACCTTCATTTTTTAATTTTTAATTTCTCCTTCGTTTAACCAGGTTGGCCAGTTGAAAACAAGTTCTCATTTACAACTGCGACCTGGCCGAGATAAAGCAAAGCAGTGCGACACAAACAACAACACAGAGTTACACATGGAATAAACAAACGTACAGTCAATAACACAATAGGAAAAACATCTATATACAGTGTGTGCAAATGAGGTAAGATTAGGGAGGTAAGGCAATAAATAGGCCGTAGTGGCGAAGTAATTACAATTTAGTAATTAAACACTGGAGTGATAGATATGCAGAAGATGAATGTGCAAGTAGAGATAACGGGGTGAAAAGGAGCAAAATTAAATAACAATATGGGGATGAGGTAGTTTGGTGGGCTATTTACAGATGGGCTATGTACAGCTGCAGTGATCTGTGAGCTGCTCTGACAGCTGATGCTTAAAGTTAGTGAGGGAGATATGAGTCTCCAGCTTTAGTGATTTTTGCAATTCGTTCCAGTCATTGGCAGCAGAGAACTGGAAGAAAATGCGGCCAAAGGAGGAATAGGCTTTAGGGGTGACCAGTGAAATATACCTGCTGGAGCGCGTGCTATGGGTGGGTGCTGCTATGGTGACCAGTGAGCTGAGATAAGGCGGGGCTTTACCTAGCAAAGATTTATAGATGACCTGGGGCCAGTGGGTTAGGCGACGAATATGAAGCGAGGGCCAGCCAACGAGAGCATACAGGTCGCAGTGGTGGGTAGTATATGGGGCTTTGGTGACAAAACAGATGGCTCTGTGATAGACTGCATCCAATTTTCTGAGTAGAGTGTTGGAGGCTATTTTATAAATGACATCGCCAAAGTCAAGGATCGGTAGGATAGTCAGTTTTACAAGGGTATGTTTGGCAGCATGAGTGAAGGATGCTTTGTTGCGAAATAGGAAGCCGATTCTAGATTTAATTTTGGATTGAAGATGCTTAATGTGAGTCTGGAAGGAGAGTTTACAGTCTAACCAGACACCTAGGTACTTGTAATTGTCCACATATTCTAAGTCAGAACCGTCCAGTGATGCTGGACGGGCGGGCAGGTGCGGGCAGCAATCGGTTGAAGAGCAGGCATTTAGTTTTACTTGCATTTAAGAGCAGTTGGAGGCCATGGAAGGATGTTGTATAGTTGTATGGCATTGAAGCTCATCTGGAGGTTAGTTAATACAGTGTCCAAAGAAGGGCCAGAAGTATACAGAATGTTGTCGTCTGCGTAAAGGTGGATCAGAGAATCACCAGCAGCAAGAGCTCTGTATACAGAGAAAAGAGTCGGCCCGAGAACTGAACCCTGTGGCACCCCCATAGAGACTGCCGGAGGTCCGGACAACAGACCCTCCGATTTGACACACTGAACTTTGTCTGAGAAGTAGCTGGTGAACCAAGCGAGGCAGTAATTTGAGAAACCAAGGCTGTTGAGTCTGCCAATAAAAGAGACCTCCCCAGCCACCTCACAAAGTGGCTGGGGAGGTAGGAGCTCGTGGTTGTTTTCAGGTCAAGGCTTTAGTCTCTCTTTAGTAGTTTATTTTCCATAGAAAAACAGACACATTTTTTGTTGTGTGCAGTGTCTCTATGTCTGCCTCTCCTCTGTCAGATGCATTGGGTGAAGCATTAACCTGCTGAAGGGGACTTTATGAGGGAAACACGAGGCTGCGTTTAGAAGCATGTGGCCTCATGAGCTGTCTGATGAGCTGCGTCTGTCACAGAGTCACCTTGTGTTTAGATGAGCGAGGCGATGGGGTAGAACCGGACATGTCTACCTACGATGGACACAAATGCTTTTGGAAAAAAGTATATTATAGCACAGAGGCAGAGGGAACAGGCTCTCTCTCTCTCCATCGATTTAATCAGTTCACAATAGAAAGCCCATTGCAGTAACACTTTGAAGCACACTTAACACACATGGCACTATTGGTCCATTCATCCACTTATCCATAATGTACTGTTGACTAGTCCAATCTTTGCCATCTGGGTATAGCTGGACACTGTCTTATTTGTGAATATGTATAGTGTTTATCATGGCCTCCGTTCTATTGCCTAGTCTATATTTAGGTCCTCTGTCACCAAATGGCTGATGCAATATTTGTCAACCATAAGTTTATGGTCCTATTCTATTTCATAGTCTTCAAGGTAGAAAAAGGGAGTTTCATTGGAACAGTCTTTTAGTGTAGGCCTTACATGCTTTATACATTTCTTTAATAGAAAAGTAAAGAATATTTCAATGAAGTTGGGAGGCTTAGGACCTACAGTAAGTAGTGTTTGTTTAATAGTGTTACACCTCTCTCACTGAGGCTTTTGACCACCTCTCTTTGATTTACCAGCCAACACTGAAACCCTGGGCTGGAAGGCCTCCCTAATGCCCATTAACCAGATTTAATCATTTAAACACTTTTGGGTATTAGTCGGCTTAATCCTCTTTGCAGAGGAAGTATGAAACCACTTAATTTGATCTGTTCTTGCTTTTGTCAAGAAAGAAGGCGTTTAAGCTGCTTTCCCCAAGGATCATTCTAGGCATTATTTCCTCTGATTAAGCACTCTGACAAAGCACACCAACACCACCTCTGACCACTGAACCCACCTCAGGGATGGATAAAACAATCCACAATATTGAAAAGCTGCTGCTAGGTTCTGTTTAAAGGCAGGAATCAAGATTTGGGTATAAAGTCCCGCCCCAGAATTTTGGGCAATCAATCGTAGCATTCCATTTGTAACTTTGAAACACATGAAAGCAGTGAGCACAGTGGGAAAATACTTTTCTTCAAAAAGTATTTCTTTAAATAGCTAAATAATTGAACAGTGCACCAGGGGTACTTGTGAATGTGATTCACAGAATGCAGAGACTGTATTTTTAGAATCCGAAATGATACCTTTGTTACATTTTGCTAGCTCAGCTGGTTAGCCAGCTCTCAGTCTCATTGACCACCAAATGTTGCTAATGCAAGCTAGCTAGCCATTTAATTTAACTTGTTTTCTCAAAATGTCTGTTAGGTAGCTAAGTTAGCCATGTTATTAATGCAACTTCTATTTGCTGTCGACATCAGGATATGATTTGAGGGCACTAGTTTGCTCCAAAACTGGTTGTAGCTTTGACTGCATGCTGACAATGATCAGAGCCTTACAGTGGCTAGCCACACTACAAACATTATTTTAACAGGTTCCCATGAAGAGTTTCCTGATTAGCAAGGGCTAGTCTGTGTTTAAATTAATTGAGTATTAAAAACACAGTTTTAGATCATAGTGAGAGGATTTCACCAATGGTTAGAAGAGGGAATTTGGCTTCCCGGGAAAATGTTGTCCAAGGTTTGAACAGTAACCAAGGGGGGCTTAGCGAAGCGTCAATTGGGAGGGCTGATTCCTCTGCTAAATACTCAATATTAGCTTATAGCTTATTAGTGGTACAATACATCTGCTACTGCATCATCTAGTCTAGAAACACCCTCAACTCATCTTCAAATATTTTTCTTCTGCTGCTCACTGTGAACATCAGACATTGTCTGAGAATTTCAGCCACAGGAGTAGAGGTCAGTCAGCCATGAGAGGAGGTGGTGATCACACTCATGCCCCAGCTGCCCCTGCTGCAAGTCCGCAGACGTTTGACAAATGAGAAGGCGTTTTTTGGCAGGAACAAATGTGATCTCTCCTTCCAGAACTGGAGGCACAAATATAATCACGCCCCCTAAAAAACACTTTCTGGTGTAAACTATGTCATGGCCAAGTGCATCCTCAGATAGAGGACCAGGAAGTGTTCTTTGTTTTCTGTCCAGACATGAGCAGTAGAGGTAGTGGGCAGATGGTTATTAGAGGAGGTGATGAATCAGTAAGAATCATGGGTTGTCCAATAAATAACACTTCTAGCTGTTTTATGGCCAAAGACTTAATCTTCCTCTCGCAGACAGTGGCAATTTTTGTAATTGAGCAAGAAATCTTGTTTGGCCGTCGGAGCTGACAAACTCCTCACTAACAAACAATTGGTTTGTTTATCATCAAAATAAACTCCTCCCTGTTTCTTATTTGGATGCATTTCTAAATGAAGGATAAACCTTTTCATACTTGTTATGGTGTGATAGTAAAGCCAACCTGTCTGTGATGGAGCTGCATTATGAAGCATTTAGATATATGGATTTATGGGCCTTATGAACATTGCAGGGAAATGAGTGTGACTCTCCAGCTGTCATAATATGAATGTACAAGTCAAAGAATGCCCACATTTATGAGAAGCAATTTCATTTAGCGTCTGAAAGTTGCACACTCTTCAAGGTCTTCTCTGAAAATTAAATGAAGCATTTAAGGTAGCTTTGGATGTGGGCCCAGGCAAGCACTTGAAAAGCACTTTTAAGTGATAATGCTCGAGAAGCCGTTGTTTGGAGGTTAATATATCCAATATATCCTCCAAACACCGGCTTCACTTTTATGCAACGGGTTACCAACATATTCAAATAATGATTTACATATTTTCATATTTTTATTATTAATTTATTCATACTATTCCATCCTTCCACGAGTTATAGTCTTGACACAAATCTGAGGTCACTACCCAAGCCAGTTGGACATTCGTTCTATCGGTTCGGTTGCCAGAGATGCAACCAAGTTGTTAAGTCTTTTTGTTCTGTATCTATGGATGCGGCCTAATCGTTCTTTCTGAATGTTCCACTGCCATACTGGCTGGCAATGTTCTTATCCATCGCTTGCTAGCTAGCCAACTACAGCTAACTTACAGTCACGTCAAACAGTGCTGCCAGAATAACAGAAAAGTTGTTGCATTTGCATTTGTTTAAGCTGTTATCCAGTGACATTTATTTGGATACATTCATAACAATGAGCTAATGATGCAATTTCACCTGGCATAGAAAATGTGCTCTCTCAGGACACTGTTGTTCACAGCTAACCCAATCACTTCAAACTGAAGCTGGAAAGACCGTAAACTAGCTGCATTTTGTTTAGTTTTACCTGTTTTCTGTTGATATTTCTATGTATATATCCATAAAAATTATGGCAGCTGATTCATGATTTCGACTGGCTGAGAAAAGCTGTATGCCTGTCTGTCTCATCCTGACTCCCAACACGTTCAATACTATGAGACAGCTGGAGATTGAATTTAAATATTGAAACAATGTTGTAAATGTAGGAGAGACAGACAGCAAGGTTTATACAAATTTCAACTGTTGAAACCAAATGCTAGTCTAAAAGAAATGGAAGATAATGTATAGATGCTTTTTTTAGTGGAGTTCAAGTTTATAAATTGCCAGGCTGGGCTGATGAGACAGTGGATTGCGCAGTGAGATGGAACAGAGTAAATAGGCATTTTAACGGCATGGATTTAGCCGGAAGTAACTTATGGAATAGACACCGGCTGGAATGCGGTTTTAACCAATCAGCATCCAGGATTAGACCCACCTGTTGTATAAAAGGGATATAATGTATGGGGTGCAGAGAAGCAGAGGCCTTTGGCAATATAATTATCCCCCACACAAATCTATTAAGTGTCCTGCAAGTTGAAAGCACTCAGATGCGAGGAGGAATGTTGAAGTTTGTTATCCTGGATTTCAGAGAGGAGGACTGCTCACTAGCTCCTCTCATACAGTACCCGAAGCACATCCATATTGAAAGATGAGTCCAGACTAAAAAGCGCTAAGTATGCATCAAGGAATAAATCCTCAGCCTGAAACTAATCTGAGTTCATCGAGGAAACACTCTTCATTTAGGTTTTTATGGACTTTGCGGAATTATTAGTCCAGTAAATGTAATAATGCCGTGGTACAGTATAAGTCCTGCCCTGGAGAATAGGATGGCCACATATTAATTATATCCTCTGTAGTGAGAGTTGAATAGTTTAATTAAAGGTGTGCCAGTGAGAATTTATTTAGACGGCAGAGCTTTTCGGCATGAAAATTGTAGGGCCCATGGATCATCAGCATGATACATTCCTCCAAATGCAGTAGCTAATGTCTTGCCAGCAATGCACTGGAAACCTCTTGGGAAATATGAATAACAATAACACAAATTCACGTAAAATGTTGTCACTTCATCATTAATCATGAACGAATTATCATTAATCTATCTATCTATCTGACTTGTAACTATAGCATTTTATTCCATCTAATAAAACACTTATTGGAGTATGTGAATATGTTAATGAAAGCAACTAAAGCCAGGTGTTTGACAGGGCTGTGCACTCTCTCAGTCCAGGTTTAACATCTGGGTGATCCAAACTAAATCCTGATAGAATATTTCCACAGTGTGTATTCTGGGTCTGGTGAGTCAGACAGACAGACGGGACCAACTATGTCCCCCTCGCTGCCACCTGGATCTTGGTTTTATTCACACACATACTCATCAGCCTCAATAAAATGGGAAGTTGAAGGTGCTCAGCCTTGTCAAAGCTGCTCTTCCTGATATGTCATGGGTCCAGATTGCATATATAAAAGCTTGCAGACATTACTTATGGATGCAACATATTGTCATGTGTAATTCTGTGTGAGATGGCTCTCAAAATATGTTTTTCACATACTGGACAATGGACTAAACTTATTGCACTGGAAACATTTTTAGTATAAAAGGTTGACCTTTTGAAAGAGGGTCACAGTTAGCTTGTATAAAATTCATTTAAGATTAGGGAAAGCTGAATTTAGTGTAGAGTATTATTTGAGGTCCAATGGGTTATGGCTTTCTCTAATCAGATTGGTGCACAAGAGCCCAGGTACATTGAAAAGGCTGGCTTGTCGTCAGAAAGGATTACTGGTGGCCGTAGAATAGCTGGGATGGCTCATAAATAAGTAAGCGTTGGGAGGGGGCGCTCTGGATCAGGCACATAGAGAAACTCTCTGCAAGGGTGACTCATCACCCTGTCTGTTTGAATCATGTCAACTATCTGGTTCTCTGCGGTCACTGTGTTCACCTGCCTGCCTGCCCACCACATCTCTCTCTCTGCCTGTGGGGTCTGCATCAGTCCCTGTCCACCTTGGTGCTGGGTCTAGGGCATATTGTTCAGACACCGTCTAACCCACTCACTCTCCTGGGAACTGAGTCCAGGACACATCATGTTTTTCAGAGTCTAAGCACTGCTGGTAGTTAAGCTATGCTACTAGTAAAAAAAAATTAAAGAGAGGGGCTTTTTGGTGATCAAGTTCCTAAATGTTCAAGATAATATTTTTCGACTCTGGGAGTAGAGATTGGTAAAACTGTGTGTTAATGTGACGGGAGCAGAATTCATGACCTGGTGCCATCTTCCTACTATACTATACACTGAGTATACAAAACATAAAGAACACTTGCTCTTTCCATGACATAGACTGGCCAGGTAAATCCAGCTATGATCCCTTATTGATGTCACTTGTTAAATTCACTTCAATCAGTGTATATGAAGGGGAGGAGGCAGGTTAAAGAAGGATTTTTAAGCCTTGTATTGTGTATGTGTGCCATTCAGAGGGTGAATGGGCAAGAGAAAGAACTGCAACGTCGCTGGGTTTTTCACACACAACAGTTGCTGAAATTTAATTTATTCACCATAGGTTTCTGTGAAGTTGTAAACCACGAGAAAACAGCCTTTTCAGCTGAAAGGGAAAGTGCTCAGTCTTTGCTGTAGGTTTAGTTAGATAGTACCCCAGTCTCTTGCAGTTTTAGCACTTAATAAAGAGCCTTTAAAGTGATTGCAGTTTATTTTTGGCAGTCTAATGCATTTGTGAATTCTGCAGATGTGGCTCTAGACCTGGCCCTGAGATTCTTTACTCTTATCAGCAGCTTTGACTTGAAAACAATTACATTTATGAAGCTAATGCAAAGTCAATTGTGGAAACATTTCATTTGTCTGTTTTTCTCTCCTTTATTGATCAATACGCTTAGCTTCCTCCTGTTCCTCCACCGTGTCTTCTACTCTGTTGCCTTATACTGGAGAATATTGCTCTCTCCCCTGCAGGAGGAGATGCAGAGAGTGCCATTACTTGACCAGCTGTTTTAGATCAAGACTGCCACTGTAGATTATGCTGTGACTAATAAAGAGGGGTTCAACAATTAAGGTTCACCAACTACTCAATATTGCTCATTCTCCATGCCCCATGATACGATCCATTAGTCCCAGAAACCTACAACGGGCCATCGAAGGTTTACCCAGTTTCCATGGAGATGCTCCATTCCCTCCATAATTGTTCACAGCAAAAAACATGCTTCCTGTCACATGACCATCAACTGGGTCAATACCAGCTCCATCTCCCAGCCAACCACTAAACAGGACCTGTGTTTATTTGCTGAGGCTTTTTTGAAAATCGATGGCCTCATATGCATCAAATTGACCCCCAGAGAGAGATCTAATCACAGAGAAAGGGGGATACCTAGTCAGTTGTACAACTGAATGCATTCAACTGAAATGTGTCTTTTGAATTTAACCCAACTCCTCTGCATCAGAGAGGTGCAGGGGGCTGCCATAATCAACATCCACGTCTTCAACGCCCGGGGAGCAGTGGGTTAACTGCCTTGCTCAGGGGCAGAATTACATATTTTTTACTAGGCTACCTGGGGTTCCTGGTTAAAGCTGGAGACAGAGGAATGACATTCTTAACTGCTCATCCATTTGAACAGGCTGGTCAAAGTCCTGTAAATTACAACTCATGTCACATGTTCATCTGTCTCCAGACAGCAAACACTCAGAATAGAATGACATTCACACTACGGTTGGCATAATACAAGGGTTACCGTCTTCTGGGTGTAAAATACGTATATATACAGTCTTGGATGGAGAATCTTTAATGGAGATAGCCAGCTGAGTGCTTCAGAGACTCTCTAAGACCAACATAATAGGGGAAAATATCTATGGAATTTGGCAAAATGTTAGGTATCAGTGCATGTATCAGTTCTCAAGAGACTGATTACTGGAAGCGTCTACATGGTCTGAACAGGGATGATGCTTGACAACATGTTAGCGCTGTATTCCTTCTGACAGACTGAATAATACATTAATTCTATGCATAATTCATTAGCCAAGGAATGTTTGCCTATAAATGAATGTTTTATGTCTGTACACTCATTTGCCAGTTTATAAGGTACACCACCCTGTTCACGAAAATTATCGTCGGTGCTAGACATGCCGGTTCCAGGATCTCAGAAATGGCCGACCTACTGGGCTGTTCATGCTCGACAGTGTCTAAGTCTAGACAAGCAAAAAACATCCAGTCAGCAGCAGTTCTGTGTGCGAAAACAGAAGGGCAAGAATCGTGCAAGCTAACAGGCGGGCCACAAACAGGAAAATAACGGCGCATTACAACAGTGGTGTGCAGAACTGCATCTCGGAATGCACAACCCGTCGATCCTTGTCACGGATGGGCTAATGCAGCAGACAACCACACCAGGTTCTACTTCTATCAATTAAAAACAAGAAGAAGCAGCTCCAGTGGACACGCGATCACCAACACTAGACAATTGAGGAGTGGAAAAACATTGCCTGGTCTGATGAATCCCGGTTCCTCTTCACATTCCAATATTTCATGGATTGAACTTGAATATGCCAACTTTTAGAATGAATCAAACCACTGTATTTTTTATTCATCAATATATTTAGTGTTTTTTATGATTCATACATACTTTCCTAACCCAAAAATGTGCCCAAACAGTCTACAAGATCAGAGTATTTTTTACATCTACTAGCTGGTGCTGAAACTGAGATGAATATGCATGTACAGTATTTAGTTGGCTTTCTTTCTTTGATCCCTATATTATGAACCCTTTCTCTAATTAATTATAGTGTCTGTCGACAAAATTCTATAAATACACTACCGTTCATAAGTTTGGGGTCACTTAGAAATGTCCTTGTTTTTGAAAGATAAGCAAAAAATTTTGCCCATTAAAATAACATCAAATTGATCAGAAAGACAGTGTAGACATTGTTATTGTTCTAAATGACTATTGTAGCTGGAAAAGGCTGATTTTTTATGGAATATCTACATAGGCGTACAGAGGCCCATTATCAGCAACCATCACTCCTGTGTTCCAATGGCACGTTGTGTTAGCTAATCCAAGTGCATCATTTTAAAAGACTACTATGATTATTAGAAAACCCTTTTGCAATTATGTTAGCACAGCTGAAAAATGTTGTTCTGATTAAAGAAGCAATACAACTGGCCTTATTTAGACTAGTTGAGTATCTGGAGCATCAGCATTTGTGGGTTCGATTACAGGCTCAAAATGGCCAGAAACAAATAACTTTCTTCTGAAACTCATCAGTCTATTCTTGTTCTTAGAAATTAAGGCTATTTCATGCGAGAAATTGCCAAGAAACTGAAGATCTTGTACAACGCTGTGCACTACTCCCTTCACAGAACAGCGCAAACTGTCTCTAACCAGAATAGAAAGAGGAGTGGGAGGCCCCGATGCACAACTGAGCAAGAGGACAAGTACATTAGAGTGTCTAGTTTGAGAAACAGGCGCCAAGTCCTCAACTGGAAGCTTCATTAAATATTACACGAAAAACACCAGTCTCAACGTTAACATTGAAGAGGCGACACCAGGATGATGGCCTTCTAGGCAGGCAGGATGGTCTCAGATTCAGAGGGTGTGGCAGCGGAACTGTACAGGCGGGAAAGGATGTCTGGCTTCACATTTTTGGACCCTGGGCTACAAATCATTCCCTAAGTTCTAGAACCTCTGCTGAATCTGGTAATGAATGTTGTGGCTGTTGAACAAGTTGAGGAGACTAAATTACTTGGTGTTACCTTAGATTGAACCTATATCTATATGACAGTTTACAATGGTTGTAAAGATGGGGAAAGGTCTGTCCATAAAGAGATGCTCTGATTTGTTGACACCACACTCCAAAAAGCAAGTCCTGCAGGCTGTAGTTTTGTCTTATCTTGATTATTGTTCAGTCGAGTGCTGCAAGGAAAGACCTAGTTTAGCTGCAGCTGGCCCAGAACAGAGTGGCATGTCTTGATCTTCATTGTAGTCAGAGGGCGGATATAAATGTCAGTCTCTCTTGGCTAAGATTGAGGAGAGACTGACTGCATCACTTCTTCTTTTTATAAGAAACATTGATGTGTTGAAATTCCCAAATTGTTTGCATAGTCAACTTACACACAGCTCTGACACACACACTTAACCCACCAGACATGCCACCATAGGTTTTTTTCACAGTCCCCAAATCCAGAACAAATTCAAGAAAGCGTACAGTATTATATAGGGACATTATTGCATGGAACTCCGTTTCATCTCAAAATTCCTCAAAAGAGCAGCACACCTGGTTTTAAAAAATAGATAAAGCAACACCTCACGGCACAACGCCTCTCTGCTGTTTTTGCAGCAGCTAATGGGATCCTAATAAAATGTCTACCTATCATATGTTGGAAGACGTGTGCTGAAAGTTTGGTAGAAATAAGATACAAATGTGATTGTTTTTGCAAGCCCCAATTTACACCTCTTCTATAGAAGAGACTGGTCATTTGGCATTCTGTTTTCTGGAGTTTAACGGTTGAGTTGGCAAAGTATCACTATTGATTGTTTATCTTCCACACGAGCAGAGCTACTGTCTGTTGTCTGCCTGTGCGAGTGTTTTAATGAGCTCACCACTTCATTTCATTGTTGTGCATCCCAAATGACACCCTATTCCTTATGTACACTCAGAAAAAAAGGGTTCCAAAACAGGCTCTTCCCATAGCACATTTTTGGATCCAGGTAGAACCCTTTTTGGTTCCAGGAATAACTCTTTTGGGTTCCATCTAGAACCCTCTGTGGAAGGGGTTCTACATGGAACCCAAAAATGTTCTACCTGGAACCAAAAAGGGTTCTCCTATGGGGAGAGCCAAAGAACCCTTAGGTTCTAGATGGCACCATTTTTTCTAAGGTCCCTGGTCAAAAGTAGGTCACCATTAAGGGAAAAGGGTGCCATAAGGTAGAGGCAATACATCACCGCCCAATCACAAATGGAATGGATTTTCATTTCAGTAGAGAGAAGTGAAATGAATACCTGTAACCAGAAACACTAGGGCAGCGTTTACCAAACTCTGTCCTCGAGACCCTAAGAGGTGCACCTTTTGTTTTTTCCTAACACTACACAGCTCATTCAAATGATCAAAGGATGATAATTAGTTTATTATTTGAAACGTGCACCCCTTGGGGTCCCGCGGACTGATTTAGAGAAATCCTGCACTAGGGAATAATTTTATTAGGCTGATCGGGGTTTAAAAATGTAAATAACTTTGGAGTCCCAGCTAATCTGTAAAGATATAAGACATTTCAGTCAAGTCCAGTCCAGTAACACATGGACTGGTGAAAGTATGCATATTTTATTTGCCGAATACATATTTATTTTAAGCTATTCAGCTATTTTTTAAATCTCTCACTTACTGCATAATGGCGCCCTATTTCCCCCTTGACATTGACTTCTGCAGATTGAAATCCTATTATACTGTGGCCTCACAAATGTAAGAACAGTTTAAAAAAATCTCCCTATTGACCCTGCAGTTTGCACCCTGTCACCGGTAATAAAAACTGCTGTAGTACCAGAGTACATTTATGTATCATTATGGCAAGACCTCTCACCATAGGGCTGTAGGGTAGTGTGTACACTTATTACTATGAAGTTATTAACGGGGCACCAGAACAGTTATTGGACAAAATTATCTCTAAGAAGACCTGACTTATGAGGGATCTTTTTGTAATAAGATTAAACCAAAAGTAATTATTAACTTATCTGAAGGTATGAATTATGTTGAGAATCAAATGGCATTCTTTACCAGAATAACAAGACAAACATTTATATAATCAACATTTAATTGCTCATCAAAATATTAACAAACATAATGAAAATGGAAATTAAATAGGAAATAGAATGAAAGACAAGAAGTGCAGACCTGGAGATCCTGAACATTGAATGACTTTATACTCAGTCTGTGATCAAAGTCTGTTGTGACATCTTGATTGATTAGGCCACATGGAGGAGAACAAAGGCTGTGTCCTTTCTGGTTAAGTTGGGTGGTTCCTCCTTCAGGTTGCTCCTTTGGTCCTGGGTTGGTGTCCTTATGCTTGTTGCGCATCTCTGTTGGCTCCTTGCTTGAGTTGCTTGAGGCTGTGCTCTAAATGTCTTCTTTTTCATTCCTTGAAGAAGGTGAGCTTAAGTGTACCGTTCAGGCTACACTAGCTCTTTGAAGTCTTATGCCTTCTTCTGAGAGTAAGTCTTCTTCTTAGCCTGTTTAGTACATGGGCATTGCTGTCCCAATTTCTGTAGTGAATTACAGGTACTATTCCCTAAAAGGTACATTTCCACAAATTTATCAAAGACCAGTTCTGGCCATTAAAAGGCTCCAGAGTGGCACAGCGGTCTAAGGCACTGCATCTCAGTGCTAGAGGCTTCACTACAGAACCTGGATCGATTCCAGGCTGTGTCACATCCGGCCGTGATTGGAAGTCCCATAGGGCGGGGCACTATTGGCCCAGCGTCGTCTGGGTTAGGGTTTGGCCGGTGTAGGCCGCCATTGTAAATGAGAATTTGTTCTTAACTGACTTGCCTAGTTATTTTTGTTTGTTCTTTCAGTTGTATTATTTTTGTGTTACTTTTATAAAAAATAATCGATGATGTGTGATTAAAGACAGTCTTGCATGATTATGTTGTGGATAGGGGGATATGTTAGGTCAGTTTCAACATTATGGACATGTGTTTGTGGTCCATTTGGCCTCTCCCAGAGCTTCCTTCAATGATAGATTATGGATGGCCCTATCGATGAACTTCTGACCAATGCTTGACTGTATATTGTTGATTGATGTGAGTCCAGATATGCTGTGGCTGTAATGATTACTGATACATATTGGTAGTTTGTAGGCCATTTTTATTGCTGTGTTTTGGATTATCTGTAGCCGATTCATCTGCTGTAGTGAAGCTGTTATCCAGGCTTGTAGGGCATATTCAAACAGAGATTGGATGATATAGAGCTGATATAGACTTTCAACACTGTCTGAGGGTGAGGCTCCGGATTTTCTTCTGCACAGTGTTTTTAAGTGTTTGATTCCTTCTCATCCCCCTCTCTCTATGTTCGCTATATGTGTAGTCCAGTGCATGTTCTTCTGAAAGGTGATTCCAAGGAATTTTCTACTTTTATTATTTCACCGTAAAGCTTGAGTTCTATGGGTTTCTTCGTTTTTTTGATGGTGCTTCTTATAAAGAGGACACATTGAGTCTTTTGTGGGTTCAGCTTTACCCGCAACATGTTAGACCATGTCTCGATCTCTTCAATAGCTTCAAGTTCCTTGGCGTACACATCACTGACAAACAGAAATGGACCACCCACACAGACAGTGTGAGAAAGAAGGCACAACAGTCTACAATCTCAGGAGGCTAAAGAAATGTGGCTTGTCACCTAAAACCCTCACATTTATTTTTTTACAGATGCACAATTGAAAGCATCCTGTTGGGCTGTATCACCACATGGTACAGCAACTGCACCACCCGCAACCGCAAGACTCTCCAGAGGGTGGTGCGGTCTGCCCAGTGCATTAGCGGGGGCAAGCTACCTGCCCTCCAGACACCTACAGCACCGATGTCACAGGAAGGCCAAAAAGATCATCAAGGACATTAACCACCCAATCCACTGTCTGTTCACCCCGCTATCATCCAGAAGACGAGGTCAGTACAGGTGCATCAAAGTTTGGACCGAGAGACTGAAAAAAAGCTTCTATCTCAAGGCCATCAGACTGTTAAACAGCCGTCACTACCACATTAGAGGCTGCTGCCTATAGTCATAGACTAGGAATCACTAGTCACTTTAATAATGTTTACATAACTCGCATTAGTCATATATATACACTGTATTCTATACTATTCTACTGTATCTTAGTCACTTGATAATGTTTACATATCTTGCATTACTCATATGTATATACTGTTTTCTATACTATTCTACGGTATCTCATTCACTTAATAATTCTTACATATCTTGCATTACTGATCTCATATGTACAGTGTGGCAAAAAAGTATTTAGTCAGCCACCAATTGTGCAAGTTCTCCCACTTAAAAAGATGAGAGAGGCCTGTAATTTTCATCATGGGTACACTTCAACTATGACAGACAAAATGAGAAAAGAAAATCCAGAAAATCACATTGTAGGATTTTTTATGAATTTATTTGCAAATTATGGTGGAAAATAAGTATTTGGTCAATAACAAAAGTTTATCTCAATACTTTGTTATATACCCTTTGTTGGCAATGACAGAGGTCAAACGTTTTCTGTAAGTCTTCACAAGGTTTTCACACACTGTTGATGGTATTTTGGCCCATTCCTCCATGCAGATCTCCTCTAGAGCAGTGATGTTTTGGGGCTGTTGCCGGGCAACACAGACTTTCAACTCCCTCCAAAGATTTTCTATGGGGTTGAGATCTGGAGACTGGCTAGGCCACTCCAGGACCTTGAAATGCTTCTTACGAAGCCACTCCTTCATTGCCCGGGCGGTGTGTTTGGGATCATTGTCATGCTGAAAGACCCAGCCACGTTTCATCTTCAATGCCCTTGCTGATGGAAGTAGGTTTTCACTCAAAATCTCACGATACATGGCCCCATTCATTCTTTCCTTTACACGGATCAGTCGTCCTGGTCCCTTTGCAGAAAAACAGCACCAAAGCATGATGTTTACACCCACATGCTTCACAGTAGGTATGGTGTTCTTTGGATGCAACTCAGCATTCTTTGTCCTCCAAACACGACGAGTTGAGTTTTTACCAAAAAGTTATATTTTGGTTTCATCTGACCATATGACATTCTCCCAATCTTCTTCTGGATCATCCAAATGCTCTCTAGCAAACTTCAGACGGGCCTGGACATGTACTGGCTTAAGCAGGGGGACACGTCTGGCACTGCAGGATTTGAGTCCCTGGCGGCATAGTGTGTTACTGATGGTAGGCTTTGTTACTTTGGTCCCAGCTCTCTGCAGGTCATTCACTAGGTGGTTCTGGGATTTTTGCTCACCGTTCTTGTGATCATTTTGACCCCACGGGGTGAGATCTTGCGTGGAGCCCCAGATCGAGGGAGATTATCAGTGGTCTTGTATGTCTTCCATTTCCTAATAATTGCTTACCTATTGCAGATTCAGTCTTCCCAGCCTGGTGCAGGTCTACAATTTTGTTTCTGGTGTCCTTTGACAGCTCTTTGGTCTTGGCCACAGTGGAGTTTGGAGTGTGACTTTTTGAGGTTGTGGACAGGTGTCTTTTATACTGATAACAAGTTCAAACAGGTGCCATTAATACAGGTAACGAGTGGAGGACAGAGGAGCCTCTTAAAGAAGAAGTTACAGGTCTGTGAGAGCCAGAAATCTTGCATGTTTGTAGGTGACCAAATACTTATTTTCCACCATAATTTGCAAATAAATTCCTTAAAAATCCTACAATGTGATTTTCTGGATTTTCTTTTCTCATTTTGTCTGTCATAGTTGAAGTGTACCTATGATGAAAATTACAGGCCTCTCTCATCTTTTTAAGTGGGAGAACTTGCACAATTGGTGGCTGACTAAATACTTTTTTGCCCCACTGTATATACGGGTTTTCTATACTATTCTACTGTATCTTAGTCACTTGATAATGTTTACATATCTTGCATTACTCATCTCATATGTATATACTGTTTTCTATACTATTCTACGTTATGTCAATCACTTAATAATGCTTACATATCTTGCATTACTGATCAAATATGTGTATACTGTTTTTCTATGCTATTCTACTGTATCTCAGTCCGTTCCGCTCTGACATCGCTCTTCCATATGTACATAGTCTTAATTCATTCCTACTTAGATATGTGTGTATTGGGTATATGTTGTGCAATTTGTTAGATATTACTTGTTAGATATTACTGCACTGTCAGAGCTAGAAATACAAGCATTTAACTACACCCGCAATAACATCTGCTAATCACGTGGATGTGACCAATAAAATTTGATTTGATTTTAGACTGTTCATTTTAGACTGTTGCAGCAAGTTGAGGACATTCGGAGCTGGACCAGTAGCAAAGGTCATCGGCAAACTGTGAGACTTGATCTATGGAGGGTAATAGATGTTTGATATGTATAGTAGAAAAAGTAATGGGCTTAGAGAGTGAGGGGGAGACAGCAGAGTCCTTTTGTAGTCCTGTGAAGTCACATAGTATCGCACGTAGGTATGAAGGGCCACTTTTATGACCCTTTGTCTTAGAGAGAGAGCTTGGAGGAGCTCAGTAGTCCATAACAGTTCAGCATTATAGAGAGACAGTTTTTTTTTTTACCTTTATTTAACTAGGCAAGTCAGTTAAGAACAAATGATTATTTACAAAGACGGCCTACAACAGCCAAACCCAGACGACGTTGGGTCAATTGGGCGCCGCCCTATGGGACTACCAATCACAGCTGGTTAAGATACAGCCTGGATTCAAACCAGGGTGTCTGTAGTGCCCTTAGACGGCTGTGTCACTCGGGAGTCCCAAGTGTGTTTAATGTCAACATATGACATTAAAAAGACACATCGCTACATGGCACTGAGGTCAACAGTTTTTATCCTCTCAGTCATTCTGTTCATCTAACTACAGTGGAGGAAACATGTTGTTGCAAGGTTTTTATGTTAAAATGGGTTTTTTCACAATGTTAAAGAAATGTAAATCTGATTTGGGATTATAGACCTACTGCACAAATTGTACAAACCAATCATTTGCAATAAACTAAATGACTGGTCACTTTTCCTGGTGTTAATATCAGTTACATAGTCACTGTAATAGAGCAGCACCAAAACACATTTCCTACTGCAGCTGAATTTGTGTGGTGAACTGTGCACTCATTTATGGGATGAAATAGTTTCTTAAAATAGTATGACAGTCCGTGGTTGTGGTTTCCATGGTTACCCAGTCTGTGGGAGAGGCAACTGAAGCAACAGTAGACCAAGCCTCACCAGTAGAGACTGGCCATCTGAATTATTATGACATAACTACAATGCAGGAGACATAATTATTCTGGCTGTGTTGACCTCTGTCTGCTAAGACTAATACATGATGTTAAAATATTCTCACAAGTTTTATCAATAAACCATACAAACCAACTAATCCAAATATGGCATCAGTTTTCTGTTTCCAAAAAATGTTGAGCAACATTCTGTGTGTTTTGTATACCCCTCATGCTGACTATTTTGGGCATTGGAGAGTTTGTGACATGCTAGGTGAGAGGTTTCCAGCAGTGTGCTCTATAAATTAAGAGCTGTGACTGCTCAGAGATTCAGATTCAGTCTTTAATTGTCACATGTACATGTACCCAGAGCTGTCAACTCACATCACCTGTAGTTATCCTTCTCCTCAAACGCTCTTAGCACTTCAGTTTGCAGGGGGAAGGTCATGATTGGCTCAGGCATTCATTTAACTGACAACCTTAATAAACATATTGTAACATTTATGACTGTGACTCAGACTCTTCCAATAATGATTCCATGTTCTATGTACCCACTGCCACTGTTAAAAGTGGGAAAATGGTGTAGTAAGGGTATGATGGGAATGGTTTATTAGCATGAAAATTCAGCCTCTTACCCCATGTCTCTGTGATGTTACTGCTGCCGGTATCATGAGATCTATGCAGAGGGAGGCATCATGCCAAATTAAGGAGAACAGTTGGCATCTCCCTATGGGTTAGTGGCTCACATATGGTGCAGAGTTGTGTGTTGTGTTTTAACTCCTTACTACTTGCCCCAAATTAACTTCAGTCGAGCAAGTTGGTAACTCCAGGGATATTTTTGACATTCCTCAAAGATAAAGGTAAAGAAGTGAGAGCTGGAAGATGTTTTTTATGTCAGCATGTCCCGCTGAGTTATTTAAAAATATATATATATTTAACCTTTATTTAACTAGGCAAGTCAATTAAGAACAAATTCTTATTTACAATAATGGCCTACCAACAGGCAAAAGGCCTCCTGCGGGGACTGGGGCTGGGATTGAAAAAATAATTATAAACGCAATATAAATATAGGACAAAACACAGATCACAACAAGAGAGACAACACTACATAAAGAGAGACCTAAGACAACAACATAGCAAGACAGCAACACATGACAACACAGCATGGTAGCAACACAACATGGTAGCAGCACAAAACATGGTACAAACATTATTGGACACAGTCAACAGCGCAAAGGTCAAGAAGGTAGAGACAACAATACATCACACAAAGCAGCCACAACTCTCAGTAAGAGTGTCCATGATTGAATCTTTGAATGAAGAGATTGAGATAAAACTGTCCAGTTTGAGTGTGTTGCAGCTCATTCCAGTCGCTAGCTGCAGGGAACTGAAAAGAGGAGCGACCAAGGGATGTGTGTCCTTTGGGGACCTTTAACAGAATGTGAGTGGCAGAACGGGTGTTGTATGTGGAGGATGAGGGCTGCAGTATATATCTCAGCTAGGGGGAGTGAGGGTTTTATAAATCAATATAAATCAACCAGTGGGTCTTGCGACGGGTATACAGAGATGACCAGTTTACAGAGGAGTATAGAGTGCAGTGATGTGTCCTATAAGGAGCATTGGTGGCAAATCTGATGGCCGAATGGTAAAGAACATCTAGCCGATCGAGAGCACCCTTACCTGCCGATCTATATATTATGTCTCCGTAATCTAGCATGGGTAGGATAGTCATCTGGATCAGGGTTAGTTTGGCAGCTGGGGTGAAAGAGGAGCGATTACGATAGAGGAAACCAAGTCTAGATTTAACTTTAGCCTGCAGCTTTGATATGTGCTGAGAGAAAGATAGTGCACCATCTAGCCATACTCCCAAGTACTTGTATGAGGTCAGCCATGTGCTTCTTCTCAGTAACAACCACATCATCAACATTAAGGGACATAGGAAGCTGTGAGAAGGAGGGTTTATTCTCCAGGTCTTTAACCATTTTCCAGAACTTCTTGGGGTTAGACCCACAGAGAGTGAACTGCTCCTTAAAGTAACTAACTTTGGATAGCCTGAGTGCACTTATTTCTCATTTTCCTGAACGACAGTAAGTCAGCTTGAGTATGCGTGTGCCGAGCCTTTCGCCAAATGTAATTCCTGACATGGAGTAACTCTACAGGATCACGGTCAAACCAGGGGCTGAACCCGTTTTTAATTTAAAAAAATTGAAAATACCAAAAAAGAAGGTCCAAGCATCTTCGACAGAGATTCTATACCAGTTTATTAAGGAAGGCTTGTTCATTAAAGTTTTTTAGCAAGAGTATATGACAAATCAAGACAGGTTGTTTCACTGAGCAGCCTTTACGAACACAGGCTGTAAAACAGTGATCACTAAGGTCATTACAGAAAACACCAGACTGATCACTATCAGGATTATTTGTGAGGATGACATCGAGGAGAGTAGCCTTTTCTGGGTGTTTGGAGTCATACCTTGTGGGATTGGTGATAATCTGAGAAAGATTTAGGGAGTGCCATTGCTTTAGGACTTGGTCAGGTTGTTTAAGCATGTCCCAGTTTAGGTCACATAGCAGGACAAATTCAGACTTAAAAAAAAAAGAAGTTTTAATTTTTTCTCACCTTTATTTAACCAGGTAGGCTAGTTGAGAACAAGTTCTCATTTGCAACTGCGACCTGGCCAAGATAAAGCATAGTAATTTGACACATACAACAACACAGAGTTACACATGGAATAAACAAAACATAGTCAATAATACAGTAGAACAAAAGAAAACAAAAAGTCTATAGACAGTGAGTGCAAATGAGGTAAGATAAGGGAGTTAAGGCAATAAATAGGCCATAGTGGCAAAGTAATTACAATATAGCAATTAAACACTGGAATGGTAGATGTGCAGAAGATGAATGTGAAAGTAGAGATACTGGGGTGCAAAGGAGCAAAATAAATAAATAAATACAGTATGGGGATGAGCTAGGTAGATAGATGGGCTGTTTACAGATGGGCTATGTACAGGTGCAGTGATCTGTGAGCTGCTCTGACAGCTGGTGCTTAAAGCTAGTGAGGGAGATGTGTGTCTCCAGCTTCAGAGGTTTTTGCAGTTCGTTCCAGTCATTGGCAGCAGAGAACTGGAAGGAAAGATGACCAAAGGAGGAATAGGCTTTGGGGGTGACCAGTGAGATATACCTGCTGGAGCGCGTGCTACGAGTGGGTGCTGCTATGGTGACCAGTGAGCTGAGATAAGGCGGGGATTTACCTAGCAGAGACTTGTAGATAACCTGTAGCCAGTGGGTTTGGCAACGAGTATGAAGCGAGGGCCAACCAACGAGAGCGTACAGGTCTCAATGGTGGGTAGTGTATGGGGTTTTGGTGACAAAATGGATGGCACTGTGATAGACTGCATCCAGTTTGTTGAGTAGAGTGTTGGATGCTATTTTATAGATGACATCACCGAAGTCGAGGATCGGTAGGATAGTCAGTTTTACAAGGGTATATTTGGCAGCATGAGTGAAGGATGCTTTGTTGCGATACAGGAAGCCGATTCAAGATTTAATTTTGGATTGGAGATGCTTAATGTGAGTCTGGAAGGAGAGTTTACAATCTAACCAGACACCTAGCTATTTGTAGTTGTCCACGTATTCTAAGTCAGAGCCGTCCAGAGTAGTGATGCTGGATGGGCGAGCAGGTGCGAGCAGTGATCGGTTGAATACCATGCACCTGGCTACCTCTACCCTGGTCAACTGGCAATCCGCCAAAGCCCCCACTAAAGGATAGCTGATGACCGCTAGCAGTGGAGAGCCACACCACATTGGGTGAGGCGGGTTGCAGGAGGGTATTTTGAAGTTGAAGTTTAGGAAAAATATGAAAAAGAACGCGAAGAAAAATGGGACGAGACAAGACAAAGACAAAGACAAAGACGCCATCTTGGATAGAAGTGTGTAAGGGGCCAGGAGAGAGCTTAGGGCAGTGAAGCAGATATCAAAGCACAAGTCAGAATTGGGGCTAGCAACTGTAGATGGTCCAGGGTGTACATGCACATTTCCAGATATCATCAACAGTAATACAATCAAGGTACAGGGAGAACTGTGCATCAGATGGCAACAAGATAATATCGTACAGCAATTTCATCAGGAAACATGAATACTAAGCCGGCGAGAGGTGGTTAGAATAGGATGTTAGGCCAAAAGTCTGTATAACCAATAGAGAGTCAGAGTCCCGAGTGTGGGAACAAACACACTCGTCATGAGTCATGAGGCAAAATTGCAAAATGCACAAGAAAAAAAAAAAAATATAACATTGTTGCCATCTGATGCACATTCAGATGTCAGAGTCACTCGGCCTCAACAGTGTGTGCTGGAGGCGAGCGAAAGCTCAGGAGAAAGGGGTGAGTGTGGTGGAGGTACCTGTACCAGACAGGGGGAGACAGGCCAGGGCAGATGGTGAACAGATCGCCAGGTAGAATCCAAGCAGCAGTGCAGCAGGCAGTGTCACACCCACTTAGGAGAAGCTTTTATTTCTGGAGTTAGATTTCTTGTAGAAAACACCAGTGAATGGTCTGAACAGCAGGAGGGAGCTTCAGAGGACCATCAAAGACTCCTTGTTGGGCCCAAAGGCCTTTTACTTCACACCTTAGTGATAATTGTTTTATTTTATTTTACCTTTAAGTCAGTTAAGAACAAATTCTTGTTTTCAATGACGGCCTAGGAACAGTGAGTTAACTCAACTGCCTGTCCAGGAGCAGAACAACAGATTTGTACCTTGTCAGCTCGGGGATTTGAACTTGCAACCTTCCAGTTACTAGTCCAACGCTCTAACCACTAGGCTACCCTGCCGCCCCAACCTGGCTCAGTTCCAGGTTGGAATGGTGTCCTCAGGTCTCTGCTGTTTGTTGGCTAGAGCACCCTCCTTTCAAGATATGCCAACAGATATACCATGTTTTAGGTGGGTCCATCCACTCTTGTAACTTCAACCCCACATTCCTCAATGACGAAGGTATACTTTCCCTGTGCCTGTACAAATGTGTGGTAATGTCCTCTCCTGAGCAGTGATGGCCCAGTCCCAGTTTGACAGTAACCCAGAGGAATGCTTGGCTTATGTTCCACTGTGGGCTGCAGTATTACTGCTGTCACTGTGTATCGCCTTCCCTATAAATCCAGCCCTTTGAAATCCCCCATGAGTAATTGTGTTGGACTGAAGGAGAAAATGGCGTCTTTATTTGGCTGGGATTTGTCTGAGACTAGAAGGCCATATTCAAATACTATTTTGGTGCTTTGGGTGTAAGTCTGAGGTGGAGTATCTCATGATAAGCTGTAGACCACACTATTTACCAAGAGAGTAGCTGTCTATTTACTTCTACACCCAAGCCATAAGACTCCTGAACAGCTAGTCAAATGGCTACCCAGACTATTTGCATTGTCCCCCCCCCCCCTCTTTTATGCTGCTGTTACTCTCTGTTTATTATCTATGCATAGTCACTTTAACTCTACCTACACATTGACTCTGTACCGGTACCCACTTTATCTAGCCTTGCTACTGTTATTTTACTGCTGCTGTTTAATTATTTGTCATTTTATTTATCTATATTTTACTTAACACTCATTTTTCTTTAAACTGCACTGTTAAGGGCATGTAAGTAAGCATTTCACTGTAAGGTCTACACCAGTTGTATTCGGCGCATGTGACAAATACAAATTATTTTTTAATTTGATTTGATAAGTCACTTCACTTAGACTTACATCCACACCAGCGCAACGCCAGTGTTTGATGTTAATGTAAACTCTAGTGTTATTGTCTTTCCATCAGGACTAAAGACTTGTGAGAAGCATAATGAACAACCTCTGCATCATTCAAGACTGTTGCCTTGTGAGAAGGTGTTAAAGTTCCCAGTTAGACATTGTTATGTACTGTAAATGCCAGCTGAAAAGTACCCAGGGCCTTGTCTTGGCTCAGAGGAGGTCTCCCGGAGCCATGGCCCAGTGAGACATGGGTGCCCACCCGCGTAGAAGATAACAGAAAAGTCTGAGCTTTTTGTGTAAAACACTAGGGTATATCCTCAGTGGAAATAAGCCCAAAATACAGTTTGCTAGAGAAGATACTGTGGGCTTGAGCCTCTACAGAGCACTGGATTACACATGCTGAGGGGAATGAAAGTGAAGGTACAGTAGAACACATAAGCCCATTAACACTCCTCTGTAGGACCAGATATCATATCCTTGATTCTACAACTCTGGGCAGCAATGCTGAATATGAGTGCTTTACCTTATTACTGTGTACGGTGTGTTCAATCACCGTACCTTATAGCCTGACATGACCCCCTCCTTAGGACCATCTGGCAGAATGCCCAGAATTTCTTCTATAAGTTAAGATAGGAGACAGTTAAGATAGGAGACAGTTAAGATAGGAGACAGTTAAGATAGGAGACAGTTAAGATAGGAGACAAGTTAAGATAGGAGACAGTTAAGATAGGAGACAGTTAAGATAGGAGACAGACACCTGTGTCTTTTGACACTACATAAACGAGTCATCCCGCAGTGTTTGTGATTATACCCTGATGAAGACAGCTTGGCTGTCGAAACGTTGTTAATGACATTTTTGCATCGGAGCTCCTAGAGTGTGCGGCTCTCTTTAATTTTCAAGTTTTCTACTCCGCTAGCCAGCACCTCGCCTAAATAGGTGTGCGTTTCTTTTTCTTCTAGATAGGAGACGGTGCCAGACACATACAGGGACCAACCTTATTTAACTTGTCTGTGTAATCAATAAATAAGAGATCTAACGGGACTGCTCCGAGAGAGCTCACTTCAGACCGGTACTTTATGCATCTAAGTTTGACAGTGACCTCTCAAGCTTACTGACAATAAAGAGTGATTAATTTAATGATTAACTTAATATTGACTTATTGACTTAGAGTGTCCCTGTGTTGAATTTCCACTACCATTTGACGTCAACGAACAGGATGATTTATTCTGCCTGCGGAGCTTTCCAGTGTTGGACTACGAGGAAAACCTGTGGCACATTTTATGAAGTGTGAGTGAGGGAAATTGCCATCTGACCAAAAGATGACGAGGACCTGCCCAGACCATTAATGTGAGCTGCCCGACAAACTGAATTTCAGAAAGTCCATTTAAATGCATCTGTATAAAAATAAATAATAAAACCAATAAAACTGAACAATAAAAAGGTACCCATAGTCTTATGAGAAGGCTATTCACTAGTCTTATGTGAGAAGACTAGAGCGAGGGCAAAGTAACGGTACCATGGAAATCCCCGCTGACAGCTGTTTGTAGGCATTTATTGAAGAAGTATCTACATGGTCTGCAGTCACTACTAATAGTACGTGGTGTTATTATATATGAATAGGAAGTAACGACAACAAAATTGTTGAAGATGCACAGCGAGAGTAATAAGGGAAGTTACTGAGAGTTTTTGGGAATAGTACTAAGTGAATGTGGATGTGAGTGTAAAAGAGGTGCGTGTGTGAATGAATAACCAAACCAGTTCTGTGAGCTGATCTTTAACGTTATCTAGGGGTTGCGTCCACCACCGCCCATCATAGTCGGGGACTACTAGCACGAGGTGTTATTGAGCACGGGGTGTTTTATTTGTATAGGAAGTAGCGCCAAGAACCATTGAAGATATATATGGTGCATAGGATGCAATGATAGAAAAGTTTACGTGGTCTGAGAACCACTGATAATAGCATGAGGTGTTATTGTAGGCATTTAGGAATCGTTGAAGATACATAAAAAAATTATAATAATATACAACTTACACACCAACACATAGACTATTAAGATAAATTAATAGTAGAATTGGTTACTAGATTTGATAAAGTGACAATATATGAATGTATAATTGGTAACTTTTTAAAATTGTATTTATTTATTTATTTTATATATTTTTCCTTTAACGAGCCCGACGTGAATGATATACTGCTTCCCCGGAAACAGGCCCAGATCCCGCCATTTGCGTGAAGAGAAGGCGGAGAAAAAGGGGCCAGAGGGCGGGCTGCCTTCTGAGAATTCGTAGGCGATTGAATAAACCTCCACTCCTTCCAGTCTGCTAGCAAACATGAAAACTTTGGAAAATAAAATTGATGACCTACGCAGAAGATTAAACTACCAACGGGACATTCAAAACTGTAATATCTTATGCTTCATGGAGTTGTGGCTGAACGACAACATTATCAACATACAGCTGGCTGGTTATACGCTGTATCGGCAAGACAGAACAGTGGCTTCTGGTAAGACAAGGGGTGGACTACATATTTTTGTAAATAACAGCTGGTGCACTAAGGAAGTCTCAAGGTTTTGCTCGCCTGAGGTAGAGTATCTCATGATAAGCTGTAGACAACACTATCTACCTAGAGAGTTTTCATCTGTATTTTTTCGTAGTTGTCTACATACCAGCACAGACTGATGCTGGCACTAAGACTGCACTGAATGACCTGTATTCCGCCATAAGCAAACAGGAAAATGCTCACCCAGAGGTGGCGCTCCTAGTAGACAGGGACTTTAATGCAGGGAAACTTAAATCCGTCTTAGCAAATTTCTATCAGCATGTTAAATGTGCAACCAGAGTGAAAAAACTCTGGACCACATTTACTCCACACACAGAGATGCATACAAAGCTCTCCCTCTCCCATTTGGCAAATCTGACCATAATTCTATCCTCCTGATTCCTGCTTGCAAACAAAAATGAAAGTAGGAAGCACCAGTGACTCGACCAATAAAAAAAGTAGTCAGATGAAGCAGATGCTAAGCTACAGGACTGTTTTGCTAGCACAGATTGAAATATGTTCCGGGATTCCTCCGATGGCATTGAGGAGTACACCACATCAGTCATTGGCTTCATCAATAGGTGCATCGATGACATCGTCCCCACAGTGACCGCACGTACATACCCCAACCAGAAGCCATGGATTACAGGCAAGACCCGCACTAAGCTAAAGGCTAGAGCTGCTGCTTTCAAGCAGCGGGACTTTAACCCGGAAGCATATAAGAAATCCCGCTATGGCCTCCGACGAACCATTAAACAGGCAAGGCGTCAATACAGGATTAAGATCAAATAGTACTACCCCGGCTCTGACGCTTGTCGGATGTGGCAGGGCTGGCAAACCATTACAGACTACAAAGGGAAGCACAGTCGATAGCTGCCCAGTGACACGAGCCTACCAGACGAGCGAAACTACTTATATTCTCACTTCAAGGCAAATAACACTGAAACATGAATGAGAGCACCAGCTGATCCAGAAGACTGTGTGATCATGCTCTCCGCAGCCGATGTGAGTAAGACCTTTAAACAGGTCAACATTCACAAGGGTGCCGTGCCAGACGGATTACCAGGACATGTACTGCGAGCATGCACCGACCAACTGGCAAGTGTCTTCACTGACATTTTTAACCTCTAACTATTCGAGTCTGTAATACCAATATGTTTTAAGCAGACCACCATAATCCCCGTGCCCAAGAAAACTAAGGTAACCTGCTTAAATTACTACCGACCCGTAGTACTCACGTCTGTAGCCACGAAGTGCTTTGAAAAGCTGGTCACGGCTCATATCAACACCATTATCCTAGAAACCCTAGACCCACTCCAATTTGCATGCTGCCCTAACAGATCCTAACAGATCCACACCGCCCTTTTCCAACTGGACAAAAGGAACACCTATGTGAGAATGCTATTCATTGACTACAGCTCAGCATTCAACACGATGCAAAGCTCATCAATAAGATAAAGATCCTGGCACTAAACACCTCCCTCTGCAACTGGATCCTGGACTTCCTGACGGGCTGCCCCCAGGTGGTAAGGGTAGGTAACAACACATCCACCACGCTGATCCTCAACACAGGGGCCCCTCAGGGGTGCATGCCCCTCCTGTACTCCCTGATCACTCATGACTGCACGGCCAGGCATGACTCCAACACCATCATTATTGCCAATGACACAACAGTGGTAGGCCTAATCACGAGACATCCTATTGGGAGGAGGTCAGAGACCTGGCCATGTGGTGCCAGGACAACAACCTCTCCCTCAACTTGATCAAGACAAAGGAGATGATTGTGGACTACAGGAAACATATTAAATTAGAGGCCGTCATTTGTTGTTTGGGTTAGAGATAAACTTCCTGTGGAAAATAAGTAGTACTCACTGAACTCAAACAGGCTGTAAGGGTCACAGTGGGACATTTGGGACAGAGGTATGAGTAATTGAATAAGAGACGTTTTTGACAATTTCCAATTATTATTATTACTCAATTCTATAGTTTGGGTAGTGCCAGTGATTTAAGTAAGAAGATAATGTAATCTAAAACAATACTCTGTTTCCATTACGTGGAACTGTGGCCAAAATTGAAGTAGATTCAAGTGAATGTTTTTAGTACCAAATATAGAACTGATAAGCCAGCACCAACTTTTTGAAGGTCCTAGCAGATTTGTTAAACAACAGGTTTCATTTTTTTACTAGTTGATGTCACAGGAACATAAGCCAATGCAGCAGGTCAAAATTATAAGATTGTAAGAGAGGGGCTTTGGGATTGGTTACTTTAGAAGGTGCCTATTCTGCTTAACGGGACACTGTATCATCTGATGTGTCTGAAGTATAATTCTGTGTATGCATGTTTTTCCTGCCCAAGATACAGTAAACTTGATTAAGATTAATAATTTTTAGGACTGATTAAGCTGTTTTTTTTTCTTTCCTCCAGGACTCATGGAATGTCCACTACCAAGTTTTCTGATAAGTTTACCAATGATTCGGTATCTCTCCCTTTGAAAGGCTTCCTGAGACAGGTGCCTTATGAGAACAGTTATTGAAACTGTGTACTATACAGTATAAAGGTACCCAGATCTGGCTGTTAAGGGATCTTCGAAATTAAGAAAGGCCATTTTGTTTGTTTTTACGCTACGTTTTACCACACACACGCTAGCACCCACACACAACCCACCGGTTATGAATATTTGTTAGTGGTGTTAATATTGTGTTTGATTTATTGTGTGGGGTCTTTTCATTTTGGTGTTAGTGGGTTTTTCACGAGTTAGAAGGATGCATCTTAAAGAGTACACAAATTAAATTTTCTGAAGTATCTATTGTCCGAGTTTTGGTTGCACACATCTAAATTCTCTTGATAAGAAATGTACTGAAAAACCTCATGTAAACCTCGTGCACAAAATGTTTTAAATGTTTGAAATATCTTTAAATAATGGTTCTGAGGTACAGGAAAAGAAAAGGTAAAGAACACTCTCTTAACTTCACTAGGGTAGGGGGCAGCATTTGGAATTTTGGATGAAAAGCATGCCCAAATTAAACTGCCTGCTACTCAGGCCCAGAAAATAGGATATGCATATACAGTGCCTTGCGAAAGTATTCGGCCCCCTTGAACTTTGCGACCTTTTGCCACATTTCAGGCTTCAAACATAAAGATATAAAACTGTATTTTTTTGTGAAGAATCAACAACAAGTGGGACACAATCATGAAGTGGAACGACATTTATTGGATATTTCAAACTTTTTTAACAAATCAAAAACTGAAAAATTGGGCGTGCAAAATTATTCAGCCCCTTTACTTTCAGTGTAGCAAACTCTCTCCAGAAGTTCAGTGAGGATCTCTGAATGATCCAATGTTGACCTAAATGACTAATGATGATAAATACAATCCACCTGTGTGTAATCAAGTCTCCATATAAATGCACCTGCACTGTGATAGTCTCAGAGGTCCGTTAAAAGCGCAGAGAGCATCATGAAGAACAAGGAACACACTAGGCAGGTCCGAGATACTGTTGTGAAGAAGTTTAAAGCCGGATTTGGATACAAAAATATTTCCCAAGCTTTAAACATCCCAAGGAGCACTGTGCAAGCGATAATATTGAAATGGAAGGAGTATCAGACCACTGCAAATCTACCAAGACCTGGCCGTCCCTCTAAACTTTCAGCTCATACTAGGAGAAGACTGATCAGAGATGCAGCCAAGAGGCCCATTATCACTCTGGATGAACTGCAGAGATCTACAGCTGAGGTGGGAGACTCTGTCCATAGGACAACAATCAGTCGTATATTGCACAAATCTGGCCTTTATGGAAGAAAGCCATTTCTTAAAGATATCCATATCTTTATATCTATATCCATAAAAAGTGTTGTTTAGTTTGCCACCAGCCACCTGGGAGACACACCAAACATGTGGAAGAAGGTGCTCTGGTCAGATGAAACCAAAATTGAACTTTTTGGGAACAATGCAAAACGTTATGTTTGGCGTAAAAGCAACACAGCTGAACACACCATCCCCACTGTCAAACATGGTGGTGGCAGCATCATGGTTTGGGCCTGCTTTTCTTCAGCAGGGACAGGGAAGATGGTTCAAATTGATGGGAAGATGGATGGAGCCAAATACAGGACTATTCTGGAAGAAAACCTGATGAAGTCTGCAAAAGACCTGAGACTGGGACAGAGATTTGTCTTCCAACAAGACAATGATCCAAAACATAAAGCAAAATCTACAATGGAATGGTTAAAAAATAAACATATCCAGGTGTTAGAATGGCCAAGTCAAAGTCCAGGCCTGAATCCAATCGAGAATCTGTGGGAAGAACTGAAAACTGCTGTTCACAAATGCTCTCCATCCAACCTCACTGAGCTCGAGCTGTTTTGCAAGGAGGAATGTGAAAAAATTTCAGTCTCTCGATGTGCAAAACTGATAGAGACATACCCCAAGCGACTTACAGCTGTAATCGCAGCAAAAGGTGGCGCTACAAAGTATTAACTTAAGGGGGCTGAATAATTTTGCACGCCCAATTGTTCAGTTTTTGATTTGTTAAAGTTTGAAATATCCAATAAATGTCGTTCCACTTCATGATTGTGTCCCACTTGTTGTTGATTCTTCACAAAAAAATACAGTTTTATATCTTTATGTTTGAAGCCTGAAATGTGGCAAAAAGTCGCAAAGTTCAAGGGGGTCGAATACTTTCGCAAGGCACTGTAATTAGTACATTTGGATAGAAAACACACTAAAGTTTCCAAAAATGTCTGTGAGTATAACAGAACTGATATGGCAGGCTAAAACCAGAGGAAAATCCAACCAGGAAGTACTATTATTTTGAAAGGCTGTTTTTCCACTGAAAGCCTATCCACCATACAAAGACTTAGGACCCAGTTCACGGTCTCTATTGCTTCCTCTACATGTGGCCAGTCTTTGATATTGTTTCAGGCTTTTACTCTGAAAAATGAGGGAGATACAGCACTTTCAATCAGTGGCCAGTGGAAATTTCCATTCATCAGCCATGCGCCTGATCGGGAACACGCCTTTCTTGTTTCTCCTTTCCTATTGACGAAGCTTTTGTCTGGTTGAAATATTATTTATTATTTATGACAAAAAAACGGAGGGTTGATTTTAAACATCGTTTGGCATGTTTCTACTAACTTTTATTGTACTTTTTAAAAACTTTTCGTCTGGACTTAGTGCACTTGAGCATTCGGATTACTGGACGAAACGCGCAAACAAAAAGGAAGTATTGGTCATAAAGAGGGACATTATCGAACAAAACAAACATTTATTGTCTAACATGGAGACCTGGGAGCGCCACCAGATGAAGATCATCAAAGGTAAGTGATTATTTGTAATGCTATTTCTGACTTTTGTGACACAATACATCTCCTTGGCTGGAAAATGTGTTTCTGTGGCTAGGTGCAGACCTAACATAATTGCAAAGTGTGCTTTCTCCGTAAAGCCTTTTTGAAATCTGACACAGTGGTTGCATTTCGGAGAAGTTTATCTTTATTCGTATGTTTAACAATTGTATCGTTTATCAATGTTTATGATGAGTATTTCTGTAATTTGACGTGGCTCTCTGCACTTTCACCGGATGTTTGTTTGAGACAACGCATTTCTGACCATAACGCGCCCATGTCAACTGAGATTTTTGGATATAAATATGAACTTTATCGAACAAAACATACATGTATTGTGTCGTGTCTTTGGCTATGCCGGATTAAGTGATATGATATGCTATTCCATAAAATAATTTCTCCATAATGAATATTACCTGATTGAGCTAATCATGTAAATGTAATTAACTAGAGAGTCGGGGCACCACAAAATAATATTTATAGAGCTGTTATCTTCCGAATAAATTCTTAAAGACCTAGTAATATTTTACATCAATAGCAGTCAATATTAATCGTCATCTTAATTCAGTCTCATCTGAAAGTTGTAAATTCTTGGTTATCTGCACGAACCCTGGCTAACAAATTGAATCAGCAATACAAAATTGGGTTTAATTATTTATTTACTAAATACCTAACTAATCACACAGAATTACACACACACATAATTAAATCATAACTTGATAACAAATTACGTCATAAAGGAAAACGTCCATGGCGGGCGGAACAGATATGACAGCTTGTTACACAAAAGAAAAGGGGCTGGGTTTGAGTGAAAGAGCGGGAAGACTGAGGAACAAAGGGCGAAGCTGTGCTATCGTAAATACAGTATCTTACTCATTCTAAATTACCGCCCATTTGGAAAAGGAAAATGCAATAAATATTTACCCTGAGCTGTGCTTCGGTAGGTTGGTGGTAGATGGAAGGCCGTGTTGCCCAACCGAGTCCTTTGAAGAATGTCTTATGGTTGTCAATTGGATACGTTATAGTAACGTCGTTGTGTGATAGACGGGATACTCTGTCTGTTCCTTCCTAACCCTCGTTTGCAGCGGCTGTTGTTACCTCAACGGCTAGGAGGTATCACTTCTGTAGTGAATAAGAGTTCAAAGTTCATACCATTCGCAAACAAAGCTCACGCTGATGTTGGCTTCGTTCTGTAGTTATTATCTGAACCATTCTGACATCGGACCGTCGTCCTCACATCGTCAAGGCTTTTTATAGGAAGGAAGAGGAGAGTGTGTTTGAAAAGTTTTATAGCCCATGCCCCTTGACAGGGGCGGGCCTCTGATTGAGCATATGAAAACCCAAATCTCACATTTTAGAAACTAAAATCACATTGCATACCATCACAAATAATTTCATATTCAAACATTTAAATTGAACAAGAATTCCATGTGAATCCGATAACTCTGATGTGTAGACTTTTCACTGTAGAGTTTATGTCATCTTATCATTGATGAGAATGTCTCAGATGACAACCGAACTGACATCATATTCATTAAGTACCACCACATATGTTCAATTGGTCGGATTACCAGAGTATAGTTCATTTCCCGCCACCTTCTGATGTTCCCAGAATCTCTATGTTAACCAAGGGTTTTGCAAATGTAACATCAGTAGGGTAGAGAGAGGAAAAAGGGGGGAAGAGGTATTAATGACTGTCATAAACCTACCCCCAGGTCAACGTCATGACAATTGTGTAACATGAAGTCCTATGAGTGCCATCTGATGAAGATCATCAAAGGTTAGTGATTCATTTTATCTCTATTTCTGCTTTTTGTGACTCCTCTCTTTGGCTGGAAAAATGTCTGTATGGTTTTCTGTGACTAGGTGCTGACCTAACATAATTGCATGGTGTGCATTCGCAGTAATGCCTTTTTGAAATCGGACACTGTGGTTGGATTTACAAGAAGTTTATCTTTAAAATGGTTGATAATACTTGTATGTTTGAGGAATTTTAATTGTGGGATTTCTGTTTTGAATTTGGCGCCCTGCAATTTCACTGGCTGTTGTCGAGGTGGGACACTTGTACCAGAGAGGTTAATGGGGTGGAATGACCTCTGAACTCTGCTCTGACTTTCTGGTGAGGCCTGATCCCCCTCACTAGAAAAACTAGAGACATTGGGTGAGATTTAAATATAATATGTAAACACTGATAATTAGGTAGAAGTTTATAATTTATCAGCAGTCCTATGTGTGATTCGGACCACAAGAAGGAGAGAGAGAGAGAGAGCTGCCCCTGAATGAAGAACACCGTTTCTCGAGTCTATTTTACTATTCCTTGAATTTTGTTATTTTGATTTAACCGGCAGTGTTTCGTTTTTTTGGGGGGGACGCATGAACGCCCAGAATATGTTCTATAAATTAAGATTGGAGATGGTGCCAGACACATTCAGGAACCAACCCTATGTAACTTGTCTGCCTAATCAGTATATAAAAGATCAAACGGGACTGCCCCAAGACAGCTCACTTCAGACCGATACTTTAAGTTTAAGTTTCACTGTGACCTCTCCAGCTTGCTGACAATAAAGAGTGATTCATTTAATATTGACATTGAGTGTCCCTGTGTTGAATTTCCACGACAATCTAGACTAGATACTACCATAAATGTCAAAGTGAAAAGAAGATTCTACACATTTTTACTAATTAATACAAATTAATTAACTCAAATATTGTCAATGCATAAGTATCACCCCTTTTGTTTAGCAAGCGCAAATTATCTCAGAAGTAAAATTTGGCTTACAAAAACACAAAATAAGTTATATGGACTCTGCGTGAAATAATAGAGGTTGACATGATTTTTGAATGACTAGCCCTTCCTTTGTATAATAAATCACACATTGCATATATCTTTAAGCACGGTCAATTTAATAATTGTGCTGTGGATGATGTATTAAACCACATAGACACATCAAATATGCAGTTGTCATTCTGAACTGAGCTGCAGAACAGGACATAAACTGCTTAGGGATGTCACCATGAGGTTATTGGTGATTTTAAAACAGCTGCAGAGTTCAATGGCTGTGATGGAAGAAAACTGAGGATGTATCAACAACATTGTAGTGACTCCAAGATAATGACATAAATGACAAAGTGAAAAAAATAATATAAATATACAGCATGAAAAATATTCCAAAACATGCATATTCATGCATCAAGAAACTAATGTAATACAGCAAAAAACACAGCAAAATAATACACTTTTTGGCCTAAATGCAAAGCCTTATGTTTGGGGCAAATCCAGCACAACACATCTCTGAGGAAATGCCTCCTTATTTTCAAGCATGGTGGTGGCTGCATCATGGTATGGGTATGCTTGACATCAGCAAAGACAGGAGTTTTTCAGGATGAAAAGAAACAGGATGGAGCTAGGCACAGGCAAAATCCTAGAGTAAAACTTTCTTCAGTCTGCTTTACACCAGACACTGGGAGAAGAATTATAGCATTTTAAAAATAATAATAGGCAAATATTGCACAATACAGGTGTGCAAAGCAATTATGACACTTACCCAAGAAGACTGCAACTTTGTGTGTGGAGTACATTCAAATAACTTATCCACATAAACACATAGTCAGGTATTCAATGAGTCTTTTGAGTTCTCCTTTTTATTCACTTCTAAAGGACCAGGAGGCAATAAGAGTGTGAGGGGGCTCTCTTGCTATGGGAAACATGCTGATTGATTTGGCCAAATTACAGTCATACTGAGATACACCATATTCATATTTAAAATGTATGCTATTTAAGTAAATGTGGTTCAGCTACTCAAGCACAATTGGTCTTATGCAGCTGAACAAACCATGTGAATGTGCTGATATGATATATTCATGCAGAATACCCATTTGAAGCCCACAGTCTCAGTTTTTATAAGAGAAAACTGAGGTTTGGATACTTATACACAACAGCAAGCCCATTTTCAGGCATGTAATGTTATGGAATTATTGGATGACACCTGGCGTACCTCTGTTTTGATAAACTGATCCAGATATGACACACAAGCCGCCAAGCCAAGACTAACACAGACCAATAACAATGCTCCTGGAGAGGTGATTGCTGTCTGAACCAGTCCATCGATTGCTGGGACCATAGTATATTCAGCCACTTACTGTACTTCTGACAGCTACACTGATTGTGTGGCTTTACAACCTCTGACACTCTGGGGATAGAGCTCAGAGTGTAACAATCCAGTGATTTCACATGGACTTATTGAGCCTCAATCCTCATGTGAACTGCGTGAGCTGAGTTTACAGACTCAAGCACAGGCCTGTGCTGTAGAGCTCTGCTGTCAGAACACCCAGCTCCTAGCAAAGCCCTCTGTGTATGGAGTCACTCTTAGGGACTGTCTGTATGCAGGGGAATGTGTGAAAGACAGGCAG
This sequence comes from Oncorhynchus mykiss, assembly GCF_057628025.1. Classification (NCBI taxonomy): domain Eukaryota; kingdom Metazoa; phylum Chordata; class Actinopteri; order Salmoniformes; family Salmonidae; genus Oncorhynchus; species Oncorhynchus mykiss. Next base: position 65,523,489 of record NC_143046.1, on the reverse strand, counting down.
AGAAATCCGGCAATGACACCCCACTCAAACATCTGATCTTTGGTTTCTATACAAGTAAAATATCTAGCTGTTATCGCAGTCACACAAACATTTTGATATTCTATCTAACAGCAGCACGAACCCAAACATATAGACATGACATGTGTCTAGTGGAGAAATGAGAGTGTGAAATAGAACATTGACAGAAAGAATGTGTGTAGCAGTGAGGAAAATGTAAAACTGATGTTTATAGCATGGTCTGGGGCAGGGCTCTCAAACCTGTTCCTGAAGAACTACCGTCCTGCAGATTTTCACTCCAACCCTAATTTAGCACAGCTGATTCAAATAATTAGCTCATTGATAAGCTGTATCAGTGTGGTTACAACTGGGGTTTGCATCCAATGCATCCAATCTCAATGGCTTCATGCAGACAAATACAGTACCACAGAGCCACACTTTCAATCTAGTGAACCAGTTGGTCTTTAGGTAGTGCTTATATGTTATCAACTTTCTTACACCTTGACTTTAGATCTGGACATTATGGGCATTTGACAATCATTTTCAATTCAATTAAGATAAACTTACAATGCATTACTGCCCTGGTTGACAACAACAGAGGAAAAAAATTTCTATAAGTGCTCTATTCAATCCGTAGCGCTGAAGATCTGCTTTATAGAGCTATTGACAATTAAAGGTAATGTTCCCGCGGTCGCGGAGACTGCATTCACAGTAAACGCTGCATATGACGGATCAAACGGAAATTACCTTAACATTTTTAAGCAGATCTTCCTCGATACTTCAGCGATACGGATTGAATCCAGCCCTAGATTAAAGTAGATTGTATAAAATGGCTTGGTACTGACATTAGGAAATGAGAGGGAAAGGTCAGAAAGAACATGGGAGTGATGAGGTTTCTGCTCACGAACACCCACACATCCCAATCTTCCCTTAAACTTCTTCAATGTTAATTAGAAAGTCCTAGGGGGCTTCAGATTACTTCTCAAACCACTCCAGAAAAAAATAAAAATGTATTTCTTCAACTCTCTGCTACTGCACAGGGTTCCTTTGGCCATCATTAGAACTTAATGAACTAATTTGAATAATTTAGGGAATGTACTTCCCTAAATCAGAGCAGTTTGAGTACGGTATATCCTAAGGACATTGCGGCATCCATCATGAAACACCATTGGTGACACCATTCTGAAATGTCAGAAAAGCAAAGAAACCTTTTTGCCCGTCAAGAACTGAACCCAGACAGCTGTCAGTACAGGGTCTGCTACAATCATTTCATCACTGTTAAGTCAAGCTGTTGTGCTAACCAGGTGTTAACAACAACACTTAGTTAGACAAAATTAGCTAGCTAGATAGCTTGTAGTCTAAAGCAATTTTCCACCTTTAAAGTTCCCCTTGATAACAAGGGATTGCATGCATCTATCATCCCATTTGCAGACTAATGTAAGCCTACTATTCCTAATGTGATGAGTAGATTGGATAGTCATAATTTAGCATATCACTGAGCGTGTAGTGTCATCGGCCTGTAGGAGAGATGTTTACTTCCATTGCACGGGAAAAATGTGGCATTTGAGAAACATTGTATATACTTCTACTACACTTTATATGACTGGAGACATTATCCAAATGTATTTTAATTAGGCCTACTTTGCTGACACTGACAACAGATCATTAAAAACGACATTGTCTTGAATGTAACCATGTAATCTAGGCCTATGAAAAGGGTCATGGCTAGATATAATCCAGTTTTTGTCAAATTAACTTCAAAAGTCACTTTTTTTGCATTTTAGCTAACCCTAACCCTTTTCCTTACCTTAACCTAATTCTCCTGACCTGCTATGTTAATTCTCATTGACTGCAGTGTAAATTCTTCTAATCTGCTACGAAAATGTTAAATGATGTTAATCTGACAAAAGATGGATCCCTTCTAGCCATGACTATGAAAGGGGGAGAGATAAATTGTACAATAGGTCCATATAGCCTGGAGCCTAACCTATTGTACAATTTATGTCTCCCCTTATTGTACAATTTGTGTCTCTCCTTTACAGTTGGCACTATGCATTGGGACAGGTAGCGTTTTCCTAGCATCTTCCAACCCAGATTAGTCTGTCGGACTGCCAGATGGTGAAGCGTGATTCATCATTCTAGAGAACACATTTCCACTGCTCCAGAGTCCAATGGTGGTGAACTTTTTCACCACCCCAGCCGACGCTTGGCATTGTACATGGTGATCTTAGGCTTGTGTGCGGCTGGTTGGCCATGGAAACCCATTTCATTAAGCTCCTGACAAACAGTTTTTGTTCTGATGTTGCTTCCAGAAGCAGTTTGGAACATTATAGTGAGTGATACAACCGAGGACAGATGATTGTTACATGCTAAGTGCTTCAGCAGTCGGCGATCCAGTTTTGTGAGCTTTTGTAGCCTACCACTTTGCGGCTGAACCGTTGTTGTTCCTATGCGTTTCCACTTCACGATAACAGCGCTTACAGTTGACCGGGGCAGCTCCAGAAGGGCGGAAATTTGAGGAACTGACTTGTTGGAAAGGTGGCATCCTTTGATCCATCCTTTGCATCCACTTGGCAAAGCGGGTGGGGTTATATCCTGCCTGTTTGGCCCTGTCCAGGGGTATCATCGGCCGGGGCCACAGTGTCTCCTGACCCTTCCTGTCTCAGCCTCCAGTATTTATGCTGCAGTAGTTTATGTGTCGGGGGGCTAGGGTCAGTCTGTTATAACTGGAGTATTTCTCCTGTCTTATCCGGTGTCCTGTGTGAATTTAAGTATGCTCTCTCTAATTCTCTCTTTCTTTCATTCTCTCTCTCGGAGGACCTGAGCCCTAGGACCATGCCTCAGGACTACCTGGCATGATGACTCCTTGTTGTCCCCAGTCCACCTGGCTGTGCTGCTGCTCCAGTTTCAACTGTTCTGCCTGCGGCTATGGACCCCTGACCTGTTCATTGTGATTACTATTATTTGACCATGCTGGTCATTTATGAACATTTGAACATCTTGGCCATGTTCTGTTATAATCTCCACCCGGCACAGCCAGAAGAGGACTGGCCACCCCTCATAGCCTGGTTCCTCTCTAGGATTTGGCCTTTCTAGGGAGTTTTTCCTAGCCACCGTGCTTCTACACCTGCATTGCTTGCTGTTTGGGGTTTTAGGCTGGGTTTCTGTACAGCACTTTGATATATCAGCTGATGTAAGAAGGGCTATATAAATAAATTTGATTTAATTTGAGGGTGCCACGTTGAAAGTCACTGAGCTCTTCAGTAAGACCATTCTACTGCCATTGTTTGTCTATGGAGATTGCATGCCTGTGTGCTCAATTTTATACACCTGTCATTAACAAGTGTTGCGAAAATAGCCGAATCCACTAATTTGAAGGGGTGTCCACATTCTTTTGTATACATAGTGTATGTAGCTCAACGATATGTAAACAATATGTGAGTTAAGCTATTCTCTGCTTCAGATGCACAATGTCAAGGAGTGCATTGCGAATGCCCATAAGGCTAATGTAATCATACTGTAGGTACTGTAGGCCTATGGCCGCATTGGCGTTGCGTGCCATTATCAGCTGCAAAATGGGTTCACATGACAATCAAATAAAACTAATTGGATAGCTTACAACTGAACAAAAAGGTAGGTAATGTAATATTCATTTGAGAATACAATACAGACAAATGACATATTCCCTTATCCTCTTTATTGCAGGATTGTGAGCTGTGACACTAGTTCATCTTGAATAATAGTTTTAAGTTATTAAAACAAGTTTAAACACTTCATAGAATCAACACTTTATTTTTTATAATTTCAAATTTAACCTTTATTTTACTAGGCAAGTCAGTTAAGAACAAATTCTTATTTTCAATGACGGCCTAGGAACTGCCTGTTCAGGGGCAGAACGACAGATTTGTACCTTGTCAGCTCAGGGATTTGAACTTGCGACCTTTCGGTTACTAGTCCAACGCTCTAACCACTAGGCTACCCTGCCGCCCCAGGTAGCCTAGTGTACAAATGTACAAGTAAGCTAACTCATATGTAGAGGTTAGACATATTAGTAACAAGTAGGCTATTATCACTAAAGCATAATTTCAGCCGAACAAAAAAAAGTCAATACCAGAGGTGACCAACCTCGTTCCACTGATCACAGATCTACTGGGGGAGCAGACTTCTGTTCCAGCCCAGCAATAGTACACTTGATTATCAACTAATTAGGTTTGATAATGTGAATCATGTGTGTTAGTGCTGGGCTGGAACAGAAGACTGCACACCCAGCAGGGTTAGCCTGCTCCAGTTGTAATAGGTTTATACATTGTGTGTGACTTTTAAAATGTATTTTTGTTTAGAAGATTTGCTAACATAGGTACAGTACACATATAATCCATGGTATACAAGGATTTACCCTTATTCTCTTGGGACATTCATTGGGAACTCCTTATCTGCAGACAGGATTTCACGGCTCTATGTAATCGAGGAAAGAAAACATCACAAAGAAACAGGCTGCATTATTAGACAGCCCTGAATATTATATTGCTATATATCTCTGTCCTCATACAGTCATTTTTCTCACTAGAGATTGGAACTGGAGATGTCCTCCCACAAAGGTACCTGCCCTATCCACAGTAGCCTATTCTCCCTTCTCTGACAGTTGGAACTTCTAGCTAATCATTTCACCCTCTTCCATGGCTGTTAGCTAGCTAGCTACCTAGCAACAAATGTATTTCAATTTACAACAATAAAAACATTAAGATAATATTAGCTAGCTAGCTACCTAAGTTAGCTAGCTGGTAATATTTAATTCACTTGGCTAGCTATACAGTTTGTAAAAAAAAACGAAAATTACATTAGCAGCTCATTTGAGTTAGCCTGCACACAAAGTTCCTGTAGCTATCATTTTCAAAATATATTTACTTAATTGAAAATAGGTTCTCCCACTGCCTCAGTTTTCTGGGACATTAGAAAAACAAAATAATGGGCAATCTTCCCGAAGTTTCCCGTGATAGCAAAATGCAGCCAGCCATGTGGATGATTGAAGGACTTCCACCAGACTGACTGATCTTCAACATGGCGCTTGGTGCGGTTGCTTGGTGATTTGTGATACAACTGCAAGCCCTCTATAGGGACCATAATGGGATATTCCTGGACCTGTCTGCCATGCCTCAACATATAGTTAAACTCTCATCCTTCTCTGCTTTTTGTCTATACCATCTCATGGATGGATGGATCTTAATGTGTATGAATTATGATTTATAGTTCATTTTCAGTCTGAAGGAGGTGGATGACACCATAATAATCAACTACCCATTTATTTTATTTTTTTTGCAGATTCTGTTGTTATTTTTTTACCTATATTTAACTAGGCAGGTCAGTTAAGAACAAATTATTCTTTTCAATGACGTCCTACCCCGGCCAAACCGACCCTGGGCCAATTGTGCGCCGCCATATGGGACTCCAAATCATAGCCGGATGTGATTCAGCCTGGATATGGCTGTCTTTGGGTTCCAACATTTCAATGTAATTATAGATTCCTTAGAAGGTTACTCAAGGGAAAAACTAAAGTAGGGTGGTTGGTTGGGGTGAATGGGTAGGCGTATAACGCAAATGTCAAGCAACCCAAAGGTTGCGTGTTTAGCTAATTAGCAACTACTTGCTACTTTTTAACTACTTTGCAAATACTTAGCATGTTATCTAACCCTTCCCGTAACCCTTTAACCTAACTCCCAACCCTAACCTCTAACCTAGCTAACGTTAGCGTTAGCCACAACAAATTGGAATTCCTAACATATCATGTCGGCTTATTATATATATCATGATGTAACATATTGTACAAATTGCAATTGGCAACATATCATATGAATTGGATGATGGACATTTACAAATTAATACATACCATACGAAATGTAACATGTCATACCAATCGGAGTGTTCCAGGTTTACATTTACTATCTTACATCTACCCCGGAGTCCAGATTGCATTAATTAAAAACCTCCCATTCCCCACATGCTGTCCCCTGAGTTTAATGAACTGTCTGTTCACTCTGTCCCTCTTTTTCCAACTCAGCCATGTTATTGGAAATGATCCTGCGAGGAGACTGGCTGTGACTTTCCCTGAGCTAGGTGTCACATCCAAATAGAAGTAAATCAACTGTCAGCAACATTAAGCCTGCAGGCTGCACAGTCTCAGAGTGCTCTGCTCAGAGCAGCTGTAGTCATGATTGGAACTCCTCTGCATGTGTTTGCATGGGCTATGTTATGCTTCCACTGGGCCACAGTGACACTGAGACTGGGGGGGGGGTGAAGATGTTCAATGTCATCTCAGAGAAATATACCTCCTATTTGCTATGAACTGATTGGAGATATGTTCTTATTTTCCTGTTCGGTAACAGTATAGAGTACATGGTACAGATGTCGGAACTTAACTTGATCACTCCTTTGTCAGGGAGAATTTTCCTGCTGCATCAGGAAATTCAAATGAGCCTTGTGATTCCTTGAACATGTACAGTTCTCTTTCTCTCCATCTGGAGGCAGTCAAGTCATTGGGATCAGGCCTGCTATCAAAATAATATTATCTCTCGCTCGCTCAAATATTAGGCCTGGGTCCTATTACCGCAACATTCAAATGTATCTGAAATGGAGCCATACCCATCAACAACCATAGTTTTATATAGCTCAATAACACAAATAGTGGTGTCCACTAGCCTACGACATATAATTGTGAAGTTATTCTAAGGTTACGAATGAACTGTCAAAATTGAAGTCAGTCGTGGCCTGGGGTGGTCTAGAGGTTAGGGCCGCTACCTTCAGGGAGCACATGTAGACCTACTGTGTCGGTGTGGGTTCAATTCCAGCCCACGCCCTTCTGGCATAAATAACATAATCCCCCTGATTTACTTGATATAGATTAACATTTTAAATATGGAGAGTGCAGGGATATTTTACCCTTACCTTGATAAGAAATGACCATACCAGACACTTTTGGATAACAATAGTAGGAAACAAATAAATTAACAGTAGGCTACACCAACATTAGTTTCTGTTCATACAAACTGTCAAGTAAATTGCCACAGTAGATTTGCCATGGTATTTCTATTGTACGGAATGCTTGTCAAATAGATAAATTGCCCGTAGTCTGCTAAAAAAGGACTAAGTTGTTCCGATGACAATACCAACCATGGGCGAACATATCTTGAAAGGCTTTGGTTACAAGCAGGACTGAGGATGAGAGGAAGAGGCAAAGTGAGAGGGCTCATTCTCTGCTAAATCTGTCCAGAATAAGCCCAATGCGTTTCTATGGGTTTAATATGCAGACCTAAACTTGTCGCCTGCCTTCCTGCCTTTGGGACAACAACTCTCATTGTTAGGCTGGAGACAGGAGCATCTCCTTTTCATGCTTACTTGAGTAGTTTCTAAAGAGGGCTACTTTAACATTTACTTGAGTAAATTACAGTATTTTTACTTGAATACAGATTTTCAGTACTCTACCCAGCTCTGAAAATTCTACATTGCCTAATTATAAAATGTGGGCGAGCATACACACTGAGGGAAAGTTTTTCGTTCTACAGTAGGCCTACATCTGTCAATCAACTGATGGCACAAATCAGCTGGTATTCTGGTAAACACAAACAGTAGCCTATTATCGGTTTTCACACCTTTCACTATGTGACAATGGATAGGCTAACGGGTAGCTTACAACATGTAGCCTATTGAAATATAATCAAATAACAAGGGGCCTTGCGCTAAATTCACCCGCACAGCTGATCTTAATTGCAACCATTATTAGTCACATAATTAAACCAATCCCTAAAAGATGATGTCGGTGTTACCTTAGTCAAAGATCTGTATATAACTGCGACAGCAAACAAAAATAACAACTTAGTCCAAATAATTTATAATTATAATTTATTATTTAAGCCTGTCGGCACCATCCTGCAGAAGTCACCCAGTACAGGCGTGTAATCATTACTCCGATTCTGTTGCAAATCGTCTGAAACCGGAAACGGAAAACGCAAACAAGAGTTTCTATTGGACAACTTCAGGTAGGTCCCTCCCTGTTTCGCTCCGTTTGCTCTGTTGCTCTGATTGGTTCTTAAACAGTAAATGTTTTCCGTAATAAATACTGACGTCAAACGAAGTCCGTAGGCTGGACAGTTTCAATTATGGTCTTATTCAAAGTTGACTTAATATCTATCAATGTGCTCAAGTTCATAAAAAGGTAAATGGTAATCAGGACATTGGAATAATTTTACAATATCAATAGCATTCATGAAAATGTATTTCACAATATAATTCTAAGTACATCACGTGATGGTGAATGCATACTTAAAAGATTGACAACACGTGTTATGTTTAATTTTACACAAGAGAATGAAATATCAGGTAAGTGTGCATATCAGACATATTTCAGCATGGAATATGACGTCAAGGTAGGTATTCAGGTAAGAATCATGTAAATTACAAATCATCAAACAGTGCAGATATCTGCTGCTACTCGATGTTTATTATCTAGGCATAGTCATATATTACCCCGACTGTACCAGCTCACATTGACTCGGTACCCCGTATATAGCCTCGTTATTTTATTGCATAACATTTTTAACTTTAGTTTATTTAGTAAACATTTTTGTAACTTATTTTCTTAACTGCGTTGTTGGTTAGGGGCTTGTAAGTAAGCATTTTACTGGAAGGTGTTGTATTTGGCATATGTGACTAATACATTTTTATTTGATATCAGTTGCCATGGTCAACTAACTCATCTTTTTCCTTCTAAGGTAGGAGTTACCCTCCAACCTCCTCTTCCAACCTCTCCTTTCCATTTTGAAGGGTATTTTCTTTTCTTGGCTGGCCCATTCTCCTCCCCCCTCGGTTGTGGCGCTACAAGCTGTAAATAAAATACATCATTTTGTATTTCTAGTACATGGCACAAAAAGCTTACCGAGATGATACACTGTATGACTTGTCATAAAAACAGCAACATTTAGACACACGCACACAGAGAGTGGGAGGATGCTGCGCTGGACTGACCAGTTGATCATCTTGCTAATGTTAGCTAACAGTAGCTACATGGTTAACACTGCAGCTAAAGCTAGCTAGTTTAACCAGCTTATCTAGTGGCAACCTAACGCGATAGCTATTACCACACACATCTGATTCATCATCTGTTCACTCTTTATGCCAATGACAAGGTGGCTAGTTAGCCAACAAGCAGAGATCATACACTACTGGTCAAAATATTCAGAACATCTACTCACTCAAGGGTTTCTTTATTTGTACTATTTTCTTAATTGTATAATACTTGTAAAGTCCTCAAAACTATGAAATAATACACAGTGAATCATGTAGTAACCAAAAAATGTGTTATATTTGAGATTCTTCAATAGCCACCCTTTGCCTTGATGACAGCTTTGCACAATCTTGGCATTATCTCAACCAGCATAATCTGGAATGCTTTTCCAACAGTCCTGAAGGAGTTCCCACATATGCTGAGCACTTGTTGGCTGCTTTTCCTTCACTGCGGTCCAACTCATCCCAAACCATCTCAATTTTGGTTGAGGTCGGGATTGTGGAGGCCAGGTCATCTGATATAGCACTCCTTCACTCTCCTTCTTGGTCAAATAGCCCTATTTCAAAATATATTTAATTGGTCAAGGGGTTGTGAATTGTTCATACAGACATAAAATATCACATTTTACATGATTTGATCATTTAAATCACAATTTGGATTGTTTTCACCTGTCAGTGGGGGCTCCTCAGAGGATGAAGGGGAGGACCATCCTCATTGAATTTTAAAAAACATTTTTTAATAAACTTTTTAAAGTCATCCATTTTAAATTACATTATTAAATATTCACTCAACCAAATAATTGATTAAAACATTTTTTTGCAATTAAGTTCCACAATATCCTCAACAACACTGTAGTGTAACACCATGGTGTAGCTGGAGGACAGCTAGCTTCCATCCTCCTCTGAGTACATTGACTTCAATACAAAACCTAGGAGGGTCATGGTTCTCACCTCCTTCCACAGACACACAGTAATTGTGACAACTTCCAGAGGACGTCCTCCAACCTATCAGAGCTCTTGCAGCATGAACTGACATGTTGTCCACACAATATAAGGATCAGCGAATTAATCTAGGACTGAAAGCATAAGCTACAGCTAGTTATCACTGCAGTGCATAACGTGGTGAGTAGTTGACGCAGAAAAGAGCGAAAGACAATAGTTGAACAGTTTTGAACAAATTCATTTCTTCCTAAGAGCGAGACAGATGTGTTGTGCATTGAAGTCCACAAGTGAAGTGGAAAGGTGAGAGGAGGGCGCAAAGATGCGAGAATGAATACAATGTGGCTGATATGAAAGTGAACTGTGTTTACGCATGATCAGGGGTGTATCTGTTAACATTTTTAAAAAGGAAGCAAAAGGAACGAAAACGGGGATAAACATACAGTTGAAGTCGGAAGTTTGCATAAACTAGTTTTAATGACGGCAACCTAAGTGTCCACTCCACACATTTCTTGTTAACAAACTATAGTTTTGGCAAGTCAGTTAGGACATCTACTTTGTGCATGACACAAGTAATTTTTCAAACAATTGTTTACAGGCAGATTTATTTCACTGTGTCAATTCCAGTGTGTCAGAAGTTGACATACACTAAGTTGACTGTGACTTTAAACAGCTTGTAAAATTCCAGAAGATGATGTCATGGCTTTAGAAGCTTCTGATAGGCTAATTGATATAATTTGAGTCAATTGGAGGTGTACCTGTGGATTTATTTCAAGGCCTACCTTCAAACTCCGTGCCTCTTTGCTTGACATCATGGGGAAAATCAAAATAAATCAGCCAAGACCTCAGAAAAAAATTGTAGACCTCCACAAGTCTGGTTTATCCTTGGGAGCAATTTCCAAATGCCTGAAGGTACCACGTTCATCTGTAAAAACAATAGTAGGCAAGTATAGACACCATGGGACCATGCAGCGGTCATACCGCTCAGGAAGGAGACGCATTCTGTCTCCTAGAGATGAATGTACTGTTGTGCGAAAAGTGCAAAACAATCCCAGAACAGCAGCAAAGGACCTTGTGAAGATGCTGGAGGAAACGGGTACAAAAGTATCAATATCCACAGTAAAACAAGTCCTATATCGACATAACCTGAAAGGCCGCTCAGCAAGGAAGAAGCCACTGCTCAAAAACGGCCATAAAAAAAGCCAGACTACCCTTTGCAACTACACATGGGGACAAAGATCATCATTTTTGGAGAAATGTCCTCTGGTCTGAAAAAACAAAAATAGAACTGTTTGGCCGTAATGAACATCATTATGTTTGGAGGAAAAAGGGGAATGCTTGCAAGCCGAAGAACACCATCCCAACCGTGAAGCACGGGGTAGCAGCATCATGTTGTGAGGGTGCTTTGCTGCAGGAGGGACTGGTGCACTTCACAAAATAGATGGCATCATGAGGTAGGACAATTGTGGATATATTGAAGCAACATCTCAAGACATCAGTCAGGAAGTTAAAGCTTGGTCGTAAATGGGTCTTCCAAATAGACAATGAGCCCAAGCATACTTCCAAAGTTGGGCAAAATGGCAAAAGGACAACAAAAACAAGGTATTGGAGTGGCCAACACAAACCCTGACCTCAATCCAATATATCATTTTTGGGCAGAACTGAAAAAGCATGTGCGAGAAAAGAGGCCTACAAACCTGACTCAGTTACACCAGCTCTATAAAGAGGAATAGGCCAAAATTCACTGGACTTATTGTGGGAAGCTTGTGGAAGGCTACCCAAAACATTTGACCCAAGTTAAACAATTTAAAGGCAACGCTACAAAATACTAATTGAGTGTATGTAAACTTCTGACCCACTGGGAATGTGATGAAAGAAACAAAAGGTGAAAAATCACTTATTCTGACATTTCACATTCTTAAAGTAAAGTGGTGATCCTAACTGATCTAAGACAGGGAATGTTTTACTCTGATTAAATGTCAGGAATTGTGAAACTAAGTTTAAATGTATTTGGCTATGGTGTATGTAAACTTCCCAGTTCAACTGTACCTGAATTTATCCAATAGAAACTCTCATTTCCAACTGTTGGACTAATGATTATACCCTAGATCAGCTAGATGCTGGCAAGAGTGTGCAAGGCGGTATTGAATGTGTCACTCTCTGTCCATGTGTCACTCACTGTCTGTCGCCTCAGGATTGTAGCAATTAGGTTGTAGAAAACTCACGATGGTCTAGGGAAAATGTGAGTTATGTAGTAGTCTAAGCCTGCCACTGTTACATTATACTGGGTGAATGGAATATGAATGACAGTCATCCAATATGCTGTAATAGAAATAAGGCCATGCTCATGAACAACACCAAAAAAAGTCCATATTAAACGGCACCGAACGCCACTATCTGCAGTACCTGTCAAAAGTTTGGACACTCCATTTCATTCAAGGGTTTCTTTATTTTTACTATTTTCTACATTGGAGAATAATAATGAAGACTTAAACTATAAAATAACACAAATGGAATCATGTAGTAACCAAAAAAGTGTTAAAATATATTTGAGATTCTTCAAAGTAGTCACCCTTTGCCTTGATGACAGCTTTGCACACTCTTGGCATTCTCTCTGATGCAGCACTCCATCACTTTCCTTCTTGGTCAAATAGCCCTTACACAGCCTGGAGGTGTGTTGGGTCATTGTCCTGTTGAAAAATAAATGATAGTCCCACCAAGTGTAAACCAGATGGGATGGCGTATCGCTGCATAATGATGTGGTAGCCATGCTGGTTAAGTGTGCCTTGAATTCTAAATAAATCACTTAGTGTAACCAGAAAAGCACCCCCACACCTGCTTCACGGTGAGAACCACACATGCAGAGATCATCCGTTCATCTACTCTGCGTCTCACAAAGACACGGCAGTTGGAATCAAAAATCTCAAATTTGGACTCATCAGACCAAAGGACAGATTCCCACCGGTCTAATATCCATTGCTCGTGTTTCTTGGCCAAAGCAAGTCTCTTCTTATTATTGGTGTCTTTTAGTAGTGGTTTCTTTGCAGCAATTTGACCATGGAGGCCTGATTCACGATTGGCTGTGATTGGGAGTCCCATAGGGCTGCGCACAATTGGCCCAGCGTCGTCCGAGTTTGGCCAGAGTAGGCAGTCATTGTAAATAAGAATTTGTTCGTAACTGACTTACCTAGTTAAATAAAATTCACGCAGTCTCCTCTGAACAGTTGATGTTGAGATGTCTGTTACTTGAACTCTGAAGCATTTATTTGGGCTGCAATCTGAGGCACAGCTAACTCTAGTGTACTTATCCTCTGCAGCAGAGTTAACTCTGGGTCCTCCTTTCATGTGGCAGTCCTCATGAGAGCCAGCATTTGATGGTTTTTGCGACTGCACTTGAAGAAACTTCCAAAGGTCTTGAAATGTTCCACATTGACTGACCTTCATGTCTTAAAGTAATGATGTACTGTTGTTTCTCTTTGCTTATTTGAGCTGTTCTTGCCATAAGATGGACTTGGTGTTTTACCAAATAGGGATACCTTCTGTATACCACGCTACCTTGTCACAACACAACGGATTGGCTCAAACGCATTAAGTAGGAAATAAATTCCACAAATAACTTTTAACAAGGCACACCTGTTAATTGATTTGCATTCCAGGTGACTGACTACCTCATGAAGCTGGTTGAGAAAATGCCAAGAGTATGCAAAGCTGTCATCAAGGCAAAGGATGGCTACTTTGAAGAATCTCAAAATATATGTTATACCTCAGTATACTTTTTTGGTTACTACATGATTCCATAGGTGTTATTTTATAGTTTTGATGTCTTCACTATAGTAGAAATGTATAATGTAGAAAATAGCAAAAATAAATAAAATACCTTGAATGAGTAGGTGTGTCCAAACTTTTGACTGGTACTGTATTTATCTAATATCTATGTAACTGTAAGGGATTTGGTCAAATGTAAAACAGTAGAAAGTAAGTTCCTTCCTTCAGAAATGACTTGAGTAAGAGTACAAATACAGCCCACTGAGAGTAACTATAAAGTACGAGTTCCTGAAAAAAGTCAAAGGGCAGTGGGCTGGATTCAAACCCATGACAACTCTGGCATATGTGTGATGGGCTCAGCAGCTATAACCACTGGACTACACAAGCATAGAGGTAGCTGCTAATTTATTCAGCCTATTTGTTGCCTTGAAAATATAAAAAGTTGTTAAAAAAAAATCCTAACGACAAATACATCTACCCCCTAGAAATATGTAAATGTATCTACAATTTATACGAATTCACATGAGCTGCACCATAGCCTGCACGTAGCCTACATAGAGACCCAAAGTGGAGGTGTCATAATACCCATAAAACCTTGCGGTCAAACAGAAATGGTTTCAATAGTTTTCCCACCATTTTTCCCCATAGGGGATTTTAGAAACACTTAAAATAAGGGCTGTGTTTCATGTAGGCTTACCCTGGCGTGACGTTAATATAACCGCAATCTCTCTTAGACAAGGTGACTTATCAATATGCACGTCTATATTTAGTCTCAGATTCGAAAATGCTAATTAGCATCAAAGACTACAAATCCCTGCAAGCTCCTGCACTTCATCTGTAGCTGACACCTTTGCTAACAGGTACTGTGTCAATTTAAAACGTTCGCAAGACAGGTCACAGAATTGTTCATTAGACATTTTGCCAATACATTCATGACTACATTTAGCTAACATTAATCCAGAGATTCTTACCTTTGCCTTGATTTGGCAGTCTTGTCCAGATCATGGCATTTGTAGTTTTTATGATAGTCACATTAGCACTTAATTAGCACTTAATCTTTGGGCTGTAAATACAGGCAAATATATTGATAAGTCACAGAAACCCCTCCGCCATTTCCTGGTTGCTAAAATTCTAATAGTTCGCCTAATATCAGTTTATGTGAAAAACAAGTACAATGATTATCTACACTATACGCTACACCACAGAAGACTAATTACCTACAGAGACCTCAGGTCAAATATAAATGCGAACACAGCACTAATTATGAGCAGCAGGCTATTGACCTACAAGGGACACAAAAGATAGGCACCAAATGTACACTGCTCTATCCTCTTGCAAAAGTTATTTCTTTCGCTTATTATTTACTTATTATTATTATTAATGCCATATAGGTGGTCACAATCTCACCTGTTGACTGTAAAGGTGGAGCCTTATTGTTCCATTTACATTTTTGTCATTTAGCAGACACTCTTATCCAGAGCGACTTATAGTAGTGAGTGCATACATTTTCGTACCAAATCTCTGAAGGCGAGGGGGTCTGCCCCTTTAAGAGCTGGACTTTCTTCTTTTCCTGCTAAACTTCCCCATTAACCACCAACTGAGGAGGTAATGGCACTGGTTCACAGCTATTCTGATGAGGTTGAATAGAGAATGGCATTTATACAGCAAATAGTATAGTTACTGTGAGTGGTGCTTTCTATTTTAGCAAAGTTGACGAAAACAAAATAAAACTAAACCATCAAATCATTATGAAAGCAGGCAGAGTGGTAGGCTATGCTGATATTCTAGTGGGTTTAGTGACCCCTAGTGGAACTTATTTCACAGCTACTGTCAGTTCCATACTGTGAAGGTTCCATACTAATGAAGAAAAAATTGACACCCACCGAGTTACAAATCTCACCGAACATGATGAATAGAGAAAATGTCTTTATTATAACATCCATTATGACAGCAATACTGAGAGAGGACATCTTGAGAGAAACTACTGGTACAATGGCACCACAATATATGATATGCTTAGGTTATTTACATGGTACGTCATTGGTGAAACATCTAAAATTATGTTATTTGCTACTATGGACCGCACTGAGCTGATGAAATATACATAAGAATACTGTGGTTGAATGTAGTCTTTTTAGAAAATGTCTTCTTGCACCTACCTACATAAAGACTAAAACAATGATTTATCTATATCTATATCTACCTGTATTGTAGTGTTTTAACAATAAATATTGACAGTGACATTGAAATCACATGGATTTACAATATGCAACCTTGTTATTACTTAAGACAGGATAATAACTACACAGTACACCTGAATGAACTTGGCCAGTGTCCTGGCCATACTGTGTGGTATTATAATTGTCAGAGTCCCCAACCCAATGTCACACTGATTGGCTTTGTTCCATAATGGCTGGTACTGTGCTTTGACTGGCTGTGTCCTATTCAGGACGGTACTTTCATTGGCTATGCCTCATAACCCCATATTGGCTGCAACTGGTAATTAGAGTGGCTGTATGTACCGCACTGTGAGGTACCCATGGCATAAAACAATGTGAGTAACAGTGTCTCCTCACAGGGACGTTTAGGTCCCTCTGTGTATCTTGATTGTGTGGCGCTGTGGTCCTTTAAGACAAACAGTACTGTCAGTGGCTCTGGAGAAAGAGGGCTGAGCATCACCTGTGATGTCATAGAGTGGGTGTGTCTGACCTGCTGAAGGGTGTTCCTGGCTAGGAGGAGGAGGATGAGTCCTCCACCACAGGGTGCAGGGCGTGCCTCTTCAGAAGTGTCTGCAGGATCTCTACCTCGCGCTGCGTCTCCCTCAGCTTCTTACGCAGCGTTTCGTTGTTCTTCTGAAGCTTCTGGTTCTCCTGAGAATCATTCACCATCATTGTTTATTTATTGGAATGTTTAACCTTGCATTCAAAACTCTAGAAATTTGAATATAGTACATTCAATGTACACAATTGAACACATATCAGTAACCCAGAGGTAGTGGTGTCTGAATCTCACCGTTTCCAGAGCATCATAGTTGGGTTTTAGATCTTCATCCGGCTCCCTGGGCTTTAGCACTGTAGAGGTTCTGTTCTCCCACTTGGCATAGGCCCGTTGTTTGCGTTGGGGCACCGGACTGGGGCATGGGGTGAGGGAGGGGGGTACGGGGGCCAAGAGAGAGGAGGGTACAGGGGCCAGGAGAGAGGGCTGTACTGGCTGTAGCCGACTGGGCTCTGGCGGGGAGGCAGGGGCGGGAGGGCCCTCTGTCTGGGTGCTACAGTGGACCCCCACAGGCATGGACAGCTTAGGCGGGAGCCTCAGATGGGAGGGGGGCGCAGAGTCAGGGCTCCAGTCCCTACATTCCTCTGACGGGTAGGGGAAAGGCCCCTCTTCTGAGCCTAGCACAAACAACACCATAAAGATAGTCAGTCAACTCTGATCTGTTCAATCCATTTCAATCAGTTTTCTGGTTTTGAAGTGATATGTTTGCAAACAGTCAATCTCATAAGGTTAAGGAAAAGTCAACTGAGTGTTTGTCTGACCACAGAAAGCACATCCAGTGTTACAGTAAGTGAGGCAGATCCTTGACTTTAGAGAGCAGTATGACAGTCCACCACATAGGGAAACTACCCAGAAGCTGTGCTACTTTTCCATAAACTAGATTAAACCTGCTCTCTCACCTGCAAAGACATACCTTTCAAATAATGATTTGGGACTTTGTGTATTTGCAATATATGTGACTCCTGTCAATAATGGTTACCACATGGAATGGTATAGTTTAGGACTATCCAAGATAGGTTTTACTTTGCATACAGGTAGTAAGCACAAGTAGAGGGATATATGGGATGGCAGAGTAGCCTAGAGGTTAGAGTGTTGGACTAGCAACCAAAAGGTTGGAAGATCAAATCCCTGAGCTGACAAGGTAAAAATCTGTCGTTCTGCCCCTGAACAAGGCAGTTAACTCACTGTTCCTAGGCCGTCATTGAAAATAAGAATTGGTTCTTAACTGACTTGCCTAGTTAAATAAAGGTAAAATATTACTTCTAGACCTAGAGTGATGTATTACTTCTAGACCTAGAGTGATGTATTACTTCTAGACCTAGAGTGATGTATTACTTCTAGACCTAGAGTGATGTATTACTTCTAGACCTAGAGTGATGTATTACTTCTAGACCTAGAGTGATGTATTACTTCTAGACCTAGAGTGATATATTACTTCTAGACCAGCAGATGGCGACCTTCTGCTGCCTTAGATTTCTAGCACAACTAGCAATCACAACTCTGGTTGGTTACTGTTACACTACATGTGGTTCATCACTATTTTGGTAAATAATTTAGTATGTGTGATTAAAAATATATAAAAAATATATCTTGCTTATATTTGTGCTATTTCACACATGAATACAGTGTAAATTGGAAATGTGTTGTCCACCTGAGACACCCTCAGAGAGTGGGATCACGGCACAAGCATATTTACTATGCGTGTATGTGTGTATGTCCCTCCTCACCTTCCGGCCCACCTGTAGTGCCGGGTGTGGAGCCGGGTGTTAGTGGACCTTCAGAGGTGCTGCTGCCTTTGGCATTCTTCTTACACTCAAACGCCACCTGGTCCTTACACAGCCTGTGGCAGTTCATCCCACAGTCTGTGAACAGGCCAAGAGAATGCAGACAACGTGTAAGAGCAGGCAGAGGTGGAAAGGAGTTTTTTTTAAATAGATTCTTGTATGGTCATGTTGGGTTGCACAGAGAATGCATGTTTTTGTTTTGTTGTCAATAGCACCCTACTAGATAATGTAACTTCCGTTCCCCTCGGTTGCCTAATGGTGCCTGTGGAACAGAACAGTTTTCAGACCTTTGTGTGCATGTTGCCATGCAAACAGCGTGTTTCTGACTGTTTCAAGGGGAAGAGAGTAAAAGGTTGTTTTGTGGTTGTGACTTTCATGTGCTGCAGGGTTCAGCTAGCAGTCTGCATGATAGAAACCACACAATGCACCTTCTCAAGATAGCTACACATTACCTGCTCCTCGCAGTCTCCCCATTATCAGCAACCTCTGCTAACATTGTATCCTATCAACAATGTACTGAACTGTAAACTACGTGCAGAATAACATTTATGCAAACATGATGTAATATTCCAGTCTAGACGCAGCAACAATAAAACATAATATAATCACCTCTGCATCTGTAGCCTTGTTTTATGACGCCCCACAACTGTTATGGAAAAGAGGAATTTGAAAAGGTTGTTTGGAGATAACAGAAGTAATGCATATTTAAGAATGAGGAATATGCATGTTTAAATAGTCATTTAAAGCCGTAACAGCATTGCTATTGTTGATGAGTATGCTATAACTAAGCCCCAGAGTCTTTCCTGATCAGGCGACAACTTCAGGAAAAACTCCTGCCCATACTAATGAGACCGACAGCTAAGCTAAAGACAGATCAGGACATAGTGCTGTAATGTACTGTCTTGACTTACGAATCCAGAGCAATTGTCACAGAAGGTGGGCTTCATGTAGGTGGTCTCCTGAAAGTTGTGGACAAAGCCAAGACCCAGCTTGGAGCAGATGACACTAGCGCGCATGAAATAGGCTGTGATCTCCTCTCTACTGATGAGGCCTTCCCTGGAGCAGGACAACACAAAGCATATCTCATGTAAACAAACTGTCTCATAAGAAATGTTATGTTTGCAATGTACTGTATGTACTATATTGGGCCTAATTTCATACTTCTATATGTCACATTGAAATAAGAGGAACCAAAACTAGCAGGTTTCCTTACTTCACTTCAACAGTTTCACTCCACCAGCTAACCGGTTAAGAAGTTTGTGATTTAACCTCAGTTGACCACAGTGAGAGTTGACTGCTGAGACATATGGCTAGCTGATACTTATGTTGATATTTCTGTTTCCTGTAGCTAAATGCCCAGATTCCACTTTAGTTTCCTTTCTCTGCAGTTAAAAATGAGCCCATGCTGTTAGTGTGAACTGTCAAATGTGCCAAAGGAGAGCCCATGCAGCCACAACGGAACCATATACATACTTCTCTTTGTCCATAACACAGAAGGAGAATGGAAAGCTAGCAGCGATTTTCTCAAAGTCTCCTTGAGAGATGTAGCCATTCTCATCATGGTCATAGTTTTTAAACACGGACTGTTGAGGACAAGAGACACAAGACATAGTAATGAGATACACGAAGCACAATAGATCAACTGGAAAGAGTTCTGTTCAGTTTGATCTGGTAGAGTATTAAAACTACAACTTTCAGAGAAATAATGTATGTAGTATACATTAATGGAAATAACATAACGGTCATGACAAAACAATATTTAAAACATGATTTACTGCTTTTATGAAACAGAATACAATGCTTATGTCTATATTCCTTCCCTTGGTATTGTCAACTCACATCCACCATTCTTTGCACATGTTTGCTGATGGTTTTGGGGTCAGGTTTTGGGGCCACTCCTGATGCCCACTCCACAACTACTGGAGGTCTAGATGGGGTGGCTGGCTGATGTAAAACAAAACAGATGATCGGAACATTGTCAGCAGATGTAGAATAGACTCTGCTGATGTTAAATGGGCCAATTAAAAAAGAGCTCCAGTGCTCATTCTCTTTAAATAGGTTTGTTAATGGGATATGCAACATCAGACATGATTCACTGGAGCGAACTGGGTTTTTGTCAGTATTATTAAACATGTTTGAAATTGAAAACACCCCTAGCCATAACACAGTGAACTTGCTATGGCTAGGAGTATTTTCTATTTCAATCATTATGCAAATAGTTTCATTTCCCACAGTGTTTTTCATGTCCCCTTTTTACTCACGGGTGCTTTGCTGTTCTTGGGCTCCCTGGTGTAAGAGAGCTCATATATCTCATCATCTGTGTAGTAGAGGTCTAGGGACAGCTGAGCAGTAGAGGACAACAGGGTCAGAGACCAGGATCATTTACCAACAGACACAGTAGTGTGAATTACTGTGTACTTAGGTGTATACTAACCGTGAGAAGGTGGACCAGGTCTTTATTGGCATCGAGCTGTGGGGTGATCTGCTGTAGCTGGATCAGCTCGTTGATGTGGTTGTACAGAGCCTGGAGCTTCTGAACATTCACCTTGTTGTCCTCTACGTAGTCTGACATGGCCTCGTTGACTGAGATCAGGTCCTTGAGGTGGACCCCCAGGATGGGGATCTTAAAGCCTGCACACCTGCTGTACACCTGACGGTAGTTGTCATAGTTCCTACAGGAGGACAGGAGGTCTGTCATCTCATTCAGCACCTGTGGAGAGAAGAGATAGTGGAAAATATATTGTAGATTATTACCTTGTATTGTATTTTAGACATACTGATCAATATAGATCATGTTATGATAATGTTATAGATAAATGTACCTTGGTGACCTCGTGGGACACATGCAAACTGGTCTCTTTAAGTCTGGAGATGGAGCTGTGGCACAGGCCCCCCACCACAGCCATTAGTGTGTTGAAGTTGTGCATAAGATGGAGGCTCTGGGAAACACAAACATTCTAATTGAACCTTAAATCAGTGTCAACCCACAGCACTCTCCACAAGCAGCACTCCAATGTTGGTTGCATTAGGCATTCATAATACTGTTGCTTACAATCTTAGATAATACAGTTGTACAAATCTAGTTGTTTTCTTTTAACCGTTATTTAACTAGGCAAGTCAGTTAAGAACAAATTCTTATTTACAATGACAGCCTAGGAACAGTGGGTTAACTGCCTTGTTCAGGGGCAGAACAACAGATTTTTTACATTGTCCACTCAGGGATTCAATCTTGCAACCTTTCAGTTATTGGCCCAATGCTCTAACCACTTGGCTACCTGTCGCCCCAGTAAATGTTTCACCAACTTTTCTCAGTTCCCTAATTGATCATATGGCCCTGCTGTGGGACACTGGAACCCATTGGCGTGGAATGCATTGAGAGGAGTTAGAGGAGCGTCAGCTGACTAGTGCATTAATGTAACCCAGAGAGATTCTCCAGACTGCTGCCTCTTCATCCAACTCTCTCAGCTCCTCTCCTCATTACTCTTCAGAACACAGCTTTGCATGTGAATGAAGTGATGAAGAGGCATTTGATCAAGTAGAGCCACTAGTTATTTTTGGAATACTTTATATATATACATATACAGTTGAAGTCAGAAGTTTACATACACTTAGGTTTGAGTCATTAAAAAGTGTTTTCAACCATTCCACAAATTTGGAAAAATTACTTGTGTCATGCAAAGTAGATGTCCTAACTGACTTGCCAAGTCGGTTAGGACATCTACTTTGCATGACACAAGTCATTTTTCTAACAATTGTTTACAGACTGATTATTTCACTTATAATTCACTGTAATCACAATTCCAGTGGGTCAGAAGTTTACAGACACTAAGTTGACAGTCCCTTTTAAACAGCTTGGAAAATTCCAGAAAATTATGTCATGTCTTTAGTAGCTTCTGATAGGCTAATTGACATAATTTGAGTCAATTGAAGGTGTACCTGTGGATGTATTTCAACGCCTACCTTCAAACTCGGTGCCTCTTTGCTTGCAGGAGGGACTGGTGCACTTCACAAAATAGATGGCATCATGAGGTTGGAAAATTAAGTGGATATTGTCACGACTCCCGCCGAAGTCGGTCCCTCTCCTTGTTTGGGCGGCGTTCGGCGGTCGAGGTCACCGGCCTTCTAGCCATCGCCAATCCACTTTTCATTTTCCATTTGTTTTGTCTTTGTCTTACACACCTGATTTCAATCCCCCAATTACTTGTTCATTATTTAACCCTCTATTGCGGTCCGTTGTGTGGCCTTGGATTTATTGACGCGTATTGTATATTTGTTGAGTAAATTGCGTACATTACTCTTATCTGCTGTCCTGCGCCTGACTCATCTACACCAGCTACACACAGACGCATTACAGAATCACTCACCCGAAATGGAGTCAGCAGCACGTGACCATGTTGCAACGTCTGGGCACTGCCATGGATCATGTGCTGCAGACGATGGATCGTTGGGAGAGAGGAGGTCTTCCAGGACCTCCACCAGGCCCCACTGTCCACCCCTCCTTCACCCGGCCCCAGCGGGATTCGGCTCGTGCTCCCGAGGGAGTATGATGGGACGGCTGCCGGATATCAGGGGTTCCTACTCCAGCTGGAGCTCTACCTGGAGACCGTCCACCCGGCTCCTTCGGGACGTGAGAGCGTGTCCACCCTCGTCTCCTGCCTCCAGGCAAAGCCCTGGAGTGGGCCAACGCCGTATGGAGTGAAGGAGATGCGGCGTTGGACCATTACGCCATCTGTTCCACCTGAGGCAGGGGACGAAGAGCGAGCAGGATTTCGCTTTGGGCTTCCGGACCCTGGCCGCCAGCGCGGGATGGAATGACAGGGCCCTGATCGATCACTACCGGTGCAGTCTGCTCGAGGACGTCCGTCGGGAGTTGGCTTGCTGAGACACCACCCTCGCGTTGGACCAGCTGGTGGACCTATCCATCCGGCTGGACAACCTGCTGGCTACCCGCGGACGTCCGGATCGGGGCCGGTCAGTTCCATCCCACAAGCACCGCCGCTCTGATGCCCATGGAGCTGGGAGGTGCTGCTCTTAGGGCCGACTGGAGGAGGTGCCATTCCCAGCACCATCTGTGGCCGCAGAGGGCACACTGCTGGTCGGTGCTGGGAGGGGGTTCCTCAGGGAGTCGAGGCAGCAGGCAGGGCACTATCGTGTCACCCCAGGTGAGTCGGCACCAGGCTCACCCAGAGCCCTCTGTTACTCACATGTATGCGTTTATTAAATTTCCTGAGCATTTCCAGCATAAGGCGCTTGTAGATTTAGGCGCAGCTGGGAATTTTATCGACCATTCATTTGCCCATAATTTAGGGATCCTCTTGTTCCTGTGGATATGCCCTTCCCTGTGCATGCCCTAGATAGTCGACCATTAGGTCAGGGCTGATTAGGGAGGCCACCGCTCCACTAGACATGGTTACGCAGGAGGGTCACAAGGAGAGAATCAGTCTCTTCCTTATTGATTCTCCTGCGTTTCCCGTGGTGCTGGTCCTACCCTGGTTGGTCTGTCATGACCCCACTATTTCGTGGCAACAGAGGGCTCTCAAGGGGTGGTCACAAAAGTGCTCAGGAAGGTGTGTAGGGTGCGACTACGGTGGAGAGTCCAGACCAGGTCTCCTACGTGCGCATCCCCTCAGAATATGCCGATTTGGCTCTCGACTCAATTACACCTCATCAACAGGGGGATAAATCTACTGGTAGACGCAGCACTTCCCAGGAGTCACGTGTATCCTCTGTCACAGGAGGAGACGGCGGCTATGGAAACATATGTCTCCAAATCCCTGGGGCAGGGATACATTCGGCACTCCACTTCACCTGCCTCCTCGAGTTTATTTTATGTGAAGAAGGTCTACGCCCGTGTATTGACTATCGGGGTATCAATCAGATCACTGTGAGGTACAGCTACCCACTGCCTCATCGCCAGTGCGATCGAGTCAATGCACGGGGCGTGCTTCTTCACAAAATTGGATCTCAGGAGCGCTGACAACCTGGTTTGTATCGGGGCGGAGACGAGTGGAAGACGGAATTTAGTACCACCTCAGGGCACTATGAGTACCTCGTCATGCCGTAAGGGTTGATAAATACTCCATCAGTCTTCCAGGCCTTTATTGACGAGATTTTCCGGCACCTGCATGGGCAGGGTGTAGTGGTGTATATCGACGACATTCTGATATACTCCGCTACACGCGCCGAGCATGCGTCCCTGGTGCGCAGCGTGCTTGGTCGACTGTTGGTGCATGACCTGTACAAGATCAGGTTGAGGTTGAGAAATGTCTGTTCTTCCAACAGTCCGTCTTCCTAGGGTACCGCATTTCCACCTCAGGGGTGGAGATGGAGAGTGACCGCATTTCAGCCGTGCATAATTGGCCTACTCCCACAGAGTGCGGAGGCCATGTTCACTCACGTCTTCCGGCACTACGGGGTGCCTGAGGACATAGTCTCTGATCGGGGTCCTCAGTTCACGTCCAGGGTCTGGAGGGCGTTCATGGAACATCTGGGGGGTCGCGGTCAGCCTCACCTCAGGTTTTCACCCCGAGAGCAACGGGAAGGTGGAGAGAGTAAACCAGGATGTGGGTAGGTTTCTGAGGTCATATTGCCAGGACCGGCCGGGGGAGTGGGCGGCGTTCATCCCCTGGGCAGAGATGGCCCAAAACTCACTCCGCCACTCATCTACTAACCTCTCTCCCCTTCCAGTGCGTACTGGGGTATCAGCCGGTTCTGGCACCTTGGCATCAGAGCCAGATCGAAGCTCCTGCAGTGGACGAATGGTTTAAGCGCTCGGAGGAGACCTGGGACGCTGCCCATGTGCACCTGCAATGGGCCGTGAGACGGCAGAAGGCGAGCGCCGTCTGCCACTGCAGTGAGGTCCCGGTGTTTGCACCAGGGGACCGGGTCTGGCTCTCGACCCGAAACCTGCCCCTCTGCCTGCCCTGCTGGGAAGCTGGGCCTGCGGTTTGTGGGGCCATTCAAAATCCTGAGGAGACTGAACAAGGTATGATGCAGGTTACAGCTTCCCCCAGATTACCATATGAATCCCTCGTTCCATGTGTCTCTACTCAGGCCGGTGGTGGCTGGACCTCTCCAGGAGTCTGAGGTGCGGGAGGTTCCTCCTCCCCCTCTGGACAACGAGGGGGCCCCGGCGTATCCTGTTCGAGCCATCCTGGACTCGAGGCGTCGAGCGAGGGGCCTTCAGTACCTCGTGGAGCGGGAGGGGTACGGTCCGGAGGAGAGATGCTGGGTGCCGGTGGAGGACGTCTTGGCCCCTTCGTTGCTGCGGGAGTTCCACCGTCTCCATCCGGATCGCCCTGCGCCTCGTCCTCCGGGTCATCCCCGAGGTCGTTGTCGGCACACCGCTGGAGCCGCACCTCAAGGGGGGGAGGGTACTGTCACAACTTCCGCCGAA
Source organism: Oncorhynchus mykiss (assembly GCF_057628025.1). Taxonomy (NCBI): domain Eukaryota; kingdom Metazoa; phylum Chordata; class Actinopteri; order Salmoniformes; family Salmonidae; genus Oncorhynchus; species Oncorhynchus mykiss. The sequence continues at coordinate 65,497,779 of NC_143046.1, read as the reverse complement.
GTCGGTCCCTCTCCTTGTTTAGGCGGCGTTCGGCGGTCGACGTCACCGGCCTTCTAGCTATCGCCAATCCACTTTTCATTTTCCATTTGTTTTGTCTTACACACCTGATTTCAATCCTCCAATTACTTGTTCATTATTTAACCCTCTGTTCCCCCATGTTTGTTTGTTTCTTGTATTGCTGTCCGTTATGTGTGGCCTTGGATTTATTGACCCGTATTGTATATTTGTTGAGTAAATTACGTACATTACTCTTATCTGCTGTCCTGCGCCTGACTCATCTACACACAGACGCATTACAGATGTATTGAAGCAACATCTCAAGACATCAGTTAGGAAGTTAAAGCTTGGTCGCAAATGGGTCTTTCAAATGGACAATGACCCCAAGCATACTTCCAAAGTTTTGGCAAAATGGCTTAAGGACAACAAAGTCAAGGTATTGGAGTGGCCATCACAAAGCCTTGTCCTCAATCCTATAGAAAATGTGTAGGCAGAACTGATAAAGCGTGTGCGAGCAGTTACACCAGCTCTGTCAGGAGGAATGGGCCAAAATTCACCCAACTTACTGTGGGAAGCTTATGGAAGGCAATGCTGCCAAATACTAATTGAGTGTATGTAAACTTCTGACCCACTGGGGATGTGATGAAAGAAATTAAAGCTGAAATTATTCACTCTACTATTATTCTGACATTTCATATTCTTAAAATAAAGTGGTGATCCTAACTGACCTAAAACAGGGAATCTTTACTAGGATTAAATGTCAGGAATTGTGAAAAACTTAGTTTAAATGTATTTGGCTAAGGTGTATGTAAACTTCCGACTTCAACTTTGTGTGTGTGTGTGTGTGTGTGTGTGTGTGTATTTTAGCATGTGTAAATACAATTTCAACACATAATACAATTAATTAAATACACACGTGTACTTGCATATACAGTACCAAAAAAGGTACAGCAATGCATACAATTAGACACAAAAAAACATCAACAAATGATAATAATAAACATGTCACTCATTATTTATTCGCTCTTATTGCCATGAATTGGATGTGGGAATGCCAGATGTTTTGTAAATGATGTGGTCTGCCTTTGATATTATAGAAGATATTGTTCGAAGGGATGTAGCCAGATATTTCATTTAGCCAGTGTGTTAAAGTAGATGGACTACCTGATTTCCAGCGTAATGTTATAAAAACATTGGCATATGTTAAAACTTTCTGAAATTGTGTTTACAGATTCCCAAAACATTGAAATAAGATTGCGTGTCCAAAACGTGAATAAAAAGTACCCTTTTGCCTCCAACAAAGAAAAGACATTTCAGCATTCATTTCGTGAAGTTTTTCTGGTGTATAGTTAATTCTGTGAACCTGAGAGAGTTTGTGTCTGAGGTTGTAGGAAAATGTGTGTGCTTTCAAACTGTAGAACATATTATCTCTCTGCTTATTTCAAACTGTCAATCTTGTTCCCATTTCAAATCAAATCGTATTTGTCACATGCGCCGAATACAAGTAGTGTAGACCTTACAGTGAAATGCTTACTTACAAGCCCTTAACCAACAACGCTTTAAGAAGTTAAGAAAAAAATAGATAAGTGAGAAATAGAAAATAAAGGTTACAAATAATTAAAGAGCAGCAGTAAAATAACAAGCAAGGCTATATACAGGAGGTACCGGTACAGAGTCAATGTGAGCGGGGACCGGTTAGTCGAGGTAATTGAGGTAATATGTACATGTAGGTAGAGTTAGTGACTATGCATTGATTATAAACAGAGTAGCAACATCGTTAAAAGAGGGGTCTTGGTAGCCCTTTGATTAGCTGTTCAGGAGTCTTATGGCTTGGCACTCCGGTATCGTCTGCCATGCGGTACCAGAGAGAACAGTCCATGACTAGGGTGGCTGGAGTCTTAGACAATTTGCAGGGCCTTCCTCTGACGGTAGTTGTCATAGTTCCTAATCTAGTAACATCTGTGTCTACTAGCATATGATCTAACAGCACAAACTTTGGAAATACAGTTCACAATTTGTTTTACTATTATTCAGTAAGACATCACGTTTAGATGATTTGGATTTCACAAGAGAACCTTATTCCTCAATTGAACCATATGTCAGACTTGAAAACATTGAAACAAATGGTCAGATGGAATACAGAATGTCTCTCATAGTAGTACCATCCTGGAAGAGGTGGTACATTTTCCTTAAACCCTTGTTGTGCCAGGTTGTAAATGTCTCATAATTAAAAGCAGGGATGTCTCCATATGGGAGCAAAAGTGGAGAGGGATGCAATGTAACCCAGTCATTTATGAGTTGCTTTCCATACGTGTATTATTGTATACTATTAAAAATGACAGGGTTATTTGCAACCTTATTTTGCAGGCCAAAATAGTTAAGGTATTTCAGCTCATATGGTAAAATGTCATAGGATTATATCCTTGCCCAAGAACTTAATGTGGGAGAAAACCATTGTTTAACTTGGGTGAGTTGGGCTGCCCAATAGTACATTTTTAGGTTTGGTCAATTCAGACCACCCGCCTTATATGGAAGATACAGGACCTGCAGACAAATTCTGGGTGATTCGTTATTCCAAATAAATGAGGAAAATAGGCTTTGCATGTTTTTGATAAAATGCAGAGGGTGAAATTGGAAGATTCTGAAACAAATAAAGACATTTTGGTAATATTGACATTTGGATGACATTAACGCTGGCTGTAAGATAAATCGGAAGGAAGTCCATTCTTTTCAAGTCATTAGTAACCTATTTCAATAACTGGAATGTGGTTACAAAATATAGACGTCAATTATCACAGGATAGACGACCCTGCACAAAACCAGTTTGGTCTGTGTGGATGAGATTTGGCACCGGCTCTAGGCGCAGAGTTAATATTTTAGCAATCAATTGATAATTAACATTTAAAAGTGACACTGGTCTATGGGAGGAGCACAACGTGTGATCTTTATCGTTCTTTTTCAGTAAAGTAATAGCTGCAAGACGTAAAGTATGAGGAAGCGTTTTCGCCAAACAGGACTTGATCATAGGGAGAAAAAGAGGCATCAACCGCTCAGATAATAGCCAGTAGAATTCTATAGGAAACGCATCTAATCCCGGTACCTTTCCATTTTTGGAGGGAACCCATAGCATCTGATAGATCCTCAGTATTAGCACTTAGCACTGATAAATCCATTAGTGCTGAAGGCCTGTACTTTGTTAATATTCAGAGCACACGTTCACTGTTAGCCAGCATCTTTGATGCACTAAAAGCCCATCATGGCGCTCTTGAGAGTCATTAGTAGCCCTCTTTTAATATGCATTACGTAACAACAAATGATGGTGCTTCTGCAGTACAGTAGTAGGTACTGAAGGTCTCACTGTACGATATGGTAGACATGCATTAGTTTAATACAAGGAAAAGGTACCAGATATAGACATTGAACAAACACAATTCATGAGGGTACAAAACATGGGGGCTAAACACCTTGTATGTGGACATTTTGTTATTGTCTAGACATATACTGTAGAGTTAGTCTACAATGGTTCTGGAGGAGGAGGAGAAATAGTTAGGGCCATACCTGAGCCACATGGATGAACTTGGTGAAGACCTCTGCTCTCAGCTGAGCTGTAGGCCGACTCAGAACCATGAGCTGCACCCACTGGGAGATACCATTGCACAATGTAATGGAACGTTCCATCATGGGGTTGTCCTTCATGCAGCAGCTGCGGATATAGTTCTGGTAGTCTGCAAACTGGAAAAAATAATAAAGCATATGCTGACTCATTTTGCTAAAAGGACAGAAGTTTTGCAGAACACATTTGAGTGCATTGAAATACCTACTGTAGAACGCATGTGCTATGACAATCTTCAGAATGTCATAGTGTTTATAGCGATCACATATAGGCGGATTGGGACTCTACTCACTGATATTCTACAGAAGGACTTGAACTCCAGGTAGGTGAGGTGCTCAGCCAGCTCAATGGGCTCCAGGTGATCAAACAGCAGAGACACTTTCCTCTTCTTACTGCTGTTAGCCTTGATCCTCTGACTGGGCTTCTGAGACCAGTGTCTATCATTTCTGGGACACAACATGGTGAACAACACAGACCGGAAACACACAGGTGTTACACAGGCATCATTTGAAACCATTATCATGAAACCATTTTCAGGTCATTCTAGATGCTTTCCTCAAGAGAGACATGAATTCTGTTCAGTAATATACCGGGAATACTTACATCCATTTAGTCTGCAAGAGAGGGCACAGCCTTTCCTGGCCCTGATCCCTGACCAGATCTTGGAACTGCTCCATGGAGTCTGACAGGCTGCTGTGTAACCGGAACATCGTCCAGAACTCCTGGATCCAATACCTGAAATATATGGACAATAAGACTGTGTTTACCACAATTAAATACTATACCCCGAGTCAATATTCACATAAGAAGGAATTCCCCTTGACCACGCCCACAAATTGTGGAAAACAAACATTATTTCTCATTGACCACCATTGTAAAAGAGCCAACTTTGTTGTAGATTTTGTGTCATACATAAATAACAAAGTATGCTGAAAAGCTGCTGTGTTGTACATGTAACCAGGTCAAAAATCTTGACCTACGGTTTGGAATGCTCCCACATAGGGAAATAGAGCCCATGAGAAGAGCCATGTAGCTTCGGGCTATGCAGTGTGGGAACCTGGTGTCCAAGTAGGGTACATGTGTGTGTGGAATGTGTGTGAAAAACATTTCATCACAGGTAAGACATTTAACTTGTTCAGTATAGTCCGTTTGTAACTCCACTCACTACTCACTACTATAGTGTGTTTGTTTGTGTTGTTGGTCTTGGCTAGCTTAACGTTCTGGTCGGTAGCAACTCACTCACTCACATGTTTGCCAGCACCACATAAAAAGGGGAGTGAGGGAAGCTCTACAATATTGCGTTTTTCTAAGTAGTGAGAATGCACGGAAGCAGGAAATGTTGAAAAGTACTTTTCTTAAATGCAGTTTTATAATTGACTAAAACAAGCAGACAAGGAAATTGCATTTGAAAAAAGTCCAGTTTTTGCAGGGAGCCAATGGGGTAACCTAGGTAACTACGGGTTGTTTTCCCCTAAGGCGGGTGGGGCCGCGACATTCTATCTAATACCGACTGGGAGTATACTTCAAACACTAAACTCTAGTTGTTTATTGTCTAACATGAAATCAACACTATAGGCTCTTGCAAATGCACTAATAGCATTGCCTAAACCATCAACCCAGTTATAGAATATTGTATGTGTTATGTGGATAAGCCCTTTAATGTCCTTTCATAAGAATGATTGAATAGTGAGTTATTGTGTGGAGGCCTTAGTGGACCCCAGTGGTAGTGGCATGATTAGGACGACTGCAGGGGGAACACACACTTACCTAATGAAGTAACAGATCCTCTTACACTCTGTGGACTGCTTATTCTCCAGGGCGCTTTTAAATGTAACACCTCACGTTAAGGATACATTATGATTCACTGGTATAGTAAAATGGGCACATTGTTTAGAGTCTGGGAAGAGACCAGGAACTGTATGTGGGATTTATCAGGGAATAAACGATCTGGATCACTGTGCAGGACAAAGTGTCTATTCATCTAAGTAAACAATTACTAACTGGTGTTTAATGTATTTAGCGCAGGAAACTCATCAATAGGAAAACTAAAAGGCGAACAGATGTGACATTTGGTGGTGTGGGAGGAGGCGACCACAAAAAAGAGAACTGGTTAGGAGCATCAGCAAGTGAATCATTCTGGTGTTGTGTGGTTCCAATGGCTCAGTTGGTTGAAGCATGTTGTTTACAGGGCTATGGGCTGGATTCCTTGGTTGCTTTGGATAAAAGTGTCTGTTAAAACATGCACAACAGACAATCCCTATTCCTGTAGAAGATGTGCTGGCAGAGGACCCTTTTAGTGAGTAAAAACATGTTCTCTCAACCAGGTAAAAACACAGCCAACATAAGGTTACTTTTTACATTTCAATGGCTGTGAGAACAGTTTATTAGCTAAGCTGCTGTGCCATATGCTCAGTAGGTACAGAGTACCTAACTCAAAAAACATCTCCATTCTTATTATTATATAAAACCGGGGTAAAAAAAAAAAAATTGCCTGACACTGTGAGCCTTGCTGCACTCTGTTGGCAGAAATCAGCTTGAAGTGATGCACATAAAAAGGCTAATTGCGTCATGGGAGATGAAGAGCCACCCACACTATCGCAAAGCCAGATTGTTTTTACGATAAATGGCATTAATGGCTCCAGTGCTTTCACTTGTTCCTAAGCCACTCTTAACCATATTTGATGCTTCTGGGTCTTCAGCTCAGAACGAGCTTAGGGGTTGAAAATAGAGGGCAGGACGCACAGTGCATCTTGAGGTGTGACGTGGGTTTTGGTGAGCGATCCTCCTTGGGCAGCTGAGAGGCTGTGTTTAAATAGAACTGAAGAGGGCTTCAGTCAGGGAAGAGGTAATTAACACCTGAAGCCCCTAGCCTTAGTACCCTCCTCACTGTGCCAGTACTGCCGCTCCTCTGGGCTTTGTGACGTCAGAGCTCTTTGTTGAATGGAGCCCTAGATTACAGACTGCTCATTCAGAACAGAAAATAGGCAACTACAGTGGCCTTTTTACACCAGACCTGAAGAGGGGGAATTAAATTGGGATGAATCGTGCTTTTTGTGTAGCTAAGATGGTAATAGAAAAAGACTGTAAAGTACCTGGAAGACACTGGATTGGAAACAGAACATGGTGATGTGTACTGGAGCTAACAAAGACATTTAGAGGCTCTATAGTACAGCAATACAGAATTGGGGTGCACACATATTGATAGTCACATTGCTGGTAGGAGAGAGGAGTCGATGGCATGGCACCTTGTCAGCCAAGTTGGATCTTAATTGGCCGTTGCTACTGACAACCAGATCACAAATCAGCGCTGCACAGGCGGTAAAGATCCCATGTTTGGCACAACAGATTGGTCAGGTCCTGGTGCCAACTCAATAATAGTTATTGCTGTAGTGGAACAGCGATAGAGCATTGGGTCTGCTTGGTAAAGGATATAGGGAGATGAGTTTCTCCAGGAGGTCACTGGAGGACATGAGGAGTCGGTGCATGGTCAGGGTGATGTTCATCAGGTGGCTGCTCCCACATACACAGCCCTCCGCATCTGAAAGAGAGCACAACACATGGAGCACGTCAACAGACATGCTGTTGCCTATCACAATGCCAATAATGTACTGTAGATGGTTGAGATTTCATATGGACAAGAAAATAATTTCTGCATATCAATGTCCAATGCTACAGTAGCTCTCAAATCCAGCAGTCATGTCATGCTACAGAATGTCAACAAAACAATTGGTTTAACCATTAAAACCTCCTGATTCCATTCAGCCACAAGTCTGCAGTCAAATTATGATACAAATCAACCTCAAAAGAGCATACCTTATTTTTTTTATTTTAATGTGTGCTTCGCAACCATGAACACAATAACATGCCAGTTTTGTGTCAACTGCAAATCTAAGTGTATTCACCATCTCTGAATGTCTTTTCCTGTGGTGGTATTGTGAATCTGTGGTCTACTTTTCTCTGTCGTATCTCACTTCCTGTCTTTGTGACCGCCTCCCTATATCTCTGCCAACACTTATGGCATCACAGGAACCTTCAGCCACCATCTCTGTCATCTACTCAAACAGCTTTGTCCCTAGAGGCACTGGAGATAAAAGGATATGACGTTGTGGAAAACATCTCAAGGAATACATTGTTAGCTCTATCCACACAGTAGCAATTGCAGATTATATTTCTAACTACATTAGCCTCTCTCTTACAAATTATCTGACTTGAGAAAAGTGGACATTTTGTTGGTCCTCTGTAACATGTTGTTTATAAACAAGTGGTTCACTACCATGTTTGTCTATTGGATAGCAAAAGACAACCTCTTTGCTATGCTTCTGATCTCTTCCATTGCAGGTAAACAATCTGCCAGTGATTTTCTGGAAATCGTAGCTAAGAAAGCACCTTGACGAATCCATGAAAATTGTGTTTAACTTTTGAACCTAAGCAGCTGGTATTGTCTTAATGCCACACAAGGATGACAGTTTCCATGGGTCTCCACATATCCCATATCGACTTGAAATACCTCAGACACGATGGCAACATAGATAACAAACATTAGAAAGGACTATCTCACTAGGCCAACTTCAGCAGGCAGCTGATCCTTCTCTCATGTCCTGCACCACCAGTACGGCAGTGTTCCATTTACCACCCCAATGATCAATGTCAATGAAAAGTCGTCTTCCCAGCAATGACACAGACATAATCTTACTGTATGAAAAATTGTCATGAGTGAAAATAAATATCTAGAAAATCATATACATGATTAGACTGTTCTGAGGGGAAACTGTTGTAATAGGTTTGACGCTTTATACTGTCACTACATGTTGAAGGACTGTGATGCAAAACAACTCAACTCTATCCTTCCTCTACTTATACAAACTTAATGTTTTTTTTATTGCTGCAATCATATAAGCAAGTTCTGCTCTAAAATCATCTAAAATAACAAGGAAGAGCTTTTGATTCACTACCAGGTAAACAATTACTTCATAATTTTACAACACCTCCCTACCAACCCAGACGGGACTAATTGCTGAGGAAATCCCCTCTGTCTTACTCACTGTGGAAAGTTAGGAAAGCAGCAGCAGGCTGCACTGGGATAGGACAAGGGATGTGATGACAAACAAGGCAAAATTCAGGGAGCGTTGCCTTACTTTGAGGTGTTTTATTATCATAGGCATTCATCAGCAAAGCCATGGTGAAAGGAGTCTTTCCTTGTTTTGACAGAGGTAAAGTAACTGGGCAAATTTGATTTATTTTTTATTTCACCTTTATTTAACCAGGTAGGCAAGTTGAGAACAAGTTCTCATTTACAATTGCTACCTGGCCAAGATAAAGCAAAGCAGTTTGACACATACAACAACACAGAGTTACACATGGAGTAAAACAAACATACTGTCAAGTTCTGACCTTAGTTCCTTTATTTTGTCTTTGTGTTAGTATGTTCAGGGCGTGAGTTGGGGTGGGCAGTCTGTTCGTTTTTCAAGGTTGTGTTTACAGTGGGGCAAAAAAGTATTTAGTCAGCCACCAATTGTGCAAGTTCTCCCACTTAAAAACATGAGAGAGGCCTGTAACTTTCATCACAGGTACACTTCAACTATGACAGACAAAATTAGAAGAAAAAAAATCCAGAAAATCACATTGTAGGATTTTTAATGAATTTATTTGCAAATTATGGTGGAAAATAAGTATTTGGTCACCTGCAAACAAGCAAGATTTCTGGCTCTCACAGACCTGTAACTTCTTTAAGAGGCTCATCTGTCCTCCACTCATTACCTGTATTAATGGCACTTGTTTGAACTTGTTATCAGTATAAAAGACACCTGTCCACAACCTCAAGCAGTCACACTCCAAACTCCACTATGGCCAAGACCAAAGAGCTGTCAAAGGACACCAGAAACAAAATTGTAGACCTGCACCAGGCTGGGAAGACTGAATCTGCAATAGGTAAGCAGCTTGGTTTGAAGAAATCAACTGTGGGAGCAATTATTAGGAAATGGAAGACATACAAGACCACTGATAATCTCCCTCGATCTGGGGCTCCACGCAAGATCTCACCCCGTGGGGTCAAAATGATCACAAGAAAAAAATCCCAGAACCACACGGGGGGACCTAGTGAATGACCTGCAGAGAGCTGGGACCAAAGTAACAAAGCCTACCATCAGTAACACACTACGCCGCCAGGGACTCAAATCCTGCAGTGCCAGACGTGTCCCCCTGCTTAAGCCAGTACATGTCCAGGCCCGTCTGAAGTTTGCTAGAGAGCATTTGGATGATCCAGAAGAAGATTGGGAGAATGTCATATGGTCAGATGAAACCAAAATATAACTTTTTGGTAAAAACTCAACTCGTCGTGTTTGGAGGACAAAGAATGCAGAGTTGCATCCAAAGAACACCATACCTACTGTGAAGCATGTGGGTGTAAACATTATGCTTTGGGGCTGTTTTTCTGCAAAGGGACCAGGACGACTGATCCGTGTAAAGGAAAGAATGAATGGGGCCATGTATCGTGAGATTTTGAGTGAAAACCTACTTCCATCAGCAAGGGCATTGAAGATTAAACGTGGCTGGGTCTTTCAGCATGACAATGATCTCAAACACACCGCCCGGGCAACGAAGTAGTGGCTTCGTAAGAAGCATTTCAAGGTCCTGGAGTGGCCTAGCCAGTCTCCAGATCTCAACCCCATAGGAAATCTTTGGAGGGAGTTGAAAGTCTGTGTTGCCCAGCATCTGCATGGAGGAATGGGCCAAAATACCAGCAACAGTGTGTGAAAACCTTGTGAAGACTTACAGAAAACGTTTGACCTCTGTTATTGCCAACAAAGGGTATATAACAAAGTATTGAGATAAGTATTTGGTCAATAACAAAAGTTTATTTTCCACCATAATTTGCAAATTAATTAATTAAAAATCCTACAATGTCATTTTCTGGGGGAAAAAAAATCTCATTTTGTCATAGTTGAAGTGTACCTATGGTGAAAATTACAGGCCTCTCATATTTTTAAGTGGGAGAACTTGCAAAATTGGTGGCTGACTAAATACTTTTTTGCCCCACTGTATGTGTTTGGCCTGGTATGGTTCTCAATTAGAGGCAGGTGTCGTTCGTTGTTTCTGATTGAGAATCATACTTAGGTAGCCTTTTCCCCACCTGTGTTTTGTGGGTGAATGTTTTCTGTTTAGTGTATGTCACCTTTCAGAACTGTTTCGTTTCATTCTCCGTTGTTATTTTGTTTAGTGTTCTGTTGAATAAATTAACATGGACACGTACCACGCTGCATATTGGTCCGATCTCTCCTACTCCTCCTCAGACGAGGACGACGAACGTTACACATACAGTCAATAATACAGTAGAAAAATAAGTCCATATAATATGTGAGCAAGTGAGGTGGAGATAAGGGAGGTAAAGGCAAAAACAGGCCATGGTGGCAAAGTAAATACAATGTAGCAAGTAAAACACTGGAATGGTTGATTTGCAGTGGAAAAATTTACAAAGTAGAGAGAAATAATGGGGTGCAAAAGAGCAAAATAAATAAATAAATACAGGAGAGAAAGAGGCAGTTGTTTGGGCTAAATTATAGATGGGCTATGTACAGGTGCAGTAATCTGTGAGTTTCTCTGACAGCTGATGCTTAAAGCTAGTGAAGGAGATAAGTGTTTCCAGTTTGAGATTTTTGTAGTTCGTTCCAGTCATTGGCAGCAGAGAACTGAAAGGAGAGGCGGTCAAAGGAAGAATTGGTTTTGGGGGTGACCAGAGAAATATACCTGCTGGAGCGCGTGCTACAGGTGGGTGCTGCTATGGTGACCAGCGAGCTGAGATAAGGGGGGACTTTACCAAGCAGGGTCTTGTAGATGACCTGGAGCTAGAGGGTTTGGCGACGAGTATGAAGCGAGGGCCGGCCAACGAGAGAGTACAGATCGTAGTGGTGGGTAGTATATGGGGCTTTGGTGACAAAACGGATGGCACTGTGATAGACTGCATCCAATTTATTGAATAGGGTATTGGAGGCTATTTTGTAAATGACATCGCCGAAGTCGAGGATTGGTAGGATGGTCAGATTTACAAGCGTATGTTTGGCAGCATGAGTGAAGGATGCTTTGTTGCGAAAGAGGAAGGCAATTCTAGATTTAACTTTGGATTGGAGATGTTTGGAAGGAGAGTTTACAGGATAACCAGACACCTAAGTATTTGTAGTTGTCCACATATTCTAAGTCAGAGCCGTCCAGAGTAGTAATGTTGGGCAGGCGGGCAGGTGCAGGCAGCGATCGGTTGAAGAGCAGGCATTTAGTTTTACTTGTATTTAAGAGCAATTGGAGGCCACGGAAGGAGAGTTGTATGGCATTGAAGCTCATCTGGAGGTTAGTTAACACAGTGTCCAAAGAAGGGCCAGAAGTATACAGAATGGTGTCGTCTGCGTAGAGGTGGATCAGAGACTCACCAGCAGCAAGAGCGACATCATTGATGTATACAGAGAAGAGAGTCGGCCAGAGAATTGAACCCTGTGGCACCCCCATAGAGACTGCCAGAGGCCCGGACAACAGGCCCTCCGATTTGACACACTGAACTCTATCAGAGAAGTAGTTGGTGAACCAGGCGAGGCAATCATTTGAGAAACCAAGGCTGTCGAGTCTGCCAATGAGGATGTGGTGATTGACAGAGTCGAAAGCCTTGGCCTGGTCACTGAATACGGCTGCACAGTAATGTTTCTTATCGATGGTGGTTAAGATATCGTTTAGGACCTTGAGCATGGCTGAGATGCACCCATGACCAGCTCTGAAACCAGATTGCATAGCGGAGAAGGTATGGTGGGATTCGCAATGGTCGGTAATCTGTTTGTTGACTTGGCTTTCGAAGACCTTAGAAAGGCCGGGTAGGATAGATATAGGTCTGTAGCAGTTTGGGTCAAGAGTGTCCCCCCCCTTTGAAGAGGGGGATGACCGCAGCTGCTTTCCAATCTTTGGAAATCTCAGACAACACGAAAGAGAGGTTGAACAGGCTAGTAATAGGGGTGGCAACAATTTTGGCAGATAATTTTAGAAAGGGTCCAGATTGTCTATCCCTGCTGATTTGTAGGGGTCCAGATTTTGCAGCTCTTTCAGAACATCAGCTGACTGGATTTGGGAGAAGGAGAAATGGGGAAGCCTTAGGCGAGTTGCTGTGGTGGGTGCAGTGCTGTTGACCGGGATAGGTGTAGCCAGGTGGAAAGCATGGCTAGCCGTAGAAAAATGTTTATTGAAATTCTCAATTATAGTGGATTTATCGGTGGTGACAGTGTTTCCTATCTTCAGGGCAGTGGGCAGCTGGGAGGAGGTGTTCTTATTCTCCATGGACTTTACAGTGTCCCAGAACTTTTTTGAGTTTGTGTTGCAGGAAGCAAATTTCTGCTTGAAACAGCTAGCCTTGGCTTTTCTAACTGCCTGTGTATATTGGTTTCTAGCGTCCCTGAAAAGTTGCATATCACGGGGGCTGTTCGATGCTAATGCAGAACGCCATAGGATGTTTTTGTGTTGGTTAAGGGCAGTCAGGTCTGGAGAGAACCAAGGGCTATATCTGTTCCTGGTTCTAAATGTCTTGAATGGGGCATGCTTATTTAAGATGTTGAGGAATTTGCCTGGTTATTTAAAAAAAATAACCAGGCATCCTCTACTGACGGGATGAGATCAATATCCTTCCAGGATACCCCGGCCAGGTCGATTAGAAAGGCCTGCTCGCTGAAGTGATTCAGGGAGCGCTTGACAGTGATGAGCGGAGGTCGTTTGACCGCTGACCCATTACGGATGCAAGCAATGAGGCAGTGATCGCTGAGATCTTGGTTGAAAACAGCAGAGGTGTATTTAGAGGGCAAGTTGGTTAGGATGATATCTATGAGCGTGCCCGTGTTTACACCTTTGGGGTGGTACCTGGTAGGTTCATTGATAATAATTTGTGTGAGATTGAGGGCATCAAGCTTAGATATGTGTTAAGCATGTTCCAGTTTAGTTCGCCTAGCAGCACGAGCTCTGAAGATACATGGGGGGCAATCAGTTCACATATGGTGTCCAGAGTACAGCTGGGGGCAGAGGGGGGTCTATAGCAGGCGGCAACGGTGAGATACTTGTTTTTAGAGAGGTGGATTTTTAAAAGTAGAAGTTCAAATTGTTTAGGTACAGACCTGGATAGTAGGACAGAACTCTGCAGGCTCTCTTTGCAGTAGATTGCAACACCGCCTCCTTTGGCCGTTCTATCTTGTCTGAAAATGTTGTAGTTAGGGATTAATATTTCAGAATTTTTGGTGGTCTAATGGGATGGATAATCATTTTGTTTTGCCTCAGTCAGCCCAATGCTTATCTCTGCTGTACACATGAAAGAATCGGTAAGGAACAGTCTAAGAGGCCCCAGAGATTTCCATGTCATTATTAGTTGCACACTCTCTACTGCATGTACCTTATAATGTTGGCCCAACATGCTGTAGGCCTACAGTACATGTAGAACAATGGAGTACAGGAAATTGATTTAATATCCACAAACAGCCATGATGCTCCGTAAGTGTTTAAACATATGTTGACCACCATAGGCACAAAGGTTTTTCACATTAGCGTCTACAGTACATCCGAGCCTGCAGTGGATATCTCTTTGTGAGATTCACAGGTTGTGTGCCTGCATCATACATGATTTACTTGGAAAATGAATTTAATTACAAATGGGTTCCACGATTGAGGCTTTCAAATCTCTGCAATGCTTATTGCTGTCCATTAACATTATGCTAGTGTAGAGACTTCGGGCACTGTGGGTGAGTGGAACTGTGGGGCGTGGACTTGGGGGTGAATGATGATGTCAAACATTATTGATCCCCACCCCTTGGTGCTCTGCATTTCAAAGAGTGGTCAGCATCCGAGAAGGGCCTTTTGGGTAGCTGACCTTTGCCTTACTGCTGCTAGCCCAATCTTTCAAATGACTCTTACGTGTGCTCTCACATTTGAAAAGGTGCCGGAGCCCCAGGAGCCCCAGGACCTGGGGGGTCAGCCTCTGATGTGAGACAGCAGCCGCTGGGGAACGCTCCGCCCTGTTTGACCTCTCTGTACTACAGTAGGTCCATTTTGTACCCTCGTATTAACTTGGATTCAAAACACTTGCATGTTAATCTCTTTACTGTAGACTACATTTCCTTGAAAGGATCGGAATTTCTCTCAATGACCTGTGAAGTCTGATTTGGAAATTCAATGACAATTTCAGTCATTCAACACATATTGTTAGTAAACCATATGGATGAATTATCCTAAAAATACATAAAATGAGCTTTAGAAGAGCACCCACTTGATTAACATGGCTGATAGATTTTTTAGAAATCCTAAATGAACAGCCAGCTATTATTCTGCCATTATTTTCCTTGACAGATAACTGTAAGTAAGGGATGTCACTCTCTGTATTCAGTCCACTGTACCACCTCCTCATCACTCACTCTTCACTCCATTTGTGTCTCCAAGCAACAGCAATCAGAATGCTTGCCTCTTCCAATAGATAATCACGATAACTTTGAGAGCACTCCAGACAACTTAGTAGGGCACATTATTCTCATTTAACAGGGTATCTTGATAGGGTTTTGACAGCTTCCATATTGCAGCCAATATACATAATATATAAATACATGTAAATAGACAAACGTCAATGTATTACTTATGTGATATCCTTAAATCACATTCCACGTCTACTGATTCAATACTTCACAATTGGTGAATGATTTTGTTATACTGTATCATATTCAGAGCAGGCAGAGTTGCAGTAGATCCACATACAACGGGTGGGTCTAATCCTGAATGCTGATTGGGTAAAACCGCAATCCAGCCGGTGTCTATTCCATAACTTACCAACGGCTAAATCTATGACGTTAAAATGCCTATTTACTCTGTTCCATCTGACTGCGCAATCCACTGTCTCATCAGCCCAGCGAGGCAACTTATAAACTTGATCTCCACTATAAAATGCATCTAGACATCTCACTTTTCTTTTAGACTAACATTTTGTTTTCAACAGCAGAGATTTGTAAAAACCTTCCTGTCTGTCTCTTCAACTTTTGCATCATTGTTTCAAAATTGAAATTCAATATCCTGCTGTACAGAGCACAGAGAGATCCTTGATGAAAACCTGCTCCAGAGCACTCAGGACCTCCGACTGGGGTAAATGTTCACCTTCCAACAGGACAACAACACTAAGCAGACAGCCAAGACAACTCAGGAGTGTTTTCTGAATGTCCTTCAGTGGCCTAGCCAGAGCCCGGACTTGAACCCAATCTAACATCTCTGGAGAGACTTGAAAATAGCTGTACAGCAACGCTCCCCATTGAATCTGACATAGCTTGAGAGGATCTGCAGAGAAGATTGGGAGAAACTTCCCAAATACAGGTGTGGCAAGTTTGTAGATGCATACCCAAGAAGACTTGATGCTGTAATCACTGGCAAAGATGCTTCACCAAAGTACTGAGTAAAGGGTCTGAATACTTATGTAAATGTCATATTGCAGTTTTTTTATACATTTGCAAAACATTTTTAAAAAACAGTTTTTGCTTTGTTATTATGGGGTATTGTGTGTGTAGATTGATGAAGGAAAAATTCATCAATTTTAGAATAAGGCTGTAATGTAACAAACTGCGGAAAAGGTCAAGGCTCTGTATACAAAAAAAGGTCAATTGAAAAAAGGTCAAACAACACAGCTAATTTTCAGTCTTTCCATCTTCTGTTTGAATTGCTTGTATTACAGTAGCTGTGTTGTTGGCTAGCTCCTCTGAACAAGTGTCCTGACAAGTGAGCACATTTTCTATGCCAGGTGAAATTACACCATTAGATCATTGTTATAAATGTATCCAAATAAATGTCACTAGAAAACAGCTTAACAAATGCAAAGGCAGCTAGCTACTCATTCTGGCTGCACTTTTTGACATGACTGTAAGTTAGCCGTAGTTGGCTAGCTAGCAAGCTAGCACGTTGCCAGCCAGTATGGCAATGGAACATTTAAAACGAAGGACTGGGTTGCGTCCATAGATACAGAACAAAGACTGAACGACTGGGTCGTGTCTAATGAAAATGTGTCAATCATTATTTGAATATGTTGGTAACCCTTTGTATAAAAGTGATAATGCCCTTCGAAGCCGGTGTTTTGAGGATATATCAACTTCGTCTCGAGCCTAACAACACCAGTGCCAATATATCCTCCAAACACCGGTTTATCGGGCATTATCATTTAAATATAGTCTTAGAGAAATTGAATAGTCCATTGCCCTGGGCAAGTGACATGAGCAGTCGCGCAAGTTGAGCCTGCTCTGAGGTTGCCCCATTGGGCAGATGATTTGTTTTTTACTGATAACAACCAAAATGCAAAGAATTCTAGTAGTCTGGTCTTTCTGGTTCCTCCCCTGTGTGTAGGTGAAAATATATACTTAACATTTTTGTGAAAGTGATCGTAATATTCTAATAAAACTAAATCTGGTGCAACGCATCATATCTCAGTGCTCTGAGACGTATGTTTTGTTGTGCATTGTCCCTGTCAAATAAACTTAAATAAATAAAAAATAAATCCCTGTCTCATCTCAAATGCAAAGACTGACAACCATATTGTTAGACAACAAATAGAGGCTAGTTCATAGAAGGGAAAAGTCTTTAAATGTGGTCTGTTTTTGTCAACCTAGCCCTATAGGCTAATTAGAGATACCTTGTAAATGGTAACAGTTTCATGGAGACAGGGTCTCTTAACATCAAACAGCTAGAGGCCGAGAGAAACAGGTGCTTCCAGGAAACATTCACCCTACTGATTTAAAAACAACTGAGGCTCAGCGTTCAACGTCACTTAAAAAGGGAAATGAAGCAGATGCTATAAACTGACAACATAACTAATGACAATGATCTTGACCTGCACAACCATTTTGTACAGCTAAACAACAAATTCATGCAACAAAAAACAATACTTTTTTCAAACAAAAAAGGAAAATATGCAGCGCATATTCAGTATTGTGAAATCATATAAAGTCAGTATTATCATTCAGTTACCAATAGTATTACTGGCAGAAACACAAGAGCAGCCCAGAACACAGTGACTCACCGAAGGACTGGATACAGGCCTGGATCAGCTCTTCCCAGCTGGCCCCCTTGGTATAGTGTCCCAGAGACATCATGACCTTGCCCTGGGTCATCTGGGCCAGATTGGGCCTGTTGAACCGCTGAGGCCGAGCAGGCACAGGCGGGCAGACCTTAGAGAGAGAGGGCCTTCTGGAGGGGCAGTGGAGGATAGAGGTCATGAGGTGGAGGGAGGTGTAGATGGCACAGCTGTGTGTATATGTGTGTGTGTGTGTGTGTGTGTGTGCAGCCATTTATAGCATGTAGTGCATACAATATTGAAGTAGACAACACAATGAAAATGCTACATGTTAATCCTAAAGAAATCACACAGGCAAATATAACAACACTTTTCAGGTCATTATACTACACTCCAAAGTGTTTCATACCTGGTGTTTTAGAGTAAAGGTAGCTTTGCTATTTTTCATTGTTCTCATTTCCTTCCTTTTGGGGAAATCATTGTTGATTGCCGACTTCTATTATAGGAACCACTAAATAAACAGTTGGCTGATAAACGGAGAGGATGCCATGCGTGCCATTTGTTCTATACACTATACACTATTCTATACACAATCTATAGGTTAACTATGGAATGACATTCGAAAGAGAGAAGACAGTCTATAGAGAATATGTTTTGAGAGTGCATCAGTTGTACGTCCTGGTCGATGCTTTTATAAATCGCAGGGTACGGAATTGTTGCACTCATAAAGTTATTGTATGACTAAGAACCACCAAAAGTTTGATTTACATTCTAAATCAACAAGATCATAATGTTTATTCGGTGTCAATAAAGGTTTTATAATTGCGTATGTTTCAAATTGACAAAACGATATTTGCTGTAGGCTATTTCAAATGTCTGCGTAATGCGCTTCACAAACATATTCAGTTCATTCACAAATACAGGAGTTCGTTAAAAAATAACTTACGGATGTTCTTTTTCCTTTCCATTTGATCCCACATTTTCATTTTGCCCATTTTCTTTGGATTGGCATCCCATAGCGAGATACTGGGCAACAAGTGGTTGAACGAGACTATCCATCTGTGTCCGTTTCGATGAGAGCATTTTCATTGCGTGCCTTGTTCAGTGTGCGGCCGCGCGCCGGTGGGGAGCTCACCATTGTTTTGACTTGTCAATGAGGATGGCACAAATTAAGATGCATCGTGCTGTGTCTGTGTGGGCGTAAACGCACTTGAACAAAAGTTGTTTTGGTGATGCGACTCACTCCTCAGTAATTTATGCGCAAGAGCTCAAATTAGTAGAATGAGTAGGCCGGCTAACCCATTTCTTTATGAACCTATTGCCATTGTTTAGTGATTTGTCGTCATTAAAGCATGAGTCATGATTAAATTGTTTTTAAATTAAGCCTATGTCCAATTAGATATGAGATATCTGTTTTAACATTGATTATTTAAAATCTTATATCACTTTCATCACAATTAAGTTAAGTGTGCAATAGGCTGTGTGCAATATCTGTTCTTACATAGATTATTTTGAATTTTAAAAAACTTAATTGTGATAAAAGTGATTTAATTAAGTGTGCAATAACTACATGGATTCCAGCAATAGGTATGTGTCATTTTGTTAATCAGAGTTGGCAGGTTTATTCACAGTATCCCGAACCTTTATGTCCATCATCCCATGACTAGTAGTTTCAGGCTCCCTGGAATTTGCCACCACAACTTCATATATTGCTGCATTGCTGTGCCTGCAGCAGAGGAAAGGTGGGGCCTTCCTTTTAGTCATAGCTCTCTACTAGACATTGGCCCCCTATGAGGATGTTTCTGTAAGCCTGCTGTGTTGGGACTAATCACACATGTCCAGACAGGGAGCTAGATAAACTGTATGTTAGAAATGTTCCCATGGAGTAGACAACATGTCACTCACTCTCTGACTTAAAGGGATAGTTAACCCAAATTACCCATTGGTTTCCTTACACTGTAAGCAGTCTATGGACAAGGTATCCCACTGGGCACAAACACAATTTCAATGTTTTGATTTACATTTGGTTGAGTTGTCAACTAATGGGAATTCAACATGAAATCAACAGAAAATGTCACCATGTCATTGCGTTTTGGTTAAAAGTTGGGTTAAAAAAATATGAAATTCCCTTATGTTGACGACTTTTTGCAAATCCAAATCAGGTTTCCACGTTGATTCAACATCACTTTTTTGGTTTTGTTGAAATTACATTGGAAAACAACGTTGATTTAACCAGTTTTTGCCCAGTGAGATGACAGCAATCTGTGGTTTGGTTTTATTTCCCGGGTACTGTTTCCAAATGCTAACGTTTTAGAA
Source organism: Oncorhynchus mykiss (assembly GCF_057628025.1). NCBI lineage: Eukaryota > Metazoa > Chordata > Actinopteri > Salmoniformes > Salmonidae > Oncorhynchus > Oncorhynchus mykiss. The sequence goes on along the minus strand of NC_143046.1, from coordinate 65,477,812 downwards.
TGATTTTGACAATATCGGTACCAGGATTTGAAAACAGGTAAACTAAACTAAAGCATGGATTGCTGTCAAATATTGTCAATAGACTGCTTACAGGGTAAAGAAACCAATGTGTCATTTTGTAATTTGGGTGAACTATACATTTAAATACATACAGTCAGGTCCATTCATAATTATTGGCGTCCCTGATAAAGATAAGCAAAAAAAATAACTGCTAAGAGGTTAATTAGGATCTATGCTTGTTTTAATATATAGTTATCCAATAAGTTTATTTCTATCTTCATGGAGACATTGAATGAGTAGGTTGTGGAGAAGCTGTCAAACATGACACCATCAGGTCCTGATGTTGACACAAGCACTAGTCATAGTATTGTGTCGGTACAGACTGATAAAAAAAAACTCCTGAAACTCCTGTTTTCTGTCTACACTCCCCTGTCCTACTCCCCTCACTCAGATACTTCTTTCCCCCTTCTACCCTTAACTGAGTGATAAGTGACCTGATATGGATGGATATACTGTATTTCCCTTTCTGCCTGAGGCAAGATGGACTAAGGGTTGATATCTAGTATAATTGCTAACACTGCTGCTTGCACTTCCGTGAAATCACTCATTCAACCATATGCTCTCTGACTTTTAACAATGGATTGTATTAACTGTTTACTTTTCTCACAGGGCTACGGTATCTAATTGAGTGATTGAACTAAGGCCCAAAATGCCTTAAGTCTGCCCCCATGTGGTTGAAGTCAACATTCACTTAATTATTTACCAGGACAGACAAACATTTACATAGCAGAAACGTCATAGGAAAATGTTTGAAAGTTCAATAACCCACTATTATTTTAACTTTGAGGTAGCATGTTTGTCATACATTCTAAATAGTACTGAGTATATTCCATCTATAAAATTCATATTTAACTGATCAGCACTCAGCAGATAGCTTAATCAAACCTAAGTGCATGTTCTCAACATCTGATGTCTTCTCTAGATCAAGATTCAATAAACACACAAAACACCCATGAGAATGTGATACTTTCTTATCTTCTGAGTTAACTGTTCTATTTTATGGGAGGTGAAGTCATCACATTGAATGGTTATGAAAGTGAATAACTCTTTACAGCTATAATAGTTCCCTCTGTGCAGTCTAACCCCACACCCCAGAATGCTTTGTGATGTTTGAAATAGATTCGATTTGACTGTGCTTTAAAGCGATTCTCTGGTACTTTCGTATACTTTTTACCAGTAGTTCTGAAAGTAGTGCTCACGAGCCAAATGTGGTGCCCACGTGGGACCCTTACGCATCATTGCTCTCTCTCTCTTTTGTTTTACTATGTGTGTGCATCTTGCTAGCTGTCACTCAAACGGCGAGGGGCTGAAGCTCGAATTGCTAGGGGGCTGGCCCACGTGGGAAAAAATGTAGGGAAAATGGCGCCGCTCGGCTTCCAGAGAACAGTTGCTTTCAAACTAGAGATTTTGTGGCTAATTGAGATATAACATTAATTCTGCTCATAGATTATGTGTGTATGAACTACACATCGTCACATCCAGCCCAAAGCGGGAGTTTAAAAAATACTTACTAGTCGCCAAAGTTCCAGCGCATGTTTTTTAATTTGTGATACATTGTTCGGGAATCTGTACTACTGTTGCAACACAGTGACTTCCTTCTGTGGACGAGGCTTTATGAAATAGAAAAAACATTATGAAAATAACCCAAAGCAACTCTATGCAAACCACAGTGCACTTTCTCAGCTATCCACTGTCTAAAACTTACAAAACCATTACTCTGAAAAAAAATCTGAAATGGAACAACCACAATATACTTTTCAAGACTCAATCCATTTAGGAAAATAGGAGGAGTACCTGACAATATCATTTAATTTTATAAGGCTGTGGAAGCTTACCAGATTTAAAAAAATCTTTATTTAACTAGGCAAGTCAGTTAAGAACAAATTCTTATTTATAATGACGTCCTACCGGGGAACAGTGGGTTAACTGCCTTGTTCAGAGGAAGGACGACAGATTTTTATCTCGTCAGTTCTGGGATTCGATCCAGCAACCTTTTGGTTACTAGTCCAACACTCTAACCACTAGGCTACCTGCTGCCCCAAGAATAACTGAAGTTCCTCAAATTTTGAGGATCTTGTATGTCTGTCTGCAGCAATTTTGCATACACGGGTACTGTGCAATCTAACTTCTAAATGTATAGTCTTCTAGTTGTGCATGCCATGTTGTGACACCAGATGTGACACCAGACGTTCAAATGTGGTGTGGCAAAATGTGGTGTCTTTTCTGGTGCCTGGAGTTTTCCTGATCTCATGAACTGGTCAGGTGAAACTATGGGTCCTATTTGTAGGCTGACGTAAATTTAAAAAAATCTCACTGGCCATACCAGGCTCCGAGATAATTTCTGAAGAGGCCTGTGTGGCTGAGGGAGATGGCTCCTCATCCTGGCCAGTGCCAGAGGGTGCTCCAAAATATTTCAGAAGTGCCCCTGAATCTGTATTAAAATACAGTATATGAGTCTGAAACACTAAATACATTTATTGCACAATTAAATGTTATTATGCACAATTTATCAAACTTTCAGAATATGAACCAAATTAACCATACAACCTCCATAGTTAATTCTAGGCATAATACACCCCAAAAGACTCAATATATTACAAAATATACAAAATATCAGCATAATACAGACGTCTAAGTCAGAAGTAATTCCCCATTAGTAATTCCCCTTAACGAGCTCAGGACCAAGTCAATACAATCACAGAAAACCTTTATGATGTCACCTCAATGAAAGTTAACCAAATTAATAATGTGCTAGCTAGGTTGTAATCGTTTTGCTGCAGGCTACACACATTATCATGATTAAACTGTGTGAAATTCTATCCAATGTTATGTAAGCTAGTTGGACAGAAAATTTTATGTTTGTCACGACATCCGCCGAAGTCGGATCCTCTCCTAGTTCGGGGGGGTTCGGCGGTCGGCATCTCCGGTCTTCTAGCCATCGTCGATCCACTTTTCATTTTCCATTTGTTTTGCCTTGTTTTTCCACACACATGGTTTCTATTCCCTCATTTACGTGTTGTGTATTTAATCCTCTGTTCCCCCCATGTCTTTGTGTGGGATTGTTTATTGTAGTGCTTGTGCACGTTTCCCGTGAGCGCACGGCGGGTTATTTTTGAGCCCATTTATCTTGTTTCTTTCTGGATGCCGTTGGTTTTGCTTAATACATTTCCGGTTATTTCCCAGTTCTGCTCTCCTGCGCCTGACTTCTCTGCTACATATTACGCACTCTGCTACAGAATCCCCCCCCCCCCCCCCCCCCTCTTCACCTGGTCCCAGTGGGATTCGTCTCGCCCTTCCCCGGGAGTATGACGGGACGGCTGCACGCTGCCAGGGTTTCCTGTTGCAGCTCGACCTCTACCTGGCAACCGTCCACCCGGCTCCTTCAGGTCGTGAGGGCCCTCGTCTCATGCCTCTCTGGGAAAGACTTGGAGTGGGCCAATGCCGTGTGGGGAGAAGGAGATGCGGTGCTGGACCATTTCAAGGATTTCACCAGCCGCTTCCGTGCAGTCTTTGACCATCCACCCGAGGGTAGAGCGGCGGGTGAACGTCTCTTCCATCTGAGGCAGGGGACGAGGAGCGCCGAGGAGTTCGCCATGGATTTTCGGACTCTGGCCGCCGGCACGGGATGTCACTCTGTGTAATTTTTATTTAATAATTTTTTAATTCACCTTTTATTTAACCAGGTAGGCTAGTTGAGAACAAGTTCTGATTTACAACTGCGACCTGGCCAAGATAAAGCAAAGCAGTGTGACAAACAACAACACGCATGGAATAAACAAACATACAGTCAAAAACATAACAGGAAAAAAGTCTAATACAGTGTGTGCAAATTAGGTAAGATAAGGGAGGTAAAGGCATTAAATAGGCCACAGTGGCAAAATAATTACAATTCAGCAATGAAACACTGGAGTGAGACGTGCAGAAGATGAACGTGCAAGTAGAGATACTGGGGTGCAAAGGAGCAAAAAAATAAATAACAGTACGGGGATGAGGTAGTTGGATGGGCTATTTAAAGATGGGCTATGTACAGGTGCAGTGATCTGTAAGCTGCTCTGACAGCTGGTGCTTAAAGTTAGTGAGGGAGATATGAGTTTCCAGCTTCAGTGATTTTTGCAATTCGTTCCAGTCATTGGCAGCAGATAAAGGCGGCCAAATTAGGTGTTGGCTTTGAGGTTGACCAGTGAAATGTACCTGCTGGAGAACATGCTACGGGTGGGTGCTGCTATGGTGAGCTGAGATAAGGTGGGGCTTTACCTAGCAAAGACTTATAGATGACCTGGAGCCAGTGGGTTTGGCGACAAATATGAAGCGAGGGCCAGCCAACGAGAGCATATGGATCGCAGTGGTGGGCAGTATAGTATATGGGGCTTTGGTGACAAAACGGATGGCACTGTGATAGACTGAATTCAATTTGCAGTAGAGTGTTGGAGGCTATTTTGTAAATGACATCGCAGAAGTCAAGATATCATAGGTGATCCTATGTGAGAAGGCCACCAAAAATTCTGAGATTTCCATACCCAACTATAAAATTTTCCATCAAGATAGGACTGCTAAAGGGGGAGGAGTTGCAGTCTACTGCAGAGATAGTAATAATAGCAGTAATGTCATACTTTCCAGGTCCATACCCAAACAGTTCGAACTTCTAATTTAAAAAATGAATCTCTCCAGAAATAAGTCTCTCACTGTTGCCGCCTGCTACCGACCCCCCTCAGCTCCCAGCTGTGCCCTGGACACCATTTGTGAATTGATCGCCCCGCATCTAGTTTCAGAGTTTGTTCTGCTAGGTGACCTAAACTGGGATATGCTTAACACCCCGGCAGTCCTACAATCTAAGCTAGATGTCCTCAATCTCACACAAATCATCAAGGAACCCACCAGGTACAACCCTAAATCTGTAAACAAGGGCACCCTCAGACGTTATCCTGACCAACTGGCCCTCCAAATACACCTTCGCTGTCTGCATTCAGGATCTCAGCGATCACTGCCTCATTGCCTGTATCCGCTACGGGTCCGCAGTCAAATGACCACCCCTAATCACTGTCAAACGCTCCCTAAAACACTTCTGCGAGCAGGCCTTTCTAATCGACCTGGCCCGGGTATCCTTGAAGGACACTGACCTCATCCTGCGTCAGTTGAGGATGCCTGGTCATTCTTTAAAAGTAACTTCCTCACCATCTTAGATAAGCATGCTCCGTTCAAAAAATGCAGAACTAAGAACAGATGGTTCACTCCAGACCTGACTGCTCTCGACCAGCACGAAAACATCCTGTGGCGGACTGCAATAGCATCGAATAGTCCCCGCGATATGCAACTGTTCAGGGAAGTCAGGAACCAATACACGCAGTCAGTCAGGAAAGCAAAGGCCAGCTTTTTCAAGCAGAAATTTGCATCCTGTAGCTCTAACTCCAAAAAGTTCTGAGACACTGTAAAGTCCCAGCTGCCCACTGCACTGAGGCTAGGAAACACGGTCACCACTGATAAATCCATGATAATCGAAAACTTCAACAAGCATTTCTCAACAGCTGGCCATGCCTTCCTCCTGGCTACTCCAACCTCGGCCAACAGCTCCGCTCGCCCCCCGCAGCTACTCGCCCAAGCCTCCCCAGCTTCTCCTTTACCCAAATCCAGATAGCAGATGTTCTGAAAGAGCTGCAAAACCTGGACCCGTACAAATCAGCTGGGCTTGACAATCTGGACTCTCGATTTCTGAAACTATCCGCCGCCATTGTCGCAACCCCTATTACCAGCCTGATCAACCTCTCTTTCATATCGTCTGAGATCCCCAAGGACTGGAAAGCTGCCGCGGTCATCCCCCTCTTCAAAGGGGGAGAAACCCTGGACCCAAACTGTTACAGACTTATATCCATCCTGCCCTGCCTATCTAAGGTCTTTGAAAGCCAAGTCAACAAACAGATCACTGACCATCTCGAATCCCACCGTACCTTCTCCGCTGTGCAATCTGGTTTCCGAGCCGGTCACGGGTGCACCTCAGCCACGCTCAAGGTACTAAACGATATCTTAACCGTCATCGATAAAAGACAGTACTGTGCAGCTGTCTTCATCGACCTGGCCAAGGCTTTCGACTCTGTCAATCACCATATTCTTATCGGCAGACTCAGTAGCCTTGGTTTTTCTAATGACTGCCTTGCCTGGTTCACCAACTACTTCGCAGACAGAGTTCAGTGTGTCAAATCAGAGGGCATGTTGTCCGGTCCTCTGGCAGTCTCTATGGGGGTGCCACAGGGTTCAATTCTCGGGCCGACTCTTTTCTCTGTATATATCAATGATGTTGCTCTTACTGTGGGCGATTCCCTGGTCCACCTCTACGCAGACGACACCATTCTGTATACTTCTGGCCCTTCCTTGGACACTGTGCTAACTAACCTCCAAATGAGCATCAATGCCATACAACACTCCTTCCATGGCCTCCGACTGCTCTTAAACGCTAGTAAAACCAAATGCATGCTTTTCAACCGTTCGCTGCCTACACCCGCACGCCCGACTAGCATCGCCACCCTGGATGGTTCCGACCTAGAATATGTGGACATCTATAAGTACTTAGGTGTCTGGCTAGACTGTAAACTCTCCTTCCAGACTCATATCAAACATCTCCAATCCAAAATCAAATCTAGAATCGGCTTTCTATTTCGCAACAAAGCCTCCTTCACTCACGCTGCCAAACTTACCCTAGTAAAACTGACTATCCTACCGATCCTCGACTTCGGCGATGTTATCTACAAAATGGCTTCCAATACTCTACTCAGCAAACTGGATGCAGTTTATCACAGTGCCATCCGCTTTGTTACTAAAGCACCTTATACCACCCACCACTGCGACCTGTATGCTCTAGTCGGCTGGCTCTCGCTACATATTCGTCGTCAGACCCATTGGCTCCAGGTCATCTACAAGTCCATACTAGGTGAAGCTCCGCCTTATCTCAGTTCACTGGTCACAATGGCAACACCCACCCGTAGCACGTGCTCCAGCAGGTGTATCTCACTGACCATCCCTAAAGCCAACACCTCATTTGGCCGCCTTTCCTTCCAGTTCTCTGCTGCCTGTGACTGGAACGAATTGTAAAAATCGTTTAAGTTGGAGACTTTTATCTCCCTCACCAACTTTAAACATCTGCTATCTGAGCAGCTAACCGATCGCTGCAGCTGTACATAGTCCATCGGTAAATAGCCCACCCAATTTACCTACCTCATCCCCATACTGTTTTTATTTATTTACTTTTCTGCTCTTTTGCACACCAGTATCTCTACCTGCACATGACCATCTGATCATTTATCACTCCAGTGTTAATCTGCTAAATTGTAATTATTCGCCTACCTCCTCATGCCTTTTGCACACAATGTATATAGACTCTTTTTTTTTAAATGTTCTACTGTGTTATTGACTTGTTTATTGTTTACTCCATGTGTAACTCTGTGTTGTTGTCTGTTCACACTGCTATGCTTTATGTTGGCCAGGTCGCAGTTGTAAATGAGAACTTGTTCTCAACTAGCCTACCTGGTTAAATAAAGGTGAAATAAAAAAAATATTTTAAAAATCCTTTTGTCCAGGTGGTTAAAGGGCAGTGTGGAGTGCAATAGAGATTGCATCATCTGTGGATTTGTTGGGGCAGTATGCAAATTGGAGTGGGTCTAGGGTTTCTGGGATGTGTTGATGTGAGCCACGACAAGCCTTTTGAAGAACTTCATGGCTACAGACGTGAGTCGTTTAGGCAGATTACCTTGCACATGCACTATGGTGGTCTGCTTAAAATATGTTGGTATTACAGACTCAGACAGGGAGAGGTTGAAAATGTCAGTGAAGACACTTGCCAGTTGGTCAACGCATGCTCACAGTACACGTCCTGGTAATCCGTCTGGCCCAACGGCCTTGTGAATGTTGACCTGTTTAAAGGTCTTACTCACATCGGCTGAGGAGAGTGTGATCACACACTCTTCCAGAACAGCTGGTGCATGAGAGCTGGTGCTCATGCATGTTTCAGTGTTATTTGCCTCGAAGCGAGCATAGAAGTAGTTTAGCTCATCTGGTAGGCTTGTGTCACTGGGCAGCTCTCGACTGTGCTTCCCTTTGTAGTCTGTAATGGTTTGCAAGTCCTGCCACATCCGACGAGCGTCAGAGTCAGTGTAGTATGATTCGATCTTAGTCCTGTATTGACACCATTCAAACCAATCAGGGTTCAGAACTTTAAAGGTAATTATCTCAGAATCATCTTTTGCATATAGGAACTTATAGTATCAAATTCTCAATGTCTCAATGTATTAAAAAGCTGTTTCATTTTATTTCATTACTCTATTCCGTAGAATTGCATTGTATTAATTTCAGTAATTTTTGTTTCTAATGTCATTTTGATAATAGGACGCTGTCCCTCTAAGACAATTGCGTTCGAAAAGATATATTGACCTGGCTACACAGCCTGGTCTCGTAGACTAGACATAACATAGTAAATGTAAATCCGGGACACTCAAATTAGCATGATATGTTACATTTGGTGCGGTTACATAAGACAGGTTACTTAAGGCAAAAACGAAAGGAGGGTGATTGGTGAGGGTGGATCAGCCTGGTCTCATAGACTAGCCAAGACGAATGCTAAAATGTATTTTTTCGTATCTTTATTTTTGCAGACTATCAACAGTAGTCAGACATTTCTAATATGTTCACTATTGAAGGTTTACTTTTGTAAATCACTTTCCCTAAAATAAATAAGCTCAGCGAGTTGATTGATGGGCGCTTCTTTTTGCTCAGGACAGCTCCTGTGTACTGTGTGAACGTAGCTACCCACTGGGGACACACTGGTTGAATCAATGTTGTTTCCACGTCATTTCAATTAAATTACATTGAACCAACATGAAATAGATGTTGAATTGACGTCTGTGCCTTCTGTACTGCTCGAGTGCTGGAGAAGTTGTGACTATCAGGAGTGTAGTAGTGCTTGAATGAACTGCCAATCATATTGCTCAAATACAAATAGCACAACTGTTCTGTGTGTAGTCTTCAATGGTGTAGTCTTCAAAATCAAATCAAATGTTATTGGTCACATACACGTTTTGCAGATGTTATTGCGGGTGTAGCTAAATGCTTGTCTTTCTAGCTCCAACAGTGCAGTAATATCTAACAAGTAATATCTAACAATTTCACAACAATACACACAAATCTAAGTAATGTCAGCAATGAGCAATGTCAGAGTGGCATAGAGTAAGATACAGGAGAATAGAATGTAGCATTACATATGAGATGAGTGATGCAATTCAATGGCATTTATTTATTTATTTGTCCGTTATTTTACCAGGTAAGTTGACTGAGAACACGTTCTCATTTGCATCAACGACCTGGGAAATAGTTACAGGGGAGAGGAGGGGGATGAATGAGCCAATTGTAAACTGGGGATTATTTGGTGACCGTGATTGTTTGAGGGCCAGATTGGGAATTTAGCCAGGACACCGGGGTTAACACCCCTACTCTTACGATAAGTGTCATGGGATCTTTAATGACCTCAGAGAGTCAGGACACGTGTTTAACGTCCCATCCGAAAGACGGCACCCTACACAGGGCAGTGTCCTGGGGCATTGGGATATTTTTTATTTTTTTATTTTTTTAGACCAGAGGAAAGAGTGCCTCCTACTGGCCCTCCAACACCACTTCCAGCAGCATCTGGTCTCCCATCCAGGAACTGACAAGGACCAACCCTGCTTAGCTTCAGAAGCATTCAATGACGTGCTGAGAAATAACTGTCCCGGTCGGTGCTGCTGCTTTGAAAGTGGTGTGAAAAGTACTGGGGCAAATGCCACACGTTTTCCGGTGGCTCTGAGTGACACTAGCTAGGTTTCCATCCAATTGGTGACAGATTTTCATGCAAATAGAATCCGCATGAAGAAAATATGCATATTTTCCCACCAGTGGTATGTTTCCACCAACTGAACTTGTTGCAGATAAAAAAAAATCTGTGCGTTATGACAGTGTACACAAAATGTACTTTTCGCTTAAGTTCTCATGTACCAAATAAAAATCTGAAGTTCAATGTGTTTCCATTGTATTTTCAACTCTACCGATAGTTTTGTTAAATAGCAAATGTCCCTACTCTGGTCTTGGCACCTGCACATATACAGTGCAGGTAGCCTGTGCCTGGTTGGCTAGTCTACATGATGAGATTATTATGGATAAGAGCGAGAATATCAAGCAGAATCAAGCTCATCAATTGCACTTTCACCACCCTGTGAAGTTCATAATAATATATGTAATCTGTAGTTTAATAAACTGCATGGTTTCCTGAGGCGTATGATGGTGATTATATCAATATTTGCGCATAAAGGCATTCCCGGCGACATTTCAAGCATGAAGCTTCCTGGCTGATGTTTTGGTCACTTTTGAACGCTGGCGGTGCTTTCACTCTAGTGGTAGCATGAGACGGAGTCTACAACCCACACAAGTGGCTCAGGTAGTGCAGTTCATCCAGGATGGCACATCAATGCGAGCTGTGGCAAGAAGGTATGCTGTGTCTGTCAGCGTAGCGTCCAGAGCATGGAGGCGCTACCAGGAGACAGGCCAGTACATCAGTAGACGTGGAGGAGGCCGTAGGAGGGCAACAACCCAGCAGCAGGACCGCTACCTCCGCCTTTGTGCAAGGAGGAGCAGGAGGAGCACTGCCAGAGCCCTGCAAAATGACCTCCAGCAGGCCACAAATGTGCATGCGTCTGCTCAAACGGTCAGATACAGACTCCATGAGGGTGGTATGAGGGCCCGACGTCCACGGGTGGGGGTTGTGCATACAGCCCAACACCGTGCAGGACGTTTGGCATTTGCCAGAGAAGACCAAGATTGGGAAATTCGTCATTGGCGCCCTGTGCTCTTCCCAGATGAAAGCAGGTTCACACTGAGCACGTGACAGACATGACAGAGTCTGGAGACGCCATGGAGAACATTCTGCTGCCTGCAACATCCTCCAGCATGACCGGTTTGGCGGTGGGTCAGTCATAGTGTGGGGTGGCATTTCTTTGGGGGGCCGCACAGCCCTCCATGTCCTCGCCAGAGGTAGCCTGACTGCCATTAGGTACCGAGATGAGATCCTCAGACCCCTTGTGAGACCATATGCTGGTGCGGTTGGCCCTGGGTTCCTCCTAATGCAAGACAATGCTGGACCTCATGTGGCTGGAGTGTGTCAGCAGTTCCTGCAAGAGGAAGGCATTGATGCTATGGACTGGCCCGCTCGTTCCCCAGACCTGAATCCAATTCAGCACATCTGGGACATCATGTCTCGCTCCATCCATGCACCACAGACTGTCCAGGAGTTGGCGGATGCTTTAGTCCAGGTCTGGGAGGAGATCCCTCAGGAGACCATCCGTCACCTCATCAGGAGCATGCCCAGGCATTGTAGGGAGGTCATACAGGCACGTGGAGGCCACACACACTACTGAGCCTCATTTTGACTTGTTTTAAGGACATTACATCAAAGTTGGATCAGCCTGTAGTGTGGTTTTCCACTTTAATTTTGAGTGTGACTCCAAATCCAGACCTCCATGGGTTGATGAATTTGATTTCCATTGATAATTTTTGTGTGATTTTGTTGTCAGCACATTCAACTATGTAAAGAAAAAAGTATTTAATAAGAATATTTCATTCATTCAGATCTAGGATGTGATATTTTAGTGTTCCCTTTATTTTTTTGAGCAGTGTACTTAAGTAAAAATACTTTAAAGTACTACTTAAGTAGTTTCTGGGGGTATCTGTACTTTACTTTGCTATTTATGTTTTTGCCATCTTTTACTTCACTACATTCCTAAAGAAAGTAATGTATTTTTTACTTCATACATTTTCCCTGAAACCCAAAAGCATACTATGAATTTTTTAAGAAAAATTGTCAAATTAACGCACTTATCATGAGAACATCCCTGGTCATCCCTACAGCCTCTGATTTGGCGGATTCACTAAACACAAATTCCTTAGTTTGTAAATGATGTATTGGAGTGTGCCTCTGGCTATCCGTCAATAAAAAAATAACAAATAAAATTGTGCAGTCTGGTTTGCTTAATATATTTGCTTAATATATTTGAAATTATTTATACTTATACTTTTGATACTTAACTTCTTAGGGCTGAAATCCCGTTAACGGGATCTATATGACAACAGCCAGTGAAAGTGCAGGGCTCCAAATTCAAATCATCAAAAATCTCATCATTAAAATTCCTCAAAAATACATGTATTTTATACCATTTTAAAGGTTATCTTGTTGTTAATCCCACCACAGTGTCCGATTTCAAATATGCTTTACAGCAAAAGTCCCACAAACGATTATGTTAGGTCACCACCAAACGACAATAAACACAGCCATTTTTTCCAGACAAAGATAGCAGTCACAAAAAGCACAAATAGAGATAAAATGAATCACTAACCTTTGATGATCTTCATCAGATGACACTCATAGGACTTCATGTTACACAATACATGTATGTTTTGTTTGATAAAGTTCATATTTATCAAAATATGAGTTTACATTGGCGCGTTACATTCACTAGTTCCAAAAACATCCAGTGATTTTGCATAGCCACATCTTTCAACAGAAATACTAATCATAAATGTAGATGATGATACAAGTTATACACATGGAATTATAGATATACCTCTCCTTAATGCAACTGCTGTGTCTGATTTCAAAAAAACTTTACAGAATAAGCAAACCATGCAATAATCTGAGACGGAGCTCAGAGAAAAATAGTCATGTTGGCGTCAACATAAACAAGAAATAACATGATAAATATTCCCTTACCTTTGATGATCTTCATCAGAAAGCACTCTAGGAATCCCAGGTCCACAATAAATGTTTGTTTTATTCGATAATGTCCGTTATTTATGTCCAAATACCTCCTTTTGTTAGCGCGTTTGGTATAAATATCCAAACACTCATTCTGGTCAGCGTTATGTCGGACAAAAACTTCAACATTTCAAACTAAGTACAACATGAATCATTAGGATGTTTTTAACATATAGCTTCAATAAAGTTCCAGCCGGAGTATTCCTTTGTGTCTTGATGAGCAATGGAACACAAGTGGATACCATGAGGAATGCGCGTGATCAGAAAATGGCTGACTGCCAGTCACCTGATAGATTCTGCTCTCATTCAGTCCCACAACACAGTAGAAGTCTCATTCAAATTACTATAGACGGTTGACATCTGGTGGAAGCCCTAGGAAGTGCAACATCATTAATATCTAAAGGGGATTTCAATGGGAACTATGGTGAATACATACCAAGCTCAGATTTTTCACTTCCTGTTTTGATTTCTCCTCAGGATTTTGCCTGCCATATGAGTTCTGTTATACTCACAGACATCATTCAAACAGTTTTAGAAACTTTAGAGCGTTTTCTACCCAATACTAATAATAATATGCATATATTAGCAACTGAGACTGAGGAACAGGCCGTTTACTTTGGGCAACTTATTCATCCAAGCTACTCAACAGCAAGTCCATTTACTTTTGATACTTATATATTTAAAACCAAAATCATGTTATATTTTTACTCAAGTAGTATTTTACTGGGTGACTTTTACCTGAGCCATTTTCTATGAAGGTATCTTTACTTTTACTCAAGTCTGACAATTTAGTACTTTTTCCACCACTGCCTGCACAAAAACTTCCCACCACGTCAAACAAACAAATTATCTGTCAGCATTTATACAATTACACCGAAACTTCCTGTTTTCATCACAGCTGTGGTTATTTTTTAAAATTTTATATACGATATTACTCACATAAAAACTGTAGACGGAAGCATGGTTATTGACAACAATCAATATTGAAAGGAGTATTTATTGTCAAGCATCATGCAAGGTCGAGCTGAAACAATAGGTAGTGGCATGGACCTTAAATGTTTGTTTGTGGCCCGCCATTATATAGAAGAAGAAGAAGGTTGCCTGGTGATGCCTGACCACAGAGATAGAGCACTCTAGGGCCCAAAAGCCTGTTTTAGCATGAGCAGCTCCATTGAGGTCTTTCACCATTTTTAAGTAGTCAACTAGGTGGGACTTCCTATGGGTTAAGGAAGGATCACATAATTCCATCCAGGTCATCAGGAAGGATCAGCCAATGAATTATACTCATGAGAAAACGGTCCATAACTGAAAGTGGCAGTAAATAGCCAGGCATTGCATCATACCTATTCAAACAACACACTATAGGTGGCAGTTTGGAACCTTTCAGTTTGTTTACCAACTCAAGTAGTCGCGGAAGAAAATTGACTACTTCAGAATGGAGATGGCGCTGCCCATTTTCTCACGGTTTCAACTTGTTACCACAGCCACAAATTCAAAATTGGCTATATCGTAATGTGATGTTATGGTTATAAAATGAAGGGGGGGAAAAAATCGCTTGGTTAGGCATAAGGTTAGTAGCGTGGCTAAGGTTGGGTTTAAATCATATATTAAGAAAATACTTTGTAAAAATACGGGTAGGCCGTCAATGTAAAATAAGAATTTGTTCTTAACTTACTTGCCTAGTTCAATAAAAAATAAAAAAAATAGGCGGGGTTTGTACATCTGCTCTCGCAGACGCCATATGGGACATGTACAATGTTGCGTTCTCTAGCTACCCATCTCTATGCGACTGTATGGCCTGACCCCTCACACGCTCCACCCCCTGGCCGTCAATCAATCACGTTCACGTAGTTGATTCCTCGCACCTGCTTTGGTCAAGGCACATGTTGGTTTAAAAAAAAAAAAGCATCGACAGAGATTGATTCGCTGTCATTAGCTTTAACTTCGCTTGATACATTGGACAACAAGCACAGCAATTGTTGTTTAGAAAGATGACCATGGACGACTTTCAATTCATGGATAGCTTCAAGAGAAAGCGCATCAAATTGACCCTCAAGACTGCGACTTTCCTTGGAATTGTTCAGCGGATAAACGCCAATAAAACTGTGATTTTAGAGGACGGTAAGATATAAAATGAATGTACTGACTTACATTATCTTGATTAACTGTTTTACATGGTCATATTTTTTTGCAAAGAATCTCCACGGTATCTGATCACATTCAGCTCAGCAAGTTTGCTATGGTAGCTAACGTTAGTTAGCCAGCAAAGGCGGTTTTTCCAGAAAGGTGTGCGCGTGTGCTAGTGACTGACCTGGACCCCGTTTCCCAAAAGCATCAGCATCTCCAAGTCAAATGTATTTATAAAGCCATTTTTACATCAGCAGATGTCAAAGTGCTTATACAGAACCCAGCCTAAAACCCCACAGATTTAAAAGCACAGTGGCTAGGAAAAACTCCCCAGAAAGGCATGACCCTAGGACCAGGCTCTGAAGGGAGACCAGTCCTCTTCTGGCTCTGCCTGGTGGAGAACCAGGTCGTTCTTCAAGATGTTTACACGTTCATAGATGACCAGCAGGGTCAAGTAATAATAACAGTGGTTATAGAGCAGTGGTCACCAACCTTTTTGGAGTCCATTTTCTGAGTCAAAATGCAAAATGACAGCCACTGCTCAGTTTTTCTTTACATTACTTAATAAACGTAAGCCTATGCAACATTAAGCAATTAAAAACTTTTCAGTAAAAAGTAGGCTACAGCCTACTTGGACTTGTCACTGCATATTGGCTATGCTGTAATTGCCCAATGTTCTTTTCAGACCTTTTTCAAATGGTTTAAAAATGTTAGGTATATGACCACACAGGTAATATGTAATTTGTTGTATTACTTGCAAGGCATGGCTGAGTGAGTATAATATTAGTTTTTTACTGGACTGACTGCCTGCTTCCGATGGGCAGACTGAGGGGAGGGATGGAGCAGCGCCCTCTCACCCGACTCATAGTCCCTCCTCTCCCTCCATCCGCTGAGAAAAGGGCAGTCTTCCAGCTGATGGCGAAACTTGTTGTACAGAATTATTTCTGCCTCATGCACCAATTCATGTTACTCCTATGACCAGAAAAAGTAAAATATTCCTTGACGTTAAAAGACGAGATGAAAATAATAACGCTTATCAAAACACTTTGTTATACTCCTTCATTGCAGTGCTGGTTGTAGCATGAGTGGAAGTCGGGCGACTGTGCATTTTATTGCTTATAAAACTGTTGAACAAAGGGTTGACAGTGCTGAATAACGGCATGAACTTACTCATAAAACAGCAGCTCTTCGCTGTATTCATTGAGTCTCACTAGTCATGGTTATAAGTGTTAATCTCACATGATCAACTTTGCAGTGCGTTCAAGGTTTCTTTTTACAGTCTATGGCTTGAGGAAGCTCAGATCACTGTGTCTGCAGTTATCTAATTAGCCAGCCTATAGGTGCACTTGATTTGCTCTCTGGGCCTGCCCGGTAGGCATCGTTTTATCTTCAGATACATAAAATGGGAACACTGCCTACCCGACGCTAGGGCTGCTGAATCAAGTGCACCTACCACCAACATTGTGAAACAAATGGGAACGCAAGGCTTTATTTTTTTTACATAAATATTTGAAAGACTAGGAATGGCTTGGAGATCGGCCAGTCGATTGAATCAAATTGTTCAAATCAAATGTTCAGTTCAAATCAAATTTTATTTATCAAATGCGCCTAATACAACAGGTGTAGACCTTACTGTGAAAGTATTACTTACAATCCCTTAACCAACAATGCAGTTAAGAAAATGTTAAGTAAATATTTAAATTGATGAAAGGGGGAAGGAAAAAAACATGTCAATAATGAGGCTATATACAGGGGGTACCGGTACCGAGTTATAGAGGATGCACCAGGTCAGCACCTCAGAAGTAAAATGTTAGTTGGCTTTTCGTAGCCAAGTGTAACGGTATAACTTTACGTCCGTCCCCTCGCCCATACCCGGGCTCCTCTGCACACATCAACAACTGACACCCACGAAGCATTATTACCCATCGCTCCACAAAAGCTGCGGCCCTTGCAGAGCAAGGGGAACCACTACTTCAAGGTCTCAGAGCAAGTGACGTCACCGATTGAAACGCTATTAGCGCGCACCACAGCTAACTAGCTAGCCATTTCACATCCGTTACACAAGCATTGAGGGAGAGAGGGTCGAAACATTAGGTCCGGGACAAGTTAGCACGTCCGGTGAACAGGTCAGGGTTCCATAGCCACAGGCAGAGCAGCAGAAACTGGATCAGCAGCACGATCAGGTGAACTGGGGACGGGGACAGCCAGGAATCGTCAGGCCAGGTAGTCCTGAGGCATGGTCCTAGGGCTCAGGTTCCACGGGAGGGGAGAGATGGAAAATTAATGAAGCTGCCAGTTGAGGACTTGTGAGGCGTCTGTTTCTCAAACTAGACACTCCAATGTACTTGTCCTCTTGCTCAGTTGTGCACCGGAGCATCCCGTTCCTCTTTGTATTCTGGTTAGAGCCAGTTTGTGTTCCGGGATCTTCAGTTTCTTGGCAATTTCTCGCATGGAATGGCCTTCATTTCTCAGAACAAGAATAGACTAACGAGTTTCAGAAGAAAGATCTTTGTTTCCGGCCATTTTGAGCCTGTAAATGAACCCACAAATGCTGATTCTCCAGATATTCAACTAGTCTAAAGAAGGCCAGTTTTTTTTCTGCTTTAATCAAAACAACAGTTTACAGCTGTGCTAACATAATTGCAAATGGGTTTTCTAATGATCAATTAGCCTTTTAAGATGAAAAACTTGGATTAGCTAACACGTGCCATTGGAACCCCGGAGTGATGGTTGCTGATAATGAGCCTCTGTACGTCTACAGTTGAAATCAGTTTCACAATTCCTGACATTTAATCATAGTAATAATTCCCTGTCTTAAGTCAGTTAGGATCACCACTTTATTTTAAGAATGTGAAATGTCAGAATAATAGTAGAGTGAATTATTTATTTCAGATTTTATTTCATCACATTCCCAGTGGGTCAGAAGTTTACTTACACTCAATTAGTATTTGGTAGCATTTCCTTTAAATGGTTTAACTTGGGTCAAATGTTTTAGGTAGCCTTCCACAAGCTTCCCACAATAGGTTGGGTGAATTTTGGCCCATTCCTCCTGACAGAGCTGGTGTAACTGAGTCAGGTGTGTAGGCACCTTGCTCTCACACGCCTTTTCAGTTCTGCCCACACATTTTCTATAGGATTGCGGTCAAGGCTTTGTGATGGCCACTCCAATACCTTGACTTTGTTGTCCTTAAGCCATTTTGCGACAACTTTGGGATTATGCTTGGGGTCATTGTCCATTTGGGAGACCCATTTGTAACTAAGCTGTAACTTCCTGACTGATGTCTTGCTTCAATATATCCACATAATTTTCCTACCTCATGATGCCATTTATTTTATGAAGTGCACCAGTCCCTCCTGCAGCAAAGCACCCCCACAAGATGATGCCACCCCGTGCATCATGGTTGAGATGATGTTCTTCGGTTTGCAAGCCTCCCCCTTTTTCCTCCAAACATAATGATGGTCATTATGGCCAAACAGTTCTATTTTTGTTTCATCAGACCAGAAGACATTTCTCCAAAAGTGTGATATTTTCCCCCATGTGCAGTTGCAAACCATAGTCTGGCTTTTTTATGGTGGTTTTGGAGCAGTGGCTTCCTTGCTGAGCGCCATTTCAGGTTATGTGGATATAGATACTTTTGTACCCGTTTCCTCCAGCATCTTCACAAGGTCCTTTGCTGTTGTTCTGGGATTGATTTGCACTTTTCACACCACAGTACATTCATCTCTAGGAGACAGAACGCGTCTCCTTCCTGAGCGGTATGACGGCTGTGTGGTCCCATGGTGTTTATACATATGAACGTGGTACCTTCAGGCGTTTGAAAATTGCTCCCAAGGATGAACCAGACTTGTGGAGGTCTACAATTTTGGCTGATTTGATTTTCCCATGATGTCAAGCAAAGAGGCACTGAGTTTGAAGGTAGGCCTTGAAATGCATCCACAGGTACACCTCCAATTGACTCAAATTATGTCAATTAGCCTATCAGAAGCTTCTAAAGCCATGACATCATATTCTGGAATTTTCCAAGCTGTTTAAAGGCAGTCAACTTAGTGTATGTGATCTTCTGACCCACTGGAATTGGGATTAAGAGAAATAATATGTCTGTATACAATTGTTGGAAAAATGACTTGTCATGCACAAAGTAGATGTCCGAACCGACTTGCCAAAACTAGAGTTTGTTAACAAGAAATTTGTGGAGTGGTTGAAAAACTAGTTTTAATGACTCCAACCTAAGTGTACGTAAACTTCCAACTTCAACTCTATGTAGATATTCCATTAAAAATCAGCCATTTCCAGCTACAATAGTCATTTACAACATTAACAATGTTTACACTGTATTTCTGATCAATTTTATGTTATTTTAAAGGACAATTATTGGGGGAAATTTCTAAGTGACCCCAAACTTTTGAACAGTAGTGTAGCTAGCTAGTCTTTGACTGTTGCATGAAGCTAGTAGTCTGCAATGTATGGGTTTAATCTTTTTCAGTTGTGGATGTCAAGAATGGAAGGAAATTCCCTGGAGTGAAACTATTCTTTGGACATGAAATTCTCAATGGTAGGCAGCCAGAATCGTGCACTTTTATTTCTGTCATTATTACTAGCTACTTTTACAAGTTGAATCTAATCGTCTCTGGTCTTCTGCTATGTATAACTATTAGTTACCCTTCTATCTTTCAGTGGAATTCCCAAATGTAACACATTCTGACCGGTATGTCCGATATTGACGTCATTAGTGAATGGATGAAAGATTATCTAACCATGGAATCATTCTTTGTATGCATCTGTCATATTTTACAATAGTTGACTTTGCTCACGGATAAATGAATGTGTCATTAGTATTGCATGCAATAATACCAAAAGACTGTCTGCTCAGAGATAACACCAGTGACCACAGACCTGAAGGTCACCTGACAGTGGCAGAGTTCCAGCCTTACAGGAAGGGTCTCATATTGAGTGAGTTGACCTCAGGGTAAATACTATATTGTACATGTTTAGCTAGTAGAAGCCATAGATTTGAATCATTAGCTTTTGTCATTAGTTGGTTTATATGATCTATGTAGTACTACAAATAGATATCTGCCATCCTCAGATGATGATGATGATGATGATGAGAGCCATGTCAACTTTGTGGTCATTGATGAGTTCCATGAGAAGTTTGGTCCTGCTGTGAGTACCTAACCCTCAGTTTCATATCACCTAGCCCCTGGGTGTAAGCTTCACATTACATAGCCTATTGGCATACAAAGGTGGATAATATTTGAGGGAAATTAATCTAGTGGGAGCCTAACGAGGTGTGTCCTGTCCTGTGGGCGTACGGATTGAACTCTCTAGCTCCTTGCTTGGTCATGCTCTCCACCTAGATGATGCACATCCGGAAGCAGCAGGTGATCGGGATAGGAGCTGACGGGGTCGGGACGTTCCAGCACGAGAGACTCTGTTGGCTGCAGGTGAGGAAAGAGACTGCTCCTACCTAGGCTTTTACATATGCGTGTTTTATTTCACACAATCTATTACTTTTCATCGTTGGAAATTTGAACTGAACTATGTCTCTTTGTAGATTGCCACTAAGAACAAGGTGTACCTCTTTGACATCCTGTTGCTTGGAGCCCGGGCCTTTAAGAACGGCCTGTCCATGATCCTAGAAAATAACCACATATTAAAGGTGAGTAATTTAGATGGGAGAGTTTGACATATTATCCCATTTCACTTCCACCTCATGCAATTTCTGTCTGTATATATTTGTTGTTCAGGTCACTCATGACTGCCGGAGCCTCGCCGGATGTCTGATGGCTCAGTTTGGAGTAAATCTCACCAATGTCTTTGACACACAGGTACTATACTGTAGAGTGTGCAGCCTAAATGTTGTTGTTCTATGAATGGATTCTTACCTACCTGTAGGCATCATACCAGGTGTTGTCCTACCTGCCTTATCACAGCAATGTAGTCATGTTATTTCTCCATAGGTGGCAGATATCCTGTGCTTCTACACAGAGACGGGTGGCTTCCTGCCAGATAGGGTCAGTACCCTACCGAAGGTGGTGAGCCTACATTTGAAGATGTCCTCGTCACAACTCTCCTCTCTCAACATCAAGTCTCTGCTCACCAAGGTACGGAACCCTAAAGGAGGGAACATAGCACAGCATTATGGATGTGGTGTTTGTCTGTCTCAGTGGAACAGAACTGTTGAAAGACTTGTATTTGTGTGTTAAAGGTTTACAAGGTGTCTGTACTAAACCTGTATCGGTGTGTCTGTACTAAACCTGTAGGAGGACAAAGAGGTGTGGTACGTGCGTCCCTGCCCTTTGTCCCTGCTGAAGGTCATGGCCCTGTCGGTGATCCACCTGCAGCCTCTGAGACTGGTGCTGCTGGATGCCCTCATGGCTGACTACACAGGCCTGGTGGACTCCTACCTCAGCGGCAGCCGAGAGGAACCTGTCCACATGCAGAACATCGGCTCGGTGAGCCACTGAGCTTCACACACACGACCCAACACAACCACACAGATAAAGTATTTACATCCTCAAACATCCAGAGCCACTTACTCATTACTGTACATATGGCAATGTTGAGAGAATATTTAGTGACATAAAAATGAATAGATCTCCATGGCAGTAATGGTCTGAGATATAAATGTATGTGTGTTGTGATGATATAGAAGCTAATGGGCAGCTGTGTGTCTGTCTACAGAGCAGTGTTCTGGAGCTGCCCAGGGAGCTGCGGGAGTTGGAGCACACGCGTCAGAAGCGCCAGAAGTGGGCCGTCGACCGCTACCCTGTCACTGAGCAGGGCCTACTGGAGCGCTCCAACCCCAGACCCCTACCCCCATCACAGAATGGGCAGGGCCAGGACACAGCCACCCAAAGACAACCAGACCCTCCTGTCCCCACAGCAGTGGCGCCTGTAGTCCCAGCACCAGGGCAGGGCCCAGCAGAGACACCCTGTCCCAGCAATACCCTGGGGGCCTCTGACCTCCGTGCCCTGACACAAGAGGCCCAGCAGAGCTACAGGAAACAGCCGTCTGGAGTCGTCAGCCCAGTGGCTAAATCAAGAGCACCAGGACTCTTGGAGATAGTGATGGACACAATGGCAGGCAGAGGGAGGTCCCTGTTGAAAGACCCAACACCACCCATTCTCCCTGTGTTCCCCTCCCTGGGAAGAGGCCTGGCTCTCCCGATACCAGCAGCCCAGGTCCCCAAGGAGAGCCCCGGAGCCCTGAAGACCCAGGCCCCAGTGGGGAGGGTGGAGGTGCCTGTCCCCCCAGGCCCAAGACCCAGCCCAGTACAGCCATCTGAAAACATCCCTGGTGCAGGGAGAGGCCTCATCCAGAAACCCCAAGGTCTCGCCTCTCCTCTCAGTCTCTCCTTCAGTTCATTTAGAAAGAGCCACCTATGATTGCAATTGGTTGGTTCAAAATTACTTGTACATTTTTATTCTACAAAGACCACTAGGTGGCGGTAAATTGTCAATTCTGTTTGCAATATAAATTGCACCAATGTTGGGTGTTTTAGTTAACTGCTTTTCTATTTCAAATGTACAATATCAAATCATAATTGGATGAGTGATATTTAGAGTTGTGTCCATGGTATCTGGTTAACCTGTACATTTGTTTATTTAAGCTTCTATTTTTAAATTGACTTAAATTGCTGTTCATCACTTGTTCCTTTACAAATTTAAATTAACACCAGTTCAATACTCTGATTTATTCTCTCTCTCTCTTTCTGGCCTGATTTGCGTGAGTAATGGTACATTCTGAATCTGTTAAGTGCAGTCATTTCACTTGGTAATGAGGCCCTCGGCGTACAGGGAATATTCTGCCAGGCTACAGCCTGATAATGTTCAACTAATTCCTTTGATAACAATACAGAACATAGTGTATCAATTCATACCAGCCCACACCTGGATGATCTGTGCAGCACCAGCAGAATTATAGTTCAGCCAAATGAAGCACATCAAGTTCAAATATTGTATACATGAAAAACCTTTCTATGATTCATTCATTTCAAAATGTTTCTTCTCAAAGTCCAATAGTCAGTTGTGTAAAACAAATGCTAACACGGAATAAAGTACCCAATATAGCTTAGGATGATCAATTTACTAAATTTGGCTTCATGGTTGCTGTTAATTGAGGTGGAACGCAGGAAAGCATTGATAGATATGCTGTTAATGAAAGAAAAACATTGTTTCTGGAAGGTTGCTTTGATTACAGATGACTGCAAAACCATTAGAGCTGGCACAGAATGAATGCAGGATGTTGACATGAAATTGATATTGCCTGTCTGCAGCACTAATCACTCAAGAAGTTCAGATGCTGACGATCATAAGTACCCAACACCTGCCATGTTTTACATAGGAAAATAAAGCCATGTCTTTATTAATTTATGGGCTTCCTGAATTAGGATCCTGCAATGCAGATATTACACACGTGTTCCACAAAGAGCCACTTTGAATTCATTTTCAGAGGTGCAGTTTGGGATCAACAGGATATTAAGACAGAAACAATGTGTTTAAACAGCAGCAGGGCGCACAGCACAACTGGGGCCCACATTAATCACGTCTTATTGCCATGGTTATCTACGTATAGCAGCTTGGGCTCATGCCAGGTACCCTCATTGAAGGCATGAAACAGATAAAGTAGTATTTAATTAACTAGGAGGGAGCAGAGCACAAAGACCCATCTCTCTTAGCAACTGGCTCCTCAGCTTCTGCTAGGGACTGGATCGATAGTAGTGAATGGCGGGCAGATTGATAGTTGCATATCGGGATATTGTTTTTGATGATATATCGTATAGTTCTGACTATCGCAATAGTTTGGTGCAGGTACAGCCTGCATCAGGATGGCAATATTTTTCCTTCATAGCTTGTTCTCCATTTACTTTTTTAAAATAGGGAGCCAGTTTGTTTTCAGCAAATTCCATGACTGATCAAAACTTTTTTTTTCATGGCTCTCTCTTGTCCCTCTGCAGCAGACATATGGTGAGATCATGGATTATTCTGTACTTCATCTCCTAGCCTCCTAGGTCTTTTGAGCTTTTAGATTTCAAATTGAAACTGTCATCTTGTTTCCAGTAATGTGACTGAAAATAGAATTCCAATCAATTTAGTCTTGAGACATTGACTAGTGGCGGTAAGAGCCCTTCAGCATTAAGGTTTTCACAAGGTTCTCTTCACTGTTGGGCTGTGTCAGTCAGTACATATGAAGTGTACTGTGTATGGTTGGCAGAAATCACATGGCCCAATCCATTGTTTGCCATACTCTTCCAGTTCCTGGAACTGCGCAGGACCAGTCTGTCATTGCCTTTGGTCATAAAACAGTCAACGTTCCCATTGTTTATCCATCGTTTTCTTTACTATATGATGAAGGGGATGTCGATTTTTTTTCAGGGTCTGACTAAACACTCTGGTTCTAGTTGTTCAGGAGGCTGTATCTCCCCAGTCTCTGTGTTTTGCTGACGTGAAGAAAGGGGTGCAGGAAGAGGGAGGTCTACCACAGGGCTGTAGACAGCTGGGACCGGTCATTGACGGGTAGAGAGGGACCCTTATTTTAGAGGACACTGCATTTCCTGTCTGTCACAATAATGCATTATGAGCTCCACTTCCTGTTTCTCAGGCCTGAGAGGAAGGAACAGGGCGCTTGTCACACGATATTCATGGCTTCCTACCAGAAGGACAGTCGACTACACCTTGAACATCGCAGCAGGATGTGCATGGTTATTTTTAGTGTCGGAAAGGTAGGACACAGACAAACACAATCTTCAGAAATTCCAGCTGTGTTCGTTCATTGGTTACTAGAAACTTGTTTCCATGTTGTGGCTCTTCTCCGGAGGAACGTGAAGGTCTACTGTTTGCTCATGGTGTCTACATGTGCGTCAGACGCAATTCCTTCCACAGTTAAATAAACAACAATACAATTAATAAACTCCTTCGTTCAGTTACTGGATGCTTTATCTGTACTATAAACTTAATACCCAACCTTCAAAACCGCTCATCTTAATTACATGGGAATTGATTATATATTCAACAGAATGGTGAGATTGTTCCTATCTATACTTGGGGACTATTATTGATATACAATATTTCCATAAGAACACATCCACTACAGACTAGAGGTTGACCGATTAAATCGGGCCGATTTCAGGTTTCATAATCGGAAAACGGTATTTTTGGATGCCGATTTGCCGTTTTTTTCCCTTTTCGTTCCTCCACACCTTTTATTTAACTAGGCAAGTCAGTTAAGAACACATTCTTATTTTCCATGAAGGCCTAGGAACGGTGGGTTAACTGCCTTGTTCAGGGGCAAAGCGACAGATTTGTACCTTGTCAGCTCAGGGATTCAATCTTGCACGTTTATGGTTAACTAGTCCAATGCTCGAACCACCTGCCTCACGAGGAGCCTGCCTGTTACGCGAATGCAGTAAGAAGCCTAGGCACGTTGCTAGCTAGCATTAAACGTATCTTATAAAAATCTATCATAATCACTAGTTATAACTACACATGGTTGATGATATTACTAGTTTATCTAGCGTGTCCTTAACCTGCATATTTAGCTTAAAGATATCCAGGTTAGCAGGCAATATTAACCAGGTGAAATTGTGTCACTTCTCTTGCGTTCATTGCATGCAGAGTCAGGGTTTATGCAACAGTTTGGGCTGCCTGGCTCATTCTGAACTAATTTGCCAGAATTGTACGTAATTATGACATAACATTTGAAGGTTGTGCAATGTAACCGCAATATTTATACTTAGGGATGCCACCCGTTAGATAAAATACGGAACGGTTCCGTATTTCACTGAAATAATGTTTTCGAAATGATAGTTTCTGCATTCGACCATATTAATGACCTACGGCTCGTATTTCTGTGTTTTATGATATAATTAAGTCTGATTTGATAGAGCAGTCTGAGCGGTGGTAGGCACCAGCAGGCTCGTAAGCATTCATTCAAACAGCACTTTCGTGCGTTTTGCCAGCAGCTCTTCGCAATGCTTCAAGCATTGCGCTGTTTATGACTTCAAGCCTATCAACTCCCGAGATTAGGCTGGTGTAACCGATGTGAAATGGCTAGCTAGTTGCGGGGTGCGCGCTAATAGCGTTTCAAACGTCACTCGCTCAGACTTGGAGTAGTTGTTCCCCTTGCTGTGCATGGGTAACGCTGCTTCGAGGGTGGCTGTTGTCGATGTGTTCCTGGTTCGAGCCCGTAGCGGCGAGGAGAGGGATGGAAGCTATACTGTTACACTGGCAATACTAAAGTGCCTCTCTATATCTTATAGAGAGAAAGTACTATAATTCCTATAACTACAACCTAAAACTTCTTACCTGGGAATATTGAAGACTCATGTTAAAAGGAACCACCAGCTTTCATATGTTCTGAGCAAGGAACTTTATTTGAGGCTAAATTGATTTTATTGATGTATTATATTAAATTAAAATAAGTGTTCATTCAGTATTGTTGTAATTGTCATTATTACAAATAAATAAAAAAATTGGCAGATTAATCGGTATCGGCTTATTTTTGGTCCTCCGATAATCGGTATCGGCATTGAAAAATCATAATCGGTCGACCTCTACTACAGACATTCACGATTGTATTCACCGACTCAGGCAGGTTCATTGGATGAATGCCTCTGATCACAGAGGCATCGTGACACGACACACAACAGCATTATTCATTGTCGGGGCTTGTATTATCCCCTTTGTCACAGGACCCAAAACAACGGTTGTAACCCACTACTTTCTACTATGTTACCGCTGTCCTATTTAAAATGGGTCAATGTTCCTAGGAAACCACCATCCCTCCTGACTATTGTTAGGTTACAGATTGGTTCATAATTAATAGGACTTCATGAATTATTAACCATAGAGGGGGGGAATTCATTGTCCCACCCTCTCCTTTTCTGCTCCTCTTTCTAGAATTATCATTCAGTTTGTTGGTTTGCACCAGCACATCTTGGCCAAAACCATCATTAATATTCACACTTGAGTTGAGCGCTCGCCTGGGCAAGCGCTTATCTTGCCCACAGCTTGCCGGTCATTAAGCAGATTGAGCAGAAAGGAGAGGAGCAGAGAGTGGTGTCCGGGTCATTGACTTGATCATCTCTCCCCCTGTGTGTGTGCACTCTTCACATCTGCCCCCCCCCCCCCCCCCTGATCATCAGGCCTGGGTGGTTGTGGCTCCACAAGTGAACACTTCTCTGCCGTTAGGTGTGATGACTGGCATAAGGTGTCAGCGAGAGCTTTGCTGTTGGCAGCCATCATCTCTCCCCTGGGTGTCTGTGGTTTTGCCTGAGTAGCAGAGTCAGTCAGAGGTGGGTGATTTAATTGCCCTGTAGTGTTGGGGAGTTTTGATTAGTCAGTCTTACCTGAGCACTGAGGCAGGTAGGCGGGTTGAGCATTAGCTGCCACTTCTGGTCAAATGTGAAAACAATAGAACTAATAATCTGTACTTTATTATCCTTGTCCACAGGGTCAAACACATCAATCATCAGGTTCTACAGTATTTCACACCTTCCATCTGCTTGTATAATACATTACTCTGTTATCATAAGATCCCTTTCATTCATCCTACATATATAGTCCCTCTTTTGCTCCCCTTTTCGCTCTCTCTAGAGTTACACGATTAGCTCCCATTGTGCAGCACTGGTCATATTCAACAGAGGAATGAATAGTTAATGTGAGAACAGCCAAGCTTCACAGATGGCCACTCAGGTAGGGCAAAACTGAAAACACTGCATTAATATTGCAGTGTGCTCTACTGAAGATTAGCTAAGGTATCCCTGTGGTCACTAGTCAGGCTCCACCAGGACATGAGGAGAGCTGTGACCAAACCTAATGATCAGCCTTCAGATGTAAGGGCCTTTGCGTTTAAAGGCCCTATACTAAATACTGATTGTACATCATGCCTAAGTTCTTGAATGTGTAATATCTGCACAGGCTTTTCTGCAGTGATCTCTCCCTCTCCTCTCCTGTGTACACAGGGAGGCAGCAGGCTGGAGACTAAGCTGTCTGGGGCCTTTGGCGGACTCTCTCTCTCCACCAGAAGCCCGTGCCATATTGTGACCTTCAGCCAGAGGAGACTGAATCATCGACAGTGGGAACAGATTGAGTGAGCAGATGAGCCGTGTGTAGCCGGGCAGAGGGCAGGCCTGCGGAATAGTACTCAAAATACCCTTGTGCCAATCTGTACAACTGGCATCAAATGGACTGTTTCGCACCCAGGCCTTTAACCCCCTAAGGTTGATGTCTGCGCCCCCATGAAAATCTAATTAGTATAATACAAAAAATCCCAATAAAAATCTGTCAGTTTAAGCTAGAGATATGTTTTGTTGCATTGGATGTGTCTCAATCCACCATATCCGCCTATGTCGCACTTCCGCATCTCCAGTGAAAGATAACAGATCTAGTGGTGTTTGTCAGTCCATGAGACATCACTACAAATCTGTCTTCTCACAAAACCGTCTATAGCATCTGAACGCTTTGACCTACAAACATGGTGTTCTCCGTTTTGCTCCACAAGTGTCAGGAGCCTCGTCTGAAGTCGGTACAGCTGATCTGCCAGCTTCTGTCTGTAGCGTCCGAACCGTTTGGGCTACACACTAAAATGACCCCTCTGTGCGTGAGACTCTCACAAACATTTGCTCTAGGATGCCCACAGGCCTCACAAAAATATGAAAATATGAATGGAAGTACAGTACCAGTCAAAAGTTTGGACCTACCTACTCATTCTAGGGTTTTTCTTTATTTTTACTATTTTCCACATTGAAGAATAATAGTGAAGACACTAGACTATGATATGACACGTATGGAATCATGTAGAAACCAAATAAAGTGTTAAATCAAAATATTTTATATTTGTGATTCTTCAAAGTAGCTACCCTTTGCCTTGACAGCTTTTGGCACAATTGGCACTCTCTCAACCAGCTTCATGAGGTAGTCACCTGGAATGTATTTCAATTAACAGGTGTGCCTTTGAAGAATCTAAAATATTAAATATATTTTGATTTGTTTAACACTTTTTTGGTTACTACATGATTTGATATGTTTTATTTAATAGTTTGTCTCACACTATTATTCTACAATGTAGAACATAGTTCAAATGAGGAAAAACCCTTGAATGAGTAAGTGTGTCCAAACTTTTGACTGGTACTGTATATATCAGGGGTTGGCAACTCCAGTCTTCGAGGGCCTGATTGGTGTCACACTTTTTCTCCATCCCTAGCAAACACAGCTGATTAATCAAATTGCATTCTAAACTGAAGATCATGATTAGGTGATTATTGGAGTCAGGTGTGTTAACTGGGGCTGGGGCAAAACTGACACCAATCAGGCCCTGGAGGACTGGATTTGCCCCCCCCTGGCATATATCAAGACTGTTTAATGCCAAAAATATGGGTTTCTTTCTTATATAGGAAAGACACTTCAGAATAGACTTTTATTTTATTTATTTTTGGGACTGTTGTTCAATGTAGTGAATCTGTTATTCAATGTGTTTGTATGGGCTAATAGCAGTAAGACCCCAAAAAATGTTTCATCAATGTGTTTTTTTGATACTTCAAGGGGTCTTAAAATTCTAAATAAAATCGCTAAATGATCCTTGGTATGACAATGGCCATGTTCTGTTATAATCTCCACCCGGCACAGCCAGAAGAGGACTGGCCACCCCTCATAGCCTGGTTCCTCTCTAGGTTTGGGCCTTTCTAGGGAGTGTTTCCTAGCCACCGTGCTTCTACACCTGCATTGCTTGCTGTTTGGGGTTTTAGGCTGGGTTTCTGTACATCACTTTGACATCAGCTGATGTAAGACGGGCTTTATAAATACATTTGATTGATTGGTTATGACCTTCTTAAAATTCCATATAGCTTAGTAACCCTGCAACCCAATTGAACACTTATGGGAGATTCTGGAGCGGTGCTTGAGACAGCGTTCTCTACCACCATCAACAAATGATGGAATTTCTCGTGGAAGAATGGTGTTGCTTGCATCCCTCCAATAGAGTTCCAGACACTTGTAGATTCTATACCAAGACGCATGGAAGCTGTTCTGATGGCTTGTGGTGACCCAGTGTGGTATAAAGACATTTTATCACTTTATGTTGGTGTTTCCTTTATTTTGGCAGTTACCTGTATGTACATGGGGAGAGGTGGCTCTTGCCTTAGGGGGTGTGACAGGACCAGAGAGAGGAACCAACCATGTCTGTCAGCCTGTCTGCTATGTAGGGCTGGAGCGTTTCACTTGACCTTGATGATGGACCCCATGGCATGGCACCAGGAAACTCTACGCCCAACACTGGAGGACAAGTGGTAGCCTTCCCATCCCAACCTGAGCCCAGGGTAGAGGCCAGGGACACAGTGGGATGTCAATGCCAGCTGAACGTTTCTGATGCATTTTGGACTTGAGTTTACCAACTGCTGACTAACTGGCCTCATTGCAGTCCCTTTGGTTCAAAGCCTTGTTCTAAACCAGGGGGATAATGACCAAACAAATAGAACATTAATTATTCACAAATATGAACATGGTCATGTGTCAAAGAGATCCATGATAATGAATGGAACCTCTTCTTGATGTTCCACAGATAAGATATCTACTGTATCTCCAATTGTACAGCAGACACTGACAGCACAATAGAATGTGCCCGTGCAGAATTTTCTAAACATCAATGAAGATGCAAAGGCACATTACTCAGTGAGGTTTCTTGCCTTGCTGGCTCTAGGAATCTCATAGGCTTTAGCGGCTTTGAGGAAAGAGCGTGCTGGTCAATAGAAGAACATTTGTTTATTCACCAGAATTTCTGGTAATTAGTCATCTGTATATTGGCACCATCATCTGTCACAAATGTTTTTGATAAAAAAAAGGTGGGAGATTGTGGAGGACGGTTGATTATAGCCACAGGGAAAGCTTGGGGAGGAAGAAGGCTCCCTGTGGCTGGCTGAATTAGTGCCTGCTGGTTTGGCCTGGCAGCTGTGCTCTGTTCCTGGCACACTGACAGCCTGCTTGGCAGGATGATGCCAGTCTGCAGGTTGGCCCTGACAACATATCTGGGAGGTGCCAATGCCAGGCCCACCAAACTCAAACTCCTCCAGTCCCTCCATCAGGCTTTGTCTCCAAACCTACTCACCATTCTCTCTACTTGTTTTGGGAATATTATTGGATTAGTGGTGGATTAAGTTTGGCAATTAAAAGGGCAAAATTGATTGATCTCATGTGGGACATTTGTAAATGCCACTTTAAGCCTAGCTGACATTCAGCAGTAATGAAAAATGTCACCATACAGTATTCTTCACACCGCATGAATTTGTTCCTAGACAGTCTGGTGCTAAGACATGACAATAAGTTATGCTCCATCAGTCACATCACGTACAGCTGAACATACATGTCCTTATGATTCAATTCAATTACGTTGAATTCAAATACATTTTAGATGCTCTCGTTTGTTAGGATTTCTTAACAAAAGCGCTAAATGGGAAATGAAATGTTACACAGAAAGGAATGCCATCTGTTTTAACACTAGCATTACAACCGATGTACCTACTGTTTCATTAGAGAGAAATGAAAGGATGGAAAATTATCCTTTTAGGATTAAAGATTGGCAGGATGAAAGTATTTGTACAGAGTAGCCTAATATGGTCTAATGGTTCAGCGGAAAACACTAATCAGTCATTTTGATAGAGCCTTATTGGTGTTAGTTGACACTTAACAAATGTAATTCATCAGGGATAGTTTGTTGCGCTTCTGTAGTTGCTGTGAAATAATGTTTTCCTTGTCGTTGTGATGCACAAACACGCAACAAAGTTACTGTGTACAGTAGTGACACAAGTGACTTCCTGTGTCCGCTGACTGGCCCCTAGAGGTGTCTGATTGAGTCTTTGACCCTCTGCGTGTAAAAGGTGTCAGCCGTGGGGTTTGAGTGGGCCTGGCAGACAGGCAGGTTGGCTTGCTGTACTGTTGGCCCAGATGCAGGAGCTCCTGTCCAGGGATGGCACTGAGGTATCAGCAGGGCACAAACGCACCAGCTGCTATCTCCCTGTCACAGACAGCTGTGTCTGAATATTCATAAAAAGCGCAGATTAATGTGTGTTTGTTTGGCCCCACCTGGTGTGCTTTCAAACAGGCCTGCGGACGCTGTGTGTGGCTGCCCAGTACGAGAGCAGACAGCCATAGTACACCACATACTGCACGGGCACCGTACCCGTGGATTTCTTCAGATCCACCCATAACACGAGTAAGACAGAGGGACAGCTACTGTGGTGGAGGAATAACCAGGATAAAACCTTGAACAAACAAGTACCAGTGTCCAATTGTCCATAACAAGCACTGGCACAGTTAGAGTGGAAGTTCATCAGCTGAAAGCTACAGTTGAAGTCGGAAGTTTACATACACTTAGGTTGGAGTCATTCAAATTTGTTTTTCAACCACTCCACAAATTTCTTGTTAACAAACTATAGTTTTGGCAAGTCGGTTAGGACATCTACTTTGTGCATGACACAAGTCAGAAGTCAGAAGTTTACATACACTAAGTTGACTGCCGTTAGCTTAGAAAATTCAGCTTGGAAAATTCCAGAAAATTATGTTGTGGCTTTAGAAGCTTCTGATAGGCTAATTGACATAATTTGAGGTGTACCTGTTCTGACCTTAGTTCGTTCTGACCTTAGTTCTGACCTTCTGACCTTAGTTCCTTTGTTTTTGTCTCTGTTTTAGTATGGTCAGGGCGTGAGTTGGGGTGGGCAGTCTATGTTTGTTTTTGTATGTTGGTTTTTGAGTTCGGCCTAGTATGGTTCTCAATCCGAGGCAGCTGTCAATTGTTGTCCCTGATTGAGAATCATACTTAGGTAGCCTGGGTTTCACTTTTGGTTTGTGGGTGTTTGTTTCCGTGTGAGTGTTTGGGCCACACGGTACTGTTTCGTTTTGGTCACATCGTTTATTGTTTTGTTCCAGTGTTCAGTTTGTTTATTAAAAAGACATGAACACTTACCACGCTGCACCTTGGTCCTCCTCTCTATCTCCAGACGACATCCGTTACAAGACCTCCACAAGTCTGGTTCATCCTTGGGAATAATTTTCAAACACTTGAAGGTACCACATTCATATGTACAAGCAATAGTACACCATGGGACCACACAACCGTCATACCACTCAGGAAGGAGACGCCTTCTGTCTCCTAGAGAGGAACGTACTTTGGTGTGAAAGGTGCAAATCAATCCCAGAACAGCAAAGGACCTTGTGTAGATGCTGGAGGAAACAGGTACAAAAGTACAGTGCCTTGCGAAAGTATTCGGCCCCCTTGAACTTTGCGACCTTTTGCCACATTTCAGGCTTCAAACATAAAGATATAAAACTGTATTTTATTGTGAAGAATCAACAACAAGTGGGACACAATCATGAAGTGGAACGACATTTATTGGATATTTCAAACTTTTTTAACAAATCAAAAACTGACAAATTGGGCGTGCAAAATTATTCAGCCCCTTTACTTTCAGTGCAGCAAACTCTCTCCAGAAGTTCAGTGAGGAGCTCTGAATGATCCAATGTTGACCTAAATGACTAATGATGATAAATACAATCCACCTGTGTGTAATCAAGTCTCCGTATAAATGCACCTGCACTGTGATAGTCTCAGAGGTCCGTTAAAAGCGCAGAGAGCATCATGAAGAACAAGGAACACACCAGGCAGGTCCGAGATACTGTTGTGAAGAAGTTTAAAGCCGGATTTGGATACAAAAAGATTTCCCAAGCTTTAAACATCCCAAGGAGCACTGTGCAAGCGATAATATTGAAATGGAAGGAGTATCAGACCACTGCAAATCTACCAAGACCTGGCCGTCCCTCTAAACTTTCAGCTCATACAAGGAGAAGACTGATCAGAGATGCAGCCAAGAGGCACATGATCACTCTGGATGAACTGCAGAGATCTACAGCTGAGGTGGGAGACTCTGTCCATAGGACAACAATCAGTCCTTTATGGAAGAGTGGCAAGAAGAAAGCCATTTCTTAAAGATATCCATAAAAAGTGTCGTTTAAAGTTTGCCACAAGCCACCTGGGAGACACACCAAACATGTGGAAGAAGGTGCTCTGGTCAGATGAAACCAAAATTGAACTTCTTGGCAACAATGCAAAACGTTATGTTTGGCGTAAAAGCAACACAGCTAAACACACCATCCCCACTGTCAAACATGGTGGTGGCAGCATCATGGTTTGGGCCTGCTTTTCTTCAGCAGGGACAGGGAAGATGCTTAAAATTGATGGGAAGATGGATGGAGCCAAATACAGGACCATTCTGGAAGAAAACCTGATGGAGTCTGCAAAAGACCTGAGACTGGGACGGAGATTTGTCGTCCAACAAGACAATGATCCAAAACATAAAGCAAAATCTACAATGGAATGGTTCAAAAATAAACATATCCAGGTGTTAGAATGGCCAAGTCAAAGTCCAGACCTGAATCCAATCGAGAATCTGTGGAAAGAACTGAAAACTGCTGTTCACAAATGCTCTCCATCCAACCTCACTGAGCTCGAGCTGTTTTGCAAGGAGGAATGGGAAAAAATGTCAGTCTCTCGATGTGCAAAACTGATAGAGACATACCCCAAGCGAATTACAGCTGTAATCGCAGCAAAAGGTGGCGTTACAAAGTATTAACTTAAGGGGGCTGAATAATTTTGCACGCTCAATTTGTCAGTTTTTGATTTGTTAAAAAAGTTTTAAATATCCAATAAATGTCGTTCCACTTCATGATTGTGTCCCACTTGTTGTTGATTCTTCACAAAAAAAATACAGTTTTATATCTTTATGTTTGAAGCCTGAAATGTGGCAAAAGGTCGCAAAGTTCAAGGGGGCCGAATACTTTCGCAAGGCACTGTATCTATATCCACAGTAAAACGAGTCCTATATCGACATAACCTGAAAGGCCGCTCAGCAAGGAATAAGCCACTGCTCCAAAACTGCATAAAAAATCCAGACTACGGTTTGCATCTGCACATGGGGACAAAGATGGTACTTTTTGGAGAAATGTCATCTGGTCTGATGAAACAAAAATAGAACTGTTTGGCCATAATGACCATCATTATGTTCGGAGGAAAAAGGGGGAGGCTTGCAAGCCGAAGAACACCATCCCAACCGTGAAGCACGGGGTGGCAGCATCATGTTGTGGGGGTGCTTTGCTGCAGGAGGGACTGGTGCACTTCACAAAATAGATGGCATCATGAGGTAGGAAAATGTTGTGGATATATTGAAGCAACATCTCAAGACTTGGTCGCAAAGGGGTCTTCCAAATGGACAATGACCCCAAGCATACTTCCAAAGTTGTGGCAAAATGGCTTAAGGACAACAAAATCAAGGTATTGGAGTGGCCATCACAAAGCCCTGACCTCAATCCCATCAAATTTGTGGGCAGAACTGAAAAGGTGTGTGTGAGTAAGAAGGCCTATAAACCTGACTCAGTTACACCAGCTCTGTCAGGAGGAATGGGTCAAAATTCACCCAACTTATTGTGGGAAGCTTGTGGAAGGTTACCCAAAACTTTTGACCCAAGTTCAACAATTTAAAGGCTTTACTACCAAATACTAATTGAGTGTATTTAAACTTTTGACCCACTGGGAATGTGATGAAATAAATAAAAGCTGAAATAAATAATTATCTCTACTATTATTCTGACATTTCACGTTCTTAAAATAAGGTGGTGATCCTAACTGACGCAAGATAGGGAATTTTTGCCAAGATTAAATGTCAGTAATTGTGTAAAACTGATTTTAAGTGTATTTGGCTAAGGTGTATGTAAACTTCTGACTTCAACTGTACACACAGTAACCCATATCCACCCAGTATTCCACTGAAGGCCAGTTCTGAAGCTGAACAATACATTCCAAGCCCGGGCTTCCCATTAGCTGTGTAAATGTTACTGCCCATTCCAGGCCTGGCGAAGAGCAGTTGTCCATCCTTTTGCCTGTCATGGCTGGTCCAGTGACACTGATGGCTGTGACCATGTGCTGTCCTACTCTCTCCTCTGATGCCATTCAATCTGTGTGAGTAGTAGATGAGCCATTGAGAGACTCCCTGGCTCTCACAGTCACACATACAATCCCCCTAGTAGTCGCTTTACCAACCTTGGCTCCCTTTCGGATAAAGAGCTCCTGTGATGGAGGGAGATAGGGGGTATTTTGTAAAGCAATCTACTTGCCAATGGTTATGAATGTGGTGAATGTGACTTGGGCTAGGGAGGATTTTGAGGTGGGGTTTTTGTCTGAAAAGAGCAGATGGTCTTTAGTTTCCTGCCTCAACAAGTTGAATGAACCAGCAAGCACACCAAGGCAGATTTGTGAGTAAACTGTTTTACCTACACTGTTTTTCCATGGGGATGGCAAAATGGCTTCTAACTGCTTGGGGACACAATGGCTGAGGATAATGAGAGCAAAGTGTTTTGGTACTGCTAGTATAATGAGGATGAAGTGGCCAGGCTAATTATTGCAGCCATCTGATGTCGCTAGGGCCCAACTGCATCTGCAGTCGACAACATACAGTCCATGCTGCTTGTTAAACGACTTCTGGATAGGACCCTTATTCTCAATTTTTGTCTAAAATGACATACCCAAATCTAACTGCCTGTAGCTCAGGACCTGAAGCAAGGATATACATATTCTTGATAGTATTTGAAAGGAAACACTTTGAAATGTGTGGAGATGTGAAATTAATGTAGGAGAATATAGCACAATAGATCTGGTAAAAGATTTTACATTTTTTTACATTTGTATTATCTTTGAAATGCAAAGACTGGCCATACATTGAGATAGGAAGCTGCCCACAACAGGGCAACCGTGTGTGTGTCCAAAGTTTCAGACGGATACATTCAAGAATGAGAGAGCCACATAATATTTAATATGAAGTCTCACAAGTGTCCCTCACTAGTTTCCCCAAATGTACCCAAGTGGCCGAATTGGGGTCAATTGATCCATTTTCAAGTATATAACTATAGAAAGCATCAAAAATGCTATGGTAAAAAATATTAAAGTTTACACACAAAGATGAAGGGGGCTATACTTTCCAGTCATGTCCAGCTCAGGTCCTGGCTACCTTTTAGGTCGAAATGTTGGTGGAAGTGGCTCCACATCATCCTCTCTAGCACAATGTGCCAACTGTCCTCTCCCTCGGTGGTAGTTGCCACTAGTGCACTGGCCCTCCTCCGCTTGTGGGCTGGCCTCTTCACACTTCTAGATGGCCGGGCGGAGGTGGGTGTGGAGCCAGATACTGCAGCAGGGGTCATACTGGAGGATCCAGTTCCTACGTTTGAATGAGTGGGGGCTGGAGGACTTGAATATGGTCTCTTTTGAGTTGTTTCCCAGAGGTCATCTCTACAACTATTGAGATATTTTTATTAAAAAAAAATTTAAAAATCAGTTAGAACTCAAGCTTACTTATTTTATTTAACCTTTATTTTAGCTGTGGGTGAGCCCTGCATCAATACATATCTATAAACATATACACTGCTCACAAAAATAAAGGGAACACTAAAATAACACATCCTAGATCTGAATGAATGAAATATTTTTATTAAATACTTTTTTCTTTACATAGTTGAATGTGCTGACAACAGAATCACACAAAAATGATCAATGGAAATCAAATGTATCAACCCATGGAGGTCTGGATTTGGAGTCACACTCAAAATTAAAGTGGAAAACCACACTACAGGCTGATCCAACTTTGATGTAATGTCCTTAAAACAAATCAAAATGAGGCTCAGTAGTGTGTGTGGCCTCCACGTGCCTGTATGACCTCCCTACAATGCCTGGGCATGCTCCTGATGAGGTGGTGGATGCTCACCTGAGGGATCTCCTCCCAGACCTGGACTAAAGCATCCGCCAACTCCTGGACAGTCTGTGGTGCAGCGTTGGTGGATGGAGCGAGACATGATGTCCCAGATGTGCTGAATTGGATTCAGGTCTGGGGAACGGTATATTGGGGAACGGTATATTCAATATATTGAAGCAACATTTCAAGCAAGTCATCAGTTAAAGCTTGGTCACAAATGGGTCTTCCAAATGCACAATGACCCCAAGCATAATTCCAAAGTTGTGGCAAAATGGCTTAAGGACAACAAAGTCAAGGTATTGGAGTGGCCATCACAAAGCCCTGACCTCAATCGTATAGATAATTTGTGGGCAGAACTGAAAAAGCATGTGCGAGCAATGAGCCCTACAAACCTGACTCAGTTACACCAGCTCTGTCAGGAGCAATGGGCCAACATTCACTTCACTTCAACAATTTAATGGCAATGCTACCAAATACTAATTGAGTGTATGTAAACTTCTGACCCATTGGGGATGTGATGAAAGAAATTAAAGCTGAAATGAATCATTCTCTCTACTATTATTCTGAAATTTCATTCTTAAAATAAAGTGGTGATCCTAACTGATTTAAGACAGGGAATTTTTACTAGGATTAAATGTCAGGAATTGTGAAAACTGAGTTTAAATGTATTTGGCTAAGGTGTATGTAAATTTCAGACTTCAACTGTATATAGAGAGAACATTGAACAGAACAAGGCACATTTTGACAAAAATACAGAACCTCTTGATTCTGAAAGTAATGTACAGGTTTCTTGAAAAATAAACGAATGATATTACCATATTTGAAGACAGTAACTCTTTATATTACTCTGTTACTCATACAAGTAATATATTTCTGTAATATATCACTGGTCCCGAATGATTCTGTTGCAATTAATCTATTTTTCCACATTACAACTTGGAGATGGAACTATGTGTTGTGCATTGTTTTGGTATACCTGGCATCCTCATTGCTTAAATGGCAAATGTGAGAAAGTACAGGCATAAATATACTATATATATTTCTGATATTCTGAGATTATAGCAACCATGTTCTGGGTATGTTTCTATCAGAAGCAACACTACCACTTGGACCGGAAACAAATTAGGAATGATAGAGACAGAAATGCAACGACGAAAGGTGTTGTGATTCCTTATCAGAGACATGTTTTTTCTACATGGTATATGTGATGTGGATTTCAAAAAGGCGATGCTCAGCTATCTAGAATTCTACTGATTGCCGTCATTCAATGAGAAATTAATTTCAATTGTATAAGATAGGTGTATTGTAAGTGTTGCCAAATAATGACATTGACTGAGTGTACAAAACATTAGGAACAACTCCCTAATATTGAGTTTCACCCCCTTTTGCCCTCAGAACAACCTACATTTGTCAGGGCATGGACTCTACAAGCTGCCGAAAGTGTTCCACAGAGATGCTGGCCCATTTTGACTCCAATGCTTCCCACAGTTGTGTCAAGTTGGCTGGATGTCATCTGTGTGGTGGCCCATTCTTGATACAAAAGGGAAACTGTTGAGCGTGAAAAAGCCAGCAGCGTTGCAGTTCTGGACACACTCAAACCAGTGCATCTGGCACCTAATACCATACCTCATTCAAAGGCACTTAAATCATTTGTCTTGCCCATTCACCCTCTGAACAGCACAGATGGTGAATGTTATGAACAAATTCTTATTTACAATGACGGCCTACTTGTAAAGCCCACCCAGCCAACCCTCCCCTAACCCAGATGATGCTTGTCCAATTGTGCACCTCCTAATCACAGCCAGTTGTGATACAGCCTGGGATTGAACTCAGGACTATAGTGATGCCTTTAGCACTGTGATGCAATGCCTTAGACCGCTGCGCCACTTAGGAGGCCACAAACCATGTCTTGATTGTCTCAAGGCTTAAAACGACTTCTTTAACCTGTCTTCTCCATTTCATCTACACTGATTGAAGTGGATTTTACAAGTGACATCAATGAGGGATCATAGCTTTCACCTGGATTCACCTGGTCAGTCTATGTCATGGAAAGAGCAGAGTGTAATGTTTTGTACACTCAGTGTATTTGATCCCTGTGCACTAAACCTTTTTTGTGTTTTTACAGTCTGTTTGGTTTACTTGATGTTCTGACAGTTCCCAAGCTCCAAGGTTTTCTTTTATTACTTACTGTACACACTCTACGTACAATTAATGCATCTTTGTTAGAGCTCTGTTGTAGTCCTCCACAGGAAGGTTCACTGGGAATCCTACTCTGACTGCATATGAAAGGGAACATGCCCTATGTCCAGAGCTGTTTAGTTAGATGTGTGTAAAGAGTTTTCTGTCATCAAGCACCTATGCCTTACGCATCAGAATTAATATTGACTTAGTTGTTTGTTCTCAATCAAATGTTATCTGCTCTAGGATTGACCTCATAAGAGCTAGTTGGTGTGCATACACACGTATACAGTGCAGGTCGTGGGCCTTTGTTAAGTACAATATGCTTCAACTCGAACCCCATCATGCATTAAGCCTAGCAAATGCAATACACTGCTGACGAAATGTAACACGGCAGATTTTCACAGTCAATTAGAGTCCCTGTCCAATAGGCAGACTTCATGCTGAGTTTGCTATCATTCAGGCTGTATGTTGGTGCTTTCTCAGCCGCACATTAAGACAACAGGAGCAGTCTGACTCTCACCTGATAAATGCTCTCTATGGGACATCTCTGTGGGACGTCAGTGGAGAGGCAGAGATGGGTTAGCTGCGACCCAGGGTGTTTGTGTAACGAGGCCTACATGAAACTGAGCGGTCTCTGATGAGGGGTGGGTGGAGGGAGCTAGGCTTCATGATGATAAATGGCTCCTCGCAGGGCCTCTGTGACTGGAGGACTGATGCATTTGCACCACTTTGGAGACCCTGGCCCAGAGTTCACTCAATGACAAGGTTGAAGGCTACGGTGTGTTATTCTTAGATTATCCACCTTTCCCTCTAGGGCACTTTACCATGTCTCTACCCGCCAAGCTACACCGTTGAGAACCACACATCCAAATAATTAGCTGTAAAGGCAGGGTGCCTACTCTTGTACTCAGCTACATTTCAATCCCTAAATGTGCATTGATGATGTTTTCGCACTAAATGTAACTATTTATTATGGCTGGAGTTACAATGTAAACCACACAGTGCTAATTCATCTTCCTGCAGGCCCAACTTTCTCACACACCCCAGGTGATTTATTGTCCCTAGTGATGAATGACATACAAATATACTGTCATTGTAGACCTAGCACATTGAACCCCTATCCCCTCCACCAGTCAGCCATGTAGTTCCCTTACCTAGGAGAAGCAGCTCTATGCAGTTCCACTTCCTCTTTCCTGACCTCTCTAGAGGAGGTGGACTGTGTTATGTAAGGCAGGCCTGGGAGAATTTTACCCAGGGAGGAAGCCATATCTGCACTGGTAGACTCTGTCTGCACTAAACTTACAGGGTTCTGCAACTGCAGGGGATCCTTGACTTTGGCAATGTCATTTACAAAAAAGCCTCCAACACTCTACTCAGTAAACTGGATGTAGTCTATCACAGTGCCATCTGTTTTGTCACCAAAGCCCCATATACTACCCACCACTGCGACCTGTATGCTCTCGTTGACTGGCCCTCGCTACATATCCGTCGCCAAACCCACTGGCTCCAGGTCATCTATAAGTCTTTGCTAGGTAAAGCCCCGCCTTATCTCAGCTCACTGGTCACCATAGCAACACCTGGTCATCCCCAAAGCCAACACTTCCTTTGGCCGTCTTTCCTTCCAGTTCTCTGCTGCCAATGACTGGAACGAATTGCAAAAATCGCTGAAGCTGGAGTCTCTAACCTCTCTAACTTTAAGCATCAGCTGTCTGAGAAGCTTAACGATCACTGTACCTGTACACAGCCAATCTGTAAATAGCACACCCGACTACCTCATCCCCCATATTATTTCTTACCCTCTTGCTCTTTTGCACCCCAGTATCTCTATTTGCACATCATCATCTGCACATCTATCACTCCAGTATTAATGCTAAATTGTAATTATTTTCTCCTCTAGGGCCTATTTATTGCTTTCTCTCCCTACTCTTCTACATTTGCACACACTGTACATACGTAGAAAAATCTTTCTTTCTTTTGTGTTATTGACTGTTTATGTGTAACTCTGTGTTGTTGTTTTTGTCGCACTGCTTTGCTTTATCTTGGCCAGGTCGCAGTTGTAAATGAGAACGTGTTCTCAACTGGCCTACCTGGTTAAATATAGGTGACATAAAAGATAAATCAAATAAATTAACAGGAGCTGAAAAGGGGGGTGTTCTAGAAGTCTCCTAGGAAGTCACAGAATTGCCTGTGCAGTGCAGTGTGTTTAGTGCACTGTTTTTATTTTACAATATTAATTCCCTAACCAAGACAGGTGCTTCCTGAGTCCTGCACTCTCAATCAGAGAGTGACTTTACTGTTTTTCTTCTCATCTTTTTTCTTCAGGTCACTTTGACACCAGGACTTCCCTCTGCCCTAACATACACCCACCATCAACAGAATGCATAATTAGCATAACGTCACCTTTGTGGGGGAAGAATGCATTTAGCTCAATCCAAATGTGGCAGTGTAATTTGGGTGCTGCACTGTGATGTCCTGGGAGTGTTTGTTAGAACAAACAAGCGTGAGCTGTGGGCAGAGCTGTGTGCTGCAGTTAAAACTCTGTATGATGTGTTGGTGCTGATAAGGCTCTGAGAGAACAGCAGTGCCTACCCTCTCACGGTAATTACAAACACAGAGCAATGCTCCAATTATGTAATCCCAGCTGTTGCGCACGGACTGCTCCACTCAAACACTCTTTCATCTGGTCAGGCTGGCTGGCCAGACCATGGCTAGTTCCACAGTGGTACATGCAGAACTGTACAACTGACATGGCATGGAACTAGTGTTTGTAGTCACTGTACTGCTTTTGCTCCCTCAATCATTACTATGTCATGGTGAGTCGCTTCTATGAGTTCCCCATATATAGTACACAGCAGTGAGAACGTGAATGCCCTACAGGTGTGTTAGCTCCTCAACATTAAACTCAAATAAAAAAAACTATAAAGGCTTTACTAGGGTTTCATAACTTTAATATCTCCAGTGCATTAAGATGTCCACGAAAAGTTAGACTTTGCCCTCTAAAAATGTTGTTTAGGGTAAATGTGTTTCTGTAGACACAACACAGTACTTGTGGTAACAAGTGTTCATTGGTCAGCTCGTGTCACTCTCTCCCCTACCTACCAACCAACCCCCCCCCCCCCCCCCAACGCCCCCTCGCCCTCACCCCATCCTCAGCCTTACCCCGAGCCTGGGAGCGGAATTCTGGGAACATTTTTCCATGTGAAATGCCGAGGTCCAGTGGAGGGGTGTGACGCCGCTGCATTGTTTCAGCAGCGAAAAGGAACCGCTTGTGATGAGGCCAATTCCTGTTGGTCCCAAAAAAAACAGCCACTTTCTCACACCGGCTTCCTTCCTCATTGGACAGCACAAAACAATCCCCGACTGTCCAACCGAGCAGAGAGAGAGAGAAAGAGAGGTGGAGGGATAGAGAGAGAGGTGGAGAGATAGAGTTGTTTGCTATCAGTTTGGGCAGACAGTTTATCAGTAGCTGAAAACACACAAAGCACCTCTGTAATCTATTGGATACACCTGATACTGACACCACAAAGGTAGAGGGGAATTAGCCTTTTATCAGTCAGCACAGACCCCAACAAACACAGTGTTCCATTATAGTGCTGCAAGCCACCCTAGTGACCAGCAGGCAGCGGCAAGCGGTTCTTATCTCTACTGGTGGTAGGAAAACACACCACATGATGTCAATGCTCAGAGGATTGTATAGCGATCACAATTTGCCTTCCAGAAATCTCACCCCTTCACCTCCAACCATCTGGCTGATGCACTTTGCTTTTCATAGTAACCCAATGTTTTCAACATTATCCTGCTGTTTAGAAAAGTTTACATCAATGATAGAAAGTTGGAAAAACAATAAGTGGATGCAGGTTATTGTTTGCCTGAGAACACTAGGAATTGGATTGTAATGTGCCCTTACACAGAGGAGGGTAGGCCTTCTCCTAGAAATTCTGGTGAGAGAGTGATAGAGGAGCTACAGATACGAGAGAGACAGAGAACGAGAGAGGTTGAACTGATTGAGAGTGCAGGACTCAGGAAGCACCTGTCTGTGTGGCGGCCTGTGCGTTTATCTGACCCCGCTCACATCAGGGGGTTTCCTTGTTTACGTTAGCCCCCCCTGCTCCCAGTGGCCCAGCCCTCATTGGCTGCCCTGGGCCACTCCTTTTCCCACCACATTCATTGATCTTAAGAGAGTTCTGCACTTCCCTGCTTCTCCTTTCCCACTGTACTGACTGTAGGGAGAAAGGTTTAGAGAGAGAGTAGAAGAGGTCTTATTTGAACCCCCTACACCTCCTCTCCACATCCCTTGGCTCTCTTTCCACTGGCTAATGGATCTCTGCTCATCTCCCAAAGCCCCACGCGACCTCTCGCCTCTGTCCTCAGAAAGTAAACACAATGGCCTTAAGGACGGCTTCCCTTTTCCACTTCTTCCCTATACTTTGGCTTAGTGAAAACAATCAATCAGACTGACTGATAGCCCTGATCTCTGTGTGCCTCCACTTGTCAGCTGTATTGCTCAACCCAGTTGCAGTGATTTAAACAGCAATGAGGCTTTGTGTCCCAAAAT
This sequence comes from Oncorhynchus mykiss, assembly GCF_057628025.1. Lineage (NCBI taxonomy): Eukaryota > Metazoa > Chordata > Actinopteri > Salmoniformes > Salmonidae > Oncorhynchus > Oncorhynchus mykiss. Next base: position 65,433,287 of record NC_143046.1, on the reverse strand, counting down.
CTGAATGGTTTCGTGGCAGTAGTAATACCATTGATGTCTGATGTCTATTTTCTCTCAATGAACAGTAGCACCATTTATGGGAAAGGTAATGGAATAGTATTTATAGAGCTGTTAGTCAGTGTTGTAGTCCCTTTAGTGTACTCGATGATGGCAAATTGCTGATTGTTGTCTCTCATGTAGATTACAGGTGCCGCTGGTAATTGGAAAAAGGATCAAGGGAATCAGGAGCCAATAATCATTAACTATGTAAAGGAACCTCTGCAGATGTGATACTGTGTGTATTTGTATAGTGCAGTTGAATATGTGCATATAAATGTGCATTGGGATTTCATGTGTCTCTTTTTGTGTGTGCATGCATTTTCTGTGTGTGTGTGTATGTGTGTGTGTGTGTGCGTGCGTGTGTGTGTGCATGTGAGAGAGCGAGAATACAGTATCTGTGAGTGTGCTTGCTTGCGAGGGTCCTGCTCTGCCCTACATGTCAGAGGAGATCTATTTATCCTGGCAGGGCCAGAGAGCCAGTGATGTCACGAGACCCGAGATGACGTTTGCTCGCAGCGCAGGGCCTGCATCCTCTGTACTGTACCTACTGTACCTTTCCTTATCCTGACCCCATTTAGGCTGTACTAGCTTTGTCAAATCTGAGGTCAGGCTGATAGACAGTTAAACTGTCCTTATGATTGGTCTACATTACAGCTGCTCACATAGCCCCTCTGTAGCCAGCACGGAACACAGCTGAGCATACTGTCATGAACAGACCCCCCCTCTCGGTCCCCTCAGCATGCACACTCCCACTCCCCCTAGCCCACCCCTCTCTCCCTCTTCCTCTATGTGGGGCGTTCCGTGGCCTTTCAGAGGCCCTGCTTTCCTTACTATCTTGTTATCTCAGCAAGTGTTTCCTGAGAGCACCACTCTCCTCTATGGGACATGGCATGGAGCTTGCGCTGTGTTACGTCCGAGGGGTGTTGTTCTCCCGCACTCTAAGCATTGTAAATGAGCTGGAAAGGATTCGTCAGACATGAGAATGGGGTTGAGGAGAGAGATAGAAAACAACATAGCCCTGATGTACCCCTGCCGTTGAACCGTACCTCTCAGATATGGTAATGGTACTCCCTAATTGCTGTAATTCAAGGCATTAAAGAAAAACATTATCCAGAGCCCCCAAATATAGGCCAATTTGATATAATTTTCTAATTTTATGCCTCCATGAGAACGTTTGAAACGGTTACTTGTTGTGAATGCCATATGGTTGGCATTTTCTATATCTGTCATCCCCTGAGACACTGGCTGAAATTATGCCATGTTTCAACTGCTGTTCAGTCCACTAGCCCAGTCCAGGCAGCTGAAATACTGCATAGTAATTTTTACAACGGCACTTTGAATTAATGCATAGTACGACTGAATGATAAGCATTTTTGACAGATTACTATTTCCCTCTAACATCTCACAGAACATTCCTTTCATGTATTTTGAATTTACACTTCTGATTGGTGACTGTTTATTTCTCACCTTTTCTACCATTGTCATGGCTTCATCCATGTCACATGATGAATGAGTCCCATGTTTATTTAGCTTCAGTGAGGACCTCTCCTCTATTAATTCCGTCACTGATTCATGTTGACCCTCAACATGACCTTCTTTAATGAGAGAATTCCTGAAACATCCGAGGATGTCCACGCACATCCTGGCCCTTAATCAGTGCACGCAGGGAGTCTCACCTTCGCTCTGGAACGTCACATTTATAGTGGGGGTCGCACATCCTTCTGAGACACGACTCCCCATTCCTCCTAAAGAAACAGCAACACATGGCCTTGACATATTGGGGCCCAGGTTTAGTGTCTGCACCCCACATGTCCTCTCTGGACTGCTGCAGAACATTCTTCATTTGAAAAGTAACTTGTGCCTTTCTCTGCTTTTCTGTCAGCCTCTCCTCTTCCCTGGGCTGTGTACGTCCACTGGGTTCCCAATGTGATCTCATCCAGTGTTCCCATGGATGGGGCTGACTTTGGAGTCAGGGTGTGACGAGAAAATAAAGGTCTCCAAACATCTATGGGACCTGACAGAGGAGCAAAAAGGAGAACATGCTGTAAAGCATGCCAACAACATTAGCATGGCTCTGACATGGGAACCCCCCTCCCCTCTGTGCCAGGACAAACTGGCCCTGGCATGTACTCCCTGGACAGAGCTCACAGGTCACACGTGGGCCCCAGCTCAGGCCCACTATAGAGTTGAGCCAGCTGGATCTCTCTCTGCTGCTAGCTACCTCATGCCATGTAAAACAGGGCTGGGAATGGCCTAAGTTGAGCCCTAAACCTTGAGATTGGCTCTGATATATACAGTATATGGACATCCATCAATACTCTGCCTCACTTTTGATTAGAGGCCAAAAAAATAACAGTTGGAGCAGCCATTTTCTATAATTGCTTTGATAAGGAAATGTTGCAGTGCCAGGGAAAAGGACTTTGGCCAATGTCAGGAACATGAAATATGGCTCTGATTCACTAAGAAAACAACTTCCCCCATCATAAAAATGTCTGTATCCCCGCAACTGTAGAGGAAATCAAAAGTAAGTTCCTCTCCAATAAGAGACGGGATTGTTTCCTAGCATGGATTGTTTATAGAAAGCCAAGCGTGTGTTTGCTTTAAATTATGTCACAATGTCTGTTTGGTTTATTGCAGCAATAATATATGTCATTAAGAATGAGTGCGTATTTGTTTAGTCAAGCATCTCTTGGTTGATTTCCTGAGGAGCACAGCCAAACACAAGCAGACTCGGGGCAATTATAAACTGAGACACGTTGAAACACAATACATCTATACATCTGACTGAATAAATTACAATGGCTCATTTTGACCTCAACCATTGTTGTTTTTCACAAAGATTTTGTCAAGCACACAAGGTTTGTTCTTCCTGCCTTTGTACAGCAGTATACATTCCCATTTGCCATAATAAATACATGTGAGGGGTCAATGAGTCTCTCAGTTCCTGCACCTGTACCTCTTACCTATCTAATATCCTTAGCTCAGGTCTCCTAGTTTGTGGTAAACAGGGACTGTACAGATAGACTCAGTGTTGGCCATGATATGAAGAGTGGAGCAGTGTCCTACATTGGGGTGCCAAGGCAGAGTAGAGCAGGATATGGCCACTACCCAAGAGCAGGCCTGGGTCCTACTGACCAGTATTGTTCCCCACCGTCTGCTTATTGGAACCATGAGTGCACAGTTACCATGGCACCATATATTTTGGGAGGGGGAATGATGGCAAGTGGAAAATATTAAAGGGGAGTTGTTTTGTGTGTGATGTTGGAAGCTCTAGATGTTTTCTGGCTCCTCTCCTTGTTCTGCAGGTGTGTCTAGGGGATGACAAACAGATTCAAATGAATTGGGAGCGTGAGCTTGGGTTGGTAAATGCTGAACAGCCTGTGCATGTTATGTGGACTGTCGTCGGTCTGCCTCAGATCTGGCCAAATAACAGAAACACTGCACATGCAAATGTGGATGGACATTAAAAGACAAGGCAATTAAGGACGAGGAAAGAATCACATCAACAAAAGCTTTGATAGTTTTTTTCTTGGTTCTTTTTCAGAATAACAATTTAAAATCCAGGTTTGACCATTTAGATTGAGAACATCCGCCCATCTTAAATGATTTCCATTTGAAGATTTTGGCCATTTTTAACTAAGTCAAACTAACTAACTTTCATTTGACCAGTGTCCAATATATACTTATCGCAATATTATGGTGTTTCTGTGCTGCTGTTTAACCTATTAGGATACATATTGTGTACTACAGGAGATTGGGACCTTCACTAGAGAACATGGCTCCTCATCATACAGTAAGGCTGTCCTCTGACAGTGCATGGGGCCTGCTTAGACAATGTGGGTTTGCTGCTAGAAGGAGCGTACAGGGTGGGAGCCTATACACTATGGACTGATGAGTAAAGCAGCTTACTTTAAAATCAAAAGTTCAGTTCACATTGTCAGCTTGGTTGATTGTCTAAAGCTATTTGATATTTCAAATGTCATCATTAATTGAATGACAAAGGTTTTCACATCATTGTTTCCCCAAGGTGCCAGTTATGTGTAACACAACTCTGTCAGATGGCATGAAACACACTGACCAATCTCTGAGCGCCTGTGCTCCTGTGTTCACCATGACACAATCAATTCATCTGGACAATGTCCTTTGTTCTCATTGGTGACCCTGGCTGACAACCAGATCCAAATGGACTACAATTTAAGATCACTATTACATTTTAATGGGAACTATTCTTTATTTCCATTTTATGGCAATTACAAAATTACATCGGCATTGTAAATAGTTACACATTTATTTAATTTGAGACTTACTTCAACCTGTGCTGGGAGTGTGTGTGTGCATGCATGAGTCCATGTGTCCCTTCGTGTGTGTTCGTGCAGGAAAAAGCAAGGAAGAGCTCATTCTGTGTGATGTTATTTTGTCACGGCCCACCCCTGCTGGGACCCAGTTCCCTCTCCCCCTGTGTTTCCACTGTGTTCCCCGTTTTCCCACAGTCCCATGTCACTCCAATTCAGATGGGCCTGCCTCTCACTGTGCCTCCAGCGTGATTGAAGTACTACCTGGAAATCCTTTGCCTTCCTATTTCCCTCTCTCCTCCTCATAATAATGGGAAAGTGATCTGGCCCTGCTGTGACAGGGAATAGAGGCAGAGAGCTTGTGGGAAACTATGTGTCACGGACAACAAATGTCTCCTTTTAGGGCTCTATGTACGTGAACCAAGTTCACCCACACACTCCAACGCAACACAAGTTACAGTAAACTGATGAAATATGATGTGGGTGTTATCTGTATTTAAGTACTTTGATGGATTCCTATAAAGAGAGATTGAGAATGAGCTTGTTGATACAAGTCCACTCTTACAGATTGTCAGTATCCTTGTACATCCTCTAGACTTGCCTGAAAAACACAACAGTTTAGAAAAGGGATAAAAACATACACACCGCCCAGCTAGCAATTTTAGGGATAGAGGAGATTTTTGTAATGATAACAAAATATTTCTGTAATGTTTGGGTGTCCAGATTCCATTAGTTAGGGGAACATTTTATATATGTTAGAAAAACCTTCTGAGAACCTTTTTAGCATGTTTTGATGTTAAAGTTCGGAGAACATTCCCTTAATGTCAAGCAAAACTTATATGGTTACAATTTTTTCAGAACATACAACATTAATGTTCTGGACGTGTTTTATGGGACGCTGCGAGAACATTCATGTGTCCAGTTTTCTGAGGGTTAGGAGAACATTCCATCTACTTCACATCAAACATACACAGAACATGGTTGCCATGCAGAATGCAAGATATTAATGTTCTATATGCGTTTCATGAGAACGTTGCAAGAACATTTCTGGGTATCAGTTGTCAGGAAGTTGCCTGATGATTCCAAAGAAACATTCTCCAAAAACTTACTTGGTGAACGACTGATCCATTCACAACTCTTTTTTTTGATCTGTTGGCAAGGTTAGGGATGCTCACACACACAGTGCTTTTAACTTACATATTTGACACACAGTACATGATTGCATTATGCATGTTCATTTATACAGTAATTATTATTCAACATGTCTTCACCTGGGATTGGAACAAACAACCTCTCACAGCATTCAGATCTTCCTGCTACGCCACCATGTCTGTGTCAGGTTTTTCATGCTCAAGAGTTTCCCGTGTGTATCAAGAATGGTCCACCACCCAAAGGAAGTCCAGCTAACTTAACACAACTGTGGGAAGCATTGGAGTTAACATGGCCCAGCATTCAACACTTTGTAGCCCAGACAAATTGAGGCTGTTCTGAGAACAAAAGGGATGCAACTCAATATTAGTGTTCCTAATGTTTTGTCCACTCAGTATGTATCTGCACAGCCTTACTGCCAATGGAACATGGAAACTTGGGGACAGAGAGACCTCTACCCTGCAGCACATGAAGGGAACACACCTGTTTCAGTATCACATAAACTGGTCAGTTTGACTGTAACCTGCAGTCCAGCAAGCCTGACGGGCCTGTGTTCTGACAGGATGTAAATCTGAGAAGCTGCCTGGGCTCATCTTAAAGTGGCACTCCAGTCTCCTTTTAACCTCTTTTTTTTACACCATGGTCAAGGTAAGTCATGACATAGGTGGTCAAGGTGAGTCATGACATAGGTGGTTAAGGTGAGTCATGACATAGGTGGTCAAGGTAAGTCATGACATAGTACAATCAATCAAATTAAATCAAATGTATTTATAAAGCCCTTCTTACATCAGTTGATGTCACAAAGTGCTGTACAGAAACCCAGCCTAAAACCACAAACAGCAAGCAATTCAGGTGTAGAAGCTCGGTGGCTAGGAAAAACTCCCTAGAAAGGCCAGAACCTAGGAAGAAACCTAGAGAGGAACCAGGCTATGAGGGGTGGCCAGTCCTCTTCTGGCTGTGCCGGGTGGAGATTATAACAGAACATGGCCAAGATGTTCAAATGTTCATAGATGACCAGCAGGGTCAAATAATAATAATCACAGTGGTTGTCGAGGGTGCAACAGGTCAGCACCTCAGGAGTAAATGTCAGTTGGCTTTTCATAGCCGATCATTGAGAGTATCTCTACCGCTCCTGCTGTCTCTAGAGAGTTGAAAACAGCAGGTCTGGGACAGGTAGCACGTCCGGTGAAAAGGTCTGGGTTTCATAGCCGCAGGCTGAACAGTTGAAACTGGAGCAGCAGCACGGCCATGTGGACTGGGGACAGCAAGGAGTCATCAAGCCAGGTAGTCCTGAGGCATGGTCCTAGGGCTCAGGTCCTCCGAGAGAAAGAAAGAAAGAAAGAAAGAAAGAAAGAAAGAAAGAAAGAAAGAATGTCACGCCCTGACCTTAGAGATCCTTTTTATGACTCTATCTGGTTTGGTCAGGGTGTGATTTGGGGTGGGTATTCTATGTTCTATTATTTGTATTTCTATGTTTTGGCCTGGTAGGGTTCTCAATCAGGGACAGCTGTCTATCGTTGTCGCTGATTGAGAACCATACTTAGGTAGCCCTTTTCCCACCTGTCTTTGTGGGAAGTTGACTTTGTTTATGGCACTTAGCCTTTAGCTTCAAGGTTGTTTTTTGTAGTGTTTTTTGTTTGCCGTCTTTCCTAAATAAAAGAAAATGTATGCTCACCATGCTGCGCCTTGGTCCAGTTCGTTCAACGGCCGCGACAAAGAGAGAGCGAATTAGAGAGAGCATACGTAAATTCACACAGGACACCGGATAAGACAGGAGAAATATTCCAGATATAAGAGACTGACCCTAGCCCCCCGACACAAACTACTGCAGCATAAATACTGGAGGCTGAGACAGGAGGGGTCAAGTAGGGGGGTGGGCCTTCTTTTATTCTCTATTGTACCTCTATTGTTCCTAAAGCAAGGGAGAGGCCGACGACATCAGATTCACGTCAGACCAACCATACACTGATAGAAAAAAAGTAGAAACGTATTTCTTTCTTCGGTTTGTCCACATAGGGGAAACCTTTTTGGTGCTAGGTAGAACCCTGTGCAGAGGTTTCTCCCTAGAACTCTCTAGGAAAGGTTCAACCAATGAATATTTGATCACATAAAGGTTCTTCCTAGAACCATCTATGAATGGTTCTACCGAGAACCCTTTTATCTTTGTAGGGTTCTTCCTAGAGCCTTCTGTGAACGGTTCCATCAGCCTTATTAGCCTTTAAAATGTATTATGACAATACATTACATACAGTTGAAGTCAGAAGTTTAAATACACCTTAGCCAAATACATTTAAACTCCGTTTTCACAATTCCTGGCATTTAATCCTAGAAAAAATTCCCAGTTCTAGTTCAATTAGGATCACCACTTTATTTTTAGAATGGGAAATGTCAGAATAATAGTACAGATAATTATTTATTTCAGCTCTTATTTCATCACATTCCCAGTGGGTCAGAAGTTTACATACACTCAATTTGTATTTGGTAGCGTTGCCTTTAAATTGTTTAACTTGGGTCAAACGTTTTGGGTAGCCTTCCACAAGCTTCCCACAATAAGTTGGGTGAATTTTGGCCCATTCCTCTTGACAGAGCTGGTGTAACTGAGTCAGGTTTGTAGGCCTGCTTGCTCGCACACACTTTTTCAGTTCTGTCCACAAATTATCTATAGGATTGAGGTCAGGGTTTGTGATGGCCACTCCAATACCTTGACTTTGTTGTCCTTAAGCCATTTTGTCACAACTTTGGAAGTATGCTTGGGGTCATTGTCCATTTGGAAGACCCATTTGCGACCTAGCTTTAACTTCCTGACTGATGTCTTGAGATGTTGCTTCAATATATCCACATAATTTTCCTACCTCATGATGCCATCTATTTTGTGCACCAGTCCCTCCTGCAGCAAAGCACCCCCACAACATGATGTTGCCAACCCTGTGCTTCACAGTTGGGATGGTGTTCTCCGGCTTGCAAGCCTCCCCCTTTTTCCTCCAAACATAACAATGGTCATTATGGCCAAACAGTTCTATTTTTGTTTTTTCAGACCAGAGGACATTTCTCCAAAAAGTACGATCTTTGTCCCCATGTGCAGTTGCAAACCATAGTCTGGCTTTTTTATGGCGGATTTGGAGCAGTGGCTTCTTCCTTGCTGAGCGGCATTTCAGGTTATGTCGATATAGGACTCGTTTTACTGTGGATATAGATACTTTTGTACCTGTTTCCTCCAGCATCTTCACAAGGTCCTTTGCTGCTGTTCTGGGATTGATTTTCACTTTTCGTTCATCTAGGAGATAGAAGGCATCGCCTTCCGGAGCGGTATGACGGCTGCATGGTCCCATGGTGGTTATACTTGCATACTATTGTTTGTACAGATGAACGTGGTACCTTCAGGCGTTTGGAAATTGCTCCCAAGGATGAACCAGACTTGTGGAGATCTACAATTTTTTTTCTGAGGTCTTGGCTGATTTATTTTGATTTTCACATGATGTCAAGCAAAGAGGCACTAAGTAGGCATTGAAATACATCCACAGGTGCACCTCAAATATAACCAAATGATGTCAATTAGCCTATCAGAAGCTTCTAAGCCATGACAACATTTTCTGGAATTTTCCAAGCTGTTTAAAGGCACAGTCAACTTAGTGTAACTTCTGCCCCACAGGAATTGTGATACAGTGAATTGTAAGTGCAATGATCTGTCTGTAAACAATTGTTGGGAAAATGTATTAGAAGTAGATGTCCTAACTGACTTGCCAAAAGTATAGTTTGTTAACAAGGAATTTGTGGAGTGGTTGAAAAACGAGTTTTAATGACTCCAAACTAAGTGTATGTAAACTTCTGACTTCAACTGTATACCATAAGGCCTTTCTTTGAGGGCCTAATTATACCCTCACACAGTTGTGTAAGGAAAGTCCTGGTTTACAGGCCACATCTTGGCTTGCAAATGGATGTTTAATTCCTATTGGAATCCAGCTAGAGTTAGGATATCCAAACAATAGGACTTATTTATCACCCACAACCTGCATTCAGAATGACTGCCAGGGTAGGGAACAACCATCTCAGTAACAGGTGCAATAAGTCCAACTACTAACTGATTGGATTAGTTTAGTTAATGTATGCTATTTATCTTTGTGTAGCATAAAATGTATCAATAAAAACATACTAAAATAAACAATTCTGAAAATCACCTTGCAATAGAGCATGCTGGGAAACATGATATATGGTTCTATGTAGAACCCTTCTTGCCTTCCTAAGAGTCATCAAAGAACCCTTTCTTCCACAGGTTTAACCCTTTGCCTTAAAAATAACCATTGTCTTCCGAAAGAGGTTCTTCAGATCAAAACGGTTCTTGTTAAAACTCTATCCCTCCGCAAAGATCTCCGCAAAGTTTTCACTTGTGTCTACAAAACACTATTTTGCCAAACAATATATACTTGGGATATCGCTTTTCAAAAGTAAAAGTCCAAAATCACTGGAGGACATCTTTAATGCCCCTCTTCACACAGTCACACTTCTTCCCTGTCCTCCATTTTTCTATTTCCTTTTCCTGTCGGAGGGTTTTGTCTTCTGTTAGGCAATGCCTTGACCTCTGTGGGGAAGGATTTCCTCAAGGTCCACAACTTCCACACAATTAGCTCTGCAGTCAGACATCACACCAAAAAACATTATCGTGACACAAAAATAACACATGCAGCTTTCATAGTTGTCTTTCAAGTGTCACTTCGACACAAACAGTGGCAGAAATAAATACACATGTAGTAACACCTGCAATTGGATGACAGTGTCTAATACACATACTATATTTGACTTTTTTCAACTTGACACAGAAATATACTTCCTCTAAGTGAGTAAGAGGAGACATGGTCCTACAGTGACAGATGCCCTGATGGCCGTATGTCCGCCCCTGCTGCCCCACCATGTGTAAAACCTAGAGCAGAGCTGAACAGAGCAGAGTTCGGGTGATCAATAGTGTTCATTGAAGGGCCCTGCCCTGGAACTGCTGGCTGGGGTAATGTTCCCTGGGTGGGAGGTAGGAGTGATGTGTGCAGTCCCTGTCCTGTTGTCCTTGTGGATGGATCACTCTTCCCAGGCTGGCCCTGGGCCATGGGGCTCTGTGGGCTGGCACACATGCAGCTGTCACACACCCACTGGTCTCAGACACCACAAACGGATTTACCTTCTCCATCCCAGGGCCGGTCACTTAGGCCAGCCCTGGGCATAAGTGGTCACTTATTTGGTGGTGGTGGGGGGGCTCAGTCAGCTTCTGAACTTAATGTTGAGAGTTAGAATAGTAGAATACACAAAGTGCCATTTTGAAATTTGGTAGTGCCTCAGCAGTTTTCCTCTTGTTATGTCAGTCACTGACTGTCATTCAATTAGCACATTTAAGCTAACATTTTTTAGATTGGTAAATTAGTCTAACCAGCTATCTAACTTGCTTTAAAACGACAACATATTCTCTACGACCCATGGCAAAATGTGTAGAATTGCAGGAAATTAACTTGAAAAATGATTGTTTTTCTCTCTGCCATTAAGAGGGGGGCCACTAAAATGTTTTGTTCATAAGGTGGGGTGCCCCCTAGCCTAATCTTGCTTAAGGCCCCCAAAACGCTAGGGCCCTACTAAACCTTACAAACATTGCTTTACAGTACATACACTACTGTTTATGCATCAACCTTTCATACGTCACTGTACACATTTTGTGTTATTATTATTCCTAACAGCTCCGAATGGCTCAATTCTCATGTATCACATTGTAAACATGACTCAACATGCTAACCAACTGGCATTTAAAGTGTGTGTCCAGACAACATTTAGTTACTTAATAGGCCATATCCTCTTTGTTCCAGTGTCATCTAAATCCCAGGCAGCCCAGGCAGAACTAAACATCACTAGTGATTAAAGAGTGTTGTCAGTGCTGTCGTAGGGGTAGCAAAGTGCTGGCAGGACACTGTTTAGTCAACACTACACCAAAAGGGTGGTTGGAGAGTTCCAAAACAGCCTTGGGCTCTGTTTTGTAATATGTCTGACCGAGCCAGCAGCCATTTGAAGGTGCTCTGAACTCACCTACGGGATAGTCTAAGTTTATGGGTTACTATGAAGTTGATAAAGATCAAGATTACAAATCTCTTGACAGGAGAGTGACAAACAAAATGGGAACTACTGAACATAGAAACTGTACATTTGTGTATTTCTATAACTGCAGCTTCAGTGCATCTCCACATGCTCCTTTGGAACCAAGTGGAGAACAATCCATCATCTGATTCCATTACGCTGTAGCACATCCATGTGTTAGTTCATCTCACCCACCGCTCCCTGATATACTGTAGGTATAAACCCTGCTGTCTGTCCAGTTTAAGGGTTTATCAGGAAACTGTGCTTGGTGTTGTAAACTTGTCATATTCACTGGCAAATACGCTATGTTCTTAAAAATACTGCCATTACTACTTTGAAAATTCTAACTAATTGAGGTTAACTTCTGGATTTAAATATTTTATACAAACAACACCAACATTAAAACTTTACTCTGCAGAGGATTAGCATTGAAGCTACACGTGTAGCTCCAGTTTCAGATGAAACAAGGCAGTAGAGGCAGTAGAGTGCAGTGGACAAACAGCATTGGGTTCTCTAGTCGTGACAGCAGGGGATTTCTCTTTGTATAGGGCGAAATGGTTAGATACCTCAGAACCATTGGCAGAGCACATCAAAAGCTCAATTGATTCGTTGGATTGGAGCATAGAGATCAAATGTGCTGTTAAGAAGTGTTAAACTGATGTGACTCAAACAAGGGCAGGTTTTTGGACAAAAGGGGCCACCTGTTAACACAGTAGCTAATTTCCCACTGCACATGCCCAGTGTGTTGATACTGTTGGAACAGTGAACCTAATAGGCACACATCAGACATTACACAGTACTGACACTGGCAATGAGACAATTGAAGGAGATACAATCAAGGGCTATATCATTTCAAAAAATCTATTTTAAAGACACCACAATAATGTAAATGCCCTGTTTATTAATTAATTTATATTGGATTGTCTATGTAAACCAACTATATCCTCAAACTACAAGCCTACATAAAAAACTGAAATATTGAGCAGCATATTGGTTATTTGTCCTTTACCTGAGGCTGCCATTATTTGCTTTGAGCAGCTGCCTGTCATAATCAGACATTTAAAAAGTCATTTGAGTAGCCTAGTCATTTGAGCCATGTCCCATGTCATTGTATTTGTCATTGACCTGATGCCAAAAACAGATTTACAGTAAAAAAAAAAAAAAAGTGGACACAGATGAAAGAAATTCAGTTATGAAAATCCGTCGATCCCCCTTGGCTTGACAGGTGTTGAAGGCTACCTTCATCTTCCTTATATGTTTTGTAAATATATTAGCATTGATAGAGGCTTATAGAGACGTGTACTGTCAGTGTTGTGCTAGTAAACTCACACATGACAGTTAAGAATCATGTAAAACTTAACATCAATGTAATAACCCACTGGGCACACACTGGTTGAATCAATATTGTTTCCATGTCATCTCAATGAAATTAAGTTGAACCAACGTGGAATAGACGTAGAACTGTTGTCTGTGTCCAGTGGGAAGATGATGATTTAGGTTAGATATTTGTAATGAGATGTCAAGGGAGTTATATTAATTAATGATGAATTCTGCTCATGTAGACATGACACACTGCCCATTCTGACCTAAAGGCTATACAAGATACTCTGGCCAGAAAAAAGATTACATCAGGCAATTTATCATTAGTAGAAACTATTAGTAGCAGCAGCGCTTAAAGCTAAATCCAAATGCACTTTCATACCTTCTGTTTCCCAATGAAAATGTTATTTCCAAGGGTTTCAGATCCAAGAGGGGGGCAGCTTTACAAAACACTGCCACAAAGAAGGGTTACTGCAGATGGAATTATGTACGGCCTATGTCTCGTTTCCAAAGCTGTGTTTACACAAGGCCTGCAATGAGGGAAGAGAATAGAGCCAGTTAGGTTATTGTTTGCATTGGCCGAGTGTAAATAAAACTAGGGGTGGAGGCTGAAATGTCATATTATTTCAGGCTAGGTTTTGAATCTTAAAATGCACAAATAAATAAGGGCACAAAAAGAGTGCTAAAATGGGATTGGGGTAGGAGGTGATGGGTAAATATTGAGAAAGTGTAAATACTGGAGATTCAGCTCCATATCTGATGCTGTCTGTTTTTGTTTGTGATATTTAGAGGGTGTAGGTTACAAATCCAGGCAGCTTAACTTGTGCTGCTATGCCTTTACAATGGATCGCAAAGGGATGGCAGATAAATCCAGAGGTATTAATGTACCACCTCTTCAATTATTCATGTGTATAGATGTTTGGAAATGTGTATGGGGCCTTGGGTAAGACTCGTTAGCACAATACTGAAGCTCACCAGTTTTCTTCATTCAGTCAGAACCAACAGGCTTTTTACTGATTGCATCCAAATGCTATTACTGTAGTTAGAAATCAGTAACATAACGCTACAGTAGTCTGGCTGAGCTCAGGGACTATGACTCTGATCTCATTACATTCTGAGCACCACTACTACTGTACATACGTGTTGAGTTAACCTGTCCTCCACACCAACCAGTTTGAGGGACTCCAGCGATTCTCCACAGGTCCAGTCCAGTGTGCCACGGTGAATGGTGGGAAAAGGGCTCCAGTGTAGTGGAGATGTGAGATGTGCAGGATTATGCACATGGAGTTTCAGACACAATAGTACATTGTCCCTGTGCTCAACAGAATTGCCATCCATTAATAAGTCAAAGGGGGGGGGGGTGTAGATCATCTCTGGTCATCTCTGCAGGAGTGTTCTGCCGTGAGACGCCATCTGGCAGGAATATTAAAATCCTGCAGGTTTTGGTCCTGCAGAATTTGACCTGGAATTTACTTGGTCCTGCAGGAATTGTATTATCCTGCAGAAATGTTAAAATCCTGCAGGTTGCGGTCCTGCAGGATTCCTGCAGTAATTGTCATGTTTGTGCAGGATTTTCAACATTTCTGCAGGACTCCTGCAGGAACGCCGGGGACTTTTCCTGCAGAATTGTGTCAATGCTACAGGATTACTACAGGACACAAAAAGTTGAATTCCTGCAGGATTCCTGTAGGATTTATTTGTAAGGGAAATCCTAATCCTCAAAAAACGAAAGAGAGAAAGTTATTTTATAGCTTGTGTGGATACTATAAGATCAATAAACATAGCTGTTTTGGTTCAACTAATATACAATGAGTAGGGCTACAGTTTACCTCCACTTCAATTTCCAGAATTGGCTGTCTTCCAGTGAAGGTCATGTAATGGTGCTATTGGATGGTTGAGCGGGGGGGGGGGGGGGGGGGGGGGGGGGGGCTGTGGTATTATACAGGGCATTTATTTAATAGAAATAAACAAAACACAAACAGGGTAATTAACACTCCGTTTACATGAAACACACAACCATAATCAAATGCAAAAACAAAAACATGCGTAAAGTTTAAAAAAAAACATATATACAGGACCAGTCAAACGTTTGGACACACCTACTCATTCTAGGGTTTTTCTTGATCTTTTTGCTATTTTCTACATTGTAGAATAATAGTGAAGACTTCAAAATGATGAAATAACACATTTGGAATCATGCAATAGCCAAGTGTTAAACAAATATATATATATTTTATACTTGAGATTCTTCAAAGTATCCACCCTTTGCCTTGATGACAGCTTTGCACACTCTTGGCATTCTCTCAACCAGCTTCACCTGGAATGCTTTACCAACAGTCTTGAAGGAGTTCCCACATATGCTGAGCACTTGTTGGATGCATTTTCCTTCACTCTGCGGTCCAACTCATCCCAAACCATCTCAATTGGTTTGAGGTCGGATGGTTGTGGAGGCCAGGTCATCTGATGCAGCACTCCATCACTCTCCATCTTGGTCAAATAGCCCATACACAGCCTGGAGGTGTGTGGGGTCATTGTCCTGTTGAAAAACAAATGATAGTTCCACTAAGCGTAAACCAGATGGGATGGCATATCACTAAAGAATGCTGTGGTAGCGATGCTGGTTAAGTGTGCCTTAAATTTTAAATAAATCACAGACAGTGTCACCAGCAAAGCACCCCCACACCATCACACCTCCTCCTCCATGCTTCACGGTGGGAACCACATATGCGGAGATCATCCGTTCACCTTGTCTGCGTCTCACAAAGACACGCCGGTTGGAACCAAACATCTCAAATTTGGACTCATCAGACCAAAGGACAAATTTCCACTGGTCTAATGTCCATTGCTCGTGTTTTTTTGCTAATTTATTAAAAATAAAGAATAGAAATAACTAATGTAAAGAAGTATTCAGACCCTTTGATATGAGACTTGAATTTGAGCTCAGGTAAATCCTGTTCCAATTGATCATCCTTGAGATGTTTCTACAACTTGTGTGGTTACCATGTGTGGTAAATTCAATTTATTGGACATGATTAAGAAAGGCACACACCTATCAATGCAAGGTCCCACAGTTGACAATGCATGTCACAGCAAAAACCAAGCCATGAGGTCGAAGGAATTGTCCGTAGAGCTCCAAGACAGTATTGTGTCGAAGCACATATCTAGAGAAGGGTACCAAAACATTTCTGCAGCATTGAAGGTCCCCAAGAACACAGTGGCCTCCATCATTCTTAAATGGAAGAAGTTTGGAACCACCAAGACTCTTCCTAAAGATGGCCGCCTGGCCAAACTGAGCAATCGGGGGAGAAGGGCCTTGGTCAGGGAGGTGACGAAGAACCCAATAGTCACTCAATAGTCACACAGAGCTCCAAAGTTCTTCTGTGGAGATGGCAGAACCTTCCAGAAGGACAATCATCTCTGCAGCACCACCAATCAGGCCTTCATGGTAAAGTGGCCAGATGGAAGCCACTCCTCAGTAAAAGGCACATGAATGCCAAGTGTCATGTCTGAAGGAAACCAGGCACCATCCCAATGGTGAAGCATGGTGGTGGCAGCATAATGCTGTGGCAGGGACTTGGAGACTAGTCAGGATCGAGGGAAAGATGAACGGAGCAAAGTACAGAGTGATCCTTGATAAAAACCTGCTCCAGATCTCTCAGGACCTCAGACTTGGGCGAAGGTTCACTTTCCTACAGGACAATGACCCTGAGCACACAGCCAAGGAAACACAAGAGTGGCTTCGGGACAAGTCTCTGAATGTCCTTGAGTGACCCAGCCAGAGCTTGGACTTGAACCCGATCGAATATCTCTGGAGAGACCTAAAACTAGCTGTGCAGCAACGCTCCCCATCCAACCTGACAGCGCTTGAGAGGATCTGCAGTGAAGAATAGGATAAACTACCCAAATACATGTGTGCCAATCTTGTACCGTCAGACTCAAGAAGACTCGAAGCTGTAATCGCTGCCAAAGGTGCTTCAACAAAGTACTGATTAAAGGGTCTAAATACTTATGTAAATAGGATATTTCTGTTTTGTTTTTTGTTTTTTTACAAAAATGTCTAAACTTATTTTGGCTTTTGTAATTATGGGGTATTGTGTGTAGATGGATGAGGGGAAAAAAATAATATAATCCATTTTAGAATAAGGCTGTAACGTAACAAAATGTGTAAAACATTAAGGGATCTGAATACTTTCCTGAATGCATTGCATATATATAGCCATTGTGTATTTATTCCTTGTGTTGTCTTTCTATTACTTTCTATTTTTCTCTCTGCATTGTTGGGAGGGACCCGGAAGTAAACATTTCACTGTTAGTCTACACCTGTTGTTAAAGCAGGATATTTATTTTATTTGGTCCATGCAAGTAAATCATTAATTGTTGCCTAGGGTTGAGGCCCTGACCCTAGCTTCATGTCCACTCCCAGCTCAACCCTAACCCTGGCCCTAACCAAACTCTTGATTCCCTTCCGCATCCCGGCTCAACCCTAAACCTAGCCTCCACCCTAACCCTAACCCTAACCCTAACCCTAACCCTAACCCTAACCCAAAGCCCAACCCTAACCCTGACCCCAACCGTAAGTCTAACCCTAGCTTCATATCCATTCACGGCTCATCCCTAACCCTAACCCTAACCATAGATTCATGTCCACATCGCAGCACAACTATAAACCTAGCCTCAACCCTAACCCAGCCCCAATTTTAACCCTAACCCTGACTTTATTTCCACTCCTGCCTCAAACCTAACCCTAACCCAGCTTAATGGACACATCCTGGCTCAAACTTTACTCTAACCTCAACCCTAGCCATAACCCTAACTTCGTTTCCACATCTTGGCTCAACCCTAACCTTCGACATCTTGGCTCAGCTCATCCCTAACTCTAACCCTAGCCTAAAGGTTAGGGTGGAGGTTGGAGTTAAGGTTGAGCTGGGATGTGGACAAGAAGTTAGGGCTAGGGATATGGCTAGGGTTGAGCCAAGATGTGCAAATGAAGCAAGGTTTAGACACATTTTGGGGTTGAGCCGGAAGTGAACATGAAGCTAGGGTTAGCGATAGAGATAAGCAGAGGTAGCACGAGGGCTGTGGGTGCAACCGCCCAAGGGCCCACGCACCTACAGGGCACGTAAGGAGCTTCCTGGAGATTTTTAATCCAACATTGTAAAAATGCAACACGTCCTAAATTGCATCCTGTACAGGTCCTAAACTCAAAAGTAATGTCCAACTCTACATAATGCATCTCTTTAGCTCCAGATGCATCTCTCAGTAGTATTTGTAGTGTGTTGGTAGGGTTATTGTGGCATCAGTAGCCTCTGAAACCTTAACTTGTCCACAGAGACCATAGTAACCTACACAAGTATTTGTTGTAGGCCATCCATACAAGTAAATATTTTTTCCTGTCTTCTTTAAGATGTAGAAAAAATGTAATTGAGAAACAAATATTCTGTGTCAGAGCCAGAGGTAGTTTTGTAAGTGTTGCAAAAACATAACATTGGGCTTAAAGGGTTGACAAACTGAGACCTTGAGCCACATTCATATATTGGACAACCAAATACTTTAAGACACCAAAATAACAATATATATATATATATATAGTATATATACTGTATATATACACTACCATTCAAACGTTTTGTGTCCTTGTTTTGAAAGAACAGCACACTTTTTGTCCATTAAAATATTTCTCACATGGAATAGCCTTAATTTCTCAGAACAAGAATAGACTGACGAGTTTCAGAAGAAAGATCTTTGTTTCTGGCCATTTTGAGACTGTAATCGAACCCACAAATGCTGATGCTCCAGACACTCAACTAGTCTAAAGAAGGCCAGTTTTATTGCTTCTTTAATCAGAACTACAGTTTTCAGCTGTACTAAAATCATTGCAAAAGGGTTTTCTAATGATCAATTAGCCTTTTAAAATTATAAACTTGGATTAGCGAACACAATGTGCCATTGGATGGTTGCTGATAATGTGCCTCTGTACGCCTATGTTGATATTCCATTAAAAATCATCCATTTCCAGCTACAATAGTCATTTACAACATTGACAATGTCTACACTGTATTTCTGATCAATTTGATGTTATTTTAATGCACAATTTTTTTTGTTGGTGTGGCTGAGGCATAAGAGGTTGTGAACAATAATGAATAGGGGTGTAAACAAAGAAGAGTGCTCTAGAAAGTGTGAAAATCATTCAAGGGCATATTTTCCTACTTTTCTCCAAAGTGGGATAACAAGTTTATCAAATTTCAAAGAAACATAATTCCCCCTTGTTTTCCCCAACTGCAGTGTATGATATACAATTTTGAAGCTCTGAGTCTGTACCTTTATAAATGTAAAAATGGTTGACACCCATCTTTTCCAATTGACTATAATGTAATGACACAAGCATCAACCATGTGACACTTGTATTTTAACATTGAATGCAATGTATTGACATAAGCATCAATTTGTTAATGCTCATCTTTTCCAATTGACTTGAAATGTATTGACATAAGCTTTCATTGGTTGACACTCATATTTTACCATTGACAAGTCAACTGTGTGACACTCATCTTTTCCCATTGACCGTAATGTATTGACAAAAGCATCAACCATGTGACACAGCTTTTCCCATTGAATTCCATGTATTGAAATAAGTGTCAATTGGTAGATGCTCATCTCTTCCCATTGGCACCATAAAGCCTGCTGGGAGCATGACCAATTGAAATATATTTTGGAAAAACGTGTCATGATGACGTTTTCCTATGATATGATGTTGCAAAATGTGACATGAGGGTTGGTTGCAATAGGCTCGGATGGAAAGGGGCGGCGTTTATTGATTAACAGTATTCATAATAAGTACACAAGTATATAATGTAAGCGAGACATCAAACACCCTTCATTAAGAAACAGTCTGCTTTGTGACTGATGTACTGCCACATTTTCACAACAATATTGGCGCCACCAGAAGCGTGTTTCTGTATAAGCAAAGCGCAAGAGTTGCATCAACACGCCAAGAGAAAGCACTTTTTCAGCAGGATCATGATGGAAGGTCATGGTAAAGACAGAAGGATGACTAAACTGTGGATATTGACGTTACTGTTATGCGTTTAACCTGCATCTCACTGTCTGGATAAAAAGGTTTCTCAACTTCTGCGCGTATTGGATTGCGGAGCTGGGTTTAGTCCAAAAGGGTTTTGAAGAAGGATTTATTCCCCTTTTCCTAATTTCATATTTCCTCATCATCCAATCACTGCTTGGAATAGCAGCTCTCTGATGAGAACAGGTTATTTTTCAAAGGATACGAACCGATCTGTGGAAAAGAATGGCAACTTGGTTTACCTTTATCATCGCAATTGTTATAACGATTTTTACGCAGGTAATTTTACAGTTAACTATTTTTGGAATCGTTCATGCCTGAATGTTGACACAGCAATAGGGTTGTAATGCACAATAAAATATATAATACGCCTAGAATAATTCATAATGTAAATGTTTGCAAAGCAATATTGTTTTATATGCATTAATTGATTATCCTCCTTTAGGTTCTGGGATCTGGTGTATTCGAGCTTGATCTTCATCAGTTTCAGAATAATAGAAGTTTGCTGGCAAACGGCATAGCTTGCAGTCCAGCCTGTAGAACTTTTTTCCGAGTTTGCTTGAAGAACTACCAGACGATAGTGTCACCAGGTGACTGCTACTTCGGCAGTGTCGTTACACCTGTACTAGGCAACAACTCGTTCAGCGTCATGGAGGACGGCACGTTCACTAAACCTATTCGCCTGCCACTCACCCACTTTGCATGGCCGGTAAGACGTTATGCACTGCCTATAATTGAAGTGGTTGAGAATATACAGTATCTGCCTATTGATGCATGGAACAACGGTGTTTGCAATGAGATAGGTGGTGAAGAGCGTCCATAAGCATAAATCCAAGGACTGCACTATCCGATATGGATGTGTATAATATGAAACAAGAGTATATTAGATTTCATAACATGTTATTAGCCTAGTCTACACATATCGTTCAATTTATATATATATTTAAGTAACAAAAAGATGTGCATCTGTACACATTAAATAGTTTAAAAGGTAGACCCTTATTTTTTTTCCACATGTCCTTCTAGGGTTCGTTTTCTCTAATCATTGAAGCATGGTATTCTCCTTCAGCGGATCTACCTGAAGGTGAGTAGTACGCGCCATACATGACCACCGCTAGGAAGCACTGTTACAGATGTTTGAAAAATGCTCCCTATGCCATGGGTCGACAACAGGCGACCTTCGTGCCAAAACCAGCCCGCTAATCAATTTGTTTTGCTCCCCAAAGTTCTTTGTAAAAAAAAATAGGACTATTATTTTAGTTTTTGGTCAAAAAATACAGTAAAATCACCAGGAATTCAGCTAGAATTAGTTTAATTTAGGAAATATGTTCCCAAGTGTTCCTACAAATAAAAAAAGAGACATATGTGATAGTGTCTCAATGTAATCAAGGTATAAAATGATTGTTATTTTCAAATACAATCTCTTTTTGGGCTGAGACCGACAAAAATCGCCCCACGGTTGGATCTAGTTGCCTACCCCTGCCCTACGCACTATAATTATATAATTAAGTAGTATAAATACATGCAATTTATACAGACATTTTGCAGTTACATAAAACTTGGAAATGTGAACGTGTTGATGTCCATGTGTCAGGATGAGTTACGTGCAACAGAGCACTTCTTTTATGCTCTGTCTTCAACACAATCGCACTTCCTTTGGTTTATTTTAAGCGTGGGAAAGTGTGCAAGTCTTAAGTGAGGATATCTAAACCTTGCCAAAAGCCTCTGACGGCCTTTCCTGTATTTTACACCTTTTTGCTCCCTTTGGAAGGGGAAGAATGGGTTGAAAATGTTTTGCTGACAAAAAGGAATAGGACATTTCAATCACAGTACACTTAAACCATTTGGAAGAATAGAGCACAGGCCTTGATGAACCATATTTACAAAGTATGTGGACACACCTTCAAATTAGTGGATTCGGCTATTTCAGCCACACCCGTTGCTGACAGGTGTATACAATCAAGCACACAGCCATGCAGTCTCCATAGACAAACATTGGCAGAAGAATGGCCTTACTGAAGAGCTCAGTGACTTTCAACATGGCATCGTCATGGGATGCCACCTTTCCAACAAGTCAGTTCGTAAAATTTATGCCCTGCTAGAGTTGCCCCAGTCAACTGCAAGTGCTGTTATTGTGAAGTGGAAACATTGAGAAGCAACAATGGCTCAGCTGCGAAATGGTAGGTCACACAAGCTCACAGAATGAGACCACCTGTCCTCGGTTGCAACACTCACTACTGAGTCCCAAACTGCCTCTGGAAGCAATGTCAGCCTAAGAACTGTTCGTCAGGAGCTTCATGGAATGGGTTTCCATGGCTGAGCAGCCGCACACAAGCCTAAGATCACCATGCGCAATGCCAAGCGTCGGCTGGAATGGTGTAAAGTTCGCCGCCATTGGACTCTGGAGCAGTGGAAACCTGTTCTCTGGAGTGATGAATCACGCTTCACCACCTGGCAGTCCGACGGATTAATCTGGGTTTGGTGCATGCCATTAGAACGCTACCTGCACCAATGCATAATGCCAACTGTAACAGTTTAGGGAAGGCCCTTTCCTGTTCCAGCATGACAATGCCCCCGTGCACAAAGCGAGGTCCATACAGAAATGGTTTGTTGAGATCGGTGTGGAAGAACTTGACTGGCCTGCTCAGAGCCCTGACCTCAACCCCATCTAGCACCTTTGGGATGAATTGGAATGCTGACTGCGAGCCAGGCCTAATCGCCCAACATCAATGCTCGACCTCAGTAATGCTCGTGGCTTAATGGAAGCAAGTCCCCACAGCAATGTTCCAACATCTAGTGGAAGGCCTTCCCAGAAGAGTGGATGCTGTTATAGCAGCAAAGCGGGGACCAACTCCATATCAAGGCCCATGATTTTGGAATGAGATGTTTGAGGAGCAGGCGTCCACATACTTTTGGTAGTGTAGTGTATATCATAAACTGACAACAATGTGCATTGTTTGTTTTGACCTTTTTAACAAGCATAGACTGTATGCATGCAATGATACCTATTTGATAAGGCAATGAAAAAAGAACGTTAGGCCACACTATCTTGACGGATTTGTTTTGTTCTCTATCCCCACAGATATAAACAACCCTGCCTTATTGATTAGTTATTTTTCCATCCAAAGAAAGTTGGAAGTAGGGAATGAGTGGTCCCAGGATGTGCAGAGTGGGGGCCAGACGGAGTTAAGGTACTCATACCGGTTCATCTGCATTGAAAATTACTACGGGGACAGTTGTTCCAAAATATGTGCTCCAAGAGATGACCGCTTTGGCCACTACACCTGCAACCCTGAAGGGCAAATATCATGTCTACCGGGCTGGAAGGGAGAATACTGCGAAGAACGTAAGCAATCAAGAGTGAAATGTTCTGGGTTTCTGAAGATTTTTCACATTATGTAGAAAAATGATATTTCTCAAATTAGACCTATTTGCAAAATGGGTTCTATCGTGTCAAGATGCTGCTGCTGTAGAAAGGCTTGGATCATATTTGTATTTTGGAGTGGCAAGGATGAGCAAATAAAAACTGTATCTCCCTCCCAACCCAACCCCTTCATCCCTAGATATCTTACCATTTTGGCCACGTGGGTAGAATAATCCTGGGTAGCGTTCTGGAAGAGCAGCACGCGCCGAGTTAATCGCAGCATTATTATCTGCCACGCGCCACTAAATTGAGGTCTATTTTGTTGAGCGGGAGGGCAGCAGCTGCAAACAGGGTTCTAACAGCCTACGGACAACAATGGGGCAGCTGTCCTCTTTTGAGAGCAAGCATCTGCTCAGGCTTAACCAGCCATTAAACACTAGTCTTGTAACCATGCAAAATCAATGTCACATACAACACAACACAGAAGCAGCAAATGAAGGTTTCTTTATAAATAGACAGGTAACAGGTTTGATGCTACAACAGTGGAAATGTAATTCCTAATCCAAACCACAAGTTTATGATGTATTGTTGAATGAGTTGACAAAAAAATGAAGTTCATGTTTTGTCTCAATTTTATATGCAGCAATTTGCCTCAAAGGGTGCAGCAAAAACAATGGAAATTGCTCAAGGCCAGGAGACTGTGTGTAAGTATACAATAGTCATTTTAGTGTGTGTGTGTGTGTGTGTGTGTGTGTGTGTGTGTGTGTGTGTGTGTGTGTGTGTGTGTGTGTGTGTGTGTGTGTGTGTGTGTGTGTGTGTGTGTTTACATCCATGCTTGCCTGCATGTGTATATGCCTGCATGTGTGTATGCACACAGTGCTGAAAGTATTGTGTTTTTTCTGTGACAGATGCAGAGAGGGCTGGCAGGGAACCTTCTGCGATGAGTGTAAGAGACATCCGTCCTGTAAACACGGCACCTGTCAGCAGCCCTGGCAGTGCACCTGCAAAGAGGGCTGGGGAGGCCTCCTCTGTGACCAAGGTCAGTGTCTCAGGCTCCTCTGGGTTCTGCTGTGAAACAATACAGAAGTACAGCAGAAAACACAGGACATCCTTTATGGCGGTAGAAATATGACATGTTCCTATGATATTGCAAGAACAAGAGTCATCAGGCATTCTGATTATGAAAGGAGAAGAGTGGCGGGGAGTAACTGTTTTTCATATAAACATTTGTCCAGTGGTGTAAAGTACTTAAGTAAAAATACTTTGAAGTACTACTTAAGTACTTCTTTGGGGTATCTGTACTTTACTTTACTATGTATATTTTTTACAACTTTTACTTTTACTTCACTACATTCCTAAAGAAAATAATGTACTTTTTACTCCATACATTTTTCCTGACACCCAAAAGTACTTGCTACATTTTGACAGGAAAATTGTCAATTTCATACACTTATCAAGAGAACATCCCTGGTCATCCATACTGCCCCTGATCTGGCGGACTCACTAAACACAAATGCGTCGTTTGTAAATTATGTCTGAGTGTTGGAGTGTACCCCTGGCTATCCGCCAATACATTTAAAAAAAAATGTGCTGTCTGGCATGCACACACACACATATAAGGAATTTGAAATGGTTTATACTTTTATGTTTACTTTTGATACGTAAGCACATTTTAGAAATTCCATTTACTTGTGATACTTAAGTATATTTAAAACCAAGTAGTATTTTGCTGGGTGACTCACTTTTACTTCAGTCATTTTTCATTAAGGTATCTTTACTTTTACTCAAGTATGACAATTGGGTACTTTTTCCATCACTGCATTTGTCCACAGATCTGAACTATTGTACCCATCACAAGCCGTGTCGTAACGGGGCCACCTGTATGAACACGGGCCAGGGGAGCTACACCTGTACCTGCCAGCCGGGCTTCACAGGGGACACGTGTGACAGAGAGGTCAGGGAGTGCGACAGCCAGCCCTGTCGGAATGGAGGCCTGTGCTTGGTAAGCCCGGAAAGCCTATCCGTTTCCCACAACATACAGCACACACAGGCTTTCCTGTTTTTGTTTTTCCTCTATCCATGTCTCTGGGCCAGTATAGAAAAATGCAACAGACAGAGCAATAGCCAGATCATTGACCCAGTTCATACTCTCTCTCCTGTTAATGAATGTCATTCAAACTGGGGCAAAGGTGGCACGATGAGATTATAACGTGGAGTCGCAAAGGCATCGAAATGAGAAGCACAGCAACAAACCTACAGTACAGTGATCTTTGCTGGAATTGTTTCCTATGACAGTGGGCTGTGACAACCTCTGACTCTCTGTGGCCCACAGGACCTTGAGAACGGCTATAGGTGTGCATGCACGCAGGGGTACGAGGGGACGCACTGCGAGCACAGAATGCTAACTTGTGCCGATTCACCCTGCTTCCATGGGAATTGCAGAGAAAGGGACAACGGGCGGAGCTACATGTGCGAGTGCCCAGGGGGCTTCACTGGACTCAACTGTGAGAAGAAAGTGGACAAATGCACCTCCCTGCCCTGTACAAATGGTATGGGATAGTTTCCACTCTCTGTATCTCAATAACAAGAACTGTCTTTGATTTATTTTGTACACTGTCAGTTAAGAGCACTTACTCAAACAGATCCATTTGGAATGTTCTCTCTAGAGACATCTACATTAGAGCTAACTTAAAGTGGTTGTGATGTGCGCTGATAACACTGGTCTGCTCTATTCAGGTGGACGTTGTGTTATCCACGGCACCACACGCTGGTGCAGCTGCCGCTCAGGCTTCACTGGCCCACGCTGTGAGATCAACATCAACGAGTGTTCCATGAACCCCTGCGCCAACGGAGCCAGCTGCATGGACCGCATCAACGACTACACCTGTATCTGCCCCCTGGGCTACACCGGCCGCAACTGTGACAAGCCCACTGACCGCTGTGCCTCCAAACCCTGCCTGAACAGTGGGACCTGTACCGACGGGGCCAAAGGCCAGCCTGCTGCCTGCATCTGCCCAGCCCACTTCAGTGGCCCCCAGTGCCAGTACTACGATGTGCCTTTACTCATCCCCCCGAGCCCCAGCCCCAGCCGCGTCAGAGAGCCCTTGGACAGGCTCCACTGGGCAGCCATCTGTCTGGGTGTGGGCATGGTGGTGCTCCTGGTGCTGATCTGCATGGTGGCCATGGTCCTGCGCCACATCCAGCAGCAGAGGAAGAGGAAGAAGGACTCAGAGTCCATGAACAACCTATCAGACGTCCAGAAGGAGAACCTCATATCTGACCTGCAGCTGAAGAACACCAACAAAAAGGTGGACCTGGAGGTGGAGGTGGATTGTCTCAGGGAGAAGTCCCAAAACCATAAACACATCAACTACCACTTGGACTACAAAACCTCCAAGGAGTACAAGGATGAACCATCAGAAGAGGATAAAGATGAGAACTGTAAAAAGATGATAGAGGAGAAAATGCCATTGACTAGAAAGTACAGGTAAGTTCCCATTGGGGACAGACGACAATTCAACGTCTATTCCAAGTTTGTACTGAAATGACATGGAAACAACGTTGATTCAAACCAGTGTGTGCCTAGTGGGTTGAAATGCTGCTTGCAGATGACAACCTGGATAGATTTGGACCTACTTCCTATTCTCCAGTGTTTGATAAATGACAGTGGTTTGGATTTGTGCTTGAGTGTTGACATGTTTTACTTTTCATTTACAGCGAAAGGCCAGAGTGTAGGATATCAACGATATGTTCTCCAAGAGATTCAATGTACCAGTCTGTGTTTGTGATAGCAGAGGAGAAGAATGAATGTGTCATAGCAACTGAGGTAAGCTTTTATTTTCACATTTTGTCTGAACATGTTCCTGCAACTCTTGACACCATGTCATTAACAGTCATCAATCAGCAATGCAAAAGTTGAGGTTTCCATTACATTTCTCCAATGATTCACCTGGTTTCCTTTTTTTCTTCTCCTAGGTATAATACATGGATGGTATCAGACATTCTGAAGAATGGATATCTTCTGGACTGTTTACAGGTGTTGAAATAGATGGGATTTAATTTAACTGCAAATTGCTGCTCTTGAAAACTTGACAACTGGACCGATCATGTGTGCTCTATGAATGCAATAAAATGTAAGGACTGAACACACTGTAATAGAGAAATAATGTGGGCTTTTGGACATTTCACCCTCAGTGTGTACTGACAGATTCAGCCCGTTGACAGAACGTCCCACTATATCCATGGGAAACAGGCCTGCGTTAATACCAGCATGCCCATCTGCAGGATGAGAGGGCTCTGTCTGGAGATACTCCAACTTATTGTGATAATCAGCAACCAACCAATCAACTTACTGCCAACAAGCCTATGGAAGGAGCCAGCTACTTCCATTTCTCTACCCTGGTGAAGTGCTATATAATAAGGCAGACTTTGTTTCATAAACTTTCAAGGAGAGAATAAAAACGTCTGGAAACGGTTCATTTTATGAGAATATTTGAGACCTAAGGCCTATGTCAATTTTGTAAATGAATTGTTAAAAAAAAAAAAAAAAAAAAAAACGTTAATAAATAAATAATGTATGCATCCCGAATCATAGAGCCTTAAGTATGGGTTAAAGAGCTACATTGGTGCCCAGCTTCTTCTTGGATCCAGTGCACAACAAAAAAACGAAGGGAACATTTAAGAGAAAAAAACTGATGCGATACACGATGCAGTGCCAGGGGTATTCAAGAAGAAGCTATATTTACTTGTTATTATGCAGCATTGCCCAGAAATGAAGACAAAGAAAAACAAAAGTGACTATTATACCAAGGACGCCTTTAATTAGAATTGACTTCACTGAACCAATAATGTTATTTTTAAGATTAGTATTTCACTAGTTATTTAAATATTTCGAAGCACTGGTCTTTCTATGTTTTATAAGATTATTTTGTATATAATGTATATTTATAAATGTAGAAGTCTCTGTACAACTGTTTTTTTATTTGATGCCCAAAAAGTAGAATTTATTTTTTAATGTTGTTGTGATTGTTGTTTTTTAAAACAATGAAAAAATATCTGGTACACTGTTGTTTGTTGGTTTCATGTTGAGTATAATTGGTCAACTATAAAGCTATAAATTTGCCTAGATATTGGAATGATCAAGAACCTTCAGTTGAAATCCACCACCTGTTGTGGAAATGGCTTCATTGTCTAGATGATGTATGACCTTGTAGCAGTTATAACAATCGCAGTGGTGAGAGGCATGCGTGTCAATGTGATGTTAAATCAATGTGCTCACAATCATTCAGTGGACAGTTTTGTATGTGACAGCAATGTGAGAAATATGGACAAAGTTATATATTAAAACATGTCATGTTAAAGTACGGTACACAGATTGGTCAGTATTTGTATGCAAGTTTTTCCTCAAAAAGAACACCAATCTCACTATGCCCCTTGTCGTTAAGCATCCATGTTGCTTTCAACTGACTTCACATTTCAAGCTGTTTCCTTGGATGTCTGCCCCATAAGCTACAAGACTGAGACAAGGAGGAGGCACAATCTAGAAAAGAGGCTACTTAACAAACCAGGCAGATACTTTAGGGTGTGACCCTACACCACTGGGAAAATCATCATATGCCTCCTCTCTAACTACTGTAAGCATGAATGCAGAAAATAAGGCCCCAAGAGTCCAGTGGCAAGTTACCAGCAGCCTTGAAGGGGTGTTAAAGCCAACACAACACCTTGGCCAGTCCTGATCTCCCCAACAAGACATGTAGGCTATCACATGCTTGCTTTTACAGACACACACACACACACACACACACATTAAATGACTATAACATATCTACTGGAAAACCACCTGATTATCCATTTCTAGTATTATATTTATTCGTTTGATTAATTATTTTGTCACAACAACTAACACCCACACGTTTGTCTTTTCCACATATTCTGTCCCATTTTACAACCTTTTCAGACATCTACCACATAGTCATGTATTTTCATTGTGTTATAATAAAAGCATCCTGTTCGTGGTCAAGTGACATCATTTCCTGCTTCCGGTCGGATTATAATGCACAGGATAACGGCAAACTTGTCTCACGCATCTGTTATGAAACGTCTTCACGGTTACAAACATGATCAATTGCTATGTATTTCACAAGTATCCGATGCTTGACTATAAAAGGTATTTATTCATCAAAAAAATCTTAGAAGGCCTATAAAGAACAAACATAGTGAATGACTGCTTTACAAAGCTCAAGTAATGAGAATGAAATCTAAATTAAACCTTGAATTGTGTAAAAAAAAAAAAAAACATGCCAGTTTCCTTTCCTTTTGTAATGTTCTTAATTAACACTTGGGGGCATTACACCATACATGGAAAGACATTCAAAATGAGACAGACTGAAATGTACATTTTTACACACTTAACAAAACATTTAAAGTTACTTCCAAAATGTCTTTAAATACGTACATTGACAATTGATAACTAGAGACTTTAAGAATTAATGTCATAACAAACAATTTTGTCAAATAATAATGGCATCTGCAAAGCATGGGAAGTATTCTATATTTTATGATTTTGTGATGATATCAAATATAGTACATTGAATACCATTATCAGACTGTGTTGTCATTGGACCAAAACATAATTGTCCTAGCCAGAGGCCAATAAGGCTGAAGGTAAATCGCCTGCTTAAGAGTCATTCATTGACCATGTATGATACAAATGTATAGGGTGCTAGAGAGGCACCTACGAAGAGAACAGACCTTTAGTGGGCTTTACGATGCTTGGATCTTTATGGCAACCCTATAAAGTCCACATGGGGGCACTATAAAGCCCGTAATTTGTGGGCGGAGCAATAAAATTGGCTGTCAGAAGTATAACAATGTAAATGTACCTTTAATCCGTCTGTCTGCACATTTCAAGGCATATGGTGGTGTAGTGAGATACCCGATGGGCTGGACGATTCTCTTCTCGTCTTGAAAAAACGTATACTAAAAACGTGGAAATCAATAAACAGAATGGAAAAATCGAATGATTTATTATTGAAATAGCAATGGGCGGCCTAGTTAAATAAAGGTTCAATCATTAAATGTAATAAAAGTTACATAACAAAATAAAGACTGAGAAAAACTAATTGACACAATTTAAGGCCAAGTGGAAAGCAATGATGCAGGCACTAAGGATGGGGGTGTGAGCATATGCGGGTCTGGGCAGATGAGATGTAGTCATTGTGTGTGCGTCTGTAAATTGTTGCTCGTATGTATACATTTGAATGTGGAGTAAGAATAAAAATGAATAAAAATATGATTTAAAAAAAATACAATGCTTGGATCTTATTCTGAAAACTAATGATTCTATGTATATCCAATTTCGTTAGCTGCTGCTGCAATATCAGACTATATGACTCTAGATGAAATAAAGGGAGATCCATTTTCACACAGGATTAAAAATAGACAGGATTGCTGCTTTCCTTACTTTCCTGACTGTGCAGAGCAACAAGGCAATAAAGGAT
Source organism: Oncorhynchus mykiss (assembly GCF_057628025.1). Classification (NCBI taxonomy): domain Eukaryota; kingdom Metazoa; phylum Chordata; class Actinopteri; order Salmoniformes; family Salmonidae; genus Oncorhynchus; species Oncorhynchus mykiss. The sequence continues at coordinate 65,402,447 of NC_143046.1, read as the reverse complement.
ATACCAACAGTACTTCAAAGTGAGTAAACACTGATTTTTCACATACACTACTATCACCAACAACGTCCATGGAGGAATTGCAAGATCTCAAGCAAAGCATTTTTAAAGGATATACTTATTTAAACTCACAAGTTTGGACATTGGACAGCCAGTGAAACTGTCAATCTATGTCTAACCAGCGAGCATAATGTTCAAACATAAGGTTTCAAAATCCTGTGAATGGGGCAAAAATAACTTGTCATTTCTGATAATGTGGTACATACAATATCTTCTGACATACAATGAATGGATGGAAGAAGGAATGAAGGAATGAATGAATTAAGTAATCTATTTTTCTGTTTCTTTTATGTGACTCATGATTATTAGACACCATTTTCAGTAAATCAAATACCTTCAAGATTGCATTTACAGTACATTGTACATTACTTCAAGTGGCACCTCAAGTGAAGACTAAATTACACACTTAATAAATCCCATTTCTTATCAGAACAGTTGATGCTCAAAATCAAAGTTGGCATATGTTCAGACAATACAGATCTCTCATATTGTATATTACTTCAAGTGGTGGTTGTGGTTGTCAGAGTCTGTTCAATCGTGAGATACAATGTCGCAACATTGTAACATTAATTCGAAAGTTGGATTCCTATAAATGTTTTGCTCCCGAAAAGGATTCGGATTTGGTAGGCTTGTACTTATAGTACGATCTATTATATGATATCATTGGTCAGAAACGTCTTGGTCTGACGTCCGGACACAACAAATACACGTGTCAGTAAACCAAGATAATGAAGCAGTAGGCTAGTACTTTAACGTTACATTGTCCGACACACCAAAACGTATTGTAGGCCTATGCATCACTTCTTTCACATGTTATCGACACCTAGGGGTAGGCTATAATAGGCTTATTACGCATCAGCAAGACTAGTCAAGACTCCTAAGAAGAAATGTCAAAGGCGATGATAGGCTTTTATAGCGAATAGGTATGAAAAGTCTCATGCTTCGGAACGCATCTGCAAAAAATATGAGCTGCATCGGTAACATCTTAGAACAGTTATTTATTGACAGAAGAATATAGGCAACAGTTTACATCTACATCGTACCTCAACCCTAACGAACCATTATGAAGCTTCTGGCTATTACCACATCAGAAAAACCCAGCCTGTGGATATTCGGATATGGCTCCTTAGTCTGGAAACCAGACTTCAAATACAAGAGGAGCAAAGTCGGTTATATTGAAGGATATAGTCGACGCTTCTGGCATGGGGACAATTTCCATCGAGGAGACAAAGACGTGGTAAGCCTTTTCCTTCAGAAATGCAATTCATGTATTTGCTGCTGCTGTAGATTGACAAAATATGATCTTATCTCAGATCAAACTGTGGTGCTTCAGAAAGTGGGAAGTCGAATGAAAAGTCAAATAAAAAAGTTTGATTTGTAAGTCAAACATTTTGGATATGGAAATGTCAGTGTAGTCTAACTGGAAATGAAATGGTTAAAAATGCTGACTGTGCATTTATCCTCATCCTGTCCTCAGCCAGGTAGAGTGGTAACTTTGGTGGAAGATCAAGATGTGAGTGGCTTTATTTCAAAACAACCCACAACACACCTACAGCTCACATTTGATTTGATCCTGTCTACCACGGATAAGTCCTGTACTGTATGTTGCAAAATATATTGACACTGGCATAGTCCATCATGTTGATAAACAGAACTTGAAGTTGAAATCCTGTCCCAGTCTAACATCCACCTCTTCTTCTCGCTGCAGGCTTGCACTTGGGGGGTAGCCTACGAGGTCACTGACTCCCAGATGGAGGAGTCTCTGCAGTACCTGAATGTGAGAGAGGCTGTGCTGGGGGGCTACGTCACCAAGATGGTGGAGTTCACTCCCAGAGAGAAGTACCAAGGGTCCCTGCTCGCCCTGGTCTACATTGCCACCTCTGACAACCCCATATACCTCGGGCCTGCCACTCCCACAGAGATAGCTGCTCAGATTACCATCTGCAGAGGCAACACGGGCCACAACATAGAGTACCTCCTCCGCCTGGCTAAGTTCATGAGGCTGTACTGTCCCGAGGTAGAGGACGACCATCTCTTCTCCATAGAGGCAGCCGCCCTGGCCCTGGTCATCTGAACTACCAGGGCCAGGGATACTCACATCTGACCACCGGTATGACACTCAATCCTTACGACGCTCGCTATGTTACTTACTAATGTGAACAACGTGAAGACAATGACAATGTGAATACACTGACAATGTGAAGACAGTGAGAGTCACTCCACCTCATAAAAAGGGTCAACATGTCATGATCACTGTTTTTGTTGTCCATTGTCAGTAAACGCCCATGATATTGACATTTTTCAAGCTGAAAGGGCAATGAGATTAGAATCAAGGTGCAGTATGCTTCTCTACAAGGTGTGTAAACACTCTAACTGTCCAATAAATATATTTCATATATGGTATCAGATGAATAAATAATATTTTCATTGTGTATATTGAAGGTCCTGGGTAACATTAGAATACGAAAAAGTCATTGTATAAAATAACAAAATAGCATTTTAATTAGTTTGTGTTAGTGTAGGCTATCTGTTGCCTCATGCTCAAGTGTGGCGCTCATGAAACAGTGGTTATTTATACAATAAGGCCCGAGTGGTTGTGGTATATGGCCAATATACCATGCCTAAGGGCTGTTCTTAAGGCCTGGATACAGTCCTTAGCTGTGTTATATTGGTCATATACCACAAACCACCGAGGTGCCTTATTGCTATTATAAACTGGTTACCAATGTAATTAAAACAGTAAAAATAAATGTTTTGTCAGACCCGTGGTATACGATCTGATATACCACGTCTGTCAGCCAATCAGCATTCAGGGCTCAAACCACCCAGTTTACAATTTGAAATAGAGTGCATATCTTAAATTTTAAGTGTTATTTGGCATTGGAAACCTCATAATGTGCTCTTACCTGCATGTGACGCTGTAGGAGGATTTGAGGTTTTGTGGCCTTCTTGTTTATAATTTACTCTGTGTTGAGCTTGTGTGCTAGCTCGTGCTCCTTCTAGCGTTAGCACTACCGTTAGCATTTTGCATTGGAATGCATGACATTTTAAATCAAATCACATTTTATTTGTCACATACACGTGTTTAGTGGATGTTACTGTGGGTGTAGCAAAATGCTTGTGTTTCTAGATCCAACAGTGCAGTAATATCTAACAAGTAATATCTAACAATTCACAATACACACACATGTAAAGTAAAGGAATTAAGAATATATAAATATTTGGACGAGCCATAGCCATTTGGACGTATCATAGACTAAGATACAGTAGAATTGCATAGAATACAGTATATACATCTGAGATGAGTAATGCAAAACATTATTAAAGTGACTAGAGTTCCATTATTAAAGTGGCCAGTGATTTCAAGTCTATGTATATAGGGCATGAATATACATAGGCTATTTAGCAGCTTGATGGCCTTGAGATAGAAGCTGTTTTTCAGTCTCTCGGTGCCAGCTTTGATGTACCTCTACTGACCTCGCTTTCTGGATGATAGTGGGGTGAACATGCAGTGGCTTGGGTGGTTGTTGTCCTTGATGATCTGTTTGGCCTTTCTGTGACATCGGGTGCTGTAGGTGTCCTGGAAGGTAGGTAGTTTGCCCACGGTGATGTGTTGGGCAGACCGCACCATCCTCTGCAGAGCCCTGTGGTTGCGGGCGGTGCAGTTGCCGTACCAGGCAGTGATACATCCCGACAGGATGCTCTCAATTGTGCATCTGTAAAATGTGTGAGGGTTTTAGGTGCCAAGCCAAATTTCTTCAGCCTCCCAAAGTTCTTCACCGCACTGTCTGTGTGGGTGGACCATTTCAATTTGTCAGTGATGTGTACGCCGAGGAACTTGAAGCTTTCCACCTTCTCCACTGCGGTCCCATCGATGTGGATAGGGGGGTGCTCCCTCTGCTGTTTCCTGAAGAATGACTGTTAGTGATTAGCCATTTAATACCATTGCTCATTGATGGTGCTAGGCTATTTTCTATTCAACACACAGTACCAGTCAAAAGTTTGGACACACCTACTCATTCTAGGGTTTTTCTGTATTTTTACTATTTTCTAGATTGTCAAATAATAGTGAAGACATCAACACTTTGAAATAACACATATGGAATCATGTAGTAACCTAAAAAGTGTTAAGCAAATCAAAATATATTTTATATTTGAGATTCTTCAAAGTAGCCACCCTTTGCCTTGATGACAGCTTTGCACACACTGGCATTCTATCAACCAGCTTCATGAGGTAGTCACCTGGAATGCATTTCAATTAACAGGTGATCCTTGTTAAAGGTTAATTTGTGGAAATGTTTTCCTTCATAATGCGTTTGATCCAGTCAGTTGGGTTATGACAAGGTAGGGGTGGTATACAGAAGATAGCCCTATTTGATAAAATACCAAGTCCATATTATGGCAAGAACAGCTCATATAAGCAAAGAGAAATGATAGTCCATCATTACTTTAAGACATGAAGATCAGTCAATATGGAACATTTCAAGATCTTTTACACCTGCATTGCTTGCTGTTTGGGGTTCTAGGCTGGGTTTCTGTACAGCACTTTGAGATATCAGCTGATGTACGAAGGGCTATATAAATACATTTGATTTGATTTGACTTTAAAGTTTATTTCGAGCGCAATCACAAAAACCAACAAGCGCTATGATGAAACTAGCTCTCATGAGGACCGCCACAGGAAAGGAAGACCCAGAGTTACCTCTGCTGCAGAGGATAAGTTAATTAGAGTTACCAGCCTCAGAATTTGCAGCCCAAATAAATGCTTCACAGAGTTCAAGTAACAGACACATCTCAACATCAGCTGTTCAGAGGAGACTGCATGAATCAGGCATTCATGGTCAAATTGCTGCAAAGAAACCACTACTAAAGGACCAATAATAAGAAGAGACTTCCTTGGGCCAAGAAACAAGAGCAATGGACTTTAGACCGGTGGAAATGTGTCCTTTGGTCTGGAGTCCAAATTGGAGATTTTTGTTTCCAACCTCTGTGCCTTTGTGAAACGCGGTGTGGGTGAACGGATGTTTAGTCCATTCACACCGTGAAGCATGGAGAAGGAGGTGTGATGGTGTGGGGGTGCTTTTCTGGTGACACTGTCAGTGATTTATTTAGAATTCAAGGCACACTTAATAAACATGGCTTAATAAACACAGCATTCTGTAGCATTACGCCATCCCATCTGGATTGCGCTTCGTGGGACTATCATTTGTTTTTCAACAGGACAATGACCCAAAACACCTTCAGGCTTTGTATGGGCTATTTGACGAAGAATGAGAGTGATGGAGTGCTGCATCAGATTACCTAGCCTTAATCACCCGACCTCAACCCGATTGAGATGGTTTGGGATGAGTTGAACCGCAGAGTGAAGGAAACGCAGCCAACAAGTGCTCAGTATATGTGGGAACTCCTTCAAAAACGTTGGAAAATAATTCCAAGATAAGCTGGTTGAGAGAATGCCAAGAATGTGCAAAGTTGTCATCAAGGCAAAGGGTGGCTACTTTGAAGAATCTCAAATATAAAATATATTTTGATTTGTTTAACACTTTTTTGGTTACTACATGATTCCATATGCTATTTCATAGTTTTGACAAATAAAGAAAAACCATTGAATGAATAGGGGTTTCCAAACTTTTGACTGGTACTGTATATCACTCATGCGCATTGTAATTATATACATGTATACATTTCAACATTACTGTAATGTCTATTTGAGCACATTTGCCTGAATTTCATGTATAGTATACAAGTCTAATAAGCTGTTTAGTCTATTGCCATGTGACTAGGCCTGATACCTCCTGTAGTGTATAGCCCTTTCTGTTATTACTTACCTGTGCTAGCTTATATAGCCATGTCATTCATATTTTTAAAAAATTATCCTCTTTCCTTTCTGGACCACATAGTTAATGTCAGTTCTCACTGGACATGATTCTCAGTTATCTGAACTGTGAGTGGTCAGATGTGTGTGTGAATGTGGACATCTTCTTCCATTAAATTCACCTTAACCTGGATATCCACCTCATCCTTGTACTGACCAGACATTCTGTAGTGATTGCTCCCGGCCTTAATAAGCCAGCACCTAAGATTTCTTATTACATTCATGGTCCTTCGATTCATTACAACCCTACCCTTATTTTTCAGTTCACCTATTTTTAGTTTAGGTGACAAAGTAAGAAATGTACAGTATAGTGTAGAGAATCATTGCACCATCTAAGCTACTGTGAAATATCTTTTCATTAACCAAAATTATTGTATTTTCAGCTGTTTGAAGCTGGTGTCCAAAACCTAAAGTACAAGACGCAAAAACTCAACTTAAGATCGGGAAGCATAGAAATTGCGCACATAGAAAAGATCTACCACTTCTTAGACTTTCTTTCAAGGAGAATGACATATCTATAAGTCACATTTCTATGTGAATTTGGTTGGGTCACCCAAAAAGCTACATATTGCAGCTTTAATGTATACTTTGATTACAAAGCAGATAACGTTACTCCTAGGGCTTCTTACTATGAAGACAGAGGCTGGCTGATTGAAGAAAATATGAATAAAAAACTGAATATTTAACCTTTACCTGTTTCTGGTCTGACTTTAAAAACGGGTTTTGTTATAGATGAGTCATGCAAATACTTACCCTGTGTGGAAATAAGATTATTGCATTGCTCAATGTATTGTATATACTATATCCTTTCTATTTCTATATGAAGCCTATTTGCCTTTGTTGTTGAAGGAGCAGGGATTTTTAATGCTTTTGCTTTTTTAATCAACTGAACTAAATAGCATTTAACTTGAATTCTTACCAAGACACCCTGGTTCTTTCCAATTCAGTATGAGTATGTGATTGTGTCTCACGTGTTTCATTCTAATGGTAAAGGCTGCTTATTCAAAATCTATTCCAACTATGTAGATCATGTGCTGTTAAAGGATAGTGGGTTGGGTTAGAAATAATCCACTTTTCTCTCCTGATTTTCAATATATAAAGACACCCCAATGCCTAAAGGTTTATGAATTCCTCAAGAGTATGTTTCCTGGTCATGTGCCAAAGCTCATAAACTTTTTTACCCTTGCACACTTTTATATAACTTGGCCATATGCAGATATACACGTAGTTGTCAATGGTCTAGACCAGGGCTCTCCAACCCTGTTCCTGGAGAGCTACCGCCCTGTAGGTTTTCGCTCCAACCGTGATGCAGTGCACCTGATTCTAATAATTAGCTAATTGATAAGGTGAATCAGGTTAGTTACAATTGGGGTTGGATTGAAAACCTACAGGAGGGGGGCACTCCAGGGACAGGCTTGGAGAGCCCTGGTCTAGACCATTCTGTAGGAAAGGAGAGAAATGTGAGGTATTCTTTATTTCTATTATTCCAGGAAATAGTCAGCTCACAGGTCCATTAGAGTGGACTTCATTCAATCAAACCCACAATGCACAACAAAGTCAAACTGCATGGAGGAAAAGCACGTTTTCACAAAAAAAATCTATATTAGTTTCATCCACTGAACATGTTCTGTCAGTCACATATTGTTGTCATTTTTGGTACAGAAACCATGTATTTTCTTATGTGAATGCACATCCTGACAATCCTGCAGTGCAGGTTTAATGGAGTTCCAGCTTAGATCACTCTGTCTTGTGACCTGAACCATTAACTTCAACAGCATACTCAAGGTTATGTAATAGGTTAAATGTAGGTGTCGTACTGTAGGTCCATTAATCAGCCGTTAAATAGATGCCCAGAGTACCGGGGTTGGCAGGAATACTAAGATCTACATGGCACACTAACCAGTCTTGTACAGTATGCAAACACGGTCTTAAAGCGACGAAAAACAACGACAAGGCATCCCTGCCACTTGTTTTGGTGAACAGCTGAGAGATGGGGCTACGGAAATGTAACCCTTCTCAAATTCAGACAGCACTCCAGATGCAAGGACTGAGAGTGATGTCCACATGCCACATGAAGATATTGTTTGTTAAAAGTCTTGTTGAACAACAGAGTAATATAATAGGGTAAGCGCATGAGAGATTTATAAGTTACAGTATATTCTTCAAGAATCAGTGTGTATATCAAGAATTGTAAAGACCACTGTACAGATTCCTAGATCACAGACTGTAGCTTTAACATTTGGAGCACAGCATTACAGTTACCAAAACAAACCTGCCCTTTTTCATATGCTCTAGCATTGTGAGGTGTCAGTGGCTACCAGGGTGCTATACAAATACACACCATGCCGGCAGTGTTAGTCAGTACATTCTGTTCCTGGGAGAGCCACTACACTCACTCGAGAAGTGCTGTCTGTGTGTTGAAAGTGAGACACAGGGGGCAGATGAGTTCCCTTTCCCTGCATGTTCAGTTTGATCATGTTGTGAGAACACGTGCACACCCAACAAAGAGAGGTCTCGGCAGTACATATACATTTTGGGCTGAGCGCCTTTAGTGGCACTGGTCCAGATTCCAAGAAAGCCCTCTCTAACTGGGTGAAAGGTTAGAGCCGTAAAAAATTTGCTCTCTTCTAGGAAAGGCAAAGGCAGTTAAGATAGTATAAATGGAATTATAAACTGGGAATTATAAACTGGGTGGTTCGAGCGCTGAATGCTGATTGGCTTACAGCCGTGATATATCAGACCGTATACCACGGGTATGACAAAACATACATTTTTACTGCTCTAATTACATTGGTAACCAGTTTATAATAGCAATAAGGCACCTCTGTGGTACATGGCCAATATACCACGGCTAAGGACTGTATCCAGGCACTCCACATTGCGTTGTGCATAAGAACAGCCCTTAGCCGTGTTATATTGGCCATACACCACACCCCCTTGGACATTATTGCTTAAGTATAGGCCTGTATGAAGAATTGGACGAATGGAAATTCAGTCAGCAGCAGCGTCTGATAAGAACCTTATGTGACTGGACCCCTCTGCGTACCAATAGGCCTACACACTTCAAAACAGAGGCCAACAGCGTATTCATATCAGAGTATGAAATCCTCTGCACTATTTTCAATCATAAGGCATATCTATCAGATGACTCAGGAAACAACAAAGCATGACATGAAAACCATATGGGCTCCATTTACTAAGTGCAAAATGCAGTCGAGTTGACTCATAAATCCCCACCATAGTTCTAAACTGTTTTGAAAATATCCTCTGTAGTCAAAACACTTCAATTGGCTTTGGAAATAAAATAACCAGTTTGAAAACCTGGATGTATGTGATACTTCCATGTTGCTATTGTAAAATATAATGTGTCCTCAATAACCTACTTGTGTACTCAATAACCTACTCATGTTTTACTAATATGCAGTGGTGAAAAGAGTACCCTATTGTCATACTTGAGTAAAAGTATAGATACTTTAATAATAGAAAGTTACTCAAGTAAAAGTGAAAGTTACCCAGCAAAATACGACTTATGTAGGCCTCCTGAGTGGCGCAGTGGTCTAAGGCATTGCACCACAGTGCTAGCTATGCCACTAGAGATTCTGGGTTTGAATCCAGGCTCTGTTGTAGCCTTCCACGACCGGGTGACCCATGGGGTGATGCACAATTGGCCCAGCGTTGTCCGGGGTAGTAGAGGGTTTGGCTGGCAGCGATGTCCTTGTCCCATCGTGCACTAGAAACTAGTGCATAAGCCAGGCACAGTGCACGCTGACACAGTAGCCAAGTGTCTCGTGTTTCCTCCGACACATTTGTGCGGCTGGGTTAAGTGGGCATTGTGTCAAGAAGCAGTGCGGCTTGGTTGGGTTGTGTTTTGGAGGACGCATGGCTCTTGACCTTTGCCTCTCCCGAGTCCGTACGGGACTGGCAGCAATGAGACAAGACTGTAACTACCAATTGGATACCACAAAAAAGGGGTAAGAAAAAATAAAATCAATTATTAAAATACTTCTTGAGTAAAAGTCTAAAAGTATTTAGTTCTAAATATACTTAAGTATCAAAAGTAAAAGTATAAATCATTTCAAATTCCTTATATTAAGCCAAGCAGATGGCACCATTTTCTTGTTTTTAAAATGTATGGATAGCCAGAGGCCCACTCCAATATTCAGATATAATTTACAAACAATGCATGTGTGTTTAGTGAGTCTGCCAGATCAGAAGCAGTAGGGATGACCACATATTATCTTGATAAGTGCATGAATTTGACCATTTTCCTGTCCTGCTAAGCATTCAAATTGTACTTTAAATAGGTAAATATAAGGAGTAAAAAGTACATGACTTTCTTTACGAATGTAGTGAAGTAAAAGTAAAAGTTGTCAAAAATATAAATAGTAAAGTAAAGTACAGATACCCCCAAAAAACTACTTAAGTAATACTTCGAAGTTTTTCTACTTCAGTACTTTACAACACTGCTAAATGTACCTACTAAAGGCAATGTAAACGCACTACACTAAAATATGAGAGTTTTTTTCTAGTATTTAGTACCTTTATGCATCTTTTCTAAAGTCAAAACAGGACACTAAAAGGGCTAGTACAACCGGAATACAGTACAACATGAATGTGTACATTCTCATGGACAGTAAACAGAGAGCAATTGCTCTGTTAGATCACTGATGAATCTTTACATGATGACCAGTTGGTTTTCCAGAATTGATTGAGCTGTCACGCTAACAGCTCTTAGAAGACCTGATAATAAGGGATTACCAATCGATAGAGCTCTTACAAAACCTCCATGAGGGTTACTTGGAGGGGTAAAGGAGTGAAAACATGACCCAGGGGTCACTCAATTAGAGCATAGGGATCAGGCACAGGCCATGTCACCATCCCTGACCATCTCCATTACATAACCACATGGTCCTAGCTCACTGTAAGTGGTCATTTAAGACAAAGTGAAAACCTAATCAAATAAAATAAAAAAATAATTGTTTAATGAGGGGCGGACATTTCTAGTTCTGAAATCCCTTTTTTTGTCTAGCTTGATGTTCAATTGTTTCCCCTCTCACACCCAATGACTCCTGTTTTCCATTTTATGGTCATCTGACGTAGACAAATATGTCACACGTGCTCTGACCTGCGTGTGCATTGATTACAAAGAGTGTGCATTAAAAATGCTGAGGAGGAACAAAGAGCGAGGTCACACATACTGACGATAAAAACAGTCTGTTGGGTTCATTGTCTCTCAACAAGCAGGATGGGAGGCACGCTCCAGAAACATTGTTCCTTGCCAATCATCCCCTCTGCCACCACCTGCATGCAAATGTGTACTCTGGCTGAACCCTGACCCTTGACCTTCTGTGGTCAGCAGGATATTGAAGGTCACCCTGAGAGTGCTTTAAAGAGAAAGTGATTAGGGCACTAATAGAGTCTGGGCACTTAAGAGCTACTGGTCCCCAATACTGGGGTAACCCCAAACCCCAAGGTCCAGACTACTGTCCACTGAGGATCAACTGACCACACCACAGCCTGGTTCCACAGGACATGGGAGAGAAAAAAACACTAATCTAACACTTACAATGGTGGCTAATGGGTTGGCAGAAAATCTGCAACCACCATATCAAAGCTAATGTGTTCATTCTTACTGAAAAGCTATATCAATATTTTAGCTAACAGTACACAACATGCCCAAGCACACCAGAAAAAAAGTCCAGCTCTCCTTTGTAACAGGGTCTGAGTTAGAACTTACAGTAGGCCTACGTGTTGTTGTTGATGGTTGATGCCTGATTGATGCCTGATTCTGCAAACAGAAACAAAAACCTAATAACAATCATCCATCATCACATGATAAAACCCAAACTTCAATCCATCCCATCCATCACACCTTCATACAGAGCACAGCACAACCTCTGGCTGTTATAATCCAATCTGTGGGGACCAGGGCTCTGGGGGCTGGGGCCTGTACCAGGAATGACCTGATTAGCCTACCAGCCAGAGAGCCTCCCCCTGCTTCATTATCCCGACCCACCTCTGTGGAATGGCACTTTTACTGTTCTTAATTTCATTTCCCTAATCAAATTTTCACTCCGGGGCACCATGATCACCGCGTCTGGTTGGGGGGTGTAAATAGCATTGTGAGATCATCTCTGGGAGGCCTTCTAGCTTTCACTGATAGATGGGGGGGGGGGGTCAAATCAATGTGTAGTAATTGAACAATCTGGAGTGAGGGCTGATTGTGTGTTGGTAAACATTACAAAGACTACTGGACCATTTGGTACTCACTGAGTGATGCCCTATCCTCAATATTGCACAATGTTGGTTGTCAACACAAAGAAAACCACAGAGTGCTGACATGGAAAAAGTTTGAGTCTGCTTTTCCATACCACAGCTGATTTGAGAGAAAATGTAACACACACACATATACTGTACATTCATGTTACACACACACATCACAAATGCTGCTACTAGACTCTTATAATTATTGCTAAACACTGCACAATTTAAACAATTGCCCCGCAAAACGTGTAAATATTGGACTATAAATTGTGGCTTCCTGTACTATACTTATGCTAAAATGTTTATTCTATTCTACTGAGCCATTTACTTTATGTTCATATTGTTATCTTTTAGAAATTATTTTCGTTGTTGCATTGTCGAGAAGGAAGCTGCAAGTAAGCATTTCGTTGGAAGGTGTATACCATGTGTATCCTGTACATACTGTATGACTAATAAAACTTGGAGGATGAGCTAACAGCGCCCCCTGTTGGCTGTGTGATATACGAGAGAGGCATGAATAAGAGAAAAGAGGATGGAAAAAGAAGAAGAAGAGAGGTTGACATAGTACGTTGTCAGAGTACATTGAAGAGAGGGCAGATTATGGGTGACCTTTCCTGAAAGTCAAGAACATTCTATCTCCATTCTGACATTCCTGGGTACCAACCCTTTGAGGACCACTGCCCACTTCGAATCCCACAGCAGAACTGAACGCTGGGAGAGGAAATAGTATTACCTTCAGTGGTCTTTCTGGCCACATACAAGGTCTGGAACATTTCCCCTTTCAAGGGCCATCTCAAACTTGGAGAAATGCAACATACATTGTACTTCTACGTAATATTTACAAGCAATAAGTAACATGTAATAACTCATATCCATGTGGGTTTGACTTCCCTTGAATTATGTTCACCAAAGGGCAAAGATTCTTGGTATAGATAGAGATGTCCCTGACATATGCACACTGTAAACACTTATGTACAAAACTTACTTAGCAAATATCAAAAGGCCCTGGAAGTTTCCTGCCATTTTCTCTCAAAGAACAGGAAGCAGAGCCTAGTTTTCCCACAGACCAGCAGAGGTTGGATCTCAATGCCATTCCACAGCGGTTCTATGTTGTACTTACAGAGGACAACAAAGGAGAAGCTAATCTGTTGTGAGAGGGACTCTGTGCCAGGGTTTCTTGACCTCCTAATTCCAAACAATCTGGATTTCCCAACATAGGAAAAATCAAATGGAATTACATGGTCAGGCATGCATGTTAGGGAACATGCATGATGGGGACAAATGCTGTGGTGATGACAGGTAAGACCTATAGGTGCTTACATGTATGAAACTGGTTCCTTCCTTGGTGTTGTTGCAAGAACTACATTACATTTCACAATGGGCTTTACCACACAAAATCAGCTGACAAGCGCAACACCATTTAATATGACTAGTGCAGCAGACAGAGCTCACACTGTTAGACTTGTGGTCGTAGAGGTGCTGACAGACAGAGGGAAGAGATTCAACTTCCCTCAGATAAGAGAGGATTGCTCCAGCAGATCCAGCTGACTCATGGGCCCAGAGTCTGACAGGAGAGACGCTCTAGAGTGTCATGTTCTAGGATATGCTAGGCTTGAGCTGGGAGACGCACCCACAAGGGGAACCAGCCCCCAGGACCCACTGAGCAAGACACTCCTCCACTCCCAAAGTGCTGACAGAGGATTGACAATGTTGCGGTCCAGAGATACTTTATGCCTACTGTGGTTTTGTTTCATTTGTTCAGATACAGTTTATTCTGTACAGTATAATATGATGGATGAGTTGTTTTTCATGATCCCTCACTAAGCATATCAAATCAAATCAAATCTTATTTGTCACATACACATGGTTAGCAGATGTTAATGTGAGTGTAGCGAACTGCTTGTAGATATATTAAGCAAGTGATCCAATATATTCCCATCTGAAACCTAACTCCACCAGCCTTAATACATTAAGGATGAAGCTACCTTTGATATGGACCAAGCATGTAGGCAAATGAGGCATTCATTTACCAACCTCCTAAATCTCCTATGGCCATCCAGCAGGCAGAGTGATGAACATTAACCTTACTATTCGTTTTTTGACTGTTTTTTTGGATTAGGGGATTGTATTTGGGGACAGACCCCTGTGGCTTTCTCTTGAGGGCAAAGTGGGATTAGGGGACCCCCCTCCTCTTGGACCCCTGCCAAGGCTTAATGGAGATACACACAAGCTCGGGTGACCCCCAAATCAACACTTGGACTTTACTTAAACTGGGCCAACAAACAAGGAGGAATCATACTCTAGTGTGTGGGATTTACTATGAATAATTTCTGCCATCTCTGCTATTACTGGCGACATGTGAAGAATGTGAGAAACAGGGGAGATTCACAAAGGTCTTAATTCCCTTGAATCAGTCCCGTTGTTGAAGGAGCCAGGGAGGTGACCTGAGAAAGGGCTGTATCCTGTCTCCAGTGAGAGTGCAGAGGCAGACTAAGCCACTCTGTCACTGACAACATCTGGTACCTCTCTGCCTAACCATACACAGGATGTAATGGGCCTGAGTAACATACCGATTCAGACCCTAACTGACAATTTAGTCTGGCTCTAAATATTCTGAACTAAATTTGAATTTTTGACTATTCAAGTGTAAAGTCTACCTTGGGTTTGGTCATGAAAAGTTCTGCCACAATCAAACACCCCTGGAGGAGTGCTATAGACTACGACACTCCTCCACTCACCCCCTCTAGTTAGAGAGACACAAGATGGATGCCACTGGACCCAAACGGAAAGAGGATTCGCAAAAACATCATCACAGGGGGTCCCAGAAAAAGCTGTAATGGTAACCTATCTCATTTGATGGAGGTGTGCTCTGCAAATACTCAACATAGCACAGGCTTGAAGGGAACAGTTGCTTTCACTGATAGATTATTCAGGAAAATGTACCCCACATATTCAAAGAGCTTGTTTTCTACCCCATTTGACCCTATCTATGCCAGTGGCACGTTAATCTCCATTTTACGATATGTAATCTTTTAACACCTTTCTGACAGATATTCTATTGTGCTCCAATTCGGTCTAAGACGTGAACTTCCGTTACTGTGTTCACTCTTTAACAGATTGTAAAGAATTGGTTCAAATGTATTTAGGTTGGCTGACTGTTGTATATATTTTCTAAAGCTGCTTCACAGACCACAGCTTGGATAGCCCTGAGAATGGAGCCCTGTACACTACTGCACTGTAGACTCTGTTATGGTGACCTGCAGATATCCATTCAGAGACCATTACTAAGCAGATTACTTCTTCAAATCTGTGTCAGGACATAGTTCTCATGTCTGGTGATGCTGATACAGAGCTGTGGAATACTAATGATTTTTATTTCACGTTTATTTTGACAGGGAAGACATATTAAGACCTGGGTCTCTTTTCCAAATGTGCCCTATATAATAGAAATATAATAATAATAATACATATTAAACACAAAATATATACTGTATATATACATATAAGAATACAAAAGCACAGTCATGGTAAGCACAAATAATGCATCACATATCACCCAGAAAAACAGTTACATTCATCAATAAATATATCCCCAATCAATACTTTAAATTGCCCCAACGGCACCAGAATAGAAAGATGAAATGTATTTTGAATTTTGTTCCAGCAACATGGTGGATTAAAACTAAAAGCAGATTTACCTAGCTAGGAACCTCAAGAGAACCAATCCTGTGAACGGGTTAGGCAACTCGGGTGTCTATACTTCAACAGCAAAGAGATCTACGGGTCTTTAGCGAAGTTCAGTTAACCTTTTGATACAGTATGCATTGATGAGTATCGGAGCTGCCGCCGGTAACAAAACGAAGGGCACTATGGTAGATGGCATCCAAAGGTTTAAGAGCAGCAGCAGGCAGCTACATTTCCTGCTGCTTAGAGAAAGGCAAGATTTGTTTCTGTAGAAAAAGCCAACTTTAAATCTTAAATTCTTAACCAGCTCTTCTGTATGTTTTTTAAACATCAAATCCACATCAATTCACATGCCTAAGTATTTATATGCGGGAAAACTTCAATCTGAGAACCATCTAATTTTTTATTTTACCTTTATTTAATTAAGCACAAGTTTTAAATCAGCAAAAGGATTCCTGCATAGCTATAAAACTGACTGTAGTTTTTACACAGCCAGATCAACAGTAGCATACAGTCGCTGCAGTATCATCCACATATAGATTAAGTTAACAATTTAAACCACACAGGAGGAATACAGAAAAGGTCAGTACTGTGTATCAAAAACATGTTTACAGTGACTGAGGCGTGGGAACTATAAACACTAAGCAGCTCTACACTGTGCAGTACAATGAAGCCTAACTGTCAAATCATCCTGAAAACAGAGTGCTGCTGACCCCTACAGCACAGATCAGTATATGCAGCAAATAGCAATAAATAAGTGTACTCCATTTATACAAAAACTATTCTTCGTCACCAACTTCATGCAAGCTATATAAATCACACTAAACTTGCAGGCAGGTCAAAAATGTTAAGAGCAGCTATTTCAGAAAAGGGAAATTGGAAATCCAATGATAACGGTCTGTTTCCTGTGTATGGCAGTGTTACCTTGGATGTGGGAATGAGCCCTGTCAATCACTGGTGGCAAAGTGCAGCATGGAGACTGGCTAACTGAGATTAGGAGACTGATGATGCCATGAAGAGATGTTGTCCTGCTATGGAGGGGAATACAATCCCTATCACTCACACTGCAGGTGGGAGAAAGAGAGGGGGAGAGAGTGAGGAACAATGTCAAACAGGAAATAGAGAACTTACAACACAATGCTCCCAGAATTTCCTGCAGGCTTCAATAGATAAGGAAGTCCATCTAATTCTATATTTCCCCCCTAAATATATCCCTACTGTCCCAAGACACATATTGTGCTTTCTGCACAGTAGGCATATACTAGGACATTGTGGTGAAACAACTTCATAAATACATAACTGTGTCCCTCACAGACTGAAAAGCCACCGTAGAGATTCAATCAAATATGTGCATTAAAAATAAATCGTATTCATTAATCTTATTAATTTATCATCAAATGATGTGAATCAGGAAAATCAAAATACTAAGAAGTTGTAATTGTAGTCTTTCATCAAGAGAATGATTGCATACACAACCATGAGGGCTCTTACACATTTCTATCACCAGGCACAAGTGCAAGACCATGTAAACACCTGCAAGAGCTTGGTTTATGTGTACATATGGTGCATGTATTTACGTTGTGTGCGTTTGCCTGGATCAAGTGATGAACAAACAGACCGTGAGAGTCACACACAGAGACCAGCATTTTGAAGTCTGTTTAATAATACTTTCCTGTGGCTATTTTGTCTCAAATTTCCAACGGCATAAGGATGAACTCAGTGGACCCCCAGCAGAGTAAGTACAAATGAAGTTCTGACTTGTAAAGGGACTGCTCGGCATTCTGGAATCTGCATGTATATGTTAAGAGACAAGTGTGAAGGCATTCGTGGAGGCTAACACAGGTGATCCTCTATGTATCTGTCAGACTAGCAAATCACAACAGAGACAATTCCACCACCGCAGTGGAACTTGGCACATGCTGCTGTAGCAGAGGATCCTGCGCCTGCATCTGACAGCTGTGCTGAGCAAAAAGCAACTGTCCAGCTGTTGACAGAGCCACAATGTCCACACAACTGAGCTATTTTTTTCAGTGGACAATCAGACCTGGGAGAGGAGAGGAACCACAAACAGGTCTGGAACAGAGGGAGCAGGCCACACAAACAGGGTTGGAGATGCAGAGATTATGTCTGACAGTAGAACAACACTGCCTTTTGCAGAGACGGGTGACAGGCACACATTATAGGACTACATGGCACTGTACACAGTCAAACTACAATTAATAAATCAGTTGACATTATTATCTGGTAACAGGACAGTATGCACATCGAGTCATGTGAGCACCTTTCCAGTAAACTTTTAAATTGCATTCACAGGTCACCTAAAAGGTGAAATATGTAGGCCTGGTTTAATAACTGTGGGATATCTGTTTAAAGATGCACTATGAGGAAATCGCTCCGGCATTACCTGGTTGCTATAATTCAAATAGTTCGCCTAATTTCAGTTTATGTGACAAAACAAGCAAGTATAGTGCAGAAATAATTGTACAATATAAAGCGCTGTGAAATATATTGTCCATAACCAAAAATATTGTATTTTCAGCTGTTTGAAGCTGGTGTACAAAACCGAAAGTAAAAATTAAACTTAAGAATGGGAAGCATAGAAATAGCACACATAGAACAGATCTACCACTTCTTAGACTTGCTTTCAATGAGAATGACATCTATAACTCACATTTCTATGTGAATCTGGTCAGGTCACCCAAAAGGTTACATATTGCAGCTTTAAAGGTTGTTGTTTTTATAGTTTGTTCTATTAGGACCAGCAACTAGAGCACAATGGATGTTGACCATAGAAATGTAAACAAACCATCTGTCCCAACAAACCATCAGTATCATAGGTTGTAGCTAGATGGAGTAGGCCTACAGCTCCATCTAGTTATCGCGTCGGGGACAACAGTTGTTGACAACTGTAGCATTTTAGCTAAGCCTAACTCTTAATATTTTCCTAACCTTAACCTCATTCTCCTAACATGCCACGTTAATTATAATATCCTAACCTGCTACGCTAATTCTCCTAACCTGGTATGTAAACAAACCACCAGTTCCTAACCTCCCTTTCCTAACCTACTGTGCTAGTTTTCCTAACCTGCTACATCAGAGAGGAAGAATTGAAGCGAGAGGCTCAACTCCGCCCACAATCTGCGATAAACAGACCAAGTGGGATTGTTTGTAAGGAGGTCTATGAGAGTGTCAATTTTGGTCAACACATTATGTTTTGGCTAACTTTCTAAGTGAGGCTTATTTGATCGAACAGAAGTTTTATAATGATTTGTAAACAACAGCTTTAGACAGTGAAATGCTTACTATGCTACAAATGTAGGCCTACTGATATAAGTGGACGCACGTGGCATTACGGCAACGATTTTATATTCGTGATGGGCATTCCGAGTCTTTTCGGTGAGCCGGCACGGCACATTTGGATTTGTTCAGGTAAAAGAGACGACTCATTTGGCTCCCAAATGGCTTTTTGTTCAAAATGTTTGATGATCGTCCTAGAACCTGATAAAAATCCACATCTCTAATGTAAAGCCCAAAAGGTAGTCTACAATACCATTATGTCAGATTGTGAAACACGCCAAATTATTCGATGGCCTGCAAAATAATTATAATAATTGCACTGAAAAATCAGCGAGGACCTGATTGACGCACTATCGCCACTATCACCCTCTTTAGATAATTATTTTGTAATTTATCTGCAGAAAAAAGTTGTTTTGAGCTAAAAAAAAAAAAAAATTAAAAGCAGCACTAGCAGTATGCAAATCAGGGTGCCAAATGACGTCTCTTTCACCGATGGGATTCGACTCCCGACGTTCACCGAAAAGATCTGTTGAAAAAGAGCTGTTTCGTTCGCATCACTATTTTATATTGGAGTTTGGTCTGCTGTTTACACGCATATCTGACCTTTCATAGAATTGAATTCACCATTAATTTTCTGGATAGAGCCCCACAGCGGACGTGTCATAATACTCGTAAAACCTAGCAACAGGAACCTATGGTTCCATTCATTTTCCCCACAGGGAATTTTAGAAAGACTTAAAATAAGGGCTGTGTTTCGTGAAGGTTTACACTGGTGTGTAAAAATCTCTCTAGGACAAGGTGACTTTTATCAATGGATCCGCGTCAATGTACTCTTTATCAATGGATTCGCGTCAATTTACTCTCAGATTCTAAATTGTTAATTGGTGTCAAAGTATACATCATGCAAAACTGTAGTGAGAGGAAACATATGGTAGTGAGAGGAAGCCCACTGGAGGGCAGTGGGAGAAGATGGAACGAGATTTTGGTTGACATTCTGTACATTTTCTTATCAATTAAACATTTCATCTCAATAGTTTTCTGTTCCCCAAAATCAAATCTGTTATGAACAGAGTGGACTAAGTTTGTAGACTTTACCCATCGCAAAAGTTTTTAAAAAATCGCGCGGTTTAGGAGTGCAAAGGCAAATTGAGTTATTGCACACAGCACTTCAGAGTATGTTTTTCCTAACGGAAATATGCAGATATCTACTAGAACGCACCAATAGGATATCTCTAGCGTGCTTGGCTCTGCCCACCTCCTTGCTTGTTCTGCCCTCTGACTCCTTTGTTCCCATTTGAAACGACAAGCTATTGTCTATCTTGGTTTAGTTAGAAAATCCTTTGGTCGTACTCAAACATCGTTTTAAGCTTTGTTTTACTATTGACAGTTATAGCTGATTTTGGGGATGTATATCGATTTTATCTACTTAAATAGAAGTAATCTGATTTATTCGTTTCAGTCTCTGAATTGTTTCATCAAACTTTTCGCCGCCAGGTCCTGAGATCAGGGCATAGAAACTACAATCGGTCTCCTGAATTAGCCTAGTGATGGCCCACATGCGCATTTATGTTCTAACTCTTTTCTCATCTTTCCATGGCTAAATTAGCTGGCTAGCTGAACTATGCTAGTTTTCGTGCTTATTGTCAAACTTAATAAATACTGCACTCTCAACTTCAAACGCCTTTGTTAGTTAAACAATAATGTAACCAATACATTTGCTGGAAATAAACTTAAATTAAGTATTGTTTTGTTGAATAGTCATGACTGGTTCGAGGTATCTTTTTTGTAAAAAAAGTTTACATTTTATTTTATTTAATTAACAACAAATCAATACATAAAGCACATGAGGGAACACAAGCATACATGACAAACAATGGACAATCAAGCTAGGGGGTACAATATCATATTACAATTACACAAGGACCTTAAGGGACATATATATACAGTGCCTTGCGAAAGTATTCGGCTCCCTTGAACTTTGCGACCTTTTGCCACATTTCAGGCTTCACAATCATGAAGTGGAACGACATTTATTGGATATTTCAAACTTTTTTAACAAATCAAAAACTGAAAAATTGGGCGTGCAAAATTATTCAGCCCCTTTACTTTCAGTGCAGCAAACTCTCTCCAGAAGTTCAGTGAGGATCTCTGAATGATCCAATGTTGACCTAAATGACTAATGATGATAAATACAATGTGTGTAATCAAGTCTCCGTATAAATGCACCTGCACTGTGATAGTCTCAGAGGTCCGTTAAAAGCGCAGAGAGCATCATGAAGAACAAGGAACACACCAGGCAGGTCCGAGATACTGTTGTGAAGAAGTTTAAAGCCGGATTTGGATACAAAAAGATTTCCCAAGCTTTAAACATCCCAAGGAGCACTGTGCAAGCGATAATATTGAAATGGAAGGAGTATCAGACCACTGCAAATCTACCAAGACCTGGCCGTCCCTCTAAACTTTCAGCTCATACAAGGAGAAGACTGATCAGAGATGCAGCCAAGAGGCCCATGATCATTCTGGATGAACTGCAGAGATCTACAGCTGAGGTGGGAGACTCTGTCGATAGGACAACAATCAGTTGTATATTGCACAAATCTGGCCTTTATGGAAGAGGGGCAAGAAAGCCATTTCTTAAAGATATCCATAAAAAGTGTCGTTTAAAGTTTGCCACAAGCCACCTGGGAGACACACCAAACATGTGGAAGAAGGTGCTCTGGTCAGATGAAACCAAAATGGAACTTTTTGGCAACAATGCAAAACGTTATGTTTGGCGTAAAAGCAACACAGCTCATCACCCTGAACACACCATGCCCACTGTCAAACATGGTGGTGGCAGCATCATGGTTTGGGCCTGCTTTTCTTCAGCAGGGACAGGGAAGATGGTTAAAATTGATGGGAAGATGGATGGAGCCAAATACAGGACCATTCTGGAAGAAAACCTGATGGAGTCTGCAAAAGACCTGAGACTGGGACGGAGATTTGTCTTCCAACAAGACAATGATCCAAAACATGAAGCAAAATCTACAATGGAATGGTTCAAAAATAAACATATCCAGGTGTTAGAATGGCCAAGTCAAAGTCCAGACCTGAATCCAATCGAGAATCTGTGGAAAGAACTGAAAACTGCTGTTCACAAATGCTCTCCATCCAACCTCACTGAGCTCGAGCTGTTTTGCAAGGAGGAATGGGAAAAAATGTCAGTCTCTCGATGTGCAAAACTGATAGAGACATACCCCAAGCGACTTACAGCTGTAATCGCAGCAAAAGGTGGCGCTACAAAGTATTAACTTAAGGGGGCTGAATAATTTTGCACGCCCAATTTTTCAGTTTTTGATTTGTTAAAAAAGTTTGAAATATCCAACAAATGTCGTTCTACTTCATGATTGTGTCCCACTTGTTGTTGATTCTTCACAAAAAAATACAGTTTTATATCTTTATGTTTGAAGCCTGAAATGTGGCAAAAGGTCGCAAAGTTCAAGGGGGACGAATACTTTCGCAAGGCACTGTACCTACAATTCTAACAGCTTTTTTGTTAGTAGAGCATTTAACCGTCTTAAAATACAGTTCAATTTATTTTTGCAGGGTATGAAAATTTGGTTTTCTGTTTGTAAATTTGCATTTGTGTATATGAAATTTGGCCAAAAGAATAATGAAATTAATTACATAAAAATGTTTCAGCTTATTTCTATTGTATGTAAAGAATCCAAACAGTACATCTCTCCACAATAGTGTAAAATCTTCATAAATGTGTTCAATTATAAACCTACTGATGTCTTGCCACAGTTTTCTTACATGCATACAATGCCAAAAAAGATGCAACACTGTTTCTGGGTGGTCATTACAAAAGGAGCAATTTGAGTTTATGTTTTCCTTAAACTTCTTCATATAGTGGTTGGCAGGATAATATTTATGAATAATTTTAAAGGAAACGTCCTTAATTTTGTTAACAAGTAGGCTTGTGTGTGGCAACATCCAAACTTTTTTCCAACAGATATTATCAATAAATCCATTCCAATAAGGCAACATAAATACAACATCCTGCTGAAACAAGGTTCATATCGCTCTGTTGTTGAATGGACCAAAAGAGAAACAAATCTTTCCTACTGATGAGTCAAAAGGGTCAATAGAAGGTAGGCTCTGAGGTAGGGTCTGAGGGTCACGTTCCTGAATAACATATCAACACCTGAGGGAATGGCATCTAAAACAATTGCAAAATCTTTAGGTGTTACAGGGACCTTGTAAAGTGATAAGAATTCTTTATAACTGAGTAAAAGACCCTCTGCATTTACCAGTTGGCTCACCAATAGGATACTATTTCGGAACCAATATTCTAAAAACAAAGAAGTATTTTTATACAATATATCCCGATTATTCCATATATAATATCTGTGTGGAGAAAAATTGTGTTTATAAATTAAGGACCATGACAAGAAAACCTGCCGATGAAAAGCAGAAAGTTTCACTGGAACTGTGTCAATATTATAATTGCAAAACAACATGAAATTAAGGCAACAAAAAGTAGAGAAGACATGATGAGGAATAAAATTCCAGATAGAAGTGGGTCTTCTTAGGAATGTTTTATCCAATTGATCTTAAAAGTATTATTTAAAGTAGTAAAGTCCAGAAAATTCAGTCCACCATTCTCATAAGTGTTCATTACGACAGTTTTCCTAATGTAATGGGTACGGTTTCTCCAAAGAAAGTTGAAAAGCATCTGGTCTATCTCCTTGCTTATTTTACTGTCAAGATATAAAGATAGAACACCATATGTTAGTCTAGAGATACCTTCGGCCTTGGTTATTAGGACTCTACCTTTTAAAGATAAGTCCCTTCGTAGCCATTGATTTAGCTTCTGGGTTTTTTTTAATAAGAGGGTTAAAATTTAGTAAGCCTCTAGACTTCTAATCCTTTGTAATGGTTATGCCTAATTATGTAGTTATTTTACTGGAATACCATAATATGAAGGTGTCACACAATCTTTGACAGCTATGAGTTCACATTTATTAATGTCAAGATATAGACCAGACGCTTTGGAAAAGGATTGTAATCACATTGATCGATATGGGAATTTGGTTTGCGTCTTTCAGAAAAAGTGTAGTATCATCAGCCAGCTGGCTTATAATAATTTCTTTACCAGCTATGGAAATACATTGTACAGGACTATTATTTAAAGAATTTGCAAGATGTTGGGTGATTAATAAAAACAGGTACGGAGAGATAGGACAACCTTGTCCAATTCGAGGTATTCGAGGTATCTATCTTAAGACAACGGTGGCGAAGGACATCATTGCGTCTACGTTAGCGTCAGGACGTTTCTGACTGGTCTTTGAACAGTGAGCCTCTCCCCGCTTCGTTCGATGGGATATGTAGTGATTTTGCTAACACGGCCATATATGTTCACAGTCTTGTACCCTTATTTTTTTCCCCAACTGACTATCGTACTTGTTGATTAAATTTGACTTTGTTAATTATGAGTAGTCCAGGAATGACACGAGAAAATAGCAACTTTACAGATCGCAGATCGACTACAATGAATGGCTAAATTATTTCCGGACACTAAACTACTCCTCACCACTCTATTGGCTATAATGATCCCGCGTCCTCCCGCTTGCCTTCCGCCTTTGCACACATGTATTTCCATTGTTAGAACGGTCAGTCGCCTATCTTATATAATAGATCATCTTTGGCTACGTTCATTCTCCTAACCTGCTATGTAAACAAACCATCAGTCCCGACAAAACCATCAGTATCAGGTATTAATCAAATGGTATTGGTCACATACCCATATTTATTTTAGAATACAATAGAACTCTCTCATTGGTAATTGGATTTGTTCACATGACCTTGTAACTCATTTACCATCATTTTGTTTTGCGATTATAATTGGTCCCTGAACCCATAGGCTATTTCTGAAATATATAAAAGCCTCCTTCATTTCTCTCTGTAAACTTCTAAAAATAGCCGAAACAATAAAGAAACCCTCATCAGCTTCCACTGGCCACTAAGAGTTGCTAAATTACCTTTTCACTTAAGTTTGTCTCAACTCCTGCACCTTGGTCGGAGAGGTTGATTTGATTTAGGTAGCCTTTCGCGCTGAAATTCATACAGTATCCAGGCCATCGATCCACAATGGCCCATATTTTGTCAAGTGGCCGATGGCCGCTGTAGGAGTGACTATGCAAATCAAGCGTGTGAAAATGCATTTGCGTTGAATTGAGGGCTGTAACTTGATTGGGCGGCATTGTTCGTTCAAACTGGAGGTGGCAAAGTATCCGCTACATTTGTTTCCACCATGTGCGCTTTGATGTAAGATGAGACAGTGATAGTTCTGTTGGATAAGAATTTAAACTTTTGCTGAAATTCCACCAGATAGTGAACGCAGTAGCGGAGATAAGATGATGCAGACCCCTGATGATTTCCAAGAAAAGCACAATGAGCCAATCATTAGTTGTATGTTGGTTGGGGATGGTGCTGTGGGGAAAACCAGCATGATTATAAGTTACATCTCAAATGGATACCCAAACGAATACCGCCAGACGGCCTTTGACGTCTTCACCGGTGAGTTGCATTTTTTTTTTTGCATCCTTTAAATACTGTACCTTAACAATTTTCCTTTGGCAGTAATTTGGGCTGAGTGAAAGAGGGTTCGAGAATGCATGTGGTGAAATGTGTTCTATTCTACAGGATTGGTTAGATTAGATGGGATTCCAGTACAAATCCAGTTGATGGACACTGCAGGACAGGTAACTAGGCCAATGCATGAGTAGGCCTACCAAATACATTATGGCAACACGAAATGTTGGCTACAGTGAAATATATTTATAACACAAATTAATCTGCCACTTCCTTATTTTCTGCAGGAGGAGTTTGATAATTTTCGCTCCATGTTTTACAATCAAATAGATGTCTTCATCATTTGCTTCAGTGTTGTCAACCCAGTGTCTTTCCACAACATCACTTCAAAATGGATCCCACAGATCCGCACCTTCAATTCTGCTTCACCCATAATTTTAGTGGGTACCCAGTCTGACCTCCGGCATGATGTTGGCATCCTTATCCATCTGGACCAGCTGAGGGTCAAGCCAGTGGTGAACTCCCAGGCCAGGCGTCTGGCAGAGAAGATCAGAGCCCACGACTATGTGGAGTGTTCCGCACTGACCCAGAAGAACCTAAAAGAAGCATTTGACTCTGCTATCTTTGCTGCCGTCAAGCACAAGGCCTGTGAGAAAGCAAAGAAGCTCAAACTATTTGGTCGTGCAAATACTTTTTCTAGTGGGGGGTGGAAGAAGTTATTCTGCTTCATGTGATCCAATGGCACTACCTCAATACAGGACACAAAACCCTCTGGTGTTGAATACTAGGGGGTGGCAGTAGCAGTTGGCTGGATTACTAAGAGTTAGTTATTCTGGACAAAAGTTGTCATATGTTGTGCTTATTGAAGCTCAAAAGCCAAAAGTTCCCCCAGGAACATGTGATAGCCTTCCACCATTGTATGCACTGTGGAAAGTCTTTGTTACTCACAGGATTCAGACAGCATTGTATTGCAGTTGGTGTCACGGCCTATTTGCGACCTGACTATCACTTTTCTAGCGCATATACTGCATAGTCAAGTATTTTGTTTGTAGGCTTTATAAAATGTGAATATCTTCTAGCCATATATGCTTCTTGTGGAAGCCACGTTTCAAACAATGTTTGCCTTGTCGTTTTATGTCACGTTTACTTGTCTCGTTACACATTTCACTTTAAGTGTTAATTTTTTTGTTTATTTTAAGAAATTAGGAGTTTGTAAATGTGAAAATATAAAATCAAGAATGGGTCGTTAACCCAATGTTCCCCGGGAGGCCGCCATTGTTAATAAGAATTTATTCTTAACTGACTTGCCTAGTTAAATAAAGGTTAAATGTAAAAATATAAAGATGATGTAGATCAGCCCTCATTAGAGTAGTTCTAGAAAATTATATTCACTAATGACTTGGACCTTATTTTAATTTACTGTTAACATGTGAGCTCCATTTTATGGTACGGTCACTGAGGGATCACTGAGGGAGGCCAACAGTCTGAGGTAAATCCTCAGAAAACAGAGGGAAAGACAGAGTTGAGAATATTCTCACCACAGGGTTTTGTTACCCAGCTCACAGACAAGGGACTACGGTCACCTGCTGTCACATTGAGGATCCAATTTACAAGACAAAGCCTCTCCATTAAAGCTGTTCCCTTTGCCTTTGTAATACAGCAAATTGGTTTAAGCCTTGGAAAGAGGAAAGTCATAATAGATATATAATTGATTGCTGAGTACTACATCGACGTGCACAGTTGTTGGGTATTAGAAACCTTGTGCGTATTCATTACGGAAACTTTAAGAACCAAACGGAAACATGGAGGGAACTACCTGAATTTGTCCAATAGAAACTTTTACGTTTGGAGTAAACTTCTGTTGCAAAACATTTTGCAACGGAGTCGGCGTAATGATTACAGCACTGGAAAAAAGTCCAAAGTGCTTTGCTTAAGACAGAAGATCTTTTTTATTTGTATGATAAGTGGTAAAATGAATGTGCTATAAAGGAGTCAACAATTGAACTACTGAGTGATTATACTATATAGCCTGCATTCAAGGCCTAATGTGTCTACTGGATAAAGTTGTGTGTCATGTAAGGGTGGCTTTGTTCCTGGGGATCGGCAGTGTCCGGTGCGAGAGAGGCAGGTTAGTGTTTGGTGTGAGAGGGGCAGGTTGAAGTGGTCAGAGTAGTGCAGAAGGTGTCCTATGCTGAGGCAGTGAAGAAATTTGAGGAGGGGTCAAGGGTGAGGGATCCTGAGAGGATCTAAGTGAGTAGTAGATTTGTGCCAGCACAGAGGGGGATAGCCCAACGAGTGATAGTGTATATTCTTCATTAGGTTTGATTTCATTTTATAGCAATGGTTATCAACTGTACCGCAGAAATGGAACACAAATAACATGGATGTTGTGGAGGTAGCTGCAGAGAAGATTTGGGGTTTATGTGATTTGACTCCAGAAGAGTTACAGGGTGCGTTGAGTAGGGGTGTCTCCTGTCCTCCCAGGCCGTTTGCTTGGGCAGGAGCAGATAGGATCAAAGTAGTGGAATGGAGAAGTGGGTTGTTAATGAGTATAGGTGGCAGCTGCAGATAAGTACCTGGGTGTAAGAGATTTTACTCCAGAAGTTATGTTTTGAGATTTTTATTTTTGTGAAATAGTGTGTGTGTGGTGAAAATGTGTATCCCCCTGCCTTTTTAAAATGTTTATATAACAACTGTAAAGTGATCGAACACACACTACTGCACAGTAGGTGGTGGCATGCACGAACAAAATATGAGAATGCCATTATACCAAAGAAGTAATGCCGCTGCCTGAAGTTGTAATTTCTATGAATGTTGTATTTCCTCAGCCTGCTGTGTTAACGAGACATCTCATATATCCAATCTCTGGAGCCTGTCAAACTAGATACGTGCCTGCTATCCTAGCACACTGCTGAGCTCTGGGGTGTATTCATTATGCCTTGTAACTGAAACCATTTACTGCTGAAGAACCAAACGGAAGCAAACAGAGAAAACGGAACGCAACTGGGAGGGACCTACCTGAATTTGTCCAATGCAAACTCTCATTTTCGTTGTATAAACATTTTCCGTTTGGAGTAAACTTTCTGTGGCAAAATGTTTTGCAACAGAATCGGTGTAATGAATACACCCTTGATGAACCTCCAATGTTTTCTGTTGGATCAATCAATCTGTCAATTCCTTAACATCGTCAAGGAGACCATTAACATGTATAGTGGAGTGAATCACTGCTTTCTCTTCTAGGTAGTAATTAGCATTCTGATAACAATGGTTTCCTCACTCAAAGGCTTCTCTAGTAGAAAACATAATGTGGTGACTAGAAACTGTATCTGCAAAAGGAAAAACAATTATTTTGGAATATTAGTTATCAGTAAATATATATTTGATTATGGGAGATACTCCTGACAGTTTTGTTTCCCTTAGGCTGTGTTGCGCACAAATCCAAATGATTCTGGTGGAATTGACTTGGAATGAAGGAGTGGTAAAATCTAGGACAAGTTAATCATCTTAGAAATGTCTGCACTGAAATTCACATTCCCAGGACAAACATCAACTTGATTTAAAAACAGCAAATCAGATGATGCCTCCATATGAAAAAGAGAACACACACTTTTTGGGGTTAATCAGAGCCTACTTTATTTTGGAGGGGAACCACAGCTACTAAGGTTAAGAAATATGGCTACGTTTACACAGGCAGCCCTATTCTGATCAATTTTTCCACATTGGTATTTTGACCAATCACAAAATATCTCTTTCAGAGCTGATCAAAAGACCAATTTGTAAAGTGTGTGTGTGTGTGTGTGTGTGTGTGTATATATCAGAATTTGCATAATCTATTTGAAAGTGTATAATTCACTAAACTGTGCATGTGGGTTCGTGCTGCCAGAATTACATTATGGACATGTTCAAACCCACTGATATGATCAATCCATTGGAATTTGTTAAATTGAACCAAGGATTTGAACAATTAGTTATATACTGCTCTCTACAGGTGTGTTGATGTACTGAATCTTACATAAATTACTGAGTTTTTAGTAGTGCAAACCATACACATTTTATAACAAATAGTTTTCGGGGTAATTCTGTCCAGTAAAAACTATTTATCATAATTACATAATTCAAGGTCTTGCAATATTAGTGGTAGTTTGAAAAGTAGTTCCCTTTCACAGATTAACAATACATTCAGGTTGTATAATCCAATATCTTAATGAAAAAATCTGCACACTGCTGCTCATGTTCCCAGGTGATTTTATTTAGAACATTTCGACCCTTCATCAGGCATCTATATCTCAGGTGGGGTTGGAAGGTCCTATATGTAGGGGAAGTACTCAGTGACATCACTTCCTGAAATGGAGGTAAAAAAAAAATATAAGGTTCACAGAATTAAGATTTAATGTATCAAAATATATGATCATACACAAGGAATGTCAATATTTATAGTGCATTTGGAAAGTATTCAGACCCCTTGACTTTTTCCACATTCTGTTACATTACAGCTTATTCTAAAATGGATTAAATCACTTTATTTTTCAAAAAAAAATAAAACTGAAATATCACATTTCCATAAGTATTCAGATTCTTTACTCAGTACTTTGAAGCACATTTGGCCGCGATTACAGCCTCAAGTCTTCTTGGGTATGACGCTACAAGCGTGGCACACCTGTATATTTGGGGAGTTTCTCAAATTTTTCTCTGCAGATCCTCTCCAGCTCTGTCAGGTTGGATGGGGATCGGTGCAGATATGTTCGTTAGGGTTAATGTCCGAGCTCTGGCTGGGCCACTCAATGACATTGGGACTTGTCCCAAAGCTACTCCCGAGTTGTCTTGGCTGTGTACTTAGTGTCGTTGTCCTGTTGGAAGGTGAACCTTCGCCACAGTCTGAGGTCCTGAGCGCTCTGGAGCAGATTTTCATCAAGGATCTCTCTGGACTTCGCTCCATTTTTCTTTCCCTCGATCCTGACTAGTTTCCCAGTCCCTGCCGCTGAAAAACATCCCCACAGCATAATGCCGTGGCATTAGTCCCCCTAAGCATTAGGGGGACGTTCATTGAGGTAAAACTTGAGGGCCACCATGCTTTCCATGAGTTTGCCTACAACTCCAGCACCTACGGAAAGTTCCTAGATGTGCAAATGTTCTTCAGCTTTTATTTATGTTGAAATGCAAATAATATAAATGACAAATTTGATAGATTTATGACTACAACGCTAACTTGTTTTATTCAAAACAACTTAATTTCCCAGCATGCGCATTATACCCACCCCTGACCCTCGACTCGAAATAATCTGTTCAGCTGATTTTAACATGCAACAACATAGCACTCAGAAATCCGCATGGAGTGGGCTGGTGATGAACAGAACAATGACAAAGCTAGGAATGATTTCAACGCAATAACATATTTTAAAGACTTCTGAAACGTATTGTGCCATTTTTCTTCTTGTAATGAAACAGCAGGGAGCAGGTCTCGAACCCTCAACCTTCTAGCCCGAATTCCATCTCGCTATCAACTGTGCAAAAGCATGCTCAAGCGGCAGAGTCGATATCCGCGTTTATAAACCCAGGGTTGTTACAGTATGTTTTATTTTGTTGACGGAACTGCTGTTATCCTAGTGTTTGGCTATGGTTATTATTGACGTGTTTACCTGAACTGGCTAACTAGCTTGGATAACACAGCTAACTTTAGCTATTTCAAACAGGGCGATTCGGATTTGTGTAACAAGTTTCGTCGGACGAAATAATATGTTTTAGTTAGGTTGTGTCACATTGATGGAATAATGTTGTTTTAAACAACATATTGCTTTAAGCATTGTCAGATTGTCTGTTCTTTAAATTGAGTGTTTTGCTCTCGGAGCATTCAGAGCGCACGCTGGATGCTCAGGCGGATGTGTAGGGTTGATCCGAGCGTTTCGACCTCACAACAGCAGTCAAGCACCCAAGCTAACTGGCTAACGTTGGCTAGCTTGCTAGCTACTTCCAGACACATGAGAGAACACCTCACTCTAACCATTTTACTTGCCCTAGCAGAGCAGGTTAGGTTGTTTTCATTTTATCCAGTGCATTTGTGACTTTCTGTGCTGATGGAAACAATTTAATTATGCTTTTTGCCGACATTTAACGCTACCGTGCATATTCGTTATTCTGCGCTCTGGCACACGGGAGTGTTCTGAAATTGGAGTAGAGTGAATTTACGAACGCACCCTTCATTTTTATGAAAGATAGTGTATTTTATTGTCAAGAGCAGGTTGACTTGAAATAGCCAGAACATATTCAACCAGATTGCCTCACTTTAACATTACTGTGTTTGAAATGTCACATATTGACATTTTGACATTATTAATTGTGTTGTCTGTTGAAATTAGTCGAACCTTTTTAAATGTTTTATTTTTACCTTTTTTCTCCCCAATTTCATGGTATCCAATTGTTTAGTATCTAGTCTCATCGCTACAACTCCCGTATGGGCTCGGGAGAGACGAAGGTTGAAAGCCATGCGTCCTCCGATACGCAACCCAACCAAGCCGCACTGCTTCTTAACACAGCGCGCATCCAACCCCCCTTTTTACGCCGATGCTACTCTGTTGTTATCATCTATGCATAGTCACTTTAATAACTCTACCTACATGTACATATTACCTTGACTTACCGGTGCCTTCGCACATTGACTCTGTACTGGTACCCCCTGTATATAGTCTCGCTATTGTTATTTTACTGCTGCTCTGTAATGACTTGTTCCTTTGATTTCCTATTCATATTTTTTAAACTGCATTGTTGGTTAGGGGCTTGTATGTAGGTCTACACCTGTTGTATTCGGCGCATGTGACAAAAATTTGATTCAATTTTGATCATTCTTAAATGGAAGAAGTTTGGAACCACCAAGAGTCTTCCTAGAGCTGGCCGCCTGGCCCAACTGAGCAATCGAGGAAGAAGGGCCTTGGTCAGGCAGGTGACCAAGAACCCGATAGTCACTGTGACAGAGCTCCAGAGTTCCTCTGTGTAGATGGGAGAACCATCCATAAGGATAACCATATCTGCAGCACTCCACCAATCAAGCCATTATGGTAGAATGACCAGAGAGAAGCCACTCTTCAGTAAAATGACAGACCGCTTGGAGTTTGCCAAAAGGCACCTAAAAGACTCTGACCATGAGAAACAAGTGTCTCTGGTCTGATGAAACCAAGTTTGAAACTCTTTGGCTTGCATGCAAAGCATCACACGTCTGGAGGAAACCAGGTACCACTCATCACCTGGCCAATACCATCCCTATGGTGAAGAATAGCGGTGGCAACATCATGCTGTGGGGATGTTTTTCAACGGCAGGGACTGGGAGACTAGTCAGGATCGAGGGAAAGATGAACGGAGCAAAGTACAGAGATCCTTGATGAGAACCTGCTCCAGAGCGCTCAGGACCTCCGACTGGGGCGAAGGTTCACCTCCCAACAGGACAACGACCCTAAGCGCATAGCAGAGACAACGCAAGAGTGGATTAGGGACAAGTCTCTGAATGTCCTTGAGTGGCCCAGCCTGAGCCCGGACTTGAACCCGATCAAACATTTCTGGAGAGACCTGAAAATAGGTGTGCAGCAATGCTCCCCATCCAAGTTTGAGAGGATCTGCAGAGAAGGGGAGAAACTCCCCAAATACAGGTGTGTCAAGCTTGTAATGTCATACCCAAGATGACTTGAGCCTGTAATCGCTGGCAAAGGTGCTTCTGAGTAAAGGGTCTGAATACTTACGTAAATGTAATATTATGACATTTTTAAAAACCTGTTTTTGCTTTGTCATTATGGGGTATTGCATGTAAAATCAAGGTTTTTAAATCCATTTTAGAGTAAGGCTGTAACGTTACAAAATGTGGACAAAGTGATGGGGGTCTGAATACTTTCCAAATTCTCTGTTGACCCATTTAGCATACCCACCATACCATGAGACGTCCATGTTTTCATCACTGGAAAAGAGAAACTGTTACATTTTCTATAATTGAAATCTTACACTCAGGATGGTAAAAAAAACATTAGGGATACCTTTTTAAATGTAGACTTATGTCAACCACCCTGCATTCAAGACTATGCTGTTTCAACTGGAGACACATCTGAGAGCGGGCACAACACAGACTTCAAATGATGTAAATTAGGGTCTAAACTACAACATACGAAAACCTTTATTATTTGATAAATACATGTTGGAAGAATTTATAGTATAGGTTGACAACCCTGATTTGTAAGTTTTTAAATGATATCAAACCCATCCGTTAATATTTTTCATTGATTAAGAAATTGATTTCTTATGCTATGGTTGGGTTTGCAAAATGGGTCAACTTTAAGCACCTCCTTCTCCTGAATGTTTTGGTATTCAGGTCCAAAACGTCACTTTCTGACCACTTCTACCATGGGGCAACTACAGTATGAATGGAAAGTTTCATTCAAATCAAAAAGGGGTGCAGCCAAAAAGTGATTGAATTAAAATCTAAGGACCCTTTTGTGAAATGAAATCACCTCATCTGCCAACACTATTCCCTGTTTATAGATAAAGGACGAAGGTGCGTTTGTGAAGATATTTAACTGCAAGCCCAACAAGCTGATGGTGGTGGTGTCCACCTTCGGCAACACAGGAGAAGGCAAATCCTACACTCTGAACCACACGTTCTTCATGGACAGGGAGGTGTTCAAGACCTCCCCCCACGCAGGAGTCCTGCACGGTGGGGGTGTTGGCGGAATTTGACCCCATCCACAAGGTGGTGGTCATCGATACAGAGGGCCAACTGGGTAACAGCTCCAACCAGGGCCACAGAACACGGCTCTTGCTCAAGGTGCTAGCTATCTCCAACAGTATTTACCGGACCCACGCCGACCGCATCCATGACGACCTCTTCAAGTTCCTGGGCGACGGGTCAGAAGCCTACCTGAAACATTTCACCAAGGAGCTGAATGCCACTACTGCCCGCTGTGGCCTGGACGTGCCTCTGTCCACCCTAGGGCAGGCCATCATCATCTTCCATGAGACTGTCCACACCAAGCTGCTGGGCTCAGGTCAGCGCTAAGAAATACTGTAATCAACACTGACCATAGTGTACACAAATCGAACATTGGTGTGGTTACTTTCTGCTCTCATCAGTCTCATTTTTATTTCACCTTCCTTGACAGTGTAAACATTAGGGATACAGTAGATTCATCCACTCATTGTCATGAGTGTTGCTACAGAAGATCATATTACATGTAATTTGATAATTACGGGTACAGAATCTCTACTCACCCCGCTGACCCTTTGACACGCTAAGACTAGTAATTGTCATTCCAACAGAGCTGTTTTGAAACGGTGTGAACAGTTAGTTGGCCAGTCAAGCAGTTTGAGTAATCTAGTATCATTTTCCTTTCAAAGTATGTGGCTGTTAAACTGTACAAATTGATTTTCTATCCATTTAATGTTTCCCTTTAGAGTAGAATTTTACTTATTTTTCTTAGAAATCATTTTTGGTGAGGCATCTTCCATCTCAGTTTTGATTGAGCTAGAAAAGGTTGAAGACCCCTGATCAAAGTGATCTGAAGTGAAATGTCCTTTTATGAGGGGTTATATATCAACTCAAAGTTAAGTCTGTCTTCTCATCCTATTCCATTTGATCACCTTTTCGTTCTCTCATTCTGACAGGAAACCTGCTGCTTGAGCGCTTCAGGAAGCTGGGCCGTTTCCCAGAGGTTTTCAGCTCCATCCTGTACCTCGGCACGTGTACCTGTAGCCCCCCAAATGACTTTGGTGGCCTGCAGCACACCCTGGAGCAGCTGCTGGACAACAACTCCACCCGCTTCCCAGTCGTCATCTTCAAAGCCCTGCAGGTAGTAGACATTATAGCTCAGTCATCTGGCTGTAAACTGGTTTCAAACAGGCTCACATTTACATAAGGCAAACACTGAAACCATGACAGTCAAATAAGGCTGTCAAGCTGTGTTCAAGAATGGAATGTTTTAGCATTTCTGTCTACTGGAACATTTGATCTTTATTTAAAGGGGTCTTAAAATCAAGCACATAGAAAGTTAAATGTTGCTATTCAATAGGTGACCGTTAGTTTTACGGTCACCAATCTAATCAGACTACAAAAATGTAATTTCTGATCTGTTGTTCTTCTCTGTCTATGGCCTAAGTGAGCGCTTCAATGGGGAGATTTCTGATGAGCTCATAGCCCACAACTGCTTCTTCCCTGATGAGTACTTCACCTGCTCCGGCCTCTGCCTCGTTTGCGGGTAAGTCCTCTGTTTCCTTCTCTTCAATTATTTAATTCTCTCCATCTCATGCCACTGACTATACGATGTACAAGTGATGTCATCCTACATCATACTTCCGGGTCCTTCAACACATTGTGCCTACTCTCTCTTCAGGCCTGGTGAAGGGTGCTGCGCGTCCTGCCTACTGGGTGCCTGACCACATATCCTCTCCTGCCACATCTGCCACCGTGACTTCACTGCCAAGCTGTCTAAGCACCACTGTCACGCCTGCGAGCAAGACGTGTGTGACGAATGCTCCCCAGAGCGTCGACCGGTCCCCTTGCGAGGGTAGGACCACAGTGTCCATGTTTGTGCAAACTGCAACCAGAAACCTGGCGACCTTTTAATGGGACTGGCCCTCCTTCCTCAGAACACTGGACTGAACCACTCTCTCAAACCTCATATACCTCATATACCTCCATTATTGAAATGGATCGTTCCCATGTCTGTGGCAAGGATGTTGTTAGTAAATCTAGTTTTAGGGTTTCTGATGCCTTGTAAAAAATGTATGTATAATAGTAATGTAATTTGACTATTGAATTACCTTTTCCGCATTCACCCAAATCAGTGCTTTTTTGTTGGATAATGGTTGTGAAATATGTTTCTATCATGGAATAAAATTACATTTGTATCATGTAAACCGTTTGTTGAGAAACTTTATTATTTTGTATCAATTCTTGACACAAGGCATTGTTTCACTGATGTAATGTTGAGGGGATAATGGCACCAGTGCAGTCACCACTGCAGGTTCGTTGCATGCTCTACTACACTATTTTAACATTGCTCTAAGTCTGTTGCGGCTGTACAAAGCTGCTGCATATCATATGGCCCAAAAAATTAAACTGAGACCGAAGTTAGGTTTGATTTGGATCTGCATGAACATCCATAGATCCCATTTTTAAACCGGTCTGTTTTTGTCTGCAAATAGCATTTCAGGTAACTGTTTCTGTGTTGACAACCTCTTTGGTATACATGGAGGTAATGGTTGTATGAAAGTATGCTAGAAGACAGGATTTTAGATATGGAAAATAAACTTTTGTAGAAAACGTTTGTTCAGCTTGAAAGTCTGAGAGATGCATTGCCTTTGAGGTGTTGTGAGGTAGTCTGGGTACCAGTCTCTAACATTCCACTCCTTGTACGTCATGTCATGCGCCAAATTGGCAAGTGGCACGGCGTACAAGGAGTGGAATGCAATAGCTGAACAGAGACCCCTGGAAAAAAAATCTACTCAACCTCATTATTTAATTTATACTGGATGGTATTTTTGTAATGTGTCTGACCATTTCTGTTACTTGATGTGCATTATGCACCTAGAATTGAATTGAGTGGCAGTAACTTCCATTTGTTTGAATCTTGTTGAGCTGCTGTTTTTTGAACATGCAGATTCTCCTCTAACCCAGTTTAACATAACAAACACAAGACTATAGATCGCCATAAGCATAGGCTGATGGGACAATGAACTCCGCTTTTCAGTTTCAACACATTTAATGATTTCTTTTGAGCCAATTGCTTCTGTGGCATTATTCGTCATCCACACTAAAGACTGCATTGTCAAATAGATTGCATGCTTGTTATTTCATAATTTGTGCTTTTTAGTCATTGAGATGTTATACGTTGTGTTAAGGGAGTTTTATGGGCTTTTCTGAATAACTTATTGGTCATTTTGAGTATACTTGCTTTTTTTTTCCTGTAATCTGTTCTTTGCATACGACACTTGGATACGTACAGTCAGCTGGCATTTATACCTGAACCATTTCACATCTTTGATGGTTATATGATTATGTGGCTGAAATGTAGTTAAAGCTTTAATTAATCAAATAACTTCTTTATATCCACATCTATTGAAGTGTGTTTTGAAAGAGTAATTTGAAAAGTTCAACCAGGGGAACAGTTTTACCTGGATGCATGACACTGGACATTTTATTACCTTTACATTGGAGTTTGTAATAAAAAAAATAAGTGAAGACAAATATTATTTGTCCTGTAAGCCTTTTAGATATAATTGTCATTTTGGAGTGTTTTGTTTTAATTTGTTACTTTTGTCTAACTTTAGTCAGGTTCAATTTCTAATGAGATGTTCCCTTCAACCCTGCAATGTTTATATGTTGCATTGGGGGAAAGAAAGCACAATAATATCTGAGAAGTCTATAATTTACTCAGTTTCGAGCTCAATTGGTATCAAGAGACCAAAACATGTTCCAGGAAAACCTTCCCCCTACACCACCACCAGCCTGTACCGTTGACACCAGGCAGGCTGAGTCCATGGACTCATGCTGCTTACGCCTAATCCTGACTCAGGTATCGGGATCAGGCAATGTTTTTCCACTCAATTGTCCAGTGTTAGTGAACGCGTGCCTGCTGGTGCCGCTTCTTCTTGTTTTTAGCTGATATGAGTAAAACCCGGTGTGGTCGTCTGCTGCAATCTGCCATCATCCGTGACAAGGATGGTCTATTGCAAAAGACGGAGATGTTCTGCACACCACTGTTTTTCTGCTCTGTTATTTGCCTGTTTGTGGCCCACCTGTTAGCTTGCAAGATTCTTGCCATTCTCCTTCGACCTCTCATCAACAAGTTTTTTTCGCCCACCGGACTGCCGTTGACTGGATGTTTTTTGTTTGTCCCACCATTCTTGGTAAACCCTAAACACTCGTGCATGAATAGCCCAGGAGGCCGGCCGTTTCTGAGATACTGGAACCAGCGTGCCTGGCACCACGCTCAAAGTCGCTTAGGTCACTCGTTTTGATCATTCTCACATTCAATCAAACAGTAACTGGATGCCTGTCTGCCTGCTTTATATAGCAAGCCACATGACTCACTGTCTGTAGGAGCGAACCATTTTCTTGAAGGGGGTGGTGTACCTAATAAACTGGTGTACATTGTCAGCATTCAATTTTCTATAATATAATACAGGGAGAACCCTATAGGCCACATGTCCGTGTATGTTTTGTTATTTAGA
The DNA here is from genome assembly GCF_057628025.1 of Oncorhynchus mykiss. Classification (NCBI taxonomy): domain Eukaryota; kingdom Metazoa; phylum Chordata; class Actinopteri; order Salmoniformes; family Salmonidae; genus Oncorhynchus; species Oncorhynchus mykiss. The sequence continues at coordinate 65,363,494 of NC_143046.1, read as the reverse complement.
TTTCTAAGGCAAAATATAGTGGAAAAACAGATTAATCTTTGAATATGAAAAACAAAAATCTGAAATCAACTTGTTTTTCTCATTTATTGTGTCAAAATTGGACATGGAATAACGGAAAACAAGTAACTAAATGTATACAACTTTTAGATTTTATTTTTTTGTTTTGTTCATACGTGGAGTACAGTACCCCTCATAGAATATTCACAGGGCTTAATGGGGGTTACAGCCTAAGTAGGCAGCACAAAGAAAGGAATAGACTATGAAAGTGACAGGAAGATAAAAAATACTAATGTTAGCTAACCCTTTTTTTTATTTTAGATCATTTGTTGGGCTGGAATTTCTTCTGTTGTCATTTCAATAAGTGTTTGAAAAAGATTATAAGAATACAAAGTAAAAATTGTGATACAAATGTCTGACTGCCTCTTTATAATGCTTCGTGTTTGTGTTTAATACACTTGGCATCTGTAATTTCAAGGTTCTACTGTACATTCAAGTCTCAAATGGACTCCAGGGGTTAACTCCTGTTTGCTACTGCTGTCCAGAGGACGTTAAGAGCTACTACATGCAGTTGAATTAAATAGGCCTTTTTCAGAAATTTTAATATGAATGGCAAAAATCTTTGTTTATATCCATGAAAGGACACATTTTTGGAGGTTGTCAATACTGATTACTTTTAGGATTGCGTAGGAAAGGGCATGAAAAAAAAATACATTTTTGGAATCATTTTGTGCTTTTTGGACCAAGAAACAGGTGCGAGGAGTCTGAATCAGAATGATATTCCCTATAATAAAATGTAATCAATAGACACAATTCAACATTAAGACAATTGTGTCATTTCCACAATTACTTATTACAAGTAACTTTTCATATAATGGGAAGTTGATCAGGTGTCTGGTCCTCAGTAGCTGCATCTGCTGACTACACTACCAGATCAGTGATCCTAGATCAGCAATGCTACCCTGAGACACTCTGATCTTCCTTGAATTGTATGTGTGTAAGTAAGTGGGGTGGGGAGAGGAGTGTACTGTAGGTGTATGTGGTGGCCTGGCTGGTCATTTGTTAGTGGGCAATAGGCTCAGGCCTTTGCCTGTATTTAACATATGTCTGTGGCAGTAATTCTGAATTTTTTGTTGTTGTTTTATAGCAGAGAGAACAAATGGGAATATTTGTTCAATCGAAAGGGAATATTCACAAGGTACAGACCACACCATCAACTGTATATGTTTAAGATATTTAATGGAGTGAGTAACAGACAGGAGTTGGGGGCTCAACATTACCCAGTTTGTATGACAGTTGAACTTTGTATGTCACGTGTCTGGATCACAACCAGTCATAACTAGTGTCTATCAAAGCAACATTTGCATTGCAAAATCAGGAAATGTCCTCAATTTGGACATTTGCTCAGTACTTGAAGGATAGTGGCCAGTAAAGAATAGAATTGTAAAGATAAAGTAATATCATTAAATCTCAGTTTGTCTTAGCTTGTAACTCATAAAATATTTGATTTTGGATCACAGGTAAAATGCAGCAATTACATTAACTTGTATTACTTATCTAGTGAAGGAAGGGAGGTAGGGGAAGGTTATTCTGACAAACCCATCTATACCCATTTATCCACTCTCCACCCACACCCACATCCCTCCATACATGTTCCATCTATCAAACTTTCAGTAAAAAAAAACACTTGAAGCAAATTTCAACATTGAATTAAACTGATTTAATCAAATGGCAGTTGAAACAAGAGTGAGCAACGTTTAGTATGAGGGGAATAAAATAGTTGCTTTGGCAGCCTGGCAGCATGGGATTGGTGCTAGGGTTGGACGGTATCTAGATTTTCATACCCTCATACTGTGCCTGTGCCATCCCGGTGTTGTGTTTTTGCTATGCTGGATTAAGTGATATGACATGCTATTTTATAAAATAATTTCTCTGTAATTAATATTACCTGATTAAACTAATAATGTAAATGTAATTAACTAGAAAGTCAGGGCACCACCGGAGGAATGTTTATAGAGCTGTTGTCTTCCGAATAAACTCTTAAAGACCTGGTAATCTTTTATATCAATAATAGTCCATTATTAATCGTCACCTTATTCAGTCTCATCTGAATGTCGTAGAATTCTTGGTTATCTTCACGAACCCTGGCTAACAAGTTGAATCAGCAATACAACATTTGGTTTAATTCTTTATTTACTAAATACCTAAATAATCACACAGAATTACATATACACAGGATGGATCATATATTGATGACTAATTATGTCATAAAAGGAAACGTCCCTAGCGGCCGGAACCGATATGATGGCTGGTTACACAAAGAAAGGGGTTTGGGTTTAAATGAAAGAACAGGAAGACTAAGGAACGAAAGGATTGGGTCTCTATCGGACCTTATGAAGCTATGCTATCGTAAATACAAAATCTTATGCATTCTAAATAACCGCCCATTTGGAAAAGGAAAATGCAAGAAATATTTACTCTGAGCTGCACTCCCATAGATTGATCGTAGATGGAAGGCTGGGTTGCCCAGCCTGAAGAATATGTCTGGTGGTAGAATGGATATTGTTGTAGTACCGTCGTCGTGTGGTAGAACGGATACATTGTAGTACCCTGTCTTTCTGAAGAGGTTGTCTGTCCTTTCCTAGCCACGCACGTTTACAGCTGCTGCTGCTGCTGCTAACTCGACATCTAGGATGTATCACTTCTTTAGTGAATAAGAGTTCAAAGTTCATACCAAGTTGCCATACTATAAGCTCATGCTATATTCTGGCTGGTATAGTCGAAATGCATCCTTCCAGCATGTCGATCGTCACTTCCATGTTGAAATCGCCCTTTTTTAATGTATGGACAGCAGTCCTCACGTCACCCGGAACACATTGCTAATTTTGTTAGGTTGTTGTCGTTCAACCTTTCGCAACCAGAGCTCACGCTGAGGTTGGCTTAGTTCTGTAGTTGATTTTAGACCTTTTAACGTACGGACATCAGTCCTCACGTCGTCAAGGAACATAAATTGACTTTCGTCAAGGGGCTTTTGTAGTGGTGGAGAGAAGAGCGTGTTTCATAGTTCACAACCAATGTCTGTTCACTTGGGCGGGGCCTTTGAGTGAGCAGAATTTACTTTTATGAAAACAATTTTCTCATTTAGAAGCTAAAATTACATTTAATCTTTTCACAAATAGCTTCATATTTAAACATTTAAATTGCACAACAATTCCATGTGAATCTGATAACTAGAATGTGTAGACCTTCCAAGATACAGTTAATGTCATCCTATCATCAGTAATAATGTCTCAGACGACAACTGATCTGACATCATATTCTTTAAGTACGAACTGATATTTTCAACTGATTGGATTACCGAAATATGGTTCCGTTCCCCACCCTTTTGATGTTACCAGACTCTCCCTATGTTAACAAAGGGTTTTCAAATCTGAGTCAAATCTGTAGAGTAGAGAGAGGAAAGGGGAGAGGAAAGGGGAAAAGGTATTTATAGGGGTCATAAACCTCACCAACAGGGGAACGTCATGACACCGGGATATACGGTATTACTGGTAGTGCACTTAGCTAACATTAGAAAGTTAGCAAAACCCAGCAGGAGAGTCTCAGGGTCATCTATAGGCAATACCATACAACATGAGATAAATGGAGAGACACACCTTGAGAGCAGCATGCCAAACAGGAAGTGTAAAGAAGGAGCTTTCCTTGAAGGATGGGGAAGGAGAGTCTCAGCTGAAATCCAAGAATTCTGATATGTTCTGTCCAGTTGTCCTTCAAACAGGCCTGCAGGTGCCAGCAACCAGCTTACATAGCATATGTGAATGAACTGTGAGGATTGTCAAGACAGAGAGAGAGAGAGAGAGAGAGAGAGAGAGAGAGAGAGAATTAACAGTTCATTTGTGATTGTTTATTCCACTTGCTTTGGCAATATTAACATGTTTTCCATGCTAATAAAGCCCTTTTTAATTGAATTGAGAGAGAGATAATCACTGTTGAGCATTCAATTTAAAATAGTGTTAAACTGTTCTAGAGTCATATTGTCTCAGCACAGTAGAGTACAGCAGGGTTAGAGAAATATGCAAATTTACAGTCATGGGGACAGCATTCTTGCTTCTCAACCCGGGTGTGGTAGGAGGCGGTAGTGCATGACCTTGAGAGCATCATGTCCACTTGATAGAGCTGAGTGAATGGTCCTGTGTGTGTGTGTGTAATTGGTTTAATTATTTATTTACTAGCAAACTAAATGATAACACAGGATAAACATACACCCTCAATACATAAGGAAAAGGTCCCTAGCGGACTAACACAACATATGGTGCCTTGTTACAAAGAAGATGAAGAGGGAGAGAGAGAGAAAGAGACACTTATCATTGATACATTTTAGGAACTATTCTCACAGTAATCATATACTTTTTACACAAACCGCTGCCCATTTGGAGTAAGAAATCATGAATGTGGGCTCCCGAGTGGCGCACTGGTCTAAGGTGCTGTATTTCAGTGCAAGATGTCCAGGCTGCATCACATCCGGCTGCGATTGGGAAACTCATAGGTCGGTGCACAATTGGCCCAGCGTCGTCCGGGTTTGGCCAGAGTAGGCCGTCATTCTAAATAAGAATTTGTCCTTAACTGACTTGCCTAGTTAATTTTTTTTACATCTATTTACGTTTAAATGCCTTCGTTCGCTGTGGATTTCTGTCGGAACCAGCCCTCAGGAAGGGTGTTGGGCCTTTCAGCGGCACGCTTGTAAGGCTCTGATTGTCCAAAAGGGGTCGTATTCTACTGTTGTTTACTCTGGAAGATACTCCTTGGAAGGTAGGCTAGTCAGCCGTATCAACGGTTCCCATTGGTGATGAGAGTAGTAGAATACATTGATTTGAGAAGAGTAGTAGAATAAGATGGTTTGAAGAGTAGTAGAATGGTCCCACGCTTTTCTAGATATTTTACTTAGGACAGCTAATCAGCCATACCGGTTATTGTCCGGGAGGTGAGCTTCTCGCTTCTCCCTCACGTTGATATTCAGAGTTCAATCCACTTTGGATGTGTGCTGCAGCTACACTGGTCTCAATGTTAATTTCTTTACTGATCCTTTTATGCACTCTGGTCGAAAGGGACAGTTCCGTCAGGCTGACACGCTCTCTGACCTCACTCTGGGCGTGGCTACTTACTGTGCAAAGTTTATTGGAGGCAAATGATCCCTTATGGCTCCTAAAATCACATTCTTGTCTAAACAAAAATACTTTAATTATTTTTCATATTTCATTCACAACGTAAAGGATGGAGACTTCATACTGGTGTTTAGAGCGAACCGAATGGTTGCTGGATCGAATCCCCTAGCTGACAAGGTAAAAATCTATCGTTCTGCCCCTGGGCAAAGGCAGTTAACCCACTGTTCCCTGGGCGCCGAAGACATGGATGTCGATTATAGCAGCCCCTTGCACCTCTCTGATTCAGAGGGGTTGGGTTAAATGTGGAAGACACATTTAAGTTCAATGCATTCAGTTGTACAGCTGACTAGGTATCCCCCTTTCCCTTACATGTAGTGTATATACTTTCCAAGTTACAGTATTTCCTTTATAACACTTTTAATGACATCACAAAATAACAACCCATATGACATTTTTATTCTTTAGCTCGCCTCTGACCATTCCCCACATTCTCTGTTAGGAATATTGTTTCAGTATTCGCTTTAGAACGCGTTAGAGTTTAGGCGGGAAAAGTCTCTGGAGACAAAGAAACATTCCTGTGTGAATTTGGAGAGGGATGTTCTCTCTCCTTGATTTATAACAGGGTATAAGGTGTCAACTCCCCACCAGGTCCCTCCTCCCCCCTCTGTGGGTGAGAGATGGTCTGGTTACTGTCATCCATTGCCAAGCTGACCTGACCCATTCGGATCTTCACAGGACAGTCATGACAACCCATACCAATAAAAAGGCTTATTTTAACTTACACAACTTATACTTTAACTTATAGGCAGATTTAACTACATGAAGTTCCTGGTGATCAGCTAAAATGCAGTACTGTGCTTTTCTCCTGCGGTAAAAGTCAGATTTCACACACACACACCACACACACACACACTGTGTGTGTACTGACTATAGCTTAATTGGATATTGTTGTTTGTGTAAGCAATAAAGATTTAGGATCTTCATTTGATCACTCTTTTGTTGCTGATAATTCTGCACAGTAGGAAATGCAAAATTGTAGTGTATTCAAGGTTTCAAAAGGCTTCTAAAGTTTGTAATTCCATTTTAAAATGCCAGATTTGAAAATGTATCACCCCCTACAAAATGTTTTCATGAATTAATAATCTACATTTCCTGTTGCTGCAGGATATTTTTTCTGCTGCAAACTGACTCAAATTAAGATCCTACATCTGTAGCTAAGTTAGCTATGCAAAGTGCCAATTATTTCCAGTAACTGCTCTTAATTATTACTCTGTCAATAAACACCATCAGCTGACAGAAGATCTAGCTAAGTTAGCTACAGAAAGTAATGGAGAAATCTCACTTTTCTGCAGTAGCTCTGGTTGGGCAATGGGTAGCTCTGGCTAGCATGACTATAGCCAGTAACCAGTTAGGGCTAGCTGGGCACTGGCTAGCTAGCCCTAACCAGCCAGCCAGCCAATGCAAGCCAACTTTATTCAGTTGTTGTTGAGTTTGTTATATTGGCATGCTAACTTCATAATTAGTTCCTGTCACACTCACACAGTCTAATATTTTCTTTGTGCTGGCAGCCTAGGCTGTAAACACAACCCTAAGCATGAATATTATATAAAGGGGCGTGTACTTCCAGGTGGGAACAAAACCAAAATCAGAAATGTAATAGATGTTGTTATTTGTTTTCCATTATTCCATGTCAAATTCTGACACTATATATGAGAAAATAAGTTGATTTCCGATTTTCGTTTTTCTAATTCAGAAACGACAAACACGAAAAACGATAAACAGACCTTTTTCGTTTTCCATTCTCCGTTTTGCCTCGGAAATTAAAGTAACAAAACCTTCACGGACCCACCCCGAGCCCCGATTGGTTGGTTGGTTTTTCGTAGGTTTCACTCAGAACTGCAAGACGCTGATATTGCGTTACCGTGTAGCAAAATGGCGGCTGTCATTCAGAACCCACTTAAAGCGTAAGTAAATTAACAAATTGATTAAATTCTGTTGTGTTACTTTGTTGCCAATACTTGAATTACATGGATCCGTACTTTTAAGCAAATACAAGACGCGTGCAAATGTGGGAATAATGCTGTCGTAACAATGTGTATTTCTACTTGCGGAGCCGAATTAATGTGTCAGTGCTTTCACCGAAGTAGACTGCTTAGTTTATTAGACATTTCTGCATATTATGGTTTACAATCTTCTATGTGTGATATGCGGATTATCCCATGTGTCATACTAATTGCGTTTTAGGCCTGTAACCTCAACATGATCATTTATTGACTCATTTGAACCGACTCTTGAATTTATCTGAACGTTGCTTCAAAATTTAGCACAAAAGTGTTTCAACATGCACTCTGCTATTACGAGGACGAGTAAAAGACAATTGCACGAATTTCCATATTTCCGGAATAACATTGACATCCCGAGTCTTTTATAGTTGGTGTGTATTGTCGAGATGTCAACTTTGGCTGAGCGCAGACGTGACAAGGACCCAGTAGGTAGAGCAAGGCAGGAGGCATTTTATATTTGCATGCCTTTCCGCCCGAAAGCGAAGTGACAGCAATGCGAGCCCCGGAATTTCCTTTGGAGGTAGTCCTATGCATTTTGTAAAGCGCCTGTGCAGTTACTTAAGTTTTATCCTATCCTCTGTGTGTTCACTAATGAATCAACAGTATTTATCCTGTTTTGTCCGTGACGCCATTTTTTCTATGAGAGCTTATATTGTCAGATAATATATATTAGCCGTAGAAGTAAAAAAATAAAAAAAAACTATTGCCAATTTAGAAGTTTGGGCAAGTTTGTATTGAGTGATATTGCCACCTCATGTACATTTTCTCAGAGAAAGACAAACAAGGCCTACTGGTAAGTCATTTCTTTGTTACTACCCATGTTTGAGCACTGACAGACTGTTTGTAGGACAGTTAAGGTATAACCAGACCTTTTGGACTGTGCATTAGAGATGGTGAGACTTTCTGGAGGTGAAGAACGAGGGATGTAACTTGACTGTGCCTTTAAGTGGAGGAGTGGTGCAGATTAGCCAGGTCCATGATCCTGGGCCCATCTGTCAGGACATGCTCTGACCAGGAGGAAGTGTTGGGCACAGGCAGCAAGGCAGGAGACCCATCTGCTCTTCTGTAGAGGTACCCTGGCACCCCCATGGGCCCTACAGGATTAGGGAAGTGTGCTCCTCGCCCACCACTTACATATAGATGCATCATTATTTTACGCTTATGACTACATAAACGAGCTTGAAGAGCTCTACCACTGACAAGCATAAAGGATGGTCTTGTTTCATTTCATGGCTGTGGTGGTTCCCAGTTGGCACAAAGTAGCCTAGTTTGAGACACTGCCATTTTTATCCATTTTGTGGGACTAATTTCCTTTAAACCACTTTACCCTTGTATCCAACAAGATCAACCTAATCATTCTACTGTGCCTGAATGAGCTGCTTCTTCATCTCCTAGAGGTTTTAACATGTATAATGTCTCCTCGCTGTAAGCTGTGCTTAATGAAGTGTTTCAATCTGCTATAATTAGCTACTGTTTCAGGTTTCAGACTTCATCTCACACATTTGTCAGATTATAATTAGTCACACTTGACACTAATTGGATGTTGCTCATGTGGACCAGTTTGACCTTTTTAAAAAAAATCAAGATTATTCTCCTTTGAGAAGAGGCAAATGAATTGGAGTCTTCTTGGCTTTGTTATAGAGAAGGAGTCTTCTTGGCTTTGTTATAGAGAAGGATATGGCAATTGTGGGTGTAGCCAAAGTGTTGCTCCTCCCACACTGTGTGTGTGTGTTATGCATGGAGAGTGATGAGGGACAAGGGGCTCTTCAAGCTACTGATAAAATGGAACTCAAAATATTGAGTCTGTATGTGCACAGGCCATGTGTGTTATTGGTATTCTATCTCAAGATGACTGTGAAATGGCTTTCTTGCTAGAGTCGATGTGTTCGATAGGAAACAGTCTCTCTAGACCCTCCCCTCTTGCAGGGCTGCAGCTATGGCTTCCTGTAAAGCTCAGATGCACCTGCAAAGAGCGACGACATTTGCCTGAGCCAATCGCAAAATGCAGAAGTATCTGAAGAAAATTGGTATTCTGAAAAATGTGTATTTTATTGCCCTTTGTCAGCCTGTAGAGTATCAAGGTAAAGACAACAAGATTGATGCTAACTAACTCCAGCCCTCATAGGCTCTAAGCTAAAACTCTTGGGGTTCCTCAGATGTAGTGTAAAAGACAATGGAATTTAAGCTACTGCAGATCGCTTGCCTGGCCTCCTGGAAACTGGGTTGAGAGGTCATTCTCTTTTATGCAAAATGTGAGTTTATGTAATGCTCACACTAAGGGCTGGGCACAGATATGACACCCCAAACCGTTGACAGGAGCACACTGATAGAGGAGGCCCCAGCAACCAATAGATTTGCTTTTGGTTTCCCCCCTCACTCACATCTGTAAGATGGTGTGTGTGCTTTTGAGGTAGGCCTTACCTTACTGTAGCTCAGTTGCACACAGTGTCTGTCTGGTTAGCTGTGGTATGTCTTTTTACAGTTGGAACGACCTTTCAACCACTTCGATGTCACAAAGTCCCTAAAAAACGAACAGTTGAAAAAAAGAACTCATGCAAGAGGGAAAAAAAACAGAGAGCAAATACATGAGTAAGTGTTAGCAGGGCCTCGTTCACCTCCTGTGCTCTCAGACGCTGATGCTCGTCACTCATTATGAGTGTTAGAGAGATCTCTCACCTAGGCCACCGCACCTGCTGCTCAGGGCACTGAGGGCAGTGCACTCGAATGAAAGAGGGCAGGAAGCTCTGAGACAGTTAACGCCTCATAACTGAGGGAGCTATCAACATTCCTTTCGCTGCTTGTTTTTCTATCCAATGGCTGTTTTTTTTGTCAGACACATTATCCTCCACTGAAGCTTGACGGAAGTGATCTAGGTACAGCAGTCAGATTCACATGACAAGATAATGGCTACTCTAATTTGTGGGGTAGTTTTAGGCCCATTTAGGGCCAGCACTTTTTAAGTAGGAGCCTAATGATGGTATTGTTAACAGGTACAACACACGTATGCTAAACAGCAGTTACAATCTTGAAACATGATTGAGGTGCCACAACATGTTAAAATTTACTGTGCTGCTCAGAGGCTGTATAGGGCTGTATAGGCCCATAAGCAAACAAGAACATGCTCATCCAGAGGAGGTGCTCCTTCTTATTTTTTTCAGTTTTAATTAAAAAAAAATCTTAGTACAGACTGAACAGATAGAGAGGAAAAACACACGTGTCCCCTACCTGATCAAACCCACACTAACCCCCCATGCTCCAACAGAGCTCCACCTTAAATAAAGCAGGCATGATGTAGAATTTGAGTACCATAAGCAAATAACAAAAAAATACCTAAGAATATAATCAAACAAAAAGTAGAGTTAAAAATAGTGATACAAATTTGAATTTGTGTTGGTTTATGGAGTTGTGAAATGAGCTGGATTCCATGTCTTCTACAAAGGATAGTAAAGGTAGCCAGATATTATAAAATGTAATTGCAGAACCCCTAGCACATTTTCTCTAGTTTGAGATGTTGCATGCCTTCCTTTATCCATTGGAGATTGATCCTTCCACTTAAATAGTATAAGACATCTAGCTAGAAGACTAGTAAATGACAGCATGTTTGCTATATAACTGTTTAGAGGGGGTGCCACTTGTAAAATTATATACAGGCAGAAGGTTTTATAAGTCTCTCCAGTATCTTAGAATACGTCTCAAATTGATATCCAGAAATCTTTCAATTTCGGGCATGTCTAAAACATGGCAGTAAAGTAGCAGGAGCCTGCTTACATCGGTCACAAGTGGGATCTATTTCTGGTCTAATCTTGGATAATTTGGCCTTTGACCAACGTTGTGGCCGGTGATTTTAATGCAGGGAAACAAATCAATTTTATCTAATTTCTATCAGCATGTCAGCTGTGCAAAGTTGGAGACAAAACTCTAGATCACCTTTACTCCACAGACAGAAACGCATACAAAGCTCTCACTCCAATCTGACCCTAACTCTATCCTCCTGATTCCTGCTTAAAAACTCACAGGAAGTACCAATACGGAAGTGGTTCAATGAAGTTGATGCTAAGCTACACAGACTGGAATATGTTTCTGGATTAATCCGACGTCATTGAGGAGTTTACCACATCAGTCACCGGTTTCATTAATAAGTGCATCGACGACTCCGTTCTCAGTGACCATACGTACATGTAGGGCTGGGTGGTATACTGTATTTTACGATATACCGGTGTTGATGCACGTACTGGTTTGGGTTTTTACTTTACCTTCTATGATGGTATTTTAATGTTTGGTTTGTTAAATGTGATACACCGTGTGTAACATCCATTTTTATAGTTTACTTCTCTACCTGAGTCATCTCTCTCCATGGCTTTCCACACAGACCTAGCCCCGCCCCCTGTCACTCAAGGAGCGCATTTGTTTTTCCTTGACCACAAGACAATTGCGTTCAGTCTGCATGGCCAATGCAGCAGATGGAACAATGTTGATGTCGACAATACTGTTTTCACTATGCTTCTTAATATAAATCCACTAGTGTTCTATAATTACACTATTAGTTTGTGTTTCTTACATCTTCAAACAGATAGTTTGGCCTAAATGTTAGCTGGCTGACTAGCTAGCTAATACATGTACTGAGTCAGAGCAAACATAATTAGCTATGCAGCCTGATTTTGATACTAGTGATGGTGTAGACCTAAATCAGCATGTTGTTTGTGTAACAGTGTCTTCTAATTTTCATTCGTTGTAATGTCAAACACTATTCAAAGTGGCCACTATTATATTCTAACTATAGAATTTAGAATAATCATTCTATTTCCATGATTCCAACAGTTCACCCAATTGGTTTGCTCTAAATTGCAAGTCAAATCTCAATTGCAACATTTGGTTAAAAATATGGTCTAGATTGTTTGCCTGTATCGCGCAGCCCTACGTGGCAGTGTGGAAATGATCTCAATTGAGTGCAGGAAATGCAGAAAATTATTTTGGGTTGAATTGAACAGTACAAAACCATCAGAATGGAGAAAGCCATTGAAATCACTTCGAATGTATGTGTTTTTACCCTAGGGTCATGCACAAATCATGACGCAAATTTAGAACTTAAACGTGTATATATATATATACAGTGCCTTAATCAATTGCGTTAATCAATTGTTCACATACAGTTGAAGTCGGAAGTTTACATACACTTAGGTTGGAGTCATTAAAACTCGTTTTTCAACCACTCCACAAATTTCTTGGTAACAAACTATAGTTTTGGCAAGTTGGTTAGGACATCTACTTTGTGCAAGACACAAGTAAATTTCCAACAATTGTTTACAGACAGATTATTTCACTTATAATTCACTATCACAATTCCAGTGTGTCAGAAGTTTACATACACAAAGTTGACTGTGCCGTTTAAACCGCTTGGAAAATTCTTTAATGATGTCATGGCATTAGAAGCTTCTGATAGGCTAATTGACCTTTGAGTCAATTGTAGGTGTACCTTTGGATGCATTTCAAGGCCTACCTTCAAACTCACTGCCTCTTTGCTTGACATCATGGGAAAGTCAAAAGAAATCAGCAAAGACCTCAGAAAAACAATTGTAGATCTCCACATGTCTGCTTCATCCTTGGGAGCAATTTCCAAACACCTGACAGAACCACGTTCATCTGTACAAACAATAGTACGCAAGTATGAACACCATGGGACCACACAGCCGTCATACCGCTCAGGAAGGAGACTGTCTCCTAGAGATGAACGCACTTTGTTGCGAAAAGCTCAAATCAATCTCAGAACAACAGCAAAGGACCTTGTGAAGGTGCTGGAGGAAACGGGTACAGAAGTATCTATATTCACAGTAAAACAAGTCCTATATCGACATAACCTAAAAGGCCGCTCAACAATGAAGAAGCAATTGCTCCAAAACCGCCATTAAAAAAGCCAGACTACGTTTTGCAACTGCACATGGGGACAAAGATCGCATTTTTTGGAGAAATGTCTTCTGGTCTGATGAAACAAAAATACAGTATAACTGTTTGGCCATAATGACCATTGTTATGTTTTGGAGGAAAAAGGGGGAGGCTTGTAAGCCGAAGAACACCATCCCAACCGTGAAGCACGGGAGTGGAAGCAGCATGTTGAGGGGGTGCTTTGCTGCAGGAGGGACTGGTGCACTTCACAAAATAGATGGCATCATGAGGATGAAAAACTGTGTGGATATATTGAAGCAACATCTCAAGACATCAGTCAGGAAGGTATGCTCGGTGCAAATGGGTCTTCCAAATGGACCCCAAGCATACTTCCAAAGTTGTGGCAAAATGGAAGGACAACAGAGTTAAGGTATTGGAGTGGCCATCACAAAGCCCTGACCTCAATCCTATAGAACATTTGTGGGCAGAACTGAAAAAGCGTGTGCGAGCAAGGAGGCCTACACACCTGACTCAGTTACAACAGCTCTGTCAGGAGGAATGGGCCAAAATTCACCCAACCTATTGTGGAAGGCTACCCGAAAAATTTGACCCAAGTTAATAATTTTAAAGGCAATGCTACCAAATACTTATTGAGTGTATGTAAACTTCTGACCCACTGGAAATGTGATGAAAGAAATAAAAGCTTAAATAAATCATTCTCTCTTATTATTCTGACATTTTTCATTCTTAAAATAAAGTGGTGATCCCAAGACGGGGCATTTTTTACGAGGATTAAATTTCAGGAATTGTGAAAACTGAGTTTTTAAATGTGTTTGGCTAAGGTGTATGAAAACTTCCGACTTCAACTGTAAATGGAGGATACTTTGTACACTGTCTTCCACTGCCTGTTTGAAGACTGATCGCACAGATATCAAACAGTATACTGTTTGGGTGTAAAGGTAATATCAGAAAAGCACACACATTCACTTTTACAAAATCTCATTACACACATCTCAACACATTTAGCCATGTTATTTTCAGTCTGTTTACGCAGTGAGGAAATAATTGTCTGTTGCACTTTTTCATGCAGTGTGTTTTTCATCCGTTGTTCTCCAATGGAGAAGTTCTTTGGCTGAGTCTTTGTCATCGTCACTCTTCATCAGAACTTAGCTGTGTCCATGTCTCTGGCAGAAGTCTGAGTACCCTTGTTGCTGATGGGAGGAGCTTCGATGTAGACTAGAGTTGTAAGATGTGCAGAAGAAGGGTAAGATGACTGCTGGGAGTGCTTCCCCTCTTCCTTTGTTCTCTGGCCAGTGAAGAGGTCCATGTGTATTCTTATTGTGGATGTGTTAATTCGACCATCCTCTACAACTGATTTCAAATGAAAACCCAGCTGTGAGCCTACCAGATGAGCTAAATGCCTTTTATTCTGGCTTCGAGGCAAGCAACATTGAGCCATGCATGAGAGCACCAGCTGTTCCATACGACTGTCTGTTCATGTTCTCCGTAGCCGATGTTAGTAAGATCTTTTAAACAGGTTAGCATTCACAAAGCCACAGGGCCAGACTAATTACCAGGAAGAGTACTTGGAGCACCTGCTGAACAGCTGGCAACTGTCTAGACTGACTCTTTCAATCTCTCCTGGACCCAGTCTGTAATTACTACATGTTTCAAGCAGACCACCATAGTGCCTGTGCCCATGAACGCAGAGGTAGGCTGTCTAAATGACTATCGCCCCGTAGCACTCACATCTGTAGCCTAGAAATGTTTTGAAAGGCTGGTCATGGCTCACATCAACACCATCATCCCAGACACCCTGGACCCACTCCAATTCACATACCGCCCCAACAGATCCACAGATGACGCAATCTCTATTGCAGTCCACACTGCCCTTTCCTACCTGGACAAGAGGAACACTTAAGTGAGAATGCTGTTCATTGACTACCACTCAGTGTTCAACACCATAGTGCCCTCCAAGCTCATCATTAAGCTAAGAACCCTGGGATTAAACACCTCCCTCTGCAACTGGATCCTGGACTTCCTGATGGGCTGCTCCCCAGGTGTTGAGGGTAGACATCAACACATCCGCCACACTGACCCTCAACACGGGGACCCCTCAGGGGTGCGTGCTTAGTCTCCTCCTGTACTCCCTGTTCACCCACGACTGCATGGCCGCGCACGACTCCAATACCATCATTACTTTTGGTGATGACACTGATGACTATCAGACAGCCCATAGGGAGGAGGTCAGAGACCTGGTAGTGTGGTGCCAGGACAACAACCTCTCACTCAATGTTAGCAAAACAAAGAAGATTATTTTAGACTACAGGAAACGGAAGGTCGAGCACACCCCCATTCAGATCAATGGGGCTGTAGTGGAGCGGATTTAGAGCTTCAAGTTCCTGTGTCCACATCAGTAAGGATCTATCATGGTCCACACACACCAACACAGTCATAAAGAGAGCATGACCATGCCTCTTCCCCTTCAGGAGGCTGACAAGAATTGGTATGGCACGGGCCCTCAGATCCTCAAAGTTCTACAGCTGCACCATTGAGAGCATCTTGACTGGCTGCATCTTCGCTTGGTATGGCAACTGCTTTTCATCCGACCGCAAGGCGCTACATAGGGTTGTGCGTACGACTCAGTAGATCACTGGGGTCAAGCTCCCTGCCATCCAGGACCTCTATACCAGGCGGTGTCAGAGGAAGACCCTAAAATTGTCAAAGCCTCTAGCCACCCAAGTCCGACTGTTCTCTCTACTACTGCACAGCAAGCATTACCAATGCACCAGGTCTGGAACCAACAGGACCCTGAACAGCTTCTACCCCCAAGTCATAAGGTGGCTAAATAGTTATTAAAATCTAATAGATACTAGAACATGAAGAATTTTTGGACTTTTAGTACTTCTGTCAAATGTGTCTCACGGATCAACTATCAGTGCTGCTGATGTCCCCCTTATAGCACAAAAGCACCATGCCAGCTCCTCTTAGCCTGCACTGGGAGTCTGGGCTGCATCACGTCAGCTCCCCACTCATGCCACACAGAAGTTAACACACTTAAATAATGTGATAAAGCATTTAGAAATATTGAAACTGTTAAGGCCAGCATCCCGGAGTCGCCTCTTCACTGTTGACGTTGAGACTGGTGTTTTGCGGGTACTATTTAATGAAGCTGCCAGTTGAGGACTTGTGAGGCGTCTGTTTCTCAAACTAGACACTAATGTACTTGTCCTCTTGCTCTGTTGTGCACCGGTGCCTCCCGCTCCTCTTTCTATTCTGGCCATTTTGAGTCTAATCAAACCCACAAATGCTGATGCTCCAGATACTCAACTAGTCTAAAGAAGGCCAGTTTTATATTTCTTCTTTAATCAGAACTACAGTTTTCAGCTGTGCTAACATAATTGCAAAAGGGTTTTCTAATGATCAATTAGCCTTTTTAAAATTATAAACTTGGATTAGCTAACACAACGTGCCATTGGAACACAGGAGTGATGGTTGCTGATAATGAGCCTCTGTACGCCTATGTAGATATTCCATAAAAAAATCTGCCGTTTCCAGCTACAAAAGTAATTTACAACATTAACAATATCTACTAGAGGTCGACCGATTTATGATTTTTTTTCAAAGCCGATACCGATTCTTGTAGGACCAAAAACAAAAAGCCGATACCGATTTAATCGGTCGATTTTATAAATATTACAATGCAATTACAACAATACTGAATGAACACTTTTTTTTATTTTAACTTAATGTAATACATAAATAAAATTAATTTAGTCTCAAATAAATAATGAAACATGTTCAATTTGGTTTAAATCATGCAAAAACAGTGTTGGAAAAGAAAGTAAAAGTGCAATATGTGCCATGTAAAAAATGTTTAAGTTTCTTGCTCAAAACATGAGAACATATGAAAGCTGGTGGTTCCTTTTAACATGAGTCTTCAATATTCCCAGTTAAGAAGTTTTAGGTTGTTGTTATTATAGGACTATTTCTCTCTCTACCATTTGTATTTCATATACCTTTGACTATTGGATGTTCTTATAGGCACTTTAGTATTGCCAGCCTAATCTCTGCAGTTGATAGGCTTGAAGTCATAAACAGCGCAATGCTTGATGCACACCGAAGAGCTAACGCAGGCTAACGCAGGAAAGTGCTGTTTGAATGAATGCTTACGAGCCTGCTGCTGCCTATCAAATTTATTTATATAGCCCTTTTTACATCAGCTGATATCTCAAAGTGCTGTACAGAAACACAGCCTAAAACCCAAAACGGCAAGCAATGCAGGTAGCTAGGAAAGACTCCCTAGAAAGGTCAAAACCTACGAAAAAACCTAGAGGAACCAGGCTATGAGGGGTGGCCCCCTCTAGCTGTGCCGGGTGGAGATTATAACAGAACATGGCCAAGATGTTAAAATGTTCATAAATGACCAGCATGGTCAAATAATAATAATCACAGTAGTTGTCGGGTGCATCAGGTCAGTACCTCAGGAGTAAATGTCAGTTGGCTTTTCCTAGCCGATCATTGATAATTTCAACCACCAACTTACCATCTTGAGACGAGGCCGAGTATAGCCCACAAAGATCTCCGCCACTGCACAACCCAAGGGAGGTCAGACTGCTCTATAAAATCATAGACTTAATTATAATATAATAACATAAATACTAGCCTTAGGTCATTAATCTGGTCAGTTCCGGAAACTATCATTTTTTTTTTAAACAAATGTTTATTCTTTCAGTGAAATACGGAACCGTTCCGTATTTTATCCAACGGGCGGCAACCCTAAGTCTAATTGCTGTTACATTGCACAACCTTCAATGTTATGTCATAATTATGTAAAATTCTGGCAAATTAATTATGGTCTTTGTTAGGAAGATATGGTCTTCACACAGTTCGAGGTGGCCCAAACTGCTGCATATACCCTGACTCTGCTTGCACAGAACGCAAGAGAAGTGACACAATTTCCCTAGTTTAAAGAAATTAATCTTAGCAGGCAATATTAACTAAATATGCAGGGTTAATTTTAAACTTTTGTATTGATTTTAAGAAAGGCATTGATGTTTGTGTTTAGGTACTCATTGGTGCAACGACAGTGCTTTTTTTCGCGAATGCGCTTGTTAAATCATCACCCGTTTGGCGAAGTATTGTGATTCAATGATAAATTAACAGGCACTGCATTGAATATATGCAACGCAGGACAAGCTAGATAAACTAGTAATATCACCAACCATGTGTAGTTTGTTTGTTTATAAGATAAGTTTAATACTAGCTAACAACTTACCATGGCTCCTTGTTGCACTCGCGTAACAGGTGGTCAGCCTGCCACGCAGCCTCCCCGTGGAGTGAAATGTAATCGAACATAATCGTCGTCCAAAAATGCAGATTAACAATTGTTATAAAAGCTTGAAATCGGCCCCAATCGGCCATTCCGATTAATCGGTCGACCTCTAATGTCTACGCTGTATTTCTGATCATTTTGATGTTATTTTAATGGACAAAAAAATGTGCTATTCTTTCAAAAACAAGGACATTTCTAAGTGACCGCAAACTATTGAACAGTTTCGTAAATATTTGGACGAGCAATGTCAGATCGGCATAGACTAAGATGCAGTGCAATAGAATACAGTATATACATATGAGATGATTAACGCAAAATATGTTAACATTACTAGTGACTAGTGTTCCATCATTAAAGTGGCCAGTGATTTCAAGTCTATGTACAGTGCCTTGCGAAAGTATTCGGCCCCCTTGAACTTTGCGACCTTTTGCCACATTTCAGGCTTCAAACATAAAGATATAAAACTGTATTTTTTTTGTGAAGAATCAACAACAAGTGGGACACAATCATGAAGTGGAACGACATTTATTGGATATTTCAAACTTTTTTAACAAATCAAAAACTGAAAAATTGGGCGTGCAAAATTATTCAGCCCCTTTACTTTCAGTGCAGCAAACTCTCTACAGAAGTTCAGTGAGGATCTCTGAATGATCCAATGTTGACCTAAATGACTAATGATGATAAATACAATCCACCTGTGTGTAATCAAGTCTCCGTATAAATGCACCTGCACTGTGATAGTCTCAGAGGTCCGTTAAAAGCGCAGAGAGCATCATGAAGAACAAGGAACACACCAGGCAGGTCCGAGATACTGTTGTGAAGAAGTTTAAAGCCGGATTTGGATACAAAAAGATTTCCCAAGCTTTAAACATCCCAAGGAGCACTGTGCAAGCGATAATATTGAAATGGAAGGAGTATCAGACCACTGCAAATCTACCAAGACCTGGCCGTCCCTCTAAACTTTCAGCTCATACAAGGAGAAGACTGATCAGAGATGCAGCCAATAGGCCCATGATCACTCTGGATGAACTGCAGAGATCTACAGCTGAGGTGGGAGACTCTGTCCATAGGGCAACAATCAGTCGTATATTGCACAAATCTGGCCTTTATGGAAGAGGGGCAAGAAGAAAGCCATTTCTTAAAGATATCCATAAAAAGTGTAGTTAAAGTAAAGTTTGCCACAAGCCACCTGGGAGACACACCAAACATGTGGAAGAAGGTGCTCTGGTCAGATGAAACCAAAATGTAACTTTTTGGCAACAATGCAAAACGTTATGTTTGGCGTAAAAGCAACACAGCTGAACACACCATCCCCACTGTCAAACATGGTGGTGGCAGCATCATGGTTTGGGCCTGCTTTTCTTCAGCAGGGACAGGGAAGATGGTTAAAATTGATGGGAAGATGGATGGAGCCAAATACAGGACCATTCTGGAAGAAAACCTGATGGAGTCTGCAAAAGACCTAAGACTGGGACGGAGATTTGTCTTCCAACAAGACAATGATCCAAAACATAAAGCAAAATCTACAATGGAATGGTTCAAAAATAAACACATCCAGGTGTTAGAATGGCCAAGTCAAAGTCCAGACCTGAATCCAATCGAGAATCTGTGGAAAGAACTGAAAACTGCTGTTCACAAATGCTCTCCATCCAACCTCATTGAGCTTGAGCTGTTTTGCAAGGAGGAATGGGAAATTCAGTCTCTCGATGTGCAAAACTGATAGACATACCCCAAGCGACTTACAGCTGTAATCACAGCAAAAGGTGGCGCTACAAAGTATTAACCTCTCTGATCTCCCAAACCCGGATCCGGTATCGTGACTACAGCCTCAAGCTCATTACCATAACGCAACGTTAACTATTCATGAAAATCGCAAATGAAATGAAATAAATATGCCATCTCGCAAGCTTAGCCTTTTGTAAACAACACTGTCATCTCAGATTTTCAAAATATGCTTCTCAACCATAGGAAAACAATAATTTGTGCATAAAAGCCTTCAAATAAAATAATTTACCTTTTGAAGAACTTCTGATGTTTTCAATGAGGATACTCTCAGTTAGATAGCAGATGCTCAGTTTTGTGTATTAGAAATAGCTCTGTTTTATACATCACATTTGGCTACCAAAAAAAAAAACGAAAATTCAGTCCTCAAAACGCGAACTTTTTTCCAAATTAACTCCATAATATCGACTGAAAACATGGCAAACGTTGTTTAGAATCAATCATCAAGGTGTTTTTCACATATCTCTTCATTGATACATCGTTCTTGGACACATGGTTTCTCCCCTGAATCAAATGGTAAAGTACAAGCAGCTGGCAATTGCGCACCGAATTCCACGCAGGACACCAGGCGGACACTTGGAAAATGTAGTCTCTTATGGTCAATCTTCCAATGATATGCCTACAAATACGTCACAATGCTGCTAAGACCTTGGGCGAACGACAGAAAGTGTAGGCTCATTCCTTGCACAATCACAGCCATATAAGGAGACAATGGAAAACAGAGCTTCAGAAATTCTGCTAATTCCTGGTTGATGCATCATCTTGGTTTCGCCTGTAGAATGAGTTCTGGGGCACTTACAGACAAAATCTTTGCAGATTCTGAAACTTCAGTGTTTTCTTTCCAAAACTGGTGAAGAATATGCATAGTCGAGCATCTTTTCATGACAAAATATCGCGCTTAAAACGGGAACGTTTTTTATCCAAAAATGAAATAGCGCCCCTAGAGATCTAACAGGTTAACTTAAGGGGGCTGAATAATTTTGCACGCCCAATTTTTCAGTTTTTGATTTGTTAAAAAAGTTTGAAATATCCAATAAATGTCGTTCCACTTCATGATTGTGTCCCACTTGTTGTTGATTCTTCACAAAAAATACAGTTTTATATCTTTATGTTTGAAGCCTGAAATGTGGCAAAAGGTCGCAAAGTTCAAGGGGGCCGAATACTTTCGCAAGGCACTGTATATAGGGCAGCAGCCTCTAATGTGCTAGTGATGGCTATTTAAGTCTGATGGCCTTGATCGAAGCTGTTTTTCAGTCGCTCGGTCCCAGCTTTGATGCTCCTGTACTGACCTCGCCTTCTGGATGATAGCGGGGTGAACAGACAGTGGCTCGGGTGGATGTTGTCCTTTGATCTTTTTGGCCTTCTTGTGACATCGGTTGCTGTAGGTGTCCTGGAAGGCAGGTAGTTTGCCCCCGGTGATGTGTTAGGCAGACTGCACCACCCTCTGGAGAGTTCTGCGTTTGCGGGTGGCACGGTTGCCGTACCAGGCGGCGATACAGCCCGACAGGATTCTCTCAATTGTGCATCGGTAGAAGTTTGTCATCTGTATCCCAATTCAATCAGAAAAACAAGGTCTATAAGTCTATGCATGAATAGGCCTAGGCTACATCTTGATTTATCCAGTTTATCAATAGAGATTTACCATTCAAATCAATTATTACCGTTATGTCGTTAGATAAATAAAATGAATCGTATAAATCATTCATTAATGCATACCTGGCTGTCTCTGAAAAATGTTGATGTAAAAAAAAAAAAAAGTAAAATATAATGATATTGAACTCATAAAATGCCCAACAATTGAACAGAGCAGTAGCTGACTGTCTGGATCAAGTGCCATTTTTTGACTTTGGTTAATATGCCTTTTTTGCGGTGGTATCATTTTGGTATTGAGTATTGTGATTGTATCGAGAATCATGATACTTAACCTGGTATCAGTATCGAAGTCAAAATTCTGGTATTCTGACAACACTACTCAGTACTGATACCCATTGTATAGACAATTTATCATTACTGATGGTCTATTTATTACTTTTATTATTATGTAATATTACTTTTCTATTTCTCTTTTCTTTCACTGCATTATTGGGAAGGGCCCCTAAGTAAGCATTTCACTGTTAGTCTACACATGTATACGAAGCATGTGACTAATAACATTTGAGGCCAGTTTTATAACCTTTTGAATGCACGTGTGAGCTCACTGCTCTGACATTTCCACAAGGCCTAGAATAACATTAATAATGCCAATCACTACTCACTGACTTTGTTAGTTTATAACATGATGATTTTTCCAAGATGCCATCCTATCTGATGGTTAGGCTAGCATTTAAGCTTCATTCTCTCTTTCTCGCTCTCTCATGCGCTCTCCTTGCCTTGTGTACCTGGGACTGTTTACTCTTCACAACCACACACGCGGGCTCTTTCCCAGAATCCTCAAACACTGTGGCTTTCTCAAACTGCGGAGCCTTCCTTTTTGTGAGGGACAACATTCCAAGCATGTCTGTTTATTTGCTGGAAGCTGTCTAATCAGGGAATTAGGGAGAAAGGGGATAGGGTCGTAGGACAAGAAGGCAGATTTAGGCTTTTTTGCTCGGCCTAAGCAGGTCTCTTCTCTGATCAAGACTGGGAGAGCTGCGACTAAAGCGCCTCCATTAAGTGTTTGTCTTATCAAAATGGCTGCCTGTGGGTGTTGTAATTGAGAACATGTGGTGAAAATTAATTACAGCTATATGTGTTGCCATGTTCAAGAAGCTGTCTGCCAGTGGCAGGCCCAACTAGGTAGAACTTTGCAGAGGCAAATGTTGCTGTCTTTTGTCTTGGATTCAATATTCATCCTCATTTGATATAATCAAACCTGTCTGTGTGCTAGAGGCTCTGCTTCGATTAATTAAGCAGGATAATTACCATATGAGGCATGTGGCAGAGACTGAAGGTTTGAATGTGAAATCTCCTTTCACAGCAAATATTAACATTGATACCCTAAGCGGCTGCCAAACTATCACCGGCATGGATAAAAGCGTCTCAAACTCCAGGGTCATTGATAATGATAGTACTGTCTGAACACATTCCTATTGTGATGCCCTAGCCTAACCCAATCATCCCCTTCATTGATTCAGTGCCCTAAATAGAAACCAAACCTCACTACTGTGTAGAATGTCATGTGACCGTCCCAGCAGCCCAAAGGTCATGACGCTAGGCTATATGAAAGTCACTTCGGTCTCTGCAAAGAGCAATGTAAGCATCACACGGACGACGATATTCAGCTTAGTCACATTGTTTGTCCATGGTAGAGCCACTCCAATCAGTGAGTAAAGATCCTGAGAATAGTGTTTGTTTGATTCTTTGATTGACCCTGGTGATTAACGGTTGACTGTAATCATCATTTGCATTTCTGCCGGTTGCTAGGGGACAGCCCTTAATCCTCCATCCCTGATTGTATGCAGACGGATCAGGAGAGAGGGTGAAGAGGTGGAATTATGCTTCCAGAATGTAGCCAAAACCAACCCTGTAATGTTTTCCTCAAGCACATGGAGTAGCCAGTCAAATAGAAAAAGTAGCCAACCAGGCTCCACCCATTTTTTTTGCAGAACAAGCTCTATTTTGGTGGCCTTTGTTACATTCTGATTGTATTTTCAACAAACTAAGGAAATGGCACTAATCAAATGTTTTCACACTTAGTGTAAGGCTAGGTTTCCATCCAATTGGCAACAGATTTTCATGCGAATATTCTAAAATATGCTTTTAAACAATGTGTGTTTTTCCACCAGAGATGTTTCCATCAAATTGCCTCACTGTAGATAAAAGGCTGTGCTTGATGACGTAGTACACATACGTACCGAATACAAAATACAACTTATATAAGTTTCCATCATAATTTGAATTATACTGATGGTTTTCTGACAACAACAAAAAATGTGTTTATATAGGCAGTTTGCCCACTCTGGTATTGGCACGTGCGCTTTAGCCAATAGCGCTATCTACATGATGAGATTATTATTATTATTATTATTATTATTATTATTATGGACAAAAGAGCAAGATTATTTTTCAAACGGCAGCCAAGTATCGACTATCATGTCACCAGAATAAGGCCCTCAATATTTATTGGAGAGGAGCATCAAACTCATCACCTTGTACTTTCACTACCCTGTGAAGTTAACTTATTTCATTTGTAGCCTAATAAACTGCATGCTTTCCCGACGAGTCGTAGTGGGAGGACCACACAACATCATCGCGTGACTCCAAGTTCACGTTGATATGATGGTTATTATATCAATATTTGCACATTTGTAGCATAATTCATTTTACAGACATCAAGATATCACACCTTGTCTCGTGTATTTTTATGTCGACATTCTGAAAGTGAACCAAATAATGTTCTATTTCCATCAGGCCTCATGACATTATTTTTCTCCGATGTACTTTACTTGCATAAAATGGTTTGATGGAAACCTGGTTTGTATCAGCTGTGGTACAATATGATATAAAACACAGACTAAACATATTTTAAAGAAAAACCTAAGCCTTTAAAGAATCCTGTAAGTGTCTGCTGACTAACACAGGCTTGGAGCTTACTTTTTAAGAAGCATTTTGTCAGCTATCTGCAATACAGGTATGATTTGAAGAATGAAAGAGGTGTTAAACATTGGCTTTGCTACACAGAAAGCAGCTGTTTACTAATCCATTGTCAACACTGAAAATACTGTATGCAGTGCATTCGGGAAAGTATTCAGACCCCCTTCAGTTTTCCACATTTTGTTACGTTACAGCATTATTCTAAAATGGATTAAATAGTATTTTCCCCCTCATCAACGTACACACGATACCCCATAATGACAAAGCAAAAACAGGTTTTTAGAAATATTTGCAAATTAATGACAGAAAATGGAAATATTGCATTTACATAAGTATTCAGACCCTTTACTCAGTACTTTGTTGAAACACCTTTGGCAGTGATTACAGCCTCGAGTCTGTTTGGGTATGACACTGCAAGCTTGGCACACCTGTATTTGGGGAGTTTCTCCCATTCTTCTCTGCAGGTCCTCTCAAGCTCTGTCAGGTTGGAGGTGGAGCATCGCTGCACAGCTATATTCAGGTCTCTCCAGAGATGTTCGATTGGGTCCAAGCCTTGTTTGCTCCAGTCCTGACGCTTGGCATTCAGGCCAAGGAGTTCAATCTTGGTTTCATCAGACCAGAGAATCTTGTTTCTCATGGTTTGAGAGTCCTTTAGGTGCCTTTTGGCAAACTCCAAGTGGGCTGTTGTGCACCTTTTCTACTGTGGAGTGGCTTCTGTCTGGCCACTCAAACCTAAAGGCCTGATTGTTGGAGTACTGCAGATATGGTTGTCCTTCTGGAAGGTTTTCCCATCTCTATAGTGGAACTCTGGAGCTCTGTCAGTGGCCATCCGGTTCTTGGTCACCTTGCTGACCCAGGCTCTTCTCCCCCATTGCTCAGGTTGGCCGGGCGGCCAGCTCTAGGAAGACTCTTGGTGGTTCCAAACTTCTTCCATTTTAAGAATGATGGAGGTCGCTGTGTTCTTGGGGACCTTCAATGCTACAGACATTTTTTTGGTACCAATCACTAGATCTGTGCCTTGACGTAATCCTGTCTTGGAATTCTACGGACAATTCCTTTGACCTCATGGCTTGGTTTTTGCTCTGACATGCACGGTCAACTGTGGGACCTTATATAGACAGGTGTGTGCCTTTCCAAATCATATCTAAACAATTTAATTTACCACCGGTGGACTCCAATCAAGTTGTAGAAACATCTCAAGGATGATCAATGGAAACAGGATGCACCTGAGCTCAATTTCTAGTCTCATAGGAAAGAGTCTGAATACTTATGTAAATAAGGTATTTCAGATTTTTTTATTTATTCTAAAAACCTGTTTTCACCACTGATTTTGGGGTATTGTGTGTAGATTGAGGGAAATCCATTTTAGAATAAGGCTGTAACATAACAACATTTGGAAAAAGGGAAAGGGTCTGAATACTTTCCGAGTGCACTGTATCACGTAACGCAAGGGTTAGGGGAATAGGGAATGTTTTTCTTAAAGAAACTAGGTATTTTGGTAACAACTTTTCAGTCAAACAAAATGGTTGTAATTGTTGCAGCGTCAGGGCGGACAGTGCGATAAACGCTGTGCTGTGGTGCCTGTTCACTGCAGCAGGGAGGAGAGCGAGACAACGGGCGCCAGTCACACAGGCACTCCCTGTAATTTTTAGTTTTTGTCTCATTTGTGTCTTAATTATTTCATCGAACAGTGCGCTTAAAGCATCAGACTAGCTCGGTGCGTATACTGGATTTTATTCAAGCACATGGGGTGTGTATATCTTAATGGGACGGCAGCGTAGCCTAGTGGTTAGAGCGTTGGACTAGTAACCAAAAGGTTGCAAGCTCAAATCCCCGAGCTGACAAGGTATATATCTGTCATTCTGCCCCTGAACACTGTTCCTAGGCCGTCATTGAAAACAAGAATTTGTTCTTAACTGACTTGCCTAGTTAAATAAAGGTAAAATAAAATTAACATCTATGGAAAAATACATGTTAAAATCGACATTTGGTCGACCCAATATTTGTATATTTTCGGGAACAACCCTACTCTGTTGAAGGTTTACCTTGCCTTGTGTGTGCTTGGTGAAGGCATCAACTCATGTACCGCTCGAAGTTGGGACTCGAGCGTGATGGTGCTTGAATGAACGGCTAATCATATTGCTCAAATACAAATAGCATGACATTTTCGCATACAGTCTTCAGTGGTTGATTGCGATAAAGCAGGTAAATGTTGAACTGGAATGCAGCAAAGAGCCAAAATGTTGCTGGCCCTTTTGAGCCAGTGACTGATGAGATCCAATGGCTCAACACTTTTTCTTTTACTGGCCCAGGACTAACGGGCCATCATTAATGTCGGACCCTGCACGCAAAAGAAAATGAATGTGCCAGAAAACAATAGGCTAAGTGGATTTTGAGTCTTCGTTACGACATTATGGGACGTACAAATTCATGCTCTTTCCCTCCTTGTAATATTTTTGGACTGCAACCACCACGCACACACCCAGGTACTGAGAGGCGGGACAGACAGCAGACTGTCAAACCAGCGGTGTTTTCCTGTCATCGCTCACTTTGACTGACATGTGGTTGTCCTATAAATAGAAGAAGATGAATACCAGAAGATGCACATTGTTCGTTCTAGCAGGAGCAGGCTCGGCAGACTTTTTCTGACTAGTAGCCTAGTTATTTTAAGTGGGAAAAGTACCCGGCTGAAAATGGGTCTGTAATCGTTTGTTTTGCCGACTGCCGGCACTAGTGGAAAACACTGGTTAACATGGTTTATAATCTGTCTGATCAGAACCTTTATGCACATCTAGGGCTGGCACAATTACATATAGGAACAGCTGACTGAAGACACGGGGATGGCTGGGCATTCCATCGGTTGAGTCTGTTATTTGGTAACATGGACTCTTAACAATGTGATGAAACTTGCTTGTTGCTCCTTGCTGACACAAGCAAGGTGTTGCAGCAAATGAGCACACCAAGGTGCAAGTAAGGTGCAAGTAAGGTGCAGCAGCAGAACACAGAAATATAATCTATTGTAGCACATGCAAAGGAGAGGAAAAACTTTTTTTTTTTTTTAAAGATGTATGCTATTCAAACGGTTATTATGGAGACCGCAGTAATTTGACTTGCCAATTACTCTCATCCCAAAATCCATGACAGTCACAGCCCTATGCGTTAGGGATGGGCATTTGAAATGATTTTCACTGTTCCAATATCATTTTTTGGGGAGATACCCGGACACTCGAAATACATGTTTTATTTACAGTCGTATGAAAAAGTTTGGGCACCCCTGACAATTTCCATGATTTCCATTTATAAATAATTGAGTGTTTGGATCAGCAATTTCATTTTGATCTATCAAATAACTGATGGACACAGTAATATTTCAGTAGTGAAATTAGGTTTATTGGATTAACAGAATGTGCAATATGCATCCAAACAAAATTTGGTGCATAAATTTGGGCACCCCAATAGAAAAATCACATCAATATTTAGTAGAGCCTCCTTTTGCTAAAATACAGCCTCTCAATGCTTCCCATAGCCTCTAATGAGTGTCTGGATTCTGGATGAAGGTATTTTGGACCATTCCTCCTTACAAAACATGGACAGCCCACTTCAAGCATGGACCGCATGGACAGCCCACTTCAAATCATCCCACAGATTCTCAATGATATTCAGGTCTGGGGACTGGGATGGCCATTCCAGAACATTGTACTTGATCCTCTGCGTAAATGCCCGGGTAGATTTTGAGCCATGTTTTGGGTCGTTGTCTTGTTGAAATATCCAGCCCTGGCATAACTTCAACTTTGTGACTGATTCTTCAACATTATTCCCAAGAATCTGCTGATATTGAGTGGAATCCATGCGACCCTCAACTTTAACAATATTCCCAGTACTGGCACTGGCCACACAGCATGATGGAACCCCCACCACATTTTACTGTGGGTAGCAAGTGTTTTTCCTGGAACGCTGTGTTATTTTGCCACCATGCATAACGTCCCTTGTTATGATCAAATAACTCATCTTTGTTTCATCAGTCCACAACACCTTATTCCAAAATGAAGCTGGCTTGTCCAAATGTGCATTTGCATACCTCAAGCGACTGTTTATGGCGTGTGTGCAGAAAAGGCTTCTTCCGCATCACTCTCCCATACAGCTTCTCCTTGTGCAAAGTGCGCTGAATTGTTGAACGATGCACAGTGACACCATCTGCAGCAAGATGATGTTGGAGGTGGTCTGTGGGCTGTTTTTGACTGTTCTCACCATCCTTCGCCTCTCCGATATTTTACTTGGCCTGCCACTTCTGGCCTTAACAAGAACTGTGCCTGTGGTCTCACAGTGGAAACTGCCAGCTTAAATCTCTGCGATATCTTTTTGTAGCCTTCCTCTAACCCATAATGTTGAACAATCTTTGTTTTCAGGTCATTTGAGAGTTGTTTTGAGGCCCCCATGTTGCCACTCTTCAGAGGAGAGTCAAAGAGAACAACAACTTGCAATTGGCCACCTTAAATACCTTTTATCATGATTGGATGCACTTGTCTATGAACTTCAAGGCTTAATGAGCTCACCAAACCAATTGTGTGTTCCAATTAATCAGTGCTAAGTAGTTACAGGTATTCAAATCAACAGAATGACAAGGGTGCCCACATTTTTGCATAGCCTATTTTTCACATCTGATTTAATTTCATACAACTTAATATTGCTACACTCAAAATCTTTGTCTGGACAATACCCTAGTACTCAGCTTTTATTAGAAAATGAATGGCATGCCACTGTGATCATTTTCTGTGACGACAGAGTAAATGTATATGAGTTCGACCAATTTAATCAGAATGGCCGATTTTTAATTTGGGCCGATTTCAACAATCGGAAATCGGTA
This sequence comes from Oncorhynchus mykiss, assembly GCF_057628025.1. NCBI lineage: Eukaryota > Metazoa > Chordata > Actinopteri > Salmoniformes > Salmonidae > Oncorhynchus > Oncorhynchus mykiss. The sequence goes on along the minus strand of NC_143046.1, from coordinate 65,333,839 downwards.
TTTTTGGGTGCCGATTCGCTTAAATGTAAATTATTTTCTTTTTTTCTTTTTTTTAATTTTTATACCTTTTTATTTAACTAGGCAAGTCAGTTAAGAACACATTCTTATTTTCAATGACGGCCTAGGAAGGTGGCTTAACTGCCTCGTTCAGGGGCAGAACAACAGATTTGTACCTTGTCAGCTCGGAGGATAGAATCTTGCAACCTTGCAGTTAACTAGTCCAACGCAATAACGACCTGCCTCTCTCTCGTTGCACTCCACAAGGAGACTGCCTCTTACGCGAATGCAGTAAGCCAAGGTAAGTTGCTAGCTAGCATTAAACTTATCTTATAAAAAACAATCAATCATAATCACTAGTTAACTACACATGGTTGATGATATTACTAGATATTATCCAGCGTGTCCTGCGTTGCATATAATCTGACTGAGCATACAAGTATCTAAGTGTCTGACTGAGCGGTGGTAGCCTGAAGCAGGCGCGTAAACATTCATTCAAATAGCACTTTCGTGCGTTTTGCCAGCAGCCCTTCGTTGTGCGTCAAGCATTGCTCTGTTTGACTTCAAGCCTATCAACTACCGAGATGAGGCTGGTGTAACCGAAGTGAAATGGCTGGCTAGTTAGCGCGCACTAATAGCATTTCAAACGTCACTCGCTCTGAGCCTTCTAGGAGTTGTTCCCCTTGCTCTGCATGGGTAACGCTGCTTCAATGGTGGCTGTCGTTGTGTTGCTGGTTCGAGCCCAGGGAGGAGCGAGGAGAGGGACGGAAGCTATACCGTTACACTGTCAATACTAAAGTGCCTATAAGAACATCTAATAGTCAAAGGTTAATGAAATACAAATGGTATTGAGGGAAATAGTCCTATAATAACTACAACCTAGAACTTCTTACCTGGGAATATTGAAGACTCATGTTAAAAGGAACCACCAGCTTTCATATGTTCTCATCTTCTGAGCAAGGAACTTAAACGTTAGCTTTCTTACATAGCACAATTGCACTTTTACTTCTCCAACCCTTTTTTTTTTGCATTATTTTAACCAAATTGAATGTTTCATTATTTACTTGAGGCTAAATTGATTTTATTGATTTATTTGATTTGAATAAGTGTTCATGGCCTCCTGGGTGGCGCAGTGGTTAAGGGCACTGTACTGCAGCACCAGCTGTGCCACCAGAGACTCTGGGTTTGCGCCCAGGCTGTCGTAACCGGCACCCCGGGAGGTTCGTTGGGCGACGCACAATTGGCCTAGCGTCGTCCGGGTTAGGGAGGGTTACAGCCCAACACCGTGCAGGACGTTTGGCATTTGCCAGAGAACACCAAGATTGGCAAATTCGTCACTGGCGCCCTGTGCTCTTCACAGATGAAAACAGGTTCAGACTAGGCACATGACAGACGTGACAGAGTCTGGAGACGCCGTGGAGAACGTTCTGCTGCCTGCAACATCCTCCAGCATGACCGGTTTGGCGGTGGGTCAGTCATGGTGTGGGGTGGCATTTCTTTGGGGGGCCGCACAGCCCTCCATGTGCTCGCCAGACGTAGCCTGACTGCCATTAGGTACCGAGATGAGATCCTCAGACCCCTTGAGACCATATGCTGGTGCGGTTGGCCCTGGGTTCCTCCTAATGCAAGACAATGCTAGACCTCATGTGGCTGGAGTGTGTTAGCAGTTCCTGCAAGAGGAAGGCATTGATGCTATGGACTGGCTTGCCCATTCCCCAGACCTGAATCCAATTGAGCACATCTGGGACATCATGTCTCGCTCCATCCACCAACGCCACGTTGCACCACAAACTGTCCAGGAGTTGGCGGATGCTTTAGTCCAGGTCTGGGAGGAGATCCCTCAGGAGACCATTCACCACATCAGGAGCATGCCCAGGCATTGTAGGGAGGTCATACAGGCACGTGGAGGCCACACACACTACTGAGCCTAATTTTGACTTGTTTTAAGGACATTACATCAAAGCTGGATCAGCCTGTAGTGTGGTTTTCCACTTTAATTTTGAGTGTGACTCCAAATCCAGACCTCCATGGGTTGATACATTTAATTTCCATTGATAATTTTTGTGTGATTTTGTCAGCACATTCAACTATGTAAAGAAAAAAGTATTTAATAAGAATATTTCATTCATTCAGATCTAGGATGTGTTATTTTAGTGTTCCCTTTTTTGAGTAGTGTATATATATTTGATTTTTACTTCAATGGGGACTTGCTCCTGCGACTCAGGAGAGGTGGTGCACTGCTTGATGTTTCAGTACAGACCGGTGTGGGAGGGGCGCGAGAGGAGCAGGTGGCGGTGTGTCAGGCATGGAGGGGGAGAGCGAGCTAGAGAAAGTGGCCAAACCGACCCGTACAAGTTAGGTTATTTATCGCACCAACAAGTTTTTCTATCATCTCATAAGGTAGTGTCTGTCTTTGCTGCGTCTAATTGATGTAAAGACGCTAGCTAGCTACACTAGCCAGCTACGTTGGTAAGCCTGCTTGCTAGCTAGCAAGGCTAATTTAATATTTTGATTTGTTCCCTGTGTCCTTGTCTACAACTCCATTCATATTAATCAGCAAGACTACCTGTTGGTTGATCATTGTAGCTTTCTCCTTCGCATACCATAATTGTAATTCCATTTTCCATTGACTAGTAATCACCCACTTGACTTGCTACACATGGAGCCTCTGACAGTAGTGCTTTGATTGGCTGACAATAATAAGCTACATGCGTGAAAAGTATGGACTACTATTCAAATGACCGCGCCCATCCACATCATTCCTCCATCTTATAGTTTGTATGTGTAAGGTTTATGTAAGCTAGTCTCAATGGCGGAATTTGTGACTGTCACATGGAAACTTCTATCTTCCCCTACTGAGTGTGTGTGTGTATATGTATGTTTCCAGTGGTCCACGGTGGTCAGTGAGTCTTGGCTAAAATGAATTGTCTGGTTAACCACTAGTCTGGCCATTGGGCCTATTTCAGTATCTTTACCACCGCCTGTCAGTGCCAACCGCAAGTGGTGTTGACCGGTCTGAATGGTCCCCCTGCTGCAGGTTGGGTGACCAGTTTTACAAGGATGCCATTGAGCAGTGCCGCAGCTACAATGCCCGCCTGTGTGCTGAGCGCAGCGTGCGCCTGCCCTTCCTGGACTCCCAGACCGGCGTGGCACAGAACAACTGCTACATCTGGATGGAGCGCCACCACCGCAGCCCTGGTGGGTAGAGATAGAAAAGCATGATGGCTGGCTCTGTGGTTTACTAAAACGATCATTCACTTGTTGAGGTTTAGTGGGTAATGTCATCTGTATCTAAATATGTCCCTCTGGCCACTACAGCTACAAACATGTCTATATAAGGATATCCAATAGTGTTTATGTTGCCTCCAGTGAGAACCCTTCATATATACAACTGCATAAGAATATTGAGTTGACTCTTTTAGGGTCGCTAAGCAACACATTATGTATCAGGCTGGGTGTGGGGGGGTGAGAACCGTGATGTGTATTCTTCAGTTCCTGTCTGTTTTTATAGGGGTTGCTGCAGGTCAGATGTATACATACCCCGCCCGCTGCTGGAGGAAGAAGAGGCGGCTGCACACCTCCATGGACCCTCCGCTGCGCCTCTGTGGCCTCCAGATAGGTAATAGAAATCCCCCCTCCCCTCACAAAACTCCTGCAACTCTCTGCAGTGTCTCATCACCAGTCAGTCCAGTGTGTTTTATCTCCCATTCTATTATCTTGTTATTATTTATGATCTGGAATCATTTAACTGAAAGCACATCATTCAATTTCAGTGTGGAAAGCAAACAGCCTGCTAGTCACTTTTTATCAAATGAGAAGTGCTCCGTTCAGTGAGTGAGTAAACTTGTTTTGTGAGAACTAGAACATGTAATCACATTTTAGCCTGCTCCGCTGGGAGGAGGACAGGAATCACAAGACTGCATTTAATAAATGTATTACGAAAAACTGAGTTTGTCGCTACTCATAAGTTCCTGAACGTTTTCTCACAAACCCGCTCACTCTATCACCCACTTCTATTTATTTTTACCCATTCATTCCTACACTCCCACACATTAAGTCACTCTGCCCTACACTGTGTAACACACATTAAGTCACTCTGCCCTACACTCACACTTCCTATTGTAATGTTTTCACTGAGCCTCACTTTGCTCTTCTCTACCTGTCACCAAGACACCCTGCTCTAACAGTAACACTGTGTAACACACATTGTCACTCTGCCCTACACTGTGTAACATACCAGTGAATGTGATCTGTGCCCAGTAGTGGGGCACTAGCTGGCTCTGCCTGGATTATCCAGACTCCACTGGGAGAGTGCCTTCTCCTGTAGCTGGGCAGAGGTAGCTATCGCTGCAGCCAGCCAGAGTTAGTGCTGCTTGCTGTCTGACTGGCGGTGATAGAGGGAAACTTGGGCTGCATGCAGAATCGGCTCGCTGCTGCAGGCTGCCTGCTCTATTTTTAGCCTGCAGCTCCCAGGGGGGAGGGGCTGTCTAGTCGCTGAGAGTTGAAAGTCAACATGTGTAGACACAATGGTTAGGGGCTTCGGTGTGGATGAGCCCTGAGAGTTACTAGCATATGGTAGTTAGTGCATACCCCTGCCTGCCTCCCTCTTCTACCTACTTAGATCTTCACCACTCATCAACTGCTGCATGTTAGCATTCAGCTCAGGGAGTGAGACTGCTAGGTGATTTCACTTGGTGAGATGAGTGTCTGAAGGTATGATTAAAAAGCTTAAGTTGAGGCTTTGAAGTCTGTCCTCTTAACATCATGAGACTACTGCTGAACGAAATACCCTTCAATGAATAAAGTCTGAGTATGATCTCCAGGCTAGACTGACTACCAGCCAATGTTCGTTTTTTTCCCTTCTCTCATCCACACTCTGTTTTGACGTCTATCACAATACAAGAAGAGAACTCTATGGAACATTTACATTAAAGGGACAGTTCACCCAAATAACAAATGTACCTATATTTATTGACAGTTACAGCTTTGCATTAGCATTGAGTGTAAAAAACAAAGGGCAGGTCGTCCCTGTTTGCATGCTCCAAATAGCAAGCCCACATTAGCCTACCTTTGAAACACGTCAGTACACATTGCATTAAGCCATCTTTCGTCACCTGAATAGAAACATAAGCTATGCAGAGAGAGTATCTCACCTCCCTAATGAAGGATATGGTGTTTATAGTGATGCGTTCAAAAATCAAGCAATTTGTATGTTCCTGGGAAAGACTAAATGGTCGGTGTCTTTAGAGTTGCTGCTATACAGTCGTGGCCAAAAGTTTTGAGAACAACACAAATATTAATTTCCACAAAGTTTGCTGCTTCAGTGTCTAGATATTTTTGTCACATGTTACTATGGAATACTGAAGCATAATTACAAGCATTTAATAAGTGTCAAAGGCTTTTGACAATTACATGAAGTTGATGCAAAGAGTCAATATTTGCAGTGTTGAACCTGCTAATTGCATGCTGTCAATTCACTTCTGGGCCACATAATCAATGCTTGGAGTTCGTCAGAATTTGTGGGTTTTTGTTTGTCCACCCCCATCTTGAGGATTGACCACAAGTTCTCAAATGGGATTAAGGTCTGGGAAGTTTCCTGGCCATGGACCCAAAATATCGATGTTTTGTTCCCCGAGCAACTTAGTTATCACTTTTGCCTTATGGCAAGGTGCTCCATCATGCTGGAAAAGGCATTGTTCGTCACCAAACTGTTCCTGTATGGTTGGGAGAAGTTGCTCTCGAAGGATGTGTTGGTACCATTCTTTATTCATGGCTGTGTTCTTAGGCAAAATTTTGAGTGAGCCCACTCCCTTGGCTGAAAATCAACCCCACAGATGAATGGTCTCAGGATGCATTACTGTTGGCATGACACAGTACTGATGGTAGCGCTCACCTTGTCTTCTCCGGACAAGCTTTTTTCCGGATGCCCCAAACAATTGGAAAGGGGATTCATCAGAGAAAATGACTTTACCCCAGTCCTCAGCAGTCCAATCCCTGTGTACCGTTTGAAGAATATCAGTCTGTCCCTGATGTGTTTCCTGGAGAGAAGTGGCTTCTCTGATGCCCTTCTTGACACCAGGCCATGCTCAAAGTCTGGCCTCACTGTGCGTGCAGATGCACTCACATCTGCCTGCTGCCATTCCTGAGCAAGCTCTGTACTGGTGGTGCCCCGATCCCACAGCTGAATCAACTTGCTGGCGCTCGCTGGACTTGCTGGCGCTTGCTGGACTTGCTGGCGCTCGCTGGCGCTTGCTGGACTTGCTGGTGCTTGCTGGACTTGCTGCTGCTTGCTGGACTTTCTTGGGCGCCCTGAAGCCTTATTCACAACAATTGAAACAATCTCTTTGAAGTTCTTGATGATCCGATAAATGGTTGATTTACGTGCAATCTTACTGGCAGCAATATCCTTGCCTGTGAAGCCCTTTTTGTGCAAACAAATGATGACGGCATGTGTTTCCTTGGAGGTAACCATAGTTGACAGAGGAGCACAATGATTCCAAGCACCAACCTCCATTTGAAGCTTCCAGTCTGTTATTCGAACTCAATCAGCATGACAGAGTCATCTCCAGCCTTGTTCTCGTCAACACTCACACCTGTGTTAACGAGAGAATGACTGACATGATGTCAGCTGGTCCTTTTGTGGCAGGGCTGAAATGCAGTGGAATTGTTTTTTGGGGGATTTGGTTCATTTGCTTGGCAAAGAGGGACTTTACAATTAATTGCAATTCATCTGATCACTCTTCATAACATTCTGGAGTATATGCAAATTGCCATCATACAGACTGAGGCAGCAGACTTTGTGAAAATTAATATTTGTGTCATTCTCAACTTTTGGCCACGACTGTACTTTGATTGATGTGACGGGCGGCTCTCGGGTTTATTTGATTTATTTGTGTGATTATTCCTCTTTATCCAGATGGAGGACTCACAGGCAAGGATGTGATTCCCACACAGGGCACCACGCTGGAGGCTCTTCTCAGAGGGGAGGGCTTAGACCAGAGGAACAACTCCAAGGACGAGGAGAGTCTCCTAGAGATCCAGGTGGGTTATAATGAAGTTTTAACCCAATAGCTTCTGAGCATAACAGAACTCCCTGGAACAGTGTATAAGGGCTAGGGCTGTCCCTGACAAAAAAAATATCTTGGTCAACCGAGAGTCGTCCTGTTCTTTCAACCAATCCATTGGACATACCCTGTGTGTTCGAATAAAATCATCTACATATGCACTGAGCTTGTCTACTTAACCACACTGTTTGATTAAATAGTTAAGACACACAAATGACTCCAAAGAGCCCGATGGTCACACTGTATTAAAAAAAATCTCTCCTCCCTACTGCAGCGAAAAGGCACCACAGCAGTGTTTATTGCAAAGTTGCAACATAATTCCAGCCATTTAGTTTTTCATGTTTCTGACTGAAAAGTTATTTTACCGAAATCTCTAATTTCTTTAGGAGAAACATTCCCTCAACCCTTGCTCTCTTTACGTGAAACATGTAAGCATCGCATGCATGTGTCCAATATGGCCTGACCTATAGCCTATCATAATCCATATTTAAAAAAAAAAAAATAAATGGTCATAACAAACTCCGAATACAGTGATGTCGACTGCTAAATGGATGTGGAGGACGTCTAAAAGAAAGTCGCAAACTGAATGTTTACTGGTTGCTCAGGAGGAGAAAGGGAAGTCAGATGTGTGGAAGACATTTGACTTAGTTGTGGGAACTACTGCATATCAAGAAAAAGGAGCGTATAGGAGAAAACGTTGTGAGTATTCTGTGCCAAACAGTTGCTGTTAGATTACAATATTATACTTTATTCTGACCATTTGAAACAGTGTAAGCAACAGTAAATAAGTGTACCAGAGTCTGCGAGCATTGCAAAATAAGTTTGAATATACATGTTATTCAATCATTGCACCCACACTGCTCGCGGGTGTCAGCGACTGTCTGCGTGGCTAGGCGCTAAAATAGAAGTCGGTTCTATTTGTGACACTCAACGCGCTGCAAATCCGGTGCCTCCCATCTCCTCATTGGTTTTTAGAAGCATATATCCACGTGGGTGATTGAACGATGAACTTAAGTTGTAGTAATGCTGTAATGTTGGTTGTCAACCGCCATATTAAGTCCAAAATAATAATAATAAGAAGAAGAAGCCTGAAGGAAGGAGGAGAACCTAATTCGGTTCACTGTTATATCTGTGGAATTGTCGGAGTTGAGGACCTTGTACATTTCAGGTAAAATAACAACCCAATGTCTATATCCTATGACAAATTAGCTAGCAACAGCAAGCTAGCTAGCTAAATTGACAAATGTTTAATGCTTTTCGACCTGTCCCCATTATAATTCGTTCGGAGTTTGGTATTTTATTACGATCCCCATTAGCTGTTGCAAAAGCAGCCTGTGTGTCCTGATTGTGTCTGGTATGGGGGAACAAAATCAATATGCGCACGAAGGTGCACGCAGGCGGTTTGGTCAGCATGTAAGTAAGTTACGGTATTAAGACTAAACAGGATGCGCTCTTAGGCCTACAGCTCGATGGTGATTATACAAGGATACTGTACAAAGCCTACTAATGATAATGACATGATTTATTATTATAATGATGATCATCATAATTGTAATAACAATAAGGAGATCAAGAAAAAGGAGGGTATAGGAGTAAGAACTGCATGCGTATTATATAAATACAAATGTATTTTAGGGGTGACAGGTAGCCTAATGGTTAGAGCGTTGGACTAGTAACAGAAAGGTTGCAAGATTGAATCCCTGCGCTGACAAGGTAAAAATCTGTTCTGCCCCTGAACAAGGCAGTAAGAATAAGAATTTGTTCTTAACTGACTTGCCTAGTTAAATGAAGGTAACAAACAGACACAGGTAGTGTTAGATTACAATATTGTTATGCCGGTTTGGAACAGTGTAAACAACACTAAATACATTGTCTGTTCCAACATGAAGAAATGGTATAGCCTTTATTACAGCTTAGCAAAGATTAAAAACACCCACATCTGTGAAATTGCTTTATCCAACATTCTGCTGTTGCATGAGGCTTGGTGCTTACAGATTCAGTAGGCTATTAAACAAACACTCAGATCCTGCTTCTGCTGCCTATTTATCTTATTTCTGTAGATTGTGGTTTGCGAAAGTATTCACCCCCTTGGCATTTTTTTCTATTGTGTTGCCTGTATCATTTGATTTACTCAACATGTCTACCACTTTGAAGATGCAAAATATTTTTTTATTGTGAAGCAAACAAGAAATAATACAAAAACAGAACACTTGAGCGTGCATAACTATCCCCCCAACCCCCCCCCCCCCAAAAAAAAAGTTGTAGAGCCACCTTTTGCAGCTATTACAACTGCAAGTCTCTTGGGGTATGTCTCTCTCTAAGCTTGGCACATCTAGCCACTGGGATTTTTTTCCCCATTTTTCAAGGCAAACTTCTCCAGCTCCTTCAAGTTGGACGGGTTCCGCTGGTGTACAGCAATCTTTAAGTCATACCACAGATTCTCAATGGGATTGAGGTCTGGGCTTTGACTAGGCCATTCCAAGACATTTAAATGTTTCCCCTTAAACCATTCACACGTACCATCACACGGGTGTGATCATTCTACAGTGGTCCCTGAAGCGTACGATCACACGGGTGTGATCATTCTACAGTGGTCCCTGAAGCATACGATCACACCCGTGTGATTAGAACGTTTATTTAGAACGCCCAGTTTTGAATGACTCAACAATCAGTATTTGAGCTGGCCACACTTTTTTTTTTTTTTTCCAGAAACTATTTACCAAAACACAGTGCTTACAAAGTTATGTCCAGAATGTAAGCAGTTTATTTTTGGATACAATGTTCACATATTCACAGAAGTATCTATAGCATAACACAATCATGTAGGCTACATTTGTCCTAGTGCTAACTGAGGAAAGATTGACGCAACACAAGCGGTCATATTTGTGTAACTCTCAGCTGACAAACTACAATATGAATTAGCTAATAGCAATTACTACTTAGAACTAATCACATCACGGGTGAGCTCACCACTGATCGAAATAATTGAGTATAAAACTTTCTAGAAATCTACAGTAATCCGACGATTAGTTTCAGCGTGCCGCCATGCTGCTTTTCCTCACAGAAACCAAAGATAAGAGAAGACGATGAGTTTAGTCTGTTTATAGGTTACACACCACACTTACCAAAAAGTTATTTTGTTGGCATTTACGTGTCCCCATTACCATTAAAACATAATCAAAACCTATTTATTTCACTTACTTGCTGTGCTGTTGTTCATTTGTTCAGTCGTTTCATTCTCAACCAGGATTTCATCATACATGTCAAGCAGTGAAGTTTCAGCTCTGTCTGTCTGTGGCCTCTCTTCCTCGGTGTGCACTGTCACTGAGTCTGTTTCCATCTTGTCCAGCTGTGTCTGTAACATTTCACATAAACCCTGTTTTCTTGTCTGCATCGAATTAGCGGTCCTTGTACCTAGCATCGAGCATGATGGCAACACAGTAAAGAGGCTCAGAGAGAATGCTACCGAATCGCTTGTTCACAGCCTCGAGTACTTTAAGTTTTAACCCCACGTTCTGTCTGCATTTTTCTTGAGCAGACGTTTCAATGCCGTGACAGACGGTGTCACGTCTGCTGCAGACACAGTTGATGAGCTTATTTCTCCAGTCAGTTGTTTGAATGGCGTTAGGAGTGTTCATGTTTCAAACATGCTCTCAAATTCCATTGAAATGGCAGCAGCGGTATGAGAACCAGTACATTCTTGAGCATACAATACGGCTTTCCTCAGTACGAAAACGACCCACTGTGCTGTCAGACTGAACATGCTCATGGGGCTGACATCGCTGGTTCAAATGTCAGTCATGAAGCTAATAGCAATGACGCCTATAGCAAGTAGCTCATGGATGCGAGATTCAACAATAAAGTGTAACTCCGGTATGGCAACATCTGAAAAAATAGAGCTTACATGGTAGTGTGTATCGGTGCTCGACCAGTCGGCGAAAGCCAACATCACCAACGACAGAGAACGGTTGATTGTCAAGGGCAATGAATGCCATTATCTTGGTTTTAATGGCTTTCGCCTTTGAGTTGTCTCGCTCAAATGATCTTACTCTTTCAAATGACTGTTCGACTTGAACTTGTTTTTAATTGTTGGAAGTGTGCGATTTAGTATTTATCTGCTTTAGTACTGTGTAGCGCTGTGTATTTTGTGGCATCATTACGTCATATACCTGCGTTTATATAGGTATGCACGTCAAGTTTGACATCGGTTTTGCACATCGGGCGTTAAACTAGACATCGGGCCAATGCCAATTCCGATATGCTCACCGTAGTTTTTATACCGTGCATCTCTAATATTTACATTACCTGACCATCCCAAGTAAAACTCATCTAGACCGAATAGGGTTTAAGGCATTGTTCTCAATCCAAATATGCTGGTTAATTTAGCTATTTTACACATGGCAACATAGGGAAAGGTGCCAATTCTATGGCGCGCTGACATAACCAACATGGTAGAAAGCGCATGTTAAAATACTATTAGATTTATTAGTGTTGCACCATTATTTTTACATACAGTGCATTCGGAAGGTATTCAGACCCCTTCCTCTTTTCCACATTTTGTTACGTTACAGCCTTATTCTAAAATAGATTTTTTTAAATTAAGACCCTATAATGAGTTTGCCAAAATGCACCTAAAGGACTCTGACCATGAGAAACAAGATTCTCTGGTCGGAGTTCAATATTTTACTCTTTTGCCTGAAGGCCAAGCACTACGTCTGGAGGAAACCTTGCACCGTCCCTACGGTGAAGCATGGTGGCCCAGCTAGAGCCCGGACTTGAACCAGATCAAACATCTCCGAAAATACTGTGCAGCGATGCTCCCCATCCAACCTGATAGAGCTTGAGAGGATCTGCAGAGAAGAATGGAATGAACTCTCCAAATACAAATCAAATGTTATTTGTCAAATGCGCCGAATACTATTTCCTTACCTGGAAATGCTTACTTACAAGCCCTTAACCAACAAGGCAATTCAAGAAATAGAGTTGATTAAAATATTTACTAAATAAACTCAATAAAAAATACATTTACATAACAATAATGAGGCTATATACTGGGGGTACCAGTACCGAGTCAATATGTGGGGGTACAGGATAGTCTAGGTAATTTGTAAAGTGACTATGTATAGATCATAAACAGCGAGTAGCAGCAGTGTAAAAAGAAAAGGGGGGGGGGGTTTATGTACATAGTCTGGGTGGCCATTTGATTAGTTGTTCAGCAGTCTTATTCTTGGGGATAGAAGATGTTAAAGGAGCCTTTTGGTCCTAGACTTGGCGCTCCAGTACCATTTGCCGTGTGGTAGCAGAGAGAACAGTCTGACTTGGGTGACTGGTGTCTGATACTTTTTTGGGCCTTCCTCTGACACCGCCTAGTATATAGGTCCTGGATGTCAGGAAGCTTGGCCCCAGTGATGTACTGGGCTGTACGCACTACCCTTTTGTAACGCCTTATGGTCAGGTGCTGAGCAGCTGCCAGACAGGCGGTGATGCAACTGATCAGGATGCTCTCTGGTGCAGCTGTATAACTTTTTGAGGATCTGGGGACCCATGCCAAATCTTTTCAGTCTTCTGAGGGGGAAAATGTGTTGTCGTACCCTCTTCACAACTGTCTTGGTGTGTTTGGACTATGATATTTTGGTGATGTGGACACAGGAACTTGAAACTCTCGACTCGCTCCACTCCAGTCTCGTCGATGTTAAAGGGGGACTGTTCGACCCTCCTTTTCCTATAGTCCACAATCGGCTCCTTTTTGTCTTGCCCACATTGAGAGAGAGAAAGAGGTGGTTGACCTGGCACCACACTGCCAGGTCTCTGAGCTCCCTATAGGCTGTCTCATCATTGTCGGTGATCAGGCCTACCACTGTTGTCGTCTGCAAACTTAATGATGGGGTTGGAGTTGTGCTTGGCCACGCAGTCATGGGTGGACAGAGAGTAGAGGACAGGACTAAGCACGCATCCCTGATGGGCCCCACTGTTGAGGATCAGCGTGGCAGACGTGTTGCCTACCCTTACCACCTGGGGGCGGCCCGTCAGGAAGTCCAGGATCCAGTTGCAGAGGGAGGGGTTTAGTCCCAGGGTCCTTAGCTTAGTGATGAGCTTTGTGGGCACTATGGTGTTGAGCACTGGGCTTTAGTCAAATTGGTGCTCCTTTTGTCCAGGTAGGAAAGGGCAGTGTGGATTGCGATTGCATCATCTGTGGATATGTTGGCGTGGTATGCGAATTGGAGTGTGTCTAGGGTTTCTGGTATGATGGTGTTGATGTGAGCCATGACCAGCCTTTGAAAGCACTTCATGGCTGCCGACGTGAGTGCAGGTTACCTTCGATTTCTTGGGCACAGGGACTATGGTGGACTGTTTGAAACGTAGTTATTACAGACACGGTCAGGGAGAGGTTGAAAATGTCAGTGAAGACACTTACCAGTTGGTCCACGCATGCTTTGAGTACACGTCCTGGTAATCCATCTGGCCCCACGGCTTTGTGAATGTTGACCTGTTTAAAGGTCTTGCTCATATCGGCTACGGAGAGCGTGATCACACAGTGGTCTGGAACAGTGCCACCATCTTTTTGTGGTGTTAAATAGACAGCTACGAATAATATAGATAGTTTGGTCTACAGCTTATCATGAGGTATTTTACCTCTGAGCAATACTTCAAGACTTCTTTAATATTAGAAGAAATAGACACACACCCCTTGTCTTACCAGAGTAGCTGGTCTGTCCTGCTGAAACACGGAGAAGCCAGCCAGCTCTATATTATCCGTGTCGTTGTTCAGCCAAGTCTCGGTGAAACATAAGATATTTTTAATGTCCCGTTGGTAGGATAGTCTTAATAGGATAGTATAGGATAGGATGGTCTTAATCGTAGAACATCCAGTTTGTTTTCCAAGGATTGCACGTTGGCCAATAATGCGAAGGGAAGTGGTGGTTTACATGTGTGCCAAGCTTGTAGCGTCATACCCAAGAACACTCTTGGCCAGGGTTGGGCAAACTTTTTGGCACGAGGGCCACATTGGGATTTTGAAATTCAACGGCGGGATACATTTTTTAGGGGACCAATTGTTTGTTCAAATCAATTTGAGGGGGCCCCCTGAGTGGCACAGCGGTTTAAAACACTGCATCGCAGTGCTTGAGGCGTCACTACAGACCTGGGTTCGATTCCAGGCTGTGTCACAGCTGGCCGTGACTGGGAGACCCATGAGGCGTTGTCTGGGTTAAAGGGTTTGGCAGGCTGAGATTTCCTTGTCCCATCTCGCTCTAGCGACTCCTGTGGCGGGTCGGACGCCAGATGTACAGCGTTTCCTCCGACACATTGGTGCGGCTGGCTTCCGGGTTAAGCGGCATTGTGTCAAGAAGCAGTGTGGCTTGGCTAGGTTGTGTTTCGGAGGACGCACGTCTCTCGACGTTTGCCTGTCCTGAGTCCGTACGAGAGTTGCAGCGATGGGACAAGACTGTAACTACCACTTGGATACCACGAAGTTGGATAATTTATTTTTTATTTTTTTAATGTTTTGTGGGCCGGATTCAAGTGCCCGACTGGCTGTACTATGCCCCCCCCCCCCCCCCCCCCGCTCAAGGCTTTAATCGCTGGCAAAGGTGCTTCAACAAGTAAAGGGTCTGAGTGTACTTATGTGTTTCAGTTTTTTATTTTTAATACATTTTCCAACATTTCTAAAAAATAAGATTTTGCTTTGTCATTATGGGGTATTGTGTGTGTGTAGGTGAGGAAAACCAATACATTTTAGAATAAGGCTGTAATGTAACAAAATGTGGAAAAAGTCAAGGGTCTGAATACTTTCCGAAAGCACAGTAATATAACCATATACAATTGCAGTATCACATGTCTTAGGGTGATAAACTGTGCCATCCCCATGGCTTCTACAATGGATTTGTGCACTGAGACACCGCAAATCAGACAGGTGTCTGGTGCACCATGAAACCCCCCTCTAAATGTTTTTGTGACTGCTCCACTAAATAAATCTCGGTCGACCAACAGCCCATCGACCAGTCGGCTAAATGGGGTCAGCCCTTATAAGGGCACACTGTCATAACGTGCTCAAATATGCAAATAGCAAGTATAAGAGGTTTATAGCCTTATCATATTTTATTACAGCCATCTATCCTGGACACATTTTATTACCTTATTTTTATACTTCCTCAGGCAGTCAGGCAGTGTCTTTG
This sequence comes from Oncorhynchus mykiss, assembly GCF_057628025.1. Lineage (NCBI taxonomy): Eukaryota > Metazoa > Chordata > Actinopteri > Salmoniformes > Salmonidae > Oncorhynchus > Oncorhynchus mykiss. Next base: position 65,318,604 of record NC_143046.1, on the reverse strand, counting down.
ACCTCTAGACAAGGAGGAGATCTCTCTATTCCTTTTTCTCCACAGAGGGTCTTGGAGGCTGACGCAGCTGAAGATGCTTACCATGACGATGAGGACTATGACGTGGACACCCCCAAAAAAAGACACAGAGGAAAAAGCAGGGTAGGTGATCCACAGAGACATAGTGTACTATAGTGAACTACTGCTAATGCACATGACTGCCCTAGTTAATAATTCATTAATGGATTCAGTCCCTCACTGGTACTATATTTGCATTCATTATCCGGGCATCTGTGCTGTGAGGACTTCCTGTTATCTGAATACCACTCAGTGCTAGAGAATGAGCTGAATCAATTCATTATAATGCATCAAATCATCTTGGTACCATGGCTAAGTACTATTGTATTTATACTGACAGAATTACATTATAGATTAGTGTTTTTTTCCCATCACAATCCAGTCATAAGCTTTAAAAAAATACCTGTCCTGTGAAACATTTCCTTCATACAGACTGTTACTATGACATTGATGGCAATGGAAACAGACAACCTGTAGCTATGAAACTACCATCTAACCTATTACCCTGCCAGCCAGTTGAATGCACCTGTAGAAATTTGCTTATCTGTTGGCTGCTTTCTTTGCAAGTGAAATTTCACTTACATTTTTTAAATTTTTTTTTTTACAAAAATGTAAATTCTTATACAAATCATCTCCCCCTTTCTATTCTCTCATGTGTATCTTTCCACAAAAAAAAACTTTTAACAAATCATAGTTTCAACTAATGGGGTAGAAATATATCCTAGCATATACAGTTGTTGGCTGGCAGGAAAGATCTCACAGGTATTAGTGTTTGCCTGTTGATACACTCCTGATTGTGCTGGGTCTGCCTTTATGAGGTGGTAACTTGTCGGTTGGACATTTTAGTTTAGTATGATATGGGATTATACTGTAGGTTTCCTTTTCATTTGCATGACACTTTGTTGTCATGTACTTCTGCTTGTCACTTTCCTTGAATCACTGAGTCTCTATGGCTTCTGCTGGCTTAGCGCTGTGGTCTCCTTGGTCACCATGGTGATGGTGGTTTTGTCCCCACAGGGTCGGATTTCAGGCCGCAGGAGGACAGACATGGATGACCAGGACAAGCCATATAGCTGTGACAGTAAGTAAATGAGTCAAATGATGATCAACCACCCTCTCATATCGTATCAAAAGATGCATTATGATATCATCCAGTCATGAGACATTTGATCTCCATTTCAACTGGTTGGTTCTGTTAAAGACCTTCTCCTGAAGAGAGCTGATGGTACTACCATGTCTCCGTAAGCTAGTTAAACAGTATATTTTAATCATAAAAATGGATATGGATTTCTCTGGTCTGGATGTCTTTCTACAAAGAGATTAGGTGCTGTGGTGCCTTCAGGACAGCATTTCAACAATCTAGCCATCAGGTCTTAACTAAACTAAATGAAACCCTAACATTTCAGCACTATGTAGATAAGTCATTCAAATCCCCCTTGGAGAACTCTCACATTTATCAGAGCCATGTGTGTTTCCACTTCCTTCTTACCAGAGATGAGAAGCACAGAGGAGACAGTGTTGTCACTGTCTCAAGTAGGCATGGCATTTGCACGTGGAAAACCTAGGCAGGAGTTATGGATTTTCTGTTGTTGTGGTGATTTTCTGAGTGGGACATACTCATGCCCTTTTTCTTTCCTTTTTTTTGTTTGTTTTTTTGCTTTGTCTTTTCTCCATTTCAGAGATGCCAACAAAAGCATAAGTTAAAAACAGCGGCGTCTGGTATCTGGACTTGTTGCCTTTTACTGGTATCTTAGGAAATGTGGATTTGTTTGTAGTTGATTAGTATTCTCTGTGATCTTATTGGTGTACTCTATATCCATTCTCTAAACAATGAGTCCATGTTGTGTGACTCTTGAAACACTTTTGTTCCCACATCAGGTTTATGTTACTCCTGATTGTGTTCCGTATTACTGAGGTGTGAACCAGTTCCCTGTATTTTCATACCTTTCTCCAACAGATAAGCTAAGCTCCACCATTTGGATCCTATCAGTCTATTTACAGAACTCAACTTGTTGAAATTCTCAGCATGTTTTGTTAGTCTACAGATATGACCTTATTTGGCAACCTTACTGAGCATACTTGAAGATGTGATAAAGCCATTGTGCAACAAAAATGACATGAATGCACAAATGTGGAAAACATACTACCTGACACTACCAGTGTCCCTAATGTTGAAATCGATCCTAATGTTTTCAGTGCAGTGATGGGAACATTGTGATGTAAAGGTCTTTTTTGAATTTTTTACAAATCCCTGGTTGTCTAGCTCTGCAGCCGACGTGAGGAAAACATTTAAACGTGTCAACCATCACAAGGCTGCAGGCCCAGACGGCATCCCCAGCCGCGCCCTCAGAGCATGCGCAGACCAGCTGGCTGGTGTGTTTACGGACATATTCAATCAATCCCTAGCCTAGTCTGTTGTTCCCACATGCTTCAAGAGGGCCACCATTGTTCCTGTTCCCAAGAAAGCTAAGGAAACTGAGCTAAACGACTACCGCCCTGTAGCACTCACTTCCGTCATCATGAAGTGCTTTGAGAGACTAGTCAAGGACCATATCACCGCCACCCTACTTGACACCCTAGACCCACTCCAATTTGCTTACCGCCCAAATAGGTCCACAGACGATGCAATCTCAACCACACTGCACACTGCCCTAACCCATCTGGACAAGAGGAATACCTATGTGAGAATGCTGTTCATCGACTACAGCTCGGCATTTAACACCATAGTGCCCTCCAAGCTCGTCATCAAGCTCAAGACCCTGGGTCTCGACCCCGCCCTGTGCAACTGGGTACTGGACTTCCTGACGGGACGCCCCCAGGTGGTGAGGGTAGGCAACAACATTTCCACCCCGCATATCCTCAACACTGGGGCCCCACAAGGGTGCGTTCTGAGCCCTCTCCTGTACTCCCTGTTCACCCACGACTGCGTGGCCACGCACGCCTCCAACTCAATCATCAAGTTTGCGGACGACACAACAGTGGTAGGCTTGATTACCAACAACGACGAGACGGCCTACAGGGAGGAGGTGAGGGCCCTCGGAGTGTGGTGTCAGGAAAATAACCTCACACTCAATGTCAACAAAACTAAGGAGATGATTGTGGACTTCAGGAAACAGCAGAGGGAACACCCCCCTATCCACATCGATGGAACAGTAGTGGGGAGGGTAGTAAGTTTTAAGTTCCTCGGCGTACACATCACAGACAAACTGAATTGGTCCACCCACACAGACAGCATCGTGAAGAAGGCGCAGCAGCGCCTCTTCAACCTCAGGAGGCTGAAGAAATTCGGCTTGTCACCAAAAGCATTCACAAACTTCTACAGATGCACAATCGAGAGCATCCTGTCGGGCTGTATCACCGCCTGGTACGGCAACTGCTCCGCCCACAACCGTAAGGCTCTCCAGAGGGTAGTGAGGTCTGCACAACGCATCACCGGGGGCAAACTACCTGCCTTCCAGGACACCTACACCACCTGATGTCACAGGAAGGCCATAAAGATCATCAAGGACAACAACCACCCGAGCCACTGCCTGTTCACCCCGCTATCATCCAGAAGACGAGGTCAGTACAGGTGCATCAAAGCTGGGACCGAGAGACTGAAAGAAGCTGTTTATCTCAAGGCCATCAGACTGTTAAACAGCCACCACTAACATTGAGTGGCTGCTGCCAACACACTGACTCAACTCCAGCTACTTTAATAATGGGAATTGATGGGAAATGATGTAAAATATATCACCAGCCACTTTAAACAATGCTACCTAATAATGTTTACATACCCTACATTATTCATCTCATATGTGTATACTGTACTCTATATCATCTACTGCATCTTTATGTAATACATGTATCACTAGCCACTTTAACAATGCCACTTTGTTTACATACTCATCTCATATGTATATACTGCACTCAATACCATCTACTGTATCTTGCCTATGCCGCTCTGTACCATCACTCATTCATATATCTTTATCCCCTTACACTTGTGTCTATAAGGTAGTAGTTTTGGAATTGTTAGCTAGATTACTTGTTGGTTATTACTGCATTGTCGGAACTAGAAGCACAAGCATTTCGCTACACTCGCATTAACATCTGCTAACAATGTGTATGTGACAAATAAAATTTGATTTGATTTGAAAGTGGCACAAAGATGCAATACGTAATGTCTCTGTGTTGATAGACACGTTCTAAGAAGGGAAGAAGTGAGTGTTTTGTCTGTGTTTTGTGCCCCCCCCAGTCTGCGGGAAGCGTTATATGCACCGTACAGGGCTGAGTTACCACTACACCCATTCCCACCTGGCAGAGGAGAGGGGGTCCGAGTCGTCCCGGTCACCCTCCGCACAGCGCTCTGACCGACACAAACGTAAGGCACGCAAACTGATATTCAAGGCCTCTAAAATGTCTCTTCTGTTTTCACCATCCACAGAAATAGAAATACACAGAGAGCCAATGTGTGTTTTAAACGTCATGGCTATTCCTAGTATGCAGTTTGCATATTCATGTGAGCTTTGTTGCAGTCAACTAGCTAAAGTAGGGATAGCTGTAGGTAGTGCATCAGGTTTACCTGCGCCTCATGGCTAACCACCTCCCCTGGGCTGTCAACATGTGATTTCTGTCTTCAGTGCAAGTTCACAAGCCCCATTTTAACCAAAAATGTACACACATAATGTTTAGGTCAACCCTGTCTAAGGACACAATTTTTTTCATTAATTTTGTTCATATCTAGTTGATCCAGCCTTCTGTTTATCCTCTGCAGGTCAGAAGGGTCCAGGTAGTACTGCCATTACCAATAACTACTGTGACTCATGCCGGTGCACCCCAGGCTCCAACAAGCAGAGGGGTAAATCTGGGGAGAGGGGTCCCTGCTCAGTCTGCCGGCGCTCCAGTGAGTACCCTGCTCTGCTACACAGCATCCAAAACCATGACTATGACTAAGCTGTGCTGTAGCTGTTATGTGCTACCATCATCCTGTCATCTTGTTGTTGCCAGCTGGCTGCCCAGAAGAGAAGGAGGACAGCAGGCCGTTTGCTGGGGCAGAGGAACTGTTTGGCACCACCTCGGAGAGTGACACGTCCACGTTTCACGGCTTTGAGGACGATGAGCTTGAAGAGCCCTCGTCAAACGGCAAGGGGACGCCCAACCGATACAGATAGAGAAGAACTTTCTAGGTTTAAAGACTATTTTTAATATGGATAACCTCTGGCAAAAGTCTGCTGCTTCTTTTTAAATGTTTTTATTTAAAGTGATTATTTCAGGAGAGAAATGCAAGAAGTGTTATTTTGTTATCTACTGAACCTTGTTTAATAATTTATGAATGTGTTTTTTTTACATTTAACTTTGAATGCAACTGAAGGTGTCTCTAGACAAATGACTTGCTCCCTATGTGAAATGGAAAGAATTTCTTGGATTATTTTTCCACTGGAGCGGAAAAGGCAAATATGTTATGAAAAAACACTGGAACATGTGGATATAATTCTGCTCTTTTTGGGATGATTTGCCAGAGAAAATAAAATCCAATAATTTATCTGAAATTTAGTAAAATAACAATGTCTGGATGAAGAATGAATGTCAACGCAAACCCTTCCCTCGACTTGTTGATGTCACTAGAATCACCCATGCAGTTTGGAAAGACTTCCACTGCTTCACCCTCTGGATTATAATAATGTGAAGATGGAGTGGCGTGAAGCAAAGGATTGATGTGTGAAATAAACAAGAGGGTTATACCAGAAGCAGGGCATGGCTAGCTGAAAGGTAAGCACCTAGGTCCTATTCAAACACAGTACTTTCTCATTTAAATACAAGGTGTATTCTTATTCCATCAGTTCATGCCTTGCATTTGCCATCAACAAAGATAAAAACAGCTGTTGGTTTTATGCCAGCTATTTTGGAGTGTGTGTGACTCCATAATCTGACCCATTTGTCTCTGTTGTAGGAGTACCATGGCATGAGGACCCAGGGGGCTTTGCAGCCAGTGAGGGGTGAGGTTCAGGACCCTCAACTGGGCCTCCACACACCCCTTCACTGGGCCCAAAGACCCTATCCGTCTGACAGTCAGCCACCAAACAGCCATCCGTCCAACCGCTATAATGCCAGCCTGCCAGCGACCACATAACCTAATCCTCCCTAACTCAGATATTTTCTCTTTTTGAAGCAATTTCCCCCCTGAGAATGTATTGTTTTTATCCTGTGTTTTCGTCCTCTACGGCTGTGGGCCACCATGCCCAGCCGGCGAGAACCAATGTGACACTGAGACGTCATTAACTTCATCACTGTGCCAGCCTGCGACCCAGGCAAGAAACCAGCTCTGACAGCCATGATGACCCAGTGACCTCACTGGAACCACCCTGAACTTTAACCTCTGCCCCTGTCATAGCGGCGGTGCTGGACTTCCTCTGTCACTTATACAACAAAACCTCTGGACTACTTAGACTTTCTCTTACTCTTTTTAATGTCACTTGAGCGGGCCAAACAAATCAAGAGCTTTCTTGAATCCCTTTCATCCTGAAGTTAGAATCGTGCTATGTTCCTTTGTTTTGAACACGATATTGACAGTTTGGGTTGTTAGTGTCATTTTGGTGAGAGGTGGATATTTTATTATTCTGTTTGTTCGGGCTTTGTTTATACCTCTTGTCTTTCTACAATACCTACTTCTACTCAGGTGTATGATTTGTACTGCTGTTGATTGTTCTCTCTGCGTCATGATGCATTCATTGTCAGCCACTGTCCCCTGCCTGCCTTATGTGATTGTATCCCTATGGTTTAGTCATCACAATAACGCGTTTAGTGATCCCAGCTTTAACAAATCACAGTATTCTGAACTGTGCCCAACCAAGTTCATGGGCACATTACTCCATATTTTCTCCTTCCTCTGACTCACTTGTCAAATGCTTTTGTCCAGAATCACTTACAAGGCATGTGTGCATAATGCAAGGATAGTTGCTTATAATTGCAGAAGGAGTCTTTTAAGCTGTAAAACAATGTTATTTTTGACATTTTGCTTTTAAGTGCTATATAGCTGCGTTTACACGGGCAGCCCAATTCAGATCTTTCTTCTACTTATTGGTCTTTTGACCAATCGCATCAGATAATTTCCTATGAGATATTTTGTGTCTTAAATGTTGACTCTAGACACTCACTCACATAAACATTCTTAACACTGAATTCCCTCAGGGACCCTTTCATCCAGTTTTTAGGACTTCTAATGGAGAATTATTTTGGTATCAACAACAACCTCCCCATCAATTACTGTGTTTCCATGGTATCCTCAAAGGTCTTAAGTTAGTCATATTAAATGACAACCTGGTTGCTATTATGGTCATTGTTTTTCTCTCACTGGTGACGTCCTCGAACAAACCGCATGATACAGTATACTTCCAACCAACACTTCATGGAAGTCAGTGATGTCTGTCTGTATAGAAACAAGTGTCATCACAGCCAATCATGTAATCATAGCTTGTATACCTCAGCAAAGAGTCAGACACAGCAATAACCCCAGAGCTCTTAGCAAGCCTTCCTGAGTTAGAAGGAAGCACAGGGGTCGGAATAGAGCCAAGAGATGAAATGGACTTGACCAGTCATTTTATCTTCAACTGTAAATAACTCAAAGCGAGAGAATTTAAGTCTTTGTTAAACTATTTTTATTGTATTGAAAGAAAATAAAGAATGAGACTCTGCCCTCTCTGGATATTTGGGGATGTTTTTCTGCGGTCCTATGTAACACTGTTACCACATACTGTAAATGAGAGGTCACCATGTAGACAGAGGTCCAAAGGTTTTATTATTTGGTGCCCACAAGATATCAGGTGCATGGGGTATTTTACATTGATAATAGTCATCTTGCTGTTTGAGAAACTAGAAGCACAAATTCCCTGGATATGTTACATGCATAGTAATGTGCCCATACCATAACATGTGCTTTTAGATAATGGAAATCTATAGAGTCGATTTATATACAATGCACTCTGTACATACACCATTGTGTTTGTGCTGACAATATTTTTAAACACTGACTCAATACATGAAGCATCTCTACCTTACAGTCAAGAGGTTATCAGTTTATGATAATCATAAATATTAACCAGTGCATTGCAGCAACTCTAATTGAAACAATTATTGAAATAATTATCTCAGTATTTCAAGAACTTGGGACTATAACGTTCTATCTGGAAAAAAATATGATTCTGATATAATTGGCTTTAAAGTTCCGAACCCTTTGGTCTCAGCAATTTTTTATTTTTTTAACTTATTTAGATCACTATATAGAGAACACTGAACAGAACTGTCAATAACTGAATTTTGACAATGCAGATTGAACATTATAGTACCTAGCTCTCGATTTGTCTTTCATAATATTGTCTCTGGCATAACTGTGTATGCAACCAATAAACTTTGATTTGAGTTGATCATGTGCCCCCCCCTCACCACACGAGGGAGTTGTTGTTGTGCTGTGAATGATACCCTCTTCTAGCTTAGGACTTTGGGAGGGTAGAAGAGGTATGTACTGTATGTTCCAGTTCCAGGGGTGGATGTGGATGCAATATATCAGTCAGGTGTATATCATGAGCGTGTCCTTTCAGCTCGATGCTCCTGTTCTGTTCAGTGGTGGGGCTCGAGGGCATTTCCCTTTTGTTTGTGTTTGAAGATAGAAGAACCAAGCAGCCTGCTGGGTCTCTGTTCACGTGACTTTTACTCCCCAGCTCAGACTCCCTAAATTCCATTTCGCCAGAGCATTTTCCCTAACAAGCATGCACACTGTTTGGCAAATATAACAATGGCTTGCAACATGATGAGCTCATACACATCTCTCTGACCCAAAGACTGGACTATGGATAAATGACTGAGCATGTAGGTAATGGTTTACATTGACACTCATGCAACAGAAAGGCTAGTACTGAATAAAACTGAATTTCTTAGGCTGTTAAACGTTATACTGTAGGACACCTCTGCTTGCGGGGTGAAATGAGGCCCTGGTCTCAATGGGTTCCCCTGGTTAAAGAAGGTTAATAAATAATTTGACATGAAATAAATATTCTTGCCACACCTGTTAGGGCAGGGCAGGCCACCATGTTCCACAGAGGTTGTGCATGGTTTTTACTCTCCATTAGATGGTAGTGATGCAGGGCTATTTTCATTAGGGGCCCTTAAGGCATGTGAATGTCACTTAAGTATATCTGCGACTGATCAGATGTGGCACTTATTTGGCATGTATCTGCTTGAATAGGTCCAGAATAATATGTAAACCCCATGATGCCGTGTAAAATACTAAATAAGGCTGAAATCACAAATTTATAAACTCATCGACATTATTGACATTTTCCATAAGGGATATGGTTTTGAAACATTATAGCTATCTATATTGATTGAATCAAATGGTAGGTGTTCTAAAGTGTATGATCGTCTATGTAAAATACTAGAGCTTTCTTGTCCAGGTCTCCTTTGAAAAATAAGCCGTTGACCTCAATTGGACTTCATGATTTCAATCAATAAAAATCCAACCACAGCATGAATTCTAAACAAACAAAATGTTTTGATGAAACATGCAATGATTCATTGTAGATTCTCTATCAAGGCCTTATACCTACTCTTGGAATGTAATGAAGCATGGAGAATTTCCCTCAAAGTTACTTAACCGGTCTTCTATAATAACAATTATAATACCTTAGATTTATGGGCAAATAAAAATATATTCCCAATCACTGCAAAAATAACAGGTTTTAAGTTTCCATCAGTGAACAGCATTATACGGTGTACTGTATAAGAAAAAATATGATATAGATTTAGATATAAAAAAAATGAGATTTGTTATCCTGCTGTCTTTATTGCTGACTGCCTAGTGAGGGCAGATGGAAATGTATATATATGTATATATATGTATATACCCCATTATGACTCTTTGAGCTTGTATGTCGCCCTACTGTAACCGTGTGTGTCTGTGTGTGCCTGTACTGTATGCATGCCATGTAGTGAGTGGGTCAAGGCCTGCCCTGGCTGGCATGATCCATTCCTCTGTGGTTCTGTGAGTATTCCTAACCCCAGTTCTGCATGGTACTGTCTGTAACCCTTCAGAAGAGAGCCTCCTGCCCCAGCACGCCCCACTCCCCACATGGTCATGACCCCTCCAGGGGTGTCTCTCTATGCCCCTCCTGCCCAGGCAGTGTCAGGATGACTGCATCAGCCCTGTCAGCCGCTTGCCCGTCAAAGACTTTCCCTGGAAGATGGAAACAAACTTTAGTGGCTGGGTTTCTGAAAAACCATGCAGTCTGTGTACATTGCTGTGCCAAGAAAGTACTTAGACAAGCTATCCCTGCCAACATGTTGAGCACTTACCTGTCCTTTTCAGATTTCTTTAAAGAAATGCAAGTAAAAGACCTCTGTACTACTAGCCTTCACAATCATTTTGACCTTGAAAAAGGTCTTCGTTGGGCCGCGTGCCCGTGTCACAGCCCTAGTTTCTGGTAACTTACCACACTGCGAGTGAACTTCTCCAGGGAGGTACGACGGCCCTGCTCACTCTCTGTCTGTGACTAGAGGCAGGGTGGTGTGGAGGTTGGGTGGGGGTGAGAAACGGTGAGAGACACGGGGAGGGGAGGAGATGAGGGAAGGTTAGAAGCGTTTCAAGGCAAAACACATTTTAGGCCATGAAGCCAGAAGCAGTGGCTGTGGTAGAGAAGCTAGGGACCAGGCCAGCAGGGGGGAGTGCCTTTTCAGGGGACTAGATAACACAGGGATGCTGCTCACCAAGAGAAGATGATGCTTTGATCTGCTGTGGTGCTGATCATCCTAGTACACAGTATAACAGCACTTGCTTTATTTTCTGTTTTAGAGAGCCATGATTGTATGTATGAATCTGAAGGAGTCAAAGAATATAATAAGTGACAAAAATAATCAAGCAAAGGTAATCTAATGTCTCAGTTTAGATGTAAATGGAGATATAGTATCTGTAGAAAGTGTAGATTTGATTATAAATGTATCCTCTTCCAAAAAAGGATGGAGTGCTTTCAAACATATTTAGTAAATGCACAATATCCCAGGTGGAGGGTGCGACTGATTAGGGTTAGTTATAGTAGAGCTCACCGGCTTCTTTCTGGCTAGCAGGAGGTCCTGATAGATGTTAGATCTCAGGAAGCGTGCATAGCTGTCACTTTTCATCAACTTGAAGATGTGCTCCTGGAGAAAAGGGAAGAGGTGGTGGTGATGAGGGGGGGGGGGGGGGGGGGGTGAGAGAAAGAGAGAGAGACAGGGAGAGTTGAGATTATGTAAGAAGGCACGGGGGAGCTGAATGTTAACCATGCGTGCTAACATGGAGGGACTAAGGGAGGGAGGGAGAGGTACGGAGGGTGGGAGGGAGGAGTCTCCCGAGACAGGGCTGAGTGAACACAGAGCCATCCACGCTAATGCACCATCAGGCAGTCACCATCAAACAAAGCTAATACAGTTTGAACCTAAGGAATCTAGGATGAATGCATGGGCTATTCATAGGCATTACTCGACCCATTAGGCCCTGGCTAACCTAACATAGCAGGCCTAAAAAGACAACTGAGCTGAGTTTCCACATCCGTTTTTCAGAGAAAAAGGAAGCTAGGTTGAATTAACTGTATCCCTGAAAACCGAATGCATTCGGTTGTTTGCAACTACGCTAAGGGTGGGCCCTAGCAACCACAGATTCTTCACCGCTGTTCACTCACTTCCTTCACACTCCATCTATCCATCCACACCCCTTTCAGCCACTAATGTGCAGGGGGTTTACTGTATGTGCAGTAGTAGCAGCAGTATTGACTGTGTTTGTGGGAGTGCGTGCATATGCGTTTGTGTGCATAGGGGAGGTTGTGATACATACCTGTGCGTCCTCATAGCTGTATCGTCCAGGGTCTTGGAGGTTATGGCTGGTGCGCTCATAGCTGTGGGAGTCCAAGTTGATGGAGCTGGGCGCTCCCTCTGCCAGGAACTCCTGCCAGATCTCCTGGGCCCTGGTTGCCACGTTCTCCAGGGGCCTCCGCTTCAGGTCCTGCACTGCCAACCAGAACCTAGCCAAGGGGCACAGGGAGGGCACAGCCAATAGAGATCAGTGTCTGCAGCATTCACTTCCCATTATTATCTGCCAGGAGAGGAGAGCTCCCCCCTGTGGACATTCAGTGCAGTCATTCCCTTAATCTCATTACCGCTACTCAAAAGTCTCTCTATCTAATGGCCTGGGGAATTGAAATGGATGTGAAACAGTAGAATGAAAGAGGATAGTGACTGTGTATCACTGTGAGCTGTCCCTGTAAGGCTCTATCTCTCACCGGAGGTTCTCTGAACTGAACTCCGACTCCAGGAACTTGAGGAACGCTTCCTGCCCTGCTGGGTCCTTTAGGGCCTCCTCCAGAGAGAAGCCCCACTTCTTCACACGGTGCTGGCTGGGGTCCCGGCTGCTCACAGGGAAGAACGGAGAGAGACAACCATGATGCCTTTCAGACTTAAAACAGACCTGGTTAACTGTACATGATCTTCCCACAATGCATACACTACCGGTCAAAAGTTTTAGAACACCTACTCATTCAAGGGTTTTTCTTTATTTTGACTATTTTCTACATTGTCGAATAATAGTGGAGACATCAAGACTATGAAATAACACATATGGAATCATAAAGTAACCCAAAAATATATTTTATATTTTACATTCTTCACATAGACACCCTTTCCTTTAATGACAGCTTTGCACACTCTTGACATTCTTTCAATGAGCTTCACCTGGAATGCTTTCCCAACAGTCTTGAAGGGGTTCCCACATATGCTGAGCACTTGTTGGCTGCTTTTCCATTACTCTGCAGTCCAACTCATCCCAAACCATCTCAATTTGGTTGAGGTCGGGGGATTGTGGAGGCCAGGTCATCTGATGCAGCACTCCATCACTCTCCTTCTTGGTAAAATAGCCCTTACACAGCCTGGAGGTGTGTTGGGTCATTGTCCTGTTGAAAAACAAATGATAGTCCCACTAAGCCCAAACCAGATGGGATGGCATCTCGCTTCTCCTCCATGCTTTACGGTGGGAAATACACATGCGGAGATTATCTGTTCACCCAAACCACGTCTCACAAAGACATGGTGGTTGGAACCAAAAATCTCCAATTTGGACTCCAGACCAAAGGACACATTTCCACCGGTCGAATGTCCATTGCTCGTGTTTCTTGACCCAAGCAAGTCTCTTCTTCTTGTTGGTGTCCTCTAGTAGGGGTTTCTTTGCAGTAATTTGACCATGAAGGCCTGATTTACACTGATTTTCTCCTCTGAACAGTTGATGTTGAGATGTGTCTGTTACTTGAACTCTGTGAAGCAATTATTCGGGCTGCAGTTTTCATCATAGTTTCTTTCATCATAGCACTTGATGGTTTCTGCGAATGCATTTGAAGAAACTTTAAAAGTTCTTGAAATTGTTCATATTGACTGACCATGTCGTAAAGTAATGATGGACTGTAATTTCTCTTTGCTTATTTGAGCTGTTCTTGCCATAATAATATAGGGCTACCTTCTGTACCCACAAATGAACTTTTAAGAAGGCAACCTGTTAATTGAAATGTATTGGTTGAGAGAATGCCAAGTGTGTGCAAAGCTGTCATCAAGGCAAAGGGTGGCTATTTGAAGAATCTCAAATCTCAAATATATTTAGATTTGTTTAACACTTTTTTGGTTACTACTATGTGTTATTTCATAGTTTTGATGTCTTCACTGTTATTCTACCATGTAGAAAATAGTAAAAATAAAGAAAAACCCTTGAATGAATAGGTGTTCTAAAACTTTTGACTGGTAGTGTGCATTACATTGTGGTTGTGGATGCTGTTGAAAATGTTGATTGCATAGGGAAAGAAAGAGGAGCTAGCCATTGGGCTATCATGTCATTTCAGCCAGCACCTGACAGCACCAACCCTCTGCCTGACCTCACCAGTCATTTGAAGACTGATTGTGTTGACTAGTGATGTCTGTGCATGGTGTCCATGGTGCCTATAGCCTCACGCTGCCTCCCCAGTGAACCCACCTAGCCTCCAGGTCCCAGAAGGTCATGTCATCGCTGATCCAAGGGTTGGACGGTTCAATGGTTGACGCCAAAGGATCGTAGACCATGAACTGTTCCGTGTAGCCCATGAGGCTGTCTGCTACTTTGGACATTTTCATACAGTGTCTGTCCAGCTGGATGTTCAAGAAGGAAATCTGAGGGAGAAAATAATTAACGATGGCAGAATATGATAGTACCCACATTACTCAGAAGTGAGCTGGAGTTATGAATGAGACAGACAGACAGCAGGAGATAATGGATAATGGCGGTGATAGTAATGACCTGTCAGGAGCATCACAGTGTGTTACCTCCTTCTGCACGTCCTCTCTGGTGGGCTTCCTGACCGGCTGGGACGGGAGGGACTGGTGGACTGGACTCTGAGTCTGGGTGTCGTCTGTTACCCCATACACCGACTGGACAGGGACAGAATGGATATACATGTCTGTTATTGCTTATACGCTCACCCTCAACACAGGCACGTGCCGCACAGAACATATACATACATACACAAACAGAGAGACCACTCACCACTAAAAGCCTTATTCCTTACCTTTTTCACCCTCTGTGGATTCTTCTCTCTACGGCACTTGCGAATGTCCATCTCTGTGGTATTTACACAGCCTGGCTGTAAGAGAGTTAGTTTCTAGGTCAGATTATAGTGGGTCACCAGGCAGTATCCTGCCCTAGCCTGGAGGCTAGACTTCATTCAACATTACAACCACAGAGGAGTTGGATAATACAGAACCCTGTGTAATTCAGGCTAACCCAGGCCACACTATACAACTAGACTGATAGAACCCTTTATTGTTCTAACAGTAGAGCCCTACGGGACTTTCACTGTAACACTCCCTGTACTCTCATCACATCCTCTCTCCAGCCCTCCCTCAGTCCCCAGAAACACTACCTCCTCTCAGCTCACCACCAACTCCCCTCAGCCCTCAGCTCACCACAGGGCGATGGACGTCCCAGAATGCCCTCTCTTGGCTGTCCAATATCTTTCTCTCCACCTTGTCCTTCTTCCTGTCGATCCTGTGGGTAGACGACAGAGGACAGAGACAGGTAAATAATGAGGGTAGGGGACAGAGGACAGAGACAGGTAAATACTGAGGATAGACGACAGAGGACAGAGACAGGTGAATACTGAGGGTAGGGGACAGAGGACAGAGACAGGTAAATAATGAGGGTAGGGGACAGAGGACAGAGACAGGTAAATACTGAGGGTAGATGACCGAGGACAGAGACAGGTAAATACTGAGGGTAGGGGACAGAGGTCAGAGACAGGTAAATACTGAGGGTAGATGACAGAGGACAGAGACAGGTAAATACTGAGGGTAGGGGACAGAGGACAGAGCCAGGTTGATACTGAGGGTAGAAGACTGAGGACAGGCACAGGTAAATACTGAGGGTAGGGGACAGAGGACAGAGACAGGTAAATACTGAGGGTAGGGGACAGAGGACAGAGCCAGGTTGATGCTGAGGGTAGACGACAGAGGACAGAGCCAGGTTGATGCTGAGGGTAGACGACAGAGGACAGAGACAGGTAAATAATGAGGGTAGGGGACAGAGGACAGAGACAGGTAAATACTGAGGGTAGGGGACAGAGGACAGAGACAGGTAAATACTGAGGGTAGGGGACAGAGGACAGAGCCAGGTTGATGCTGAGGGTAGACGACAGAGGACAGAGCCAGGTTGATACTGAGGGGTAGGGGACAGAGGAAAGAGCCAGGTTGATACTGAGGGTAGACGACAGAGGACAGACACAGGTAAATACTGAGGGTAGGGGACAGAGGACAGAGACAGGTAAATAATGAGGGTAGGGGACAGAGGACAGAGACAGGTAAATAATGAGAGTAGACGACAGAGGACAGAGACAGGTAAATACTGAGGGTAGACGACAGAAGACAGAGACAGGTAAATACTGAGGGTAGGGGACAGAGGACAGAGACGGGTAAATACTGAGGGTAGGGGACAGAGGACAGAGACAGGTAAATACTGAGGGTAGGAGACAGAGGACAGAGACAGGTAAATACTGAGGGTAGGGGACAGAGGACAGAGCCAGGTTGATACTGAGGGTAGGGGACAGAGGACAGAGACAGGTAAATACTGAGGGTAGGCGACAGAGGACAGAGACAGGTAAATACTGAGGGTAGGGGACAGAGGACAGACACAGGTAAATACTGAGGGTAGGGGACAGAGGAAAGAGCCAGGTTGATACTGAGGGTAGACGACAGAGGACAGACACAGGTAAATACTGAGGGTAGGGGACAGAGGACAGAGACAGGTAAATAATGAGGGTAGGGGACAGAGGACAGAGCCAGGTTGATGCTGAGGGTAGACGACAGAGGACAGAGCCAGGTTGATGCTGAGGGTAGACGACAGAGGACAGAGACAGGTAAATACTGAGGGTAGGGGACAGAGGACAGAGACAGGTAAATACTGAGGGTAGGGGACAGAGGACAGAGACAGGTAAATACTGAGGGTAGGGGACAGAGGACAGAGTCAGGTTGATGCTGAGGGTAGACGACAGAGGACAGAGCCAGGTTGATACTGAAGGGTAGGGGACAGAGGAAAGAGCCAGGTTGATACTGAGGGTAGACGACAGAGGACAGACACAGGTAAATACTGAGGGTAGGGGACAGAGGACAGAGACAGGTAAATACTGAGGGTAGGGGACAGAGGACAGAGACAGGTAAATACTGAGGGTAGACGACAGAGGACAGAGACAGGTAAATACTGAGGGTAGACGACAGAGGACAGAGACAGGTAAATACTGAGGGTAGGGGACAGAGGACAGAGACAGGTAAATACTGAGGGTAGACGACAGAGGACAGAGACAGGTAAATACTGAGGGTAGGGGACAGAGGACAGAGCCAGGTTGATACTGAGGGTAGGGGACAGAGGACAGAGACAGGTAAATACTGAGGGTAGGGGACAGAGGACAGAGACAGGTAAATACTGAGGGTAGGGGACAGAGGAAAGAGCCAGGTTGATACTGAGGGTAGACGACAGAGGACAGACACAGGTAAATACTGAGGGTAGGGGACAGAGGACAGAGACAGGTAAATAATGAGGGTAGGGGACAGAGGACAGAGACAGGTAAATAATCAGAGTAGACGACAGAGGACAGAGACAGGTAAATACTGAGGGTAGGGGACAGAGGACAGAGACAGGTAAATACTGAGGGTAGACGACAGAGGACAGAGACAGGTAAATACTGAGGGTAGGGGACAGAGGACAGAGACAGGTAAATACTGAGGGTAGACGACAGAGGACAGAGACAGGTAAATACTGAGGGTAGACGACAGAGGACAGAGACAGGTAAATACTGAGGGTAGGGGACAGAGGACAGAGCCAGGTTGATACTGAGGGTAGGGGACAGAGGACAGAGACAGGTAAATACTGAGGGTAGGGGACAGAGAACAGAGACAGGTAAATACTGAGGGTAGGGGACAGAGGACAGACACAGGTAAATACTGAAGGTAGGGGACAGAGGACAGACACATGTAACAACTGAGGGTAGGGGACAGAGGACAGAGACAGGTAAATAATGAGGGTAGGGGACAGAGGACAGAGACAGGTAAATAATGAGAGTAGACGACAGAGGACAGAGACAGGTAAATACTGAGGGTAGGGGACAGAGGACAGAGACAGGTAAATACTGAGGGTAGACGACAGAGGACAGAGACAGGTAACTGCTGAGGGTAGGGGACAGAGGACAGAGACAGGTAAATACTGAGGGTAGGGGACAGAGGACAGAGACAGGTAAATACTGAGGGTAGACGACAGAGGACAGAGACAGGTTAATACTGAGGGTAGGGGAAAGAGGACAGAGACAAGTAAATACTGAGAGTAGGGGACAGAGGACAGAGCCAGGTCGATGCTGAGGGTAGACGACAGAGGACAGAGACAGGTAAATACTGAGAGTAGACGACAGAGGACAGAGACAGGTAAATACTGAGGGTAGGGGACAGAGGACAGAGACAGGTAAATAATGAGGGTAGGGGACAGAGGACAGAGCCAGGTTGATGCTGAGGGTAGACGACAGAGGACAGAGACAGGTAAATACTGAGGGTAGACGATAGAGGACAGAGAAAGGTAAATACTGAGTGTAGACGACAGAGGACAGAGACAGGTAAATACTGAGGGTAGACGACAGAGGACAAAGACAGGTAAATACTGAGGGTAGACGACAGAGGACAGAGACAGGTAAATACTGAGTTTAGGGGACAGAGGACAGAGACAGGTTGATACTGAGGGTAGACGACAGAGGACAAAGACAGGTAAATACTGAGAGTAGATGACAAAGGACAGAGACAGGTAAATACTGAGGGTAGACGACAGAGGACAGAGACAGGTAAATACTGAGGGTAGGGGACAGAGGACAGAGACAAGTAAATACTGAGGGTAGGGGACAGAGGACAGAGCCAGGTTGAATCTGAGGGTAGACGACAGAGGACAGAGACAGGTAAATACTGAGAGTAGATGACAAAGGCCAGAGACAGGTAAATACTGAGGGTAGACGACAGAGGACAGAGACAGGTAAATACTTAGGGTAGGGGACAGAGGACAGAGACAGGTAAATACTGAGGGTAGGGGACAGAGGACAGAGCCAGGTTGATACTGAGGGTAGAAGACTGAGGACAGGCACAGGTAAATACTGAGGGTAGGGGACAGAGGACAGAGACAGGTAAATAATGAGGGTAGGGGAGAGAGGACAGAGCCAGGTTGATGCTGAGGGTAGACGACAGAGGACAGAGCCAGGTTGATGCTGAGGGTAGACGACAGAGGACAGAGACAGGTAAATACTGAGGGTAGGGGACAGAGGACAGAGACAGGTAAATACTGAGGGTAGGGGACAGAGGACAGAGACAGGTAAATACTGAGGGTAGGGGACAGAGGACAGAGACAGGTAAATACTGAGGGTAGGGGACAGAGGACAGAGCCAGGTTGATGCTGAGGGTAGACGACAGAGGACAGAGCCAGGTTGATACTGAGGGGTAGGGGACAGAGGAAAGAGCCAGGTTGATACTGAGGGTAGACGACAGAGGACAGACACAGGTAAATACTGAGGGTAGGGGACAGAGGACAGAGACAGGTAAATAATGAGGGTAGGGGACAGAGGACAGAGACAGGTAAATAATGAGAGTAGACGACAGAGGACAGAGACAGGTAAATGCTGAGGGTTGTGGACAGAGGACAGAGACTGGTAGATGCTGAGGGTAGACGACAGAGGACAGAGACAGGTAAATACTGAGGGTAGGGGACAGAGGACAGAGACAGGTAAATACTGAGGGTAGGGGACAGAGGACAGAGACAGGTAAATACTGAGGGTAGACGACAGAGGACAGAGACAGGTAAATACTGAGGGTAGGGGACAGAGGACAGAGCCAGGTTGATACTGAGGGTAGGGGACAGAGGACAGAGACAGGTAAATACTGAGGGTAGGGGACAGAGGACAGACACATGCAAATACTGAGGGTAGGGGACAGAGGAAAGAGCCAGGTTGATACTGATGGTAGACGACAGAGGACAGACACAGGTAAATACTGAGGGTAGGGGACAGAGGACAGAGACAGGTAAATAATGAGGGTAGGGGACAGAGGACAGAGACAGGTAAATACTGAGGGTAGGGGACAGAGGACAGACACAGGTAAATACTGAGGGTAGGGGACAGAGGACAGAGACAGGTAAATACTGAGGGTAGGGGACAGAGGACAGAGTCAGGTTGATGCTGAGGGTAGACGACAGAGGACAGAGCCAGGTTGATACTGAAGGGTAGGGGACAGAGGAAAGAGCCAGGTTGATACTGAGGGTAGACGACAGAGGACAGACACAGGTAAATACTGAGGGTAGGGGACAGAGGACAGAGACAGGTAAATACTGAGGGTAGGGGACAGAGGACAGAGACAGGTAAATACTGAGGGTAGACGACAGAGGACAGAGACAGGTAAATACTGAGGGTAGACGACAGAGGACAGAGACAGGTAAATACTGAGGGTAGGGGACAGAGGACAGAGACAGGTAAATACTGAGGGTAGGGGACAGAGGACAGAGACAGGTAAATACTGAGGGTAGGGGACAGAGGACAGAGCCAGGTTGATACTGAGGGTAGGGGACAGAGGACAGAGACAGGTAAATACTGAGGGTAGGGGACAGAGGACAGAGACAGGTAAATACTGAGGGTAGGGGACAGAGGACAGACACAGGTAAATACTGAGGGTAGGGGACAGAGGAAAGAGCCAGGTTGATACTGAGGGTAGACGACAGAGGACAGACACAGGTAAATACTGAGGGTAGGGGACAGAGGACAGAGACAGGTAAATAATGAGGGTAGGGGACAGAGGACAGAGACAGGTAAATAATCAGAGTAGACGACAGAGGACAGAGACAGGTAAATACTGAGGGTAGGGGACAGAGGACAGACACAGGTAAATACTGAGGGTAGGGGACAGAGGAAAGAGCCAGGTTGATACTGAGGGTAGACGACAGAGGACAGACACAGGTAAATACTGAGGGTAGGGGACAGAGGACAGAGACAGGTAAATAATGAGGGTAGGGGACAGAGGAAAGAGCCAGGTTGATACTGAGGGTAGACGACAGAGGACAGAGACAGGTAAATACTGAGGGTAGGGGACAGAGGACAGAGACAGGTAAATACTGAGGGTAGACGACAGAGGACAGAGACAGGTAAATACTGAGGGTAGGGGACAGAGGACAGAGACAGGTAAATACTGAGGGTAGACGACAGAGGACAGAGACAGGTAAATACTGAGGGTAGACGACAGAGGACAGAGACAGGTAAATACTGAGGGTAGGGGACAGAGGACAGAGCCAGGTTGATACTGAGGGTAGGGGACAGAGGACAGAGACAGGTAAATACTGAGGGTAGGGGACAGAGAACAGAGACAGGTAAATACTGAGGGTAGGGGACAGAGGACAGACACAGGTAAATACTGAAGGTAGGGGACAGAGGACAGACACATGTAAATACTGAGGGTAGGGGACAGAGGACAGAGACAGGTAAATAATGAGGGTAGGGGACAGAGGACAGAGACAGGTAAATAATGAGAGTCGACGACAGAGGACAGAGACAGGTAAATACTGAGGGTAGGGGACAGAGGACAGAGACAGGTAAATACTGAGGGTAGACGACAGAGGACAGAGACAGGTAACTGCTGAGGGTAGGGGACAGAGGACAGAGACAGGTAAATACTGAGGGTAGGGGACAGAGGACAGAGACAGGTAAATACTGAGGGTAGACGACAGAGGACAGAGACAGGTTAATACTGAGGGTAGGGGAAAGAGGACAGAGACAAGTAAATACTGAGAGTAGGGGACAGAGGACAGAGCCAGGTCGATGCTGAGGGTAGACGACAGAGGACAGAGACAGGTAAATACTGAGAGTAGACGACAGAGGACAGAGACAGGTAAATACTGAGGGTAGGGGACAGAGGACAGAGACAGGTAAATACTGAGGGTAGACGATAGAGGACAGAGAAAGGTAAATACTGAGTGTAGACGACAGAGGACAGAGACAGGTAAATACTGAGGGTAGACGACAGAGGACAAAGACAGGTAAATACTGAGGGTAGACGACAGAGGACAGAGACAGGTAAATACTGAGTTTAGGGGACAGAGGACAGAGACAGGTTGATACTGAGGGTAGACGACAGAGGACAAAGACAGGTAAATACTGAGAGTAGATGACAAAGGACAGAGACAGGTAAATACTGAGGGTAGACGACAGAGGACAGAGACAGGTAAATACTGAGGGTAGGGGACAGAGGACAGAGACAAGTAAATACTGAGGGTAGGGGACAGAGGACAGAGCCAGGTTGAATCTGAGGGTAGACGACAGAGGACAGAGACAGGTAAATACTGAGAGTAGATGACAAAGGCCAGAGACAGGTAAATACTGAGGGTAGACGACAGAGGACAGAGACAGGTAAATACTTAGGGTAGGGGACAGAGGACAGAGACAGGTAAATACTGAGGGTAGGGGACAGAGGACAGAGCCAGGTTGATACTGAGGGTAGAAGACTGAGGACAGGCACAGGTAAATACTGAGGGTAGGGGACAGAGGACAGAGACAGGTAAATAATGAGGGTAGGGGAGAGAGGACAGAGCCAGGTTGATGCTGAGGGTAGACGACAGAGGACAGAGCCAGGTTGATGCTGAGGGTAGACGACAGAGGACAGAGACAGGTAAATACTGAGGGTAGGGGACAGAGGACAGAGACAGGTAAATACTGAGGGTAGGGGACAGAGGACAGAGACAGGTAAATACTGAGGGTAGGGGACAGAGGAAAGAGACAGGTAAATACTGAGGGTAGGGGACAGAGGACAGAGCCAGGTTGATGCTGAGGGTAGACGACAGAGGACAGAGCCAGGTTGATACTGAGGGGTAGAGGACAGAGGAAAGAGCCAGGTTGATACT
The DNA here is from genome assembly GCF_057628025.1 of Oncorhynchus mykiss. NCBI lineage: Eukaryota > Metazoa > Chordata > Actinopteri > Salmoniformes > Salmonidae > Oncorhynchus > Oncorhynchus mykiss. The sequence continues at coordinate 65,296,082 of NC_143046.1, read as the reverse complement.
GAGGGTAGACGACAGAGGACAGACACAGGTAAATACTGAGGGTAGGGGACAGAGGACAGAGACAGGTAAATAATGAGGGTAGGGGACAGAGGACAGAGACAGGTAAATAATGAGAGTAGACGACAGAGGACAGAGACAGGTAAATGCTGAGGGTTGTGGACAGAGGACAGAGACTGGTAGATGCTGAGGGTAGACGACAGAGGACAGAGACAGGTAAATACTGAGGGTAGGGGACAGAGGACAGAGACAGGTAAATACTGAGGGTAGGGGACAGAGGACAGAGACAGGTAAATACTGAGGGTAGACGACAGAGGACAGAGACAGGTAAATACTGAGGGTAGGGGACAGAGGACAGAGCCAGGTTGATACTGAGGGTAGGGGACAGAGGACAGAGACAGGTAAATACTGAGGGTAGGGGACAGAGGACAGACACATGCAAATACTGAGGGTAGGGGACAGAGGAAAGAGCCAGGTTGATACTGATGGTAGACGACAGAGGACAGACACAGGTAAATACTGAGGGTAGGGGACAGAGGACAGAGACAGGTAAATAATGAGGGTAGGGGACAGAGGACAGAGACAGGTAAATACTGAGGGTAGGGGACAGAGGACAGACACAGGTAAATACTGAGGGTAGGGGACAGAGGAAAGAGCCAGGTTGATACTGAGGGTAGGGGACAGAGGACAGACACAGGTAAATACTGAGGGTAGGGGACAGAGGACAGAGACAAGTAAATAATGAGGGTAGGGGACAGAGGACAGAGACAGGTAAATAATCAGAGTAGACGACAGAGGACAGAGACAGGTAAATACTGAGGGTAGACGACAGAGGACAGAGACAGGTAAATACTGAGGGTATACGACAGAGGACAGAGACAGGTAAATACTGAGGGTAGGGGACAGAGGACAGAGCCAGGTTGATACTGAGGGTAGGGGACAGAGGACAGAGACAGGTAGATACTGAGGGTAGGGGACAGAGAACAGAGACAGGTAAATACTGAGGGTAGGGGACAGAGGAAAGAGCCAGGTTGATACTGAGGGTAGGGGACAGAGGAAAGAGCCAGGTTGATACTGAGGGTAGGGGACAGAGGACAGACACAGGTAAATACTGAGGGTAGGGGACAGAGGACAGAGACAGGTAAATAATGAGGGTAGGGGACAGAGGACAGAGACAGGTAAATAATGAGAGTAGACGACAGAGGACAGAGACAGGTAAATACTGAGGGTAGTGGACAGAGGACAGAGACAGGTAAATACTGAGGGTAGGGGACAGAGGACAGAGACAGGTAAATACTGAGGGTAGGGGACAGAGGACAGAGACAGGTAAATACTGAGAGTAGACGACAGAGGACAGAGACAGGTAAATATTTAGGGTAGGGGACAGAGGACAGAGACAGGTAAATACTGAGGGTAGGGGACAGAGGAAAGAGCCAGGTTGATACTGAGGGTAGACGACAGAGGACAGACACAGGTAAATACTGAGGGTAGGGGACAGAGGACAGCGACAGGTAAATAATGAGGGTAGGGGACAGAGGACAGAGACAGGTAAATAATGAGAGTAGACGACAGAGGACAGAGACAGGTAAATACTGAGGGTAGGGGACAGAGGACAGAGACAGGTAAATACTGAGGGTAGACGACAGAGGACAGAGACAGGTAAATACTGAGGGTAGGGGACAGAGGACAGAGACAGGTAAATACTGAGGTTAGGAGGACAGAGGACAGAGACAGGTAAATACTGAGGGTAGACGACAGAGGACAGAGACAGGTAAATACTGAGGGTAGGGGACAGAGGACAGAGCCAGGTTGATACTGAGGGTAGGGGACAGAGGACAGAGACAGGTAAATACTGAGGGTAGGGGACAGAGGACAGAGACAGGTAAATACTGAGGGAAGGGGACAGAGGACAGAGACAGGTAAATACTGAGGGTAGACGACAGAGGACAGAGACAGGTAAATACTGAGGGTAGGGGACAGAGGACAGAGACAGGTAAATACTGAGGGTAGGGGACAGAGGACAGAGACAGGTAAATAATGAGGGTAGGGGACAGAGGACAGAGACAGGTAAACAATCAGAGTAGACGACAGAGGACAGAGACAGGTAAATACTGAGGGTAGGGGACAGAGGACAGAGACAGGTAAATACTGAGGGTAGACGACAGAGGACAGAGACAGGTAAATACTGAGGGTAGGGGACAGAGGACAGAGACAGGTAAATACTGAGGGTAGACGACAGAGGACAGAGACAGGTAAATACTGAGGGTAGGGGACAGAGGACAGAGCCAGGTTGATACTGAGGGTAGACGACAGAGGACAGAGACAGGTAAATACTGAGGGTAGGGGACAGAGAACAGAGACAGGTAAATACTGAGGGTAGGGGACAGAGGACAGACACAGGTAAATACTGAGGGTAGGGGACAGAGGAAAGAGCCAGGTTGATACTGAGGGTAGGGGACAGAGGAAAGACACAGGTAAATACTGAGGGTAGGGGACAGAGGACAGAGACAGGTAAATAATGAGGGTAGGGGACAGAGGACAGAGACAGGTAAATAATGAGAGTCGACGACAGAGGACAGAGACAGGTAAATACTGAGGGTAGGGGACAGAGGACAGAGACAGGTAAATACTGAGGGTAGACGACAGAGGACAGAGACAGGTAACTGCTGAGGGTAGGGGACAGAGGACAGAGACAGGTAAATACTGAGGGTAGGGGACAGAGGACAGAGACAGGTAAATACTGAGGGTAGACGACAGAGGACAGAGACAGGTTAATACTGAGGGTAGGGGAAAGAGGACAGAGACATGTAAATACTGAGAGTAGGGGACAGAGGACAGAGCCAGGTCGATGCTGAGGGTAGACGACAGAGGACAGAGACAGGTAAATACTGAGAGTAGACGACAGAGGACAGAGACAGGTAAATACTGAGGGTAGGGGACAGAGGACAGAGACAGGTAAATACTGAGGGTAGACGATAGAGGACAGAGAAAGGTAAATACTGAGTGTAGACGACAGAGGACAGAGACAGGTAAATACTGAGGGTAGACGACAGAGGACAAAGACAGGTAAATACTGAGGGTAGACGACAGAGGACAGAGACAGGTAAATACTGAGTTTAGGGGACAGAGGACAGAGACAGGTTGATACTGAGGGTAGACGACAGAGGACAAAGACAGGTAAATACTGAGAGTAGATGACAAAGGACAGAGACAGGTAAATACTGAGGGTAGACGACAGAGGACAGAGACAGGTAAATACTGAGGGTAGGGGACAGAGGACAGAGACAAGTAAATACTGAGGGTAGGGGACAGAGGACAGAGCCAGGTTGAATCTGAGGGTAGACGACAGAGGACAGAGACAGGTAAATACTGAGAGTAGATGACAAAGGCCAGAGACAGGTAAATACTGAGGGTAGACGACAGAGGACAGAGACAGGTAAATACTTAGGGTAGGGGACAGAGGACAGAGACAGGTAAATACTGAGGGTAGGGGACAGAGGACAGAGCCAGGTTGATACTGAGGGTAGAAGACTGAGGACAGGCACAGGTAAATACTGAGGGTAGGGGACAGAGGACAGAGACAGGTAAATAATGAGGGTAGGGGAGAGAGGACAGAGCCAGGTTGATGCTGAGGGTAGACGACAGAGGACAGAGCCAGGTTGATGCTGAGGGTAGACGACAGAGGACAGAGACAGGTAAATACTGAGGGTAGGGGACAGAGGACAGAGACAGGTAAATACTGAGGGTAGGGGACAGAGGACAGAGACAGGTAAATACTGAGGGTAGGGGACAGAGGAAAGAGACAGGTAAATACTGAGGGTAGGGGACAGAGGACAGAGCCAGGTTGATGCTGAGGGTAGACGACAGAGGACAGAGCCAGGTTGATACTGAGGGGTAGAGGACAGAGGAAAGAGCCAGGTTGATACTGAGGGTAGACGACAGAGGACAGACACAGGTAAATACTGAGGGTAGGGGACAGAGGACAGAGACAGGTAAATAATGAGGGTAGGGGACAGAGGACAGAGACAGGTAAATAATGAGAGTAGACGACAGAGGACAGAGACAGGTAAATGCTGAGGGTTGTGGACAGAGGACAGAGACTGGTAGATGCTGAGGGTAGACGACAGAGGACAGAGACAGGTAAATACTGAGGGTAGGGGACAGAGGACAGAGACAGGTAAATACTGAGGGTAGGGGACAGAGGACAGAGACAGGTAAATACTGAGGGTAGACGACAGAGGACAGAGACAGGTAAATACTGAGGGTAGGGGACAGAGGACAGAGCCAGGTTGATACTGAGGGTAGGGGACAGAGGACAGAGACAGGTAAATACTGAGGGTAGGGGACAGAGGACAGACACATGCAAATACTGAGGGTAGGGGACAGAGGAAAGAGCCAGGTTGATACTGATGGTAGACGACAGAGGACAGACACAGGTAAATACTGAGGGTAGGGGACAGAGGACAGAGACAGGTAAATAATGAGGGTAGGGGACAGAGGACAGAGACAGGTAAATACTGAGGGTAGGGGACAGAGGACAGACACAGGTAAATACTGAGGGTAGGGGACAGAGGAAAGAGCCAGGTTGATACTGAGGGTAGGGGACAGAGGACAGACACAGGTAAATACTGAGGGTAGGGGACAGAGGACAGAGACAAGTAAATAATGAGGGTAGGGGACAGAGGACAGAGACAGGTAAATAATCAGAGTAGACGACAGAGGACAGAGACAGGTAAATACTGAGGGTAGACGACAGAGGACAGAGACAGGTAAATACTGAGGGTAGACGACAGAGGACAGAGACAGGTAAATACTGAGGGTAGGGGACAGAGGACAGAGACAGGTAAATACTGAGGGTAGACGACAGAGGACAGAGACAGGTAAATACTGAGGGTATACGACAGAAGACAGAGACAGGTAAATACTGAGGGTAGGGGACAGAGGACAGAGCCAGGTTGATACTGAGGGTAGGGGACAGAGGACAGAGACAGGTAGATACTGAGGGTAGGGGACAGAGAACAGAGACAGGTAAATACTGAGGGTAGGGGACAGAGGAAAGAGCCAGGTTGATACTGAGGGTAGGGGACAGAGGAAAGAGCCAGGTTGATACTGAGGGTAGGGGACAGAGGACAGACACAGGTAAATACTAAGGGTAGGGGACAGAGGACAGAGACAGGTAAATAATGAGGGTAGGGGACAGAGGACAGAGACAGGTAAATAATGAGAGTAGACGACAGAGGACAGAGACAGGTAAATACTGAGGGTAGTGGACAGAGGACAGAGACAGGTAAATACTGAGGGTAGGGGACAGAGGACAGAGACAGGTAAATACTGAGGGTAGGGGACAGAGGACAGAGACAGGTAAATACTGAGAGTAGACGACAGAGGACAGAGACAGGTAAATATTTAGGGTAGGGGACAGAGGACAGAGACAGGTAAATACTGAGGGTAGGGGACAGAGGAAAGAGCCAGGTTGATACTGAGGGTAGACGACAGAGGACAGACACAGGTAAATACTGAGGGTAGGGGACAGAGGACAGCGACAGGTAAATAATGAGGGTAGGGGACAGAGGACAGAGACAGGTAAATAATGAGAGTAGACGACAGAGGACAGAGACAGGTAAATACTGAGGGTAGGGGACAGAGGACAGAGACAGGTAAATACTGAGGGTAGACGACAGAGGACAGAGACAGGTAAATACTGAGGGTAGGGGACAGAGGACAGAGACAGGTAAATACTGAGGTTAGGAGGACAGAGGACAGAGACAGGTAAATACTGAGGGTAGACGACAGAGGACAGAGACAGGTAAATACTGAGGGTAGGGGACAGAGGACAGAGCCAGGTTGATACTGAGGGTAGGGGACAGAGGACAGAGACAGGTAAATACTGAGGGTAGGGGACAGAGGACAGAGACAGGTAAATACTGAGGGAAGGGGACAGAGGACAGAGACAGGTAAATACTGAGGGTAGACGACAGAGGACAGAGACAGGTAAATACTGAGGGTAGGGGACAGAGGACAGAGACAGGTAAATACTGAGGGTAGGGGACAGAGGACAGAGACAGGTAAATAATGAGGGTAGGGGACAGAGGACAGAGACAGGTAAACAATCAGAGTAGACGACAGAGGACAGAGACAGGTAAATACTGAGGGTAGGGGACAGAGGACAGAGACAGGTAAATACTGAGGGTAGACGACAGAGGACAGACACAGGTAAATACTGAGGGTAGGGGACAGAGGACAGAGACAGGTAAATACTGAGGGTAGACGACAGAGGACAGAGACAGGTAAATACTGAGGGTAGGGGACAGAGGACAGAGCCAGGTTGATACTGAGGGTAGACGACAGAGGACAGAGACAGGTAAATACTGAGGGTAGGGGACAGAGAACAGAGACAGGTAAATACTGAGGGTAGGGGACAGAGGACAGACACAGGTAAATACTGAGGGTAGGGGACAGAGGAAAGAGCCAGGTTGATACTGAGGGTAGGGGACAGAGGAAAGACACAGGTAAATACTGAGGGTAGGGGACAGAGGACAGAGACAGGTAAATAATGAGGGTAGGGGACAGAGGACAGAGACAGGTAAATAATCAGAGTAGACGACAGAGGACAGAGACAGGTAAATACTGAGGGTAGACGACAGAGGACAGAGACAGGTAAATACTGAGGGTAGACGACAGAGGACAGAGACAGGTAAATACTGAGGGTATGGGACAGAGGACAGAGACAGGTAAATACTGAGGGTAGACGACAGAGGACAGAGACAGGTAAATACTGAGGGTATACGACAGAGGACAGAGACAGGTAAATACTGAGGGTAGGGGACAGAGGACAGAGCCAGGTTGATACTGAGGGTAGGGGACAGAGGACAGAGACAGGTAGATACTGAGGGTAGGGGACAGAGAACAGAGACAGGTAAATACTGAGGGTAGGGGACAGAGGAAAGAGCCAGGTTGATACTGAGGGTAGGGGACAGAGGAAAGAGCCAGGTTGATACTGAGGGTAGGGGACAGAGGACAGACACAGGTAAATAATGAGGGTAGGGGACAGAGGACAGAGACAGGTAAATAATGAGGGTAGGGGACAGAGGACAGAGACAGGTAAATAATGAGAGTAGACGACAGAGGACAGAGACAGGTAAATACTGAGGGTAGGGGACAGAGGACAGAGACAGGTAAATACTGAGGGTAGACGACAGAGGACAGAGACAGGTAAATACTGAGGGTAGGGGACAGAGGACAGAGACAGGTAAATACTGAGGGAAGGGGACAGAGGACAGAGACAGGTAAATACTGAGGGTAGACGACAGAGGACAGAGACAGGTAAATACTGAGGGTAGGGGACAGAGGACAGAGACAAGTAAATACTGAGGGTAGGGGACAGAGGACAGAGCCAGGTTGATGCTGAGGGTAGACGACAGAGGACAGAGACAGGTAAATACTGAGAGTAGACGACAGAGGACAGAGACAGGTAAATATTTAGGGTAGGGGACAGAGGACAGAGACAGGTAAATACTGAGGGTAGACGACAGAGGACAGAGACAGGTAAATACTGAGGGTAGACGACAGAGGACAGAGACAGGTAAATACTGAGGGTAGACGACAGAGGACAAAGACAGGTAAATACTGAGGGTAGACGACAGAGGACAGAGACAGGTACATACTGAGTTTAGGGGACAGAGGACAGAGACAGGTTGATACTGAGGGTAGACGACAGAGGACAAAGACAGGTAAATACTGAGAGTAGATGACAAAGTACAGAGACAGGTAAATACTGAGGGTAGACGACAGAGGACAGAGACAGGTAAATACTGAGGGTAGGGGACAGAGGACAGAGACAAGTAAATACTGAGGGTAGGGGACAGAGGACAGAGCCAGGTTGAATCTGAGGGTAGACGACAGAGGACAGAGACAGGTAAATACTGAGAGTAGACGACAGCGGACAGAGACAGGTAAATACTGAGGGTAGACGACAGAGGACAGAGACAGGTAAATACTGAGGGTAGACGACAGAGGACAGAGACAAGTAAATACTGAGGGTAGACGACAGAGGACAAAGACAGGTAAATACTGATGGTAGACGACAGAGGACAGAGACAGGTAAATACTGAGGGTAGACGACAGAGGACAGAGACAGGTTGATACTGAGGGTAGGGGACAGAGGACAGAGCCAGGTTGACACTGAGGGTAGGGGACAGAGGACAGAGACAGGTGAATACTGAGTGTAGGGGACAGAGGACAGAGACAGGTTGATGCTGAGGGTAGACGACAGAGGACAGAGACAGGTGAATACTTAGGGTAGGGGACAGAGGACAGAGCCAGGTTGATGCTGAGGGTAGACGACAGAGGACAGAGACAGGTTGATACTGAGGGTAGACGACAGAGAACAGACACAGGTAAATACTGAGGGTAGGGGACAGAGGACAGAGACAGGTAAATACTGAGGGTAGACGACAGAGGACAGAGACTTGTAAATACTGAGGGTAGACGACAGAGGACAGAGACAGGTAAATACTGAGGGTAGACGACAGAGGACAGAAACAGGAAAATACTGAGGGTAGAGGACAGAGGACAGAGATAGGTAAATACTGAGGGTAGGAGGACAGAGGACAGAGACAGGTAAATACTGAGGGTAGACGACAGAGGACAGAGACAGGTAAATACTGAGGGTAGGGGACAGAGGACAGAGCCAGGTTGATACTGAGGGTAGGGGACAGAGGACAGAGACAGGTAAATACTGAGGGTAGGGGACAGAGGACAGAGACAGGTAAATACTGAGGGTAGGGGACAGAGGACAGAGACAGGTAAATACTGAGGGTAGGGGACAGAGGAAAGAGCCAGGTTGATACTGAGGGTAGACGACAGAGAACAGACACAGGTAAATACTGAGGGTAGGGGACAGAGGACAGAGACTTGTAAATACTGAGGGTAGACGACAGAGGACAGAGACAGGTAAATACTGAGGGTAGACGACAGAGGACAGAAACAGGTAAATACTGAGGGTAGAGGACAGAGGACAGAGATAGGTAAATACTGAGGGTAGGAGGACAGAGGACAGAGACAGGTAAATACTGAGGGTAGACGACAGAGGACAGAGACAGGTAAATACTGAGGGTAGGGGACAGAGGACAGAGCCAGGTTGATACTGAGGGTAGGGGACAGAGGACAGAGACAGGTAAATACTGAGGGTAGGGGACAGAGGACAGAGACAGGTAAATACTGAGGGTAGGGGACAGAGGACAGAGACAGGTAAATACTGAGGGTAGGGGACAGAGGAAAGAGCCAGGTTGATACTGAGGGTAGACGACAGAGAACAGACACAGGTAAATACTGAGGGTAGGGGACAGAGGACAGAGACAGGTAAATAATGAGGGTAGGGGACAGAGGACAGAGACAGGTAAATACTGAGGGTAGACGACAGAGGACAGAGACAGGTAAATACTGAGGGTAGGGGACAGAGGACAGAGACAGGTAAATACTGAGGGAAGGGGACAGAGGACAGAGACAGGTAAATACTGAGGGTAGACGACAGAGGACAGAGACAGGTAAATACTGAGGGTAGGGGACAGAGGACAGAGACAGGTAAATAATGAGGGTAGGGGACAGAGGACAGAGACAGGTAAACAATCAGAGTAGACGACAGAGGACAGAGACAGGTAAATACTGAGGGTAGGGGACAGAGGACAGAGACAGGTAAATACTGAGGGTAGACGACAGAGGACAGAGACAGGTAAATACTGAGGGTAGGGGACAGAGGACAGAGACAGGTAAATACTGAGGGTAGACGACAGAGGACAGAGACAGGTAAATACTGAGGGTAGGGGACAGAGGACAGAGCCAGGTTGATACTGAGGGTAGACGACAGAGGACAGAGACAGGTAAATACTGAGGGTAGGGGACAGAGAACAGAGACAGGTAAATACTGAGGGTAGGGGACAGAGGACAGACACAGGTAAATACTGAGGGTAGGGGACAGAGGAAAGAGCCAGGTTGATACTGAGGGTAGGGGACAGAGGAAAGACACAGGTAAATACTGAGGGTAGGGGACAGAGGACAGAGACAGGTAAATAATGAGGGTAGGGGACAGAGGACAGAGACAGGTAAATAATCAGAGTAGACGACAGAGGACAGAGACAGGTAAATACTGAGGGTAGACGACAGAGGACAGAGACAGGTAAATACTGAGGGTAGACGACAGAGGACAGAGACAGGTAAATACTGAGGGTAGGGGACAGAGGACAGAGACAGGTAAATACTGAGGGTAGACGACAGAGGACAGAGACAGGTAAATACTGAGGGTATACGACAGAGGACAGAGACAGGTAAATACTGAGGGTAGGGGACAGAGGACAGAGCCAGGTTGATACTGAGGGTAGGGGACAGAGGACAGAGACAGGTAGATACTGAGGGTAGGGGACAGAGAACAGAGACAGGTAAATACTGAGGGTAGGGGACAGAGGAAAGAGCCAGGTTGATACTGAGGGTAGGGGACAGAGGAAAGAGCCAGGTTGATACTGAGGGTAGGGGACAGAGGACAGACACAGGTAAATAATGAGGGTAGGGGACAGAGGACAGAGACATGTAAATAATGAGGGTAGGGGACAGAGGACAGAGACAGGTAAATAATGAGAGTAGACGACAGAGGACAGAGACAGGTAAATACTGAGGGTAGGGGACAGAGGACAGAGACAGGTAAATACTGAGGGTAGACGACAGAGGACAGAGACAGGTAAATACTGAGGGTAGGGGACAGAGGACAGAGACAGGTAAATACTGAGGGAAGGGGACAGAGGACAGAGACAGGTAAATACTGAGGGTAGACGACAGAGGACAGAGACAGGTAAATACTGAGGGTAGGGGACAGAGGACAGAGACAAGTAAATACTGAGGGTAGGGGACAGAGGACAGAGCCAGGTTGATGCTGAGGGTAGACGACAGAGGACAGAGACAGGTAAATACTGAGAGTAGACGACAGAGGACAGAGACAGGTAAATATTTAGGGTAGGGGACAGAGGACAGAGACAGGTAAATACTGAGGGTAGACGACAGAGGACAGAGACAGGTAAATACTGAGGGTAGACGACAGAGGACAGAGACAGGTAAATACTGAGGGTAGACGACAGAGGACAAAGACAGGTAAATACTGAGGGTAGACGACAGAGGACAGAGACAGGTACATACTGAGTTTAGGGGACAGAGGACAGAGACAGGTTGATACTGAGGGTAGACGACAGAGGACAAAGACAGGTAAATACTGAGAGTAGATGACAAAGTACAGAGACAGGTAAATACTGAGGGTAGACGACAGAGGACAGAGACAGGTAAATACTGAGGGTAGGGGACAGAGGACAGAGACAAGTAAATACTGAGGGTAGGGGACAGAGGACAGAGCCAGGTTGAATCTGAGGGTAGACGACAGAGGACAGAGACAGGTAAATACTGAGAGTAGACGACAGAGGACAGAGACAGGTAAATACTGAGGGTAGACGACAGAGGACAGAGACAGGTAAATACTGAGGGTAGACGACAGAGGACAGAGACAGGTAAATACTGAGGGTAGACGACAGAGGACAAAGACAGGTAAATACTGATGGTAGACGACAGAGGACAGAGACAGGTAAATACTGAGGGTAGACGACAGAGGACAGAGACAGGTTGATACTGAGGGTAGGGGACAGAGGACAGAGCCAGGTTGACACTGAGGGTATGGGACAGAGGACAGAGACAGGTGAATACTGAGTGTAGGGGACAGAGGACAGAGACAGGTTGATGCTGAGGGTAGACGACAGAGGACAGAGACAGGTGAATACTTAGGGTAGGGGACAGAGGACAGAGACAGGTAAATACTGAGGGTAGGGGACAGAGCCAGGTTGATGCTGAGGGTAGACGACAGAGGACAGAGCCAGGTAAATACTGAGCGTAGACGACAGAGGACAGAGACAGGTAAATACTGAGGGTAGACGACAGAGGACAGAGACAGGTAAATACTGAGGGTAGACGACAGAGGACAGAGACTTGTAAATACTGAGGGTAGGCGACAGAGGACAGAGACAGGTAAATACTGAGGGTAAACGACAGAGGACAGAGACAGGTAACTACTGAGGGTAGACGACAGAGGACAGAAACAGGTAAATACTGAGGGTAGAGGACAGAGGACAGAGATAGGTAAATACTGAGGGTAGGGGACAGAGGACAGAGACAGGTAAATACTGAGGGTAGGGGACAGAGGACAGAGACAGGTAAATACTGAGGGTAGGGGACAGAGGAAAGAGCCAGGTTGATACTGAGGGTAGGGGACAGAGGACAGACACAGGTAAATACTGAGGGTAGGGGACAGAGGACAGAGACAGGTAAATAATGAGGGTAGGGGACAGAGGACAGAGACAGGTAAATAATCAGAGTAGACGACAGAGGACAGAGACAGGTAAATACTGAGAGTAGACGACAGAGGACAGAGACAGGTAAATACTGAGGCTAGACGACAGAGGACAGAGACAGGTAAATACTGAGGGTAGGGGACAGAGGACAGAGACAGGTAAATACTGAGGGTAGGGGACAGAGGACAGAGACAGGTAAATACTGAGGGTAGGGGACAGAGGAAAGAGCCAGGTTGATACTGAGGGTAGGGGACAGAGGACAGACACAGGTAAATACTGAGGGTAGGGGACAGAGGACAGAGACAGGTAAATAATGAGGGTAGGGGACAGAGGACAGAGACAGGTAAATAATCAGAGTAGACGACAGAGGACAGAGACAGGTAAATACTGAGAGTAGACGACAGAGGACAGAGACAGGTAAATACTGAGGCTAGACGACAGAGGACAGAGACAGGTAAATACTGAGGGTAGGGGACAGAGGACAGAGACAGGTAAATACTGAGGGTAGACGACAGAGGACAGAGACAGGTAAATACTGAGGGTATACGACAGAGGACAGAGACAGGTAAATACTGAGGGTAGGGGACAGAGGACAGAGCCAGGTTGATACTGAGGGTAGGGGACAGAGGACAGAGACAGGTAGATACTGAGGGTAGGGGACAGAGAACAGAGACAGGTAAATACTGAGGGTAGGGGACAGAGGAAAGAGCCAGGTTGATACTGAGGGTAGGGGACAGAGGAAAGAGCCAGGTTGATACTGAGGGTAGGGGACAGAGGACAGACACAGGTAAATACTGAGGGTAGGGGACAGAGGACAGAGACAGGTAAATACTGAGGGTAGACGACAGAGGACAGAGACAGGTAAATACTGAGGGTAGGGGACAGAGGACAGAGACAGGTAAATACTGAGGGAAGGGGACAGAGGACAGAGACAGGTAAATACTGAGGGTAGACGACAGAGGACAGAGACAGGTAAATACTGAGAGTAGACGACAGAGGACAGAGACAGGTAAATATTTAGGGTAGGGGACAGAGGACAGAGACAGGTAAATACTGAGGGTAGACGACAGAGGACAAAGACAGGTAAATACTGAGGGTAGACGACAGAGGACAGAGACAGGTAAATACTGAGGGTAGACGACAGAGGACAAAGACAGGTAAATACTGAGGGTAGACGACAGAGGACAGAGACAGGTACATACTGAGTTTAGGGGACAGAGGACAGAGACAGGTTGATACTGAGGGTAGACGACAGAGGACAAAGACAGGTAAATACTGAGAGTAGATGACAAAGTACAGAGACAGGTAAATACTGAGGGTAGACGACAGAGGACAGAGACAGGTAAATACTGAGGGTAGGGGACAGAGGACAGAGACAAGTAAATACTGAGGGTAGGGGACAGAGGACAGAGCCAGGTTGAATCTGAGGGTAGACGACAGAGGACAGAGACAGGTAAATACTGAGAGTAGACGACAGAGGACAGAGACAGGTAAATACTGAGGGTAGACGACAGAGGACAGAGACAGGTAAATACTGAGGGTAGACGACAGAGGACAGAGACAGGTAGATACTGAGGGTAGACGACAGAGGACAAAGACAGGTAAATACTGATGGTAGACGACAGAGGACAGAGACAGGTAAATACTGAGGGTAGACGACAGAGGACAGAGACAGGTTGATACTGAGGGTAGGGGACAGAGGACAGAGCCAGGTTGATACTGAGGGTAGGGGACAGAGGACAGAGACAGGTTGATACTGAGGGTAGACGACAGAGGACAGAGACAGGTAAATACTGAGTGTAGGGGACAGAGGACAGAGACAGGTTGATGCTGAGGGTAGACGACAGAGGACAGAGACAGGTGAATACTTAGGGTAGGGGACAGAGGACAGAGACAGGTAAATACTGAGGGTAGGGGACAGAGCCAGGTTGATGCTGAGGGTAGACGACAGAGGACAGAGCCAGGTAAATACTGAGGGTAGGGGACAGAGGACAGAGACAGGTAAATACTGAGGGTAGACGACAGAGGACAGAGACTTGTAAATACTGAGGGTAGACGACAGAGGACAGAGACAGGTAAATACTGAGGGTAGACGACAGAGGACAGAGACAGGTAACTACTGAGGGTAGACGACAGAGGACAGAAACAGGTAAATACTGAGGGTAGAGGACAGAGGACAGAGACAGGTAAATACTGAGGGTAGGGGACAGAGGACAGAGACAGGTAAATACTGAGGGTAGGGGACAGAGGACAGAGACAGGTAAATACTGAGGGTAGGGGACAGAGGACAGAGACAGGTTGATGCTGAGGGTAGACGACAGAGGACAGAGCCAGGTTGATACTGAGTACACAGATAGATGTGTCACTCTTATTTAGAGACCTGAGGAGGGTAAAAGCTCGAAGTGTAGGTCACAACCTGTCTCGTTGCTTCATCAAGCAATCTGTGGTATGGCCGCTGGTAGGGTACAACTCTTACATAACTGACATTTTCTGATAAGTACTTGGTGGCCTATTTCTCTCTGAATTTAGCAGAGCTTAATGTATAATCTCTTACCTCTACCTAACAACAGTAAATACCTAGTGCTCAGACTATAATAATTTGAAAGGTTCATCGTGACCTTTTTTAATTTCCTGATATCGTGTTGAATAGACTGTATCTGATCTGCGCTGTGTTTACAAATGTCAACCAGCAGATGGAGGCGTAATAGAAGGAACATTGATAAAAGACAAAGATTAAAAGGTCAACTAGAAAGTAACCTAGGGGTATGCATCTGACTCTCTATAGTCATCTGCATCAGTGAATGAGACATAGGGAGTACACTGACGTATGGCACAATAGACAACGTATTAATATATACGTTGTGTATGTTCTTTTGCCTAGTTACTGTCCACTCACTTGACCTGTGCCTCAGCTTGCATGAAGATGAACTCCCACTTCCTGGCGAAGGCCCTCTGCAGTCGAGCCAGGTTCTCCTGTAAGATCCCCCAATCATAGAGACATGAGGGGTGAGAGTAAACCAGTGAAGGTTCTTGGGTAATTACATTGCTATAATGCACAACTCTCTTACTGCATAAAGCTAGCCAGCTCAGCTTAATCAGCAAGTAATATCACGGCTGTTGTAATTTGCACGTAATAATGCCATCTGCTCGGCACATGAGCAATGCAACCATCTGTTGTACCTGCACATATTCACTGAAAATACCTATTTCTTTAATGTGGGGAAAACAACACTCTGACCCGACCACCAAACCTATAGAGCATGAAATAGACTAGAGCTCAGGGGCATGGCATGTGATCTGAGAGAAGTTGTAGTTGTGTAGATGATAGCTTGGTTTAACAGGTCTGTAGTGTATAGATAGTGTACTGACGACGGTTCCAGTAGGGTGAATAGGGCACTCACAGCCTCGTAGTCAGCTAGCTCCAACCTGGCCTTGTTCTGCATGGTGCGCTTGCACAGGTAAATGGCTGCAGAGGAGAGAAGTAGTCAGTTACTAGCTGCTGCTTGACAGACCTTTTTGTGACGTTGCCAAACAAATGCCACAGATGATGCATCAACATTTGTGTGAGTGTAGTTTACCTCTTGTAAACAAATGCCACCCATTCAGTTTCCACCTGAGTAAATCTCTACTGATCAGAGTGTTGTGAGCAATAGTTAATGAAACCGTTGGCATCTTTTGTCATTTACACTATCAGGCTGGAGAAATGTCATGCGAACATGAAAGCCTGGACATTTACAATATATATTTTTATTTATTTAACTAGGTAAGTCAGTTAAGAACAAATTATTATTTACAATGACTGCCTGCTTTGTTCAGGCGCAGAACAAAATATTTGTATCTTGTCAGCTCCAGTATTTGATCTAGCACTCTTCCGGTTACTAGTCCAATGCTCTAACCACTAGGCTACCTGCCACCCCATGGGTCACCAGGGGCGGCAGGTAGCCTAGTGACAAAATAACGCCCCTATACCCTGGATGGCTAATCTAGCGCTGCAAGCTTAGGGGTGAGATGAGATCCTCCTGGACAGATAGTGGGATGCATTACAGAGTGGGCCACTCAATCAATAATGGGTGTGAGACAACAGATCCATAGTCTGTGTTTACACTGTAGGCAGGAGGATATGACACAGTCTGGGCCAGACACTCTGCACTGAGCAGGATTATAGGCTAGGCTGGCAGGGAGGGGGGGGGGGGCATCAGGGGGGAAAATGAGTTTATGCACGGATAATTAAATGTCAGAGGCAATATTTAGACACATTTTGAGCTGAGTTCAGTAATATTTTTGAAATTCCACCCCTAGGGAACCCAAACTATCTTACCATAGTCTGTGTTTTCAGGTTCCCAACAATTAGAGGGCCAGAAGTATGGAGCCTGAGGAGGAAAGTGGAGACATCATAAAACTATTCATCATCTTAAGAACGTTTAAACATCCAAGCATCTGCCCTCTCTATAGTTGTTCTAATGTTGATGCAGACAATGTCCCCCACACTGTCTCTAGCAGCAGTGTTTGAAGTTTCTCTCAGCTAGCATTGTTTTTTATGTGGATCTGAATGTCAAATAATGAGGTTTTAAACATATTTCGGGGGCCCAGTTCTTTTGAAGGTTTGAATATGCATGTTGTGTCCAGTCCACCCTGGCTCATAGCCCTGACTTCTGTTGAGACGAAGATGCTGGAGAAAATACAAACCATCCAAACTCTCTGTTCCTACCTTTTCCTCTCTAAGAACATTAACAAGTTCAAAGAAGATGAGTGACCTGATGATCAATTACCTTCTTGTGCTCTGCATAACTATCTAGGGAAGAACCGTATCTATATTCTCCATTCATATTTCATCAACTATTGCAATTGATATTTCAGATTCACAGTTCATTCCATAGTGCATAAATAAATGATTTCTCAGATCTATCGTGCATTCTTAATGACGAGCGGAATTAGAACACAGAGACGTTCCACGACATGATATTTCATCTCCAATATCACTCATAATTAGTTTCAGAACAAAAGTAAATCAAGATGATTGAGATCTGAATATGTGTCAGAATTGACACATCTAACATACAGGTTAAAAACTTCTTATGGCTGCAACCCCGTTAAAGGGATTGATATGACAACAGCCAGTGAAAGTGCAGAGCACCAAATTCAAACAACAGAAATCTCATAATTAACATACCTCAAACATAAATGTATCTTAAACCATTTTAAAGGTAATCTTGTTGTTAATCCCACCAAAGTGTCCAATTTCAAATAGGCTTTACAGCGAAAGCACCTCAAACTATTATGTTAGGTCACCGCCAAGTCACAGAAAAATTCAGCCATTTTTCCAGCCAAAGAGAGGAGTCACAAAAAGCACAAATAGAGATAAAAATGAATCACTAACCTTTGATGATCTTCATCAGATGACACTCATAGGACTTCATGTTACACAATACATATATGTTTTGTTCGATAAAGTGCATATTAATGTAAAAAAATCTCAGTATACATTGACGCGTTACATTCACTACTTCCAAAACCATCCGGTGATATTGCAGAGAGCCACATCATTTTACAGAAATACTCATCATAAATGTTGATGAAAACAAAATTGTTAGACATGAAAATATAGATACACTTCTCCTTAATGCAACCGCTGTGTCAGATTTCAAAAGAACTTTACGGAAAAAGCAAACCATGCAATAATCTGAGTACAGATTTCAGACAACAAAGCAGCCAAAAAGATATATTGGGTAGTCAACAGAAGTCAGAAATAGCATTATAAATATTCGCTTATCTTTGATGATCTTCATCAGAATGCACTCCCAAGAATCCCAGTTCCACATTAAATGTTTGATTTAGTTCGATAATGTCCATCATTTATGTCCAAAGAGCTACTTTTGTTAGCACGTTTGGTAAACAAATCTAAAGTCATGAAGCGTGTTCCCTAGTTGCAGACGAAATGTCAAAAAGTTCTGTTACTGTCCGTAGAAACTTGTCAAACTAAGTATGGAATCAATCTTTAGGATGTTTTAACATAAAACGTCAATAATGTTCCAACCGGAGAATTCCTATGTCTGTAGAAAAGTAATGGAACGAGAGCTAACTCTCTCGTGACCACGCCTCAGAGGCTGTGGCACTCTGCCAGACCCCTGGCTCAAACAGCCCTTATGAGCCCCCACTTCACAGCAGAATCCTCAAACAAGTTTCTAAAGACGGTTGACATCTAGTGGAAGCCTTAGAAAGTGCAACATAACCAATATCCCACTGTGTATTCAATAGGGGGTGGGTTGAAAATCGACCAACCTCAGATTTCCCACTTCCTGTTTGGATTTCTTCTCAGGTTTTTGCCTGCCACATGAGTTCTGTTATACTCACAGACATCATTCAAACAGTTTTATAAACTTCAGAGTGTTTTCTATCCAATACTAATAATATGTATATATTAGCAACTGGGACTGAGGAGCAGGCTGTTTACTCTGGGCACCTTTCATCCAAGCTACTCAATACTGCCCCTGCAGCCATAAGAAGTTATTAACGTATACTTTGCTGCTGAATGAAGATTGATAGATAAACAGAGATTCATCTACTCTGTCTATTACCAAACTGCTTCAACAACATTTTATGACGTGAGTCTGCTTGCCCTGAAACATCACAGATTTGTCTCAAAGCACAGCAGGAAGTTGTCATTAAAAGTGGGGCTTCCAAAAAGACACAGCAGCTATTTATAGCATAGTGTACCCACACAGCCTCTGTGACTCCTCAGTGCTGGCACAGACACATAAAATATATTCAACAGGTCATGCGGGTCCTCTTTTAAATGGCAATGATGACGCTCGCTTGTTGCACCATGACATAGCATCAGAGAAAGGGTATTTTTAGTTCCATTGAATATGGGTGACACACACGCACACATCCCCTTCCAGAAAAAAAGGACATAATGTGTTTTAATCTGAGGAAAAGAAGCATGGCTAAATGGACTCTTCGGTAGATTGGGGGGGAGGACTGGGATGGGTGGGTGACACAGGACAAGTGCTGAGGAAGAGAGGAGTGCTAGCCCAATGCTTCCCAAAGAGAGCTGCCCCCAGCTGGGATTAGCCTGCTAATCAGTCAGCCATAGTGACTCATTCTTCTGGATCCTTTTAGCAGGACCAGGAACCATTTAGCCTCCACTACACTGTAACATACTGTACTGTATGTCATGATGCACGGCCCTGACAGTACATTAGATTACCTCGAGGACGGAACAGCAATGCCAGTGTAGCGACGTGTCGTTTTAATGTCTTGTGTTGAACATTGTGGAACATCCTTTTTCTGTCTGTCTATAATGCTGAACTTTTATGGGCTACTGACTTCCTCCAAGCTCTTAATTCAAGTCAAAGGGCATTGCACCATGTGGTGCGGCAGGTAGCCTACTGGTTAGAGCGTTGAGCCAGTAACTGAAAGGTTGCTAGATCGAATCCCTGAGCTGACTAGGTAAACATCTGTTGTTCTGCCCCTGAGAAAAGGCAGTTAACTCACTGTTCACAAGGGTGCCGAAGACATGGATGTCAATTAAGGCAGCCCCTTGCACCTCTTTGATTTAGAGGGGTTGGCTTGAATGCAGAAGACACATTTCAGTTGAATACATTCCGTTGGACAACTAGGTTTCTCCCTTTCCTAAAGCAAGTGAAATTGATAATAAACTAAAGTAAAAAATAAACATTACACTCAGAAACATTTCACAGGAATAGAGACATTTAAAATGTCATACTATGGCTATTCTCTCTCTCTCAATTCAATCTTTCTCTCTTTACGATAAAAGTTAATAACAGTGGCCCTTCACACCTAGGTGCCACACCATGTGACCTCACGGGACTAGAAAAAGCACTACTCCCCCCCCTCTCTCTGTCATAGCCCTTATCCTCTTATTCCGCTGGACCTCTCAAACCTCAGGAGGCTGAAGAAATTTGGCTTGTCACAAAAGCACTCACAAACTTTTACAGATGCACAATCGAGAGCATCCTGTCGGGCTGTATCACCGCCTGGTACGGCAACTGCTCCGCCCACAATCGTAAGGCTTTTCAGAGGGTAGTGAGGTCTGCACAACGCATCACCAGGGGCAAACTACCTGCCCTCCAGGACACCACCCGATATCACAGAAAGGCCATAAAGATCATCAAGGACAAGGACAACAACCACAATCACCCGAGCCACTGCCTGTTCACCCCGCTATCATTCAGAAGGCGAGGTCAGTACAGGTGCATCAAGGCAGGGACAGAGAGACTGAAAAACAGCTTCTATCTCAAGGCCATCACTAACATTGAGTGGCTGCTGCCAACATACTGACTCAACTCCAGCCACTTTAATAATGGAAAAATTGATGTAAAAAATGTATCACTAGCCACTTTAAACAATGCCACTTAATATAATGTTTACACGCCCTACATTATTCATCTCATATGTGTATACTGTACTCAATACCCTCTACTGCATCTTGCCATCTTTATGTAATACATGTATCACTAGCCACTTTAATCTTTGCCACTTTGTTTATATACCCTACATTACTTATCTCATATGTATATACTGTACTCGATACCATCTACTGCATCTTGCCTATGCCGTTCTGTACCATCAATCATTTTATTTTTTATTTTCATTTTACCTTTATTTAACTAGGCAAGTCAGTTAAGAACAAATTCGTATTTTCAATGATGGCCTAGGAACAGTGGGTTAACTGCCTGTTCAGGGGCAGAACGACAGATTTGTACCTTGTCAGCTCGGGGGTTTTAACTTGCAACCTTCCGGTTACTAGTCCAACGCTCTAACCACTAGGCTACCCTGCCGCCTCATTCATATATTTGTATGTACATATTCTTCATCCCTTTACACTTGTGTGTATAAGGTAGTTGTTGTGAAATTGTTAGGTTAGATTACTTGTTGGTTATTACTGCATTGTCGGAACTAGAAGCACAAGCATTTCGCTACACTCGCATTAACATCTGCTAACCATGTGTATGTGACAAATAAAATAGGATTTGACTTGATTTGATTTTGAGGGGGGTAGAAGGACCTCCATCTCCAGCAGGCTGACCACAGCGCCTGGACCTTTGCTTTTAATGGAAAGAACTGGTGAACTGATAAGTTAGGGGAAATACATTTTTAGGGAATAGTACCTGTAATCCAGTACAGAAATTGGGACGGAAGAACCCATGCACTAATCAGTCTTAGAAGGAGGCTTAGTCCTTAAAGGGCTAGTGTAGCCTGAATGGTGCATTTAAGCTAACCTTCTTCAAGGAAAGGAAGAGCCAGCTGACAAAGTAACCAGAGACACAACCCAAACGAGCAGTCCATGAGGGACCATCCAAACTCTGCAGAAACGAGCAAGAAACCACCACCAAGGAGCGGGTTGAGAGTTTCAAGATCCTCTGTTCCACATCACCAACAGACTATCATGGTCCAAACACACCAAGACAATCGTGAATAGGGCACAATAACACCTTTCCCCATCAGGACACTGAAAAGATTTGGCATGGGTCCCCAGATCATCAAAATGTTATACAGCTGCACCATCGAGAGCATCCTGGTTGCATCACCGCCTGGTATGGAAACTGCTCGGCATCTGACCGTAAGGCGCTACAGAAGGTAGTGCGTACAGCCTAATAAATCACTAGGGCCAAGCTTCCTGCCATCCAGGACCTATATACTAGGCGGTGTCAGAGTAAGGCCCAAAAAATGGTCAAAGTCTCCAGTTATAGACTGTTCTCTCTGTTACCACACGGCAAGCGGTACCTGAGAGCCAAGTCTAGGTCCAAAAGGCTCCTTAATTAACAGCTTCTACCCACAAGCCATAAGACTGCTGAACAATTAATCAAATGGCCACCCGGACTATTTACATAGTAATAAGTGTACACACTACCCTACACCAGATTGCGGGATGCTGTGAGTAGATCTGCAACACTGTACATTGTGCCTCTCCAATTGGTATAATCTATTATAGCAATATTGATATCTATATTTATTACATAGTGATAATACTCAACCATATCTCAAGTGATTTAACCACAGGTTAATGGAGTAAATTATGGCAGTGAGAGGAGACTGATTAGGCAAACATTTCCAAAGCGGTGCGTCCAGACTGATTACAACGCTTGACCTGTATAGTGAGGATCAGACTACTAGAGGAATCTCTCACATCAGTGGCTCCGTTAGAACATATTCTCCCCTGGTTATTTCTGCTTTAGAGCGTAAAGTGACCAGCCACAAGGTAATGAGGCTACTGTTCTGTTCTGGACAGTTCACAGGGATCATTTCTCCACTCCTTTGCCTTCATGTGATAATGGTCATGACACATGTTATGGTTGGTGGTTTGGACAGTAAATCCAGTTTAGGACCACTAAGGATGGTAGGTATACTGGTGCCTGAAAATATCATGGTAGCTTACCTGGAAGCGGTATAAGGTCCCATCATCTTTGAGAGTGAGGACGTGGTCGGAGATGGGGAAGAGGTAACCCTGGGCAGCAATCAGGCTCCCTAAATGGATGGCTTCAGCTGCAGGAGCGAGAACAGGATACTAACGCTGAGTAGAGAAAAATGGCTTCCCTTTTTAATGCTTGAGTAGAGGCTGAGAACAGTGGTCATCCCTGTGAAATATGGCTGTGTACATAGCAGGCATACCTGAGTCCTCAATTGAGAGGTTTTTCACCAGCCACAGGACAATGTCTGCTCCTGGTATTCAAAAGAGAAGAATGGTTGACAGTGACATTGAAATAGCATTGTACACACAGAAAGTCTCTACACAAAAGATGCAACAGTCCTTGAACTGGTCTCCCCTTAACAATCTATTACTTTTAGCTTACAGCACAGCTACAATACTGACATAGTCGACCAATCAGCCTGTTATCCACCCTTAGTAACTTTTGGAAAAAATAGTATTTGACCAGATAAAATGCTATTTTACAGTAAATAAATGAACAACATTATCCAGGGCAGCTGTCCAGGCCCTTTACTTTTTTCAATCTTTACTTATGACCTGCCACTGGCTCTGAGTAAAGCCTGTGTGTCTACTGTGTGTATGCGGGTGACTCAACACTATACACGTCAGCTACTACAGCTACTACAGCGAGTGAAATCACTGCAACGCTTAACAAAGAGCTGCAGTTAGTTTCAGAGTGGCTGTCAAGGAATAAGTTAGTCCTAAATATTTAAAAAACTAAAAACATTGTATTTGGGACTAATCATTCACTAAACCCTAAACCTCAACAAAATCTTGAGTAATGTGGAAATTGAGCAAGATGAGGAGACTAAACTGCTTGGAGTAACCCTGGATTGTGAACTGTTATGGTCAAAACATATTGATGCAACAGTAGCTAAGATGGGGAGAGGTCTGTCCATAATACGTCTAAAATAAAGTGCTGCTGTGCCTTCTTAACAACAATATCAACAAGGCCCCTAGTTTTATCACACCTGGACTACTGCCCAGTCGTGTGTGCCACACAATGGGACTTGGGAAAATTACAACTGGCCCAGAACAAGGCAGCATGGCTGGCCCTTAAATGTGCACATAGAGCTAACATTAATAATATGCATGCCAATCTCTCATGGCTCAAAGTAGAGGAGAGATTGACTTCGTCACTGCTTGTTTTTGTAAGAAGTATTGACATGTTGAATGAACCGAGCTGTCTGTTTAAACTACCAGCACACAGCTCGGACACCCATGCATACCCCACAAGACATGCCACCAGAGGACTCTTCACAATCCCCAAGTCCAGAACAGACAATGGGAGGCGCACAATACTACAGTACATAGGACCATGTGCACATGGAACTCAATTCCACATCAAGTAACTCACTAAAATCAAAAATACACCTTATGGAACAGTAGGAACTGTGAAGAGTCAAACACAGAGGTACAAACACACATAACATACACACGATACACACATGTACACCTGGATTGTTATAGTAGAGTAGTGACACGAGGGCACACACTTAATGTATTGTGAAATCTGTTGCAAAATGTATTTTAGTGTTTAGAAATGCTATTATAATGTCTATAAATGCCTTACTTTTTGCTGGACCCCAGGAAGAGTAGCAGCTGCCTTGGCAGCAGCTAATGGGGATCCATAATAAATACAAATACAAATGCCCTTGGCTAAGGCTGAATGTGGCACAGGTGAGCAGGTGTTTGCAGCAACAATTCAAACGGAACAATGTGATCTTGGACTAACAATAGGCAGGAAACCAGGTCTTTTGTCTAACTCCTGGACAGCAACATATTTGGCACAATGCTAGCACTTGGGAGTGAGGAGTGAGACTGAGAGAGTCAAGTGTGACACAGCAGGCCTAGGGAGACATGTGAGGGGGTGAGTCACACTCAGAGAGCATCCCCCCACCCACTCCCCACCAGCCCCATAGATACTGTTGACTCTGTTGACTCACAAGCTAACACACATACACCAGCCAAAACTGTCTTACTCACTCACACTGCCCCCTTAAACCATGTCACCCAACACACAACCAGCCACACTGCATAATGACAAGGGCAGCGACATACCAGACATCACATCAGGCTTCTCTGCCAAAACCTTACGGGCTGAGACTGCCTCATCTGTCCCAATCTGCAGAGGCAGCAATTCAAATGAGCCTGAAAGGTCATATTTGCTTTAATGATTCTGACTCCTTCTCTCTCTCTGCTGAGCCACACTGAGTCATATATATCTCTCTCTCTCTCTCTCTCTCTCTCTCTCTCTCTCTCTCTCTCTCTCTCTCTCTCTCTCTCTCTCTCTCTCTCTCTCTCTCTCTCTCTCTCTCTCTCTCTCTCTCTCTCTCTCTCTCTCTCTCTCTCTCTCTCTCTCTCTCTCTCTCTCTCTCTCTCTCTCTCTCTCTCTCTCTCTCTCTCTCTCTCTCTCTGCCTCTATCTCACGCACACACATGCTGAACATGCAGCAAGCACGCTCACACACACACACACACACACACACACACACACACACACACACACACACACACACACACACACACACACACACACACAGCTGGTCACCTGATACCACACTGGGGATCTTGGACAGGAAGCTCTTGACAGTTCGGATGGCCACACCTCCTGCCTTCTCATCCTGTATCCGCATAATGACGTCTTCAATCTAACAGGGAGAGGAGAAACAACACAAGTGATCAGGGTTAGAGCACGAACTAAAACTTCCACAGTTTCTCCATAAAAAGTATTCATTTTCATATTATAATCCAATGGTGATGGGGATTACTTGTTGTGTGCTGTGGCCTGCAAAAAAAGGTCTGTTTATTGAGCCCCACAGTTCCCACGGTAACAAGGCACTCCAATGGGAAGACGTTGAGGAAGTCTGTCAGAGTGATTCCTCAGAGGCTAAGATAAACATCACAACTCAAATGCACGGCAGGCAGTGAGCTCCCCACCACATCACACACCAGCAGCCTCACTCTACAGTCAGCCAATATCACTCGCACGGACACATTATGCACACATTTATAGCTCCTTGCAGCAGAGGTTTGCGTTAAGGTGGAGAAGCTTAATAAGGGCACCACAAGCCCAGACTGATGGACTCTCAGACCAGAAATTCACACCAAATGATTTAGTACACTCATTATTATCCAGAGCCCACCTCACCTTGTGCTCACTGGCCATTAAATCCTTCATTTTGTGGCAAACACACATACACACACTGACTGCAACAAAGCTGATTATGCTCGAATGAATTCAAAATCCTGATTGTGTGCAAAAGCATATTTGATTTGGCTGCTCCCTTCACTTCCCCATCTCAGAAGGGTAATCTGTATTTATCTGCACTGTTAAATGGGAGATGGCATGGTAGTCAGGAGTCAGAAACAATCAGAAAACACTCTTTATCAGTCATTTGCATAGAGCCCTATAGGGAACAGTGATAAAGTCAAGCAATTCTCTGTTGTGTGCCATTGCCATTCCAGCATGTTCCTGACCCCCTTCTCTTCCTCTCCTCTCATCCATCATTTAAACTGACACATTTGCACGTGTGAAGTCGATCCATCAGCCTCCTTAGCTTCAGAATGTCATCTCTGAGCAAGCAAGCGCACCAAGAGCCAACTGCCTCCTCTCCTCAGTGGTTGCAGCAGGTTGCAGTTGCACGGCATGCCTCAGTACTGTGTACTCACAAGGACAACTATAGAGATGTGCAGCATTCTGGCCAATACAATTCACACGCCAAGGACAGTAAAGTAAGACAGCACAGCTTTTCAACAAGTGTAAACAACCAGGAGGAACAATCACAAGTAGACCCAATCAGCATGTCTGTCTATGGCTATCATCTCCTTGCCAACCAGCGTTGTGTTAAGTAGATTACGCAGGCCCTCAAGTTGTCGATATTACATTTAAAAAATATATAGATATATTTCACCTTTATTTAACCAGGTAGGCTATTTGAGAACAAGTTCTCATTTGCAACTGCGACCTGGCCAAGATAAAGTAAAGCAGTTTGACACATACAACAACACAGAGTTACACATAGAATAAAACAAACATACAATCAATAATACAGTAGGAAAATCTATATAAATCAAATAAAATCTAATTTATTTGTCACATACACATGGTTAGCAGATGTTAATGCGAGTGTAGCGAAATGCTTGTGCTTCTAGTTCCGACAACGCAGTAATAACCAACGAGTAATCTAACCTAACAATTCCAAAACTACTACCTTATACACACAAGTGTAAAGGGATAAAGAATATGTACATAAAGATATGAATGAGTGATGGTACAGAACGACATAGGCAAGATGCAGTAGATGGTATAGAGTACAGTATATACATATGAGATGAGTAATGTAGGGATTGTAAACAAACTGGCATAGTTTAAAGTGGCTAGTGATACATGTATTACATAAAGATGCAGTAGATGATATAGAGTACAGTATATACATATACAGATGAGATGAATAATGTAGGGTATGTAAACATTATATTAAGTAGCATTGTTTAAAGTGGCTAGTGATATATTTTACATCAATTTCCATCAATTCCCATTATTAAAGTGGCTGGAGTTGAGTCAGTGTGTTGGCAGCAGCAACTCAATGTTAGTGGTGGCTGTTTAACAGTCTGATGGCCTTGAGATAGAAGCTGTTTTTCAGTCTCTCAGTCCCTGCTTTGATGCACCTGTACTGACCTCGCCTTCTGGATGATAGCGGGGTGAACAGGCAGTGGCTCGGGTGGTTGTTGTCCTTGATGATCTTTATGGCCTTCCTGTGACATCGGTTGGTGTAGGTGTCCTGGACGGCAGGTAGTTTGCCCCCGGTGATGCATTGTGCAGACCTCACTACCCTCTGGAGAGCCTTACGGTTGTGGGTGGAGCAGTGGCCGTACCAGGCGGTGATACAATCCGACAGGATTCTCTCGATTGTGCATCTGTAGAAGTTTGTGAGTGCTTTTGGTGACAAGCCAAATTTCTTCAGCCTCCTGAACATTCAGTTTGTCTGTGATGTGAACGCCGAGGAACTTAAAACTTACTACCCTCTCCACTACTGTCCCATCGATGTGGATAGGGGGGTGCTCCCTCTGCTGTTTCCTGTAGTCCACAATCATCTCCTTAGTTTTGTTGACTTTGAGTGTGAGGTTATTTTCCTGACACCACACTCCGAGGGCCCTCACCTCCTCCCTGTAGGCCGTCTCGCCATTGTTGGTAATCAAGCCTACTGTAGTGTCGTCCGCAAACTTGATGATTGAGTTGTAGGCGTGCGTGGCCACGCAGTCGTGGGTGAACAGGGAGTACAGGATAGGGCTCAGAACGCACCCTTGTGGGGCCCCAGTGTTGAGGATCAGCGGGGTGGAGATGTTGTTACCTACTCTCACCACCTGGGGGCGGCCCGTCAGGAAGTCCAGTACCCAGTTGCACAGGGCGGGGCCGAGACCCAGGGTCTCGAGCTTGATGACGAGTTTGGAGGGTACTATGGTGTTAAATGCTGAGCTGTAGTCGATGAACAGCATTCTCACATAGGTATTCCTCTTGTCCAGATGGGTTAGGGCAGTGTGCAGTGTGGTTGAGATTGCATCGTCTGTGGACCTATTTGGGCGGTAAGCAAATTGGAGTGGGTCTAGGGTGTCAGGTAGGGTGGAGGTGATATGGTCCTTGACTAGTCTCTCAAAGCACTTTATGATGACGGAAGTGAGTGCTACAGGGCGGTAGTCGTTTAGCTCAGTTACCTTAGCTTTCTTGAGAACAGGAACAATGGTGGCCCTCTTGAAGCATGTGGGAACAGCAGACTGGGATAAGGATTGATTGAATATGTCCGTAAACACACCAGCCAGCTGGTCTGCGCATGCTCTGAGGGCGCGGCTGGGGATGTCGTCTGAGCCTGCAGCCTTGCGAGGGTTAACACGTTTAAATGTTTTACTCACGTCGGCTCCAGTGAAGGAGAGTCCTCATGTTTTGGTTGCGGGCGTGTCAGTGGCACTGTATTGTCCTCAAAGCGGGCAAAATAGTTATTTAGTCTGCCTGGGAGCAAGACATCCTGGTCCGTGACGGGGCTGGTTTTTGTAATCTGTGATTGACTGTAGACCCTGCCACATACCTCCTGTGTCTGAGCCGTTGAGTTGCGACTCTACTTTGTCTCTATACTGACGCTTAGCTTGTTTGATTGCCTTGCGGAGGGAATAGCTACACTGTCTGTATTCGGTCATGTTTCCGGTCACCTTGCCCTGGTTAAAAGTAGTGGTTTGCGCTTTCAGTTTCACGCCAATGCTGCCATCAATCCACGGTTTCTGGTTTGGGAATGTTTTAATCGTTGCTATGGGAACATATCCCAGTCCAGTGCGGAACATATCCCAGTCCACGTGATGGAAGCGGTCTTGAAGCGTGGAATCAGATTGGTCGGACCAGCATTGAACAGACCTCAGCGCGGGAGCTTCTTGTTTTAGATTCTGTCTGTAGGCAGGGAGCAACAAAATGGAGTCCGAAAGTGCAAGTAGACAACGGACCTGATCGGACAGCTAGAGCCTCTGCTCTTTTCTGTCCATAAAAAAACAATTGGATTGGTGGAAGAGGCAGGGCAGGCCAGGAGCAAGGAAGGAGGGTGTGGTCAAGCAAGGCATCCCCCGAGGCTGAATGCCCAAAGGTTTTTATCAGAACGGTCGTAGATTAGTTTAGCCTTTTTGCTTTTCCCGACATGAGTTTGTGGTGTTTTGTTTTAAAAATAGAAGTAAAAATAAAAATAAAATAAAAAAAGAAGTAAAGAAGTAAAAAAAAAAAAATAAATAAGGGATAAAAAAAACGGCATTCAAATTATAGCTCACAGCTGTGCATGGGAGAGGGTTGGGGGCGCTAAGGAGTGCATTCACATATATCTACACATTTTCATACACACAATTTTTTATTTTTTTTGTATTTTGTATTTTTGTATTTTTTCTTCCTCTCTTCTAGGTCAGTTTCAGCATTATGGACATGGGTGTATCTGTGGTCCATTTGGCCTGTCCCACGGCTTCCTTCCAAAAGGGGGGCGGGGGAGGGCCTTATATGCGTCACGGAAGTTAGAATAGCAATGATCCAAGGTTTTACCAGCCCTGGTTGCGCAATCGATATGCTGATACAATTTAGGGAGTCTTGATTTCAGATTAGCCTTGTTAAAATCCCCAGCTACAATGAATGCAGCCTCAGAATATGTGGTTTCCAGTTGGCAAAGATTCAAATAAAGTTTGTTCAGAGCCATCGATGTGTCTGCTTGGGGGAGAATATATACGGCTGTGATTATAATCGAAGAGAATTCCCTTGGTAGATAA
Organism: Oncorhynchus mykiss; assembly: GCF_057628025.1. Taxonomy (NCBI): domain Eukaryota; kingdom Metazoa; phylum Chordata; class Actinopteri; order Salmoniformes; family Salmonidae; genus Oncorhynchus; species Oncorhynchus mykiss. Next base: position 65,265,972 of record NC_143046.1, on the reverse strand, counting down.
TGCGGTCGACATTTGGTTGTGAGGAATTCTAAATCAGGTGAACAGAAGGACTTGAGTTCCTGTATGTTGTTGTGACCACACCACGTCTCGTTAACCATAAGGCATACGCCCCCGCCCCTCTTCTTACCAGAAAGATGTTTGTTTCTGACGGCGCGATGCGTGAAGAAACCAGCTGGCTGCACCTTTTCCGTTAGCGTCTCTCGAGTGAGCCATGTTTCCGTGAAGCAAAGAACGTTACAGTCTCTGATGTCCCTCTGGAATGCTATCCTTGCTCGGATTTCATCAACTTTGTTGTCAAGAGACTGGACATTGGCGAGAAGTATACTAGGGAGTGGTGCACGATGTGCCCGTCTCCGGAGCCTGACCAGAAGACCGCTTCGTTTCACTCTTTTACGACGTCTTTGTTATGGGTCGCAGGCTGGGATCCATTCCGTTGTCCTGGGTGAAAGGCAGAACACAGGACCCGCTTCGGGAAAGTCATATTCCTGGTCGTACTGATGGTGAGTTGACGTTACAGCATGTGCAAATGAGGTAGGATAAGAGAGGTAAGGCAATAAATCGGCCACGGTGGCAAAGTAATTACAATATAGCAATTAAACACTGGAATTGTAGGATGTGCAGAGGATGAATGTGCAAAGTTGAGATACTGGGGTGCAAAGCAGCAAGATAAATAAATAAATACAGTATGGGGACGAGGTAGAATGGATGAGCTATTTACAGATGAGCTATGTACAGGTGCAGTGATCTGTGAGCTGCTCTGACAGCTGGTGCTTAAAGATAGTGAGGGAGGTAAGAGTCTCCAGCTTCAGAGATTTTTGCAGTTCGTTCCAGTCATTGGCAGCAGAGAACTGGAAGGAGAGGCAGCCAAAGGAAGAATTGGCTTTGGGGGTGACCAGTGAGATATGCCTGCTGGAGCGCGTGCTACGGGTGGGTGCTGCTTTGGTGATCAGTGAGCTGAGATAAGGCGGGGCTTTACCTAGCAGAGACTTGTAGATTACCTGGAGCCAGTCGGTTTGGCGACGAGTATGAAGCGAGGGCCAGCCTACGAGAGCATACAGGTCGCAATGGTGGGTAGTATATGGGGCTTTGGTGACAAAACGGATGGCACTGTGATAGACTGCATCCAATTTGTTGAGTAGAGTGTTTGAGGCTATTTTGTAAATGACATTGCCGAAGTCGAGGATCGGTAGGATGTTCAGTTTTACGATGTATGTTTGGCAGCATGAGTGAAAGATGCTTTGTTGCGAAATAGGAAGCCGATTCTAGATTTTATTTTGGATTGGAGATGTTTAATGTGAGTCTGGAAGGAGAGTTTACAGTCTAAACAGACACCTAGGTGTTTGTAGTTGTCCACATAAGTCAGAACTGTCCAGAGTAGTGATGCTGGACGGGTGGGCAGGTGCGGGCAGCGATCGATTGAAGAGCATGCATTTAGTTTTACTTGCATTTAAGAGCAGTTGGAGGCCACGGAAGGAGAGTTGTATGGCATTGAAACTCATCTGGAGGTTAGTTAACACAGTGTCCAAAAAAGGGCCAGAGGTATACAGAATGGTGTCGTCTGCGTAGAGGTGTATCAGAGAATCACCAGCAGCAAGAGCGACATAATTGATGTATACAGAGAAGAGAGTCAGCTCGAGAATTGAACCTTGTGGTCCCCCACAGAGACTGCCAGAGGTCCGGACAACAGGCCCTCCGATTTGGCATACTGAACTCTATCGGAGAAGTAGTTGGTGATCCAAGCGAGGCCGTCATTTGAGAAACCAAAGCTGTTGAGTCTGCCAATAAGAATGTTGTGATTGACAGAGTCGAAAGCCTTAGCCAGGTCGATGAATACAGCTGCACAGTAATGTCTCTTATCGATGGCAGTTATGATATCGTTTAGGACCTTGAGCGTGGCTAAGGTGCACCCATGACCAGCTCGGAAACCAGATTGCATAGCAGAGAAGGTACGGTGAGATTCGAAATGGTCAGTAATCTGTTTGTTAACTTGACTTTCAAAGACCTTAGAAAGGCAGGGTAGAATAGATATAGGTCTGTAGCAGTTTGGGTCTAGAGTGTCTCCCCCTTTGAAGAAGGGGATGACCGAGGCAGCTTTCCAATCTATGGGAATCTCAGACGATACGAAAGAGAGGTTGAACAGACTAGTAAATGGGATTGCAACAATTTTGGCAGATAGTTTTAGAAAGAGAGGGTCCATATTGTCTAGCCTGGCTGATTTGTAGGGGTCCAAATTTTGCAGCTCTTTCAGAATATCAGCTATCTGGATTTGTGGGAAGGAGAAGTGGGGGATGTTTGGGCGAGTTGCTGTGGGGAGCGCAGGGCTGTTGACCGGGGTAGGGGTAGCCAGGTGGAAAGTATGGCCAACGGTAGAAAAATGCTTATTGAAATTCTCAATTATTATTCATCGGTAGTGACAGTGTTTCCTAGCCTAGTGCAGTGGGCAGCTGGGAGGAGGTGCTCTTATTCTCCATGGACTTTACAGTGTCCCAGAACTTTTTTGAGTTTGTACTGCAGGATCCAAATTTCTATTTAAAAAAGCTAGCCGTAGCTTTCCTAACTGCCTGTGTATATTGGTTCCTAACTTCCCTGAAAAGATGCATATCACGGGGATATTCAATGCTAATGCAGAACACCACAGGATGTTTTTGTGCTGGTCAAGGGCAGACAGGTCTGGAGAGAACCAAGGGCTATATCCATTCCTGGTTCTACGTTTTTTGAATGGGGCATGCTTATTTAAGATGGTGAGGAAGGCACTTTTAACGAATAACCAGGGATTGACGGAATGAGGTCAATATCCTTCCAGGGGTCCGGAGTGAGCTTCAGGAGTATCCCAGGAGCCCTAGCCGGGAGATGGGTCTAGCATGGGCTAGCGCCAGGCTAGTTGGTGCTAGCTCCGGGATGGAAACGTTAGCCAGTAGTAGTCAACCCGGGTTGCAGTTAGCTAGCTGCGATGATCCAGATGAAAAGGTTCAGAGTTTGTGGTAGGAATCCGGGGATATGGAGAGAAAAATAGATCCGGTATGCTCTGGTTTGAAACGCGTTGTATGAACTGGCGAGAGCTTTCCGAGCTAAAGGTTAGCGGATGACCGCTAGCAGTGGTTAGCTGATTGATAGATGATAGCTGAAAGCTAGTTAGCTAGCTAGCTTATGTTGAGGTATTCCAGTTTGGAGGTTAGTAGAAATACTTTAGAAAAAAAACAGATCCACACCACACTGGGTGAGGCTGGTTGCCGGAGAGTATTTTGAAGTTGAGGTTTAGGAGAAATATTAAAAAGAATGCAAAGAAAAGATATAAAAATATATATGGGACATGACAAGACGCCATCTTGCAACAAAATAAATATGTACCTGAGCAACACATTTGAGATGCTTATGGATTTAATAATAGCCCTATAATGTTTCAGACCGAGGAGAGGAGGAGAAATAGTGAGGCAAGACAATTACAATTCTCTCACCATGAGTGTCTTCATATGAATTATTAAATGAAAGCTCATCCACAGAGAATTTCTGCCTTTACACAGACTGTGCTGTTGCTGTGCTGTTGATACCTCTTCACAGACTGCTCTTAGAGAGAGAGAGAGAGAGAGAGAGAGAGAGAGAGAGAGAGAGAGAGAGAGAGAGAGAGAGAGAGAGAGAGAGAGAGAGAGAGAGAGAGAGAGAGAGAGAGAGAGAGAGAGAGAGAGAGAGAGAGAGAGAGAGAGAGAGAGAGAGAGAGAGAGAGAGAGAGAGAGAGAGAGAGAGAGACCACACTGCATCAACTCTGTATTTTCAGAGAGAAGAAACAGAGATTTTACAGTATGCTACATTAACATTCTTGTCTTTAGCCGGTGTGTTGTGAGCAGAGACATTTTAGAATGGCACAATCAGTCCAACCATATTTACTGCCTTCCTGTGTATGAATACAAACCTTGAGACAAAACAATGGGGAAAAAGCTTAGAAACCATTTCCATTTTGTACAATGCAGTGCCTCTCCACACACCCTGAGAAAGTCAGTGAAAGGATTGAGTTATTTTGTTCTTGTGTAATAATGGATCTTGAACTCCATAACAGCATTTAAAATAACTCATTATCTCCCTATAGGATGACAGTGGACACGAAGTACTTAGCAGGGGTACAGAACATTGCCGTATCTTTTCGCTATGGAAGCTAATGGTGTTTGCAGCTTGGTGTGGAGGGCTTTGAGAGCTGAACATTCCTGCTAGCAGGCGATAACAGCACTTTACCCCTCTGCACTGAGCTCTATAAATGGCAATCGTGCGCGCACGTGAGTGTGTGTGTGTGCGTGCGTGCGTGCGCGTGCGTGCGCTGGGCCCCGTTGTCAACAATCTCTCTTATCAGTGAAGCTACTGAGGGCCCATGCTGCTGTCAGGGGAGTGCCACCATTTCACTCAGCCAGACGCCCTGGGACGCTCCCTGACCAGCCATTACAGAGTGGAGTGTGAGGGCCCAGTGGAGGTAACAGGGTCAGGCACGTGTGAGAGTGGCTGTTTGAACCTACAGAAGCCTAATGATGCTAGAATCTTATAAACACAATTTATAAACACAGAAACACCATGAGGTCTTGTGGTACCATGTAAGCTGTGTGGTTTCGATTACCAACTGGAGTTTCTATCTCATTGAAAGAGTGGTTTCAGTTGAAATAATGTCTGTAGGGAGCTACTACTGGATACGAGAAAGAACTACATTTCCACCAACCAGGATGTGTTTAAATACCGGTCATGACAAGAGCCTTTGCTCAAATTGTGACTAATACTAACTACAGTACCTTAAATCTGTAAATGGTGCGAGACAAGCTAATAATAAGATAATAAAACCAGAAAAGTCTCCCAAAATGAGGCCTTGATAAAAAATGTATAAGGCTGTAATAGAGCATTAATGATTCAACAGCCGTCACCTCCACAGACACACTCGTCATTGACATTTATGGCTGTGAAAGTCATGATGGCCAATCGGAAAACTTTTAAGACTGTTTTCTGACCTACTTTCTGCTAAATGAGGTTCTCTGTACTGCTCAATTAACATATGAGCAGAGCCCAACAATTTGAAATATAGAATAGACTTCTGATAAGTGCATATTGGATAAGTGTAAACTCTTTCTACGTGCAGTGAGAGTTCACAGACCCAGTACATTCTTCTGACTTGCTCTGGATATCTTCATATGGATTAGTGCATGCTTTCTAACAGTCCAAAGCCATCACAATGAACTGTTTATGGAGCAAGTAACTTTTAGGCAAGAAATCAAACATACTTTTTTTTTCTCCTAGGACCAGCCAGGCATCACACTGTGGGAATAGCAAGCTGATATCTAGCTTGGTGCCAGCTGGTCTGGTCTGCTCTAGGGATGCAGGTGTGAATGAGGGCTGCTGGGGTAGAGAGAGTCTCCCTGTACCCTCTATGGTCCAGAGGGGGGCCTGCAGCAGGTCTAATCATGAAGAGGGGGCTCCGGGTGTTAGGGAGCCTCTCCTGGATTTGTTTCACCAGGGAGAGAAACTGTGACAGCTACTGGGACAACCCTCACATGCAGCAAGACAAGCAATGACTGGAAAGGCCAAAAGTGGAGAAACCAAATACACACATACAGTATAGTTTACAGTCACTCACCTCCCTCCCTTTGCTCTATTCTAGTTCTTTAGGCAGTCATTACGAAACCCATGTACCTGCTCAAGCCATTACTCTCTTTCCTGCTGACTTATCAACAATGTAGAATGTCTTGAAAACAGAAATGCATTAATTGATGAATGTGTATTGGAAATAGTCCCATGATAATTCTCAACAGGATACATCTCAGTTATGTGTGCGTTTTCAGTGTTTTATGACAGTATGTTCCTGTTCCCAAGCGGATAATTTTGCACCTTACTGAAGCCATTTTCCTCCACCAACATAGCTCATCCTTTTGATCACAGGAAAGCCTGGATTGTACTGCAAACACATAAAAATGAATCTTTCAGCGTGGAGAAAAAGCTCCAGAAGATGAAAATCCATGTTCTACCACGTCCTTGCTGTTTCATTGTTCTGATGAAAGTCTTTGGGTTGTAATTGTTTGACTGTAAGGTTGGCACACAATGCAGGAGGAAGTTATGATCATGCACACTAGCATAAGACAACTCATTTCAGGGGGGGCATTGGGCTTCTGAAAAAGAACCCTCAGCCATGTTTCCACAGCTAAGACTGTGACCGCTTCAACCTTGCTTCTCCAATACTCAGTATGTTGAAAATGTATTTATGATTATAAAAATCTAATACAGACATTGTTACAGCGACAGGCCAAACTTTTAGAAGTGAGTCACATACTCTGCTCAGACAGTTCATCTGGAGCACCTTCACATTGCCACAGGCAGGGCACCAGCAGTTTTCATTGTTAACTTTTCAGCCAGTAACCTCAGTGGTCATTCAACATTCTGAGCCTGCTCTGGTAAGATGGGGCAGAGGTGCAGCATACTGAAAAAGACCCAATTAGCTGCAGCTTGATTGACTGTTCAGCCTGCAGGCCTACTGGGGCCGAGGTCCACAGGAAAAGCCCAAGTGTGAATATGTGTGTGATTCAGAACCAATGCCTACATGGTCAAAGTGTTGATGGCAATGAGAGTTGCCTGCTTGGGCCAGTTGGAGCTCCCTTGTTAAAGAGACTAATAAGAGACTAATAATGGCGCCGGAGGAAATTGACGCTGACGTTTTACGGGCTCCTCACCAATTGTGCTTGTGGTTTTTCACATTATTTGTAACTTATTTTGTACATAATGTTTCTGCCACTGTCTCTTATGACCAAAAATAGTTTCTAGATATAGTTTCTAGATATTAGGACAGTGACACCTCGTACTGGACCAAGATTTTTTCTTTAACGAGTCGGACGCAAAGGATTTACTAAAAACACCGGACAAGGCCCAAATCCCCGTCATGAAGAAGAGACAGAGATATTGGGGATGTAGGTCGGGTTGCCTTGTAAGGATCCGACGGCAAGTGGGTAAACCGCGTCTACCATCAGTCCTATTAGCCAACGTGATTGGATAATAAACTGGATGAGCTCCGATCAAGACTATCTTACCAACGGGACATTAAAAACTATAATATCTTACGTTTTACTGAGTCGTGGCTGAACGACGAAATGGATAACATATAGCTGGCTGGGTTTTCCGTGCATCGGCAAGATAGAACAGCTGCCTAAGACAGGGGGTAGTGGTCTGTGTCTATTTGTCAATAACAGCTGGTGCACAAAATCTAATATTAAGGAAGTCTCAAGGTTTTGCTCATCTCATGATAAGCTATAGACCACACTATTTACCAAGAGAGTTTTCATCGACATTTTTCGTAGCTGTCTATTTACCACCACAAACCGATGCTGGCACTAAGAACGCACTCAACAAGCTGTATAAGGCCATAAGCAAACAAGAAAATGCTCATCCAGAGATGGCTCTCCTAGTGGCCAGGGACTTTACTGCAGGGAAACTTGAATCCGTTTGAACTCATTTCTATCAGCATGTTACAAGAGCAACCAGAGGGGAAAAAAACTATAGACCACCTTTACTCCACACACAGAGACACAAACAAAGCTCTACCTCGCCCTCCATTTGGCAAATCTGACCATAACTCTATCCTCCTGATTCCTGCTTACAAGCTAAAACTAAAGCAGGAAGTACCAGTGACTCGCTCAATACGGAAGTAGTCAGATGATGCAGATGCAAAGCTACCTGACTGTTTTGCTAGCACAGACTGGAATATAATATTTCAACTCCCGATCGGCGCAGCGGTCTAAGGCACTGCATCTCAGTGCTAGAGGCATCACTACAGACCCTGGTTCGATCCTGAACTCTATCACAAACAGACGTGATCGGGAGTCCCGTAGAGCGGCGCACAATTGGCCCAGAGTCGTGAGGGTTTGGCCGGGGTAGGGCGTCATTGTAAATAAGAATTTGTTCTTAACTTCACTAAGGTAGGGGGCACTATTTTCACTTCCGGATGAAAAGCATGCCCAAAGTAAACTGCCTGCTACTCAGGCCCAGAAGCTAGGATATGGATATATTTTTGGTTGATTTGGATGTAAAACATTCCAAAGTTTCCAAAAGTGCTAAAATAATATCTGTGAATATAACAGAACTGATTTGGCAGGCGAAAACCTGAGTTAGTTTTCTATTGACGTAGGACTTAAATTGCACTTCCTATGGCTTCCACTAGATGTCAACAGTCTTTAGAAATGGTTTCAGGCTTGTATTCTGAAAAATGAGAGAGTAAGACCACTCTGAATGAGTGGACCCTACAGTGTCCCAGAGATTTTTCAGGCGCACATCCGTGCGCCTTTCTTGTTTACCTTTTATATTGACGAAGTTATTGACCGGTTGAAATATTATTGATTATTTAGGCTAAAAACAACCCGAGGCTTGATTATAAACACAGTTTGAAACGTTTCTACGAACTTTACGGATACTATTTGGATTTTTCGTCTGCCTGTTGTGACTGCGTTTGAGCTTGTGGATTACTGAACAAAATGCGCAAACAAAGGTTTTTTGATATAAACAGGGACTTTATCGAACAAAACAAACATTTATTGAGTAAATGGGAGTCTTGTGAGTGCAACTATATAAAGATCATCAAAGGTAAGTGATTAATTTTATCTCTATTTCTGACTTGTGTAACTCCTCTACTTGGCTGGTAACTGTTTGTAATGACTTGTCTGCTGGGCGCTGTTCTCAGATAATCACATGGTATGCTTTCGCCGTAAAGCCTTTTTGAAATCTGACACCGTGGTTGGATTAACAAGAAGTTAATATTTAAACCGAAGTTTAACACTTGTATGTTTTATGAATTTTTATAATGAGTATTTCTGTTTTTGAATTTGGCGCTCTGCAATTTCACTGGATGTTGGCCAGGTTAACTGACTTGCCTAGTTAAATAAAATATTATTTTGACGGCATTGAGGAGTACACCACATCAGTCACTGGCTTCATCAGTGCATCGATGATGTCATCCCCACAGTGACCGTACGTACATACCCCAACCAGAAGCCACAGATTACAGGCAACATCCTCACTGAGCTAAAAGGTAGAGCTGCTGCTTTCAAGGAGTGGGACTCTAACCCAGAACCTTATAAGAAATCCCACTATGCCCTCCGACAAAACATCAAACAGGCAAAATGTCAATACAGGACTAAGATTGAATCCTACTACACCGGTTCCGACGCTTGTCAAACCTTTAAACAGGTCAACATTCACAAGACGGATTACCAGGACGTGTACTCCGAGAATGTGCTGACCAACTGGCAAGTGTCTTCACTGACATTTTCAACCTGTCCCTGACCGAGTCCACAATACCAACATGTTTCAAGCAGACCACCATAGTCCCTGTACCTAAGAACACCAAGGTAACATGCCTAAATGACTACCGACCCGTAGCACTCACGTCTGTAGCCATGAAGGGCTTTGAAATGCTGGTCATGGCTCACATCAACACCATTATCCCAGAAACCCTAGACCCACTCCAATTTGTACACCGCTCCAACAGATCCCCAGATGACGCAATCTCTATTGGACTCCACACTGCCTTTTCCCACCTGGACAAAAGGAACACCTACGTGAGAATGCTATTCATTGACTTCAACTCAGCGTTCAACACTATAGTGCCCTCAAAGCTCATTACTAAGCTAAAGACCCTGGGACTAAACATCTCCTTCTGCAACTCGATCCTGGACTTCCTGACAGGCCTCCCCCAGGTGGTAAGGGTAGGTAAAAACATGTCTGCCACGCTGATCCTCAACACGGGTCACCTCAGGGGTTTGTGTTCAGTCCCCTCCTGTACGCCCCATGACTGCATGGCCAAGCACGACTCCAACACCATCATTAACCCCGGCCAAACCCTCCCCTAACCCGGACGATGCTGGGCCAATTGTGTGCCGCACTGTTGGACTCCCGATCATGGCCGGTTTGACCCAATTACCTCGACTGGCCTGTACCTGTCCCCCTGTATATATATTTTTTATGTAATTATTTTTTTACTTTAGTTTATTTTAGTAAATACTTTCATAACACTTATTTTTCTTAAAACTGCTTGTTGGTTAAGGGCTTGTAAGTGAACATTTCACTGTAAGGTCTACTACACCTGTTGTATTCAGCGCATGTGACAAATACAATTTGATTTGATTTCATTTGATTTAATATAGGCGTGTAGTGGGAGAATGGGAAGGAAGAGGAGGGTCTACATGGGCTTTAGTTTCCATAGCAACATTCATAGAGACGAGAGGAACGGAGCAATTAAAAGTTTGTTGAATTTCTCCCTACATGGGAATAGAGCCAGATAGACTCAATTTACAATTACCGATCAGGCCTGTAGAGAGGGATAATCTAGTCAGTAGTCAGCACTCCCCTTTGAAACACAGGGATGAAGAGAAACAACACGAATACCAGAAAAACATCCTCCCATGCAATCATCTGTTGTTACAGACTCAATGTGTTGCATGAGTGCAGACAACACAAACAAGCATTTGAATCCCTCAGTCACAATGAATGGTTCACTTTTAGAACTAAGATTAATTTCAAGAGACACAATTATGACAGATGTACTTGAAAAGCATGAGCAATTCCAGGATAGAAACAAGTAACCCTATAATATCCTATATCAAGACCAACACAGCCAATGCTTTGGATCTCATTCACTAAAACTGCAGTCCATCTATTGAAAACAACTGCTCCGGGTGAAGGGTCATAATTTGATCACTCCAGTCAAATGATCAAAGACTTCAAAGACACGCCTAAAAACAATGGGTGACCTAGCACTCTCATGGTCTAAAAAGGCTTCTATAGTTTGTCATTTCCACTTTAAAATGACTTGATTTGCCCTAACGTAAAATGAATCAACCTCTACATAAAAATGTCCATTAGTTATAATCCACATAATAATTAACATTTCCTGTTGCTGCATTTCCTGTTGCTGCATTTTCCTGCTATAGAAAACGGTCTCAAATTAAGATCCTACATCCTTATTCTTCAAGGCACTTAGGCCAAACAAACACATCCTACACCATCTGCATCCTGAGTACCAGTGGGACTCCAGAGGGTCTGTAGCCTAATAAGGTCCCCTGACTTTATCCCTGCACTGTAATTGGGGAAGAAATACTATAGTGAACCCTCATTGCATGTGGGGTAATGAACGACAACAGAAGAGTTAAAGTGGAAGTGGTGGCACTGGAAGAAGAGTTTCCCTGCTGCTACTGTGTCAGTTTTGCTTGGTTAGCACTTTACAAAGTTTCTCCACTTACAACATGGTGACACAGAGAGATTTGAAAATGACTGCAAGGAAGTGATTTTTTCTTCACATTTCACCACCAACACAGTCCTTAATCTGAGCCAAAATCACAGCCAATCACTCACTTCCAAGCTGCGTCCATTCGTCTGCACTCTTTCCCTCTGTGTCTGAGGCAAAGCCAAGCTACTAAAATGTCAAAGTTGTAAGACAGAGTGCTTGACAACTGGGTGGCTGTGTTGAGTGAGAGACGAATAGAACTGTTCTATTTTCAGAAGGCAAGGCAAGGCAAGCTGCACAGAGATAGATAGATTCTCTCTGTGGGCATCAGATGGATCACGGCCACCCTGTACTGATACCAATTTAGCTGCTGCAGTCAGTGAAGCCCACTCTCTCTCTCTTCATTAGCCCTGTCTGGATGAGAATAAGGGGTGTATGAGAGGACCATGCTGGTTCGGATGCGTACGCTTTGTCGTGATGTGCTCAACATAAAAAGCAACAACTGAATTTATCTATCTGGAGTGGCTGCGAGATGAACAATGTAGGTTGTTATACAAACAGGAGACAACATACTCACAGCTGAGACAGAATCAGTTACAGACTGTTGCTATTTTCATTGTGGTAGCTCAACATCTTTACATCCAATCCAAGTCTAAGTTCTGGTCTTACTGATATACCAAATAAATGCACAGGGAGGGTTCATGAAGCTTAAGAAAACCACAGTATGCATTATTCATGTTTGACTTTGCAATGTTAACATTGAGTGCCTCAGGGTCTTTTCCTGTCTGTCACTGGGTTGTGGTGACTTGGTTAGTGGGAAGATGGTTTCCTTAGGCACTCATCTGACTCATCTACATCTACATGGACCCACTTGTTCCTTATGTGAGAGAAGGAGGAATTATATTCCTTCATTACAGAGTACACTACTCCTTGGGTGCTGGAGGGAGGACAGGACAAGCAAGGCCCGTGGGCTGCAGTGTGCCATGCCAATCAAAGCGCAGAGAAGGCAATTTTTTGTGTTATTAGACCGACTCCTTGAAGTTTTTGGTTTGTTGGAATTTAACTAATTTGATCAATCTCTACTTATTACTGAAATGACTACTGACCAGTTACTGTCCTGTAAAGTAGGTATCTTCACTGCAGATACAAATGCTTGCTATGCCTTTTCTCTAGCCTGTCATTATTACTAATGCACAAAACAGTGGTGGGCTATCAGAGACAGAGGCAGCCTGAAGTCCTCCAAACAAGCCTTTTTTATGTCTGTTCACAGCTGTCTAGTCAGAGTGTTATAATGAAATGACCAGAATATTGCTGATGCAGTGGACACATTGACATTCTGCACCAAGATGTATGGTCAGTGTATTCCTGACCATACATGCTCATTGGATGCTAACAGGTCATTGGTATTTCAAGAGTTAAAATAACAGCAAAAGGTGTTGAAATAAAACGGTTTGTTTCCTGCTCAGGCCTTCTCTGGTTACACGGAAAATGAATGTGGGTTAGGGTGGAGCCACCTTATCCCATTCATTAGAGCGCACACACACACACACACACACACACACACACACACACACACACACACACACACACACACACACACACACACACACACACACACACACACACACACACACGCACACACACACACAGTTTACCAAAGTCTTGATAAACAGGGATGTTTTCTCTTTTTTTCTCCTGATGTTGCCATTATATGAAGCCATCTGTTCTTAATTCACACTAAACGACTCTCATGATAGAGTACCATGTACAATCTGATAACACTGCATCGCTGCAGTCCCTGTCAAGGATAGAAGAATACACAATTGCCACACCCCAAAATGATGCTGTCTTCTATCTTAATCCTTAATGATTGCACACAGGCAATCAGTGAGGTAATGACCCTTGACCTTTAAGACACACATGGATTATCTGTCATGACCCTTGACTTTTAAGACACACATGGATTATCTGTCATGGCCCTTGCCCTGATAGAGTGAAGGTTTTTATGGCTTCATGAATCAATGGTCCCATTACTTTCCCTCACAGTGTGACAACCCTCCTCTATGCAGCACTGGGCCCGTTACCTGTATCCTGTGTTTGGCCCTCTAGAGTGTTACTAGAACATTCCCAAATTAAGAAGGTAGGATGCTGCTCTTACAACAGGGAGACAAATTGAAAAAGTATGTTCTGAGAGAACCAAGGAGCCTCACCAGTGCATCACTAGGGGAAATGCCCACTGGCTCCCTCAGTGACATATAGAGACTATTAGGAACCCACTCTGCTGTTGGAGAGCAACATGAACACACCAGGATCAATGTAGCAATGTGCAGAGTGTGCTTTATATGGGAAAGGAATCAGCAACTGATTTTCTGAGAACCCCCCTACTTCAATGAGAGCTGAACTCAATAATGAGTGCAGAACAGTGTTTTAAAAGCTCAAATTTCCTTACAAGTTTGACATTCTACCTACTTAGAGCCACAGAGTACTAGAGTCACTAGCATTGCTCCCCTCAGATGAGGTTGTAGCTGTCCCCTTCCTGGTTGATGGCTGGCTCCTCGTTCTCCTGACAGACAGAGGGGAAGGTTCAGTGGCCTTTGTCACCTTGTCATCCTCTCCCTGCCAGGCCACTTATTATGATCCTCTAATGGCCTTTTAATAACCACATATTAGCCTGGAGGTATTTGATGGTAGGGAGGCTATTTGATTGAATCAGAGAGTGAAAACAAGTGTTTTATAATGGGATATGTTACATTCAGCAGGCTACAGCCGCCGCCTCCCTCTAACACAGCCCTGTTGCCTGTCTGTGATCGGGAGGATGTTCTAATGATGGAATAAATTAGCAATGTGGTTTGGAAGATATATTTCAGTAATAATATATATCTATCTTTCCAGCCCAGCCTCACATCCAATTCGCGCATATATGTACAAAATGTATTTCAGCAGATTTCGTGCGTTTTTGTGCATTTTTGTGTGGTTCAATTCGTTTGAAAATACATGAATTTATGTGCTACTTAATTTGTGCGAAAAGACACGAATTTAACCAGTAGGCACACAAGCCTTTGCAACCTACGGACAGACGGCTCTTTAACCCAACCAATGGGTCAATCTACAAGTGGGCAACCATGGGGCCCACAACTTTGGCCGGCCGCGCCCGGACCCCTCCGGCCTACACGCAAATGTGTGGAGTGCACCCCCCCCCCCCCCTTCCCCCCTCCGGTTTCCACGTGTCAGAGATGGAAGTGGATCAACCGACTCAAAACTAGAAACCAAACTCCTAGGTTGCACTATGCTTTCCACATCCGTTGACAAGCGGACCTAGACATCATGACCACACCACATATGGACACATGACAACCAGCCGAGGACCAAACCTGCATAAGGTGCGCAACTCAAGGGATTTTGCTGATCCGAGTTTAAGAACAAAAATTAAATATAAACTATCGCGTCTATATGGTTGTTGAAAAGGCTTGTGTGTAGCCTACTGGTTAAATTTGTGTCTTTTCGCACAAATTAAGAAGCACATAAATTTGTGTCAATTTGTGTCTTTTCGCATGAATTAAGAAGCACATAAATGTGTGTCTTTTCTCACGAATTAAGCCAGAAAAACGTACAAAAACACACTAAATTTGCTGAAATGCATTTTGTACACATATGCACGAATTGATTGTGAGACTGTGTTGATCTTTCATACTATCCAGGCCCCACTCAGTGTTGAACAGTATGATTGTCTTAGCAGATAGCAGTCCCTATCCAGTGCTGGCTAGGGCCAGCAGCACAGCAGCAACCAAACAATCAAATGTATAGTAACTTATGAATCTTTTATCATTTTACTTCAGGGGAGAATAAAACAAACAATCTATCATGTCAGTGGAGGTGGATTTTGCTACTAGAGCAATACACCCCCTGCATTATTGAAGACCTAACCCACTGAGACATGAGCCATGCTTTGTGATCTAATATCCTGCCACTATATTTCAAAATGAAGTGAAATGTCATTTTTGTATTTTTCTATCTGCTAGTCGTATCTGAGCGTGGCAGCTGCTTGTAATTCAGTGAGTTACTGTGCAGGCAAAATGCTTGGCCATACCTGCCTCAGGACCCAATTATCTTGTAATTTTCCTTCTAAAAAGGCCCCTGCTTAGGGCCATATTCCAGGAAAGGAATTGGAATCTTTCTCTCCAAAACACAGATAAGCTATTAATGCACCAAGAATTAAGGACATGAAAGAGAGAAAAAGGCAAACATGTGACTCTGAATGTGAAATGTCAAAGACTCCCAGAGCAGTAGTGTTTGCTGATGTTCCTGTCAGACTGTGGGAATGAGGCCTGTATTTCTGGGAGTCAGTTTTCATGGTAGAGAAAACTCATCCCCTAAATGCCATATCGGAGTAATGTTGGGTAGCTGTTACCTAAACCAGAGTGAGCTGAGATGATAGAATTTCATTTCTGTAGAGATTCAAAATCTCCTAATGTTGTGCATACTTCTTATTATGCAACAATGTTTAGATGGATCATTTTGCATGTTATGTTTTAGTCATTTAGCAGACGTTCTTTCCAGAGCAATTAGTGCATTAATCTCCAGATAGCTAGGTGAAACAACAACATCCCAATCGTAGTGAGTTCATTTTCCCTCAATTAAGTACTTATCAGCAAAGTCAGTGCTAGAAGACAAGTGCCATTTCTTTTTTAGGGGTTGAGTATAGCCTGAGGGTAAGGAAGGGGCCTTCCCCCTAGGCAAGCACCAGGGTCTTGAAGATGATGTGTGCTTCGACTGAAAGCCATTGGAGTGTGCGGACGAGCTGGGTGACATTGAGCTTGGATCCTGCTGTACACAAGTTCACATGGGGTTGCGGCCATTTAATTCTAAAAACAGTTATACTGTCATCTGGGCACAGAAAACAGTACCTTTTGTAGTCTCTTCATGTTACGTTGCCATTTAGCTCCAGATCAAACTAGTCTAGCCAGTGGTTTTCAGCAAACAGAAGACGTTGGGCTTATCACAGAATGTGTCCCAGACAAGATTTTGCACCTTAGTACCTTAGCTGAATCATATTATTATTTAACCAACATCAAATAATTGTCTAATTTACACAGTTCTTCTAACACAGTGCTGTTCTGGTGGTGCTGCGAACTCAACATCCAGCAGTCTTTAAGGGAAAGCTTACAGCGCTGTTCTGTTCTGGAGATGCTTTTTCCTCCACTCCCAAAGTGAATAAGCATGTGACAGCATCGCAGAAGCAATTAGGTCTTTAGGGGATTAGCAAAGTACAAAAAAGCCATGTAAAGCAAGCAACAATTGAACACACAGTTGTGCTATCAAAGGTTGCTCAGTGAAAAATATACATATGTTTATAAATGTGCATTTGTTGGTAACTCCATTTCTGGTATGGCATCAGAACATGGGAATAACCATTTTAGCTTCTTCTCGTGTTTCAGTCTGACTTCAGCAGAGCCCTAACTCTTCTCTGTTCTGGGCCGTATTGATTCACATGATTATTGTGTGCTTAAAAGCTTTAGGGCTCTTTTTCCGCCTTCCCTCTGACCTTATGAAGACTAATATCCACTTTAAGTTAATGTAGGCTCAAATTCAGGGCTTTGTGCATTTCAGTCTTAGAAAATGAGCCCTGTAGCAGGTAGAGGTAAGCAGTTTTGAGCCATTGTGGGTTTACTGAATGTTATTTCACCTCTGATAGATTCTGTACTTAGTTCCCACTGTAATATCTTTGTCTATATATCATGTAATAGGTCATCAGTCAAAATGAGATAATGCCTTCCATGTTCCACAGTCTTTACCTCCCTCCAGGAGATGGGCATTGCCTGCATTTTCCCTTTGTAGGGAATTTCGTTGCACTGTGGAATAAATGTGGTGAGGCATTTGAGATGAATATTCTGACCACAGCCTTTTGAGTTATAGACAGACAAATAAGAGTGAGATTCTGTACACATTAGTCCTTGGTGGTTAGTTGAGGTCTGTGTAAAGACTCTCTCTGTTGAGGTTGACAGCTATTTTCAAGACAGAGAGAGAAACAGCGTGAGAGAGAGAGAGAGAGAGAGAGAGAGAGAGAGAGAGAAACAACGTGAGAGACAGAGAGAGTGGGAGACAGCTAGAGAAAGAGAGAGGGAGAGAGAGAGAGAGAGAGAGAGAGAGAGAGAGAGAGAGAACATGATCGTGTGGTTTCTAACACTCACATAAATGCCAGCTAGTTTAACTTTCTTTACTTGAAAATCTCCATTTACCTTTGTCTGCCTACATGACACTGAGGACAAGACTTAATATTAAAATATTCAAGCTGGTTATGTATATTCTATTTGCTGCAGATGGTTGTTATTCAACTGTAGTCAATCCACTCTGACCTTATACCTTGTCTTAGCAACATGGATCAGGTATGGTAATATTGTTTTCTGGGACGATAGCTTAAAAATGGATACATGATTGAGAACATTCTAATCACCAGGCCAGGTTGTATTTCTTCCTGCTTGCTTTTTCCGCCATTGAGCTGTGGCTTTCTGACAATGAGAAACACAAGAAGCTAAACCACGCAGAACGGTTCCAATTGGGTGAGCTGTCAGTGAATCCTGGCGGGTAATCAGCTATTCTGATGCAGGTCCATGAACCCAGGCCAATAGTCTGGCCCTCTGAGGGCTCTCCAGGAAGACGAGTTGGCTGTGGTGATTAACATTTGCGGCGGGTGACTCATCCATGCTTCGCCCACATCAGACAGACAATTACAGAGACCCTCCGACACTCCAGGAACACCACAGTCCATCCTTACCTTACAGACCAATGTTATCCTGACCTGATGACTTGTTCTATATGCTACAAGGAGATTATTCAAATGCTATGTTGAAGAAAACCAATCTGCATGCCTCAGATCGTCATCAAAACAGACATGAAAGGAGAGCAGATGGTGATATGTTAAGTTGCTGAAAGTGTTTTACATGATCAACACAATATTTCCACAATGTTATTCTGTGACACTAGTGAAACACAGCAATATTAAGATTGAACGCTAGGCCCACACTGGCTTACTGTCAGATGTAAAAAAGCAGCCATCCACTGTCATGCTTGACCCAACATTAAGTGTGTGACTATATTCTCTCATTGTTTATCTGTGATCTCACATTCTTCCTCAAGCCCCTCTGCCCTATGGCTTTGAGGAGACAGCATGAGTAGCCTGCAGTCCCCGGCATCACTGGCTGCGAGCACAACACAGAAACAGCATACAGTGTGAAAATCTACTGGAGCATTTAGCAAAAACACTGTTTCTTAGACCACGACCTCCAGAGGTTTGAATGTGCCTGTATTGAAGTCGGTGCTGCATTGGAAGCTGAAACAGACTAACAGAAAGGCTCCATTAGAAGAGCCAAATATTGACTGGTAGAATACAGTAGAATATGTTTGACTGTGGCAGGTTCACTGAGCCTCATGTTGCTCTACTTCCCTGAGATAAGGTCAAATAGCCACAGACTCTGTGATCTAGTGCAGGGCTTCCCAAATTCAGTCCTGGGCACACCAGGTTCTTAGCGGGGAGGGGGAGGGGGGGGGGGGGGGGCAGGACCGAAACCTGATCTAATGGATGGTGCAACTCTCCAGTCCAGAGCTTCATTCAGTGTGTCAACAGCACCAGTCAACAGGCCACCCACAGAGAGGCCTGCCAATCACATGCCTAACTGTCAGACCAGAGAGGATTCGGTCCTTTCACCCAGACAGGTCATGGAGAAATGACGAGAGCAGCTGTTCTGTTTACACGTCACACACTAAAGGACAGGGATTTCAAATCAAAGATTTCAGAGCCCGCCTGATCATTGATTTGATTGCATTTCAACTGATTTAAATATCATTGAAAGACAAATCGTCTTCAACTCTATCCCTGTGGGGTGGAGGTTGTCATACCCAATTGCTGGGCATATCTACTGTAAGATGGTATTTAAGGCATGTTCCATTTACCCTACTCTGGAGTTCCAAGCTGTATTGCCGCCTGCGGTGGGTGAGGCGCGACCTAAGGGGGTTGTGGGGCATGCAGCAGTTGGGGCAGCGTGGTGCCTGATTCCTCCCTTGACTTGTAGTACCAGTACAGATGGAGAGAGAGCAGAGAGAGAATCCTCACTGAGAAGATGTCCCCCAGCTAGCTGGAGAAAAGCCCTTAATTTCTTCACAGTGTTTTCACTATTTAGTGGTGAATAATCCCTTTAACGAAATACATACTGCAAATGATACAATAAAAATGTTGTTTTAGCAAACCTCCAGGATTTTTAGGGGATATCTGCATAATTACAATTTGGATGGGTAAAATAATTCTCAAAAAGTCCATTACAGTCTAAAGAGAGGGAGCGTTAGTGTTGTGTGACAATTTGAGATAGCCTTTATAATACAACAGTATCAAAACTGGAATACGCAGACAGTTTGGAGACCAAGCCTGGCCTCAATACACAAGCTTGAGCGCAATCGTATGAGTGACACCATGCCAGCACTTCTGAAATGCCTGCCTTGGCACCAGTGGACACGCTTGTAAAACCATTCATGCTTGATAAAGTAGCGGTATGCCTCATACCCAGCACTACAGTTGACAACAAGTGTGTCCATTTGGACCGTGTTATCTAAAGTGCGTACAGGAACCGTGAAGAGGAGCCAATGGACACCATGATGGGGAGAGTCTTATAAGATATACTGAGTACTAAGATATCCTCCACTATCCTCCCCTATCCCAGAGGCACCTAAGGGTGAGTGGAGAGTGATTCATGGTCAGTGCAGGCAGACAGGCCTCCATCCTCAGACCTGTTCCAGTGTAGAGCATGCCTGCCTGTGTCTCTGGCCTTCTCTTACTCACAGCTGGGGGTAACAAATAAATAATCCCTAACTGAGCCAAGTCCTTCCTGTGGTGAGATAATGGATGTGGGGCGGGGGGTAAGGTGAGGTGAGGGCTGCTCTATAATGTCTCCTGTTCATCTGTGAGTGGAAGCTGTCGCTGAGAGAGAGAGAGAGAGAGAGAGAGAGAGAGAGAGAGAGAGAGAGAGAGAGAGAGAGAGAGAGAGAGAGAGAGAGAGAGAGATAGAGAGAGAGAGAGATAGAGAGAGAGAGAGAGAGATAGAGAGAGAGAGAGAGAAAACAGTATGCTAGCCGGTTCCATGATTCGAGCCATTCATTCTGCTGTGTAATATGTTGTAAAACATGTATTCTCATGTGCATTGAACTGTAATGACCTTTAGGTCTCAGAGGGCTGGTAAAACATAACAGCTGGTTAAAATATTAGTAGCATTACTTGACTGTGACTATTATATCAGTTGGAGTATACTTTATATTTAAATCTTCTCATCCTAGGGATACAGGCTTAAAGCAGCCTGAATAGTCCATCCACCAAGCAAAAGAGCGTTCACATTTAAAGCTACAATATGTAACTTTTTGGGAGACCTGACCAAATTCATATAGAAATGTGCATTATAGATCTCATTGAAAGCAAGAATAAGAAGTGGTAGATCTGTTACATGCGCTATTTCTATGCTTCCCGATCTTAAGTTTCATTTTGTGTCTTTTACTTTAGGTTTTGTACACAAGCTTTACACAGTTGAAAATACAATATTGTTGGTTATGGAAAATATATTTCACAGCGGTTTAGATTGTACAATGATTCTCTACACTATACTTGGTTGTTTTGCCACATAAACTGAAATTAGGTGAACTATTAACATTTTTGCAACCAGGAAATGGCAGAGTGGTTTCTGCATAGTGCAGCTTTAAAAGAGCTGTATTTAAAAAATTACACACAGTGTACTTTGTGTTGTGTTGGAACAATAACTGTAGGCAGGGTGCTGAATTGACTCCTCAACTAGGCCTCTGCGGGACTCATTGAAGTGTTAGTCCCTCAAGATCAATATTAACACACTAACAATTGTTCAAGAACCATCTGTATTGGAAGTTTATAAGACCATGCAGAGCACAGCTATACACTCACACTTCAGGTACAAATGGGGTACAAATGGGGTACAAATGGGGTAACAAACATGAAACACAGAACCAACACTTGATTCTCTTTAGGCAGAGAGAAAGCATCCCATGAGTTCCCGGACAACAATAGTTGTGTATACAGCAAGCCACTGCCACAGAGAAGAACCCAGAGTTAGAACAGAGTCACAGAATAATGAGGGGGGGAGACACATTTGTCCTGGGGACTGGAGAGCTGACTTGTCTATTAATAGTCTATTAATAATTGCATTTTCCAGCACAGCAGAGATCCTTGTCACAGGCTGGTTTTCACACAGCTCCCGCCACTTGCATTAATTTGTCCTCCATGTATTGCCTTAAACATGCCAGACAAAGTAAGACAAAACACACAAAATGGGTAGGGGCCATTAAGCAGGACAGGTGTGTGTGTACGTGTGTACGTGTGTGTGCATACATTACATATTGAGCTCTCTCACAGAGGTCTTGCAGCAATAAGGTGTGCCACAGTTATGATATTGTTTTGCTTCAACAATTCCTCTCTGAGAGAAAACTACATTGAACAATTCAACAATAAGCCCAAGGAGGTGTGGTATATGGCCAATATACCACGGCTAAGGGCTGTTCTTAAGCACAACACAACACGGAGTGCCTGGATACAGCCCTTAGCTGTGGTATATTGGCCATATACCACAACCCCCCGAGGTGCCTTATTGCTATTCTACTGGTTACCAATGTAATTAGAGCAGTAAAAATAAATGTTTTATCAGACCAGTGGTATACCACGGCTGTCAGCCAATCAGCATTCAGGGCTTGAACCACCCAGTTTATAAGACACAATACAGCCAAGACTAGACAGGATAAGCATTCTTCACTTTCTGTGTAGTCAGGCTTTCTGTAATGGGTAAATGCACAGTCAGTTTTGTCTAACTGCACATCCAGGTTAATATTATTGCAATTCGCTCTCAACAAAAGAAAGTCTTAGACACGGCCCTGAAGTCAATACATAGTCCTACCAATTACAGCTTCACAGCTACAGAGACTGGGGTGAAAACTCTGCATGATGTTTTCATACCGTACCATCAGTGGGCTATACTGTGACTGGCCGTTGTTCTTTGCATTAGGATAATGCATTTCTTCCGGCTGAAGTGTGACCAGGCCTTGGGGACGACGGCAGCAGAGCATATTGATAACCATCTGGTCCTCCCTCAGCACCATCTCACACTGACTACACCAGGCTGCCTGCCCAGAGGGCCATTCAAATGCAGAGCAGCTGGGCTAGAGTACACCGCCACCTCAACCTCAACACTGCATCACACATCACATACCCAGCATCACACATACCTCAGCATCACACATACTCAGCATCACACACACATATAATCAAAGATACAGAGGAATTAGAGATATGAAGCATAGGACATACAGAAAGTCAGTGATAGAAAGGAGTCTGTGGTGTTGTACCACCATCAGAAACACAGAAATTCAGAGATCTTGTAAGGTCTCTTTGATTGAAAGAAATCACTCATGTCTGTCTGTCTAGTCTGCGAGACTCTTGATATCGGCAGCATCTCAGACTGCCTCTGCTACTCTATCATAGCTTCGCTTTCGCTTTCGCACAGGTACATGTTTTGTTTTCTTTTTTGTCAGTGTACTTCTTCAGTGTCATTCATAAAAAAGGTCATTCATTGCTGCTGCTCGAATGGACTTCTTCTCTTCTCTCACTTCCTTGGCTTCTCTCTCAAGAATCTCAAGCGGGGCTAGACTCCTTCTTGTTTTACATTTGTATACACAGGGCATCAAGATGTCTGCTCTGTAACAATAAAAATGTATTTGAGTTCATAATATGCATGACACATTGCAAAAATACGACGCATATTGCGCATAAAACTGACAAAATTGTATCATCTTTGTATGGGGTATGATGGCAATTAGCTACTTTCTCTATGCAATTGGCTCAACTTACCAGAGGGCAAACATTTGGACTATATTAGCCCACACAACTACCAGGATACACTTACATTCTAGGTTAATAACCTCATATTGCAGCTTATAGAGACCACAACTGATGTATAAAACACTCTTAAAGATATCTACTTTGGTTTCTTGAAACCTACAACACATTAAATTCATTTGACTTGGTGAAAATCATTTTTTGGGACCTAACTTGCTTACCGCTTTTTCCATGTGGTTTCTTCCTTCACAGACTCCATTATAAATGTTGTGTATGGTTTCTTCCTTCACAGACCCCATTATAAATGTTGTGAATGGTTTCTTCCTTCACAGACTCCATTATAAATGTTGTGTATGGTTTCTTCCTTCACAGACTCCATTATAAATGTTGTGTATGGTTTCTTCCTTCACAGACTCCATTATAAATGTTGTGTATGGTTTCTTCCTTCACAGACCCCGTTATAAATGTTGTGTATGGTTTCCTAGAAACAAGGGATGGCTCAACTAATCCTTTGGCTCAACTTACCCCTCTCTCCCATATATACTGTACAGTGCTTTCATAAAGTGTTCACACCCCTTGACTTTTTCCACATTTTGTTGTATTACAAAGTGGGATTAAAATTGATTTAATTGTAATTGATTTGTCAATGATCCACACAAAATACCCTGTAATTTCAAAGTGGAAGAACAATTACATTTTTTGTAAAAATATATACAGTACCAGTCAAAAGTTTAGACACACCTACCCATTCAAGGGTTTTTCTTTATTTATACTATTTTCAACATTGTAGAATAGTAGTGAAGACATCAAAACTATAAAATAACCCATACAGAATCATGTAATAATCAAAAAAGTGTTAAACAAAGGCCAGGTCATCTGATGCAGTACTCCATCACTCTTCTGCTTGGTCAAACAGCCCTTACATAGCCTGGAGGTGTGTTGGGTCATTGTCCTGTTGAAAAACAAATGATAGTCCCACTAAGCGCAAACCAGAATCACTGCAGAATGCTGTGGTATCCATGCTAGTTAAGTGTGCCTTGAATTCTAAATAAATAACTGACAGTGTAACCAGCAAAGCACCCCCACACCATCACATCTCCTCCTCCATGCTTCACGGTGAGAACCACACATGCAGAGATCATCCGTTCACCTACTCCGCATCTCACTAAGACGGAGGTTATAACCAAAAATCGCAAATTTGGACTAATCAGACCAAAGGACAGATTTCCAGGGATCTAATGTCCATTGCTTGCGTTTCTTGGCCCAAGCAAGTCTCTTCTTATTATTGGTGTCCTTTAGCAGTGGTTTCTTTGCAGAAATTTGACCATTAAGGCCTGATTCATGCAGTCTCCTCTGAACAGTTGATGTTGAGATGTGTCTGTTACTTAAAGTCTGTGAAGCATTTATTAGGGCTGCAATTTCTGAGGCTGGTAACTCTAATGAACTTATCCTCTAGAGCAGCGGTAACTCTGGGTCTTCCTTACCTGTGGCGGTCCTCATGAGAGACAGTTTCATCATAGCGCTTGATGGTTTTTGCGACTGCACTTGAATAAACTTTAAAAGTTCTTGACATTGTCCAGATTGACTGACCTTCATGTCTTAAAATAATGATGGACTGTTGTTTCTCTTTGCTTATTTGAGCTGTTCTTGTCATAATATGGACTTGGTCTTTTACCAAATAGGGCTATCTTCTGTATACCACCCTTACCTTGTCACAACACAGCTTAAACTAATTAAGAAGGAAAGAAATTCCACAAATTAACGTTTAACAAGTCACAAATGTTAATTGAAATGCATTCCCGGCGATTACTTCATGAAGCTGGTTGAGAGAATGACAATAGTTTGCAAAGCTGTCATCAAGGCAAAGGTTGGCTACTTTGAAGAATAACAAATATCAAATATATTTTATTTGTTTAACACTTTTTGGTTACTACATGATTCCATGTGTTACTTCATCATTTTGATGTCTTCACTATTATTCTACAATGTATAACATTGTAAAAATAAAGAAAAACCCTGGAATGGGTAGGTGTGTCCAAACTTTTGACTGGTACTGTATATATGAAAAATATAACATGAATATATCTTGATTAGATAAGTATTCAACCCCATGAGTCAGTGTCTAATCACCTTTGGCAGTGATTACAGCTGTAAGTCTTTCTGGGTAAGTCTCTAAGAACACTTTCCCATTATTCTTTACAGGGGCGGCAGGGTAGCCTAGTGGTTAGAGTGTTGGACTAATAAATCCCCGAGCTGACAAGGTACAAATCTGTCGTTCTGCCCCTGAACAGGCAGTTAACCCACTGTTCCTAGGCCGTCATTGAAAATAAGAATTTGTTCTTAACTGACGTGCCTAGTAAAATTAAAACAGAATTCTTCAAACTCTGTCAAATTGGTTGTTGATCATTGCTAGACAACCATTGTAAGGTCTTGCCATATATTTTCAAGCAGATTTAAGTCAAAACTTTAACTCAGCCTTGGTAAGCAACTCCAGTGTAGATTTGGCCTTGTGTTTTAGATTATTGTCCTGCTGAAAAGTGAATTCTTATCCCAGTGTCTGGTAGAAAGCAGACTGAACCAGGTTTTCCTCTGGGAGTTTTCCTGTTCTTATCGCCATTCCATTTATTTTTTATCCTGAAAAACTCCACAGTCCCATACCCATAACAAGATGCAGCCACCACTATGTTTAAACACATTTTTTATTCTGTACAGGCTTCCTTCTTTTCACTCCGTCAATTAGGTTAGTATTGTGGAGTAACTACAATGTTTTTTTATCCAACCTCAGTTTTCTCCTACAACAGACATTAAACTCTGTAACTGTTTTAAAGTCACCACTGGCCACATGGGGACATAATCTCATCATGATCAAAGGGATATTCAAGTCCATGCAACTTATTATGTGACTTGTTAAGCAAATGTTTATTCCTGAACTGTTTGCCACTATGGCCTATTTATTGCCTTAAATCTCCCCTATCATACCTCATTTGCACACACTGTATATAGACTTTTCTATTGAATTACTGACTGTATATTTGTTTATTCCATGTGTAACTCTGTGTTGTTGTTTGTGTTGCACTGCTTTGCTTTATCTTGGCCAGGTCGCAGTTGTAAATGAGAACTTGTTCTCAACTGGACTACCTGGTTAAATAAAGGTGAAATAAAAAATAAAAAAATAACAAAGGGTTTGAATACTTATCGACTCAGGATATTTCAACTTTTCAAGTTTTGTTAATATGTACAAAATTTGAAAAACATAATTCCACTTTGACATTATTGGGTATTGTGTGTAGACCACTGACATAAAACGAATTTTAATCCATTTTAAATGCAGGCAGTAAGACAACAAAATGTGGAAAGAGTCAAGAGGTGTGAATACTTTTTGAAGGCACTTCAAGTAATATCCCTGTAAATCTGCTAATCCACAATAATCATCTGACTACTGGTGTTGTTGTTGTTGTTGTTGTTGATTAAAACATGAATGTTCCTGTTCAACCAAAGCAGCAGGACTTGTGTAGCATTAGCTACCCGTCAGAACATAATGCTTCAAGTCGTAGAATGGACAGAGGAATTACGTTTTAAAACGCTTACAGTGTCCACAGTAACATATAATCAATGGCCCAGCCCGGCCCGGGTGGTGTTCCACAACATGACAGCCCCTTTCAAAGCATGTAAGATCCTGGAAAAACAACTTTCAATGAAACGTTCAAAAGCGTTTCCATGTACACTCACAAAGTCCTTTTCTATAGCGTCAGTAGGCAATAGGACACCTGTTATCAGAGCAGAATGCCTGCAGCTCAAAGGGAGCTGAATAAGGAGCATGAAAAATACATTCATACAAACATGTGATTACTGAGGCCCTCATCGGGAAGCACTGGCAGCCCTCAGGCCAGGCAGCAATTTAGTGTCTGAATCAGAATACATCAGCCAGGAACAATCAGAGGCTGGAAAAGCCATCTGCAATCTATGGAGGTTGAATATTTATGAGAGTGAAGTGTGTCAGACAGCTACAGATTGTGGATCTTAATATGAGCTAGTTTGATACAGCTGGAAAATAAGCCTGCAGCCACAGGAAATGTGAATTGTGTACATTATAAATAATGGGCATTTTTATACGGTTTGATGCCTTTTTATTAAGGGAAATCAGGTCTGAAATTTCAAAGTGGAAATTACAAACTTCAGAAGTATTTTTAAACCTCAAATACACTACAAGGTATGTCCTACATTGTAGGAAAGTTCTCCTGCAATATGGTGATCAAATTAAGATCCTACATCTGTAGATGCTGTACTCTAGGAGCTAAAGATGTCTCCATTTGCTTCAATCTTCATTTGATTGTGTCGTGTCTGACATGTAAAGCCACTGTCCAACATCTCTGTAAGGCGTGTGACCACATTAAACCACATTAAACCTGCTAATGTTCTGACTGCTCATTCAGGTGGATAGGAGAAGTGGAGGCTTGAGGGCTAAGTGGTCATTCTAGGACATGTATTTCAGCACTGAACAAGGCACAGGATCATGTCAACTCTTCATTATCATTATAATCATGCTCGGAGAACTTCAATCAGTGAAAAATGTTTTCTTGAACCATGTCATCATCCATCCCCTACTGACTCCATTTCTTTTATCAAATCATTTGTTTATCTCTCCCCACTATTACATAGTCATTAGCAAAAATGACAAAAAATAACAGAATGGAATTGGATCTGTCAACTCTTTGCTTTAGTTTTTCCATCATCAGCACATTGGGACAGGTTTTTGAATGGGCCTGCCTGTGCCGAGTGGCTCCAGAGAGAGCAGACAAGCCCAACCCTGGAGGAACAGCTACTTCCTCTGAGTCCCACACTACATCATTACCCATGGTGCAGCTCATCCTCTCCTCTTCTCTCCTCTCCAATCAAATGACAGGCATTGAGACTCAAGTGCCTTAGGGATTGTATAATTACCCTTGACACATAAAGGACTTTTCTCTCCCAAACCCAAACGGATGGAGAGCTTATTAAAACTTCAGAGGGCTGCAGAGTGCAGACAGTCTGCCGGGTTGTTATTGTTGTTATTGGTTATTGTGGCCATTGTGGGTCCCGTCAGTGACTGTGTCTAAACCCACAGAGAGAGGGTTTAGAACATGTTCCATTACATGCCATTGGATGTGGCTCTTCCTGTCATATTCCTATGGTTCAGACATGGAGATTTAACTGTTCTAGACATTAGGAGAGAGGTGTCAGGAACCACTGTGAGATTCATTACTGTCTTCAATGGATACCTACATTGGGTGCTTACTTATACAGTCCGTACCTTCTTGTAAATTATAAAATTGTCCTATACCATGTTATATGGGCTGTCAGAGAAACACATACCTTTCTATAAACTATCATGTTGGGAGAGTCCTCAGGATCGGTTGTCCCCACACCCTGTTGTCCCAGGTCTCTGGATGCCTCCGCCATGCCTGCTGTGTCCTAGGCTCAGGAGGCTGCATGGGCATAGAGAGACAGGAAGCAGAGGGGAGTAAGAGGAGAGGACCAACATCACTGTAAAAAATGATTCATCATACTGTATATATTCATTTATTCAGGTTGCCCAAATAGACCATTTTTGATAGTTCCTCACAGCAATGCTTTCACTTGGTTCAGATATATTTGAAGACTTTCATTCCAAAACACTGTATATCCATTTTCAGAAATGTTGGTAAATTAGCTTTTGTTTTACAGAGAAACAAGTAGTACTGCTAGGTTTTACACAGTCAAATGTAACAAATAACAACATTTTTATAAAGAAATATTAAAATCATACATTATATATATTTGTTTTTATATAATTCAATACAGTCATATGAGATCTGTATGTAAAACATTTGACATTTTTTTCATTGACAACAGCTCTCAAAATACTGCACGGTAACAAAGCCTTAGCAGTAATGCAGCACAGTGAAGTGAAAATGAACTAGCTAACTAAAGCCAAGAAAAATGTCAAGCCTGTAAGTCCAAGTGGCAGAATTCCCTTGCAACAATAATATATAATCGGGCATTGCACAGCCTTCCACTGATTAGCTATAGATACTCAATGTTGTTCAGGACATTAATGAGTCGGAAACTGTAAATAGGAATGATAATAGGTAGATAGTGTGGTAGATAGTGTGTTGTGCATATCAGCGCTGACTTTGCTGATAACTGCTTTATTGAGGAAAAATGTTCTTATTACAACTGTGATATGTAGTTGTCTCACCTAGCTGTCTTAAGATGAATGCACTGTAAGTCGTTCTGGATAAGAACGTCTGCTAAATGACTAAAATGTAAATGTAAATGTAGGTGATGTGCAATAAGCATATCGCTGAATACACTAGGCCACTATGGTTAAAACCTTGACCATTTGCACGGCTAAGACACCATGAGCCACACAGTGTGCTTCACCTTAGATCAGACTTGCCAGTCCTGTGTACTCTCATGATGTAAGGATTCAAATTCTACCGTAAGCGATTATACATGACCTCCATTCAATATCCATCCCACTACAGCTCTCTCTCTCTCTCTCTCTCCCTCCCTCTCTACAGGATGATTCATTCTGTTTAACTAATGATTTTCATAACTTCACAAGGCTACAATCGTATCCACCTCCAGTTGAGTTGTAGTGTGCATCAGATTGGCATAAGCATTTGTAATCATCCATCAGGCAGCGAAAAAGAGAGGATTACATCCTTTGACACATTCATAATTTTGGAGTAGCCCTACATAGAACAGACAGAGAGGATAAAGCTTCCAGGAACAGTTTTATATATATATAAAGCCTTATCATACGCCTGACTGGGCTTTTCAATTGAATAAGTATTTGTGTTCCACTACCGGAAAGTCTCATAGGTTATTGTGGTTTATCTGAAGGGAGGATACACTGTGTGTAAGACACACTACATTCTGAAACAGCAGGGCGCAAGCTTTACAAAATGACATGAAATGAAATGTTCATACAGGGCATGAATCAGTAAAACAACATTTTGTCTGAGAGCAGCCACTGGTGAGTGTGTTTCAGTACAATTACATAATTGTGTCTTGAAGTGTGGCCACTTGCTGCATTGTAATCCACAACAAACAGACTATAATGGTGAGAGAATCGGATTGAGATTGAATACCTTCAATAGGCGACTAGCTGCACAGCACTAGACACACAAGTTTGTGTTGAGTATCTCATAGTAATGATTTCAACTGTTGAGCACACAGAGATCATTATGCTATGGAGCAGGAGGCAGTAATCATGCACATGATGGTACTATCAAGCCCCTTCTGATCCAGTGTTGTTATTGCCACCATGATGATGGATAGAGGAGCTGTCTGCAGCCCACATTGATTAGCAGAATGTCTAAGTAACCAGGAGTTCATAAACTACGTTAACATCATATAATTTGATCAATTTCTCCTACTATTTGACAGTCTGTATGAATTATATGACACCTGCAAGCATGCAAATCTAACCTCACAGAACACCAGTCCCTTAGATGTCTGTGTTAGAGTTAACCGGATGGAACACAGGCACTGACATACAGACACTGACATCTCCATGCTCACAGACAGAGACAGCCCCAGAACCACAACAAGTAGATCAGCACACCGCT
The DNA here is from genome assembly GCF_057628025.1 of Oncorhynchus mykiss. Lineage (NCBI taxonomy): Eukaryota > Metazoa > Chordata > Actinopteri > Salmoniformes > Salmonidae > Oncorhynchus > Oncorhynchus mykiss. The sequence goes on along the minus strand of NC_143046.1, from coordinate 65,235,260 downwards.
GGACAATGTATCAAATAACTCCTGCATTCCCTCAAAAACAAACCGATTAACAAACCATTGACACTCACCATCTAATCCTATAGCCTCAACAGGAGACTCTGAGCTGTGGGGAAGAGTTGATGCACAACAGGCACAAAACAGACATGCAGTTGATCATGCACAGCCAGTCCTCCTCACCCACACCAGCCTGCCAATACAATGCTCCTGACATCTCCCAACTAATGAAGCATTCATTCATTACCTTAGCAACAAAATAATGCCTTGTCCACTGCTCCCTGTTTTGCTGTCCTTATCAACAAGCAGCAGACAGGTTCATGATATAATTGGCAGGGGGGGGAGAAAAAAAGAAAAAAAGAGGGGATGAAAGCAGTGGAGCAGCGAGAGGGAGAGAGAGCGAGCAGCTGGTTGGTCACTGCAGTATTCCTCTATTCCTCCTCTTCTCCAGTCCTCTGTCTGCCATGGGAGGGAGCCCGGAGTGGAGCGGAGCAGTCAGAGAGATCCTCGCCTCGAAAGTGTGCTCCTCTCTTCCTGTGTGTGTGTGTATCTGTGTGTGTGAGGGAGAGAGAATTAGAGAGGCAGATCGAGTTGGGAAAGGGGGAGGGACGGAGGAAGAGAAGATGAAGTGAAAAAGAGAGGGAGGAGAGAAAGACAGAGAAAAGAGAAAGCCTGAGTGAGAGAATGGTTGAGAGAGAAGAGATGAGGTGGAGTGAGAGAGCTTTGGATGCTGGGGAGCAGAGAGAGCGGTACACACTGCAGCAGCGCCCACTGATGCTGAAAGTAAGAATCATTCCATTAAGAGGACACTGAAATTGTAATAAAGGCCAAGTTACACTTTGACTGTACAGAGTGAATGTGAAATAAGCTCTTAGAGGAATATAGATGGAGAGATAATGGAGATAATTAAATGTATAGGTTGTTAATCCACATTTTCATTAACATTTAATTGAAAGCCCATATTCTATACAAGACCACACATAAATGAATGTACAAGTCAAAGGCGACCGGTTTTTAAATGGTCCGATCTAAGACTTCCGCCACTTAATGAACTGACATGTATCCTGCACTATAGTTATTCTCAAATTTTCATCAACATGTTATCAAAACATGTTCCAATTGAAAATGTGCTTGTCCAGGATGGCAAAAGACTGTCCTCCATCCCACCCCATCCCCCTCTCTCACACTCTCTTCTCCTCTCTCCAGGACCATTCAAGCTTAAATAGTGAACCAAAACAGTCAAAGCATTTTTTAAATCCTATAAATTAGATCCAAAAGTCCCCCGAGGAATATTCTCACAGAAATACATTGCATGGCCAATTTGTGAATGCATGCACACACGCACACACACACAAATACTTTTCACAGAAGCAGTTAACGGGTTACATATATGAATACAAACAGTACTTGTATTGCAGCTTTTATCCTCACTCCGTGTGTGTGTGTGTGTGTGTGTGTGTGTGTGTGTGTGTGTGTGTGTGTGTGTGTGTGTGTGTGTGTGTGTGTGTGTGTGTGTGTGTGTGTGTGTGTGTGTGTGTGTGTGTGTGTGTGTGTGTGCGTGCGTGTGTGTGTGTGCCCACATCACTCAGCTAAGGACTCTGGTACTGAAAACCTCCCTCTCCAATTAGATCCTGGACTTCCTGCTGGGCCGTCCCCAGGTGGTGAGGGTAGGCAACAACACAGTCGCCATGCTGGCCCATGCTCAACACGGGGGCCTCTCAGGGGTGCTTAGTCCCCTCCTGTACTTCCTGTTCACCCAGGACTGTGTGGCCAAGCATGACTCAAACACCATCATTACGTTTGGTGACGACACAATGGTGGTAGGCCTGATCACCAACGACGATAAGACAGCTTATAGGGAGGAGGTCAAGACCTGGCAGTCTGGTACCAGGACAACATCTCCCTCAACGTCAGCAAGACAAAGGAGCTGATCGAGCACACCCCCATCCACATCAATGGGGCTGTAGTGGAACAGGTTGAAAGCTTCATGGTCCACAAACACCAACACAGTCGCGAAAAGGGCACGAGAAGGTCTCGTCAGTCTCAGGAGGCTGACATTTTTTGGCATGGGCGCTCAGATCCTCAAACAGTCCTACAGCTGCATCATTGAGAGCATCTTGACTGGCTGCATCACAGTTTGGTATGGCAACTGCTAGGCATCCGACGTCAAGGCGCTACAGTAGCGCGTACGGACCAGTACATCACTGAGGCCGAGCTCCCTGCCATCCAGGACTTCTATACCAAGCAGTGTCAAAGGAAGGCCCTAAAAATTGTCAAAGGCTACAGCCACCCAAGTCATAGACTGTTCTTTCTGCTACTGCACGGCAAGCGGTACCGATACACCAAGTCTGGAACCAACAGGACCCTGAACAGCTTTTGCCCCCAAGCCATAAGGTGGCTAAATAGTTACTTAAATAGTTAACCAAATAGCTACCAGGACTGTCTGCATTGACCCCTTTCGCACTCACTTTATTGACTCATCACACTCAGTGCAGCTGCTGTTTATTATCTGTCACTTTATTGACTCATCACACTCAGTGCTGCTACTTTTTATTGTCTGTCACTTTATTGACTCATCACACTCAGTGCAGCTACTGTTTATTGTCTGTCACTTTATTGACTCATCACACTCAGTGCTGCTACTGTTTATTATCTGTCACTTTATTGACTCATCACACTCAGTGCAGCTACTGTTTATTGTCTGTCACTTTATTGACTCATCACACTCAGTGCAGCTACTGTTTATTGTCTGTCACTTTATTGACTCATCACACTCAGTGCAGCTACTGTTTATTGTCTGTCACTTTATTGACTCATCACACTCAGTGCTGCTACTGTTTATTGTCTGTCACTTTATTGACTCATCACACTCAGTGCTGCTACTGTTTATTGTCTGTCACTTTATTGACTCATCACACTCAGTGCTGCTACTGTTTATTGTCTGTCACTTTATTCCTAGTAATATGTACATATCTACCTCAATGACCTCGTACCCCTGCACATCCACACCGTACTGGTAGCCTGTGTATATAGCCAAGTTATTGTTACGCGTTGTTGTATTTATTATTAATATTATATATATATATATTTTTTTTTAAGGGGTGGATCAGCTTAATATTGCGGAAAGATTGTTGCTTGCATAAATGTAATTGTCTGCATCATTTCAAATCCCCCATATATATATTTTTGTAAATAGAACTCATACACATATGCATACATATACACATATATACATACACGTACCTATATAGACATACTTTTTTTTAAATATACCTTGATTATTCCCCGCAAACCCTACCGCCCTTCCCCCAATTGGCGTAAACTAATAAACCATAACACTTAGGCTTCTACCTTCAGTATATACATCTTATACACATTTTACAGACACAATCTATTTTACAATCGTTATATTTAGTTTGTTTTTAGTCCTTCCTCTATTTCTGATATCCATCCATTATATTTGTAACTGTTATTTCACAACATTTCTGAACCTATATACATTTTACAGACCCCGTATGTTTTACATTGGTTATCTTGTTATTAGTTCCACCCTTCAGCTCCACTCAACCCCTCCCATCTATCTTTCAACACCATCCATTTTGGATTTCTATTTGCCATATATTTTATATTTTTTCCAAAATTGAAATTGACCTCAGGTGCACCCTGTTTCCATTGATCATCCTTGAGATGTTTCTACAACTTGATTGGAGTCAACCTGTGGTAAATTCAATTGATTGGACATGATTTGGAAAGGAACACACCTTTCACATCTGTCTACATTTGATAGTGCATGTCAGAGCAAAAACCAACCCATGAGGTCGAAGGAATCGTCCGTAGAACTCTGATACAGGATTGTGACGAGGCACAGATCTGAGGAAGGGTAACAAACAATTTCTGCAGCATTGAAGATCCCCAAGAACACAGTGGCCTCCATCATTCTTAAATGGAAGAAGTTTTGAACAACCAAGAGTCTTCCTAGGGCTTTGGTCAGGGAGGTGAACAAGAACCCAATGGTTCTGTGCTGTTAGCCAGCCTGCTAGTTTAGTGGAGTCTGCCACTAGCTCAGTCAGTGTAGCCAGCTCAGCTATCCCCATTGAGACCGTGCCTCGAGGTCGGGCAAAACTAAACATGGCGTTTTCGTCTTAGCAATCTCACTGGAATAAGACCTCCTACATTCCTGTCATTATTGAAAGAGATTGTGTTATCTCACATCTCAAAATAGGGCTACTTAATGTTAATCCCTCACTTCCAAGGCAGGTATAGTCAATGAACTAATCACTGATCATAATCTTGATGTGATTGGCCTGACTGAAACATGGTTTAAGCCTGATGAATTGACTGTGTTAAATGAGACCTCACCTCCTGGTTACACTAGTGACCATATCCCCGCGCATCCCGCAAAGGCGGAGGTGTTGGTAACATTCACGATGGCGAATTTCAATTTACAAAAAAGAAAACGACTGCGTTTTCATCTTTTGAGCTTCTATTCATGTAATCTATGCAGCCTACTCAATCCCTTTTTATAGATACTGTGCACAGGCCTCCTGGGCCATATACAGCGTTCCTCACTGAGTTCCCCAAATTCCTATCAGACCTTATAGTCATGGAAGATAATATTCACATTTTTGGTGACTTTAATATTCACATGGAAAAGTCCACAGACCCACTCCAAAAGGCTTTCATCGACTCAGTGGGTTTTGTCCAACATGTCTCCAGACCTACTCACTGCCACAGGACCTAGTTTTGTCCCGTGGAATACATGTTGTGGCTCTTAATGTTTTTCCTCATAATCCTGGACTATCAGACCACCATTTTATTATGTTTGCAATCACAACAAATAATCTGCTCAGACCCCAACCAAGGGTCATCAAAAGCGGTGCTATAAATTCTCGGACAATCGAAAGATTCCTAGATGCCCAGACTCCCTCCGCTTACCCAAGGATGTCAGAGTACAAAATCAGTTAACCACCTAACTGAGGACCTTAATTTAACCTTGAGTAAATCCCTAGATGCAGTCGCACCCCTAAAAACAAAAAACATTTGTCATAAGAAACTAGCTCTCTGGTATACAGAAAATTGGAACGGAAATGGCGTTACACCAAACTGGAAGTCTTCCGAATAGCTTGGAAAGACAGTAACGTGCAATACCGAAGAGCCCTCACTGCTGCTCAATCATCCTATTTTTTCAACTTCATTGAGGAAAATAAGAAAAATCCAAAACAATCCAACATTTTTGATACTGTCGCAAAGTTAACTAAAAAGCAACATTCCCCATGAGAGGATGGCTTTCACTTCAGCAGTGATGAACTCATGAACTTCTTTGACGAAAAGATCATGATCATTAGAAAGCAAATTACAGACTCCTCTTTAAATCTGCATATTCCTCCAAAGCTCAGCTGTCCTGAGTCTGTAGAACACTGCCAGGACCTAGGATCAAGGGAGACACAAGTTTTTTAATACTATATCTCTTGACACATTGATGAGATAATCATCTAAACCTTCAAGCTGCATACTGGAACCTATTCCAACTAAACTACTGAAAGCGCAGATTCCTGTGTTTGGCTCTCCTATGTTGAACATAATAAATGGCTCTCTATCTACCGGATGTGTACCAAACTCACTAAAAGTGGCAGTAATAAATCCTCTCCTGAAAAAGCCAAACCTTGACCCAGAAAATATAAAAAACTAATCGGCCTATATTGAATCTTCCATTCCTCTCAAAGTTGTTTCAAAAAGCTGTTGCGCAGCAACTCACTGTCTTCCTGAAGACAAACAATGAATACAAAATGCTTCAGTCTGGTTTTAGACCCCATCATAGCACTGAGACTGCACTTGTGAAGTTGGTAAATGACCTGGCGTCAGACCGAGGCTCTGCATCTGTCCTCGTGCTCCTAGACCTTAGTGCTGCTTTTGATACCATCGATCACCACATTCTTTTGGAGAGATTGGAAACCCAAATTGGTAAACACGGACAAGTTCCTGCCTGGTTTAGATCTTATCTGTCGGAAGGATATCAGTTTGTCTCTGTAGATGGTTTGTCCTCTGACAAATCGTACATTTTGGTGTTCCTCAATGCTCCGTTTTAGGACCACTACTGTTTTCACTATATATTTTACCTCTTGGTGATGTCATTCGGAAACATAATGTTAACTTTCACTGCTATGCGGACGACACACAGCTGCACATTTCAATGAAACATGGTGAAGCCCTAAAATTGCTCTACCTGGAAACCTGTGTTTCAGACATAAGGAAGTGGAATGCGGCAAATGTTCTACTTTAAACTCGGACAAAACAGAGATGCTAGTTCTATGTCCCAAGAAACAAAGAGATCTTCTGTTGAATCTGACAATTAAACTTGATGGTTGTAAAGTCGTCTCAAATAAAACTGTGAAGGACCTCGGCATTACTCTGAACCCTGATCTCTCTTTTGATGAACATATCAATACTTTTTTTCCATCTACGTAACATTGCAAAAATCAGAAACTTTCTGTCCAAAAATGATGCAGAAAAATTAACCCATGCTTTTGTCACTTGTAGGTTAGACTACTGCAATGCTCTACTTTCCGGCTATGCTGATAAAGCACTAAATAAACTTCTGTTAGTGCTAAACACAGCTGCTAGAATCTTGACTAGAACCAAAAAATGTGATCATATTACTCCAGTGCTAGCCTCTCTACACTGGCTTCCTGTTAAGGCTAGAGCTGATTTCAAGGTTTTACTGCTAACCTACAAAGCATTACATGGGCTTGCTCCTACCTATCTTTCCGATTTGGTCCTGCCGTACATACCTACATGTATGCTACAGTCACAAGACGCAGACCTCCTTACTGTCCCTAGAATTTCTAAGCAAACAGCTGGAGGCAGGGCTTTCTCCTATAGAGCTAAATTCTTATGGAGTGATCTGCCTATCCATGTGAGAGACGCAGACTCGGTCTCGACCTTTAAGTCTTTATTGAAGACTCATTTCTTCAGTAGGTCCTATGATTGAGTGTAGTCTGGCCCAGGAGTGTGAAGGTAAACGGAAAGGCACTGGAGCAACGAACCACCCTTGCTGTCTCTGCCTGCCCGGTTCCCCTCTCTCCACTGGGATTCTCTGCCTCAAACCCTATTACTGGTGCTCTTCCATGCAATCCCTAGGAGGGGTGCGCCACTTGAGTGGGTTGAGTCACTGACGTGATCTTCCTGGCAAAGTGGGTGGGGTTATATCCTGCCTGTTTGGCCCTGTCCAGGGGTATCGTCGGACGGGGCCATAGTGTCTCCTGACCCCTCCTGTCTCAGCCTCCAGTATTCATGCTGCAATAGTTTGTGTCGGGGGCTAGGGTCAGTCTGTTATATCTAGAGTATTTCTCTTGTCTTATCCGGTGTCCTGAGTGAATTTAAGTATGCACTCTAATTCTCTCTCTCTTTTATTCTCTCTCTCTCAGAGGACCTGAGCCCTAGGACCATGCCTCAGGACTACATGGCCTGATGACTCCTTGCTCTCCCCAGTCCACCTGGTTGTGCTGCTGCTCCAGTTTCAACTGTTCTGCCTGCGGCTATGGAACCCTGACCTGTTCACCGGAAGTGCTACCTTGTCCCAGACCTGCTGTTTTCAACTCTCTAGAGACAGCAGGAGCGGTAGAGTGATCGGCTATGAAAAGCCAACTGACATTTACTCCTGAGGCCGCTGACCTGTTGCACCCGCTACAACCACTGTGATTATTATTATTTGACCCTGCTGGTCATCTATGAACATTTGAACATCTTGGCCATGTTCTGTTATAATCTCCACCCAACACAGCCAGAAGAGGACTGGCCACCCCTCATAGCCTGGTTCCTCTCTAGGTTTCTTCCTAGGTTCCGGTCTTTCTAGGGAGTTTTTCCTAGCCACCGTGCCTCTACACCTGCATTGCTTGATGTTTGGGGTTTTAGGCTGGGTTTCTGTACAACACTTTGTGACATCAGCTGATGTAAGAAGGGCTATATAAATACATTTGATTGAAATTTGATTGAATGGGAGAATCTCCCCAAATACAGGTGTGCCAAACTTGTAGCTTCATACCCCATGTATTCACTGCCAAAGGTGCTTCAACAAAGTACTAATTAAAGGGTCTGAATACTTATGTAAATGTAATATTTCATTTGTATTTTTTTAAACTTATTTTTGCTTTATCATTATGGGGTATTATGTGTAGATGAGGGGAAAAAACGATTCAATTAATTCTAGAATAAAGTAACAAAATGTGGAAAAAGTCAAGGGGTCTGAATACTTTCTGAAGGCACTGTACATCAGTCAAATGTACCATTAAGACGGGCTAGGCTCGTGCATCATTTAATTAACACGATAAAAAGATCTCCAGCGAAATCCATCTGTTTCAGCTAGATATATTCGTTTTTGCATGGGCTTCGTTTCACGAAAACATCTATAGCATCCGGTTTGGCCTACAATATACTCTGTGGAAAGGGGAGACTCTCACGAACACAGTGGTGTACTCCTCTTTGTTCTACGACCCCCACGAGTGTCATGGGACTCATCTGAAGGGAACCCGGTACTGGTAAAAAAAAAATGAATGGAAGTAGTTTTGTGCCCCCCAAAACAAGGTTTAGATATGTGTCAACAATATATAAATCATTCCTGAGCTTTCTTATATCTCTTCGGTATACGACAGACACTTAAAAACCTTATTCCTTATGATTTATGTTTTGACTGTCTGTTTTGCCATGAATGCTTATTCAATGTGTTTCTATGGGCTAGAGCAGTAAAGGCCAAACAGTTCTTAATTTGTGAAATATGACGTCCCCAAACTCTTCTGCTCCTCTCTGGACTCGCTGCATTAATCAACAGGATCAGTAAACTGGGACTGGTTCTGATCTGTGTACAGTACAGCGTGTTCTAAATCATGTCCTAGGACCTAGAGAGAACATCTGGGGAAGTCAACAACTCTGAACTCAGCAGGGAGAACATTTTTCGCCAGTAGATTCACAAATGGAAAAATATGGTCCCTTTAGTTTTTTTCCCCCTTGTATCTAATCTTAATTTATCCAGGTTAATCTCAATGAGAAATATGTTTCTTGCAAGAAAAACCTGATTCAATATTAAAACAATATCACAAATTACTTTCCTGTATGAAACTCCTGAGGCTGCCACTGGACTGTCAAGTCCTGGTAACACCTCGGTGGGTTATCCTCTATTGTCATGCTCCAACAGGGAAGATATGGGGTGTGCTGTACTCCATAGGCTCCATGTAGCTGTTTGTTCATAAGCCCAATGCATGGTTGCTGCGGGGAAAACGTAAATAAAGGCAATAATCTAGAACCTAATAATAATCTATAAGGATTCCTGGAAGCTTAGTGGAAGCCCGCACTGTCGCTACATCATACATACCAAATCTGCATCTGGGTCTGCAGGCATCACTACAAAGGTACAATTGAACAAAATATCTTTAATAGATATAAACATTTTTACACATCACAGCTCAAAGGAAACATCATCACATGCTGTAATACATGTCAAGAAGGAAGGTGCAAATTATGATGAGCATCAGAATCCTTTGGTATATATACAGGTTGTACAGAATGGGAACCAAAGGGGAAGAGTGGGGGTTTTAATAGTACAACTGACTGTAGCCATGGAGGGTCTACCAAGTTACTTACTAATAGACTTAGATGACTGTAGCTGGCATTTCAGGATTTACATAAAAAATCGTTATATGTCATGATTTCATCGACAGAGAGTAGAAGAGGATGAAATACATGTGGCACCAGGGGCTTTGTAACATGCTGTGGATCAGGTATAGAACGTATTTCCGTGTAACGACATGTTATCATCACTAGGTGGCACTGTGGATCCAATACAGCAGGCAGGCGAGGATGGGACCATACCGATAATCAAATAGACCAAGTAGAATCAGTATCATCAGTTAGAAGTGAATTGAACAGTACGCCTGGTCTTCCAGTCATCCACCCAGTCAGTCCAGTTGTTTTGATATAATAACCAATAGTACATTCTGGAACTACTGTATCCAGTAAGCCCATCTTACCCTCCTGAAATGAGCCCAGTCCACAGAGAGTCAGTGTGTAGTGGTAAAACAATATAAGGTGTTTTGCAGCGGTAACATTTCTGCTCATATATATTTACAAAATAAATCGTTGAACAGCTTTGGTTGATGATGAATTTTGAAGCTTATTCTCCTCATTATGGCACCCATATGATTTCATTTGTATATTTTTTTTACGTGGCAAGTTAAGTACTTTTCATCAGTTAACTAGCTGTAGTCATGTACAGTACCGTATGTGAGGTATACTCAACCCCCTATAACATGTTTTACATCCCTTTATGGAGGATCAATGGGAGAGGCATCGACCATAATAGTACTAATATTAAACTATATCCAATACACAGTACACAGGCCAAGAGACTGCCTGTCATTTCCTTTCTAGTCTTGTACTGAAAGGGACAAGTTCAATTCTAGGGGACAAGCGACAGCCCCGTGTTTTTCCATAAATTGCTAACAAAATAACACCTGATCACTCAAACCTTCAATATGCAACTTGGACTTTCGCAATCTCTTAAACGTGCTGTGAACCTGTTAACAAACAGGTATATGTGTGTATGTGTATGAACTGAATGCAACACACATTTCTGAACTGTTCCCTTCTGGGAATGTCTTAAATAACACACGGCTGGCCTACAATGGACAATTTGTTCCACTGTCGAGAGGAGTATGAAGGAGCAGGATCTGAAGGACAAGGTCAACATGAGAAGGTTCCACAGCATAGCCCAGGGAAGTTAATACATCTCTGTCAGACATGCAGGGACACTACAGTATAGTGCCAGCAAATCCTAAAGAAAGGACTGCATGCTGATCATCTCGGTCTCTCTATCTCCTCCTTTAAAACACCTCTCATTGAGTCGTTAGTGGTGGTGGTACTGCAGATCCACTGTGTTGAAGAATAATGGCTGATCATAATGGGATCAACAGTTCATGTTGATCATACAGCATTTACATCCACTGTGAATCGGTCCATGTCAATAGCATAATATCAGTTCTAATGAAGAAATCAAAGAAGCAAGTCCTGTGGTTCTGAGCCCCCATAGTGTGAATCAGTTTGAGTTTGAGTGTGTTGTGGTCACGTGTGTTCAGCTGTTCCTCTCAATAGCACATGGATCAGTCAGTTCATGTCAATGGTGTTGAACACCCACTCTGTGAACTTCTTGAGCTTGGCCGAGGCGCTGTACGACTCCTCCTGGAGCCGCTGGTTGTCCTCTCTCAGGCTCTGTATCTGGGCCTGCAGGGACACCTTGGCATCCTTCTCCTGGGGACACACAGGGAGTCATCATTAACTCAGAGAGGAGTGGGAGGCTCTCATCACTCTCTAGTACTGTCCTCACACACAGGGAGTCATCATTAACACAGAGAGGAGAGGCTCTCATTACTCTCTAGTACTGTCCTCACACACAGGGAGTCATCATTAGCACAGAGAGGAGTGGGAGGCTCTCATTACTCTCTAGTACTGTCCTCACACACATGGAGTCATCATTAACACAAAGAGGAGTGGGAGGCTCTCATTACTCTCTAATACTGTCCTCAGGAGATGTATACAGGGCAGCTATAACCAAAAGGCAGAGTAGTAAGTACCTGTGCCGAATGGGCACTACTGATATATGTAGAACTGGATCCACACTACACATTTGTTTGACCTTTCCACACTGGAAAGGCTGCTCTTTCAACTGGTCTTTCTACTGTTCTAACCACTGTTAGGGAAAGGGCACCAGGTTTAGTAAGAAGTGAACAGTAGAGTAGAGATGGCTAGACTAAGGCTTAGCTTCCGGTGCTGAAGACCTGGTTGTTTCTTGTCTCACCTTCTTTAGGTCATCCTGCAGCAGCTTCACCATGGACTCCAGTTGGCTCACCTTCTCCATCAGACAAGCTGGGCTCTCACTGTGGGACGGGGGACACTGTTAACTACCATATTCTAAACTATAATAAGACTAGCATGACCTGGGGCATATTGGCTTAAAATAGTCAAGACGTGTAGCAAGCCACAGCTTTAGACCCTAGGACTAGGGCCAGGAGTTTTTCATAATCATGTTGCCTGGCCAGGAAAAACCTGGCCCAAGTTTTAGGATAAGCTCCAGGCCCTACCTATGTCTACAGAATTCTCTGGACGTGCATGGTGTGTAGTAGGTAAGTGTGTCTTACCCTGGCGAGGTGTTTCTCTGTGGGGAAGCCTGGGGTTCGGCCTGCTGGGGGCTGGTGGCTGTGGCCTCTGGGCTGGAGCTCACATCATTAACAGACAACAGTCTCTGAACTGAAGACAGACAGAGAAAAACACAACAGTTACAGCTTCAGTTACAGCTCAGATTGACAGCACACAGGAAAGAGACAGGGCACTTCTACCCTCTGGTTGGTAAAGATAGTAAATCTCCAGCTTACTTTGCCTACCCTCAAAGGCCTTGGCAGCATCCACCAGGTTGGACCAGTCCAGAGCACGGTCAGCTCCAGAGTTAGGCAGGGGCATGAGGCATGGGTCCCCCAGCTGCTGTCTCCTACCCCCCTGGTCCTGGCTGGATGACTCACATAGATCACCTGCAGGACATAAGTATACACTGATACAGTCTATTGTCATGACGTTGGCCTGCGGGTAGATTTATGACAGTCATAAATACCTCTTCCCCCCTTTTTCCTCTCTCTACCCTACTGATGTTACATTTGCAAAACACTTGGTTAACATAGAGATTCTGGGAACATCAGAAGGTGGGGGGAAATGAACTGTAATCTGGTAACCCGACCAATTGAACATATGCAGTGGTACTTAATGAATATGATGTCAGTTCGGTTGTCATCTGAGACATTCTCATCAATGATAAGATGACATAAACTCTACAGTGGAAAGTCTACACATCAGAGTTATCGGATTCACATGGAATTGTTGTTCAATTTAAATGTTTGAATATGAAATTATTTGTGATGGGATGAAAGGTGATTTTAGCTTCTAAAATGTGAGATTTGGGTTTTCATGAGTAAATTAGGCCCGACTCAGTGGCCCGCCCACGTGAAGAGATATAGGTTGTAAACTATGAAACACTCCCCTCCTCTCCCTTCCTATATAATCCCTTGACGACAATATAACCTCCTGTTCCGAGGATGTGAGGACTACGGTCCGATGTCAGAATGGTTCAGATAATAACTACAGAACGAAGCCAACATCAGCGTGAGCTTTGGTTGCGAATGGTATGAACTTTGAACTCTTATTCACTACAGAAGTGATACCTCCTAGCCGTTGAGTTAGCAACAGCAGCTGCAAACGCAGGTTAGGAAGGAACAGACAGAGTATCCCATCTACCACACAACGACGTTACTACAACGTATCCAATTTACCAGAAGAGACATTCTTCAAAGGACAAAGGACTCGGTTTGGCAACACGGTCTTCCATCTACCACTAAACTACTGAAGTGCAGCTTCACTACGACACTATGATAAACTGTGCTCCTCTGGTTTTAGATGGAGCCCATGTAGGATAAACAGGCATTGGCTTTACTCAATGATTACTTTCAGGAAAATCAGAGGCTAACCCAGAGACTTGTGTGAGGGTTGTCTGGGTGGCGCGTGGCGGGCGGTGGGCGAGCGGGGTATGGTGGAGCAGCTGAAGAGCAGGTCGTTGGGTGTCTGTCTGTGCCCGCTGAACGCGGGCTCCCGCTGCCCGCTGTAGATGCTCTCGTCTGACAGGGTCCTCTGCAAGGAGCGCCGGCTGGGAGGGGGGACGGGGAAAGAGGGCTGGAGAGAGTGAGGGGAGAGAGAGAAGCAATGTGAGGCTGCTGATTGACCCCATAAACTCAGCCTTTAGCCTTTAGCATGTTGACCAGTGTATGTGGCAAAGCAGGGGAGGGAGTTTGGATTCATCAAGCAAATACAGCATATCGACTACTCTGGAAGTTCCATGGGAGTTCTCATCAATTTGACAATTATCATGGTAAAATGGATGATGGTGACATTGCCTGTTAACACAAGAGCAGTGCTGCCCGCTACCTTTTGGTCGTGGGAGGAGGGTGGGGGGCTGTCTAGGGTGATGAGTTTCTTCAGGTCCTCCTGCAGGCTGGACGTGGTGACCCGCTGGGGGGATTGGGCCCTGAGCTGAGCCCTGAGCTGGGGCTGGCCACCCAGCAACCCATCACTCTGGTGACGTCTGAGAAAGAGGGTGTGCAAAGACCAGCAGTGTTAGGTTGCAGTTCTCAGTTCAACCACATGGTGGGAGTGTTGTACTCGTTTATAAACAAAACATGAGCCACAACAAGTGGGAAAGGCATCTCCTCTCAGTTGACTCAGATCTCAAGTCTCTCTAACATCAACAATCTAGAACAGTAAGATTTGTTTCAATAGGGAAAGAACATCCTTTCACAACATGACTTACACCCCTCACAGTGTAATGGCCTCAGTGACGTGTCAATAAACACATGTATGTTCAACATTCCTCCTCTACTGCCCCCCCATGCTTACTTGCGTGTTTTGCCAAAGTCCACAGAGTTGATGGTACCTCCAGGCTTCCTCCAGCCGATCAGGTACTTGGAGGTGGCTCCCTGGCGGGGGTAGAAGCTCTTGGGGCCTCCAGGGGAGAGGGAGGCCTGAGAGGTGGGGGAGGTGGCAAGGGCTGACTCCTCCTGGGAGGAGCTGGGACTGCAGCCTGGACCCATGGGACTGCCAGACTGGCCCGAGCTCAGAGTACTGGTACGGAAAAACATGGATATGGGTTAGTATAGGTATATTTATACTAATGTATTCATAACTCACAGACACCATTACATCGGTGTTTCACTTCACATTTCTGTAATGTGCACTCATCTATGAACACATTTCTGTACAATATTTCAAAAAACATATGGTAATTGTGACTACTTTCCCCACACACGACATCTCCGATGTCTCCACATCTTGAGATGAGAATTTAAATTCATGAAGAAAAAGAAATAGGACAGAGTGTCCTTGGACTTCTTCCATGTTAACATTTCAAACAACATTTCTACCCAGTTTGACATGAAAGCGAGCGTCTCCCTCCTCAGACATGCTGTGTGTACAATAAAACAGTCACTAGTCTGGTGGAGTTATTTCAGAGCCACAGAGGAGAGGCTGAGGAGAGGAGGAAACGCTCTGTTCACTCAAAGGAACTGTGGTTTAGGAGTGTTAACAGTGCTGAGCTCTCACATTCAGCATTCCACAGTGTTTCAAGTGCTCTCTTTCTCTCTGTGAGAACCTGGCTCACACACAAACAAGCACGCATACACACACGCGCGCACATACAAACACAAACACACACACTCAGATACACACACGCATGTGCACACACACACACACACACACACACACACACACACACACCAGGTTGCTGCTTGCTACCTCTCACTACCAAACCGCAAGGCTTGGGAGTTTTCCATCTGGGACAATAGGGGATATATAAGGACTACAAAGCATCACTGTCTGCTGAATGAAACATTGATACATGAGAGGAAATGCATTGGCTGCATAAAGAGCAGACTGTAATAGAACTGTCCCACATGAAAAACTACTACAGTTTACTATACAATACTACAGTACTTACTATAGAATTCTGTAGTATACTATATTACACACTGTAGCAGTGTTGTTGTGCTCGAGACCGGTCTCGAGACCACATATTGAGTGCCTCGGGTCTTGTTTCAATGTCGGATACATTTGTACTCGGTCTTGACTCGGTCTCGGACAGTGAGGACTCTTAATTTCTTCCCGAGACCAGCAGAGTAAAAATCTCATAATTATCAGCCTTTATATATATTATAGACATGTTTGTACAGTGGCAAACCTATAGGTCTTCAGTGTGTGACTAGTTTGTGATTCTGAAAGGACAGCAACCGTAATACCAACACACTCATATAGGAGAGTGCAGAAAGGGCCAGTGTTGTAGTGGAGGGTATATGCAGGTATATACTGTAATACCAACACACTCATGTAGGAGAGTGCAGAAAGGGCCAGTATGCAGGTATATACTATAATACCAACACACTCATGTAGGAGAGTGCAGAAAGGGCCAGTATGCAGGTATATACTATAATACCAACACACTCATGTAGGAGAGTGCAGAAAGGGCCAGTATGCAGGTATATACTATAATACCAACACACTCATGTAGGAGAGTGCAGAAAGGGCCAGTGTTGTAGTGGAGGGTATATGCAGGTATAATATTGTTGTTTTTATTTAACCTTTATTTAACTAGGCAAGTCAGTTAAGAACAAATTCTTATTTACAACGACGGCCTAACCCGGCAAAACCATAACCCGGACGACGCTGGGCCAATTGTGCACCGCCCTATGGGACTCCCAATCACGGTCGGTTGTGATACAGCCTGGAATCGAACCAGGATCTGTAGTAACGCCTCTAGCACTGAGATGCAGTGCTTTAGACCGCTGTGCCACTCGGGAGCCACTTGGGAGCCCCATCAACTGAGAAATCACGCACAAAGTAGCCTACACAATCACAAAGCACCTGAAATATATTCACGAGCGCTGCACACATAGCCTAGTTTCAGTGGAATATCATCTGCAGGCAGCAAGAGCGTGCTGCTCTCAACTGGTTTAGGCATGGAGCAGCTCACAGCAGAATGACATCAGTAGCTGGTAGACGTTTAAACTTATGATATCAACCAGTAAATGCTAACTAAGGCAACAATGGGTTATCAAACCAAGTATTAAAAAGTTTAGTCCGAAAAGTTGGTTAGTAGGCTATTTGTGATGCGCAATTGTCCTCATGCACTGTTTGCATCAGGGACATAGACATGGATGGGCCTGGGTGGACAGAGGCCCACGCACTATAGGGAGCCAGGCCCTGACAGGCCCACCCAATCAGATCGATGTGGTTTAAGCATTGTTGTGGAGTTAGACCGCACATTTTTAGTATATTTTCAATTTACATATTTTTGTGAGATTTTGAGAGTGAAAATCTGAAAAATCTATAGGAAAACACATAAAAAACATAGGAAAAGATACGATTTTTCACACAGGGTGTCTTTCCTTCGCTGGGCAGGTCGTTTGGGAACTTTTAGGCAAAATTTGAGTATATCCACTTCTCTAGGCACCACTACACCACTGCATAGGTGATGATGTTAAGGATAAGCAGTCCATAAACTCTGACATAATAAGCCAGTAGGTCCCAATCATAAAAAAAACACAACCATTAAGCATTTCCCAATCGAAATGTACAACTATGACCTCCCATGGCAAAAATAATTTCATGTTTAGCCCAGAAAAAAACTGATGACTTAAAGTTTAAAGTAAAACTGACATCATTTTAACTACTTTGCAGATATGAAACAAACAGACAATCATAATATCAGTCAAAAATATCAAATTCTTATGCTACAAAACCAACTTCATAAGAGGTTTTAAAAATAGGTTATATTTGACTCAATGTTCCATGACGTACACTAACATGCTGACTACACCGCCCACGTCGTGTGCGTGATTCAATCATTGCACACACACTGCCCGTGCAAGTCAACGAGCGTCTGCGTAACTTGGTTCTATTTGTGACGCTAGACGCGCTAAAATGCTGTCAGTTCCACTTTAAATGCAACCGTGTTTCACACACATACGTTATTTTCAAAGAGATGGCTAACAACGGCAAGCGTGCTGCAGTAAAAAACACAGTTCCACTCACCAGATTGCGCAGTGAGTGACCTGTTGGCCTGAAAGAAGGCAGAAGTTTCCATACGTTTTTCTAAAAACGGTCCCACCCATTAAGTCAAAATATGATTGGTTGATTCCACTGTCAAAATGTTGCCCTAATACAGTTGAATGGCAGATGCCTTTATCTCCCTCACCAACTTCAAACATCTGCTATCTGAGCAGCTAACCGATTGCTGCAGCTGTACATAGTCTATCGGTAAATAGCCCACCCAATTTACCTACCTCATCCCCATACTGTTTATATTTATTTACTTTTCTGCTCTTTTGCACACCAATATCTCTACCTGTACATGACCATCTGATCATTTATCACTCCAGTGTTAATCTGCAAAATTGTAATTATTCGCCTACCTCCTCATGCCTTTTGCACACAATGTATATAGACTCTTTTTTTTAAATGTTCTACTGTGTTATTGACTTGTTTATTGTTTATTCCATGTGTAACTCTGTGTTGTTGTCTGTTCACACTGCTATGCTTTATCTGGCCAGGTCGCAGTTGTAAATGAGAACTTGTTCTCAACTAGCCTACCTGGTTAAATAAAGGTGAAATAAAAAAAAATATATATATATATAAAATACCTTCTGATGGCCTAGCCAATGGCTAACTTAGCTAGCTCAATTTATCTCCCCAGAGACCAGCAAAGAAAAAATCCTGATTGTATATTTTTTTCTCTTCAGTGTTAACCCTTTCCTTTCCAACAAAAACTGAAGGGATTGAATCAGAACATCAGTGAAAATAATGATATGATTATCATTGTTATTCTATTTTTATAATCATTATTTTTTTTAAATCCTTAGCCATTCTCTGAAGGTGTAGAAGGCCCTCATTGTTCCCCACTGTGTTTGGGTTAATAATAATGTGTGGCTCTATTTTCCCCCAGCATGCATTTTTTTTCACTTTTTTGAATGTCTAAAGAATCCATATGATGTTCTGAAAAATGAACAGAGAAATACTGGACATTATGAACTCTTATTATGGTGGTGATTTGACAAAATTACAATCAAGGTCTTGAATTGGACTCACATTTGTCTGGTCTCGGTCTTGGACCCTTTGTCCCCTTCCCGGTCTTGACTCGGTCTCGCCCCCCCTCCGGGATTAGTCTTGACTCGGTCTCGCCCCCCCTCCGGGATTAGTCTTGACTCGGTCTCGCCCCCCCTCCGGGATTAGTCTTGACTCAGTCTCGCCCCCCCCTCCGTGATTAGTCTTGACTCGGATACGATTTGCTCCGGTCTTGGTCTTAAATCGATCTCGAACACAACCCTGCACTGAAGTATCCCTCAATCATGTGTAGTACTTAGTATAGAATGTTGTAGTATACTGTAGAATACTATAGTATATACTACAGTATTATCCACCAACAAAAAAACACTGTGGTGAAAACTACAGAAATGTCAATAAAACACTACAGTCCACAAATACACTTAAAAAAACTATAGTAAATATTACAGTATTTCATTTGCATATACCCTGCCCATTCCCCTTCCACATATCCCAATTTGTGGTGGCACATGGTTGTGTACCCCATGGTTATAGAAAAGAGCAGGAGGAGAACACCTCCACTTCTATGTCAAAGATAATAAAACAAAAATACTATAGTAAATACTACAGTAATGTATACAAAAACACTACAATACATACTATAGTATATACTACTTTTTTTACTACATTATTTACAGTGCCTTGCGAAAGTATTCGCCCCCTTGAACTTTGCGACCTTTTGCCACATTTCAGGCTTCAAACATAAAGATATAAAACTGTATTTTTTTGTGAAGAATCAACAACAAGTGGGACACAATCATGAAGTGGAACGACATTTAATGGATGTTTCAAACTTTTTGAACAAATCAAAAACTGAAAAATTGGGCGTGCAATTTTATTCAGCCCCTTTACTTTCAGTGCAGCAAACTCTCTCCAGAAGTTCAGTGAGGATCTCTGAATGATCCAATGTTGACCTAAATGACTAATGATGATAAATACAATCCACCTGTGTGTAATCAAGTCTCCGTATAAATGCACCTGCACTGTGATAGTCTCAGAGGTCCGTTAAAAGCGCAGAGAGCATCATGAAGAACAAGGAACACACCAGGCAGGTCCGAGATACTGTTGTGAAGAAGTTTAAAGCCGGATTTGGATACAAAAAGATTTCCCAAGCTTTAAACATCCCAAGGAGCACTGTGCAAGCGATAATATTGAAATGGAAGGAGTATCAGACCACTGCAAATCTACCAAGACCTGGCCGTCCCTCTAAACTTTCCGCTCATACAAGGAGAAGACTGATCAGAGATGCAGCCAAGAGGCCCATGATCACTCTGGATGAACTGCAGAGATCTACAGCTGAGGTGGGAGACGCTGTCCATAGGACAACAATCAGTCGTATATTGCACAAATCTGGCCTTTATGGAAGAGTGGCAAGAAGAAAGCCATTTCTTAAAGATATCCATAAAAAGTGTCGTTTAAAGTTTGCCACAAGCCACCTGGGAGACACACCAAACATGTGGAAGAAGGTGCTCTGGTCAGATGAAACCAAAATTGAACTTTTTGGCAACAATGCAAAACATTATGTTTGGCGTAAAAGCAACACAGCTCATCACCCTGAACACACCACCCCCACTGTCAAACATGGTGGTGGCAGCATCATGGTTTGGGCCTGCTTTTCTTCAGCAGGGACAGGGAAGATGGTTAAAATTGTTGGGAAGATGGATGGAGCCAAATACAGGACCATTCTGGAAGAAAACCTGATGGAGTCTGCAAAAGACCTGAGACTGGGACGGAGATTTGTCTTCCAACAAGACAATGATCCAAAACATAAAGCAAAATCTACAATGAAATGGTTCAAAAATAAACATATCCAGGTGTTAGAATGGCCAAGTCAAAGTCCAGACCTGAATCCAATCGAGAATCTGTGGAAAGAACTGAAAACTGCTGTTCACAAATGCTCTCCATCCAACCTCACTGAGCTCGAGCTGTTTTGCAAGGAGGAATGGGAAAAAATTTCAGTCTCTCGATGTGCAAAACTGATCAGAGACATACCCCAAGCGACTTACAGCTGTAATCGCAGCAAAAGGTGGCGCTACAAAGTATTAACTTAAGGGGGCTGAATAATTTTGCACGCCCAATTTTTCAGTTTTTGATTTGTTAAAAAAGTTTTAAATATCCAATAAATGTCATTCCACTTCATGATTGTGTCCCACTTGTTGTTGATTCTTCACAAAAAAATACAGTTTTATATCTTTATGTTTGAAGCCTGAAATGTGGCAAAAGGTTGCAAAGTTCATGGGGGCCGAATACTTTCGCAAGGCACTGTATACTATAGTAAACTACAAATACTACAGTAAACTGCATTAAATACTACATTATTCACTACTACAGGCTCCCGAGTTGCGCAGCGGTCTAAGGCACTAAGAATCTCAGTGCTAGAGGCGTGACTACAGACACCCTGGTTCGAATTCAGGTTGTATCACAACCGGCCATGATTGGGAGTCCCATAGGGTGTCGCACAATTGGCCCAGCATTGTCCGGGTTTGGCCGGTGTTGGCCATCATTGTAAATAAGATTTTGTTCTTAATTTCAAAAAAATAAATAAACAGTGAATACTACAGTAAAGTCAGCAAAAACAATACAGTGAATACTATAGTATTCCTACCATAGTATACACTATAGTATTTTTTCATGTGGGGTAGCACAGCACAAGGAGGCACACACACCTGGAGTGGGACGCAGCATCACTGAGTGTGTAGGAGCCACTGTCCGGGGCTGGGGGGAACACAAGGGGGCTCTGGGCTGGGTATGCACTGCTCCCTGGGGGGCCGGGGGAGTCTGGGGCTAAAGGAGAGGTCTCTTGGGCCAGCCGATCTTTGGCTCTGGAACCCCCGGACCCTGTGGCCCCGTAAGAGGTAGCATCAATGCCGCTGTCTGTGGATGCCCCCTGTAGGTAGCCGTTGAGCTCTGAGTCAGGCCGTACCCCTGTCCTGCTGGAGCCAATCTCATACCATTTTTCATCACTGTGGGCAGAGCTGGAGGCATTACTGGACAGTGTGTTGCTGCCTGATTGGCTGGAGGAGTAGGAAGCTTCCACCTGTAGAGACAGAGACCCTACAGTCACGTCCTGGTTGTTTGATCATAGTAAATAAAGACTACTTTGACATAGACAACAATCTACATTGCCAAGCTAGTGCAGTCGGAAAGTATTCAGACCGTTGACTTTTTCCACATTTTGTTACAGCCTTATTCTAAAATGGATTTTTTTTTTAAATCCCTCATCAATCTACACACAATATCCCATAATCACAAAGCAAAAACTGATTTTTAGATTTTTTTGCAAATGTATTACAAATAAAAAACTGAAATATGACATTAACATAATTATTAATTTTAGGTAATTGTGCATTTCAGGTCAAATAACAATCCAATGTTAATATCCCAGGACAAATTTTGCAACAGCAAGCTAGCTAGCTAAATTGCCATAAATGTTTGCTTTTCGACCTGTCCCCAAATGAATATAGTTGATATTTCAACCTGCGTGTCCTGATCCTGTCCTGATCCTGTCCTGATCGCGCACAAGCGGTCTGGTCAGCATGTTAGAAGTCATATTTGGTCATATTTGAGCCTGGTACCTCACCTTGATGTTCTTGTTGGGAGACAGGTGTGTCCCCTGTTCCTGCTGCTGGAGACGAGTTACTGCCTTGGATACAGCTGGGTCTGGGAGGGACAGGATCAAACAGAGGAATGAGACACAGATAACAATACCAGTAACATAGAGAGCTATTCCTGTCTCTGACTCTCATCATCTGCATCACCCAAAACACCAGAGACATGACTTGGGCATTTTCTAAAGCAGTGGTATTGAAAGATTTTCAGCAAATTTCTGGGGACCCCATTTTTCCCCACGATGTTCTCGTGACCCCACCCCACGTCAAATCTAATGACACAACCTTAAAATCGGTACATTTCACATTTTTTATAAAAAAATAACTTAATTGCATGTTCATCTCTTATCAGAATGAAAATAAACCAATAAATACATTTACTCAATACAATTCGATATTTCATATTTTGGCGACCGAACTGCAGTAACCTGGGGTCGTGACCACGACTTTGAATGACAATGTTCTAAAGCATGTCCTCTTACCTGCTCTATCAGCCCCCCTGTCGGCCACCTCCCCTTCCACCGCTTGGGGCCATCCAGTGGCAGGCTTAGTCTCGTTAGACCCCTCTCCCACTCCCTGATGCTCAGCAGACACAGGGGAGTGGCGGGTATTGTTGTTAAACCTAGAAAATAGATGGAAGAAGACGTACCTCTGCCACGATGAGTACAACATAGCAACGAGACATATAATGATAACATATAATTTAGTCATTTCCTTTCTATTATTGGATAACTCCCAAAGAAGTAATTACAGTGAATACAGACTACATCTGAAAATAGAGCCATTTAAGTGAAACCCTACAGCGATCTGTTTCTAGATCTGAATTTTGGTCTGTGTATGATGTGGGTGTGGTCTGAATGTGGCCATGAATTGGCCCAGGTTTGTTCTGGCCTGAGTGACCTCTCACCCGTCTGGCATGGACTTCTGTCTCCAGTGGTTGGAGCCTGCGCTCCCAGTGTCTATGTAGGAGAGGCTGGTAGGGGCTTTGCGGGTGTGTGGAGAGCGGCCCATCACGATGGAACAAGCCAGGGCATAGTTATCATTCCCTGGGGAATACCTGAAGGATACAGAGCAAACAGATTCCACTACTAAGCTTAAAGCTTGTACATCTTCCCTACTATATCATATTATTAGCCAGGGTGGCTCTCTTACCGTTTAGGGTTGAGAGGGCGCCCGTCGCTGGACACACTGCGGGGGATGACTCCGGTCGGCTCCTGGTACTCTGAAGCCGGGGCCTTGATGAGCGTCCCCCCCAGGGCCGCTGTGGTGCGGCTCTGGGGGCTGGAGGAGGTGCGGGGCCACTTGTTGTTGTTGCTGCGGAAGGGGAATTTAAACTCATAGGGCATCCCCTCCTTGTGGTTCTTATAGTCCACCAGGGGCATGTGGTACAGCTCTGAACAGCCTCTGTGAGAAGAGACAGAGATAAATCAAATCAAAAATATTTGTCACATGCGCCGAATGCAACAGGTGTAAACCTTACAGTCAAATGCTTACTTACAAGCCCTTAACTAACAACGCTTTAAGAAGTTAAGAAAACAAATACAAATAAGTGTTAAGTAAAAAATATATAAGTGAAAATAGAAAATAAAAGTAACACATAATTAAACAGCAGCAGTAAAATAACAATAGCGAGGCTATATTTAGGGGTTACCAGTACAGAGTCAATGTGCGTTAGCACCGGTTAGTTAAGGTAATTGAGGTAATACGTACATGTAGGTAGAGTTAAAGTGACTATGTATAAACAAAAGAGTAGCAGCAGCGAAAAGAGGGGTCTGGGTAGCCCTTTGATTAGGTGTTCAGGAGTCTTATGGCTTGGGGGTAGAAGCTGTTAAGAAGCCTTTTAGACCTCCACTTGGCGCTCCGGTATCGTCTGCCATGCTGTACCAGAGAGAACAGTCTATGACTAGGGTGGCTGGAGTCTTTGACCATTTTTAGGGCCTCCTGCCTCTGACACCGCCTGATATAGAGGTCCTGGATGGCAGGAAGCTTGGCACCAGTGATGTACTGGGCTGTACGCACTACCCTCTGTAGTGCCCTGCGGTTGGAGGCCAAGCAGTTGCCATACCAGGCAGTGATTGGACCATGATAGTTTGTTGGTGATGTGGAAACCAAGGAACTTGAAGCTCTGAAGCTGTTCCACTACAGCACCGGCAATGAGAATGGGGGAGTGCTCGGTCCTCCTTTTCCTGTAGTCTACGATCATCTCCTTTGTCTTGATCACGTTGAGGGAGGGGTTGTTGTCCTGGCACCACATGACCAGGTCTCTGACCTCCTCCCTATAGGCTGTCTCATTGTTGTCGGTGATCAGACCTACCACTGTTGTGTCATCGGCAAACTTGATAATGGTGTTGGAGTCGTGCCTGGCCACGCAGTCATAGTTGAACAGGGTGTGCAGTAGGGGACTGAGCACGCACCCCTGAGGTGCCCCCCGTGTTGAGGATCAGCGTAGCAGATGTGATGTTCCCTACCCTTACCACCTGGGGGAGGCTATGCTGGTCTTCTTGAATGTTGATATTACAGACTCAGTCAGGGACAGGTTGAAAATGTCAGTGAAGACACTTGCCAGTTGGTCACGGAGTACATACTTGGAGTACACATCCTGGTAATCCGTTTGGCCCTGTGGCCTTGTGAATGTTGACCTGTTTAAAAGGTCTTACTCACATCGACTAAGGAGAGCGTGATCACACAGTTGTCCGGAACAGCTGGCGCTCTCGTGCATGTTTCAGTGTTATTTACCTCGAAGCGAGCATCGAAGTAATTTAGCTCATCTGGTAGGTTTGTGATACTGGGCAGCTCGTGACTGTGCTTCCCTTTGTAGTCTGTAATAGTTTGCATGCCCTACCACATCTGACGAGCGTCAGAGCTGATGTAGTACAATTCAATCTTTGTTCTGTTTTGACGCTTTGCCTGTTTGATGGTTCTTTGGAGGGCATAGCGGGATTTCTTATAAGCTTCCGGGTTAGAGTCCCGCGTGCACCAGCTGTTGTTTACAAATATGCATAGGCTCCCGCCCCTTGTCTTACCAGAGGCCGCTGTTCTATCCTGCCGAAAAAGCTTAAAACTCGCCAGCTGTATGTTATTCATGTTGTCGTTCAGCCACAACTCGGTGAAACACAAGATATTACAGTTTTTAATGTCCCGTTGGTAGGATATATTTTATTATGGATAGATTGTACGTTGGCTAATAGGACCGATGGTAAAGGTAGATTACCCTCGCGGTGACGGATCTTTACAAGGCACCCGGACCGTCGTTCACGATATCTCCGTCTTTTCCTCCTGCGAATGACGGGGATGAGGTCCTTGTCGGGTGTCTGGAATAAATCCTTCCTGTCCAACTCGTTGAAGAAGAAAAATTCCTCCAGTACGAGGTGAGTAATCGCTGCCCTGATATCAATAAGCTCTTTTCGGTCATAAGACACGGTGGCAGAAACATTATGTACAAAATAAGTTACAAATAAGGCGAAAAAACATACACAGTAGCACAATTGGTTACGTGATCATAAAACGGCAGCCATCTCCTTCGGTGCCATTATTACATTGAGATATACACTACAAACACTCCAGCGCTGCCCCAGTACCCAAATGCATGCTTCTGATATGACTGATAAAGGGATATATCTGTTGATAAATAACTTATTTGTTGTCTCTGAACTGTACCTGCGAGGGGTGGAGTCCTCGTGCGGGGGTATGATGACCACCTTGACGGTGACAGAGGTCCTCAGGAGATCGATCATCTGCTCGTGGGACAGCGATGCCACGGCAACCTTACATATCTCTACTAGCCTACTGCCCTGGCGCAGCCCCGCCTGCCAGGCGTACCCGTAGGGCTCTACCTCTGCCACGATGCCCTCAAAGTTTACATGGAAGCCCAGCTGGCCCAGGCCGTTCCTCCTCAGGGTCATCTCTGTGGTCTGGCTGCCCTTTGACAGGAGCTAGAGACAGAGGAGAGAAGGAGGGGGAGGAGAAAGTGGTGAAGGAGAAGAGTTATAACTACTGTGGCGTACAGCAGGTCAGCCACCAGGGGGAGATTCGTCGAGGCCTGGTGACAGACGGAGTATACATCACGGGGCGATGGCTCCATCTGTTGGACGTGTCAGGTCTCTCCGGGCTCTCCGGGCCAGGACTAATTGTGGCTGATTGGGGATTGGTGAGTATTCAAGGGCTGATTGCTCACCAGCTGTACAAGTCCCATAAAGCTGCCAGAAGGGCAGCACTCAGGGAAGAGACTGGGGAAGGAAAGGACTCCCATATAGTTGGGGAAGGTACCAGAGGTAACAGGAGGGAGTTCAGTTTTGATCCTCACAGGATACAGCAAGACCCGGAGCCCAGAAGACGGTATCCCGGAGAGGGTCTCTTGGGGGAGACCTATTCTTTTCTTTTGGACTATTATTTTAATAAACACCTTTTGAAACTGAGCTAATCCTACTCTGTCTGTGTCTCAACCCCCTGGTCTGCCACACTACATAACGTAAGAAACCTCTAAATCCAAAAACAGACTACACTGCATGTGCTGTGTATGCTCTGTGCAGCATACCACCTTGTATCCCACTGTTGGCTGGCCTCTGAAGCTAAGCAGGGTTGGTCCCTGAATGGAAGACCAGATGGTGCTGGAAGTGGTTTTAGAGCTGTCCAGTAGGAGGCACTCTTTCCTCTGGTCTAAAAAAATGCCCCAGTGCAGTGATTAGGGACATTGCCCTGTGTAGTGTGCTGTCTTTTGGATGGGACGTTAAACGGGTGTCCTGACTCTCTGTGGTCACTAAAGATCCCATGGCCCTTATCATAAGAGTAGGGGTGTTAACCCCAGTGTCTTGCATATCATTATGGCCACCTAATAATCCCTAGTTTCCAATTGGCTCATTCATCCTCCCTCCTCTCCCCTGTAATTATTCCCCAGGTCATTGCTGTAAATGACCATGTGTTTTCAGTCAACTTACCTGGTAAAATAAGGGGTTGAATGAATAAAAAACAAAACTATTCTGTTGGCTGCTGCTACTGTACAACACATCACATAAACATAATCTGCCCTTGGGCTTAGATCTGATAAGAAACACACTAACAGACTGAATCTATCATCAGCGGATGCGCTACCCTTCAATTAAAGTGTTTTTGTACAGGAGGGAGGGTTTAAGGTTTAATACACCTTGCCTGGCCGTTCTGACCCAGTGTCAGGTAGAAAGAGGTTGTAACATAGTACTTAACACAGACCCCCAGGCAACCACAACAGGGCCAGAGCAGGATATTATGCTACATCACTGATGCACGCCTCCGCTTTCCGACAAGAAAGGGTATGGCATACACACTCACTGTACACACAAACATGAAATAACCCTTAGCAAATAGTGTTAATCTTTCATTCAAGACAACTGGCATTGCCTAATCGCATGAAAATTATTAAACTACCTCTCCAAATACGGTCAATGCTGAGTGTTATACCTGTAACATTGTGTTTGTAATCACTGTAGGCCTATTCTGCATCTCCTTTGAACATAATGGATTATCTGAGGTGGAAATGGGAGGTATGTTTATTATAACCCATTGGTTAGTGATGAAAGGTCCTTATCTGGCTTGAAACTTGGGACACCTGTAATAATAATCACAACAGATGGTGTGTGAAATATTACAAAGCCATCAGTGTAGCAATAATACACAGACTAACTGTGCTGCTACTGACCTCCAGCCGTTTCACCACCTCTCCGAAGTCCTCTGTGTTGTTGTTGATGGAGCGCAGCGACACGCTCTCCCCACGCTCATAGTAGATCTTCATGGAGGCGGGGCTGCCAGAGGACCAGCCAATGACGTCGCGCGTGGCACAGTTAAAGACCACAGCCTTCGCCTCCTGATCCAATAGGATGAGGAAATCGTTGGAGATGGCCAGTAGACACTCCCTCTCCGCCCCGGCTACCTGGTCCTCCGCATGCACCGGCCATGTCACTGCACCTAGGCTCCTTAGCTCTGCCCCACTGTACGGCCGTACCCTCTCTCTCCGTTTGTGAGCCAATGAGATGAAGGGGAATTTCCCTGTGGGCTCCACCGGCGTGCTGGTCACATGCCGCTCTGCCAGGTCCCGCAGGTACTCCTGTCGCGTGCGTGTCGCCATGGCACCAAACTTTTCAGACTTGTGGGCGGCGTTCTCTGCGTTGATGACCTTGGCCAGCAGGAAGTCCCTGAAGACAGTGGACTTGGGGAAGGTCACACCCTTGGGGATAGGAGGGCCGAAGGAGGGCACGTCCTGGGAACGAGTCACAGCCACACTGAGAGAGAGAGAGAGAGAGAGAGAGAGAGAGAGAGAGAGAGAGAGAGAGAGAGTGAAGGAGGGAGTCCTATACCCAAACTCAATGGATCCACCAGGCACTATCCAATCCTCTCAAGAAGGGCAGAAAACATTAGACTAGAAGGCAGAAAACAGTAGAATAGAGGGCAGAAAACAGTAGACTAGAGGGCAGAAAACAGTAGAATAGAGGGCAGAAAACAGTAGACTAGAGGGCAGAAAACAGTAGACTAGAGGGCAGAAAACAGTAGACTAGAAGGCAGAAAACAGTAGCCTAGAAGGCAGAAAACAGTAGAATAGGGGGCAGAAAACAGTAGACTAGAAGGCAGAAAACAGTAGACAAGAGGGCAGAAAACAGTAGACTAGAGGGCAGAAAACAGTAGACTAGAGGGCAGAAAACAGTAGACTAGAGGGCAGAAAACAGTAGACTAGAAGGCAGAAAACAGTAGACTAGAAGGCAGAAAACAGTAGACTAGAGGGCAGAAAACAGTAGACTAGAGGGCAGAAAACAGTAGACAAGAGGGCAGAAAACAGTAGACTAGAGGACTGAAAACAGTAGACTATAGGACTGAAAACAGTAGACTAGAAGGCAGAAAACAGTAGAATAGGGGGCAGAAAACAGTAGAATAGTGGGCAGAAAACAGTAGACTAGAGGACAGAAAACAGTAGACTGGAGGACAGAAAACAGTAGACTAGAGGGCAGAAAACAGTAGACTAGAGGGCAGAAAACAGTAGACTAGAGGGCAGAAAACAGTAGACTAGAGGGCAGAAAACAGTAGACTAGAGGGCAGAAAACAGTAGACTAGAGGGCAGAAAACAGTAGACTAGAGGGCAGAAAACAGTAGACTAGAAGGCAGAAAACAGTAGACAAGAGGGCAGAAAACAGTAGAATGGGGGGCAGAAAACAGTAGAATAGGGGGCAGAAAACAGTAGACTAGAGGGCAGAAAACAGTAGACTAGAGGGCAATAAACAGTAGACTAGAGGGCAGAAAACAGTAGACTAGAGGGCAGAAAACAGTAGACTAGAGGGCAGAAAACAGTAGAATGGGGGCAGAAAACAGTAGACTAGAGGGCAGAAAACAGTAGACTAGAGGGCAGAAAACAGTAGACTAGAAGGCAGAAAACAGTAGACTAGAAGGCAGAAAACAGTACAATAGGGGGAAGAAAACAGTAGACTAGAGGGCAGAAAACAGTAGACTAGAGGGCAGAAAACAGTAGACTAGAGGGCAGAAAACAGTAGACTAGAGGGCAGAAAACAGTAGACTAGAGGGCAGAAAACAGTAGACTAGAGGGCAATAAACAGTAGACTAGAGGGCAGAAAACAGTAGACTAGAGGGCAGAAAACAGTAGACTAGAGGGCAGAAAACAGTAGACTAGAGGGCAGAAAACAGTAGACTGGAAGGCAGAAAACAGTAGACTAGAGGGCAGAAAACAGTAGACTAGAGGGCAGAAAACAGTAGAATGGGGGGCAGAAAACAGTAGAATAGGGGGCAGAAAACAGTAGACTAGAGGGCAGAAAACAGTAGACTAGAGGGCAGAAAACAGTAGACTAGAAGGCAGAAAACAGTAGACTAGAAGGCAGAAAACAGTAGACTAGAAGGCAGAAAACAGTAGAATAGGGGGCAGAAAACAGTAGACTAGAGGGCAGAAAACAGTAGACTAGAGGGCAGAAAACAGTAGACTAGAGGGCAGAAAACAGTAGACTAGAGGGCAGAAAACAGTAGACTAGAGGGCAGAAAACAGTAGACTAGAGGGCAGAAAACAGTAGACTAGAGGGCAGAAAACAGTAGAATAGGGGGCAGAAAACAGTAGACTAGAAGGCAGAAAACAGTAGACTAGAGGGCAGAAAACAGTAGACTAGAGGGCAGAAAACAGTAGACTAGAGGGCAGAAAACAGTAGACTAGAGGGCAGAAAACAGTAGACTAGAGGGCAGAAAACAGTAGACTAGAGGGCAGAAAACAGTAGACTAGAGGGCAGAAAACAGTAGACTAGAGGGCAGAAAACAGTAGACTAGAGGGCAGAAAACAGTAGACTAGAGGGCAGAAAACAGTAGACAAGAGGGCAGAAAACAGTAGAATAGGGGGCAGAAAACAGTAGAATAGGGGGCAGAAAACAGTAGACTAGAGGGCAGAAAACAGTAGACTAGAGGGCAGAAAACAGTAGACTAGAGGGCAGAAAACAGTAGACTAGAGGGCAGAAAACAGTAGACTAGAGGGCAGAAAACAGTAGACAAGAGGGCAGAAAACAGTAGACTAGAAGGCAGAAAACAGTAGAACAGGGGGCAGAAAACAGTAGACTAGAGGGCAGAAAACAGTAGACAAGAGGGCAGAAAACAGTAGACTAGAGGACTGAAAACAGTAGACTAGAGGACAGAAAACAGTAGACTAGAGGACAGAAAACAGTAGACTAGAGGGGATAAATCAGTAGACTAGAAGGGAGAAATCAGTAGACTAGAGGGCAGAAAACTGTAGACTAGAGGACAGAAAACAGTAGACTAGAGGACAGAAAACAGTAGACTAGAGGGGAGAAATCAGTAGACTAGAGGGGATAAATCAGTAGACTAGAGGGCAGAAAACTGTAGACTAGAGGACAGAAAACAGTAGACTAGAGGGCAGAAAACAGTAGACTGGTTATCGTTCCTCCTAGCCCCCTTTCCTTCCCAGCATACTTAGGTTACCTACTACCCTTCCCATTCAACTCCCATTGTTGCTCCACAATAGGCCTCCTAGAGTTTAATGAAACAAGTTAGCATGAAAGCTAACCTAGTTCTGATGCAGATGACTGACAATGATTGGCTTCCAAATCCATATATAATCCAACAATGGTGAGAAAAAGCTGAACAGTAGCACTATAGAAACCCACTGTAGGCCAGGCTCATGTAGGCTGATGTCAGAGTCCTGACAAGCCTCAGTCCAGTCCATTAAACAGATAACACAGTCATCACATGCAGCTGTGACATTAGAGCCCAAGCCTCGCTCAACCAGGCAGGCGGATATAACTATACATTCAGCGCAGCTGACAAGCCAGCTACCACTGAGATGGCCACTCTCAGCCAGCCCTAGACCCCAGATCACAGAGAAGATACATGGAGAGGAGTGGAGAGGAGGGGGCTACTCCCTATTTGTAGAAACAAAGCTCTGATCGTTATGCAATATGGCTAAATTGACCTATCTGCATTTGGACAGCATTTGACAGCACGAGATTATCACTAGGCTGTGTCTAGGCTGTGTCAACTACTTCTATGTTGGCCTGAAAAGATCACTGATGCATCATTCCAAAGATCCTGTTTTCACTGCGTGTGAACAGGATACAGAGCCAGTCACACACACAATACTGATCAATATTTAAAGCTACTGTAGCAACTTTATAATCTCTGATGAGTCAGAATTCAACCGCACTATCACAAAAACAGCAATATCCAATAAAACCTTGGCAAAACGTAGTCATTGTATCACGCATTATGTAATACATCACAGTAGTGCAGCCGTGTGTGTGTGTGTGTGTGTGTGTGTGCGTGAGAGGTCGCTGAAACTCCTGTGTCCTCAGACCCCCTCCTTGTCACACTGGTCAACAGCATCACATCTCGGATCCCTCCTACACACACACACTGTATACACACACACACAGTGACACAACCCTCAGACCCACCTGTTCTTGCTCCGGCATCTGACCCTTACGTTTCCCAGTTGGTCTGTTTATGTGACTACCAACTCCTGACTGGGCTAGGCATTATAAAAATATGTCTCCTTGAAGTGAATCCTCCTCTCCTGTCTGCTTGGTCTGATCACACTACTGCAGGTACACACAGCTTTATCCAGCTAATTATAGCTGCTTCCGCCGCCCGTCCAACCGCTGTTCTGTTACTAGATCTTGTGACTTTTTACTCCTCTTTGAAATGGCATCCCAGGCTCCCAGCAATTCAGGCTTCTAGCATATCAGCGCTCTGGTGGCAGAACAGAACAGATAGGGGTTGGAACTTGTAGTGTGTTCATTAGATCCATGGGACTGAGCCAGAGGCTGGATGCTGAGAGCTGCTCTGGGTGAAGTGGAGTCTTCACTGCTTCAGGGTCCCACTCCCTACTTCATCCAAGAAGAAAAGCCAGCATTTCTCCCTCTCAGCCTCTTCTCCTTGACGACACTCGTTGGCTTCAAATCAAAAGATGTCCCCTTTAAAAAAGAACAACTCCAGCTGAGGAGGGCATCTAATCGTTGGCAGTCAGCGCTGGGGGGGTAGAGGGGTTACTGGAGGGGAGGGCTCAGAATAAATTAGCCCAACTTTGATGAGGTTTGAGCTGAGACCCAGAGCCTGTACAAGTGTTCCTCGGGGAGGGTCTTTGAGCACTGAGGGACAGAGCACTGCACGGCTGCTCAAGAATCCTCTGATTCGCTCGTCCAGCAAGGGAATCATTGACGTGTATGCCGCTAACTCCTTCAGATCGCTCCAGCTCCATTGCCCCAAGGCAGTGTGGTAGGCAGGAGGGTTGAGTGAGTGAGTGAGGTGTGGATGAGCGTGTCAGTGAGAATGCCACAGACCCCACTTACAGCACCCTGCCTTTAGTACCCTGCCTACAGTACCCTGCCTATAGCACCCCACCCGCAGTACCCTGACTATAGTACCCTGACTACAGTACCCTGCCTTTAGTACCCTGACTATAGCACCCTGCCTACAGTACCCTGCCTTTAGTACCCTGCCTACAGTACCCTGCCTACATTACCCTGCTTTTAGTACCCTGCCTACAGTACCCTGCCTACAGTACCTTGCCTACATTACCCTGCTTTTAGTACCCTGCCTACAGCACCCCGCCTTTAGTACCCTGCCTTTAGTACTCCACCTACAGTACCCTGCCTACAGTACCCTGCCTTTAGTACCTTGACTACAGTACCCTGCCTATAGTACCCTGTCTATAGTATCATTCCGACAGTACCCTGACTACAATACCCTGCTTTTAGTACCCTGACTACAGTACCCTGCCTACAGTACCCTGCCTATAGTATCCTGACTACAGCACTCTGCCTATAGTACCCTGCCTACAGTGCCCTGCCTACAGTGCCCTGCCAATAGTACCCTGCCAATAGTACACTGCCTACAGTGCCCTGCCAATAGTACCCTGCCTATAGTACCCTGCCTACAGTACCCTGACTACAGTACCCTGCCTACAGTACCCTGACTACAGTATCCTGCCTACAGTATCCTGCCTACAGTACCCTGCCTACATTACCCTGCCTATAGTATCCTGACTACAGTATCATGCCTACAGTACCCTGCCTATAGTACCCTGGCTATAGTACCCTGACTACAGTATCCTGCCTACAGTACCCTGCCTATAGTATCCTGCCTACAGTACCCTGCATGATACAGTACCCTGCCTATAGTATCCTGCCTATAGTATCCTGCCTACCAGTATCCTGCCTACAGTACCCTGCATGATACCCTGCCTACAGTACCCTGCCTATTGTATCCTGCCTATAGTATCCTGACTACAGTACCCTGCCTACAGTACCCTGCCTATAGTATCCTGCCTATAGTATCCTGACTACAGTACCCTGGCTACAGAGAGAAATAAGGAGAGCCAGTAGTTACCCAAGCAAATTTATCTGGGTTGGTGACCATGCCTTCTAGTGGTTCTCGTTCCTCATTATGTTATCTACCTGTGTGAGTTCAAAACAACCACTGTTGTAGTACCAGGGGCTTTCCAGGTTCTTAGTGACCGCCAGGCCCTCTAGTGGTCTGAACACGGTTTACACTCACCTATAGCAGGTATTGTCGGAGCAGGGGCTGTGCACACGGACAATGATGAACACGTGTTGGAAGTGGGAGCGGATGGTCTTGGGGGTGAAGGGTAGCGCTCCCGGCTCCTGGAACACGATGGTGACGATGTCATTTCCAATGTGTCTCTTCCTCAGCAACTACAAGGACAAACATGGTATAACCATACAAGAATTACACTATCTCAATGAATATCCTATTCTTCAGCATGGCAGCAATAACCTTGATTAATAATTGAATCCATCTATGGCATATCATGTTATCCTAAAGCATGTCTCTTAGATATTCATGTATTATGTGGTATCATAGAGCCCTTCTGTACCTGTTGTTTGTTGTTGGGTGTGTAGGGCAGCAGGGTAGACACGTGGAACATGATCTCATAGTCCCTGTAGGCCGTGTACAGGGAGTGGCTGCCAGTGGAATCAGCTGGAGGAAGGGAGAGGAGCACCACAATATAAGGCCCCATTGTACTGCTACTGCAACCCAACTCTGTCCTCCAGCAACCTATCTGCTCAGTGCTTTATGTACCAGACTGTCTCCTGTTTCATAGCCCAAACAATAAGCCATGCTAGTGTAGCCTGATCAATGTCTGCCAACATAGTGTGATGGGAAAACAACAACAAATATTTGTAGTAATACAGGTAGAGCACTATCGAGAATACTGTATTGTTGCTCAAAAATACTACATCTAAAAATGTAGCATTGTAAAGAGTATGCCACAACCAGTCTACTATAACCCTAAGAGCAGAGGTACCCATGCGCTTGCCTCTCATGACAGTAACTGATTTGGTTTTGGGTGCAAGATTACCCAGGCAGCCACCACAATTAAAATGTATGGACAAAAGAGGAATGTTCATATTCATTGAGCTTATGAATAGAGGAAGTGCCAGAAATAGCCTAATGTAATTAAGTGCATAATTGCGATGAGCTGCCATTTCCTGCTCTGCTCTCATTAGGAACATAAAGGGTGTAGTGGAGCGTGTGGGCCAGCCATTGTGTACCTGATTTAGTCCTCAATACATCAGAGAGATTTGAAAGAAAAACAGGCTACATGAAGTAAAAAGGGACTACACACATAAAAAAAACTGCAAGAGACAGGAGAGGAAAACCTATTTCCTGGATTACAGAGATTACTCCAAACCTATTGTTGATAACACACAAGGCAGATCAGAGCACCGCCTACAGCAAATATTCAGCAGACTCTACAGCTGTGAGACCTGGGGTGAGGAGGTCAGAGAGAGGGTCAGTAAGGCTCCCACACAGGAGCCTGTCATGCTACATCCTTGGTCAAATAAAAAAGGCTTTTAAATGCACTGTCAGTGCTTTGCTTTCAATGGGAATCAATTGTGTGTGTGTGTGTCCCCAAGGTTATTTAAACACCACTGTGTGTTTGTGTGTGTGTGTGTGTGTGTGTGTGAAAAAATCCACATATCTTATTCAATCACGCAATTTTGTATCTTTCCCCTATTGTCAAATAAATACGCATTGGTTAATTCTCAAGTGGGTGCTATTTTGACACAAAACATCTCTGCCTTGTAGTTAATATTCTAGATGACAATCATGAATAAGTAATGTTGCACATATTTGGGTAAAAGCCATGGTGATGTTGACAGGAGATTGTGGGGCATTTACAAATTCTCTTTGGGGTGGTACCTTAGAAATAGCTGTTTGGGATAGAGCAACTTCATGCTAATTAATTTATTAATGCCCACATGTACAGTGCACTTGGAAAGTTGTATTTATTTATTTTACCAGGTAAGTTGACTGGGAACACATTCTCATTTACAGCAACGACCTGGGGAATAGTTACAGGGGAGAGGAGGGGGATGAATGAGCCAATTTGTAAGCTGGGGATGATTAGGTGACCATGATGGTATGAGTGACAGCTTTGGAATTTAGCCAGGACACCAGGGTTTACACCCCTAATATTACGATAAGTGCCATGGGATCTTTAATGACCTCAGAGAGTCAGGACACCCGTTTAACGTCCCATCCGAAAGACGGCACCCTACACAGGGCAGTGTCCCCAATCACTGCCCTGGTGCATTGGAATATTTTTAGACCAGAGGAAAGAGTGCCTCCTACTTGCCCTCCAACACAACTTCCAGCAGCATCTGGTCTCCCATCCAGGTACCAACCAGGACCAACCCTGTGTAGCTTCATAAGCAAGCCAGCAGTAGTATGCTCTCATTAGGAACATAAAGTATTTAGTCCCCTTGACTTGTTCCATATTTTGTTATGTTACAGCCTTATTCTAAAATGGATTACATGAAAACACTTTCCTCATCTGACTTCCTGTCAGAGCAAAAACAAAGCCATGAGGTGGAAGGAATTGTCTGTAGAGCTCCTAGACAGGATGGTGTCGAGGCACAGCTCTGGGGAAGGGTACCAAAAAATGTCTACATCATTGAAGATTGGAACCACCAAGACTTTTCTTAGAGCTGGCCGCCTGGCCAAACTGAGCAATCGGAGGAGAGCTCCAGAGTTCCTCTGTGGAGAACCTTCCAGAAGGACAACCATCTCTGCAGCACTCCACCAATCAGGCCTTAATGGTAGAGTGACCAGACGGAAGCCACTCATCAGTAAAGGCACATGACAGCCCGATTGGAGTTTACCAAAAGGCACCTAAAGGACTCTCAGACCATGAGAAACAAGATTCTCTGGTCTGATGAAACCAATATTGAACTCTTTGGCCTGAATGTCAAGCGTCACATCTGGAGGAAACCTGGCACCGTCCCTACTGTGAAGGATGGTGGTAGCATCATGCTGTGTGGATGTTTTTCAGCGGCAGGGACTGGGAGACTAGTCACGATCGAGGGAAAGATGAACGGAGTAAAGTACAGAAAGATCCTTGATGAAAACCTGCTCCAAAGCGCTCAGGACTTCTTGTTGGAAGGTTCACATTCCAACAGGACAGTCTCTGAATGTCCTTAAGTTGCCCAGCCAGAGCCACTTGAACCCGATCTAACGTCTCTGGAGAGACCTGAAAATAGCTGTGCAGCAACACTCCCCATCCAACCTGACAGAGCTTGAGAGGATCTGCAGAGAAGAATGGGAAAAACTCCCCAAATACAGGTGTGCCAAGCTTGTAGCATCATACCCAAGAAGACTTGAGGCTGTAATCGTTCCCAAAGGTGCTTCAACAAAGTACTGAGTAAAGGGTCTGAATAGTTATGTAAATGTGATATTTCAGTTTTGAACTTTAAATACATTTGCTAAAATGTCTAAAAACCTGTTTTTGCTTTGTCATTATGGGGTATTGCGTGTAGATTGATGAGAATAAAAAAAACGATTCAATCCATTTTAGAATAAGGCTGTAATGTAACATGTGAAAAAAGTCAAGGGGTCTGAATACTTTCCGAATGCACCGTGTATGCAAATGAGTTGTTATTTCTACACTTTATTATTTTATCAATATAATAACAAAACATAAAAGGGCTATATATGGTTAAACACTTTTGGCATGTGTCATTTCAAATAAGAAAACATTTTATATCTAACCTTCAACTGAATACCTGAAGTCCCACCAAAATGTCTCGATCCCATAGATTTTCTCTCTCTCATTATACAATTTTGATAAGATGGTCCATATTTGATGGATTTTTAAACATCTAAAATAGTTAAGCATCTTACTCTTATGTGGCTGTTACATTCATCAGAACTGTATTTTTGACCTTTTGTCAATTTTGACTACCGTTGCTAGTGTGTGTGTGTGTGTGTGTGTGTGTGTGTGTGAGCGTGTGTGTGTGTGTGTGTGTGTGTGAGCGTGTGTGTGTGTGTGTGTGTGTGAGCATACTCTTGGTGTCAAGCTGGGCGCGGTACTTGGTGAAGCCCTGGAGGCGGACTCTCTCCCCCAGCAGCTGTAGGAACTCCTCCAGGGCAGGGCCCGCCATCTCATTGTTGTACATCTCCTCCTCACTGCTCTGCCCAGCCCTGCAGTACATCACCCCCACCTTCACCTGGAAACTCAGCTAGAGAGGAGGAGGGCGAGAGAGGGGGAGAAAGTGAGGGGGGAGGGAGAAGAGAGAGTGACAGATTTCACGTTAAAAAATGTTTGCAGTGCAAAAACTATACGAGATCAGACAAGCCTAATTTTATAGCATGATATAGTGCCAACATATAGTGCCAATCAAAATAGCTATGAAATATGATAACTGGCCC
This sequence comes from Oncorhynchus mykiss, assembly GCF_057628025.1. Taxonomy (NCBI): domain Eukaryota; kingdom Metazoa; phylum Chordata; class Actinopteri; order Salmoniformes; family Salmonidae; genus Oncorhynchus; species Oncorhynchus mykiss. Next base: position 65,196,729 of record NC_143046.1, on the reverse strand, counting down.
AATAACAGCATATAGCTGTAGCACGGCTGGTCTCTTCAGGGAGTGTTTTATGTAGTGTTTATGTATCCTCCTACCCCCTGCTCATCCAGTTTCATCAGCTGTTCTGTGACCTTGGGCGTGTTGAGAGCCAAGCGGAGGCAGGGCACATCCAGCTCTGGAAGCAGGTGCTCCAACACCTCCTTCAGGGGCAGCCCGCGGGTAGTGCCATGCTTAGAGGACGAGGGCACCGCATCCTCCAGAATAGAACCCCGGAGTGTGATCAACTGGATGGAGGGATGAAAAGAAGGAGAGGAAGAGAAAGAGGTGTGAGAGGAGGAATGTGCCTCAGGAATCCCCAGTCCATGGAACTTTCACATCAAGATGGAACAAAGCGATAGCCAAAATGAACATGTCGGTTTTGCTTCCCAAACACCCTAACTTCTCCTGAGTAAGTTCAGAACTATTTATCTAAAGGAATCTGACATAAAACAACAGAGAAGAACAAGGTACAGTTATCAATCAAACTTTTGGCCTGGGGGCAGATAGCTGAGGTTGGGCTTGTTCAGCAACGCATAATATGTACACAGAGTGTGCATTGTGTTCAGCAGAGGCCATGAACTCAATCACTTGCTATCATATACAGCTGGAACGGAGGGGAATTTTCTCTCCCACACTCCTAGGAGAGGGCCGTAACAAAAGGACAGTGTTCCCCAGGTTTGAGGCCCTGGGGTCCCGGGGTGTCTCACACAGAGCTGGATGGTCTATTCACCCACACCTGGCCACCTTCCAACCCAGGGAAAACCCCCAGACAACCATCTCTGGACACTCCAGGGCAGGTGCCTTAAATCTATAGCTGGGAATGTAACGGTGCTGTGTCGCAGTCCATAACTAAAATCACAACCTTCCAACTTAATGAAGCAAATGATTTTCCAGTGAAATGTAAAAGGACAGTTCTCTATAGTGGTTTGAGGTTGTGTAGCATTGACAGGCCATGGAGATGTGATGAGGATGAGAGCGTTTTCTATAGTTTCTTTACACAGTGCTGATCTGAGGGAACAGCTGATGCCCTCTGGGTTTCTTACATAATCAGCAGAGAGGGATGAGAGCTGAGTTTCACCTCCAGCTAGTCTTACCGTGAAACTACCAGGAAGACAGACACAGGGGAGAGTTACTGATCTACAGAAAAACAAATCTACAGACAATCGTCGTGACTGGATTTGATAACAATTCCAGAAATCTCAATCTATCTAGCAGGATCATTAACTGCTAACGTTGTTATACGTTGCATGGTCCAGGGAGAGCAGTTGTAAAGGCCGGAGGCTAGCTGTCTGACCTCTGATGTTCTGAAGATGACCCGGTAGTTGTACTGCTGGCCGTGCTCTCTGTGCTCCTCTTGTTTCTCCCTGCGCAGACTCACAGCCACCGGACCCAGAGCCTCGTCCATTCCAAAGTAGTTCCAGTGTTCTGAGGGGGAGAGAGAGAGAAAACGGGAGAAAGAGAAAGAGAGAGAGCAAGAGAGAGTGAGAGAAAGGGAAGTAGACAGCTATGTATAAACATACACTTCATGCATTTGAATTTGGAAACTGTACTACACAGTGGGCTGTGTAGGACTATTTGTTTACGTTACACATTCTAGTGTTATAGTACTTCATGTACTGTATAATGTTTGTAACTGAATACGTTTGAGAGGATACATAGTGTATATTCAGCTGAGTCTATCTCACCTCTAAGGTAGAAGAACTTCCTGTAGTAGTAAGCTCCCAGGTCCACATGCTCTACAATGTAGTGTTTGCCTCTGTCACTGAGGGAACTGGGGCTGTCCTTGGGCCCTTCTAGCACTGCCACCCCAGCGTTAGTGCAGTGGGAGCTGAGGGACGACTCAAACTGACTGCCCTCACTTCCCAGGGTCTCCGAGCCGCCACTCCCCTGTTTGGGGGGCCCGGCTCCCGCCGTGCGCCTTCCGTTGGTCCCAATCTCATTGCGGAAGCAGGGGCAGCTGAGGAGCATCTCGTTGCTCTGCTCGTCCCCGGTTCCAATGCTGGGGCTGTCCCTGGCCCCGGCACTGAGCTCCTCCTGGCTGCCAGCGGGGGAGCTGTAGGCCAGGCTCTGGGTGGAGGACACGGTGGAGGTGTTGGAGGCTGCAGCTGCAGCAGACGCCCCTGTGGTGGTGTTCTTCCTCTTCCCCGCTGCCATCTGCCTGCTCTGGATCACCTCATTCAGGTCAAACATCATGCTCTGCACGTCGTAGTGGGAGAAGCCCCTCTGGCACACCCATGGCTTGAGGGGGGTTACCCAGTCCTCTGACCGACCGTCCTCAGCATCAGAGCCGGCCCGTGGTGAGTCCGACTCCCCCCTCACGCTGCGTAGTTTACGGAATATAGACTCTCCCCCTGTCTCTGACTTGGAGCGTCTCTTTGGGGGCTTCTCTCTCTCCTTGACTCTGCTGGATGTCTGGCTCTCACTAGTCTCCTCATGTAGTTCTATGGAGGCCTGCTTGAGCCCAGCAGTCAGCAAGTCCTCTAGTCTGTCTGGTGCAGGGCTGCGCTGGTCAGGCTTGTCCCCCTGGTAGCCCTTCAGCATCTCAAAGAAGCTCTCCCCTGGCGCCCCGTGCTGGTCTATAGAGGAGGTGCTGCCATACTCTCTGTGTAGTGGGGACCACTTGGCCCCTGAGGGGCCCAATTCCTCCCCACTGTCCCCGCCATCGTCCAGCTCACTGATGGTGATGTCACTGTTGCTGCGCTGGCGGATGCGGCGGATGTTTCTGTGGGAGGGGACTCTGTAGTCTGTGGGGGACAGGTAACGGCTGTCTGGGCTGTAACTGGCTGTCTGGGTTTTACTCTTCAGTGTGTTGTGGATGCTGCGGAGCATGGATGCGTCCTGGGGGCTCATCAGGTGACCTAGTTTCAGGTGGCTCTGCCCACCTCCGACTAAGGCTGGGGAATCTGGCTCTGTGGTAGCCTGCCAGAGAGCACCCAGGTCCTTCCTAGGGGGCCACTCGGCAACCCGTGCCCGTACCCCCATTTTAGGCACCCCCAGGCCCCCTGGAGGGTGGGCGCTGTCTATGCGTGCCCCTCCGTTGGCCAGGCGGAGGTGGCGGGTGTAGAACTCGTCGATGGCTGGGATAGAGCCCCCCACGATGCGCTCCATGGGTGGGCGCTTCAGACTGGTCATGGTGCCAAGGCCAGAGCTGGTCACCAGGGCACTCAGCAGCAAGGCATGGCTAGGCTGGATGCTCAGTGTGTCTGCTACTCCACTGGGCTCTCATCTCACTCCAACTGGCTACAACCTGAAAATAGGTTTGGTATTAGAACATACCCTCTCATTTCATCTTAACACCAACTTTCTCTAACCAGGCGAAGAGTGGAAACAGTTGGCGAATGTAAGCTGCCTAACTGGTGTTGAAAATGAAACCAATAGCTCTGGTCTGGAAAGGTAGACAATGACACAGTGACATAGGCTACCTGCCTGATAATTGGCTGTGTGCAGTGCCCTGTTACTGATGTGGCCTCTCTCATGCTCCTAGGTTTTATTGCAGACTAGCAGGCAGCACAGTGGAAAGTATTGGACTGTGTCTAATTAGTTAATCTCCCTTTGGGCCTTGAGTAAGCAAGCTAATGTTCTCCAACTTGAATCATCTGACTGACTGTGTGGGAGGAGGAAATGGCTGCAGAACAAATTTATTTCCCAAATCGAAATTCTTAATAAAAAGTTTAGCTTTTTCTCTCGAGGCATTTGCTAAATTAGAAATGGCCTCTCTCTTTTCAGAATTCTGGGTTTTCCTGACGTACTTTCGCCTGACATGTGCGGTGGGGGGGGCGGGGCGGTTATTTATGATCGTCAGAGTCAGTCAGATAGATGCTTTTAGAAACTCCAGGACAGCCTTACAAACATGCAGACATTTCTATTCTTCAGGATTGAAAGGGATATCTGGATTTCACAAACAGGCCTGCAGAGTCATATTTGGATGCGATTTTCGCCTCCTGGCAAACTGACACAGTAAAAAGTCACTGACATTTCAATTTCATATAATGGCTCTACTTTTCAAACCAATTTCAGCATAAACATCTGGGGAAAACATGAAAGCTCAGCCAAATCCAACCTGAGCAGAATTATGCCTTCAACCTAATCATTACATTCATGTAACAAACTCCCAAAGTAGACTATAAGGTAATTCAATAAACCAATAGAACGCACTATTAACTATTTATATATCAAGTGTTAAACAAAATGTGAGGCTTTGATCTATCAACGAATCTTGTCCAGAGTACATTATCTGATCGATATAGGCTAATGTGTTCAGCTGGGAGGCAGGGCTCTGGTTCCCCTCTCTATGTCACTGACGCTGGACTAGTGATCCCTATGAAGTCCCTTCACATGCTATGGATAGCAGGTTCACCAAATCAAAGTGCTGAGATACAGTTTACTGGATCAAACATCCTGAGCCCACATTAAAAAAAAAAGACCCTTGGAAAGCCGACAGCAGAGAACTCTGATGTTTCTCCCTGGCAGATTGAGCCAATTTGGCAGCGAGACACTGGGAGAGATTACGGTTCCTCTCAGTCAGTCCTGCAGCACACAAGCTGTGATCACATTAGCCACTGGCTGTCAATGCTGTGATGGGCTTGCATTTCTCCATGCCACATTCACACATCAGAGAAAACTGCTTCATACAGACACGCACTATTTCATACATGCAAAACAGTCCCACTTTCAGGGGAAAAGGACATTGACATGTATGCGAATTGATTTACTTGATGAGACACCAGAAATATGAACACGTTCTCTAAGCATGTTAAGTTGAAAATGTGTCAGAAATGATTACAAGCTGAAAGAAAATCAAACACAAATTAAAAAAAGAAATCTCCAAACACAAATTAATAAATAGATTTCTATCCACACAACCAGTCCATATTACCCAGGAGCCATCAGTGTTGCTTCTGTAAGCCAGTGACCCCAGGGACATGGGTTAAATTGTCACTCTGAAAGGAGTGTCATACGTACACTCTGCACCAATAGAAATATTGTGAATAAAATACAGTACATTAGGAACCAAAACAAATATAAGCTATATTTTATGGCAGGGATCAAGTCTTTTTTAAATTCGTGGGAATACTTGGTGAACGAATTTCCTAAATGAAACTAATTTTGTTGCTGAATTCCTGTTGATTTGAGTCTTTTTGTTGTTGTTGCTGAAACCTTTGGGGGACCGGTTTTGGCCTGCGTGCCTGTCTGTTGCCGACCCGTGCACTAGAGTTCCTCCGGGGTGCCTAGTGCTCCAGGGCACCAGTCTGAGCCTCCCTCCTGATGTGCTTAATGATCTTATTGGATCTAGTTTAAGTAGTGTAAATGCTTGCAGACAGATTGAGATAAATAATTCCCATTCTAAACAAACAAATAAACAAACAAACTGGATATCACACTGTTTCACTGACTTTTAATCAGAACATGAATACTGCTCGGACTGATGTAGACTCGCTCTATTTCAGGCTCCATATCGAAATCTCAAAATGCACTGCGATTTGCTCCTGCACCAGACAGCCTACAAAAATGATCAAAAATAGCATCTTAATTCTTAATAACATAATGTCATTATTGTTCATTATTCCGCATCAGTTTCACATTTGACTGTTAAGTAAGTCATATCATGAATGATGAAATCCAAGCTATAATAAATAGGGTAATGGAGACTGTGGTTGGTGGCGCTCACGGTGCATGAAGAGCAGAGGTTCCTTCCTCCTGGCTGGGCCGGGCTGTGCAGCTGGCGCGCCGCTATAATGGATGGACACTTAGCCACGGCATGGCAAACCTTGTCCTGTTTGCACTCCGCATTTCAATCACTGCAGCTTTGGGCCCGCTGCCTGCCGGCTGCACAGAGCAGAGTCCACAGGGACAGATAAATAGAACCATAACACACACACACAGCCACCGCAGCCGAAACACAGCCACAGGCCTTAATCTGGCTTCCAAAAGACATTTTGAGGGTCCGGTGTGTGTGTACATGCATGCATAATGCTATGCTCATGTTTCCTCACATAACCTCCATTTCAGACTTTAGCCACGGGTGGGGAGAGCCTGAGAATGTGTGAGGAGAACTGAGGAGGAAAACTGGGGGAAAGTGAATGAAGCCTCTGCTTCTGGCTCCCTACTCCCTATCGGTAGTGTATATTAGCATGTCAGTGGGACATGTCGAGGCACTGTAAGCCTGTTGACTAAGTGAGGTTAACTTCCTGTAATTGAGGCTCTGACCTCCCAGCTGCTCCACTGGGCCTGGGGACAAATGAGTATTAGGCTGCACCACTCAGACAGAGAGAGAGAGAGACAGGGGTCATGTCATCACGGCTGCCACTGGGGAGACTAGGAGGGGTTGGGTTTGTTGTGCCAGCTAGGGTAATATAGCCTTATGAGTGATCTGCACAGCCAGGTGCTTTCAGTCTACTGTGTTATTAAGCAGATACACAGACCCAGTTACCAAGAACACAACATCAAAGCCACTGGCGAGAACACTTAGCACTTAGAATTTATCATTTGAATAATTTGAGATGAGAACCTTGCACTTTTCCAAGGTATTCTAAAAGCTCCCGCTAAAAGCATTTCCTTGTGAGGGTACATTCAGTAGTGTATATGTTACCCAGGCAACTCCCAGCCAGGGCTCACTGATGCCAGCTTACAATGGTGAGAGGCACACTCCTGTTGGTTGGCCTGAGCCCCATGGAGGCCAAGCTACGCCCCCATGAGAGAACCAACAACATGTCCGGGAATGCCTAGGAGACCTCTAGCTGTTTCCATGAACAGAGTGGCAGCAGATTCCCAGTGCCCTGCTTCAGTGTTAACAAAGCCCCCAACAATGGAGCAGAATAGAGCAGAATCCCTGGCCTACAAGCTGTAATCACTTCAACTTTAGCTGCTTGGCCTAGTGAGACTCACTGAATGGGACTGCCTGGCCCACACCACAACTCTTAAAGTGGCATCACTCAGACTCCCTACCTCTCCCTGTCTCCCTACTCCTCTCCCCCAACAGGCCCACTGGGCTGTGGTCAGCTGGCACAAAGTTCCCTCTGTCCTGTGGAAGACTGGGCCTCATCTCCAGTACAGAGAGGCCTTTGATAAGAGGCTGACCCTGATTGTGTAGGAGCCACTAAGAGGACCTAATGAATCACAGAGAGGAGAGGGGGGAGAGATGGAGAGATGGGAAAGGGGGTGGGGGAGAGAGATAAATGGGAAAGTGGGTGGGGGAGAGAGAGAGAGAGAGAGATTGAAAAGGGAGTGGAGAAGAGAGAGAGATGGGAAAGGGGGTGGGGGAGAGAGAGAAATGGGAAAGGGGGTGGGGGAGAGATGGGAAAGGGGGTGGGGGAGAGAGAGAAATGGGAAAATGGGTGGGAGAGAGAGAGAGATTGAAAAGGGGGTGGAGGAGAGAGATATGGGAAAGGGGGTGGGTGAGAGATGGGAAAGGGGGTGGAGGAGAGAGGGAGAGATGGGAAAGGGGGTGGAGGAGAGAGAGATGGGAAAGGGGGTGGGGGAGAGAGAGAGATGGGAAAGGGGGTGGGGGAGAGAGAGAGATGGAAAAGGGGGTGGGGGAGAGAGAGAGATGGAAAAGGGGGTGGAGGAGAGAGGGAGAGATGGGAAAGGGGGTGGAGGAGAGAGGGAGATGGGAAAGGGGGTGGAGGAGAGAGGGAGAGATGGGAAAGGGGGTTGGGGGAGAGAGAGAGATGGGAAAGGGGGTGGAGGAGAGAGAGAGATGGGAAAGGGGGTTGGGGGAGAGAGAGAGATGGGAAAGGGGGTGGAGGAGAGAGAGAGATGGGAAAGGGGGTGGAGGAGAGAATGGAAAGGGGGTGGGGGAGAGAGAGAGATGGGAAAGGGGGGTGGGGGAGAGAGAGAGATGGGAAAGGGGGTGGGGGAGAGAGAGAGATGGGAAAGGGGGTGGAGGAGAGAGGAAGAGATGGGAAAGGGGGTTAGGGGAGAGAGAGATGGGAAATGGGGTGGAGGAGAGAGGGGAAGGGGGGTGGAGGAGAGAGAGAGATGGGAAAGGGGGTGGAGGAGAGAGGGAGAGATGGGAAAGGGGGTGGAGGAGAGAGGGAGATGGGAAAGGGGGTGGAGGAGAGAGAGAGATGGGAAAGGTGGTGGAGGAGAGAATGGAAAGGGGGGTGGGGGAGAGAGAGAGATGGGAAAGGGGGTGGAGGAGAGAGGGAGAGATGGGAAAGGGGGGTGGGGGAGAGAGAGAGATGGGAAAGGGGGTGGAGGAGAGAGGGAGAGATGGGAAAGGGGGGTGGGGGAGAGAGAGAGATGGGAAAGGGGGTGGAGGAGAGAGGAAGAGATGGGAAAGGGGGGTAGGGGAGAGAGAGATGGGAAAGGGGGTGGAGGAGAGAGGGATAGATGGGAAAGGGGGGTGGGGGAGAGAGAGATGGGAAAGGGGGTGGGGGAGAGAGGGAGAGAAGGTGTGTGCTAGAACAGTGTTTCCTATCCCTGGTCCTCCAGTACCTCCAAGTACAGTTTAGTTGTAGCCCTGGACACCTCATTCAACTCCCGAGCTCCTGGGTGGCACAGTGGTCTAAATCACTGTATCTCAGTGCTAGAGGCGTCACTACAGACCCTGGTTTGATCCCAGGCTGTATCACAACAAGATGTGATTGGGCGGCGCACAATTGGCCCAGCTTCGTCTGGGTTAGGGGAGGGTTTGGCCGGGGTAGGCCGTCATTGTAAAAAAAGAATTTGTTCTTAACTGACTTGCCTAGTTAAATAAAGGTAAAAAAAAAAAAAAAAGGTTTAAAAAAACGAATTGAGGGCTTGATGATCAGTTGACAAGTTTAAATCAGGTGTGTTTGTCCAGGGTTACAATAACAATGTGTACTGTTGGGGGGCCAGAGTTGGGAAGCACTGTGCTAGAGGCATTAGAAAGGGATGAGAAGAGGATAAATAATCAGAGAGATAAGCAAAGGAAGGCAAAATGGGACAATCCAAAAAAGGCCATGTCGTGTGTGAGTTAAACATTGGGACATGATGAAGTGTGTCTAATCAAGTGAGTCAAGCTCTAATCCCTGACTAACATGACATGCACCTGACCCAGCAGATGACTTCTGTCTGACAGATGAGCTGCCAGAGAATAATACGCAACCAACATCACTGGCTAGCCTCGAATTCACAAGGACTAAAACAGAAAACAAACTCACAGCTCAACCACAAACTCCTCCACTGCGAGCCAGGACCAAGAGGTCATGCACCAACTGAGCAGAGAGAATTATAGCTTTGAAAGAAAAACACTCCCCAGCAATATACTCTCTCCCACACTACTTCCCTTCCGAGAATGGTAGGAGGAGTACAGGGAAAACGAGAGGTGAGGTATAGGTCTGAGTCAGCCACCACTGTGATGAGAGACCCATTGCTGCAGCCCACGAACAGAGCAGAGGCACGGGAAAAGACAAGGCAGTAGAGGCCCATATACACCCTCGTCTTCCCTCACTCTCTGCCTACTGACTCTGTGCAGCTGGCGGCAGACTAACGCTGTCTCAACAGAATTTGTCAATGCATTGGCACGTGAAATCGTTGTGAGAAATGCATTAGATTAGCAAAAAGTCATGAACGTAAACTGTTGTTTTGAGGGTGTCAACCGCAGGATTATGTCATTGTGGTAATTCATTTTCAACATAGACCAACCTGTTGAATTGGTACTCTGGAAACAACATCAGATCTTCAATGTTATATCCACTATCAGAAAAAAACAGGCTGGGCAGCACCTCCTACTGTACTGCAGGGTTTCTCAAACTCCCTTAGTTAAAGTGCATTAAAAGTTTGATATGATTTAGTCCAATTCTTTAACGTTGATGTTTGGTTGAGATGGTGACGTGAATCCAACATGTCAATTATTAATTTGTAAACAAACTGGATATTGAATTATGTCTGGTTTTCAACGCAGCCAAATTTCACCATTTGAAGGAAATGTACACTACATGAGCAACAGTATGTGGACACCTGCTCGTCGAACATCTCTTACTGAAAGGCTTGGCTCGCATCCTGCATTCCAATTCATCCCAAAGGTTTTCGATGGGGTTGAGGTCAGGGCTCTCTCTGTACAGGCCAGTCAAGTTCCACACCGATCTTGACAAACCATTTCTGCATGGACTTCGCTGTGTGCACAGGGGCATTGTCATGCTGAAACAGGAAATGGCCTTCCCCAAACTGTTGGCACAAAGTTAGAAGCACAGAATCATCTAGAACAGGGGTGGGCAACTCCAGTCCTTAGGGGCATGATTGGTGTCACACTTTTTCTCCATCCCTAGCAAACACAGCTGATTAATCAAATTTCATTCTAAACTGAAGATCATGACTAGGTGATTATTGGAGAGCTGTGTTAGCTGGGGCTGGGGCAAAACTGTGGCACCAATCAGGCCCCCAAGGACTGGAATTGCCCACCCCTGATCTAGGATGTAATTGTATACTGTCATTGTATTCCCTTCACTGGAACTAAGGGGCCTAGCCCGGACCATGAAAAACAGCCCCAGACCATTATTCCTCATCCACCAAACTTTACAGTTGGCATTATGCATTAGGGCAGGTAGCGTTCTCCTGACATCCGCCAAACCCAGATTCGTCCGTTGGACTGCCAGATGGTGAAGCATGATTCATCACGCCAGAGAACACATTTCCACTGCTTCAGAGTCCAATGGCGGCGAGCTTTACACCACTCCAGCCAAAGCTTGGCATTGCGCTTGGTGATCTTAGGCTTGTGTGCGACTGCTCGGCCATGGAAACCCATTTCATGAAACTCCCGACAAACAGTTATTGTGCTGACGTTGCTTCCAGAGGCAGTTTGGCACTCGGTAGTGAGTGTTGCAATCGAGGACAGACGGTTTTAACGCGCTAGGTGCTTCAGCACTCAGCAGTCCCACTCGTAGTTGTTTCCACTTTCCACAACAACAGAACTTACAGTTGACTGGGGCAGCTCTAGCAGGGCAGAAATTTGATAGACTTTGATGAAAGTGGCATCCTATGATGGTGCCATGTTGAAAAGACACTGAGCTCTACAGTAAGGCCATTCTACTGCCAATGTTTGTCTATGGAGATTGCATGGCGGTGTCCTCAATTTTATACATGGGTTAGCCTACATCTCCTTGAAATGTTGATATTTGGTTGCATTGACAACCAAACACGATCCAATATCAGTTTTGCAATACAGTAAATAGCCTATTTACTTGTCGACAAGTTAACTAATGATATGTTGGATTCACGGCTCCAACTAAACCAAAAATAAAAGTCAATGAATATGATCAAGTCAGTGGGTCAGATGAAACTATCCAAGCATTAGATACATGCCCTTTAAATGTTCATATTTGGTTGCGTTGTCAACCAAATATAATTCAATATTACTTATGTAATACAGTAAATAGTCTAAAGTTAAGGCCATATTACAAACTAATGTAACAGTATTTATTCAACCTTAAAATTAGTAACTCATCAATTGCCACAGTGAGTTTATTGTAACTATAAATGTCTTCTTATGCCATCAGAGAAAGTGTGCATGTTCAAGATAGCATGCAAAGTTCGCAGGTCTGTGGAAATCTTCACAATTGCGATAATAATCAGAATCTTGAACAGCATTGATCACTTGCACTATGTACTTTTAATTTAACGTGAACTGCAACCCAGGTCATTTAGTTGTGCCATTAGATGAAGCACAGTCATAACACATGAAATTGTTGTATACATACAAGATAGCTGACATTGCATTTCCATTTGAACTTTGTTGTGCTTTTAAAATTGTTGAAAGCGCAGTGACAACACATTTAGATGACAGCTAAATCAGACGGTGTTTTTCTATTGGAATTTGGTTGTGCTTTTAAATGGTTGAAAGCATTGGGAATTCAACAAACTTCTGGCTGTCTTTTTGATTGGGTGAATAAAGGTTGAAATCTCCTTGATCAACGTCTCAACCGTTATTACGCACATTTCCACATAGAAATGACGTGGTTGCAGAGTGGGTGAGAATCTGACACCTGAGAAAAACACACATGCCTACCGTCGGCAAGCAAAGGATACCCACCCACACCAAACCGCAGGCGGACGGGCTGGAATTTCGCAAATTTCGTCAATGGAGGAAGTGATGAGTGTGTGAGCAAGAGAGGAGAGATAAAAGCAAGCCCAGACAGAGTTAGAGACAGAGAGTGGATAGTACAAGGTCGAGACTGTCTGACAACAGGCAGTTACAAAGAAAACAGCACCAAATAACCAAAGAACCCCAAATCCACTTTGATTTCACTATCAGTGCCAATGACATCAGCTTTGATCATGGGAATAATCTCCTCACATGGATTAGCACACCACAATAAACAGTAATTGGAGCGATGACATGCTCTACTGACCACACAGACATACAAAAGGCTTGGCATGTGAACACTTCAAAGCAGCACTACTAGCTACAGCACAGCTCACCACCACCACCAGGGCCTTCAGTGGATGCCCACCACAGTTCAATGAGCATAGCTAACCACTGACAAAGTGTGATTAACTGAACCCTACGCAACAAGACAGATCTGGAGGCCCGCCAAGCGAAGACACTGTCGATATCTCTGCTAGGGCCCTCTCGCTCTCTCCTCCTCCTATCCTTGGATCTTCGCTCAACCACATTCAATTGTTTTGTGTTGTGGGTAGTAATGAGATAATGGGTGGGTGGCACCACTGTCCAAATTACATTTAAGCTTGTGGTATTTGTTTCAACCAAAAGTGGTGTATTTAGAGGTGGGCCGGAGGTTTGGCATGAAGTTGTGTTATTTTGCGGAGGGCCATATTGAACTGCCTAAACGAATAACTGAACTGGTTTTGGCTTATGTGGTCTCACTGTCCAGACTAAAAAACACTGCAAGCAAAACAGCTCTAAGATCCAATGTCTGACAAAGCCTATGTCTCACGGGGGGATTCTCTCTATGTATAAAAAGTCATTATTCATGGTCTGCTTAATCATTCTATAGATTAATATGATTTATTCACAAGCTGTCTATGTGGTTGAGTGGGTGGAGACGAGACAGTAAAACTGGTCCTATTTAATAGAGGAGCATGAGCTTTATCCGTTTAACAAAGAGGCTCAGACTTCTGAGGTCGTCAACTTTCCCCAGCCTGCTCTGTAGTATAAAGAGCAGTGAAGAGGAAGCAGAGAGAGCATTGGTGCCTGAAGAGGAATGTGAAGCATTCTAATGAGGTGCCTGGCTGCCTCTGTTACTGGCTATAGAGAGCTGCATCAGTCAGTCAGTCAGTCTGAGCCTGCTGTAGGCTGTACTTTCCCTCTCCCTGCCCTCAATGCTGGCAGCCTCTGAACTTACCTCTCCTCTCTTCCCAACCAGAAGGGTTTTCACTCCATTTGAGAGACAAGAAGCAAGGCAAGACAGGGCCACAGGGGTAATATGCTGCAAGTCTTCTTCTTCGTACACACACCACAGTAGTACAAAAGGTGAATGGGTTTTATTGACGAAAGGGCTCAGCAGTCTGGGTCGAATCTATCCTCAGTAAAGATTTTCTGATATTGGATATGATATTTCAAATGACTCAATCTGAGTTCTCAAAGAGACTCAATGAATCAGGAAAGTAGGTCTACACAGGTGCATCCATCTGCAAAGTTGATTTTTGCTCCTACATCTGAAGACCCACACTAAGAACAGGTATGGGGTGGGGTGGTAGTGGTAGTGGTGGTGGTGGTGGTGGTAGTGATGGTGGGGGGGTGGTAGTGGTGGTAGTGATGGTAGTGGTAGTGATGGTAGTGGTAGTGGATGGTGGTGGTAGTGATGGTGGTGGTAGTGGTGGTGGTAGTGGTGGTGGTAGTGATGGTGGTAGTGGTGGTGGTAGTGATGGTGGTGGTAATGGTAGTGATGGTGGTGGTAGTAGTGATGGTGGTGGTAGTGGTGACGGTAGTGGTGGTGATGGTGGTGGTAGTGGTGGTGGTAGTGATGGTGGTAGTGGTGGTGGTAGTGATGGTGGTGGTAGTGGTGGTGGTGGTGGTAGTAGTGGTGGTGATGGTGGTGGTGGTAGTGGTGGTGGTAGTGATGGTGGTGGTAGTGGTGGTGGTGGTGGTAGTGATGGTAGTGATGGTGGTAGTGGTGGTGGTAGTGATGGTGGTGGTAGTGGTGGTGATGGTGGTGGTAGTGGTGGTGGTAGTGATGGTGGTAGTGGTGGTGGTAGTGATGGTGGTGGTAGTGGTGGTGGTGGTGGTAGTGATGGTGGTAGTGATGGTAGTGGTGGTGATGGTGGTGGTAGTGGTGGTGGTGGTGGTAGTGATGGTGGTAGTGGTGTTGGTAGTGGTGGTGGTAGTGATGGTGGTGGTAGTGATGGTGGTGGTAGTGGTGGTGGTGGTGGTGGTAGTGGTGGTGGTGGTAGTGGTGGTGGTAGTGATGGTGGTGGTAGTGATGGTGGTGGTAGTGATGGTGGTGGTGGTAGTGATGGTGGGGGTGCAGGAGATTCAAAAGACATCTGGAGGTATTAACTGTGACAACCAAATCTCAGTCGTGCTCTAGAGGGAGAACACTGACAGCCATTTTCCATCAAAATTCTATGCCAGCGTCTTACCTTTCCCAGCACCTTAGCTTCCCCTCTGAATTAAACACAGACAAGAGATTCATGACATGTCGCCTTGAGAGATGTCTTTGAAATTCAGATCGTTGATGCCAGTGGCACTGCCATGGTTTACTGCAGTCAATTTGTGAGGAGTGATGGGGGCTTTCTCCACTGTTATTTTATGCTTATTGGTGTGATTGACTCCCCTTCAACTACCTCTTCTCTACAACTTTCTCACACTCAGTGTCTTTCTCTCACCCAATGTTAGTTTAGAATAGAGGATGTGCATGCAGACTTCACATCAACTCCCTATCCAACCACCCACCTTGCACTCTGAATAGAAACTATGTGCTGCTTTTTCCTCCAGGCCACAATACACAATGCAATCAATGTTAGGAGCCCTTGACCAAAGTTTGCCTTGCAGGGAGGATTTCGCAACCGGGCCATTCATTTTTTTTGCTAGCTTGAGCAGTTCCCAGAAGCATATGCGGTATAAAAATTAGGCAGAGCAGGATGAGCTAAAAGGGAGTGAATGTCACCTTCCTCAATGCAGTCCACAAAGGTAAATAATCCCTTCAAATAATCGGAGGTAAAACTGGACCCATTTGTGATCAAACAAATACCCTCATCTTAACGGATTTGGGGGCGGTGGGTGGATAATGCTATAGCGACACAAACAGGGAGAGATGAGCCTGAAATAGAAGTGATAGATAGCATAGCAGTATAATTAACCCAGGGATGGGGCGGTTGAATCGTTGAGTGTCTGCATCATATAATTCATCCTCTCCAGATGCAAAGCCCTGGTGGCGAGCCAAGCACCAGCCTTCCTTCCCCCAAGGCTGCTATCAACTCGCCCTCAGATGACAGTAATTCAGCATCAAAACAATGGGGACTTTGCACTCAGGCTAAATTTCCACGAGCCTAGCATAGACTCGTTTGACTGCTACACTGAATCAACGTCAGAACCAATAATACGAGCAGAGAATGGTCACTATGAGAGAATGTATGAACTGTGTTTGGGGAATCTAGTGAAAATGCAAGCAGTTAAACTAATCAACGACTTAATGACAGGCTAGTATTTCCACGATGAGGATTAGAACGGAGACATTTTGATTTTGCCCCTTCATTAGGTAGTTCAATAGATGATTGGGTGAGTGTTCGATCCAGGAGCAGTGCATTGACACATGCCTGGGACATTAAGGGCAGCCGGTGTCCGTGCAAGTCCGGGCTCTGTGCTGGTGCTGTATGGGGGTAGATTTGTGCTGTGTGTGCCAGTCAGCCCGTTAGCGGTAATTTGGTCAACTGCCCAGTGCCAGTCTATACTGGGCCACAGCCAAAACACCCATTTTTGTCTTCCATATTGTACGCTGTGGGTCTCAGTACAACAGGGACTGAACAACAGTCCTGGACAACTGTTAAACCATGTACATAATCATATCCATTTCCCACAAAATACACAAATTAACAACATCTCTCTTATGTCCCTGTGTGTGTGAGCGTGTTTGCGGGCTGCGCGACATCCATGCGCACAACGTTCATGCGTGTGTGTGTGTGTGTGTGTGTGAGAGAGCGAGAGACAGAGAGAGAGAGAGAGAGAGAGAGACATTCGTGGTTCTAGTGACAAACTGCAGTATAGCAGCAAGGTCAGTTGACAGTGAGCTGACAGATTCCCTCTGCAGAGGTGTCAATATGGCACAGACCTGTGATGTTTGTAAGCCATCCAGCAGCATCCTTTCACACCATGGGCCAGGGCACAGAGGCACAGAGACACAGGGGCTAAAGCACAGCTAAATGAGACAAAAATATAATTTAAATATCTTTCAATTCAGAGTCTAACAAGATACTGAGAATAATATGCTATCTACAGACCTGTCAACTCATGTACTTATAACTCTGTTACTACTAATACTGCATAGAGAATGTCATCATCATGCTTAGAGTATCTCTGTTACATAAACATTGCATATGTTGCCATAACACTGACAATGAAATAACTGCATCAATCCTATCAGATGACATGAAACAACACACCTCTAGGTCGTGGGTTACACATTGCTTACTGATAAATATTATATCACACGTATAAATCATGCCATAATGATAATAACTTTAAAAACATTTAAAAAAATGTCTCTCCCCGAATAATCTTTTGCTCAGGACAGGGACGTTGTCAATTTATTGTGACTCTTTTTGACATTGGGCTGTCAGAGCTGGTTGGCTGGGTTGATCTGACTGGAGAGCTGTAGTGACAGGTGGAAACATCAGTATGAAAAGGGTCAGGAACTCACTGAGTAAACATATGATAAGCTACCATCAGCTCCCGTCTACCACCAAACACACATACAGTAAACTTCATCTCGTATTGACAGATTCTGTTGAGTAAGCCTGTGACCAGCAACATGCGGCAAGGAAAGCCACACACTAACCAAAACCTATAATGTCATTCATTAAAAAATAGAAACATGTATGATTTCTCATTACCAAGAAGTGAATACGACAGACATTGGGCTGCGATGGTCATGGAATTTTGGATGACGGTTATTGGTCAGCCAAATGACCGCGGTTGCCATTATGATAGTTTAAATAGCAACAGAGCAGATGCAAAAAATGTAGTACATAATGAATGGTGTTCAAGACAACTGTCTGATTTGCTTCCGCCTGAGTGGACTAATCCATTGTGAAGGCTGTGGGGATGGCATAGTCCATCACTCTAAGACATCTAATTGTATATGGTTATATTATGTAAGAACAATGGAGCAGCAATAACACATCTCTCGCATTGGATAGTGGCCGCTGTTTGAGGTCCTGAAACACATAAGTGCGCAGCTGAATTAGCACCTTTTCCTAGACCATGTTGCTATGTGCATAATAGCAAAGTTAACCAGCATATTGGTGTTGAGAACAACGTGGCTGAGGCAGCAGCAGAATGAGGAAACAAGAAAACAGCCCTTATTGTCTAAGAAAAGTGAGGAGAGAGGAAACCCGAGCTAAATTAGGTCTATAATCAATAGTCTAACTGTTAAATGTTAAGTCATCCATATATACAGTACAAGTCAAAGGTTTGGACACACTTACTCATTACAATGTTTTTTCATTATTTTACTATGTTCTACATAGTAGAATAATAGTGAAGACATCAAAACTATGAAATAACACATATGTAGTAATCAAAAAAGTGTTAAACAAATCAAAATATATTTTATACTTGAGATTCTTCAAAGTAGCCAGCCGTTGCCTTGATGACAGCTTTGCACACTCTTGGCATTCTCTCAACCAGCCTCATGAGGTAGTCACCTGGAATGAATTTCAATTAAAAGGTGTGCCTTGTTAAAAGTTCATCTGTGGAATTTCTTTCCTTCTTAATGTATTTTAGTTGTGTTGTGACAAGTTAGGGTTGGTATACAGAAGATAGCCCTATTTGGTAAATGACCAAGTCCATATTATGACAAGAACAGCTAAAATAAGCAAAGAGAAACAACAGTCCATCAATACTTTTAAGACATGAAGGTCAGTTAATACGGAACATTTCAAGAACTTTGAACGTTTTTTCAAATGCAGTCGCTAAAAACCATCAACCACTATGATGAAACTGGCTCTCATGAGGAACGCCACAGGAAAGGAAAACCCAGAGTTACCTCTGCTGCAGAGGATAAGTTCATTAAGAGTTACCAGCCTCAGAAATTGCAGCCCAAATAAATGCTTCACAGAGTTCAAGTAACAGACACGTCTCAACAAGAGGTCGACCGATTATGATTTTTCAACGCCGATACCGATTATTGGAGGACCAAAAAAAGCTGATACCGATTAATCGACCGATTTTCATATACACTGCTCAAAAAAATAAAGGGAACACTTAAACAACACAATGTAACTCCAAGTCAATCACACTTCTGTGAAATCAAACTGTCCACTTAGGAAGCAACACTGATTGACAATAAATGTCACATGCTGTTGTGCAAATGGAATAGACAACAGGTGGAAATTATAGACAATTAGCAAGACACCCCCAATAAAGGAGTGGTTCTGCAGGTGATAACCACAGACCACTTCTCAGTTCCTATGCTTCCTGGGTGATGTTTTGGTCACTTTTGAATGCTGGCGGTGCTTTCACTCTAGTGGTAGCATGAGACAGAGTCTACAACCCACACAAGTGGCTCAGGTAGTGCAGCTCATCCAGGATGGCACATCAATGCGAGCTGTGGCAAGAAGATTTGCTGTGTCTGTCAGCGTAGTGTCCAGAGCATGGAGGCGCTACCAGGAGACAGGCCAGTACATCAGGAGACATGGAGGAGGCCGTAGGAGGGCAACAACCCAGCAGCAGGACCACTACCTCCGCATTTGTGCAAGGAGGAGCACAGCCAGAGCCCTGCAAAATGACCTCCAGCAGGCCACAAATGTGCATGTGTCTGCTCAAACGGTCAGAAACAGACTCCATGAGGGTGGTATGAGGGCCCGACGTCCACGGGTGGGGGTTGTGCATACAGCCCAACACCGTGCAGGACGTTTGGCATTTGCCAGAGAACACCAAGATTGGGAAATTCGTCATTGGCGCCCTGTGCTCTTCACAGATGAAAGCAGGTTCACACTGAGCACGTGACAGACGTGACAGTCTGGAGACGCCGTGGAGAACGTTCTGCTGCCTGCAACATCCTCCAGCATGACCGGTTTGGCGATGGGTCATTCATGGTGTGGGGTGGCATTTCTTTGGGGGGCCGCACAACCCTCCATGTCCTCGCCAGAGGTAGCCTGACTGCCATTAGGTACCGAGATGAGATCCTCAGACCCCTTGTGAGACCATATGCTGGTGCGGTTGGCCCTGGGATCCTTCTAATGCAAGACAATGCTAGACCTCATGTGGCTGGAGTGTGTCAGCAGTTCCTGCAAGAGGAAGGCATTGATGCTATGGACTGGCCCGCCCGTTCCCCAGACCTGAATCCAATTGAGCACATCTGGGACACCATGTCTCGCTCCATCCACCAACGCCACGTTGCACCACAGACTGTCCAGGAGTTGGCGGATGCTTAATCCAGGTCTGGGAGGAGATCCCTCAGGAGACCATCCACCACCTCATCAGGAGCATGCCCAGGCGTTGTAGGGAGGTCATACAGGCACGTGGAGGCTACACACACTACTGAGCGTCATTTTGACTTGTTTTAAGGACATTACATCAAAGTTGGATCAGCCTGTAGTGTGGTTTTCCACTTTAATTTTGAGTGTGACTCCAAATAAAGACCTCCATGGGTTGATTAATTTGATTTCCATTGATAATTTTGTGAGATTTTGTTGTCAGCACATTCAACTATGTAAAGAAAAAAGTAATTAATAAAA
Organism: Oncorhynchus mykiss; assembly: GCF_057628025.1. Taxonomy (NCBI): domain Eukaryota; kingdom Metazoa; phylum Chordata; class Actinopteri; order Salmoniformes; family Salmonidae; genus Oncorhynchus; species Oncorhynchus mykiss. Next base: position 65,176,893 of record NC_143046.1, on the reverse strand, counting down.
ATATTTCATTCATTCAGATCTAGGATGTGTTATTTTAGTGTTCCCTTTATTTTTTTGAGCAGTGTATATATTTGTAATAATATAATATATATTTGTAATAATGACAATTACAACAATACTAAATTTATAATATATAAATAAAATCAATTTAGTCTCAAACAAATAATTAAACATGTTCAATTTGGTTTAAATATTGCAAAAACAGTGTTGGAGAAGAGAGTAAAAGTGCAATATGTGCCATGTAAAAAAGCTAACGTTTATGTTCCTTGCTCAGAACATGAGAACATATGAAAGCGAGTGGTTCCTTTTAACATCAGTCTTCAATTTTCCCAGTTAAGAAGTTTTAGGTTGTAGTTATTATAGGAATTAAGGACTATTTCTCTCTATACCATTTGTATTTCGTATACCTTTGACTGTTGGATGTTCTTATAGGCACTTTAGTATATCCAGCCTAATCTCGGGAGTTGATAGGCTTGAAGTCATAAACAGCGCTATGCATCAAGCATTGTTAAGAGCTGTTCGCAAACGCAGTAAAGTGCTGTTTGAATGAATGCTTACGAGCCTGCTGCTGCCTTCCACTGCTCAGTCAGACTGCTCTATCAAATCATAGACTTAATCAATCATAATAAACACACAGAAATACAAGCCTTAGGTCAAATATTGTCAAAACCGGAAACTATCATTTAAAAAACAAAACATTTATTCTTTCAGTGAAATACGGAACCATTCCATATTTTATAGAACTGGTGACAACCCTAAGTCTAAATATTGCTGTTACATTGCACAACCTTCAATGTTATGTCATAATTATGTAATTCTGGCAAACTAATTACGGTCTTTGTTAGGAAGAAATGGTCTTCACACAGTTCGCAATGAGCCAGGCGGCCCAAACTGCTGCATATACCCTGACTATGCTTGCACAGAATGCAAGAGATTTCCTTAGTTAATATTGCCTGCTAACATGCATTTATTTGAACTAAATACGCAGGTTTAAAAATATACACTTCTGTGTATTGATTTTAAGAAAGGCATTGACGTTCATGGTTAGGTACATTTCTGCAACGATTGTGCTTTTTTTGCGAATGTGCTTTTGTTAAATCATCACCCGTTTGGCGAAGTTGAAGAAGGCTGAGATTCGATGGCAAATTAACAGGCACCGCTTTGATTATATGCAATGGAGGACGAGATAGTTAACCTAGTAATATCATCAACCATGTGTAGGTAACTGGTGATCATGTGAAGATTGATTGCTTTTTATAAGATATGTTTAATGCTAGCTAGCTACTTACCTTCCCTCTTTGCAGCCATGAGGTCCTTTTGATGCTGCACTCGCATAACATGTGGTCATCCTGCCACACACTCCTCGTGGATTGCAATGTAATCGGCCATAATCGGTGTCCAAAAAGGACGATTACCGATTGTTATGAAAACTTAAAATCGGCCATAATTATGCCGATTAATCAGTCAACCTCTATTCTCAACATCAACTGTTCAGAGGAGATTGCATGAATCAGGCCTTCATGGTGAAATTGCTACAAAGAGACTCCTACTAAAGGACACCAATAAGAATAATAGACTTGCTTGGGCCAAGAAAAATGAGCAATGGACATTAGACAGGTGGAATTCTGTCCTTTGGTCTGATGTGTCCAAATTTGAGATTTTTGGTTCTAACCGCCGTGTCTTACTGAGACGCAGAGTAAGTGAACAGATGATCTCTGCATGTGTGGTTCCCACCATGAAGCATGGGCGAGGAGGTGTGATGGTGTGGGGGTGCTTTGCTGGTGACACTGTCTATGATTTATTTACAATTCAAGGCCCACTTAACCAACATAGCTAACACAGCATTCTGCAGCGATACGCCATCCCATCTGGTTTGCGCTTAGTGGAATTATACTTTGTTTTTCAACAGGACAATGACCCAAGACATCTCCAGGCTGTGTGAGGGCTATTTGACCATGGAGAGTGATGGAGTGCTGCATCAGATGACTTGGCCTCCACAAGACATCAACCCAAGTGAGATAGTTTGGAATGAGTTGGACCGCAGAGTGAAGGAAAAGCAGCCAACAAGTGCTCAGCATATGTGGGAACTCCTTCAAGACTGTTGGAAAAGCATTCCAGGTGAAGCTGGTTGAAAGAATGCCAAGTGTGGAAAGCTGTCAAGGCAAAGGGTGGCCATTTGAAGAATCTCAAATATAAAATATATTTTGATTTGTTTAACACTTTTTTGGTTACTACATGATTCCATATGTTTTATTGCATTGAATGCATAGGTGCGTACAACATTTTAACTGGTACTGTATTTACAGAAATAAGACAGATCCTGCTTCTGTTGCCTGTTTGAGTATTTGTTTAATAGCCTATTCCGTGAACACCAAGCCTCACACAACCACAAACTTCACCAATTTGGCTGTTTTTAATCTTTGCTTTCCTCTAATAAAGGCTTTTGTTTCGTTAGAACAGCCTCTCTGCTATTATTTATAATTTATTTTGTGTTGTTTACACTGTCCCAAATTGTGTGAAAATGGTTATTTATAATAAAAATAACCCTCCTTTTTCTTTACCTGCTTCATAATGTTATTATTACTATTATTATTATGATCATCATAATCATCATAATAAGTAAAGTATTTATTATTAGTAGGCTTAGTATAGCAGCCTTATATGAGCACTATTGAGCTGTAGGCCTAACACGGAACCCAAACCGGCTAAGCGCGTGCGCCATCGTACGTTATGGTGCATACATTTATTTCCCCCCCACACCAAATGCGATCATGACACGCAGGTTAAAATATCAAAACAAACTCTGAACCAATGACATTAATTTTGGGACAGGTCGAAAAGCATTAAACATGTATGGCAATTTAGCTAGTTAGCTTGCACTTGCCTAGCTAACGTTAATTTGTACTATTTAGCTAGCTTGCTGTTTCTAGCTAATTTGTCCTATTTAGCTAGCTTGCTGTTTCTAGCTAATTTGTCCTATTTAGCTAGCTTGCTGTTGCTAGCTAATTTGTCCTATTTAGCTAGCTTGCTGTTGCTAGCTAATTTGTCCTGGGATATAAACATTTGGTTGTTATTTTACCAGAAATGCACAAGGACCTCTACTCCGACAATTAATCCACACATAAAATGGCCAACCAAATCGTTTCTAGTCATCTCTCCTCCTTCCAGGCTTTTTCATCTTTGAATTTATATGGTGATCGCATCTAAACTTTCATTGTATTACCACGACAACCGGCAACAAAGTTAGTCTTTCAATCACCCACGTGGGTATAACCAATGAGGAGATGGCACGTGGGTACCTGCTTCTATAAAACAATGAGGAGATGGGAGAGGCAGGAGTTTCAGAGTGATCTGCGTCAAAAATAGGAATGACTTCTATTTTAGCCGATGGTGTCACAGACGCTCATTGGTGCGCGCGAGCAGTGTGGGTGCAATAATTGAATAACATGGATTTCTACATTTATTTTGCGACGCTCGAGCACGAGACGTGTCCGGTCTGGTCAGCATGTTAGAGCGAATCCTGTTTTGTCTTAATACCTAACTAACTTAGGCCCATATTTTTTTATACTTAGATTGGCTACTGTATCAATCAATCATTCATGTCATCACACAGCATGAGTTCCCTCTAATTTCCACGGGACTGTTGTGCAGAAAAAATGTCAGCCTGCACTGAGAAGCACGAGATTGAACTTTCAATGTTTCCCTCTACTGTGGGAATTGTAATTGAATCAACATAATGTTAGCAACATTCAATGCAACATAGCTAAACAAAACAAACTATCCAAGAGATTTTATTTTGCGCAGAGCGCATTGGAGTAAGATTCTATTGCATTGGCAGGCATGACTCAGGCCCATACTATACACAGACCGGTGCGCCATAACCAATCAGAGCTGCAGTACCTCTACATACAAATAAACCATTGCTATATATGGATCTGTGCCATTCACTTTGAACTGGACTGTGTTTACAGCAAGAGTGTTTGCAAGTAGATGCGCTTGTTTTGAGGTAAAAGCGAGAGCTTCATGTAGTCATGTGTGTACATTTGTTCATATTCTTTGCTAGTAAGTGAGTTAATAGCCCAGTTATAGCTAATTTCTAGTCAGGTAAAGAGCTTTTTTCTGTCTTAAAGTAGCAGTGTTGTATTTTGAGACAGGCTTGAATAAGCTACTGTAAGTAGCCGTTAGGCAGAGGTTAGCATAATTTGTTTCATTCTCTGTAATAATGGAATGCATTTTATCTTGTAAAGTGTTTCTTGAATCAAACAACAACATTTTCAGTCACCTTGTCTGAAGGATAAACAGGTTAATTTCAATACCTACATGTTTTTTTCAAAAGTCTAATGGAATGTAGGCCTACATTGAACACCACACATTGGCTGCTACTGTAGGCTGAATGATATAACAGCTATTTCCAGGTTAAAATGTTATGGGATACATTTTCTCCATTGTTTTTTATGGTAGGCTTTCATTATGATCAAATAGTCACAGTAACCTACTTGGCCACTGTTATAGCTGTAACTTAAAGCAGGTGCAGCGTCAGTGTTCACAGTAAACGTGCGCCAGAAGTTACACAGAATGATCAAAAAGTTAAAGTGTGCGATCAGCAGAACAGAAATGTGCTAAATAGTGAAACAATTAGAGGGGACACTGCATGTTTCATTCATGATTTGAAGTTCAATCAAGCATTTTAGTTAATAATAAAATAAATAAAATAACAAAGAGAGCCTTGAAAAATTAGCATAAAGAAAAAATGAACTATTTGATTTTGGAAATTGCATTCCCGAATGAATGTGACTTTTTTAGTCTTTGCTGTAATCATGGCTTAACAAAAGAAACATTACAACAGATTCTGGTATGCTTATAATTGATGTGGTGTTATTAACATTGTTCCAAATCGTCAGAAACATTTTATTGTAATCTGACAGCACCTGTGTGGCACACATCAAATCAAATCAAAATTTATTTGTCACATACACATGGTTAGCAGATGTTAATGCGAGTGTAGCGAAATGCTTGTGCTTCGAGTTCCGACAATGCAGTAATAACAAGTAATCTAACTAACAATTCCAAAACTACTGTCTTGTACACAGTGTAAGGGGATAAAGAATATGTACATAAGGATATATGAATGAGTGATGGTACAGAGCAGCATAGGCAAGATACAGTAGATGGTATCGAGTACAGTATGTACAAATGAGATGAGTATGTAAACAAAGTGGCATAGTATAAAGTGGCTAGTGATACATGTATTACATAAGGATACCGTCGATGATATAGAGTACAGTATATACGTATGCATATGAGATGAATAATGTAGGGTAAGTAACATTTATATAAGGTAGCATTGTTTAAAGTGGCTAGTGATATATTTACATCATTTCCCATCAATTCCCATTATTAAAGTGGCTGGAGTTGAGTCAGTGTCAGTGTGTTGGCAGCAGCCACTCAGTGTTAGTGGTGGCTGTTTAACAGTCTGATGGCCTTGAGATAGAAGCTGTTTTTCAGTCTCTCGGTCCCAGCTTTGATGCACCTGTACTGAACTCGCCTTCTGGATGATAGCGGGGTGAACAGGCAGTGGCTCGGGTGGTTGATGTCCTTGATGATCTTTATGGCCTTCCTGTGACATCGGGTGGTGTAGGTGTCCTGGAGGGCAGGTAGTTTGCCCCCGGTGATGCGTTGTGCGGACCTCACTACCCTCTGGAGAGCCTTACGGTTGAGGGCGGTGCAGTTGCCATACCAGGCGGTGATACAGCCCGCCAGGATGCTCTCGATTGGGCATCTGTAGAAGTTTGTGAGTGCTTTTGGTGACAAGCCGAATTTCTTCAGCCTCCTGAGGTTGAAGAGGCGCTGCTGCGCCTTCTTCACGATGCTGTCTGTGTGAGTGGACCAATTCAGTTTGTCTGTGATGTGTATGCCGAGGAACTTAAAACTTGCTACCCTCTCCACTACTGTTCCATCGATGTGGATAGGGGGGTGTTCCCTCTGCTGTTTCCTGAAGTCCACAATCATCTCCTTAGTTTTGTTGACGTTGAGTGTGAGGTTATTTTCCTGACACCACACTCCGAGGGCCCTCACCTCCTCCCTGTAGGCCGTCTCGTCATTGTTGGTAATCAAGCCTACCACTGTTGTGTCGTCCGCAAACTTGATGATTGAGTTGGAGGCGTGCGTGGCCACGCAGTCGTGGGTGAACAGGGAGTACAGGAGAGGGCTCAGAACGCACCCTTGTGGGGCCCCAGTGTTGAGGATCAGCGGGGAGGAGATGTTGTTGCCTACCCTCACCACCTGGGGGCGGCCCGTCAGGAAGTCCAGTACCCAGTTGCACAGGGCGGGGTCGAGACCCAGGGTCTCGAGCTTGATGACGAGCTTGGAGGGTACTATGGTGTTGAATTCCGAGCTGTAGTCGATGAACAGCATTCTCACATAGGTATTCCTCTTGTCCAGATGGGTTAGGGCAGTGTGCAGTGTGGTTGAGATTGCATCGTCTGTGGACCTATTTGGGCGGTAAGCAAATTGGAGTGGGTCTAGGGTGTCAGGTAGGGTGGAGGTGATATGGTCCTTGACTAGTCTCTCAAAGCACTTCATGATGAAGGATGTGAGTGCTACGGGGCGGTAGTCGTTTAGCTCAGTTACCTTAGCTTTCTTGGGAACAGGAACAATGGTGGCCCTCTTGAAGCATGTGGGAACAGCAGACTGGTATAGGGATTGATTGAATATGTCCGTAAACACACCGGCCAGCTGGTCTGCGCATGCTCTGAGGGCGCGGCTGGGGATGCCGTCTGGGCCTGCAGCCTTGCGAGGGTTAACACGTTTAAATGTCTTACTCACCTCGGCTGCAGTGAAGGAAAGACCGCATGTTTTCGTTGCAGGCCGTGTCAGTGGCACTGTATTGTCCTCAAAGCGGGCAAAAAAGTTATTTAGTCTGCCTGGGAGCAAGACATCCTGGTCCGTGACTGGGCTGGATTTCTTCCTGTAGTCCGTGATTGACTGTAGACCCTGCCACATGCCTCTTGTGTCTGAGCCGTTGAATTGAGATTCTACTTTGTCTCTGTACTGGCGCTTAGCTTGTTTGATAGCCTTGCGGAGGGAATAGCTGCACTGTTTGTATTCGGTCATGTTACCAGACACCTTGCCCTGATTAAAAGCAGTGGTTCGCGCTTTCAGTTTCACACGAATGCTGCCATCAATCCACGGTTTCTGGTTAGGGAATGTTTTAATCGTTGCTATTGGAACGACATCTTCAACGCACGTTCTAATGAACTCGCACACCGAATCAGCGTATTCGTCAATGTTGTTATCTGACGCAATACGAAACATCTCCCAGTCCACGTGATGGAAGCAGTCTTGGAGTGTGGAGTCAGCTTGGTCGGACCAGCGTTGGACAGACCTCAGCGTGGGAGCCTCTTGTTTTAGTTTCTGTCTGTAGGCAGGGATCAACAAAATGGAGTCGTGGTCAGCTTTTCCGAAAGGGGGGCGGGGCAGGGCCTTATATGCGTTGCGGAAGTTAGAGTAACAATGATCCAAGGTCTTTCCTCCCCTGGTTGCGCAATCGATATGCTGATAAAATTTGGGGAGTCTTGTTTTCAGATTAGCCTTGTTAATAACCTCTTAGAGCTCTAGGGGCGCTATTTCATTTTTGGATAAAAAACGTTCCCGTTTTAAGCGCGATATTTTGTCACGAAAAGATGCTCGACTATGCATATTCTTGACAGTTTTGGAAAGAAAACACTCTGAAGTTTCAGAATCTGCAAAGATTTTGTCTGTAAGTGCCCCAGAACTCATTCTACAGGCGAAACCAAGATGATGCATCACCCAGGAATTAGCAGAATTTCTGAAGCTCTGTTTTCCATTCTCTCCTTATATGGCTGTGATTGCGCAAGGAATGAGCCTACACTTTCTGTCGTTCGCCCAAGGTCTTAGCAGCATTGTGACGTATTTGTAGGCATATCATTGGAAGATTGGCCATAAGAGACTACATTTTCCAGAGGTCCGCCCGGTGTCCTTTGTCTAAATTTGTGCGTAATCTTCAGGTGCAGGCATTTTCTCCTGGGATTCAGGAGAGAAAGCATGTTTCCAAGAACGATGTATCAATGAAGAGATATGTGAAAAACACCTTGAGGATTGATTCTAAACAACGTTTGCCATGTTTTCAGTCGATATTATGGAGTTAATTTGGAAAAAAGTTTGCGTTTTGAGGACTGAATTTATGGATTTTTTTTGGTAGCCAAATGTGATGTATAAAACGGAGCTATTTCTAATACACAAGGAATCTTTTTGGAAAAACTGAGCATCTGCTATCTAACTGAGAGTATCCTCATTGAAAACATCAGAAGTTCTTCAAAGGTAAATGATTTTATTTGAAGGCTTTTATGTTTTTGTTAATGTTGCGTGCTGGATGCTAACGCTAATGCTAACGCTAAATGCTAACGCGAAATGCTAACTCTAGCTAGCTACTTTTACACAAATGATTGTTTTCCTATGGTTGAGAAGCATATTTTGAAAATCTGAGATGACAGTGTTGTTTACAAAAGGCTAAGCTTGAGAGATGGCATATTTATTTCATTTCATTTGCGATTTTCATAAATAGTTAACGTTGTGTTATGCTAATGAGCTTGCTGATAGATTTACACAATCCTGGATACAGGGGTTTTTTCATAGCTAAACGTGACGCAGAAAACGGAGCAATTTGTCCTAAACAAATAATCTTTCAGGAAAAACTGAACATTTGCTATCTGAGAGTCTCCTCAATGAAAACATCTGAAGTTCTTCAAAGGTAAATGATTTTTTTGAATGCTTTTCTGTTTTTTTGTGTAAATGTTGCCAGCTGAATGCTAATGCTAAATGCTACGTTAGCCATCAATACTGTTACACAAATGATTGTTTTGCAATGGTTGAGAAGCATATTTTGAAAATCTGAGATGACAGTGTTGTTAACAAAAGGCTAAGCTTGAGAGCTAGCATATTTATTTCATTTCATTTGCGATTTTCATGAATAGTTAACGTTGCGTTATGGTAATGAGCTTGAGTCTGTATTCACGAACCCGGATCCGGGATGGGGAGATCAGAAAGGTTAAAATCCCCAGCTACAATGAATGCAGCCTCCGGATAAATCGTTTCCAGTTTGCAGAGAGTTAAATAAAGTTCGTTCAGAGCCATCGATGTGTCTGCTTGGGGGGGGATATATACGGCTGTGATTATAATCGAAGAGAATTCTCTTGGTAGATAATGCGGTCTACATTTGATTGTGAGGAATTCTAAATCAGGTGAACAGAAGGATTTGAGTTCCTGTATGTTTCTTTCATCACACCATGTCACGTTGGCCATGAGGCATACGCCTCCGCCCCTCTTCTTACCAGAAAGATGTTTGTTTCTGTCAGCGCGATGTGTGGAGAAACCCGTTGGCTGCACCGCTTCAGATAGAGTCTCTCCAGTGAGCCATGTTTCAGTGAAGCAAAGGACGTTACAGTCTCTGATGTCCCTCTGGAATGCTACCCTTGCTCGGATTTCATCAACCTTGTTGTCAAGAGACTGGACATTGGCAAGAAGAATGCTAGGGAGTGGTGCGCGATGTGCCCGTCTCCGGAGTCTGACCAGAAGACCGCCTCGTTTCCCTCTCTTTCGGAGTCGTTTTTTTGGGTCGCTGCATAGGATCCACTCCGTTGTCCTGTTTGTAAGGCAGAACACAGGGTCCGCGTCGCGAAAAACATATTCTTGGTCGTACTGATGGTGAGTTGACGTTGCTCTTATATTCAGTAGTTCTTCTCGACTGCATGTAATGAAACCTAAGATGACCTGGGGTACTAATGTAAGAAATAACACGTAAAAAAACAAAAAACTGCATAGTTTCCTAGGAACGCGAAGCGAGGCGGCCATCTCTGTCGGCGCCGGAAGTACTATATGCACGTAACACTTGCTCCTTACCTTCTTTTTCTTGATGTCCAGTATTTTCAACAACTAGTCATATTTATTACAGACATCTGACTTCCCCTTTACCTCCTGAGCAACCAGTAAATATTCCCCCATTTAGAGTTTACTTGTCACGTCCTCTGCATCCATTTTGCTGTCAAGGTGTTCGGAATTTGTTATAACCAATTTATTGATGTGATTATGATATGCTGTAGGTCAGGCCCTATTGGTCATGTGCATGCAATGCATACATGTGTCACGTAAAGAGAGCAAGGGTTGAGGGAATAGGGAATGTTTTTCCTAAACAAATGAGGGATTTCGGTAACAGAACTTTTCAGTCAGAAATGGCTGTAATTATGTTGCAGCTTCAGCAACACAGACAGCGCGATAAACACTGCGGTGGTCGCTGCAGCAGGGAGGAGAGAGTGACAATGGGTGCTAGTCACAGTCACTCACTGTAAAAAGTTTTAACACATTGCAGCAAGTCTGAGCCGGCCCGGCACAATCAAATCAATTGCGGTTGGACTCCCTCTAGTCACTTAATTATTTCATCAAATAGTCTGCTCAAAGCATCAGACAAGGTAAGTGCATATACTGTAGTTTGTTTGATTAAAACACATAGGATGTTTCTATACATGGAAAAATACAAGTTTAAACATTTCAACCAATCAATTGGTCGAAAGAATAGACGACTCTAAGTCGACCAAGATGTTTCTTTTTGTCGGGGACAGCCCTACAAAAAATACAAATAATGAAAATAATTTTAAACGGCTATGACGGTTATTTTATTTTCATGAAGGTCTTCATCCATAATCGTCGGTTACATGATTATACGGTTATTGTGCCACAAACTCTGTGGTTTTTCTAGAATAATAACAGAGTAATAGCATGTGTATGAGGATCATTAAGATACATGTCATTTAGAAAGCCTGACGCAGCAGCACCGTGAGACACCTTTTCCCCGGTAACACAGATGTCAAGGTGAAAGCCTCATTAATATCCCCTCACACCGCCAAATAGCTGCTCTGCTGCTCCCATACACTAATTGCTTCTCTACCACACAAGAAGATGTGCTCTGGTAAAGATGAGTACTTTTAATTAACCCATCGAACGACTGTGGATTAACAGTAAGGGGTCTTATCCATTAAAATCTCATAGAAGAGTAAGGGCTACTATAACTCTAATGTTCTGCAAGGCCATGTCATAATTTTAGGAACATCAAGTCCTAGCTGCCTGCAGGTGCTGACTACAGGATAAATCTGTTGCTGTTAAGAGTCCCAGGCTATGATGAAGGGGAGGAGAAACACTGGATCACCCCACTGAGGAGCCCAGCTGACAGTATATAATCAAACAGCACACAGAAAGCTGGCTCAGTCAATGAGCTAGATCTAACAGAATGTGGGCACCTTATTGCAGATTCACACAGCATGAAAATGCTGCAATGTGAAGTAAAATACACTACATGGCCAAAATGGTTGTATACACTTGCTTGTCGAACATCTCATTCCAAAATCATGGGCATTAATATGGAGTTGGTCCCCACTTTGCTGCTATAACAGCCTCCAGTTTTCTGGGAAGGCTTTCCACTAGATGTTGGAACATTGCTTCGGGGACTTAATTCCATTCAGCCACCAGAGCATTAGGGATGTCGAGCACTGATGTTGGACGATTAGGCCTGGCTCGCAGTCTGCATTCCAATTCATCCCAAAGGTGTTCGAAGGAGTTGAGATCAGGGTTCTGTGCAGGCCAGTCAAGTTCTTCCAAACCGATCTCAACAAACCCTTTCTGCAATATTATGCTGAAACAGGAAAGGGCCTTCCCCAAACTGTTGCCACAAAGTTGAAAGCACAGAATCGTCTAGAATGCCACTGTATGCTGTAGCATTAAGATTTCCCTTCACTGGAACTAAGGGACCTTGGCCGAACCATAAAAAATAGCCACAGACCATTATTCCTCCTATACCAAAATTTACAGTTGGGACTATGCATTGGGGCAGGTAGTTTTCTACTGGCATCAGCCAAACCCAGATTTGTCCATCAGACTGCCTGATGGTGAATCGTGATTCATCACTCCAGAGAATGCGTTTCCACTGCTCCAGAGTCCAATGGCGGCGAGCTTTACACCAATCCAGCCGACGCTTGGCGTTGCGCATGGTGATCTTAGGCTTGTTTGCAGCTGCTCGGCCATGGAAACCCATGTCATGAAACTCCCAACAAACAGTTACTGTGCTGACATTGCTTCCAAAAGGCAGTTAGGAACTAGGTAGTGTTACTGACTCGGCGGTCCTATTCTGTGAGCTTGCGTGGCCTACCACTTTGTGGCTGAGCCGTTGTTGCTCCTAGACGTTTCCACTTCACAATAACAGTTATTACAGTAATTACAGTTGACTGGAGCAGCTCTAGCAGTGCAGAAATTTGACCAACTGACTCGTTGACAAGGTGGCATCCTATGACAGTAGTGCCATGTTGAATGTCACTGAGCTCTTCAGTAAGGCCATTTTACTGCCAATGTTTGTCTATGGAGATTGCATGGCCGTTCGCTTCATTTTATACACCTGTCAGCAACGGGTGTGGCTGAAATAGCCGAATCTACTAATTTGAAGGGGTGTCCACATACTGTTGTATATATAGTGTATGTAGGATCAACATATCACACTGTATTATATTAGTCTTATATACCATATTTAAATTCCATAACATTTCCTTTACATGTGAATCATTTCCAGTCATTAATTTGAGCATGGTTCCAGTTCTGGCTTGATTCACTTTTGCTCATATTATGTACAATAAAGCCTCAGAGTTAATCAATTCATACAGTGTCATTTGTGCAGCATTCATTCAGGCAGCATTGCATAACGGTAGCCACGCTAAATTACAAATGTCAAACCTGCATGGTGCGCTGCTGCTGACCTGTACTGCACACACTAGAGGTTGACCGATTAATTGGCATGGCCGATTAATTAGGGCAGATTTCAATTTTTCATAACAATCGGTAATCTGCAATTTTGGATGCTGATTATGGCCGATTACATTGCAATCCATGAGGAGACCGCGTGGCAGGCTGACCACCTGTTACGCGAGTGCAGCAAGGAGCCAAGGTAAGTTGCTAACTAGTATTAAACTTATCTTATAAAAAACAATCAATCTTAACATAATCACTAGTTAACTACACATGGTTGATGATATTACAAGTTTAACTAGCTTGTCCTGCGTTGCATATAATCAATGCGGTGACTGTTAATTTATCATCGAATCGCAGCCTACTTCGCCAAACGGGTGATGATTTAACAAAAGCAAATTTGTGAAAAAAAGCACAATCGTTGCACCAATGAACCTAACAATGAACATCAACGCCTTTCTTTAAACCTGCATATTTAGCTAAAATAAATTAATGTAGGCAGGCAATATTAACTAGGAAAATTGTGCCGCTTCTCTTGCGTTCAGTACAAGTAGAGTCAGGGTATATGCAGCAGTTTGGGCCTCCTGGTTCGTTGCGAACTGTGTGAAGACCATTTCTTCCTAACAAAGACCGTAATTAATTTGCCAGAATTTTACATAATTATGACATAACATTGAAGGTTATGTAATGTAAAAGCAATATTTAGACATAGGGTTGCCACCGGTTAGATAAAATACGGAACGGTTTTGTATTTCACTGAAAGAATAAACATTTTGATTTCTAAATGATAGTTTCTGGTTTTGACCATATTAATGACCTAAGGCTTGTAATTCTGTGTGTTTATTATATTATAATTAAGTCTATGATTTGATATTTGATAGAGCAGTCTGACTGAGCAGTGGAAGGCAGCAGCATGCTCGTAAGCATTCAGTCAAACAGCACTTAACTGCGTTTACCAGCAGCTCTTCGCAATGCTTGAAGCACAGCGCTGTTTATGACTTCAAGCCTATCAACTCCCGAGATTAGGCTGGCAATACTATAATGTCTATAAGAACAAAGGTGTATGAAGGTATATGAAATACAAATGGTATAGAGAGAAATAGTCCTATAATTCCTATAACTACAACCTAAAACTTCTTAACAGATTACTGAACATTTTGAATCCCACCATACCTTCTCTGCTATGCAATCCGGTTTCAGAGCTGGTCATGGGTGCACCTCAGCCACGCTCAAGGTTCTAAACTACATCATAACCGCCATCGATAAGAGACATTACTGTGCAGCCGTATTCATCGACCTGGCCAAGGCTTTCGACTTTGTCAATCACAACATTCTTATTGGCAGACTCTACAGCCTTGGTTTCTCAAATGATTGCCTCGCCTGGTTAACCAACTTCTTCTCTGATAGAGTTCAGTGTGTCAAATCAGAGGGCCTGTTGTCTGGACCTCTGACAGTCTCTATGGGTGTGCCACAGGGTTCAAATCTCGGAACGACTCTCTTCTCTGTATACAACAATGATGTTGCTCTTGCTGCTGGTGATTCTCTGATCCACCTCTACGCAGACGACACCATTCTGTATACTTCTGGCCCCTCATTGGACAATGTGTTAACTAACCTCCAGACGAGCTTCAATGCCATACAACTCTCCTTCCGTGGCCTCCAACTGCTCTTAAACGCAAGTAAAACTAAATGCATGCTTTTCAATCGATCGCTGCCCGCACCTGCTCGCCCGTCCAGCATCACTACTCTGGACTGCTCTGACTTGGAATACGTGGACAACTACAAATACCAGGGTGTCTGGTAAACTCTCCTTCCAGACTCACATTAAGCATCTCCAATCAAAAATGAAATCTAGAATCAGCTTCCTATATCGCAACAAAGCATCCTTCACCGATGCTGCCAAACATACCCTCGTAAAACTGACCATCCTACAAATCCTCGACTTCGGTGATGTCATCTATAAAATTGCCTCCAACACTCTACTCAACAAACTGGATGCAGTCTATCACAGTGCCATCCGTTTTGTCACCAAAGCCCCATACACTACCCACCATTGCGACCTGTACGCTCTCGTTGGTTGGCCCTCGCTTCATACTCGTCGAAAACCCACTGGCTACAGGTTATCTACAAGTTTCTGCTAGGTAAAGCCCCGCCTTATCTCAGCTCACTGGTCACCATAGCAGCACCCACTCGTAGTGGTCACCCCCAAAGCCAATTCCTCTTTGGTCGTCTTTCCTTCCAGTTCTCTGCTGCCCATGACTGGAACAAATTGCAAAATCTCTGAAGCTGGAGACTCACATCTCCCTCACTAGCTTTAAGCATCTGCTGTCAGAGCATTTTACAGATCACTGCACCTGTACTTAGCCTATCTGTAAACAGCCCATCTATCTATCTACCTACCTCATACTGGTATTTATTTATTTTGCTCCTTTGCACCCCAGTATCTCTACCTGCAGATTCATCTTCTGCCGAACTACTATTCCAGTGTTTATTTGCTATATTGTAATTACTTGGCCACCATGGCCTATTTATCTCCTTATCTTACCTCATTGGTACTCACTGTATATAGACTTTTTGCCTTCTTTTGTTCTACTGTATTATTGACTGTATGTTTTGTTTATTCCATGTGTAACTCTGTGTTGTTCTGTGTGTCGAATTGCTACGCTTTATCTTGGCCAGGTCGCAGTTGCAAATGAGAACTTGTTCTCAACTAGCCTACCTGGTTAAATAAAGGTGAAATAAAAAATTTAAAAATAAAACTGGGAATATTGAAGACTTATGTTAAAAGGAACCACTAGCTTTCATATATTCTTATGTTCTGAGCAAGGAACTTAAACGTTAGCTTTTTTACATGGCATATATTGCACTTTTACTTTCTTCTCCAACACTGTGTTTACCTTATTTAAACCAAATTGAACATGTTTCATTATTTATTTGAGACAAAATAGATTTTATGTATGTATTATATAAAGTTAAAATAAAAGTGTTCATTCAGTATTGTTGTAATTGTCATTATTACAAATATATATACTGTATATAAAAATCGGCCGATTAATCAGTGTCGGCTTTTTTTGGCCCTCCAATAATTGGTATCGCCGTTGAAAAATCATAATCGATCGACCTCTAGCACACACACTACACTGTAGCTCACATTGTAGACAACTCTGGAACAGTGCTGATCAAAAATAATTTCCATACAAGCCAGAACTGATCTATCTACACAAGACCTAGGGTGGAGCGCTTCTCTATTCCCATCCAAAATAAACGAAAAAATACAGAGAACTCATTCACAAACAAAAACACCAAAAGGCCTACAGATTAGCATATACTTTATTGGGCTGACAACGTGTAACAGTTGTTCCAATTTTTCCATTGTAGTCTTGGTTCAAGGGACTCAGGAAAAAGCGGAATGCAATTAACACGCCCCACTCATACCCCCACCTCGCTCTAATCAAGGCTCAGAATCCCCAGAAGTCTTGAAGGAAAAAACATGCTGAGGTTTGAGCTCTGTGTGATCCTTAATTTGCATTTGTACAATAACAGGAGTGTCTCACACACACACACACACACACACACACACACACACACACACACTGCATCAGAGCTGTGGAGGGAGCGCCAACCTGGTTCACTACAGACATAGTGACGTCTGCAGTGGTTAACTAACAACATATCAAAGTTAAGGTTATCCGTGTTGTTTACAGGGAACCAAATGAAGCAGAAGGGTGAGAGGCCATGGTGTGCAGGTGCAGGGGGTTTTGATTCCAACAGTACTTGATCCCTTGTGACTTCTGCTAATTAGCATTCAAGGCAGGGAGCCACCCCACATAAAAACTATTCCACCAGCCACAAAAGGCCCACATCACAAAGGATCCTCCCTGCCTCTAATTGAGCAATAATGGCAGGCAGGCTTTTATGTGATACCTTGCACTGCAGACTGCACACCTCTTTGCCATGCAGTCCCTCCTTAGGTAATGTATTGTAGCAGATGACCACCCTTCAACTCAGCACTTGTTACCTTAACTAAGAGAGAATATCATGGTACACCCCTATTTAGATATGAGACACAGTGCCATCGTTTCAATTGACATTTCCATAGATCAGATCTAGAGTTAGTCTAGTAGTCTAGCTCCTTGGCCTTGGCTTCAAGAGCAACATCATAAAAAACAGACCAAATCTGTCAAAAGTGTATTGCTATTTATTGCTGAGAGGATGAGCTTCCAAATAGGCCTCCATCCAGCAGCTTTGGATTTGGGGAGTTGATGTATGTATCTCATTCCAGCAGCAAAGCTGTAGCCAAGGTACCCATGAATACATAAATGAAATACACAGGAAACAGGCTGGGAGGAAAGCCTGGAAAAGCAGCAGTCATGTTTGTTATTGGTCGGGCCCAATCTGCTCTCTCCACCTAGGGACAGATGGAAAGTGTCTCTCTCCAGCAGTTAAGCTGTCCCACTCACTCCCTATGAGTTTATCTAGTCAGAAAGTAGGCAGGGCACTCATGTGTTACCAATTTCTACTACTCCTAATCTATGAGGTTGAGTCACTGTCAACCACAAAAGTGAAAAAGTAACACAGAAAGAGAGGGGTGATCCTTGAAGGGTGGGACGCATGAGTTTTTGCTAGGGCTGTCCGCGACCCCAAAAAATCTAAGTCACCCGAAAGTCGTCTGACCAATTGATTGGTCATGTATCTTTCTATATATAGACAGGGGTTCTTAAACATTTTCGGCCTGGGACCCAAATTAGAAATTCTGTGTTTTCCTGGGACCCAAGCTTAGGAAAATATTGGTACACTTCATTGCCCGTATGGCAAAAACAAATGACAATGAAATACCCATAAATATCTTTTCATGCTTATTTCCCCCATTAAAAACACTCTTATATTTCTGTCTAAGTTGGAACTGTTGCTGTTAAAATACAATATATAATTTTCATTCTGAACTGGAAAAAACGGAATGATCACATCACACAGATGTAGACCAGAAAACACACACACACACATTCCTAATAAGAGGTGTGTGGCTGGTTGAAGTTTTCAACAAGCATGTCTATTCTGGGCTCAGTTTTTGACAGTGCAACTCTTGAGGTCATGCTCAACATTGAGACTATTTCTGTACTTGAGAACCCCGACTTCCCAAATTGGATCAGAACATCTACTTCTTTTTAAGTCAGGCAGGAGACCGCTTCCTGCTGTGGACGAGCAACCCAGAACTGTGTGTGTGTGTGTGTGTGTGTGTGAAGCATCTTGCTTCAGTCAGTTTATTCCAGTTCAGAATAAAATTGATTACTTGTATTTTAATAGCAACAGTTCCAACCTAGACTGGTTCTCAACAATAATTTCTACAGTAAAATGTACAGTAGGCCTGATCATGTTTCATCTTCATCTGTACTGTTTCTTAGGTTTGCACTATCAGTAGCTAGCTAGCTTGCTTTGGCTAACGTTAGCTATTAGCTGTGTAACGTTACAAGGCCAGGGGATTGTTTGAAAGAGAAACTCACATGTACTACTATGAGAGATAGTACTCCCTTATTTCTGCTTATAAAATGACAACAATCCCCTGGCCTTGTAACTGTTATAAAATGACAACAATGGCTTGCTAGCTGACTTACTTTTCCACTGTGGAAGCACTGTTTCCTGAAGCATTCTGCCCTGTTCTGAAATAACTCCCTGGTTTACCGTCATGTTGTGCCTGGAAGATTAGGTCAGGACGTGTCATTTTATTAATTTGTTTTGTTTTTGAGAGACTCATTAGTAAGCACTTCCCCAAACAAAACACATTGTGTGCGCACCTTGTTATTTCTCAGTTTGTATGAAAGAGACAGAAAGTGATCATTGTATTTGCGTTTCATGACGATTGACCTCAGTCAGAACTTGTGGCTAGCATGAGTATATTTCATGACAGCGGTGAGTGATGGCGAGTGGAAATAACAAGTCAGTGGTTTGAACAACAACGCTGCAGCGTGTGGGTCGCAGAGGGATCTTCAAGTAACTGCAGAAAAACTATCTGTTAAACCGCGAAGCACACGGGCATCTCCCTCTACCTCTCCCACTCCCACAGCTGCCAAACTGAGCAGAGACCGCTGCTAAGCAGAGTGCACTGAACCGAGAGCGCAGTTGCACTTGGCCAAATCAATTCCAGCAATTAATGAAATTATTATACATTTACGTCGCGACCCACCATTAAAAGGTCCGCGACCCACTTTTAAGAAACGCTGCCCTAGGCATTTAAAACTTCGTAGGGATAGGCGTACCGTCAACGGGACAGTTGTAAATCATGCAGCGCCTTGTGTCACGATCACAGATTTTAGAGAAACAACAAATGTTGGTACATATAAGTGTCTTATATCGGCTGAAGGCTTAAATTCTTCTTAATGTAACTGCACTGTCCACTTTACAGTAACTATTACTGTGAAAAAAGTTACATGCTATTGTTTGAGGAGAGCTCCTAACAACACTTTTTTCACCAGGATAGGTTTGATAAATTCACCTCTGAAGGTGAAATGTGTACTTATATTCTGAAATCTTGCTCTTATTTATCATCCAAAGGGTCCCAGAGATAACATGAAGTGTCGTTTTGGTAGATAAAATAATTTTTCATATTTATAGCATGCACGATCGATTTTGTATTTCCACTCGTTCAATTTGCAAAGAAAGGAATCTGTGAAAATCTAACCCTAAACGTTGTTTCAACCAGTCAAATCACATTCGTATGTATTCCTCAGAGATCCTAGAATGCAACCAGACTTCACTATATCATTAGGGGTGTAGTATATCCTATAAGACACCAAATTTGGTCAGAGAGTGATGCCTTCATGGCACGTAAAATAAGCACCAACAGGGGTCAAACAAAGCTAGCTAGATAGCCAATGAGCTGGGCTTTACGGGAGTATCCAGAAACCTTGTATCTATCGCAAAATGTATCTGCTAACCTTGTGCGACAGCATGCCATTTCCTAATGGACAAAAATTATAAAAATATTCAGAGTTATGAAGTTAGGAAAACTGATTGTTTTGCAAATGTTGAACTTATAATATGGCTACTAATACTGGAAAAGTCCAAGTATACATTGCATACAGTGCATTTGCAAATGGGCCAGAACACGGAGTACAGGAGAGGGCTCAGAACGCACCCTTGTGGGGCCCCAGTGTTGAGGATTAGCGGGGTGGAGATGTTGTTACCTACCCTCACCACCTGGGGGCGGCCCGTCAGGAAGTCCAGTACCCAGTTGCACAGGGCGGGGTCGAGACCCAAAGTGAGTCCTACACGGCGGTAGTCGTTTAGCTCAGTTACGTTAGCTTTCTTGGAAACAGGAACAATGGTGGCCCTCTTGAAGCATGTGGGGAAAGCAGACTGGGATAAGGATTGATTGAATATGTCCATAAACACACCAGCCAGCTGGTCTGCGCATTTTTATTTATTTGACCTTTATTTAACTAGGCAAGTCAGTTAAGAACAAATTCTTATTTTCAATGAATGCCCCCTGTTCAGGGGCAGAACGACAGATTTGTACCTTGTCAGCTCGGGGGTTTGAACTTGCAACCTTCCGGTTACTAGTCCAACGCTCTAACCACTAGGCTACCCTGCCTACGTGGCTGGGGATGCTGTCTGGGCCTGCAGCCTTGCGAGGGTTAACACGTTCAAATGTTTTACTCACGTCGGCTCCAGTGAAGGAGAGTCCGCAGGATTTGGTAGCGGGCCGTGTCAATGGCACTGCAGTGTCCTCAAAGCGAGCAAAGTTGTTTAGTCTGTCTGGGAGCAAGACATCCTGGTCCGCGACGGGGCTGGTTTTCTTTTTATAATCCGTGATTGACTGTAGACCCTGCCACATACCTCGTGTCTGAGCCGTTGAATTGCGACTCTACTTTGTCTCTATACTGACGCTAAGCTTGTTTGATTGCCTTGCGGAGGGAATAGCTACACTGTTTGTAGTCGGTCATGTTTCCGGTCACCTTGCCCTGATTAAAAGCAGTGGTTCGCACTTTCAGTTTCGCGCGAATGCTGCCATCAATCCACGGTTTCTGGTTTGGGAATGTTGTTATAGTTGCTGTGGGTACGACATCGCAGATGCACTTGCTAATAAACTCGCTCACCGAATCAGCGTATTCGTCAATGTTGTTGTTTGACACAATGCGGAACATATCCCAATCCACGTGATCTAAGCAATCTTGAAGCGTGGAATCAGATTGGTCGTACCAGCATTGAACAGACTTGAGCGCGGGAGCTTCCTGTTTTAGTCTCTGTCTATAGGCAGGGAGCAACAAAATGGAGTCGTGGTCAGCTTTTCCGAAAGGAGGGCTGGGGAGGGCCAGGGTTTTACCAGCCCTGGTAGCACAATCAATATGCTGATAGAATTTAGGGAGTCTTGTTTTCAGATTAGCCCTCTTAAAATCCCCCAGCTACAATGAATGCAGCCTCAGGATGTGGTTTCCAGTTTACAAAGAGTCAAATAAAGTTTGTTCAGGGCCATCGATGTGTCTGCTTGGGGGGGGAATATATGGGGCTGTGATTATAATCGAAGAGAATTCTCTTAGATAATGCCAAGAGAAATTAGCCTACTTTCGAAGGCACTGTATGTAATTGGGAATTGATAGACTAACAATCAAATTCAAACAATTTACACAATGAAGTTATGAAACAATGAATGTGCCCAAATTGGTGGAAGAGAGCGCATTCTGGAGAGAGATGTGCATTGTGCAGCCACACTCACCTTCTTCTTGGACTGTGCCATCACCGCTGTCTCGGCAATGGATTAGTCTCGGCCTCCGCAATGGATTAGTTCACTGAGGTGTGCGCGAATAAGACAGGTGTCTCGTGTGCCATAAAAATAAATAAATATATACGGTACTGCTTGACTAAAACAATCGGCCAGTCGACTAATTGGGGTCAGCTCTAGTTTATATTCACCAACGTAACAACACAGAGTGGTCAAAAACGTACTAACTCAGTTGTAGTCACGATCTGGTTACCTATAACTACAACTGTTATTTTTACATTTTTATGAACTTATTTCCAGATATCTTCTAAATGACCCACAATGCACCATCATATGAACTTTACGTTAGCTAGCTTGAGCTGGCTGACATTAGCCACTAGCCATGCAGAACTAGTGTTGGCAGTGGTGAGCTACAATCCACCAATCACGAGGAGGTGTGATGTAAACAACCAATCAGATTCCCTACACGTGGGGGGACGCATTATCTCTGTGAAGTAGGCTAGCAGAGTTTTCCAACCTTGGATTAGTAGTAGCGCACTACAGTAGCTGATTTACTCTGCTGTTGTGATCATTTCCATCTGACTGGGGACTTCCTCCAATCAACGTCTTATTGTAGGACTCTTCCCCTTATCTCCTGTGATGCGCCTCTAGATTATTGCCTCTGGAATCTATCTACTTTAGATTTACATCACTATATCGCTATTGGATTAGCTGACACTCCCTCAACCAGTGAAACGGCCTCTCCCTCTGAAGAGTCTGTCCTTGGCTTTTCTTTGGTAGCTAACTCAGCCGTCAATCGGTAAGTCTATGCTCTCTCTGCTTTTTATTGGCTGGATTTGTGTTGTTGTGTTCTGTGGGTTCCTGCCTGTGCTATACTAGTTGGTGTTGTTCTCTGGTTTACTACTTAGCTATGTCGACTTTGGTGGTTGGCTAGCTAGGCTACTTAGCTGGCTAGGCTAGCTAGCATTTTAAAATAACTAACTTTAGCTGGCTGGCTTGCTGGCAAACATAACTGCATATACCAGTAACATTATTGATAATTTGTTAGATGGTGTTATGCATTTCCAAAACACTGGTTTACTTTAATGTAGCTGTAAGCTAGGTGTTGATTGCAACTGACTGACTCATGCAGTGCCAAGGTAATGTTAGCAGACTGGTAGGGCTAACATTAGCAGGCTAATTGGCTAGCAACCTTGCAAGCTGATTTGTGCCAATACATTCATAAAGTATTTGCTTGTAAGTTGGCTGAAAATTTTATTGAAACCAGCAGTCATGAATGCAAACGATTTGGTTTAATTTTAAGTTATACATTTGGAAGTTATTTCTGTTGGAGTATACATTATAGGGAATAGGCTGCCTTGCTGGGTCCTCCATATAACGACACACCCGCAAAAAAAATAATTTCGGAATTCTGATAGGTTTATGTAATAACTTGAAAAATAGAAAGGTACGGTGTAACTTTGCATTGGCACTTTTGATGTGTATACTAATGCAAACACATGTTACATGTGATTATGTTTATGCTATCTACCGTTTAATATTACAGAATTGTCCCCCCTTGTCAGGAAATCATAGAGATATCAGGTGAGAACAGTAAATTGACTATTCCATTGCATTGAATTCCTTCCCCCACTCTCTCTTTGTGTGTTTCAGAGAAGAGCCCCTGACATCCTCATACAGGACAAGGAAGGAACTGGAGCCAAGCAGTCTCATTCCTCACCCCCACCATGCCCAAAGCAGAGCAGGAACTTAACTCACAGGATGGAAACGTATTATGTGCTTCGACTACAGAGAGGATGTGAAATCTTGGAGCAATATGAAGTGGGATTTCTGCTGGTCGGGATGCAGGAAACAAAGGGGAGGAGTGGGAACCTGCAACTCTTTCAAAAATGTTGTTAACAAAGATAATATGTTGATAAGATAATATGTTGAAACCCCCAACACACTAAGTTCTGAGGAGAACTCATGCGGTGCTATGGAGCTTTGAATTCCACTGTATGCCACGCTGCTCCTGAAAGTAACAAAAACAGTTGAGCTGTTAAAGTGAAGGACCAGCTGAACAGACCTGTCTGCAGAAAAGATTATAACCACAAATAGGTGCTAAGTGGCATAAAAAAATCCAAGTCCATTCAGTG
Organism: Oncorhynchus mykiss; assembly: GCF_057628025.1. NCBI lineage: Eukaryota > Metazoa > Chordata > Actinopteri > Salmoniformes > Salmonidae > Oncorhynchus > Oncorhynchus mykiss. The sequence goes on along the minus strand of NC_143046.1, from coordinate 65,153,241 downwards.
TATTTTAATTATGGCTTATCCCACAAATTTAAGGCTTTTTTACTTGAAAACCCACACGGGTGCCTGGACTTGGATTTTTTTATGCCACTTAGCATCTATTTGTGGTTATAATTTTTCCTTTTGCTTTTCTAGTACTATCTCCCTCCAAAAGCACCTGTGGTTGTTTTGGAATACCTGAAGCGCCCCTGCTGCTTCTTTTTCTTCAAGACCTGTCTGCAGATTGATATCCTGATTCAGGAATGACCAATCCACATCACATTCCAATCTGCTCATGTTTCTGTCCACAGAACAACAGTACAGCTTTGTTGTTCGACCCGTATGGGCAAATAATGTCACTATTGCATGGCAGACACAGCATGGGGCATTGGCCTTGTTCTCTGTTTATAGACTACGAATAGTAGCAGAGAGAGCCCTGTCGACTACAGTATGTGAGGAAAAGACAGGGGGAGTAGGCTTTAAAGTGTGATACCGTGCAGAGACTGACTGGCATGTTCAGACAAAACCAGACAGATCATCACTATGTCAGGCAAAATAGTCTGAAGCAACACAACACATCCTCAGGGGCCAACATTTCATTACGGAAACCTTTTCTTTCCAAACAGTTTTTTTCTCTCTGTGTAGTTGTTTGTTCCTCGATGCCTGCCCACCACACATTATTTCCAGCACTTGTTGGACCTGAGAGATGGGAATTACAGCCTGTCTGGTGTAGTGGGAATGTGGCTTTGCGTTAGGGTTCGGCTAAGTCATGATTACAATCACATTTTTTGGCATATCCGATTCAAATCTGTTATTTTTCCTGCAGTCTGAACAGTCAAAAGCCACATGGAATCAGATATTTCAAGCAACATTTAAAACCACCTACGAAGTCAGATACAAATCTGATTCCCGGCCAAGCGACTTGTGTCTGAACGGTCATTTCTGATTTAGTTGCCCTCAAGTGATATTTAGACTGTTATTTGGCATATCTTGTTTCTTGCTAGCTACTCTACTAATCTTATTCTTACACTATGATTTTGAACATTCAAAACATAAAAAAAAAGGGAAAAGTCCATGGCAGGCATTGTTATCGTCAATGTTCCCTCTAAGTTGCGCATGGGGGCTCAGCTCCCTTTGGACTGCTGCGCAGAAAAAAATAAATGTGAGCTCACGCAGAGAAACACGGGGTTGAACTTCACTCAACTTTTGACAGTTTTCCCCTTTAGTTAACACGATCAACACTTCGTTCTACTGTGGGAATTGTGATCGAATCAACGCAATATTAGCCACTTTCAATGTAATATACTGAAACAAAATGAACTATGCAAGATTTAATATGCAAAACTAACTGTGCAAGAGATTTTCTTGTTGGCAGAGCGCATTGGAGTAGGATTCTATTGCGTTGACAGGCACTACTCAGGCCTGTACTCTACACAGACAAGTGTGCCATAACCAATCAGAGTTGCAGTAGGCCTATATGCAAATAGCGATTGCCATATGAAGCTGTGCCATTCACTTTGAACTGGACTGTGTTTACAGTATGAGCGGTTGCGAGTAGATGCGCTTGTTTTGAGATTAAAGTGAGAGCTGCATGTAGCCACATGTGCACATTTGTTCATATTCTTTGCTAGTTAGTGAGTTATTAGCCCAGTTATAGCTCATTTCGGGTCAACAATGGGGGGAGTGGTTGCTTCCAACAAGAGCACAAAATGTGTACATTTCTAGCCATCTTTGAGTTTGTTTATGTCTTACAGGGGAAGTGTTGTATTTTGAGACAGTCTTGAATAAGCTAAGTAGCCAATAGACAGAGCGTAGCATAATTTGTCTGATTCTCTGTATTAATGGTTGTAAATATTAATACCATTTTATTTTGTAAAGTGGTTTCTTGCATCAAACACAACATTTTCAGTCACCTCCTTGTCTGAAGGACAAGTGGATAAACAGGTTAATGTCAAGCCCTGCATGTTTTTTTTAAAAGTCTCATGGAATGTAGGCATTGGCTGCTACTGTAAGCTGAATGATAGAACAGCTATTTCCATGTTAAAATGTTATGGGGTGCATTTCTCTTGTTTTTGATGGTAGGCCACTCTGGTAGGTCTACATTATGATCAAATAGCCACAGTAGCCCTCGTGGCACTGTAACTTTAAGCGGGTACAGCCTCAGTGTTCACAGTAAACGCACGCTGAATGTTGCACAGAATTTTCACAAGTTCAAGTTTGCGCTCAGCAGACCTGAAATTTGCTCAATGCTGAAAAAAAATGGAGGGAACTTTGGTTGTCACCCTAGCTTGCTACATAACTTCTGAGTGATAGGAAGCACGAGCATCACCATCATCAGCCTACACCGATGTGCACACACCCATCATCACTATGACAACTAGCGTAGCCATGTCAACAAATGACTGCTGTCTGAACACACACATACAGTGGGGCAAAATAGTATTTATGCAGCCACCAATTGTGCAAGTTCTCCCACTTAAAAAGATGAGAGAGGCCTGTAATTTTCATCATAGGTACACTTCAACTATGACAGACAAATTGAGAAAAAAAATCCAGAAAATCAATTTTTTAATGAATTTTTTGCAAATTATGGTGGAAAATAAGTATTTGGTCACCTACAAACAAGCAAGATTTCTGGTTCTCACAGACCTGTAACTTCTTCTTTAAGAGGCTCCTCTGTCCTCCACTTGTTACCTGTATTAATGGCACCTGTTTGAACTTGTTATCAGTATAAAAGACACCTGTCCACAACCTCAAACAGTCACACTCCAAACTCCACTATGGCCAAGACCAAAGAGCTGTCAAAGGACACCAGAAACAAAATTGTAGACCTGCACCAGGCTGGGAAGACTGAATCTGCAATAGGTAAGCAGCTTGGTTTGAAGAAATCAACTGTGGGAGCAATTATTAGGAAATGTAAGACATACAAGACCACTGATAATCTCCCTCGATCTGGGGCTCCACGCAAGATCTCACCCCGTGGGGTCAAAATGATCACAAGAACAGTGAGCAAAAATCCCAGAACCACACAAGGGGACGTAGTGAATGACCTGCAGAGAGCTGGGACCAAAGTAACAAAGCCTACCATCAGTAACACACTACGCCGCCAGGGACTCAAATCCTGCAGTGCCAGATGTGTCTCCCTGCTTAAGCCAGTACATGTCCAGGCCCGTCTGAAGTTTGCTAGAGAGCATTTGGATGATCCAGAAGAAGATTGGGAGAATGTCATATGGTCAGATGAAACCAAAATATAACTTTTTGGTAAAAACTCAACTTGTCATGTTTGGAGGACAAAGAATGCTGAGTTGCATCCAAAGAACACCATACCTACTGTGAAGCATGGGGGTGGAAACATCATGCTTTGGGGCTGTTTGTATGCAAAGGGACCAAGACGACTGATCCGTGTAAAGGAAAGAATGAATGGGGCAATGTATCGTGAGATTTTGAGTGAAAACCTCCTTCCATCAGCAAGGGCATTGAAGATGAAACGTGGCTGTATACCATTTAGCCAATCAGTGTTCCAAAAAGTACTTGAAAAACAAAATTGATTTGAGCATTAAGGCATGCAGTGTGAACAAGGCTTTAGTGTGAGGTTACTTGAGTTCATCAGCATTAGCAACAGACTAACAGACTATCAGGGCAGAACAAGAATTGGACTGACACTGTAGGGAATAGGACTATTTGTCAGCTGTGGGAGGGCTAGATTAGAATAGACATCTTGTCCCAAATCAGCACATCAACTATGTTGCACCTGCACCACTACATTACATTCTGCCTCATCAGGAGAATAAGTAGGGGGCGTCACAAGGCAAAACATTTGATCTCCACATAAATAATAGTAAAACCACAAAAGCCGATAGCATTTTTGTGAGGTTGACGTTCCCCAAACGTGGTCAAAGGGGCAGTTTTCTTTGTTCATGTGCATGTACTCTGTGACAGTGAGCTGAAAGAGATTACATCATCTCCATTGTGAGTACTGAGCTCTCTCGCCGTTTCCATCGGTTGGCATACCCCCGGTAGGCCCAAGCAGACAAAGCCGGTGCATTCCAACAGCTTAATAGGAGACACTACTACAGTCATCCTCATCCCAGTCAGCTTTATCACCCACCTTCAATTCAATGGTGACATCGTAGGGCACTGGAGGACAGATTGCCAAGCCAATAATTTACTCTTCTGGTCTGACAAACACTGCTTAATCATTTGAACAGGAGCCAACAAATGTTTCCATAATGTTAATATATTTCTAGTCATTATCTTTTGTGGTTACGGACGGTTGGCCAAAAGTTCAATCCACTTATTTTATTTCACAGTGATGAGACAGAATAGAAATTAAAAGAAGATGGCCTTGTACTGACACCAGACATGTTGGTGTATCAGCCCATTCAGTGGCACATCCCAGGGTCTCTTATGTCTGTTTTCAGCCTTGACCAACTAACATAAGGACAATTCAACATTGTCAATTCAAGCAGCACATTACTCGAGGTGAAGTAAGCTCATTGTTATGAATGATTCATTATCTCATTGTTATGGATGTATCATTATCTCATTGTTATGGATGTATCCAAATAAATGTCACTAGAAAACAGCTTAAACAAATGCAAAGGCAGCTACTGTTGTTATTCTGGCTACACTGTTTGACGTGACTGTAAATTAGCCGTTGTTGGCTAGCAAGCAAGCAAGGGATAAGAACGCTGCCAGCCAGTATGGCAATGGAACGTTTAGAACGAACAACTGGGTTGCATCCATAGGTCTCTGGCAACCGAACTGATAACCAACCGGCTTGAGTAGCAACCCTAGATTTGTATCAGGACTAGAGGTCGACCGATTAATCGGAATGGCCGATTAATTAGGGCCGATTTCAAGTTTTCATAACAATCAGTAATCGGCATTTTTGGACACCAATTGTGGCCGATTTTTTTTCTTAAACCTTTATTTAACTAGACAAGTCAGTTAAGAACACATTCTTATTTTCAATGATGGCCTAGGAACGGTGGGTTAACTGCCTTGTTCAGGGGTAGAACGACAGACGTTTACCTTGTCAGCTCTGGGATTTGATCTTGCAACCTTCTAGTTACTAGTCCAACACTCTAACCACCTGCCTTACATTGCACTCCACAAGGAGCCTGCGTGGCAGGCTGACTACCTGTTACGCGAGTGCAGCAAGAAGCCAAGGTAAGTTGCTAGCTAGCATTAAACGTATCTAATAAAAAACAAATCAACCTTAACATAATCACTAGTTACCTACACATGGTTGATGATATTACTAGTTTATCTAGCTTGTCCTGCGTTGCATATAATCGATGCGGTGCCTGTTAATTTCTCATCAAATCACAGCCTACTTCGCCAAATGGGTGATGATTTAACAAGCGCATTCACGAAAAAAGCACTGTCGGCTGCCTGGCCATTTTTTCCTAACAAAGACCGTAATTAATTTGCCAGAATTGTACATAATTACGACATAACATTGAAGGTTGTGCAATGTAACAGCAATATTTAGACTTGGGGATGCCACCCGTTAGATAAAATATGGAACGGTTACGTATTTCGCTGAAAGAATAAACATTATGTTTTCAAAATGATAGTTTCCGGATTTGACCATGTTAATGACCTAAGGCTCGTATTTCTGTTTTGATATTTGATAGAGCAGTCTGACTGAGCGGTGGTAGTCAGCAGCAGGCTCGTAAGCATTCATTCAAACAGCACTTTCGTGCGTTTGTCAGCAGCTCTTCGCTGTGCTGTTTATGACTTCAAGTCTATCAACTCCTGAGATTAGGCTGGGGTAACTGAAGTGAAATGGCTAGCTAGTTTGCGGGGTGCGTGCTGATAGCGTTTCGATCGGTGACGTCACTCGCTCTGAGACCTTGAAGTAGTTGTTCCACTTGCACTGCAAGGGCCGTGGCATTTGTGGAGCGATGGGTAACGATGCTTCGAGGGTGGCTGTTGTCGATGTGTTCCTGGTTCGAGCCCAGGTAGGGGCGAGGAGAGGGACGGAAGCTATACTGTTACACTGGCAATATTAAAGCGCCTATAAGAACATCCAATAGTCAAAGGTATATGAAATACAAATGGTATAGAGAAAAATAGTCCTATAATTCCTCTAATATCTACAACCTAAAACGTATTACCTGGTAATATTGAAGTCTCATGTTAAAAGGAACCACCAGCTTTCATATGTTCTCATGTTCTGAGCAAGGAACTTAAATGTTAGCTTTTTTACATGGCACATATTGCACTTTTACTTTCTTCTACAACACTTGGTTTTTGCATTATTTAAACCAAATTGAACATGTTTCATTATTTATTTGAGGCTAAATTCATTTCATTGATCTATTATATTAAGTTAAAATATGTGTTCATTGAGTATTGTTGTAATTGTCATTATTACAAATAAAAATTAAAAAATTAAAAATTGGCCGATTCTTAGTGAGTTTGGGGCAGTATTGAGTAGCTTGGATGAATAAGGTGCCCAGAGTAAACTGCCTGCTACTCAGCCATGAAAGCTAGAATATGCATATAATTAGTATATTTGGATAGAAAACACTCTGAAGTTTCTAGAACTGTTTGAATGATGTCTGTGAGTATAACAGAACTCATATGGCAGGAGAAAACCTGAGAAAGATCCAACCAGGAAGTGGGAAATCTGAGGTTTGTAGGTTTTCAACTCATAGCCTATCGAGGATATAGTGGGATATTGGTCATATTGCACTTTCTAAGGCTTCCACTAGATGTCAACAGTCTTTAGAATTTTGTTTGATGCTTCTACTGTGAAGTGGGGCCAAATGAGAGGGGATTGAGCCAGGTGTCTGGCAGATTGCCATAAACTCATAACGTGCTGTCATGTGAAAGTCAGCTTGCTTTCCATTGTTTTTCTACAGATAAAGGAATTCTCCGGTTGGAACATTATTGAAGATGTATGATAAAAACATCCTAAAGATGGATTCTATACTTCGTTTGACATGTTTCTACGACCTGTAATATAACTTTTTTTACTTTTCGTCCGACCTTTCGGCTGGACTTGCACGGCGTTTGGATTTGTTTACCAAATGCCCTAACAAAAGGAGGTATTTGGACATAAATTATGAACTTTATCGAACAAATCAAACATTTATTGTGGAACTGGGATTCCTGGGAGTGCATTCTAATGAAGATCATCAAAGGTAAGTTAATATTTATAATGCTATTTCTGACTAATGATGACTCCACAACATGGCGGATATCTCTTTGGCTGTTTTGGTCTCTGAGCGCCTTACTCAGATTATTGTATTGTATGCTTTTTCCGTAAAGTTTTTTTTAAATCAGAGACAGCTGTTGCATTAAGGAGAAGTTTATCAAAAGTTCCATGTATAATATTTTATCAATGTTTATTATGAGTATTTCTGTAAATTGATGTGGCTCTCTGCAAAATCACTGCATATTTTGAACTACTGAACATAACACGGCAATGTAAAATGAGATTTTGGGATATAAATATGCACTTTATCGAACAAAACACACATGTATTGTGTAACATGAAGTCCTATGAGTGTCATCTGATGAAGATCATCAAAGGTTAGTGATTAATTGTATCTCTATTTGTGCTTTTTGTGACTCCTCTCTTTGGCTGGAAAAATGGCTGGGTTTTTCTGTGACTCGCTGGTGACCTAACATAATAATTTGTGGTGCTTTCGCTGTAAAGCCTTTTTGAAATCAGACACTGGCTGGATTAACGAAAATGTTATCTTTAAAATGGTGTGAAATACTTGTATGCACGAGGAATTTTAATTATGAGATTTTTGTTGTTTTGAATTTGGCGCCCTGCACTTTCACTGGCTGTTGGCGGGGTGGGACGCTACCGTCCCGAATATCCCAGAGAGGTTAATCGGTATCGGTTTTTGGCCCTCCAATAATCGGTATCGACGTTAAAAAATCATAATCGGTCGACCTCTAATCAGGACTACAGTATATCTTTTGGAAGAATAAAATTGTATTAATAAATGCATCAAAATAAAGTTAATGAAAATATGTCAATCATTATTTGAATATGTTGCCAACCCGTTGCATAAAAGTGATAATGCCCTTGAAGCCGGTGTTTGGACACCTGTGCCAATATATCCTCCAAACACTGCCTTCTCTGGCATTATCACTTAATGTCCACAAAGAAGAACACTTTTTGGTTCCAGGTAGAACCCTTTTTGGTTACAGGTAGAACCCCTTTTGGATTCCATGTAGGGTTCTACCTGGAACCAAAAATGGGATCTACCTGGAACCAAAAAGGGTTCTCCTATGGGGATAGCCAATGAACCCTTTTGGAACCCATTTTTGGTAGAGTGTAGGCTTACTCTTATGAACAACAAAGCAAACAGTTAGTGTTAGTATTTCACGATGGCTACTCAGAATTGTAGCAAACGCATTCCAGAAAGGCACTTTATAAACCTGAACAACGCTCAAAATCGTACTTGCCCTGGAGAGCCTGCCCTGGAGAGCCTGCCCTGGAGTCCACCTCCATGACCCTGCAGTTGGCTACTGTCCCTCACTGTAGTCTGCCGTATACTGTGGCTGGATGTCATGCTCCTCATGACTGACCTGTTCTTAGAGTCGTAGAGTTTAGTAATGACCTACAGTCATCATACTCTGGTGATGAGATGTGATCTGCATATACAGTGCCTTGCAAAAGTATTCACCCCCATTGGCGTTTTTCCAATTTTGTTGCATTACAACCTGTCATTTTAATTTTATTTGGATTTCATGTAATGGACATACACAAAATAGTCCAAATTGGTGAAGTGAAATGAAAAAAGTTACTTGTTTCAAAAAATTATAAATAATAAAAAACGGAAAAGTGGTGTGTGCATTTGTATTCACCCCCTTTGCTATGAAGCCCCAAAATAAGATCTGGTGCAACCAATTACCTTCAGAAGTCACATAATTAAGTAAATAAAGTCCACCGGTGTGCAGTATATATATATACACCTGTTCTGAAAGGCCCCAGAGTCTGCAATACCACTAAACAAGGGGCACCACCAAGCAAGCGGCAATATGAAGACCAAGGAGCTCTCCAAACAGGTCAGGGACAAAGTTGTGGAGAAGTACAGATCAGGCTTGGGTTATAAAAAAATATCTGAAACTTTGAACAGAGCACCATAAAATCCATTAGTAAAAAATGGAAAGAATATGGCACCACAACAAACCTGCCAAGAGAGGGCAGCCCACCAAAACTCACAGACCAGGCAAGGAAGGCATTAATCAGAGATGCAACAAAGAGACAAAAGATAAGCTTTGCAGCTCCTTCAGGGTTCACAACTGAGATTGGAGTATCTGTCCATAGGACCACTTTAAGCCGTACACTCCACAGAGCTGGGATTTATGGAAGTGTCCCGAAAAAAATAAGCAAACATGTTAGGTGTTCGCCAAAAGGCATGTGGGAGACTCCCCAAACACATGGAAGAAGGTACTCTGATCCGATGAGACTAAAATTGAGCTTTTTGGCCATCAGGGAAAATGCTATGTCTGGCACAAACCCAACACCTCCATCACCCCGAGAACATCATCCCCACAGTGAAGCATGGTGGTGGCAGCATCATGCTGTGGGGATGTTTGTCATCAGCAGGGACTGGGAAACTGGTCAGAATTGAAGGAATGATAGATGGCACTAAATAAAGGGAAATTCTTGAGGGAAACCTGTTTCAGTCTTCCACAGATTTGAGACTGGGACAGAGGTTCACCTTCCAGCAGGTCAATGACCCTAGGCATACTGCTAAATCAACACTTGAGTGGTTTAAGGGGAAACATTGAAATGTCTTTGAATGGCCTAGTCAAAGCCCAGACCTCAATCCAATTGAGAATCTGTGGTATGACTTAAAGATTGCTGTACACTAGCGGAACCCATCCAACTTGAAGGAGCTGGAGCAGTTTTGCCTTGAAGAATGGGCAAAAATCACAGTGGCTATATGTGCCAAGCTTATAGAGACACACCCCATGAGACTTGCAGCTGTAATTGCTGCAAAAGGTGGCTCTACAAAGTATTGTTTTTTTTTTGGGGGGGGGGGGGTGAATAGTTATGCACACTCAAGTTTTCAGTTTCTGTCTTATTCGTTGTTTGCTTCACAATAGAACATATTTTGCATCTTCACAGTGGTAGACATGTTGTATAAATCAAATGAAACAAACCCCCCCAGAAAATCTATTTTAATTCCAGGGTTTAAGGCATCAAAATAGAAAAAATGCCAAAGGGGGGTGAATACTTTCACAGCCACTGTAGCCTATACTATTGTCTTATGTTAACCATGAAGGATATTTTTGTCTATAGCACAAAGTAGACTGGTTTGCCCATCAATGATGATTAAAATAGAAACATTATTTTTCCCATAGTAGTGTCAGCACTGGATTGATTTAAAGTGAAAACTCCATAATAAGAGGCACTGGTCCAGTTTGCATGATGATTTGGCTTCAGCAAAACAATATCTGACTAAATTTGAGAGTAATGGTGTAAAGAAAATATTTATTAAGTGGCAAAACAGAAGTCTTCAATTGTTATGACTATGGACCTGACTGATGTTATCCCAGTCATCAGTCAGCCAAGCTTATGAAGAATGCTAATATTTTGCCAACTATGCAACTCAATATTCTTTCCTCCCCCTATCTGACACATCCCACCATAACCAAGGAGGTTTCCACAGAATAGCATACACCAATACAGATGGAATATTAGGGGAGGAATTAAACACTGAATCTCTTATCTGCATAGGACAGCAAGTACAAATGCAAAGATATAGAAAAAAAGAGCAAACAGTGAATGAGTGCTAAATATACTCTATTTGGACTCCTTCTGACAGCTACTGGAACTGTGAGTAACAGCCGGTCATAGAGGTCTAATTCAAGTCCTGTGTCCAAGTGAATCCAGATTTGCCACTGTAGGGCTCATTCAATTCCAAAACATTGCCTGCCTTATAAAGTTTCAACCAATAGCGTTATGTTATTCAATAGCCTATTACTTGGTCAGTGAGGCATTTGAATTGCCCCTGAAACTAAGTACACTGAACAAAAAAAATAAACGCAACACAACAATTTCTACGATTTTACTGAGTTACAGTTCATATAAGGAGATCAGCCAATTTAAATAAATAAATGAGGCCCTAAAATATGGATGTCACATGACTGGAATACAGATACCTTTTAAAAAAGGTAGTGGCGTGGATCAGAAAACCAGTCAGTATCTGGTGTGACCAACATGCAGCGTGACATCTCCTTCGCATAGAGTTGATCAAGCTATTGATTGTGGCCTGTGGAATGTTGTCCCACTCCTCTTTAATAGCTGTGAGAAGTTTCTGGATATTGGTGGGAACTGGAACATGCTGTTTGTACACGTCGATCCAGAGCATCCCAAATATGCTAAAAGGGTGATACGTCTGGTGAGTATACAGTTCATGGAAGAACTGGGACATTTTCAGCTTCTAGGAATTGTGTACAGATACTTGTGACATGGGGCCGTGCATTATCATGCTGAAACGTGAGATGATGGCGAGAGCTAAATGGCACGACAATGGGCCTCAGGATCTCATCACGTTATCTCTGTGCATTCAAATTGCCATCAATAAAATTCAATTGTGTTTGTTGTCCATAGCTTATACCGTGCTGCTGCTCCAGACCTGAGCCCTAGGACCATGCCCCAGGAATACCTGACATGATGACTCCTTGCTGTCCCCAGTCCACCTGACTGTGCTGCTGCTCCAGTTTCAACTGTTCTGCCTTATTATTATTCGACCATGCTGGTCATTTATGAACATTTGAACATCTTGGCCATGTTCTGTTATAATCTCCACCCGGCACAGCCAGAAGAGGACTGGCCACCCCACATAGCCTGGTTCCTCTCTAGGTTTCTTCCTAGGTTTTGGCCTTTCTAGGGAGTTTTTCCTAGCCACCGTGCTTCTACACCTGCATTGCTTGCTGTTTGGGGTTTTAGGCTGGGTTTCTGTACAGCACTTTGAGATATCAGCTGATGTACAAAGGGCTATATAAATACATTTGATTTGATTTGGAGTAAAAGCTCTGCCAAATCAGGCATGCTTTTACAGAGACTATATAAATAAATTTGATTTGATTTTGATTTGATTTATACTTGCCCATACCATAACATCACTGCCACCATGGGGCACTCTGTTCACAAAGTTGACATCAGCAAACCACTCACCCACACAACGGCATACATGCTGTCTGCCATCTGCCGGTACAGTTGAAACCGGGATTCATCTGTAAAGTGCACACTTCTCCAGCATGCCAGTGGCCATCGAAGGTGAGAGTTTGCCCACTGAATTCGGTTTTGACGCTAAACTGCAGTCAGGTCAAGACCCTGGTGAGGACGACAAACAGACAGATGAGCTTCCCTGAGACCGTTTGTACAGAAATTCTTTGGTTGTGCAAACCCACAGTTTCATCAGCTGTCCAGGTGGCTGGTCTCAGACGGTCCCACAGGTGAAGAAGCCGGATGTGGAGGGCTGGAGTAGTTACATGTGGTTTGGGGTTGTGAGGCCCATTCGGATGTACTGCCAAATTCTCTAAAACGACGTTGTAGGCAGTTTATGGTAGCGAAATGAACACTCAATTCTCTGGCAATAGCTCTGGTGGCCATTCCTGCAGTCAGCATGCCAATTGCACGCTCCGTCAAAACTTGAGACATCTGTGGCATTGTGTTGAATGACAAAACGACACATTTTAGAGTGGCCTTTTATTGTCCCCAGCACAAGTGGACCTGTGTAATGATCATGCTGTTTAATCAGCTTTTTGATATGCCACACCTGTCAGGTGGATGGATTATCTTGGCAAAGGAGAAATGCTCACTAACAAGAATGTAAACTAATTTGTGCACAAAATTTGAGAGAAATACATTTCTTGTGCATATGGAACATTTCTGGGACCTATTTCAGCTCATGAAACATGGGACCAACACTTTATATGATGCGGTTATATTTTTGCTCAGTGTAATTTCTACCATGTCTCACAGGTTGCACACAAAAATAAACTACATTACCAAAAATATGTGGACACTTGCTGAACATCTCATTCCAAAATCATGGGCATTAATGTGGAGTTAGTCCCCCTTTGCTGCTATAACAGCCTCCACTCTTCTGGGAAGGCTTTTCACTAGATGTTGGAACACTGTTGCGGGTAGTGAGGTCGGGCTCTGATGTTGGGTAATTAGGCCTGGCTCGCAGTCAGCATTCCAATTCATCCCAAAGGTATTCGATGTGGTTGAGGACAGGGCTCTGTGCAGGGCAGTCAAGTTCTTCCACACCGATCTCAACAAACCATTTCTGTATGGATCTCACTTTGGGAATGTGGGCTTTGTCATGCTGAAATAGGAAAGGGCCTTCCCCAAACTGTTGCCACAAAGTTGGAAGCAGAATGTCATTGTATGCTGTAGCGTTAAGATTTCCCTTCACTGGAACTAAGGGGCCTAGCCCGAACAATGATAAACAGCCTCAGACCATTATTCCTCCTCCACCAAACTTTACAGTTGACACTATGCATTTGGGGCTGCCAGATGGTAAAGAGTGATTATTCACTCCAGAGAACCAGTTTCCACTGCACCAGAGTCCAATGGCGGCAAACTTTACACCACTCCAGCCGACGCTGGGCATTGCGCAGGGTGATCTTAGGCTTGTGTGCAGCTGCTCGACCATGGAAAACCATTTCACAAAGCTCCCGATGAACAGTTATTGTGCTGACGTTACTCACAGAGGCAGTTTGGAACTCAGTAGTGAGTATTGCAACTGAGGACAGATGATTTGTACGTACCTCAGTACTCGGTGGTCCTGTTCTGTGAGCATGTGTGGCTACCATTTCGTGACTGAGCCGTTGTTGCTCCTAGACGTTTCCACTTCACAATAACAGCATTTACAGGGCAGAAATGTGATGAACTGACTTGTTTGAAAGTTGGCATCCTATGACGGTGCCACATTGAAAGTCACTAAACTCTTCAGTAAGGCCATTTTACAGCCAATGTTTGTCTATAGAGATTGCATGGCTGTTTGCTCGAATGTTTACACCTGTCAGCAATGGGTGTGGCTGAAATAGCTGAATCTACTCATTTGAAGGGGTTTCTCCTAAGTGCACAGTGTTGAGCAATACTGTAGTTTTTCTACCAAGTGGTTGAGTAGACAATAGTGTTATCCCTTGTGATAGTCCAAACCATATCAATGGTTGTTGCCTTGCTAATAGCAAGATCCATCAAGCTACTTCACCACGTAGCCTACTATACTAAATCAAATGTGCAGCTCAAATGTGTAATGCCCAATAGTTTAACCATTTGGGTTGATAGTGGTCAGTCACTTACAAAGGAACATCAACATTAACCCACCACATTAACCCACCGAACTAACTATATTAATGGTAGAAAATGATGTAGGCTATAGCTTATAGCTTGCTAAGGAGGGGACTACACAGAAAGCTGCAGCATTACACACCTATTACAGCGCTATTACATCAAGCCCGTTTGCTCGATGCCACCTGGAAAATCACCAAACCCAAGTTGCATCTGATACAATGCACATCGAACGTGATATAATTGCGGTTTGCATTGACCAAAATTGACATTTTCCACTCGTGTCACGCGCAGAGTGCGCGTTCTGAACCCACAAAGCAACCTTTCTGGTTCCCTCCTAATTTCGGGAAAGAAAATACCCTGATTGCGCACTCTAATGTAGGCTACTTAAGAACACATACTATTCGGTTAGATGTAGCTGTTTAAAATGTTTATTGGTTGAGGAAACTATCCTGATGTTGCTTGAGACCATGTACCTCAAAACATCATGCACATGACATGGATCGTTCCCCAACGTTAAAACGCATGTTTCCGACTCACCTTTTCTCCTCTTCCCGTCAACCATTGGATGGCATGAACACAATACTAAGCGTTTTTCCCCTTTTGTTTTCCAGGACCCGTCAGTGTAAAAATGCAGCAACACCGTTATGTATATTGCTTTAAACAGTTGTTTCCGTTCCGGTTAAAATCCCAATGATCCTGTTGCCTTCGTCAGATATGTAGAAGTTTGATATAAAGTTACGGGTTTGCTTCGCTGCACTATGCAGCTGCTGTAGAGATGAGATCATACCAACATCCTCCCTCACTGTACTGGAATCTCGCGAGAGGACTTCATGCTATAAAGCAAACGTTACTGTGGTAACAAATCCATTTCTGCTCACCTGGTTGAGTTTCTGCAGTAGCGCTCTTGAATTGGCTTTTCGAAAATAAAACATCCCATCTAGGATAGAACTGCAATACTGTGAAAATCAGTCAATGTGATATTTGAATTGTTTTACCTTTATTTAACTAGGCAAGTCAGTTAAGAACCAATTCTTATTTTCAATGACGGCCTAGGAACAGTGGGTTAACTGCCTGTTCAGGGGCAGAGCGACAGATTTGTACCTTGTCAGCTCGGGGGTTTGAATTTGCAACCTTCCGGTTACTAGTCCAACGCTCTAACCACTAGGCTACCCTGCCGCTGATTAAATGCAATCAATAATTTCCGTGTCATATGAGCTTTCTGTTTGCCATAACGAGTTATAGGCTAGAGTTCTTGTACATTTTGGCTATGGGGGAATACGGGCTATGTGTTGTTGCTGGACTGAGCTACGATATTGCATTAGTCAAGGCACTCATTCTACTTGCAAAAAACACAGGCTTTAGAGAAAATGCATAGCTACCTCTCAGAGAAGAGTAGCTTAACCTTTCACTGTTGTCACAGATCTCGCCAGGGACTGCCATAACAAATTACATTAGGGCATTACTCAGCAGCACTGTCTCTCAATCAGCAGTAGATGGGACTATTTGAGAAGATACGCAATGGTCCATCTTTCCTCTACTGCTGTGTGGCTCTGCCAAAACTTCCCATTTATTGGAACTAAAACAATGGGGATAAGAAGAAAGACTGGAGGTGTTCTAGTGTTCAGTGAGGACAGGATGGACAGGGTAGACAAGGGGACTGCAGAAATGCAGGGGGTGTGGTGTTGAGAAACTTGGCACCATTACGTATGCTAATGCCTGTAGACACAGAAACAGATCTATTATTGCAGAACAGCCTCTGTCATGAGGGTGGTTCAGTGCAGGGAAATTACCTGGAAGTACCTTTCTAAACAAGATATACAACACCTGTACGACTAATATATTATATCTACTCTGCAACACAAAAGGTCTTTAAATCGTTAAAATAACATGTAATGTGAAACTAGACAATGTCAAATTTTAACATGATTACTACACGTGGAACAATTAGATACTTTTTGGGTACTTTTGGGGTAATAGAAGTAGAATACAATAACTTCATTCCAACTACAGTTATATGTCAACTTTGACAATAATGTTACTTTTTCCTCAATGAGTCAGTGGCATCACCTGCTGGCCAGCATGGGAATAGAGCGAGGAAAGGGTTCACTAAGTCAGACACTTATTGTGAATAGAATATTAATGTACCATGATTAGGCATAATCATAAATGCATTGTGAATAATGATGAATGAGAAAGTTACACAGGCATGTCATATCATGAACTGCCCCCCCCAAAAAAATCTAACCTCCCCTATTATTGGTAATGGAAAGAGGTTAGCATGTTTGGGGGGAATTAACTAGTAGGCTACTAAATCAAATGTGTAATGCTCAAAATGTTTTAATGTCAAAGTAATTTCAGAAACAAATTATATTCTTATTTGCAAAAAAAGTGACTTCAAAATGACAACACATTTACCATTAGTTTCTATTGGGCACAAAATAATAGGAAACAACCAAAAACTGCAAATACAGTTAGCATAGTCAAACTTGACACCTTTAAAAATGTGGGAAGTAGATAAAGTGCATTCATTTCTAAATGTTAAAACAGATATGTATGAAAATACCCTCAAATAAAAAGGTCATATTCTGTGCCGTCGCCTCACAAAACACTCTCAAATCCAGAACGCTGGAGTATAGCGCCAAACTAAACATTATCTTCACTTTCCAAATAAATACACAGGGGAGACAAACTATTGAAACATGACCAACAACACTTGAGCATTTACAAGGCTTCAGATAATATTCCCGTAGGTTTTTAGAATATTACCCTCGCTCAATAAACCTCAAAAGGATGGACGACACCATAACAGGTCCTCTCTACCATCATAGATGTGAAGTCATTTGTGTAGAAGAAAGAGTAGTGCACAAGATAAACATTTGAATGCCATTTTAAAGTCTTGGTTACACTCAGGCTTTGGATTTCAGGCTCCATGTTGATAGTTTAACATTTTTTTGCTGTACCGTTTAAAGGGCTCTCCCTTCTGGCACAACCAGGAATTTCTCAAAATGTCTGTCCTGCTGATGGTACTCCAGGTGAGGAATTTAGGATCCTGGGTGAGGGAGTGTGGATCATCATCATCAGGGTAGGGAAGTTTGTCGTTCAAATAGACGAAGACAGGGTGGGTGTTGGTTCCATTCACGTCACGCTTCTCAAAGACCGTGAAGCCAGGCTGGTAGCCATCTCCTGGTCGCACATACCTCAATGAGTTAAAATGGGGAGATCCTGAATAGTTCTCCTGTAAAACACTAACATTCTCATCCGACATTCATGATTTATTAAATTAACTCATACTGGTAACAGAATATTTTACTAGATTAGCTTGTTTTTAAGGGATTTCACTGAACCACATAACCAGGCCAAGATGTTGCATACTGAATTGGTAGCCAAACCAATTGCAGGGGAAACCCAGGACCACAAAATGATCCAAGATGATGTAGCAATCAGACGTATTTGTCCTTCGTCTTGTCGTGTCCCATGTATATATATTTTTATATAAACTGCTAAAAAATAAATAAAAGGGAACACTAAAATAACACATCCTAGATCTGAATGAATGAAATATTCTTATTAAATACTTTTTTCTCTACATAGTTGAATGTGCTGACAACAAAATCACACAAAAATGATCAATGGAAATCAAATTTATGAACCCATGGGAGGTCTGGATTTGGAGTCACACTCAAAATTAAAGTGGAAAACCACACTACAGGCTGATCCAACTTTGATGTAATGTCCTTAAAACAAGTCAAAATGAGGCTCAGTAGTGTGTGTGGCCTCCACGTGCCTGTATGACCTCCCTACAAAGCCTGGGCATGCTCCTGATGAGGTGGCGGATGGTCTCCTGGGGGATCTCCTCCCAGACCTGGACTAAAGCATCCGCCAACTCCTGGACAGTCTGTGGTGCAACGTGGCGTTGGTGGATGGAGCGAGACATGATGTCCCAGATGTGCTCAATTGGATTCAGGTCTGGGGAACGGGCGGGCCAGTCCATAGCATCAATGCCTTCCTCTCGCAGAAACTGCTGACACACTCCAGCCACATGAGGTCTAGCATTGTCTGGCATTAGGAGGAACCCAGGGCCAACCGCACCAGCATATGGTCTCACAAGGGGTCTGAGGATCTCATCTCGGTACCTAATGGCAGTCAGGCTACCTCTGGCGAGCACATGGAGGGCTGTGCACCCCCCCAAAGAAATGCCACCCCACACCATGACTGACCCACCGCCAAACTGGTCATGCTGGAGGATGTTGCAGGCAGCAGAACGTTCTCCACGGCGTCTCCAGACTTTCACGTCTGTCACATGTGCTCAGTGTGAACCTGCTTTCATCTGTGAAGAGCATAGGGTGCCAGTGGCGAATTTGACAACCTTGGTGTTCTCTGGCAATTGCCAAACGGCGTGCACGGTGTTGGGCTGTAAGCACAACCCCCACCTGTGGACATCGGGCCCTCATACCACCCTCATGGAGACTGTTTCTGACCGTTTGAGCAGACACATGCACATTTGTGGCCTGCTGGAGGTCATTTTGCAGGGCTCTGGCAGTTCTCCTCCTTGCACAAAGGCGGAGGTAGCGGTCCTGCTGCTGGGTTGTTGCCCTCCTACGGCCTCCTCCACATCTCCTGATGTACTGGCCTGTCTCCTGGTAGCGCCTCCATGCTCTGGACACTACGCTGACAGACACAGCAAACCTTCTTGCCACAGCTCGCATGGATTTCCCATCCTGGATGAGCTGCACTATCTGAGCCACTTGTGTGGGTTGTAGACTCCGTCTCATGCTACCACTAGAGTGAAAGCACCGCCAGCATTCAAAAGTGACCAAAACATCAGCCAGGAAGCATAGGAACTGAGAAGTGGTCTGTGGTCACCACCTGCAGAACCACTCCTTTATTGGGGGTGTCTTGCTAATTGCCTATAATTTCCACCTGTTGTCTATTCCATTTGCACAACAGCATGTGAAATTTATTGTCAGTGTTACTTCCTAAGTGGACAGTTTGATTTCACAGAAGTGTGATTGACTTGGAGTTACATTGTGTTGTTTAAGTGTTCCCTTAATTTTTTTGAGCAGTGTATTTTTCACATATCTTATATTTTTCTAAACCCTTACTTCAAACTACTCTCCTGCAACCCGCCTCACCCAATGTGGTGTCGACCCGCTTTTTCACTAACGTATGTCTGCCTTGATTACTGGAATCTCTCCAACATAAACTAGCCAGGTAAATGATCATCAGCTATCCTCTAGCTCGGAAAGCTCTCACCAGTTTGTACAACGCGATTCAACCAGAGCATACCGGACCTATCTCTCTCTCCATATCCCCGGATTCCTATCGCAAGCTCTGAACCTTCTCACTTTCCGACCTTCGCAGCTAAAGTCCCCTGAATGCTAGCTGTCTAGAGTACAACAGACTGTTGGCTTACGAGGCCCATCGAATACATTCCGAAGCCAATAGCTAGCAGTCAGCTAGCCTTTGCTAGCGGTCATCAGCTACCTTTATCCCGGACAACTCTCGCCAGTCTGTACAGCGAGACTCAAACCAGAGCTAGTCGAACTTACTCTTCTCGATATCTCCGGATTCCTACCGCAAGCTCTGAACCTATTTATTTATTTAAATGTGTATTATTTTTTATTTGATTTTTGCCACCTGGAATTATAGCAGCTAACGACCCCTGAACGCACAGCCGCTAATCTGCGGCCTGCTAGCTATCTAAAGCACATTGGACTACTGGCTTAAGAGGCCCTTCGGACATATTTCTTTGGCCACTATACATATTTTGCCAATTGGCCTGGTTTACCACACTGAGCCCTGCTGATCCGTCCGCTGATGTAACTGCACGAGGGGGCCACAACAGACTTCCCTCCATCGCGTCATCCCTCTAAGGCCTTTCTGTTAGCCTGCTAGCCCCGTGCCGTTAGCTGCCTGAAGCCACGCAGTAGACTTGTATGATCACCCGGCTACGCATGCCTTTCCCTAATGTCACCATGCCGTGTCGATTGCTGTTCTGGTTTGTAACTATTGTTTTATTTCACCGTAGAGCCTCTAGCACTGCTCAACACGCTTCAACTAACAATTTAGTTCCACCTCCCACACGCAGTGACATCACCTGGTTTAAATGCTATTTCTAGAGACAATCTCTTTCATTATCACTATATGCACAGGTTTACCCCCACTGTATTCACATCCTACTATACCTTTGTCTGTTCATTATGCCTTGAATATATTCTACGGTGCCCAGAAATCTGCTCCTTTTACTCTGTTCTGAACAAACTAGGCATCCAGTTCTGTTAGCCTTTAGCCGTACCCTTATCCTACTCCTCCGCTGGTGATGTAGAGGTCAATCGAGGCCCCGCACTGTCTACTACCACTCCCATCCCCCAGACTCTCATTTGTTGACTTCTGCAACCGTAAAAGCCTTGGTTTCATGCATGTTAACATTAGAAGCCTCCTCCGTAAGTTTGTTTTATTCACTGCCCTAGCACACTCCACCAATCCAGATGTCCTAGCCGTGTCTGAATCCTGGCTTAGGAAGACCACCAAAAACCTTAATTTCCATTCTTAACATTTTCCGACAAGATAGAACTGCCAAAGGGGACGGTGTTGCAATTTACTGCAAAGATAGAACTCTGCAGGTTGTCTTACTATCCAGGTCTGTACCCAAACAATTTGAGCTTCTACTTCTAAAAATTCACCTTTCCAGAAACAAGTCTCTCACCATTGCTGCTTGCTATAGACCACCCTCTGCCCCAGCTGTGCCCTCGACACCATATGTGATATGATTGCCCCCCCCATCCATCTTCTGAGCTCGTGCTGCTAGGTGACCTAAACTGGGACATGCTTAACACCCCGGCCATCCTACAATCTAAGCTTGATGCCCTCAATCTCACACAACTTATCAATGAACCTACCAGATATAACCCCAAATCCGTAAACACGGGCACCCTCATAGATATCATCCTAACTAACTCACCCTCCAAATACACCTCTGCTGTTTTCAACCAAGATCTCAGCGATCACTGCCTCATTGCCTGCATCCGTAATGGGTCTGCGAGCAAACGACCACCCCTCATCACTGTCAAACGCTCCCTAAATCACTTCTGCGAGCAGGCCTTTCTAATCGACCTGGCCGGGGTATGCTGGAACGTCATTGGCCTCATCCCGACAGTAGAGGATGCCTGGTTATTCTTTAAAAGTGCCTTCCTCACAATCTTAAATAAAAATGCCCCATTCAAAACAAATTGAACCAGGAACAGATATAGCCCTTGGTTCTCTCCAGACCTGACTGCCCTTGACCAGCACAAAAACATCCTGTGGCGTTCTGTATTAGCATCGAATAGCCCCCGTGATATGCAACTTTTCAAGTTAGGAACCAAAATACACAGGCAGTTAGGAAAGCTAAGGCTAGCTTTTCTGGGACACTGTAAAGTCCATGGACAATAAGAGCACCTCATCCCAGCTACCCACTGCTCTGAAGCTAGGAAACACTGTTACAACCGACAAATCCACTAGAAATGAGAATTTCAATAAGCATTTCTCTACGGCTGGCCATGCTTTCCACCTGGCTACCTCTACCCCGGTCAACTGCCCGGCATCCTCCACAGCAACCCGCCCAAGCGACCACCATTTCTCCTTCACCCCTATCCAGATAGCTGATGTTCTGAAAGAGCTGCAAAATCTGGACCCCTACAAATCAGCCAGGCTAGACAATCTGGACCCTCTCTTTCTTAAATTATCTGCCGAAATTGTTGCACCCCTATTACTAGCCTGTTCATCCTCTCGTATTGTCTGAGATTCCCAAAGATTGGAAAGCTGCCGCAATCCCCCTCTTCAAAGGGGGAGACACTCTAGACCCAAACTGCTACAGACCTATATCTATCCTACCCTGCATCTTCTAAGGTCTTCGAAAGTCAAGTTAACAAACAGATTACTGACCATTTTGAATCACATCATACCTTCTCCACTATGCAATCTGGTTTCAGAGGTGGTCATGGGTGCACCTTAGCCACGCTCAAGGTCCTTAACGATATCATAACTGCCATCGATAAGAGATATTACTGTGCCGCTGTATTCATCGACCTGGCCAAGGCTTTCGACTCTGTCAATCACCACATTCTTATTGGCAGACTCAACAGCCTTGGTTTCTCAAATGATTGCCTCGCCTGGTTCACCAACTACTTCTCAGACAGAGTTCAGTGTGTCAAATCGGAGGGCCTGTTGTCTGTACGTCTCTATGGGGCTGCCACAGGGTTCAATTCTCAGGCCGACTCTTTTTCTGTATACATCAATGATGTCGCTCTTGCTGCTGGTGATTCTCTGATCCACCTTTACGCAGACACAATTCTGTATACTTCTGGCCCTTCTTTGGACACTAACCTCCAGACGAGCTTCAATGCCATACAACTCTCCTTCCATGGCCTCCAACTGCTCTTAAACGCAAATTAAACTAAATGCATGCTATTCAACCGATCATTGCTCACACCTGCCCGCCCATCCAGCATCACTACTCTGTAATGGCTCTGACTTAGAATATGTGGATAACTACAAATACCTAGGTGTCTGGCTAGACTGTAAACTCTCCTTCCAGACTCACATTAAGCATCTCCAATCAAAAATTAAATTGGCTTCCTCTTTCGCAACAAAGCTTCCTTCACTCATGCTGCCAAACATACCCTCGTAAAACTGACCATCCTACCGATCCTCGACTTCGGCAATGTCATCTATAAAATAGCCTTCAAACACTCAACTCAGCAAACTGGATGAAGTCTATCACAGTGCCATCCGTTTTGTCACCAAAGCCCCATATACTACCCTTCACTGCAACCTGTACGCTCTCGTTGGCTGGCCCTCGCTTCATACTCGTCGCCAAACCCACTGGCTACAGGTTATCTACAAGTCTCTGCTAGGTAAAGCCCTGCCCTATCTCAGCCAGCTGGTCACCATAGCAGCACCCACTCGTAGCACACGGTCCAGCAGGTATATCTCACTGGTCACCCCAAAGCCAATTCCTCCTTTGTTCGCCTTTCCTTCCAGTTCTCTGCTGCCAATGACTGGAACGAACTGCAAAAATCACTGAAACTGGATATTCCCATCTCCCTCACTAGCTTTAAGAACCAGCTGTCAGAGCAGCTCACAGATCACTGAACCTGCTCATAGCCTATCTACCTACCAAACTCCCATACTGTATTTATTTTGCACCACAGTATCTCTACTTGCACATCCATCTTTTGCACATCTACCATTCCAGTATTTAATTGCCATATTGTAATAACTTCGCCACCATGGCCCATTTATTGCCTTAACTCCCTTATTTGAACTCACTGTATATAGACTTTTTTTTCCTACTGTATTATTGACTGTTTTGTTCATTCCATGTGTAACTCTGTTGTGTGTGTCGAACTGCTATGCTATATCTTGGCCAGGTCGCAGTTGCAAATGAGAACTTGTTCTCAACTAGCCAACCTGGTTAAATAAAGGTGAAATAAAAAAATAGCTGGTGAGGGTACTTGCTCTGGAGCAGGTTGAGCTGGCTATAGTCCTGTGTGGTTGTCCCTCAGAGGGATGCCACATTCTCAATGAGGACCAACCGCCCTTCGGAGCACATTAGAGTCTACTGAATCCCCCTCCAGCATTGTGGACTTTAGATCATAGGTCTTCGCAATGAACGTCATGGTCCTGTACTATGGTCACGCTGGCAGAAGTGAGGACCAGTGTGTCTGTGTTAATCCCACTACAGCGCATCGGACTTCAAAAAAAATATATGCTACCATTTCGCCTTACCTGGGTGTCAAATAACTCTGCAGAAAACGTATACCCACCTGACATACAATTCTCTAACACACAGACATGCTCATATTTCAGCTTGTAATCTTGCACAGATCGGTATGAAGAGGGTTCTCTCAAACCTATGGTTATACCTTGCATGGTTTGTTAAAACAGCATAATATCATAACAGGATTAATTGCACACTAAATAGTGTTTCATACAAATTTAATTTAGGCATTAAACATGCCATTTTATATCTTCACCCCTTCAAGTTTTTGTATTAAGGACAAATACACCTAGTGGTTTTAGTCAGACTCGGCTGTGAATCTGATCTTGTAAAAATGTATTCCACAGTATCAAAACAATTACCAGAGATCTAATGTAAAATAAAAAAGCACTGTGGTTGTAGCTATTTACAGTTGTTTGTCATGACAAACAACTTTTTTTCCTGGGAGAATAATCAGGAAGGGAACCATGTATTATGATATGGGCACAATCTTCAGCTTTATGCTAATTCTAGGGCCTCTCAGTTTCTAACCAGCCATTTATCAAGTCATTACCTGCCTTTCCCAGTATATGATTTTTTTTTTAAATGACTTTCCAACTTGATCTTCTAGTTCTATTTAAAAACTCAAAGGACCGAGGCTTCACTCAACTCCTCTTTAGTAAATCTCAAAAACAAGCCACAAGATCTCCAATAAATTAATGTGGACTTTTAATTAGTATTTGTTATTTTTCACACAAAAAAAAAGTCTCTTATTGCTAGCACAGCGATTAAACTTCACCAAAACAGTCAGCAATCAGTGACACCCTAAATGCCCTTTTTAATAGTATATACACGTGTATGCACCATTGTGGCATTTGCTACAGGTTTTCAACCTGGAAAAACACTTAGTATTAGCAGTGAAATTCACACAACATACTCAAAGATCGAGTTGAACATTTTCAGTTTTAGAGTTTTTGCGTTAATGCTTGTCTGAGTAAAGGGTTAGTCTTCCATAGGTAAATTATCCCTTCCAGATAGCTTGGATTCTATTCTATTTCTGTGTATTAATAATTTAGCCTTGCCCTCTGCCCACCCTCCCTGTCCTCATAAAAGGACCACTCAAGAGCCTCAGATTGTCTTTCACTATAGTCCAACAATTCATATTTTTTGCAAATTATTTTAAGTATAGTTTTTGTTATTTCAGGTAGACAGTAAAGTCGTTTGTGATACGAAAAATAACATTTTGGCAACACAAATTATACAGGAGAAGGCTTAAGTATACCCAGTAACTGAGTTGCAGCTTTCAGAGTATTGCAGACAACATTCCCTCAGCTGGCAAATGTTCTTATTACATGTGGACTACTTAACTCAGCGCGCCATCAGTTTAGGTGTTGCAGAATAGGATAATAAACATGAAAAAGCCAAGTAACTATGAAATTATGAATGAAGATGAAAACAGTGAGTAGGCCAAAAAGTGATAATGCATTCATCTGAGCAAGGGCAATATTCAGTAAGCATAGAACATACCCTCACATTTCATAAGTTACTCATTCCAATGTCCATTATGTCCCAGGGAAAGGGGCATTCTTCTAGCCAAACAACCCCAAGTTGAGAGCTTTTCCCTTCTGCTAACATGTGCAGGGCTTCGGGGAGTTTGCGTCACTGTCCTGTTTGTCCTGCTCTCCCCACAGAGAAGTCATGTCTAGGTATAAATTAGTGGAACCCTGGAACGCATTCATCTCTTTCTTGTGAGCCTGCAGAACCAGCTGTGTCAACCGGATGAATGACTAGAAGATGTAAAGAAAATATATCACCACAATTGCCTCATGTTCCCCAACATAACGTAAATATACTAAACAAAAATATAAAAACGTAAACACGTAGTGTTGGTCCCATTTTTCATGAGCGGAAGTAAAATTTCAAAACATTTCCATATGCACAAAAAGCTTATTTCTCTCAAATATTGTGCACAAATGTGTTTACATCCCTGTCAGTGAGCATTTCTCCTTTACCAAGATAATTCATCCACCCGACAGCCCAGGACCTCCACATTTGGCTTATTCACCTGCGGGATCATCTGAGACTAGCCACCCAGACAGCTAATGAAACTGAAGAGTATTTCAGTCTGTAATAAAGCCCTTTTGTGGGGAAAACTCATTCGGATTGGCTGGGCCTGGCTCCCAAGTGGTTGGGCCTATGCCCTCCCAGGACCACCCATGGCTGTGCCCCTGCCCAGTCATGTGAAATCCATAGACTAGGGCCTAATGAATGTATTTCAATTGACTGATTTCCTTCTATGAACTGTAACGCAGTAAAATCGTAGAAATTGTTGCATGTTTCATTTATATTTTTGTTCAATATCCAAGGTATTGACTCATTAAGGCCTGTCTCACCTCATTTATGTTGCAGTTGGTGCAGGCACTTGTCTCAAAGAATTCCATTCCATAGGTTTTTGCTAGCTGTAACAAGAGCTCATTAAGGACGGAAAATGTTCAACTGTGTATGGAAGAAAATAGTTATGGCGAAGTCAAACAGTGAGATAAAGGCCAACCTTGCTTCCTTGTTCTTTAGGAACTTTCCTCATCTGCTCCTCATCAGCCTTGTTCCCCACCAGGACCCTCTGCACCTTGTCAGGGGCGAACTGAAACAGTGTGACAGGGTTGAGAAATAGACGACCGGGCACCAGTTCAATGAGAGACGATGTAAATACTAGGTCAGTCAAAACACAGAACCCGAGAAAAGGAGAAGGGGGCACAAAAATAATGACATGGAGAGGGCTGTGTTTTATCAGTAGGTGTTAGCCTTACCTCATCCACGTCACTAGCCCACTTCAAAATGTGCTGAAAGGAGCTGGAACTTGTGATGTCATACACCAGGATAATTCCCTAGTGAAAGATCAAGAGGGGAGGGACTATCATGACAGATTGTGAGCACATGACTAGGCACTTCATATTGTGTAAACTGGTACAGGTTATTCATTCCTGAACAGGGATTATTGGTGTATAGAGAACCCACCTGTGCCCGTCTGTAGTACTGTTTGGTGATGGTCTGGTATCGTTCCTGGCCAGCAGTATCCCTGCACACAGACAGAGGTAATTCCCAGTTTTACATGTGACCACATTTCAGAATATTTATAATCTTACTCAAATCAACAGGTAAAGCTAATTTCTAACACTGTTTGACAGAAGGTAAAATGTACATGTGTGATAAGTGTGTCAATCACTACTGTATTGTGGTAAGTCATTGTCTGGAAGATCTTTTCACTCACCATATCTGCACTCGTACTTTAATGCCATCTACTTCTAATGTTCTCATTTTGAAATCCACTCCTAAAAAAGTGAGCAAAATTAAGTTTAGCAAACATGTATTACTCTTGGCTGCATTTTCTATCCATCTTCTCCATCTCCCTATGATTGAATTCTGTATCTCCCTCCGGTTTGCCATACTGAGCTTGTGCCTTCATGCATCTTTATTCTTCATTTTTCCATTGCCGGACTGGAGTTTTACCGAAGCCTCAAAGAGTGTAGCCTAATCTCAAAATATCCTACTCGTGCGTCAAAGCAGCCTGTACTAGTCAATAAGTATCCCTAGTAGGTTAACATTCATACCCCTGGGCTAATGGTAACAGTGACACAAACTTGAAGTGGATACTGATGAGGACTGGGTTACTAAGATACCCACTTAACCCAGTTGAAGGTCCTTTCAAGCAGTCTTTAGAGGTCATCTTGCTAAAGGGAATTCAATTGTTATTTACTACAGTGCATTCCTGCAGGGCCAAGGAAGACGTGACTTGGGTTGTCTATCGACTTCCGCATGAAAATATAAATTTAAATGTCAGTGGTGTGTGTGTGTGTGTGTGTGTGTGTGTGTGTGAGTGATAGCTTCACAGTTGAAGCGTAAAAACCCATCAAAGAGTCAGGTGCAAAAGGTCAGCTGCTTGCAACATTACCTTCACAACAACAACCACACCTGCCAAACACAGTAAACAACAAAGAGTTGAAGCAAACACTTTCACACCAGGATATGCTTCAGGTAACAGATTGGCATCATACAGTACCCTCAGAAAGTATTCATACCCCTCAACTTTTTCCACATTGTTGTGTTACAGCCTGAATTCAAAATGGATTAAATAAAATAATCTCACCAATCTACACACAATACCCCATAATGGCAGTGAAAACACATTTAAAAATGTTTTCAAATGTATTGAAAATGAAATAAAATTGAATTTATACTGAACAAAAATATAAAACAATTTAAGATTCACTGAATTACAGTACATAAGGAAATCAGTCAACAGAAATACTTTCACTAGGCCCCAATATATGGCTTAAAACATGACTGGGCAGGAGCACAGCCATGGGTGGACTTAGGCCCACCCACTTGGGAGCCAGGCTCACCCACTGGAGAAACCCAGCCCGGGCAATCAGTGATTTTTTCCCCCACAAAACAGCTTTATTACAGGCAGAAATACTTTGGTTTCAAAAACTGTCCGGGTGGCTGTTTTCAGATGATCCCGCAAGTGAAGAAACCAGATGTGGAGGTCCTGGGCTGATGTGGTTACACGTGGTCTGCGTTTGTGAGGCCGGTTGGACATACTGCCAAAATCTCTAAAATTAAGTTGGAAGCGGCTTATGGTAGAGAAATTAACATTAAATTATCTGGCAACAGCTCTGGTGGACATTTCTGCAGTCAGCATGCCAAATGCACACTCCCTCACAACTTGAGGCATCTATGGCATTGTCTTGTGCCAAATGGCACATTTTAGAGCGGCCTTTTGTCCCCAGCATAAGGTGCACCTATGTGATAGTCATACTGTTTCATCATTTTCTTGATATGTCACACCTGTCAGGTGGATGAATTATCTTAGCTTGAAGAAATGCTTACTAATTAGGGATGTAAACTAATTTATGCACAACATTGGAGAGAAATGTTGGCATATGGAACATTTTGGAGCTCTTTTATTTCAGCTCATGAAACATGGGACCAACACTTTACAAAAATAAACGCAACATGTAGTGTACAACGTTGTTGATCCATCCTCAGTTCTCTCCTATCACAATCATTAAACTAACTGTTTTAAAGTCACCATTGATCTCATGGTGAAATCCCTGAGCAGTTTCCTTCCTCTCCGGCAACGGAATTAGGAAGGACGCCTGTAACTTTGTAGTGACTGTGTATTGTTACATCCAAAGTGTAATAAATAACTTCACCATGCTCAAAGGGATATTCAATGTCAGCCCCCCCCCCCCCCCCCCGCACAATTGGCCCAGCGTCGTCTGAGTTAGGGGAGGGTTTGGCTGGCCGGGATGTCCTTGTCCCATCGCGCTGTAGCGACTCCTGTGGCGGGCCAGGCACATGCACGCTGACACAGTCAGCATGTTTCCTCCAACACAAAATGTTTTTGTGCAGGTATAACAGTAATATTTACAATTTCAAAATTGGGTAATTTTGTATACATTTAAATTTGCATCGGGCCGCTTCTGGGGGGGGGGGGGGGGATTCTGGTAAGATGCCGGAAAAGTCGGCTAAATTCCTGTAGACGGAAATGGCCCGATGTAGGTGGGCCGATTCTGGGCAGTCATTCATTTTGATTTTGGGTCGAATCAATCAGTTCCATCCCCCCGGAAGAGTGCTGCTTCCTCATTGCTAGCTGGGAATAGTCTCTACAAGGCAGAATGTTGAATAAAATGATAGTCTTCCTTTACCAGTTGTAAATTAGTGATGGGAATTCAGAATATTTTCATTGAGCTGGTTCTGTTCAAAAATGCTTTAAAAAGTAAATATATAAAACCAAAGAATCTTGTCAAATATCCAATGTAAAGTCCAAAACGTAGTCCACCATTGTCAGATCATAAAATGCTATTTCAAATACATTTTTACCTGAATAAATTTGATCACCTGCAACAAGTTTATTTTTTATGTAAAACTGGGCATGGACCAGAATGACGCATTCTCCCTACTATTTATTGTTTATGCTTTGAGGATTCACCCTCTTTAGAGAATTATTTTGTAACTTATTTGAAGGTAAGCCATCGTTGTTTTGAGCAAAAAAAATATTTAAAAAAAAAGAGGAAACCGTATGAAAATTTCATTTCACGATTATAGTGACCAAAATTACCACGATAATACTGATAACTGTGCCATTGTTCAAATGTGCTGGAAATTTTCAAAAAAGTACTGATACGCTGAAATAATTTTAGCAAGTTTTATTGGAAATCAGCAAACAAATAAAATGAGCAGCACAGTGCACTTTTTGCATTAACATTTAAATAATAACATTAAAGATGGCACCATGTGGCCATGAGGTAAACGTTTCCCTGGTTAATGAACACAACTTTAAGTAAGCAAATCAAAATGTGCATATAAATCAACACAAGTAAAGCAATGTGCATGTAAGAACAATACAACCATATGTAAACAAATCCAATGTGCAGGTGATGACATTAAAATAACAAAATAAGTAAACAAATAAAATGAACAGCACAGATTGTATGCATGTTCTCTCCTTCATAAATAAATAAGGTGCTGCTGGCCTAACACCCTGTATGTATGCATCTTTGTTCAATTGAGATTGAAATGTAAAAATGTCAGCATTTTTACTTTGTCAGGTTTAAGTAGTGATCTGCGAAGGGAGACCAAGCGCCCGCTGGCACCGAACACACTGATGGCATGCTGGGACACACAAAAGCTTCCTGGAAACCCTGGCAAGGTGAGGCAGATCTGATGCATGGCCCCTCGTTGTTACATTGTAATTACTATTGTTCACTCACACAGTCGTGGCCAAACAGTTTGAGAATGACACAAATATAAATTTTCAAAGTCTACTGCCTCAGTTTGTATGGATGGCAATTTGCATAAACTCCAGAATGTTATGAAGGGTGATCAGATGAATTGCAATTAATTGCAGAGTCCCTCTTTGCCATGGAAATGAACTGAATCCATAAAAAACATTTCCACTGCATTTCAGCCCTGCCACAAAAGGACCACCTGACATCATGTCAGTGATTCTCTCGTTAACACAGGTGTGAGTGTTGATGAGGACAAGCTGGAGATCACTGTCATGCTGATTGAGTTCGAGTAACAGACTGGAAGCTTCAAAAGGAGGGTGGTGATTGGAATCATTATTCTTCCTCTGTCAACCATGGTTACTTGCAAGGAAACACGTGCCGTCATCATTGCTTTGCACAAAAAGGTATTCCCAGGCAAGGATATTGCTGCCAGTAAGATTGCACCTAAATCAACCATTTATCGGCTCATCAAGAACTTCAAGGAGAGCGGTTCAATTGTTGTGAAGAAGGCTTCAGGGAACCCAAGAAAGGCCAGCAAGCGCCAGGACCGTCTCCTAAAGTTGATTCAGCTGTGGGATCGGGGCACCATCAGTACAGAGCTTGCTCAGGAATGGCAGCAGGCAGGTGTGAGTGCATCTGCATGCACAAGTGAGGCAAAGACTTTTGGAGGATGGCCTGGTGTCAAGAAGGGCAGCAAAGAAGCCACTTCTCTCAAGGAAAAACATCAGGGACAGACTGATATGATATTCTGCAAACGGTACAGGGATTGGACTGCTGAGGACTGGGGTAAAGTCATTTTCTCTGATGAATCCCCTTTCTGATTGTTTGGGGCATCCGGAAAAAAGCTTGTCCAGAGAAGACAAGGTGAGCACTACCATCAGTACTGTGTCATGCCAACAGTAAAGCATCATGTGTGGGGTTCCTTCTCAGCCAAGGGAGTGGGCTCACTCACAATTTTGCCTAAGAACACAGCCATGAATAAAGAATGGTACCAACACATCTTCCGAGAGCAACTTCTCCCAACCACCCAGGAACAGTTTGGTGACGAACAATGCCTTTTCCAGCAAGACGGAGCACCTTGCCATAAGGCAAAAGTGATAACTAAGTGGCTCGGGGAACAAAACATCGATATTTTGGGTCCATGGCCAGGAAACTCCCCAGACCTTAATCCGATTGAGAACTTGGTCAATCCTCAAGAGGCGGGTGGACAAATAAAAACCCACAAATTCGGACAAACTCCAGCATTGATTATGCAAGAATGGGCTGCCATCAGAATGGGCACCCATGACATGTGGCCCAGAAGTTAACTGACGGCATGCCAGGGCAGATTGCAGATGTCTTGAAAAAGAAGGGTCAACACTGTAAATATTGTTTCTTTGCATCAACTTCCTGTAATTGTCAATAAAAGCCTTTGACACTTGTGGAATGCTTGTGATTATACTTCACTATTCCATAGTAACATCTGACATATCTAAAGACACTGAAGCAGCAAACTGGACATTAATATTTGTGTCATTCTCAAAACTTTCGGCCACGACTGTACATAGTCTATCGTCTGTGTTGCATTTGAGTATATGCAATGACCATGCAATTGACAAATACAAATGCATCTTTAGACAGTGATAGTAAATGCAATGAGCCCAACAATTGACATAAATACAGGGGTCTTACCGTGTTTCTCCTGTTGGAACACTTTTACAACCAATTCGACAACTGACGGATTTTAAATGAACAAAATATGTTGGTTGGGTGACTAAACTACTTAACGTGTGCAATGGGCAAATAGAGTCTGCAGACACAATGCATACAACAGCAGAACAACTGTAGTGTTTTTAAAAGAGTAGGTAGCACTGAAAGCTTCAGTTTACATGATTGACAAGCTATTAGTAAGTTAGACAAAACCCATGACATTTCCCCATGACATTTCCCCAACATTCCGAAGTCCCCACATCATGCATTGAGCTAAAAGTTAACTTACCTTGCATTCAGTTTAAAGTAGCGGGTGGTGGTCACGAAGATGACTCAAGAGACTTGTAGTGTTGCCCCCTTTCGCAGCGATTTTTTCTTGTGGTTCCAGATTCTGCAGAAAGTGTGACCATCTTCGATTAGGTTTCCCTCAGCACTCTTGTAAAACCCAAAGTACGACCACACTTCAGATTTGGTCCTCTTAGAAGGCAGAGAAATCTCCCGAGCATTGCCTTCCGCAATGTTTATACACAACAAAACCCACAAACCCTACGCCTGCTTCAGACTGTTGCTAACTTTGGTTGAGTTTTTCAAAACACGGCAATCAAACACGGTTTTAATGATAATTAAAACGGTAACACTACTACGGTAATACTAAAACCGTGAACCGGTAACCGTTTCACCCCTATTAACGACCGTCACTAAACAAATCCGTTCAAAAAGTTGTTTATTGCGAATGGCCGATCACTATTGTACATGCTACTGGTCCTTTTGGTGGATATAGGGTACCCACAGGAAAGTGTTGTTTAGCCGAGTTTTTTCGGCGGCGCTAGCCTCTGTCGCTCATATTTTCAATCTGTTGAAGCATTGCATATGATGCGCAACACACTAATCGATTATAGCGTACTGAAGCACTTTTCTCCTCGCAATTAGCTGGACGTGTTTGCTATTCAGTAAAGGCTTGGCTATATATTGCGAAAGTGTTTTGTCATGTGCGAATTGCATCAGTATTGAAAATTAAAAACAGAAATATAGACAAGAATACCTTAGTTCGGGTTGATAACACTGACATTTTGTATCAGATTACCTCCGACACAGGGACAAAAATCGGCGGACAACAGGTGTAAACTAAATTGAAATGAAGTTCGTTCAACATTCTGTCTTGTAATGAGACTGCTGAGACTACATGTCAGAGACCAGGGTGTAAGTATTCCACTCTCAGATTCTGAAAAAATTGTGACCAAGGCCCTACTCATTTTAAGCACTTCCACTGTCCACAGAGCGCTCACTGGGGTGTCTAAAACTGTCCATGGCCAGGGCCCAGGGGCGAATTACATGTTGAACATGGAAACTGAGAAAAATCACCAGGTTCAAAGTTGTAGTAGGTTCTCACTCGGTGAAACATTTCCTCTGTTTAAGTTTGTAGCAATAACAAAGACAACCTTCGACACAGTTAGGACTACGGCGTAGTAGCGTTTCAGAAACATATCCCTCAAAGATTTTGGTGAAGCACCGCATGATAAATCTACAAGAAAGTCCATTCTATCTTTTCGTATAGAATTACTTGATTTTAATCACTTATTGTGGGAGCCGCATATTTTGCGGCAAACTTGCATTAATCAATTGTCAAACTAACTAATAGATTGCAATCAACAACAGCTTACCAATAGTAGAGATATGCGATGAATTAAATTCGTTATCCGTGAACCTGCACAACAAACACGTTTTCCCAACCCCGGAATCTCCTAAAACCAACAGCCTGAGCAAAACGTCGTACTGCTTTGCCATGGTGGACAAAAACTATGAAATCAAAAATGCCTGTTGCATATTCCAAGGATAAAGCATAGTTACTGATGAGGAAATTAGTTGCATTCCTTGTCGGTATTCATGGGGTGTATTCATTACGCCTTTTCTGTTGCAAAACGTTTCGTCTGTTGCTCAATGTTTTGCAACAGAAACCGTTTACTCCGAACCGAAAAGCTTGGTGACGAAAACTAGTTTCTATTGGACAAATTCAGGTAGGTCCCACGCTGTTTCGTACCATTTTGGTTCTTAAACGATAAATGGTTTCCGTTGCAAGACATAATGAATACACTTGTTTCCCTGAGTTTTCCCCTTATTCCCTCCCCCTTAGTGAGAACCATAGAGAAGTATAGAAATCGCAACGTTGTAGGTCTGTCTACACGTGCAATTATCGCGTATGTGACAGCATGGGCAGCGTCATTGAGGGTATCTTTATTTTAAAGTAGTATATTTTCTTCTTAGTTTGATGCACCTGCGATGCTGGAATGTTGAACCACATATTGTAATTAATTTGTGGCGACAAGATGGCGGTCATATCTTCAAGCCATTTACAAACTACACAAACCAATTTTAAGAAGACAATGCTCTCTGATCATTAGCTGATGGCTCCCAACCAGTTTACTTTTCCTACTGTCAATGTCCATGCAAAAATTGGTTATTTCCTAGTCATGATCTCTATGGCGAAAACTCACATACATGTGGGTGGCTCTATCATTTGCGACCCGATCTGACAGAGGGACAGATCGAAAATAAAGTGGTTACAAAGTAGCCCATCTCTTTCACAAATGAAGCATAAATTATATATTTGTTTCATCTCTGTAAAAACACTGGGGTCCCACAAGGGTGCGCTCTCAGCCCTCTCCTGTACTCCCTGTTCACCGATGACTGCATGGCCATGCACGCCTCCAAATCAATCAAGTTTGCAGACGACACAGTGGTAGGCTTGATTACCAACAACGATGAGACGGCCTCCCGGGAGGAGGTGAGGGCCCTCGGAGTGTGGTGTCAAGAAAATAGCCTCACACTCAATGTCAACAAAACAAATTAGATGATCGTGGACTTCAGGGAACAGCAGAGGGAGCAGCCCCCTATCCACATCGACGGGACAGTAGTGGAGAAGGTGCAAAGTTAAGTTCCTTGGCGTACACATCACGGACAAACTGAAATGGTCCACCCACACAGACAGACAGAGTGGTGAAGAAGGCGCAGC
The DNA here is from genome assembly GCF_057628025.1 of Oncorhynchus mykiss. Taxonomy (NCBI): domain Eukaryota; kingdom Metazoa; phylum Chordata; class Actinopteri; order Salmoniformes; family Salmonidae; genus Oncorhynchus; species Oncorhynchus mykiss. The sequence goes on along the minus strand of NC_143046.1, from coordinate 65,117,737 downwards.
AGCTCCTCTTCAATCTCAGGAGGCTGAAGAAATTTGTCTCGTCACCAAAAACACAAACTTTTACAGATGCACAATCGAGAGCATCCTGTCGGGCTGTATCACCGCCTGGTACGGCAACTGCTCCGCCCACAACCGTAAGGCTCTCCAGAGGGTAGGGAGGTCTGCATAACACATCATCGGGGGCAAACTACCTGCCCTCCAGGACACCTACACCACCCAATGTCACAAGAAGGCCAAAAAGATCATCAAGGACAACAACCACCCGAGCCACTGCCTGTTCACCCCGCTATCATCCAGAAGGCGATGTCAGTACAGGTGCATCAAAGCTGGGACCGAGACTGAGAAACCGCTTCTATCTCAAGGCCATCAGACTGTTAATCACTAACATTGAGTGGCTTCTGCCAACATACTGAACATCTCTAGCCACTTTAATAATGAAAAATTAGATGTAATAAATGTATCACTAGCCACTTTATATAACGTTTACATACCCTACATTACTCATCTCATATGTATATACTGTACTCTATACCATCTACTGCATCTTGCCTATGCTGTTCGGCCATCGCTCATCCATATATTTTTATGTACATATTCGTATTCATTCCTTTACACTTGTGTTTATAAGGTAGCTGTTGTGAAATTGTTAGATTACTTGTTAGATATTACTGCATGGTCGGAACTAGAAGCACAAGCATTTCACAACACTTGCATTAACATCTGCTAACCATGTGTATGTGACAAATAACATTTTATTTGATTCAACAGAACAGGTACAAGCCTACACCACCAGATAAAGATGGCTCCTTTAAAATGCATGATGAGCCTGCATGAGAGGTGTGTGTCAGGTATGTGGATAATCTGAGCTCAGTGCTCACTTCAAATTGGCAGTGGCAATAGGCCGGCCAGCCAGCACCATGCAACTCCGTGCTTAGAGCATGTAGGGTTTAAAATGTGGGATAAACATTGACACTAATGGTGCTGGTAAGAACGAAGTACCAAGAAAACTCACCAAACAGTAAGGCATTCTTTGACATATATTTTAAACTGCCATCGAGGTCAGGTCTCCCTTGTAAAACAGGTATTCTGACCGCAATTGGACTTCCTGGATAAAAGGTAGACTTGGTACAGAACCATTTTATGTCTGTATTGTAGTCCCCCACTAACAAAGGTCATAACAAAAGCTGGAAGATTGTAAGCAAGACCACCTTGAAGCATGGTCTATCTAGGTTTTCAAACATGTATTGTCAAACAAGGGTAATCTAGTTGACTGTTCATCTAAAAGTATGCTATGCTATCACAACACCCTATCAGACCAAGAGTTTACCGTTCAAAATAAATGCATCCTGTCACTAAACACAGGACTGGATAAAATAGTTTTATTTATAATAGTTCCTCAGCAAAGGTATGCTTCAACTTCCAAAAATTGTTGGCAGTACTTACAACATCTGTAATATCAATAGAATCAACAAAAAATCTAGATCCTTACACACTAATTATCTGTAAAATAAAAAATTTAAATGACAAACATTACCAGGACAGACAAATATTTTGAGGGGTTTTTCTTTGTAGAATGGACAACATTTCCAAGTATACAGTAATATGCACTACACTGATATGGCCTTTTCCTTTAATACAAATAAAAAGGTTTAACTGCATTGTGTAACATTAAGTATTTATCCATTTCGAAAAAATAAAAATGTAATCTCCATTTTCTTGAGAATAACAAAATAAAAACATTGCTGAACCTGTGAGGTGAGAATATATTAAATGATGCCAACACTGATGAAGGATGAACAATCTCCATTGACAAGTGGTAAAGTTGAACAAAAATGTACAATATGGAATAAGAAATCAATTTCAACATATCACTTTTAAATATGTATATTCAAATCCCTATATTTAAAGACTTCAGCCATCCACCTTGATTCCGGAAGATTGCATTAGATACATTTTCTTTCAAAGCAACTTCGCATCCTTTTGTGGAAAAGTACAAATATTAAAAAGGTAAACTATTCCTACGGACATTTTCTCAAAGGTCTGTCTGTGTAAGTCTCAACTCTTCGAACAGGTTCATTGAGGTGATTCAAAACGAGAGATGGGAGTATTTGTTGTAGCTAGACTAAAGCTGTTCACCTGCTCACCTTCATATCCGATTCTGAAAACAATGATGTTTTAAAAGCATCAAGTCCTTCAAACTGCAGAGCTGTCTCACTTTGGGGGTGTTGGTGCACCATGAGGCGTGACAATACACTGGCAAAGGAGGATAAAGGTTGAAGAGTTGTATATACACTGCATTCGGAAAGTATTCAGACCCCACAACTTTTTTCACATTGTTACATTCTTATTCTGAAATGGATAGAGACATTTCCTCAATCTACACACAATAACCCATAATGACAAAGACACACCTGTCTATATAAGGTCCCACAGTTGACAGTGCATGTCAGAGCAAAAACCAAGCCATGAGGTCAAAGGGGCAGCAGGGAGCCTAGTGGTTAGAGCGTTGGGCCAGTAACCGAAAGATTTCTAGATCGAATCCTCAAGCTGACAAGGTAAAAATCTGTCATTCTGCCCCTGAACAAGTCAGTTAACCCACTGTTAAACGTCATTGTAAATAAATAATGATGGTCACTCTGACAGAGCGCCAGAGTTCATCTGTGGAGATATGAGAACCTTCCAGAAGGACAACCATCTCTGCAACACTCCACCAATCAGGCCTTAATGGTAGTGGCCAGACATAAGCCACTCCTCAGTAAAAGGCACATGACAGCCCGCTTGGAGTTTGCCAAACGGCACCTAAAGGACTCTCAGACCATGTAGAAACAAGATTCACCTGTCTGATGAAACCAAGATTCAACTCTTTGGCCTGAATGCCAAGTGTCACATCTGGAGGAGACCTGGTACCATACCTACGGTGAAGCATGGTGGTGGCAGCATCATGCTGTATGGATGTTTTTCATCGGCAGGGACTGGTAGACTAGTCACGATCGAGGGAAAGATGAACGGAGCAAAGTACAGAGATCCTTGATGAAAACCTGCTCAGGACCTCAGACTGGGGTGACAGCTTACCTTCCTACAGGACAAAAACACTAAGCACACAGCCAAGACAATGCACTAGTGACTTCAGGACAAGTCTCTGAATATCCTTGAATGGCCCAGCCAGAGCCCAGACTTGAACCCAATCAAACATCTCTGGAGACCTGAAAATAGCTATGCAGTGATGTTCCAAATCCAACCTGACAGGACTTGAGAGGATCTGCAGAAAAGAATGGGAGAAACTCCACAAATACAGGTGTGCCAAACTTCATCATACCCAAGACTCGAGGCTGTAATCGCTACCAAAGGTGCTTCAACAAAGTACTGGGTCTGAATACTTGTGTAAATGTGATACGTTTATTTTTAATGAATGTGCAACAATGTCTTAAAAAAAACAGTTTTTGCTTTGTCATTATGGGGTAATGCGCATCCATTTAAAAAACATTTGAATCGATTTTAGAATAAGGCTGTAACGTAACAAAATGTTGGAAAAGCCACGATCGCACCTTTCTCACATGGTCTTCCCTCTGTCTCCTGGACTGGCATGAGAAGAATGGAAACAGACTGAACATGAGGGGGCTGGTGGATAAGAGTCTCTCTGGTGATAACACTGTGGATGGAGTCTAGATGGGCTCCACACGCAGCTTCTTTCTATTGGCCGGCTCCTCTGTCTCTGATTCAGAACTGGAGTCGGAGCCTCCGTCGAAGGCAGACACTGTGCTCCCCTTGGGGTTGGTGTACCAGCTGCTGTCAGAGGAAGAGTAGTTGGCCTGGAGAGTAGTGTTCCCTTTGGCCTTCTCCAGTGCACGGACTAAAATCAACCAGAGAAACACAGAACAATAGGATAAGTATAAGTCTCTCCCTTCTCCACCGTGAAACATTGTTCACTGGGATAATGCAATAAAGGCCATCAGAAGCTGAGCGTAAGTAGTGCAAGTATGGTTCTGATCAGTAGTGCCCATGACCAAGACACACCATGACTCACCCTCCTGCACCTGCAGTTGTCCCTGGGCATTGAGCCCACACTCACCCTGCTGCTCTAGCATTGCATTCTGCTTCTTCAGGTCGTCAATGTCCTGCTGGTGTGTGTGGTTTTTTCGTCTCATGTACTGGATGTAGTCTGTGGCTTTGTCTAGGATCTGAGCTCGGGAAGCCTGTTTGACAGATTGCTGTCAGCAGCAAATTAAAAACTCAGCCATGAGGCAATGTTTCATTTGTCCTTATCAGAGCATTACAGATGACACACACTGCTGGCCTAGTTATTCAAGATTAGGCTAAATACCATTAGCTTATTGGAACCAAGTATCATTCCAAGCTGATTATTAACTCATTAATGAAAAATAAACCATTCAAAATAATGGGTGAGGCTTATTTGATCACCATTGCTACAGTAGTACATTTAGCATTAATACATTTGGACATTCATACAAACTACTAACTTTATATTGCATTTATTCTACAGTCTGACAGAGCTGGATAGTAGAAAATACCGATTACTAACTTCACTAACCTTCTCCCCTTGTAACACAGGCACAGAGTCCCGTAAACTGCTGAAGCTGTCTTTAATGTGGTCCCTACGTTTGCGCTCCAGCGCATTGTGATGTGCTCGTTTGTCAGCCTGCAAAGAGAGATTCACAGAGGAATCAATGTCAACCCAAACTAGCAATAAGCCTAATCGGTGGCAAAATGTTAAAGCAAACATTTGAAAGTTGGCTTCTTCCTCCAATGTTGAATTTTTTTTTTTTAAACATAGGCTGTCCATTTTAATTCCCATTAGAATCTGAACTCAATGGTTTAACACATTAGCCATGAGTTGATGCTAGTGACAGTAAGGATAAATATAGACTGATGCACGATTTAAAGGGATATTTCACCCAAACTACAAAATTACATTGGTTTCCTTACCCTGTAAGCAGTCTATAGACAAGGTATTGGTGGCACAAAGTCATGGGATCAATATTAGCATTTTTTTTAACACATGTTCAAAACATCTAAGTGACTTGAGCTTCACAATACTTGGAACCACCAAGACTCTTCCTAGAGCTGGCCGCCTGGCCAAACTGAGCAAATCGGGGGAGACGGGCCTTGGTCAGGTAGGTGACCAAGAACCCGATGGTCACTCTGACAGCTGCAAAGTGCCTCTGTGGAGATGGGTGAACCTTCCAGAAGGACAACCATCTCTGCAGCACTCCACCAATAAGGCCTTAATGGTAGACTGGCCAGACGGAAGCCACTCCTCAGTAAAAAGGCACATGACAGCTCAATTGGAGTTTGCTAAAAAAAAAAAAGGCACCTAAAGGATTCTCAGACCATGAGAAACAAGATTCTCTGGTCTGATGAAACCAAGATTGAACTCTTTTTCCTGAATGCCAAGCATCACATCTGGAGGAAACCTGGACCTATCCCTACGGTGAAGCATGGTGGTGGCAGCATCATGCTGTGGGATGTTTTTCAGCAGCAGGGACTGGGAGACTAGTCACGATTGAGGGAAAGATGAACGGAGCAAAGTACAGAGAGCCTTGATGAAAACCTGCTCCAGAGTGCTCAGGACCTCAGACTGGGGTGAAGGTTCAGCTTCCAACAGGACAATGACCCTAAGAACACAGCCAAGACAACACAGTAGTGGCATTGGGACAAGTCTCAATGTATTTGAGTGGCCCAGCCAGAGGCCGGACTTGAACCCGATCGAACATCTCTGGAAAGACCTGAAAATAGCTTTGCAGCGATGCAATTTCCGTTTGTTCTTATTTTATTAATTTGCTACTTTTTCTAAACCTGTTTCTGCTTTGTCATGATGGGGTATTGTATGTAGATTGCTGAAGAAAAAAACAATGTAATACATTTTAGAACAAGGGGTCTGAATACTTTCCAAAAGCACTGTATGTTGCTTTCTGGGCTTTAACAGAAACAAACAGCCGCAAATGCAATAACTGCATTGTCTTTTCACCTACTGATGAAGTGTGAACAACCTGTCAAAAGTCTAAATCAATGTGTAATTGTGATGGGAAGGACAATGTATATTATTCCCTCTCATGGGGTGCATAGTACCATCCAAAATGACATGACTTTTGAATGGCATCCTCTGCATAGCGTGATACTAGTTTGATACGGAATTTACACATCAGACATGTTTATGTTAAGCCGCAAGGTTTACAAGTTTCTTGCAAGAAAACAAACTAAAGGAATGGGTAATTTCATACTGCTAGGTAGCTAAATACAGGATGTGTTCAGGCATTATATGATGGAATTACCCTTTCATAAGCCTCATGTAGCTAGCTAAAATTACATCTAAAAGAGAAAAGTATACCTAGCTAGCTAACTTCGGAGAAATGGCACTGCCCTTGTACGCTTCTCTGCATGAGCTAAGCTGACCTCGCAACCGTGATGGTGGGGTAATATTAACCTTTAGCACCCATTGACACATTCATAGACACTAAAACTACCTATAGCACACATTGATAATAGTATCTTCTGGGCAGGGGAGTTTTGTTAAGAGTCTCAACACTTCTCCAGAGTGCGCAGTGGTCTAAAGCACTGCATTGCAGTGATTGAGGCATTACTACAGACCCAGGTTCAAACCCGGGCTGTGTCGCTGCTGGCCGCGACCAGGAGACCAATGAGGCAGAGCACAATTGGCCCAGCGTTGTCCAGGTTAGAGGAGCGTTTGTCCGGCAGGGATATCCATGTTCCATCGCGCTCTAGCCGGGCTCATGCACGCCGACTTCGGTTGCCAGTTGTACCGTGTTTCCTCAGACACATCGGTGCGGCTGGCTTCCGGGTTAAGCGAGCAGTGGGTCAAGAAGCAGTGCGGCTTGGCAGGTTCGTGTTTCAGAGGATGCAAGGCACATTGGAATTGGGAGTTGCAGCGATGGGACGAGACTAACTACCAATTGGATATTTTTTATTTATTTTAACTTTATTTAACCAGGTAGGCAAGTTGAGAACAAGTTCTCATTTACAATTGCGACCTGGCCAAGATAAGGCAAAGCAGTTCGACACATTCAGTAGAAAAATAAGTCTATATACGATGTGAGCAAATGAGGTGAGATAAGGGAGGTAAAGGCAAAAAAAAGACCCTGGTGGCGAAGTAAATACAATATAGCAAGTAAAACACTGGAATGGTAGATTTGCAGTGGAAGAATGTGCAAAGTAGAAATAAAAATAATGGGGTGCAAAGTAGAAATAAATATAATGGGGTGCAAAGGAGCAAAATAAATACAGTAGGGGAAGCAGTAGTTGTTTGAGCTAAACTATAGATGGGCTATGTACAGGTGCAGTGATATGTGAGCTGCTCTGACAGCTGGTGCTTAAAGCTAGTGAGGGAGATAAGTGTTTCCAGTTTCAGAGATTTTTGTAGTTTGTTCCAGTCATTGGCAGCAGAGAACTGGAAGGAGAGACGGCCAAAGAAAGAATTGGTTTTGGGGGTGACCAGAGAGATATACCTGCAGGAGCGCGTGCTACGAGTGGGTGCTGTTATGGTGACCAGCGAGCTGAGATAAGTGGGGACTTTACCTAGCAGGGTCTTGTAGATGACCTGGAGCCAGTGGGTTTGGCGACGAGTATGAAGCGAGGGACAGCCCACGAGAGCGTACAGGTCGCAGTGGTGGTTAGTATATGGGGTTTTGGTGACAAAACGGATGGCACTGTGATAGACTGTATCCAATTTATTGAGTAGGGTATTGGAGGCTATTTTGTAAATGACATCGCCGAAGTCGAGGATCGGTAGGATGGTCAGTTTTACGAGGGTATGTTTGGAAGCATGAGTGAAGGATGCTTTGTTGTGAAATAGGAAGCCAATACTAGACTTAACTGTGGATTGGAGATGTTTGATGTGAGTCTGGAAGGAGAGTTTACAGTCTAACCAGACACCTAGGTATTTGTAGTTGTCCACATATTCTAAGTCAGAACCGTCCAGAGTAGTGATGCTGGACGGGCGGGCAGGTGCAGGCAGCGATCTGTTGAAGAGCATGCATTTAGTTTTACTTGTATTTAAGAGCAGTTGGAGGCCACGGAAGGAGAGTTGTATGGCATTGAAGCTCGTCTGGAGGGTTGTTAACACTGTCCAAAGAAGGGCCGGAAGTATACAGAATTGTGTCGTGTGCGTACAGGTGGATCAGAGACTCACCAGCAGCAAGAGCGACATCATTGATGTATACAGAGAAGAGAGTTGGCCCAAGAATTGAACCGTGGCATCCCCATAGAGACTGCCAGAGGCCCGGACAACAGGCCCTCCGATTTGACACACTGAACTCTATCAGAGAAGTAGTTGGTGAACCAGGCGAGGCAATCATTTGAGAAACCAAGGCTATCGAGTCTGCCGATGAGGACATGGTGATTGACAGAGTCTAAATCCTTGGCCAGGTCAATGAATACGGCTGCACAGTGTTGTTTCTTATCGATGGCAATTAAGATATCGTTTAGGACCTTGAGCGTGGCTGAGGTGCACCCATAACCAGCTCTGAAACCAGATTGCATAGCGGAGAAGGTGCGGTGGGATTCGAAATGGTCGGTAATCTGTTTGTTGACTTGGCTTTCGAAGACCTTAGAAAGGCAGGGTAGGATAGATATAGATCTGTAGCAGTTTGGGTCAAGAGTGTCCCCCCCTTTGAAGAGGGGGATGACCGCAGCTGCTTTCCAATCTTTGGGAATCTCAGACGACACGAAAGAGAGGCTAGTAATAGGGGTTGCAACAATTTTGGAGGATCATTTTAGAAAGAAAGGGTCCAGATTGTCTAGCCCGGATTTCTAGGGGTCGAGATTTTGCAGCTCTTTCAGAACATCAGCTGACTGGATTTGGGAGAAGGAGAAATGGGGAATGCTTGGGCGAGTTTCTGTGGGGGGTAGAGGTCGACTGATTAATCGGAATTGCCGATTAATTAGGGCCGATTTCAAGTTTTCATAACAATCAGAAATCTGTATTTTTGGACGCAGATTTTTTTTTAACTTTTTTTAACTTTAACTTTATGTAACCAGGCAAGTCAGTTAACACATTTTTTTTTCAATGACGGCCTAGGAATGGTGGGTTAACTGCCTTGTTCAGGAGCAGAATGACAGATTTTTACCTTGTCAGCTCAGGGATTCAATCTTGCAACCTTAAGGTTAACTAGTCCAACGCTCTAACCACCTGCCTCACGAGGAGCCTGCCTGTTACGCGAATGCAGTAAGAATTTAGCTAAAAGAAAGGTTAGCAGGCAATATTAACCAGGTGAAATTGTGTCACTTCTCTTGCGTTCATTGCACGCAGAGTCAGTCAGGTTGGGCCGCCTGGCTCATTGCGAACTAATTTGCAAGAATTTTACGTAATTATGACATAACATTGAAGGTTGTGCAATGTAACTGCAATATTTAGACTTAGGGATGCCATCCGTTAGATAAAATACGGAACGGTTCCGTATTTCACTGAAATAATAAACGTTTTGTTTTTCGAAATGATAGTTTCTGGATTCGACCATATCAATGACCTAAGGCTCGTATTTCTGTGTGTCATTATGTTATTATTAAGTCTATGATTTAGGAGAGAGATGGAAGCTATACTGTTACACTGGAAATACTAAAGTGCCTATAAGAACATCCAATAGTCAAAGGTATATGAAATACAAATCTTATAGAGAGAAATAGTCCTATAATAACTACAACCTAAAACTTCTTACCTGGGAAAATTGAAGACTCATGTTAAAAGGAACCACCAGCTTTCATATGTTCTCATGTTCTGAGCAAGGAACTTAAATGTTAGCTTTTTTACATGGCACATATTGCACTTTTACTTTCTTCTACAACACTTTGTTTTTGCATTATTTAAACCAAATTGAACATGTTTCATTCATTTGAGGCTAAATTGATTTTATTGATGTATTATATTCAGTTAAAATAAGTGTTCATTCAGTATTGCTGTAATTACAAATACATTTAATTTACATTTTTAAATTGTCAGATTAATCGGTATCGGCCTTTTTTGGTCCTCCAATAATCGGCGTTGAAAAATCATAATCGGTCAACCTCTAGTGGGGGGTACAGTGCAGTTGACCTGGGTAGGGGTAGCCAGGTGGAAAGCAGGGCCAGCCGTAGAAAATGCTTATTGAAATTCTCAATTATAGTGGATTCATCGGTGGTGACAGAGCTTAATATCCTCAGTGCAGTGGGCAGCTGGGAGGAGGTGCTCTTTTTCTCCATGGACTTTACAGTGTCCCAAAACCTTTTTGAGTTTGTGTTGCAGGAAGAACATTTCTGCTTGAAAAAGCTAGCCTTGGCTTTTCTAACTGCCTGTGTATATTGGTTTCTGACTGCCCTGAAAAGTTGCATATCACGGGGGCTGTTTGATGCTAATGCAGAACATCATATAATGTTTTTGTGCTGGTTAAGGGCAGTCAGGTCTGGAGAGAACCAAGAGAGAGAGAGAGAGAGAGAGAATCTGTTCCTGGTTCTACATGTTTTGAATGGGGCATGCTTATTGAAGATGGTGAGGAAGGCATTTTTTTAAAATAACCAGGCATCCTCTATTGACGGAATGAGGTCAATATCCTTCCAGGATACCCGGGCCAGGTCGATTAGAAAGGCCTGCTTGCTGAAGTATTTAAGGGAGATTGTAGGATAGCTGGGGTGTTAAGCATGTTCCAGTATTGTTTGGGTACAGGCCTGGATAGTAGGACAGAATTCTGTAGGCTAACACCGCCCCCTTTGGCAGTTCTATCTTGTCAGAAAATGTTATAGTTAGGGATGGAAATTTCAGGGTTCTTGGTGGCCTTCCTAAGCCACGATTCAGACACGGCTAGGACATCCGGGTTGGCAGAGTGTGCTTAACCTTTTGTGACTAGGGGGCAGTATTTTCATTTTTGGAAAAATAACGTTCCCGTAGTAAACAGGATATTTTGTCAGGACAAGATGCTAGAATATGCATATAATTGACAGCTTAGGATAGAAAACACTCTAAAGTTTCCAAAACTGTAAAAATATTGTCTGTGAGTATAAGATAACTGATATTGCAGGCGAAAGCCTGAGAAAAATCCACTCCGGAAGCTCTGCGTTCCAATGCGTCCCTATTGAGCAGTGAATGGGCTATCAACCAGATTACTTTTTCTCCGTATTCCCCAAGGTGTCTACAGCATTGTGACGTAGTTTTACGCATTTATGTTGAAGAATACCCGTAAGCAGCTACATTGCGCAAGTGGTCACCTGATGGCTCTCAGAGTGATTCTCGCGTAAAATACAGAAGTAGTCATTATTCTAATCGGTCCTACTGAAAAACCAATTGTCCCGTGGATCGAATAGATATTTGAAAAACACCTTGAGGACTGATTATAAACAAGTTTTGCCATGTTTCTGTCGATATTATGGAGCTAATTTTTAATATTTTTCAGCGTTTTTGTGACTGCAATTTCCCGGCGATTTCTCAGCCAAACGTGAAGAACAAACGGAGCTATTTCGCCTACAAAAATTATATTTTTGGAAAAAAGGAACATTGGCTATCTAACTGGGAGTCTCGTGAGTGAAAACATCAGAAGCTCATCAAAGGTAAACAATTTAATTTGATTGCTTTTCTGATTTCCGGGACCAAGTTACCTGCTGCTAGCTGGACAAAATGCTATGCTAGGCTATCGATAAACTTACACAAATGCTTGTCTAGCTTTGGCTGTAAAGCACATTTTGAAAATCTGAGATGACAGGGTGTCTCAATATATTTCACTTGTGATTTTCATGAATAGGAATATTTATGTCTGTTGCGTTATGCTAATTAGTGTCAGTCGATGTTTATTTTACCTTTATTTAACTAGGCAAGTCAGTTAAGAACACATTCTTATTTTCAATGATGGCCTAGGAACTGCCTGTTCAAGGGCAGAACGACAGATTTGTACCTTGTCAGCTCGGGGGTTTGAACTTGCAACCTTCCGGTTACCAGTCAAACGCTCTAACCACTAGGCTACCCTGCCACCCCTAATGACCAACAGCTCGTATTTCTGTGTTTATTATATTATAATTAAGTCTATGATTTGATAGAGCAGTCTGACTGAGGTAGGCGGCAGAAGGCTCGTAAGCATTCATTCAAACTTTACTGTGTTTGCCAGCAGCTCTTAGCAATGCTTGCTTCACAGAGCTGTTTATGACTTCAGGCCTATCGACTCCTGAGATTAGGCTGGCAATACTAAAGTGCCTATTAGAATAGTAGTCAAAGGTATATGAAATAGAAAATGGTAAAGAGAGAAAAGGTTGACGCGTCATAATTCCTATAATAACTACAACCTAAAATGTCTTAACTTTTTATGACTGCACGGGCAGTATTGAGTAGCTTGGATGAAAAGGTGCCCATTGTAAACGGCCAGCTCCTCAGTCTCAGTTGCTAATATATGCATATTATTATTAGTATTGGATAAAAAAACACTAAAGTTTCCAAAATATTGTCTGTGAGTATAACAGAACTGATATTGCAGGCGAAAATCAAAACAGGAAGTGGCTTCTATTTTGAAAACTCCATGTTCCATAGCCTCCCTTTGCTGGATTTAAAGGGATATGAACCAGATTCCTTTTACTATCGCTTCCTCAAGGTGTCAACAGTCTCCAGACATAGTTTCAGGATTTTATTTTGAAAAATGAGCCAGAACAATAACATCCCGTCAAGTGGTCACGTGTTTTGCTCGCACAACAGAATTTGGACAGCCATTGTTTTCCCCTCTCCTACTGTGAAAGACATTTGCGGTTGATATATTATTGATTATACATTTTAAAAACAACCAGACGATTGATTATAAAAAATGTTTGACATGTTTCTGTGGACATTATGGAAACTATTTAGAATTTGTCTGCGTTTTCGTGACCGCTCTTTCCTGTGGATTTCTGAACATAACGGGGGTATTTTGGATATAAAAATCATCTTTATGGAACAAACATAACGGGGGTATTTGTTGTGTAACTGGGAGTCTCGTGAGTGAAAACATTCGAAGATCAAAGGTAAACGATTAATTTGATTGCTTTTCTGATTTTCGTGACCAAGCTACCTGATGCTAAGTGTACTTAATGTTTTATCGTGCGATCGATAAACTTACACAAACGCTTGGATTGCTTTCTCTGTAAAGCATCATTTCAAAATCTGACACGACAGGTGGATTAACAAAAGGCTAAACTGTGTTTTCCTATATTGCACTTGTGATTTCATGAATGTAAATATTTATAGTAATATTTATTGTATGTAGCGCTATGCTATTCAGCGGTTGTTGATGACACTTATCCCAATATCGGGATTGCAGCCATAACAAGTTAACTGGGAATATTGAAGAACTAGCAATATTGAACCACAAGCTTTCATATGTTCTCATGTTCTGAGCAAGGAACTTGAATGGCACATATTGCACTTTTACTTTCTTCTCCAACACTGTGTTTTTGCATTGTTTAAACATGTTTCATTTATTTGAGACTAAATAGATTTTATTTTTGTGTTTATTGTTCATTCAGTATTGTTGTAATGGCATTACAAATATATAAACAAAAATAATGATTAATGAATAAATAAATATAAATAAATAAAAAAATATATATATATTTGTTTAAACGGCCGATTAATCTGTATCAGCTTTTTTTTGGTCCTAGAATAATCGGCATTGGAAATCATAAACGGCCGACCTCTATTTACTACACACCTTTTGTAGGGTTAGCAGAAGGTCATATCTCCATGTTACAGTGCTCGTTAACGGAAAACAGACAGAGGCGACCACCTGTGTGTGCTATCTAGCATGCTTTGAACACCTGTGTGTCAGCGTAACTCGAGAAGTGTAGCAAAAGTATAGTTTTGTTGGCTGTAGGCACCCATAGCTGTATGGATGTGTGCAAAACTGCTACAGTAAGTATCCTTTTCATTTTAAGGAGTCTTTCTCGCTGGTGAAAGATAAAGGCCATATGTTTCAAAAGCCTACTCCAAGAAGATTTAAATACTGCTTGTTTTCAAATCAAACGTTATGTCAAATAAGTCCTGATGCTAGCTAGCTAGCTAGCAGTAGCCACAGCAGCCATTATGGAATGGCAGGTCGCGTTTAATGAACTGTACAAGGCCTATACCCAGAGGCTGCCTTTCTGGTTGCCTGAGATTTTATTTGGCGTCACTAAGACATGCGATGCCCAACTTCCATGAACACATCTCCAACACCACTAGGGGGGATACAGTCCTAGACCACTGATATTCTACCAACGAGCAAACATACAAGGCCGTCCCTCATCCACTAATCAGCAGGTAGCCTAGTGGTTAGAGCGTTGGACTAGTAACCGAAAGGTTGCAAGATCGAATCCCCGAGAATCTGTTGTTCTGCCTCTGAACAAGGCAGTTAACCTCTCTTGGGTAGGGGGCAGTATTTTGACGTCCGGATGAAAAGCGTGCCCAAAGTAAACTGCCTGTTATTCAGGCCCAGAAGCTAGGATATGTATATATCATATGGTAGATTTTGATAGAAAACACTCTTAAGTTTCTAAAACTGTTAATTATCTATGTGAGTATAACAGAACTGATATGGCAGGCAAAACCCCGAAGACAAACCATCCCCAAAAAAAGAAATTTCAGCCTACCACTATTTTCAATGGCTATCACTTTTATTATAAAGCCAAGTCCTCCCAGACTGCAGTTCCTAGGGCTTCCACTAGATGTCAAGTTTAGAATTTCAGGCTGGTTTTTGGAAAAATGAGCCAGAAATTGTAGTTTTTCTAGGTGGCTCCAAGAGCGTGGTATTTTTCTCCTGTAAAGACAATAACGATTCTCCGTCTTAAATGTTATCGATTATTTACATATTAGGGTACCTAAGGTTTGATTATAAATGTTGTTTGACTTGTTTGGAAAAGTTTATTAGTAACGTTTGGGATTCATTTTGTATGCATTTTGATGGAGGGAAATTGGGTGGATTATTGACTGAAGCGTTTTTATGGATATAAAGAAAGGACATTATCGAACAAAAGGACCAACAAAAGGATTGTTTGTGATGTAACCTGATGGGACCTTTGAGTGCCAACAGAAAAATATCATCAAAGGTAAGGGATTTTTAATATTGCTATATCTGACTTTCGTGTCGCACCTGCCTGGTTGAAATATGTGTTTCATGTGCTTGTATGCGGGGCGCTGTCCTCCTCGGATAATTGCATGGTGTGCTTTCGCCGTAAAGCCTTTTTGAAATCTGACACAGCGGCTGGATTAACAAGAAGTTAAGCTTTATTTTGATGTATTACTCGTGATTTTATGAAAAGTTAAATATTTTTAATACTGTAGTTTGAATTTCACGCTCTGCAATTCCACCGGATGTTGGCCAGGTGGGACTCCCACCTGCCAATAAGAAGTTTTTAACCCACTGTTCCTAGGCCGTCATTGAAAATAAGAATTTGTTCTTAACTGACTTGCCTAGTTAAATAAAGGTACAAAAAAAATTAAGGCCTCGGTACTCTTGCTTCCTGTTTTACAAGCAGAAGCTGAGTCCGGAAGTACCCGCGATTCACTCCGTTGAGAAATGGTCTCCAGAATCAGAGGTTATGCTACAGGACTACTTTACTAGCGCTGATAGGAATATGTTTAGAGACTCCGCCGATAACATAGATGAGCTAACCACCCGCTTCATTAGAAAATGCATTGGCGATGTGGTACACACGGTGAGGGTTTGCTGCTTCCCCAATCAAAAGCCCTGGATTAACACCAAGGTTGGAGCTAAACTAAAAAGCAGGGCTACCGCACACAGAGCTATCGTAGACAACCCTGATGCTACGACCGAAGACAGGAATAAGTACAAGGAGGCCCGCTATTAATGCAGCAGATTCATCAAACGAACAAAAGGACATTATAGGAATAAGGTGGACTCATATTACACAGGCTCCGCCACCCGCCACATGTGAGAGGGGCTACAGTCCATTACAGATTACAAAGGAAGACCCAACCGTGATCTACCCAACGATGCCTCTCTAAAAGATTAACTCAATGCATTTTATGCACGCTTTGACCACGTTGAGTCGTGTGTGATGGCCGTCACCCACTCTGAGGACTGGGTGATCTCACGCTGAGGCCGACGTGAGAAGGGTCTTTAAATCAGGTCAACACCTGCAAAGCCCTGGGCCCCAACAATATTCCAGGGTGCATTCTCAGAGCATGTCCAGAACAGCTGTCAGGCATATTCACATTCAATTTTCAACCTCTCCTTTTCCCAGTCTGTAATCATCGCATGTTTTAAGATGACCACATTCATTCCTGTTCCTAAGAACTCAAAGGCTTCATGCCACAATGATTACTGCCCTGTAACAGTCACTTCTGTAATCATGAAGTGCTTTGAGAGGCTGGTTATGGCACACATTAACTCCACCATCCCAGCCACTCTAGACCCACTCCAATTCCAGTGTTGATCTGCTAAATTGTAATTACTTTGCTACTATGGCCTATTTATTGCCATACCTCATGCCATTTGCACACACTGTATATAGACTTTTTTATTTTTTTATTGTGTTATTGACTGGACACTTGTTTATTCCATGTGCAACTCTGTGTTGTTGTTTCTTTCTTTCGTACTGCTTTGCTTTATCTTGGCCAGGTCTGCAACTGAATCCTGGACTTCCTGATGGGCCAACCACATGTGGTGAGGGTAGGCAACATCCCCTCAACCACACTGACCTTTCACACAGTGGCCCCACAGGTGTGTGTGCTTAGTTCCCTCCTGTACTCCCTGTTCACCCACAACTGTATGGACTTCAACGCCATTATCAAGTTCGCTGACGACACGACAGTGGCAGACCTGATCACTGGCGACAAGAGTCAGCCTACAGGAAGGAGGTCAGTGACCTGGCAGTGTGGGGTCGGAGCAACAACTTCTCCCTCAATGTCAAGAAGACCAAGGAGCTGATTGTGGACTACAGGAAATTAGGGGGAACGAGCACACCCCACCCACATCAATGGGCAGTTGTGGAGCAGGTAGAGCGCTTCAAGTTCCTTGTGTCCAAATCACTAGACTTAAAATGGTCCACACGCACAGTCACGAAGAAGGCACGACAGTGCCTGTTCCCCCTCAGGACGCTGAAAAAGTTTGGCCCTCAGAAATGTTTTGGTACCCTTCCCCAGATCTGTGCCTCGACGCAATCCTGTTTCGGAGCTCTACGGACAATTCCGTCGACCTCATGTCTAGGTTTTTGCTCTGACATGCACTGTCAACTGTGGGACCTTATATAGACAGGTGTGTGCCTTTCCAAATCATGTCCAATCAATTGAATCTACCACAGGTGGACTCAAATCAAAGTTGTAGAAACATCTCCAGGATGATCCATGGAAACAGGATGTACCTGAGCTCAATTTCGAGTCTCATAGCAAAGGGTCTGAATACGTATGTAAATTTGGTATCAGTTTATACATTAGCAAACATTTCTAAAAGCCCGTTTTTGCTTTGTCATTATGAGGTATTGTATGCAGATTGATGAGAAAAAAAAACATTTATCTGTTTTAAAATAAGGCTGTAATGTAACTATGTGGAAAAAGTCAAGGGGTCTGAATATTTTCAGAACGCACTGCATGCTCCTTATCTCTCATGTCAGCAATAAATAATATTTCAAATAAAAAAATACTTACTGTGGGAGTTTTGTACAGATCTATATGCTGTGTGTGCCTCCAGTTGACAAACTACACTTTCTCCCACGGTGTACAAACAGGTCAGTGGAGGCTGCTCGGCGGAGAACGGCTCCTAATAATGGCTGGAACGAAGTAAATGGAATTGCATCAAACCACGTGTTTGATGTATTTGTTACCATTCCACTCGCGACAGTACCACGAGCCCATCCTCCCCAATTCAGGTGCCACCAACCTTCTGTGACAGGTGTTAAGCGGATGCTAGATTGATAATTAGCACAGATTGTTCGAGAACACATTTCTTTCCTCGAGGCAAGCAGAAGTTGGTAGCCAAAGTCTACGCCCTCCTCGTCGGCGATTGGTCAACAGTAGGGATCCTACAATGACGTGCATGTTGTCATTCAAGGAGAGAAGACTCGTCCTCATTCGCTTTTTTTCTCTCGTCCTAAAGATGGCGGCAGGGACTCTGTACACATATCCACAAAACTGGAGAGCCTCCAAGGCTCAGATTGCAGCCCAGTACAGCGGTGCCTGCCTCAAGGTGGCCAGCAGCGCCCCTGCCTTCACTTTCGGGCAGACGAACCGTACCCCCGCCTTCCTCAACAACTTCCCCTTGGGCAAGGTTCCAGCTTTTCAGGGCGATGACAGCTTCTGTCTATTCGAGCGTAATGCCATTGCTCACTACCTGAGCAATGAGGCCCTGCGTGGCAGCAGTCCCCAGGCCCAGGTGCTTCAGTGAGTAAGCTTTGCTGATGCTGAAATCATCCCTCCAGCCTCTGCGTGGGTCTTCCCAACCTTGGGAATCATGCAGTTCAACAAGCAGGCAACAGAGCAAGCCAAGGAGGAGGTGAAGAAGGTTCTGTCTGTCCTCAACCATCACCTCAACACCAGGACCTTCCTGGTTGGAGAGCCAGTCAGCCTCGCTGATATCAGCGTGGCCTGTAGCATGATCTGGCTCTTTAAACAGGTCCTTGAGCCTTCCTTCCGCCAACCTTTCCCCAACGTGACCCGTTGGTTCCAGACCTGCGTCAACCAGCCCCAGTTCAAGACCGTGCTCGGAGAGGTCAAGCTCTGCCACAAGATGGCTCAGTTTGATCCCATGAAGTTCTCTGACATGCAGCCCAAGAAGGACAGCCTTCCCAAGAAAGACGCCCCTCCCAAGAAAGAGAAGGCTGGAAAGGAGGCAGGCAAACCTCAGGAGAAGAAGGATAAGAAGAAGAAGGAAGAGAAGGAAGCTGCCCCTGCTGAGGAGGAAATGGACGAGTGTGAAGCAGCTCTGGCTTCAGAACCCAAAACAACGGACCCTTTCGCTCACCTACCAAAGAGTGCGTTTGTCATGGACGAGTTCAAGAGGAAGTGCTCTAACGAGGACACGCTGACTGTAGCCGTGCCCCACTTCTGCGAACACTTTGACAAGGAGGGCTACTCCATCTGGTACGGCGAGTACAAATACCCAGAGGAGCTTACCATGACCTTCATGAGCTGCAACCTCATCATGGGAATGTTCCAGCGACTTGACAAACTCCGCAAGCGTGATCCTGTTCGGCGGGAACAACGACAGTAGCATTTCTGGAATCTGGATCTTCAGAGGACAGGACTTAGCTTTCACTCTGTCTGATGACTGGCAGATTGATTACGAGTCGTACGCCTGGCGCAAACTGGACACCGACAGCGGCGAAACCAAGACCATGGTCAAGGAGTACTTTGCTTGGGAGGGAGAGTTCAAACACGTGGGAAAACCCTTTAACCAGGGCAAGTGCTTCAAGTGAGCAGCGGAGGATGATGGCACCATGACCCCTATACGTCCGCCATTATACATCAACACCTTAACCTAAGGACATTCAAACACCTTGTGCTTGGACCTTCTCAAACTGATCTTCAGTTGGAGTGGATTGTGTCTCAATGGTCCTAACAGAAGCGGTTGTTTTGAGTTGACAAATAAACATGTTTTCCACAATGCAAAAAAAAATAAAAAGACTTGTCCTCATTCACGTTTTTTAACTTCAAACATCCTAGTCAGAAGCAAAATTGTGCAACTATCATCTCCGCTACAAAAATGTCAAAATTAATGACAGATATCTTGATGTAATGGACAAACAGTACTATTGCCGGTTTTTTTCTCACGAAGGTTTTAAGGGAGTATATGCCAGCCGAACGGAAGCATGCTGACTGACGCCTTTACACACAGGTGTTCGGACCATAGCGAATTAGCACAGGTGGTGCCTCTGTCAACAAGCGTTGTTCGTGAAGATAGTGTGGGAACGCTAACCCTATAAAAAGGTGTGTATCAATTGAACATATTGTATTACATTTATTTTTCACTAATATGAAATACAAGCTCCGTATCCTTCCAAAACTCGACTGCAAGTGATGAGTGTTAATGTTGAGACTAAGTGTCAGAGCTCTTAACTCCCCGTACAAAATACGCCTTCATCCAATGATGTGTAATGTAATGGGACAGCGTCATGAGCTAATCCCATTCCTGCATTGAGGTACGTTTTCAGACCCATATCTGGAACCAGCTCCAGGTGTCTTAATGTAACCATTTTTGCGTTCCGACACCAGTGCATCTCAGCATAATTTTGGGGTGATCTACTTTCAAGATAAACAACCCCAGTGCAGAGCAGTGTAATGATGGGGTTATCATCTTACAATATATACAAATGATGCAGATGGATTTTGCGTCGCAGGCATCGCTGTTTGTTGATGCCCAAGGGTCTAGCCAGGTAGCAAGCGATTTTCATTCAGTTAACCACTTCAACTAGAACAGGCAAGCTCCGTGTTGGCTAACGCTTGCTAACTACATTCTTCTAAAACTGGTAAGTCAAACGTTTGAATGTTTTAGCTAACTGGGTTTGCAGGTTACTGGGTCAAATATTTCTGATCTGCCAGTTCAGCTACACTAGCTAGCTAGTATACGTTTCCCTCAAAGGCTCGAGCGAGCACATTAACTTACGTCACTGTCAACATCGATATCTTCGTTGTCGCTCATTCTTCGGTGAAATGTATGAGGGGGGGGGGGGGGGGGGGTGTTTAAAAACAAAGCGAGGTAGCAACCAAAATGAAATCAAGAACGGAGCAACTCCTACAGCAGGGACAAGACGATCAACGGATTCTCTCCACGTGATTCGCCTACACATGGACACAACAGCCTGTAAAGCGCATGTGCGAAGACGAAATGTTGTATGGGTATTGGTGTCCTTGACTCATACCCTGACTCATTAAACGCGTACCATTGTCACCATTTTGTAATTGGACTGTATTATTCCTGACAAAGTTTTAAAATACCATTACGATATCTGCTTTATAATTTTACCGTACACCTTGTGGTGAATAGGCAACTGATCCTAATTCAGTGACTAATTCAGTGACTGATCAGTAAATTCACATTGATAAATTGTGTTAATTTATTACCCTTGATTAAGGAGGGATTCTGATGGAATTATCAAACTACGTACAGATGAGAACACACAGTAATATCACAGATGAAAGGGGGGAAACCTAACAATATATTTGGTCATATCATCATAGCTGTCTTTACCTGTTTATTATTCAGAATTAGGTGTAGGTATGTACAATCTATATTTTTTCTGTTTAAGCATGCATGGTTACCATTCTTGTTTGCAGACGTCATTGATCACAAGAATAATAGAGGGGTATAGGCAGGTGGCGATGATAACCAGGCATCTCCTTCTGCAGCCTGTGATTATAAGCCAGATGGCAGCTCAGCTTCAGCAGCCCTCCCCCACTCCGAGCATACACTTCTCTCCATAGGACCTGCATATAGCCATTGTTTCCCTACCAGCACCTGAAAATGTCCCTGGCTGCAGTCTGATGGTATTCAACATTGGCAGAACAAGTAAAACATTTTATTGTCTTACAAATGGGTATGATATTTGAAAATCAAGGAAATAACTCTGCACTTTTTAGATATATACTTGTTTGTACTTGTAGTACCCCCCAAAAAACAGGCCACCTATAGTATTCATAGTGGGATTATGTTTGGTGTTCACCTAATCAATCAGATAAGTAAACATAAATTATCCAGCCATCTGACATTCTGCAATTAAGCCATATGATCCTCTGATAGTTAGTGGATGATCTTACAGTAGATATATTCTGAAAATAAACACTAAAGAGTGCTTCTTGTATTAGTTATGTTTGACACTGATTCTTTAGCAGTAAAGAGAATGACACTATCAAATGATAAACCTAAGTAAACTCGACTTGTTCATAGAACAACCAGCTCTTTCCAACGCCATATTCATCACCACCCACACCATATGCTACCCTCAACCCTCACTGTCGTTTCCATGAACAAATGGCCAACATACATCCATTGCCATCTTGCTTCCTCTACTCCAAAGAATCCTTTGAAATGTGAAGTTATACACTGAGTATACCAAACATTAAGAACACCTTCCTAATATCGAGCCTCAATTTGTCGGGGCATGGACTCTACAAGGTTTCGAAAGCGTTCAAGATGCTGGCCCATGTTGATTCCAATGCTTCCCACAGTTGTGTCAAGTTGGCTGGATGTCCTTTGGGTGGTGGGCCGTTCTTGATACACACGGGAAACTGTTGAGCATGAAAAACACAGCAGCACTGCAGGTCTTGACACAAACGCATCTACTACCATACCCTGTTCAAAAGCACTTATATTTTCTCATGTCCATTCATCCTCTGAATGGTACACATACACAATCCATGTCTCAATTGTCTCAAGGCTTAAAAATCCTTATTAGACTGTTTCCCCCCCTTCATCTACACTGATTGAAGTGGATTTAAAAAGGGACATCAATAGGGAATCATAGCTTTCACCTGAATTCACCTGGTCAGTGGTGTGTATTTAGAGATACCAAGAGAAGCCAGCCCCCCCCCCCCCCCCCCTCCCCAACACACACAAAATAAAACATAACTAAGTTATCATACGTCTCTCTGTGTTGTATAACACGACATGAAGTGAGACCTAAGACAACTACATAGCATGGCACTAACACATGACAACAACATTATAGCAACACATGGCAGAAGCACGAAACATCATACAAACATTATTAGGCACAGACAACCGCAAGAAGGTAGAGACAACAAAACAACACCCGATGCAGCCACAACTGTCAGTAAGTGTACACGATTGAGTCTTTGAATGAAGAGATAAAACGGTCCAGTTTGAGAGGTTTTTTCAGCTCGTTCCAGCAAACTGAAAGGAGGAGCAATCCAGGGATGTGTGCACTTTGGGGACCTATAACAGAATGTGACTGTTAGAATGGGTGTTGTATACGGAGGATGAGGGCTGTAGTAGATATCTCAGATGGGGGGAGTAAGGTCTAAGAGGGTTTTATAAATAACCTTCAACTGTCTTGCGACAGGTACATAGAGATGACCAGTTTACAGAGGAGTATAGAGTGCAGTGATGTGTCCTATAAGGAGCATTGGTGGCAAATCGGATGGCCGAATTTTAAAGCACATCTAGCCACTCAAGAGCACCCTTACCTGCTGATCTATAAATGACGTCTCTGTAATCTAGCATGGGTAGGATGCTCATCTGAATCAGGGTTAGTTTGGCAGCTGGGGTGAAGGAGGAGCGATTATGATAGAGGAAACCAAGTCTAGATTTAACCTGCAGCTTTGATATGTGCTGAGAGAAGGACAGTGTACCCATAGTCCCAAGTACTTGTATGAGGTGACTACCTCAAGCTCTAAACCCTCAGAGGTAATAATCACACCGGTGGGGAGAGGGGCATTCTTCTTACCAAACCATATTACTTTTGTTTTGGAAGTGTTCAGAACAAGGTTAAGGGCAGAGAAAGCTTTTTGGACACTAAGAAAGCTTTGTTGTAGAGCGTTTAACACAATATTCAGGGAGGGGCCAGCTGAGTAAGACGGTATCATCTGCATATAAATGGATGAGTGAGCTTCCTACTGCCTGAGCTATGTGTTGTTGATCAAATCAAAATGTATTTGTCACATGCGCCTAATACAGCAGTGAAATGCTTACTTACAGGCTCTAACCAACAGTGCTAAAAAAAGAAGTAAAAAAAGGTGTGTGTAAGTAAGTAAAGAAATAAGACAACAGTAAAAATACATTTGAAAAAAGAGTAGCAAGGCTTTATACAGACACATGTTAGTCAGGCTTATTGAGGTAGTATGTACATGTAGGTATCGTTAAAGTGACGATGCATATATGATGAACAGAGAGTAGCAGAAGCGTAAAAAGAGGGGTTGGCGGGTGGTGGAACACAATGCAAATAGCCCGTTTAGCCAATGTGCGGGAGCACTGGTTGGTCGGGCCAATTTAGGTAGTATGTACATGAATGTATAGTTAAAATGACTATGCATATAAGATAAACAGAGAGTAGCAGCAGTGTAAAAGGGGTTGGCGGGGGGCACACAATGTAAATAGTCTGGGTAACCATTTGGTTACCTGTTCAGGAGTCTTATGGCTTGGGAGTAAAAACTGTTGAGAAGCCTTTTTGTCCTAGACTTGGCACTCCGGTACCGCTTGCCATGCGGGAGTAGAGAGAACAGTCTGACTGGAGTGGCTGGGGTCTGACAATTTTTAGGGCCTCCCTCTGACACTGCCTGGTGTAGACGTCCTGGATGGCAGGCAGCTTTACCCCAGTTATGTACTGGGCCATACGCACTACCCTCTGAAGTGCCTTACGGTCGGAGGCCGAGCAATTGCCATACCAGGCAGTGATGCAATCGATGTTGCAGCTGTAGAACCTTTTTAGGATCTCAGGACCCATGCCAAATCTTTTTAGTTTCCTGAGTGGGAATAGGCTTTGTCGTGCCCTCTTCACGACTGTCTTGGTGTGTTCGGACCATCTAGTTAATTGTTGATGTGGACACCAAGGAATTTGAAGCTCTCAACCTGCTCCACAGCCCCATCAATGAGAATGGGGACGTGCTCGGTGCTCCTTTTCCTGTAGTCCACAATCATCTCCTTTGTCTTGGTTACGTTGAGGGATAGGTTGTTATTCTGGCACCACCCGGCCAGGTCTCTGACCTCCTCCCTATAGGCTGTCTCGTCGTTGTCGGTGATCAGGCCTACCACTGTTGTGTCGTCTGCAAAATTAATGATGGTGTTGGAGTCGTGCTTGGCCATGCAGTCGTGGGTGAACAGGGAGTACAGGAGGGGACTGAGCACGCAACGCTGGGGAGCTCCAGTGTTGAGGATCAGCGTGGCAGATGTGTTGCTACCTACCCTCACCACCTGGGGGCGGCCTGTCAGGAAGTCCAGGATCCAGTTGCAGAGGGAGGTGTTTAGTCCCAGGATCCTAAGCTTAGTTATGAGCTTTGAGGGTACTATGGTGTTGAACGCTGAGCTGTAGTCAAGGAACAGCATTCTCACATAGGTGTTCCTTTTGTCCAGGTGGGAAAGGGCAGTGTGAAGTGCAATAGAGATTGCATCATCTGTGGATCTGTTTGGGCGGTATGCAAATTGGAGTCGGTCTAGGGGTTCTGTAACTGGAGAAGAGCGTGGGGCCTAGGATCGAGCCATGGGGCACTCCCTTGGTGACAGGCAGTGGCTGAGACAGCAGATGTTCTGATTCTATACACCGCACGCTTTGAGAGAGGTAGTTAGCAAACCAGGCTAAAGACCCCTCAGAGACTCCTTAGCCGGCCCACAAGAATGAAATGGTCTACCGCAGGGTTGGGCAATTCCAGTCCTCGAGGGCCTGATTGGTGTCACAGTTTTGCCCCAGCCCAAGCTAACACACCTGACTCCAATAATCGCCTAATAATGATCAATTTAATTAATCAGCTGTGGTTGCTAGGGATGGAGACAAAGTGTGACACCAATCAGGCCCCCAAGGACTGGAGTTGCCCACCCCTGGTCTACTGTATCACAAGCTTTGGCCAAGTCAATAAAAATAGCAGCACAACATTGCTTAGAATCAAGGGCAATGGTGACATCATATAGGACCTTAAAGGTTGCAGTGACACATCCATAACCTGAGCGGAAACCAGATTTCATACCAGAGAGAATACTATAGACATCAAGAAACCAAGTCAGTTGCTTATTGACAAGTTTTTCCAACACTTGATAAACCGGGCAAACTAGAAATTGGGATATAACAGTTAGGATCAGCTCGATCTCCCCCTTCAAATAATGGACACACCGTGGCTGCCTTCCAAGCAATGTGAACCTCCCCAGAGAGGAGAGACAGATTAAAAAGGTCAGAGAAAGGCTTGGCGATGATAGGGGCAGGAACCTTAAAGAAGGGTCTAAACCATCTGACCCTAATGTTTTTTTGGGTTCAAGTTTAAGGAGCTCCTTTAGCACCTCGGACTCAGTGACCGCCTGCAGGGAGAAACTTTGTAGTGGGGCAGGGGAAAAGAGGGAGTAGCGTTGGGGCTAGCCGCTTTAGAAGGGGTGGGAGATGAGGAAATGTTGGATGGGCAAGGAGGTATGGCTGAGTCAAATAGGAATCCTGACTTAATGAAGCGGTGATTTAAAGAGCTCAGCCATGTGCATCTTGTCAGTAACAACCACATTATCCACATTAAGGGACATGGGCAGCTATGAGGAGGAGGGTTTATTTTCCAGGTCTTTAACCATTTTCCAGAAGATCTTTGGGTTAGATCCAGAGAGAAAGAACTGCCCTTAAAGTAACTAACTTTGGCCTTCCGGATAGCCTGAGTATGCGTGTGCCAAGCCTTTTGCCAAATGGAATTCTTGAGGTGGAGTAACTCTGCCAGATCATTGTTGAACCAGGGGCGGAACCTGTTTTTAATTCTCATTTTCTTTATGGGTCGTCTTTAACAATACCACTGAAAATATTAAAAAAGAAGGTCCAACTGTCTTCGACAGAGCTGATTCTACACCATTTTACAGAGGCTAGTTCATGAAGGAAGGATTGCTCAATAAAGTTTTTTCGCAAGTGTTTGACAAATCTGGACAGGTCGTTTCACTGAGCAGCCATTACGAAGACATGCTGTAAAACAGTGATCACTTAGGTCATTACAGAAAACACCAGACTGATACCTATCAGGATTATAGCTTTTCTGGGTGTTTGGAGTCATACCTTGTCGGATTGGTGATAATCTGAGAGATTTAGGGAGTCCCATTGCTTTAGGACTTGGTCAGGTTGTTTAAGCATGTCCCAGTTTAGGTCACTTAGCAGGACAAATTTAGACTTAGTGTAAGGGGCCAGGAGAGATCTTAGGGCATTTAGGATACAGGCCGGCGCTAATGGTGGACGATAACCCCCAGCGACAGTCAACAAATAGCTATTTGAAAGTTTAATGCTTAAAACCAGCAAATCAAAATGTTTGAGGACAGATTTGGTGGAGACAACCGAGCACTGAAGGTGTTCCTTGGTAAAGATTGCCACTCCACCACCTTTGGAATATCTGTCTTGCCGAAAAACGGTAATAACCAGAAAGGTTAACATCAGTGTTCAAAACACTCTTTCTTAACCATGTCTCAGTAATGACCAACACATCTAGATTGGAGCTGTGAACCCAGTCTTTCAATGGATCGATTTTAGGTAATAAGCTTCTAGTGTTAACATGCAGAAAACCCAGGCTTTTACAAGAGCAGAAATCAGTGAAGCAGACATCAGAGCACAAGTCAGATTTGGGGTTAGCAACAGTAGATGTGCCAGGGGGTATTTGCACATATCCTGATATCATCAGCAGTAATACAATCAGGGCACAGCAGAGGACAGGGAGAGCTCTGCAGTGTTGATTTATGACATTTGAATGTGCATTAGATGGCAACAATATCATATTGTACAGCAATTTCATCAGGTAACATGAATACAAAGCCGGCGAGAGGTGGTTAGAATATGATGGGAGTCCCGAGTATGGGAACAGTCTGTCCCATGATTAGGTAAACCAGCAAGTTCATAGTCAACAAAGCACGCAGGAGTCATGAGGCAAATAGCATAAAGTACAATAAAAAAATATAACTATGTTAGCTAGTTAACATTTGCTACGTATTGAATTTCCATCCTCTCAGGCCAGGGGCACATTGTATGAATTTATGGTTGGATCAGAATCACTGTTATAATCATTGGCCAGTACGGAGAATTAAGTAAAACCACAAGTCTAACTCCCTATCTCCATCCATGGCTAATTTAGGAAAGGGATGATTTTAGCTACCTAGCTAGCCACCGGAGGACAACAACATGCAACAATTCAAGTTTGGTCTGATGCCAAATCCAAACTAACAATCCTTTACATTTTTTTTTGGTGCACCAGGAATCAAATCAAATCAAATATATTTATATAGCCCTTCGTACATCAGCTGATATCTCAAAGTGCTGTACAGAAACCCAGCCTAAAACCCCAAACAGCAAGCAATGCAGGTGTAGAAGCACGGTGGCTAGGAAAAACTCCCTAGAAAGGCCAAAACCTAGGAAGAAACCTAGAGAGGAACCAGGCTATGTGGGGTGGCCAGTCCTCTTCTGGCTGTGCCGGGTGGAGATTATAACAGAACATGGCCAAGATGTTCAAATGTTCATAAATGACCAGCATGGTCCAATAATAATAAGGCAGAACAGTTGAAACTGGAGCAGCAGCACGGCCAGGTGGACTGGGGACACCAAGGAGTCATAATGTCAGGTAGTCCTGAGGCATGGTCCTAGGGCTCAGGTCCTCCGAGAAAGAGAAAGAAAGAGAGAAAGAGAGAATTAGAGAGAGCACACTTAAATTCACACAGGACACCGAATAGGACAGGAGAAGTACTCCAGATATAACAAACTGACCCTAGCCCCCCGACACATAAACTACTGCAGCATAAATACTGGAGGCTGAGACAGGAGGGGTCAGGAGACACTGTGGCCCCATCCGAGGACACCCCGGACAGGTTGGTCTAAGAGTCTTACTGATTGCCTACATGGGCATTGGCGTCATGTCAGGCATCTCCATTGGGGGAACAGTGTGGGTGGTTTTCTCACCACAACTCATGGCCGCAGCTGCGCTGATGCCCCTGACAGGCTACCTGCTGGGATACATCATGTCCACCATCTTCAAAGTCAATCATCAGTAAGTGCACTGCTGTATTCATCTGTTCAAGGATGGGGCCAAGGGGCATGTATCCATTCATAGCTATCAATAATAATATACAGTCGAGTGAACCATGTAACAAATATTTTCTCCGATGCAGGAGGACTATTTCTATGGAGACTGGCTGTCAGAACATCCAGCTGTGTTCCACCATCTTGAAGGTGGCCTTTCACCCGGAGATCATTGGCCCCCTTTATCTGTTCCCACTGATCTACATCATATTCCAGGGAGGCGAGGCACTGCTTTTCATCATCCTCTTCAGCTGTTACCAAAGCTTCAAGCCACCAGCTTAGGGTAAGTGTCACAGCTGTCTGGATAACTCTAAAGTAGGTGTGGCTCACAGAACTTAATGTAGCCGAACCACACTGTTGTTAGTGTGCCAGACTGTTTGACAAAATAAAGGCAGTCTTTCTTCTAAAATAATCTCTTCTTTCTCTCCCATAGCAAAGCCTGTATACCTGGCAGTGTAGGAAGTAAAGTTGCTATAGGTCCCAGAAGGGAAAAGCCCATAGAGATGGAGAGGGCACAGGAGGACATCAGACCAAACTGAACAGGTCCAGGACAGAAACGGCAGGTATGGCATTTAGGGCAACATAGCCAAATACACAATGACAAGACATTTCTGTATGACATAAAAGCAGCATATTTGTTCCTTTTGCTGATAGCATGATGGATTTTTGGCTACTCCAGTGTTCTTGTGGCAGTTTTATGAACAATTGTGTGATGCTTGTAATTACAAACCTAATTTTCTGCTAATGAATTTTCAAAAAAGTGGGTTTTAGAAGTCAAGACTATGAATCAAGTAATTCACAATGCCACCTGGTGCTGAAAAAGTACACTAACCATGGCTATAAAACTATTCAGTGAAAGAGTTTGGGATTGGTTGACAAGAACAAAATGTTGCACAGCTCAAATTATATTTAATCAAAATTATCACAGAGTAAAATTAACTATCTTCACACCAATTGCATTGTTTAGTCCCAAAGCAACTGAAAACATTTGAATAGACATGACACTACTTCTGTACATAACAATGACCTGTTTTTCATTCATTATGGTTAACCCTATTAACTTTAGTCTCACATTATGTCCTTATGAGTCCACCAAGGTGGCAAAGTTAAAAGACCCGTCTTCATATAATTTCCCAAGAATTGCAGAAGCGTCAAAGGAACCATGGCTGATCAACAGCATTCTGAACATGAATATATTAAATACTCAATTAAGTTTCCCTATCTAGACTTAATTAAAACAATTTCAAAAACAACCCACAAATAAATAGTAAGTATTAGGTGTCCAAGAAACACCAACTATGCTCCAATTTGTTACATCACTAAGCTGTGGCGACTGAAAATGTACATTCATTTTAAAATCCTTTTCAGGAATGAAACCCAATACAGATGGTGTTTGTGCATAGAAGTGAAGATCTAAGGCCATTAGAGAAAGGGTGTACTGACATGAGTGAGAGAATATGAATGCTAAGCCCAATGTCAATGAGCTGAGAAAAGGTGTGCCTCAACCTTGGGAACACTTGTCTTTAGCAAAATCTTCAAATAAGTGCGTGGGGAAAACATTGAGTTCAAAATCATGATCAGAAAGGATGTGACATCAAATAGTTGTGCCATAAAGAACCTCAATGAGAATATGAAAAGTTAAAATCATACGTTCTTATCATTAAAATGTTAAGAGTAATTGTAAAATCTGTGTATGTGTGAGAATGACTGGTTCAATCTAAGTTGCAGTTGTCTTCATCATGCATCATGCCTGCTGTGCTGCAGTGATCATGTAAAAACAGGTTGACATGGTACAAATTGGTGATGAGGCAATGATTCTCAAAATGTGTTTGCAGCATTAACCATCATGGGGGAAAAAATGTAATAAATACATATGGATTACAAGTACAGAATTTTCAAAAGGCATATTGAGCCTTTCAAAAAAACCTTCCAACATACTGGGTGCTCTCTCAGTTTTATGTCTCTGCACTAAGCCAATGGTTAAAAGAGCAAGTGTCAGACACTGGACATAGTGTAAGAAGTCATATAAAATTGCTAAGCATGTATGTACATGTGAAATCCCTCTGTGCCCTCCTCTGGATGGGGGAAGAGGTAACATTCTGCTGAGAATGACACGGCCTCACTTAGTGCCTCAAGAAGGGGTGGGTGGATAGTCTGTTGTGTTGGCAGCTGCTGCAGTGGGGAGCTCCAGACAGGCCTCTGGCTCAACACAGCAGGTCAACAGCAACCCTGTCAGCAACTCTGGGTGTTTCCGTAACATACACCCCAGCGTCTGCAGCATGCTTCAGGCCTCCTTTAACAAAGGCATATCTGCAGGACGAAACAAGATACATCAATACACTGTATGCATATATGGGCATTATCAACCAATACATGCATGAAGAGAGGCCTGTTTGGAGAGACATAGATCGACGTCCCACCGTCAGAGTAGTCCATCTCAGAGTTGAGGGGCAGGCTGTGCTGCTCACTGCATGTGGAGTCCCTTCGCAGTGAGGGTGAAGGCACTGCAGCAGCAGCCTGCTCCAGGCCCCAGCGGGAGGAGGATGAGAGAGAGGAAGGAAAGGCGAAGGATGATGGTACTGGGTGAACCACTGCCATCTCTGAGAGCTGGGGGAGGGTGGAGGGCCTGGATTGAGCAATGAGAGGTTCTGTCGTCCCTGCAGCTTGCTGGCCCTCTGACAGCACTATCTGGACTCGGAACTCAGAGCTGAGACTCAGAGCCCCTTCCCCACACACCGCCTCCTCATAGGAGGGCAGGGCCACCTGTACCCCCTCCACCATGATGGACACGGGCTGGCCAGACACCCCCTGCTCACGGCTGAGGGGGAGCACAGAGGAGTGGAGCAGTCTGTTAATACCTCATTACTTTAGACTCTTAAAGGAAAGACTCACCCATTTAGAAAGTTATCGTATTTGTACATTTCTGAGCGATGGACTATCGATCCCCAGGGTCATATCATGTTTCATGTGTATCCGAGCTATTCACCGTTCAAGCAGATATGAATACAGCCGGAATGAGAAGTTTTGCATCATATGAACTATTTCTGCCTGCTTGAACAGTTATGAGACATGCACACCCCTGGAGTACACACAGCTTTAGTAGGATTAGCCTACCACAGCTGATACTGAATAAGCATGTTTGTGGTTTCAGGCCACTCACCGGCTGTGGTTGAAGGACTTGAGTTTAGGCTGCAGCAGGACAAACAGGACCACCAGCAGCAGGACAAACAGGACCACCAGCAGCAGGATGAGGGCTACAGAGCTGGCAGTGGAGGCCAC
Organism: Oncorhynchus mykiss; assembly: GCF_057628025.1. Lineage (NCBI taxonomy): Eukaryota > Metazoa > Chordata > Actinopteri > Salmoniformes > Salmonidae > Oncorhynchus > Oncorhynchus mykiss. The sequence continues at coordinate 65,085,832 of NC_143046.1, read as the reverse complement.
AATGGATAGGGTGGGTATGCCAAACACAGGGGTAGGGTCTCTGTCTGTAAGAGGGGAAGCAGGCAATGAGACCACACTCAAACACTGTCCATTAAAGGACAGACAGTCTGGCCTGAGGCTTCAAAAGGTAGCATAGTATAATTTCATCTTACAGGTTGATACAACAATAAAATAAATAGTTCAAGCTACCGAACATTGAACCCTGGAGAATAAGACTGTGTAATCACAATATGGTCACCAACCTTGGTCTAGGAGACAGCTAATCTGCATGGAGCCGTCCCACTCCCCGTCCTGACAGGTCAGGTATTTATAGTCTCCCTTCAGGATGTAGCCTTCATCACAGAAGTACTCGATCACAGTGTGATGGTTTAGTCTATGGCAGGGGGACGGGTGGCAGGTATAGCCCCCATTCTCTGGTTCAAATGGAGGCAGACACACTGTTGACAAGAAGAAAAAAAAAAGAGAACCATTATCAGTGAGCGCACAAACCAAATTTTAGACTTAAAAATACATTATTGTGTTTGGAATGAATTCAGAGGATTTAGTAAAGCCATTAGTACCATCACTGCGTATGCAGCGGGGTGGTTCTGAGGACCAGCAGCCCAGGGGGTTGCATGTGATGATGTTGGGCCCGTCCTCCAGGAAGCCTGGGTCACAGCTGTACTGGAGCACCGTGCCCACAGGGAAGGAACCTCTGTTGGTCTCTGTCAGGTTGACTGACCCATGCTGGACCATGAATGGCCTCACACATCCTTGGTTGACACAGCTAATCTGCATGGGGCCATCCCACTCCCCTTCCTGACAGGTAAGATATTTGTATTTGTAGTCTCCCCTCAGGATGTAGCCTTCATCACAGAAGTACTCAATCACAGTGCCCTGGCCTAGCCGGTGGCAGGGAGAGGGGTGGCAGATGTACCTTCCATTTTCGAGCTCAGACGGAGGCTGGCACACTGCTGGTCAGAAACAACACAATCATGTTATAGTTATAATCCTGCATTAACTCCATTTTGGTTTCAACTGGAGAGAAATTATACTCGTCACAATGAGTTATAGTGGTGTCCACATTGTGGAGAGAACCACTCACAGTCACTCTGTATGCAGCGGGGTGGGTCTGAGGTCCAGAGGTTAAGAGGGGTGCAGGTGAGGATGCTGGGCCCATCAGCTAGGTAGCCTGGGTCACAGCTGTACTGGAGCACTGTGCCCACAGGGAAGGAACCCCTGTTGGTCTCTGTCAGGTTGACCAGGCTGTTCTGCACCATGAAAGGCCTTATACATCCTGAGGGACAAAAGGGCATATAATTGATGCTAGAACATTCTGATGTTAATGTTGTATTTGATGGTTTTAAAACAATGTTGTTAAAAGGTATTTCTGATGCTTATATAATATCAATGAGTCATGAAAACAGTGGGAGCAGAGTTGGCACAAGGCAAGAGAGGATCTCTAGCAACAGCTTCAAGCCCCCATCCACATCCAGCATTTTTAACTAATCAGCTATGGGAAGGAGAGAATGTGGGGACTTGACACCTTAATATTGCATGTGGCAGATGTGGGCCAGCTGTTTGCTCAAATAAACCCAATTCCGATGTTACAATTGACCATAAAGAGCAATGTACATCTAGCATTATTAGACTTAAAGAGGGGAGCTGAATCTTAGCAGGGTAAAAGCAGCTGTAGTGTATGGAAAGGAGGAAAGAAGCTGTGTGAGAGAGCCTTTTGCTGAAGATGAGTGATCTCTTACCTGATCCTTGTCCAGTGGATAGCACAGTCAGGAAGAGCAACAGAGAAATTGACTGCTTGTCTGCTGAGGTGGGTAGCCCAAGGGCTTTTGACGTGGACTCTAACATTCCATTGCACATCGTTTACTTCCACTGCAGAGGTAGTCAGCTCAACCTAGAGGATAGAAGAGCATCCCCGTCCCAGCTCTAGTTATGCTAGCCACATTTGACGGAGCCAATACTAACATTCAATTTGATAGCTAGCTAGCTAGCCAGCTTGTTACGTTCTGTTAGGTCATACTGTACCCAGGTCCATTTTTGTTTTAAGCTAGATAATTTAGCCAGTTGTCTTCCTCTCTCGGTTTTTTTGCTATCCTTAGCTACACGACAAAACCTGGCTAGCAGCGGTACTAGCTAACGTTATTTATCACCAGACGTCAGCACACTAGCTAACTGCGAATCAATTAGCTCTAGCTAGAACTAGCTATGCTAACAACAAAACCCTTAGCTATCTATAGTAGATGCATATCTAACAAACTAGCGTCAGCTCTGCTTGTAGCTAGCAACGTCTGCTATACTATACTTAACTAACGTGTCGCTTTGCATGCTTACCCACACAACAATACAGCTAGTTAGATCCTCTTCCTCGCTTACTGTGGATACATCTGGATAATAATATCAGTCTCTGTCGAAGTAAAAAGGCAACTGTCCTTCGCCAGATGAATCAACAATGCGCGATCAGGGGCGACTGGAAATCGCCGGGTAGGCTGAGCTCTTCTTCTGGACTGGGTTCTTCTTCTTTTACGTTTTATGGCAGACTACACCTATTGATGTATTGCCGCCACCTACTGTATGGGATATTGAAATAAAACAAAAATTATATATCCCCACTCCTTCAGTCACATTCAAATCACATAGTAGTGGAAAAAGTACTTAATTGTCATACTTGAGTAAAAGTAAAGATACCTTAATAGAAAATGACTCAAGCAAAAGTGAATGTCACACAGTAAAATACTACTTGAGTAAAAGTCTAAAAGTATTTAGTTTTAAATCTACTTAGGTATCTAAAGTAAAAGTATAAACCATTTCAAATTCCTTATATTCAGCAAACCAGACGGCACAATTAAAAAAAAATGTATTGACGGATAACCAGGGGCATACTCCATACACTGAGACATATTTACAAATGAAGCATTTGTGTTTAGTGAGTCCGTCAGATCAGAGGCAGTAGGGATGACCAGGGATGTGCTCTTGATAAGTGTGTGAATTGGACCATTGTCCTGTCCAAATGTAACAATTACTTTTGGGTGTCAGGGAAAATGTATGGAGTAAAAAGTACATACTTTTTTTTCGGAATGTAGTAAAAGTAAAAGTTTGCAAAAATATAAATAGTAGAGTAAAGTACAGATACCCCAAAAATGACTTAAGTAAAAAATACTTTAAAGTACTACTTAAGTACTTTACACCACTGAAATCACATCCCTACCAAGGCTCAGGTGCCTGTGAGGATGGAGCATTCATCAACAGGATTCGTTGTAATGCCTCTGTGGAAAAATAATGCCTGTTTTTTCAAATTTCCTCTCCGCTTGCGTTGTGCAGTTGCTATTTAAATATATATATATTATTTAACCTTTATTTAACTAGGCAAGTCAGTTAAGAACAAATTCTTATTAACAATGACGGCCTACACCGGCCAAATCCATTGATAACCAAAGTAATAAACGCTACAAAGTCCACCTTCTTAACATGTAAAATGTCAGGATCCCTCTGTTGACATTGGACATCATCTTGTGTCTTTACTCTTACTATCATTACTTCTTCAACTACACTCTTGTCAATACTTCACCTGTGGGAGTAAAAAGAACACATGGGCACGTAGGGAGAATTGGATACACTAAAGCAAAAGGAGACACATAGCCTATTGACCTATTTGTGGGAATAAATAGAACACATAGGCACTTAGGGAGAATTGGATACACTAAGTAAGAGGAGACACATAGCCTATTGACCTATTGTGGGAGTAAATAGAACACATAGGCATTTAGGGAGAATTGGATACACTGAAAGGGGACACATAGATGGCTGACAAAAATACACACACATGAGAACCATAAGTTAAGTGCAGGGCCACCAATTCACTAAAAGGGGACACACAGATGGCTGACAAAAATACACACACATGAGAACCATAAGTTAAGTGCAGGGCCAAAGAACAGGCCTATAGAATAACCAGACGCATGCTATTTTTTTAGGACGAAGCAAGGATCCTGCCACCATTATAATCTAATTAAAATAAGATGTGGGCGTTATTGGGCGTGAACAAGCAGGAAGCCTGGACTGAAAGATAATGGTGGCAGATGGATAGGGGAAATATGTCTATTTACATATGGGATGGACGTATATGCTGTACGTGTATAAATATGAGGGCCAGGGCTCTGGGAAGCGGTGTGTGCTCCGCGGACCATCCTGGCTGGCAATACTCTTGTATTAAAAGCCTGATTGATTTCACAAGTTCTGGCATGCGTTATAATTGATTCAATTATCCACCACATACTTGGCGAGCTTTGCCAGGAGAGACGGGGTCCGGACGCTCTTGGCTGGTTGCGGGTTCTTTGGGGCAATCTGACGAAACAATGGTGGCCGCCCAACTATAACAAGGTAAGCAAGTTCTTACAGAATAGTTGAAATGTTTGGGTAGATTGCTTCAGAGATCCTGTATCAGCGGGGGGAGTGTCAAGTAGGTCTCTCTTTTAAATTTCCTAAAACTACAGATTAAAGAACTTTTGAAATTCAATAAAATTGCATTTGTGTGTAAACTTGGGAATTGTATAGCAAATACAAACGTGCATGCATGTCTGGTAGTAAATAGGCAGGGGCTGTGAACTTCGCTGGTGTTGGGTGTTTGGACGGAGGGCGCAGGCGATTGCTCTGGTCAGGCTGCTTGAGCGGACCTGTGTGTCTGGTTTAGTTGGGGGAGTTGTTCCGTCTGATTCAGTTTGGCCGGGCTCGACCGTTTCAGGACCTGTTTTGGAGTGTGCGTAAACACACCCCATTCAACCTGGGCGAGCGACCCGTGTCGGGTGCGTGATTCGGACTGCTCCCTCGGTGGGCCATTCATATAGGGGACTTTCGGGCGGCTTGTTTGGTGTGATTGTCGTGTGCTCTCTGGCTGAACGGCTGGGACTGGGCGCAGGGCTACAGCTTTCTGCTTATATGGTTAGAATATAAAAAATAGGTAAATAAATATTCGTGGCTACCGCTCTATAAAAGAGGTCTGAACGGACGAATATTTAGAAAACAGAATATAAAAAGCAGTGAAATAAATATTCGTGGCTACCGCTCTATAAAAGAGGTCTGAACGGACGAATATTTAGAAAGTAAAATAAAAAGCAGTGAAATAACTATTCGTGGCTACCGCTCTATAGAAGAGGTCTGTACGGACGAGTATTTAGAACGCAGGAAAAACGTTGGCCTGATCGTGCGACGTTCAACTGCAAAAAGAAATCCTGCGATTACAAAACGCTCCGTCTAGCTAAACGGGGGTTTATAAATCAGTAGGTCACGCCGCGATATTGTTCTAATTATTGGATAAAGATCAGTACGGGGTGGATGAATGGGATATGAAAACAAACTGATCCGATTAGACAGTTGTAGTATCGTATCGTAGAAATCCTATAATCTAGACTTATGTTGAGGAAGTGAAGTAAGTCAATAAAGACATTGTAGGTCGTTTTTAGGTAAAAACGAAGGGTATGTGTGAAATCCTACAGGATAATTTAGGCTCATGTGGAGGAAGTGTATTGAGTTTAGAAATAGACTGTGTTGGTTTCAGATAGGAATAAAAGGTTGAATGAATGAATGGAAATAAACGCATGAATGTGAAGAGTGATATGATGTAATTTTGTGTGAAGATAGAACTGTAGAGATAAGAACAGGTTGTGTGTACTTAGACAGAACGTCCAGAAGAGGGAGTGCGCAGCCTTTTTGTGACAGACTAGAAAGGTTGAATGTTTCTGACCGGCAAAAGTATTCCTCTATCACAGTAGACACAATCATAGAGTGATTCTTATCATGACCTGAGTATTATTATTAGGTATAGGAAACAAAAGTAAGGATAAACAATAGATAGGTGTTGAAACTAGAAATTAATAAAATAATTTAAGAAGCATAACCCAAATAGTATAAAACGGATAGAATAGTGTGTAATATAAAAAAGAAAGCAGAATCACTAATAACTGAAATTATACTATGGCATTAGAAATAAGTTCAAGTCAAGTAGGATAAGGAGTAATGATTAAATAAAATCCAGGACACATGTATAACTCATGAACTGTGCAGACAGAGTAAGGAGGAAAAACAGATAATAGTCACTCTGTGTACACAGAGGCTAGGGTCTAAAAATAGCCTGAAGGGTAGCGGGGGGGTGCTGAAAATAGTGAGAAGGAAAGGAAAGAAGAGAAGTCGGTCTCACTAATAAGTTGACCATAGGATCAAACGGCTAGGATTAAGAAAGAAATAAAAAGGTGGAGATAATATAAATAAAACATTAGGTATATTATCCTTAGAAATTGATTAAGAGCCATAATAACAGAACAACCAAACGAACAAAATGAATAAAACACCGGTAGAGATCCTAGGGGCAAGGCATCCACTGAGCAAAGAAGAAATAATGAGAACTTCCATGAAATGGGAGAAACGCACAAGAAAACTGACCACCAAATGGCCAGCGGAGGGAACATTGGATGTCTCTGTGTGTGAGGAAATGGAGACACTGATAAAGAACTACAAACCAAAGGACAAGAAACAAAAAAGAAGAGATAAACGGGAAAGAGAGAATGAAATACTAAAAATGTTCAAAGAAGAAGGAACTGGTTTGTTAAAAAGCATGAAAACAGCAAGAGAAATGCTGAAGAGAGATGACAAGGCAACGGAAGGAAAAGAGTGGGTAACTAAACCTCCACCTTATTCCAATGGGCAATTTCCAATGGTAACAGGACGGGTGGACATAAGCGGTGAGGTAGAACTAACAGAAAGGAGAGAGGGGGCTGTCTCACCTGGATCAACAGGGGCGCCCACTCACTCAACGGAGAGAAGAAAGAGAACGACTGAGAAAAATCCAAGCTCAGAGGAAGTCTTCAATTGTTATGAAGGCTTGAGAGAAACCCTGGCTGCAATGGAAATGGGAGAAAATGAAAAAACAGGACCGCTAACAATGGGGAAAATAAATGGAAAAAAAGTAGAATGCTTTAAGAAAGGTTTGGAGGCACTAGCAGACTACCACGCAAGACAGAGTCTCTGCAGTATGGGAGAGGAAGAAGAAGAGAGTGACCAACACTGTAGAGAGTATGAAATTCAAAAATCAAAGATACTGGAAGAATGCGAGGAGATAAGAGAAAAAATAAGAGCACAGCAACAGGAGAGAGATCAAAACTGGGCTTCACATGAGAGCATGAGAAATGAGCCTGCAACTCGTAGGAAGGCCTTAGGAAAAGAACCTGGTTACTATAAAGGCCGGCTTCCAATCCTAGTAAAAGGCACTCAGGGCCACTACACGCCGTGGGCTACGCAGGACCTGGAGGGGTTGGTTATCCGTCTGCCAGATCTGAATGAAGGAGCGGGTAAATGGATCAGAACCTTTGAAGAACATACTGTGGGGAAATTACTGGCGGTGGGCGACATAAGGGCACTACTGGCCAGGGTGACGAGCATGCGTACTATGGGAGAGATCATGCAGGACGGGGGCATCGATGGCGCAAATGGGGGAGTGATGAATGATGGATTACTGTTCAACAGATACAGACCAGCCATCTGGCGAGCCTTGAGGGAAGCATATCCCACAAAAGTGGATCCTAAAGCACTGAGGGGCGAAGCCATTGGAGCCACAGAAAACCCAGCCACCTACCTACATGGACAGTTGAAAAGGTGGAGGATGGAAACAGAACAAGACCCTGAGGGCAATGAACTGATGACAACTATGTTCCGAAATTCAATAATAGAAGCCATGCCCCAGCCGGTAAAAAGCAGGCTGGAGGATGTGGTGGGACTTACATCAAAACCCTACAGGGAATTCTGTGACCACGTGGTTCATGCGGTGGAAAAACACAGGAAGGATGAACAGAGACAGATGGAACAAGGAAAAGATATTCAGAGAAGGCTGACCCAATTGCAGTTGGATGAGCTAACCAACAGAGGGAAAAAGAAGGTCCAAGCAGCTGTCACGACCCCTGGGACAGAGATGGGAACAATGACTGCTGTCTCCCCAGGAGAGCCACAGCTGTTCGGCCCTGGGCGGGCCCAAGTGTCCACTGCACTGCCAGTAGTAAATGTGTATACACAGCCCCCGAATTGGAATGGTGGGAAAAAACATCAGAAAAACGTACAATCTGATAAAAGCAAGGGAACTGTGGATTCTAGAGGGCCGCCTGGCACCTGTTGGGGTTGTAGGCAAACGGGACACAACAGGAGAGAATGCCCTACACACCTGTGGCAGGATCGGACTGGGGGAAATAGAAATAGCAGACCGCCACCGGCGAGTAGTGCTCCGACCCACGAACCAAATCCGAATGGGTGGAATCCAAACAATGACTGGCGAGGCGACCCTAACCAGCCCTCAGGCCCTGTGAACTCATGGTCGGGGCCTAACCAACCCTCAGGCCCTGTAAACTCATGGTCAGGGCCCAATCAACGCTACTAGGGATGCCCAGAGAATCCTAGGGGGGAGGGTCAGTTTCCAATATTAACAACAAAAGCTGACCAAGAACCTATACTGCAGGTTCAGATAGAAAACAGAGGCACACCCATGATGATAGATACTGGAGCCACTTACACATGTGTAAGTCCACACTATGCCTCTCATCTCCCCATGTCGGGCAAATATGCCAAAACAATAGGATTCTCGGGAAATACGCAGTTAATTCCAATGACCGCTCCAGTTCGTCTAACAGCTGACGGCAAATCTGCTACAATTCCAATTTTAGTGTCGGATCAAACACCAATTAATTTACTAGGTAGAGATGCACTATGTAAAATGGGTTTACAAATCAAATGTTCTCCGGATGGAGTGATACTTGAAAGAACAGGATTACAATTACCAGTGATAGGTGCAGAAGGGACGGCTAATGTGTATTGGCTAGGAGGCATTGAATCAGACGTAGACAGAACTATAAGGAAATGGGGTAAATTCATTCAGGCCCAAATACCTAAAGCAGTTAGAGCTAAATCTGAATATCATTGTACGATGCAATTTGACCCACACCAGGACCCATTATTAGAACAACTCTGGGTTATGGGGGCACATGGACAGAAAGCACCCATAATGTCACAGTATATTATCATTGGAAAACAAGGAGCTGCAATGAATGTGATGGACGGAGACGGGTCTGAATTTGTGCAGAAATGGTTCAATGTCTCAGACTCCGTCCCTCACATTACATTGTTGGTAAATCAGGGCTACACATCTAAAGATCTAGGACCAATGATGAGGGAAGTTAAGAAAAAGAAATGGGACAAAACAGACAATCCACTAATCTTTCATTCAAAGGATAAATCATTTATCAAAATAGTTACCACTACTATGTTGATTGGTGATCCAAGGGAGATAGAGGTTAGTGCAGGCCAGCAAGTGGTGCTAGGTGAAGGGCTAGGGTTAATCAGTGAACTTAGAGAAGAGATGGAGAAAATTATACCAACCAAGGTATGGTCGCAACACGACACAGATGTCGGGTTAGTCAAATCTGCTAGTCCCGTCTGTGTAAAGATAAAACCCGACGCCAAACTACCATGGAAAGCCCAGTATCCTATGAAGCCTGAGGCTGAAGAAGGAATAAGATCAACAATAGAAGGACTGATCAGGGCAGGTGTATTGATAGAGATGCCCAGCTGCTGCAATACACCTTTGTTACCTGTCCTTAAAGCCGATGGTAAAAGATGGAGACTGGTCCATGATTTGAGAGCAGTAAATGACATAGCTCAGGATTGCCCTGCTGAAGTCCCAAACCCACACACACTGCTGACCAATGTTCCCCCGGATGCCAAATACTTCACGGTAATCGACCTATGTGGAGCGTTTTTTAGTATACCCCTGGCGGAGGAGTGCAGACATCTGTTTGCATTTAGATATGGGGGTAAAACTCTGTCTTACACGAGGACGCCACAAGGTTTTAAGCACAGTCCGCATTTGTTCAATCAAATATTGAGGGCTGATTTGGAGGAATTAATGTTAGATGGCACATTGATTCAATATGTGGACGACCTGTTGATCTGTGCCTCGACTTTGGAACAATGTCATTCTGACTCACTTAAAGTACTACAGCGACTAGCTGAGGGGGGACACAAAGTTTCTAGAACAAAACTACAGTACTGTCAACCTCAAGTTGAGTACTTAGGGAGAACAATAGCTCATGGGACTAAAGCCATAGCTCCAGGACAGTTAGAAGGTATCAGTAAAGCACCCCTGCCACAAACGGTAGCTCAAATGATGACCTTTTTGGGAATGACAGGGTTCAGCTCAGATTGGATAGAGGAGTATGTAGTCAAAACAGCTCCTCTGAGAGAAATAATGAAAGAAGCGGGACAGCTTAACCTCAGAGCAAAACTAGATTGGAATACTGATGCGTTAGTTGCTTTTGAAACACTCAAGAAAGAGATGCAGACAGCTCCAGCTTTAGCAACTCCCGATTACACCAAACCATTCTTGTTATATGTAGCAAACAGGTGTGACAACTATGCAGCAGCCGTTCTTATGCAAGAATCGTGTAGTGGTAGGAAGAAACAACCAATTGCCTATTATAGCTCTAAACTAGATCCGGTAGCCCAGGGATACCCACCGTGTTATCAAGGATTGGCAGCGTTGCATTACGCATATGACAAAGCGTCAACGATAACCATGGGGTACCCTGTGGTTATCAGCACTCATCATAAAATTGTGGAGTTAATAGAGCAGGGAAAGTTTGTGTTAACAAATGCAAGGACAATGGACTATATGAGCTTACTTACGTATCCAGATGTTCTCATTAAAAGATGCAGCACTGTGAATCCAGCGGAAAGGGTTCCGTTCGATTTCGAAGGAGAAGCACACGATTGTGTAGCCAAGGCTCTAACATTTACCAAATTGCGCCCTGACTTAGAATCTATTCCATTAATAGATCATGAGGGAGATAATCTGGAAAGTTACTTTGTAGATGGTTCTTGTTTTAAGGATTATACAGGTAATCATGCAGGGTTTGCGGTTGTCAAACACAAAGGGAAAACCTTTACTGAAGAAATACTTGAACATTGTCCTCAACCGTGCTCAGCACAGTTAGCTGAATTACAGGCTTTGACAGCAGCATGTGTACTAGGAAGGGGTAAAACAGTTAACATCTATACTGATTCCGCATACGCGCACGGTGTATGCCATTTGTTTGGTGCAGTATGGAAACAGAGAGGGTTTAAAAAGAGTGATGGAACTCCCATCCAACATCACGCACAAATTGTTAAGTTAATGACCGCATTAATGTATCCTCGGAAACTAGCAATAATCAAATGTCAAGCGCATAAAAAAGGTAATGATTTTGTCATTAGGGGCAATAATGCAGCTGATGAAGCGGCCAAAAAAGCATCTAAGTGTGTTGTCCCTATTCTCATTGCACCATTGATGGACATGGTTGCTATTGCACCAATCACATCTCCTGCTGAGCTAATTCAAATTCAGGCTCAGGCTGGAATCACTGAACAGACCACCTGGTTACAGAGGGGGGCTTCTGTAGACAGACATGGGATATGGAGAACACATGATGGTGCCATATTAGCCACCACCGCTCTCTTGACGCTACTTATCAATGATGCACATGATGTTGATCATTGTGCAAGGGGGGAGGTGATAAGAAAAATCAAAAAACAAGGTTTTTGGTCGCCATATCTACAGGCAACAGTAGATGAGATTTTGTCAAAATGTGAAATATGTGCAAAAAACAACATACGTAAAGGTATAACTACGCCGATAGGTCACATACCGGTTCCAGAAGGTCCGTTTAGACACATTGTGATGGACTATGTAGACATGATAAAACCTGTACGGGGTAAAAGGTACATGTTAGTCATCATAGACAGGTTCAGTAGATGGGTAGAAGCAATACCGTCGGCGGATCAGGGGTCAGGAACAGTGGTTAAATTCTTATCAACAGAAGTCATTCCCAGGTTTGGGATTCCATCCGAAATTAGCTCAGACAATGGATCAGCGTTTATACAAAAAGTTGTAAAAACGATAATACAGCAGCTAAGAATGAAACAAAGATTGGGGTGTGTCTATCATCCACAATCGCAGGGGATGGTGGAAAGGGTTAATGGGACCCTGAAAAACAAGATAACAAAGATCTGTAGATCTACAGGACTCAATTGGGTAGATGCGTTGCCGCTTGCACTAATGAGTTGTCATTAACAAACACTAACAAACACGCATCTCTCACCGCATGAAATGCTTACAGGTCGACCCATGCCAATAGCAATGTTAGGAGGACTATACAAAGGTCCCTCTTTAGACATATTGCAGAGTGAGTTGAAATCGTATGTGATGTATCTAACCAAAATACACAAAGCCATATACTTACAGGAGAAAAAGACGGTGCCAGAGGCAGGTCCGGAAGGACCTCCCCCAGTGGTTCCAGGAGATCTGGTCTACGTTCGAGTGTTCCGGAGGAAGTGGGATCAGCCGAGGAGAGAAGGACCGTACGAGGTGGCAGCAGCCACAAACACGGCCGTCCAAGTGAAAGGAAGCAAGACGTGGTACCATCTAAACCACTGCACCCGAGTCCCAACGGAGAGAAGGATACAACCCTACAGAGATGAGGACGCAGAGGATGCTGATTCACCAGGCAGGAGCCCGGAGGGAGCAGGAGCAGCGGAAACGATCGAAGCACCAGAGAGGAATCAAGAAAAGGGCAGACCAGATACAAGCCAAGATACAAAAAGTGCGCCAACTAACGCACTCAGAAGAAGTATCAGGGGAAAAGAGACTGAAAAGAAAAGAGACAAACAACCAAAGCCTCTTCCAGCAGGGCCTGAAAGCCCGGAAATGGGGGGGGGTGACATGCCTGTTACTCCTGATAACATACCTGTTGGGGCAGACCTTGTTGACGGGAGCCCTCTACAGTGGGACCCCGAGGTATCACCTGAAGAATGGGAACATCTCTTCCCTGAAATGGACGCCTTCCCAGATGGAAGCCCAGCTCGGACTGAGGAGGGAACAACGGGCGGAGAAAGTGGAGGAGAAACCTCACCAGGAACAACAGGTGAAGAAAGTGGAGGAGAAACCTCACCAGGAACAACAGGTGAAGAAAGTGGAGGAGAAACCTCACCAGGAACAACAGGTGAAGAAAGCGGAGGAGAAGCCTCACCAAGAGCAGAAGGGGAGATCTTGCAAGGAAAAACGGTCCTGCAGGATGAAAGAAATGGGGATTTCCCCACGATTGACTTTTCAGCTCTTACCTGGTCTCCATAATGAACAATTGAAATTAGGAGCACAACAGAACAATGACCACGACAGAGCAAGAGCAATCGAGGACAAGATGAAGACAATGCACTCACACATGACCAAGATGAATGATAAAAACAGGAAGAGAAGAGAGGAACCGGTCGAACAAGGAGAAAAAACAGGACGTTTTGACAGGTTTAAATTTTCTGTTCCGCCCCAACTTCTAACTGAACCAGGGGAACAGAGAACAGTTTCGGTATGGAAGAAGAAACCACTACCAGAGGAGCCACTCTGTGGATGGACACATCATATGATAAAGGGAGAAGTTATATGGGACCCTAAAGGTTGTGACCTGATATTAACCAAATATGAGGAAGGCTGGGAGTTTATCATGAACAAGATAACACCAGCAGAAGGTGAAGAATTTGAAATTGAAATAGCAAGAACAGGACTGACCGAAGGAAACAGTTACAAACATGTCAAATTGGGTCCCACGCCAGCACCTGAGCAAGAACAGCTTGTAACAACCAAAGCGACGACGACAACGATAGCAGCGGCTGTAACAACCACGGTGGCGGCTGCTGTGACGACCACAGCAACTACCACCAAGATGACATCAACTGCCCTTGCCAAGCAGACCACGGTGACCATAAAGACACCTGTAACACCAGAACCAAAAGGATTCTTTAATGAGATTTGGAACTTTTTGACAAACTCTAATGACTTACCTCAAGACAAGAACAATGCAAAGATGACGGACATAGGTATATCAGACTCAGAACCATTCAAGGACACTATGCAGGAGGAAGAAGTGAAGAACGAATGGTACAAATGGGCTAAGTATACGGCAAACAAACACAGAATGGACAATTTGTATTTTGTGTAGTAAATCACCTTTGTCGGATCTCATGATAGTCCCTGAACCAGCGTCATTTAAAAACTGTGCAAATTGGAAGAATGATCATTGTACCAAGACGAAGTATTCTATTCCCTTGTGTGACATAGAATGTAGGATTGCTCAGGGGAGCACTAGAGGCAGAATCATGTTGAACGAGACTAGGTTGGGAAACAATGACTGTGCTGCGTATGACATTAAAACTGAATTAAATGGACTCAATTTAGACATAAGTACTGTGGTTAAAGGAAAATATGAATGTTTTTACAGCTATAACACCGAAGGAATAAATGTCGGAAACACCACTGTAGAATGTGATACTATTTGGATACTAGAGACGGCAGGGGTTCGTAGAAGCACAGATAAAGGGTTGATTGTAAATAGAAAAGGAGTGTGTGGTACAATAACCCAGGTTGCGCCGTCCCTCACTATGCTGAAGAATCAGGATAGAGGTATTGCAGATAGTTTCTGGATGTGTGGGAAAAACAAACTAATGAATGTACTGCCAGATGGATGGATTGGTCTCTGTGCTTTAGTTAGAGCAATTCAACAGGTTACCATTATTAAATCACCTCATGACGACTATGTTAAATCTAGAGTTAAAAGGGCGTATGAGAAGGACCCTGAGGTATACCTTGATGCAATTGGACAACCTAGGGGAGTACCTCAGGAGTTCAAGGCAAGAGATGAAGTTAAATCTGGATTCGAATCGATATTTTTGTGGGTTACACCGAATAAGAACTTAGAGTGGATTAATTATATTTACTATAACCAGCAGAGATTCATTAACTATACTGACTCAGCTCTAACGGCGTTGGGGGAACAGGTACAGGCTACCAGCAAAATGACTTGGCAAAATAGACAGGCTCTCAATTGGCTTTTGGCGGAGAAGGGTGGAGTCTGTGTTATGTTTGGGGATGATTGTTGTACCTTTATTCCTAACAACACAGCGCCTAACGGATCCTTTGCACTTGCTATGACTAGACTTAAAGGGTTACGAACAGAGGTAAAGGCTAATGCTGGGTTTGATTCCCATGTTTGGGACTGGCTGGATCTAGCATTGGGTAAATGGGGAGCTATGTTTGCTAGGATGGCCATTATGCTGGGCGGAGGATTAGTGGCTCTAGGTATCGTATTTTGTTGTGTTTTACCTTTGGTGAAATCACTTGTGATCCGAACAACGGTTAAACAGATGTCGATAGGTAGAGCTAACCTTCCTGTGGTAGTTGATCCTGTACCTGGAAGCCCAGGCCATTATACAGATAGATATGGACAAGCATGTAACGCAGCTGGTGGGCCTCTTGACTGCCCTTTTGGTAATCCTACCTGTCTGTTTGGAGTAGTCCCTGGAGGTGGTTATGCTTGCCATGGTTTTCGAAAAGATGGTCTACCTGTTTATGCTATATTCCCAGAGTCAGAAGAATGTCCACTGGTACATGTCCATGAAGCGTGTCATTTGGGCAATAATTGTAAGTGGTGCACTAAGTATAATGAGGAGGGTCATAATCATTACGGAGATCCTCTGTTTTGTGCAAAATGTCAAAGAGGATTGTACTCCTATGTAAGGATTTCATATACCTATTTAGTTATGGCCGTGTATGTTCGTTTGTTTGGTTGTGATTTTTTTTTTTTTTTAAATAGGTATATCGATGAATATATCTGATTTCCTTTAATTCAAGTTAGTTTTGCCTTCTACAATTAAGTTATTTCAAAACATGTTAGGTAACAGAGGGTATCCGGTTACAAGTGTCTACGGACCATGTCCTTAATCTTCTAACAAAGGTTGGTATCATTGATAACACATTGTTAGAGAGGTGTCTGCGAGGGAGGATCATGATTGAAAACTTAATGTTAGAATGTTGTTGTGTCATTTTTCTTTTGGAACTGCATGTAGGCCTATTATTTTCTTATATTCAAGTATTATTTTATTATATTCAAGTACTATTGTTGTCTATTCCAGTAGTATTTTTATGGCTTCTTATATTCTTCTTATGTTTAGTCTTATTGTTTTATTTTTTGTATTTTTACACATAACTGAGACAACCTCAGGCAAGGCTATGTACCTACATGCTCATGCTTCACCATAATGTTACATGTATTTTTTCTTATTATTTCTTACCTAGTTAGATCTTTTACTCTTCTGCATAAATAAGAGATGTTTGGTCTAGTTGGGTTTTTGTTAATGTTTATTATTGGATCTTTTACTCTCAGTTTCATTTTCATGATTTGGAGATGTTTGGTCCAGGTTGTTTGAATGATTTCTTGTATTTTTATTTTTTGTGTGGGGCTAATTAGCCCCAGAGGAGGGATTTGTGGGAGTAAAAAGAACACATGGGCACGTAGGGAGAATTGGATACACTAAAGCAAAAGGAGACACATAGCCTATTGACCTATTTGTGGGAATAAATAGAACACATAGGCACTTAGGGAGAATTGGATACACTAAGTAAGAGGAGACACATAGCCTATTGACCTATTGTGGGAGTAAATAGAACACATAGGCATTTAGGGAGAATTGGATACACTGAAAGGGGACACATAGATGGCTGACAAAAATACACACACATGAGAACCATAAGTTAAGTGCAGGGCCAAAGAACAGGCCTATAGAATAACCAGACGCATGCTATTTTTTTTAGGACGAAGCAAGGATCCTGCCACCATTATAATCTAATTAAAAGAAGATGTGGGCGTTATTGGGCGTGAACAAGCAGGAAGCCTGGACTGAAAGATAATGGTGGCAGATGGATAGGGGAAATATGTCTATTTACATATGGGATGGACGTATATGCTGTACGTGTATAAATATGAGGGCCAGGGCTCTGGGAAGCGGTGTGTGCTCCGCGGACCATCCTGGCTGGCAATACTCTTGTATTAAAAGCCTGATTGATTTCACAAGTTCTGGCATGCGTTATAATTGATTCAATTATCCACCACACACCCTAGCAGGACACTTCAGAAATTTGGGTGGATGTTCACCAACACAATTGCAGCATTTATGCTCAGCTGGCATATAATACTCCTCCCTTCTACATACACTTGACACATGATCAAATCATTTACATTTATCACACTGCATGGGTTTGGGCACAAAGGCTCTCACAGGGAATCTTATATAATCCAAATACACGTAAGAAGGGAGAGACTCTTCATCAAAAAAACAATAGAATGGATGGAGTGGTCTTCCGCACTCCATCTGGCATGCGGATCAGTCGTTGTTCACCAACCATTTGATCCCATTCTTCACGTATATCCTTTTCATTTACTTCTAGCACCACCCCAGAGATAACACCCATGATAGGCGCCCTGTTTGGAAGATCCACACACACAACACATTCCAATCCGACATCTTCTTGAGTCGCTCCTTCTGTTCCATAGAAACACAATTAACAAAATAAGCCCACTTCTCATTATTCTCATTATTCAACCCTCTGGCAGACCAGGGGGTTTGGTCAAGACGTTTACCAATATCAGACACGGACAAAGAAGGATTAGCTCAGTTTCAAGGGTGTTTATTTAAATAATAGATCAAAAAGAAAATGATGGGTCTCCCCAATGAGACCCTCTCTGGGATTCCGTCTTCTGGTATTCCAGGTCTGGCTGTATCCTGTCGGGCACAAAACTGAACTCCCTCTTCTTACCTCTGCAACCGTCAACCATACCATGGGAGTCCTTTCTTCCCCCATTCCTCCTGTGTGCTGCCCTTCTGGCAGCTTTATGGGCCTTGCACAGCTGGTGAGAAATCCGCCCTTGATTCATCACCAGCTCCCAATCAGCCCCAGTTGACTGGAGAGACGTCGAGACCTGGCACGTCCAGCAGATGGAGCCATCGCCTCGTGATGTATACTCCATCTGTTACCAGGCCTCGATGAGTCTCCCCTTGGTGGCTGATCTGCTGTACGCCACACACGTTACTTCTCTTATTTCCTTTTGCATTCACCACTATAATCCAACTAATCCTACACCTACAGTAAACCACCACCCCATTAACTCTTCTGCAGTAAAATCTCATACACCCAGGTACTTCTCTGCAGTTGCCACCTGTGGCTCTGTTGGGCTAAATTGCTGTCCCAGGATCCTACTAGATTCCGCATAGGGGGAGAGACACGAAAGCCCAGCTAGCCTCCTAGTTGGTTCGGCGGGTCTCAAATGGAGACCACTATTGAAAGTTTCCAGCACTGCAAGGGCGGTGTTTACTTTACTTTGTTCCGGGACAATGTGGTACACGCTGACTTTCAATGTAGCTTTGCTTGCTTGCAGAGGACTACAGTGGCTTGCGAAAGTATTCACCCCCCCCTTTGCATTTTTCCTTTTTTATTGCCTTACAACCTGGAATTAAAATAGAGTTTTGGGCGGGTTTGTGTAACGTCCGTCGTTAAATGAAGACCAAGGTGCAGCGTGGTAGGCGTACATTTTCTTTAGTTTTAAATAAGACCAAAAAAATGAAAACTTGAGTGTGCATATCTATTCACCCCTCCAAAGTCAATACTTTGTAGAGCCACCTTTTGCAGAAATTACAGCTACACATCTCTTGAGGTATGTCTCTATAAGCTTGGCACATCTAGCCACTGGGATTTTTGCCCATTCTTCAAGGCAAAACTTCTCCGTCAAGTTGGATGGGTTCTGCTGGTGTACAGCAATCTTTAAGTCATACCACAGATTCTCAATTGGATTGAGGTCTGGGCTTTGACCAGGCCATTCCAAAACATTTAAATGTTTCCCCTTAAACCACTCGAGTGTTGCTTTAGCAGTATGCTTAGGGTCATTGTCCTGCTGGAAGGTGAACCAGGTTTCCCTCAAGCAGGTTTCCCTCAAGAATTTCCCCGTATTTAGTGCCATCCATCATTCCTTCCATTCTGACCAGTTTCCCAGTCCCTGCCGATGAAAAACATCCCCACAACATGATGCTGTCACCACCATGCTTCACTGTGGGTATGATGTTCTCGGGGTGATGACAAGTGTTGGGTTTGCACCAGACATAGCATTTTCCTTGATGGCCAAAAAGCTCAATTTTAGTCTCATCTGACCAGAGTACCTTCTTGCATATGTTTGGGGAGTCTCCCACATGCCTTTTGGCGAACACCAAATTAGTTTTCTTATTTTTTTCTTTAAGCAATAGCTTTTTTCTGGACACTCTTCCTTAAAGCCCAGCTCTGTGGAGTGTACAGCTTAAAGTGGTTCTATGGACAGAAGCTCCAATCTCTGCTGTGGAGCTTTGCAGCTCCTTCAGGGTTATCTTTGGTCTCTTCGTTGCCTCTCTGATTAATGCCCTCCTTGCCTGGTCCGAGTTTTGGTGGGCTGCCCTCTCTTGGCAGGTTTGTTGTGGTGCCATATTCTTTCCATTTTTTAATAATGGATTTAATGGTGCTCTGTGGGATGTTCAATGTTTCTGATATTTTTTGGTAAACCAACCCTGATCTGTACTTCTCCAAAAATCTCTCCCTGACCTGGACTCCATCACTTCTCTGATTACCTTCCCTATATATGTCACTCCCTTTGGTTCTTTCCCCAGGCGTTATTGTCTCTGTTTCCGTTTCATGGCTGTGTTCTGTTAGTGTTTCTTGTTTTGTATTATGTTACGTTTATTTTATTAAAACACTCACTCCCTGAACTTGCGTCCTGACTCCCAGCGCACATTGATACACAACCTACCAGGGTAGTTACAAACAGCACAGGAATGAAATCATCAATATGTATTGATCACATCTTTACTAATGCTGCAGAAATTTGCTTTAAAGCAGTATCCAAATCCATAGGATGTAGTGATCACAGTATAATAGCCATATCAGGAAAAACCAGTTCCAAAGGCTGGGCCTAATATAGTGTATAAGAGGTCATACAAGACGTTTTGTAGTGATTCATATGTTTTTTTAGTGATTCATATTTGCTGGTCTGTGGTGTGTAATGAGGAGCAACCAGAAGCTGCACTTGACACATTTGTGAAATAGCTTTTTCCAGTTACTAATAAGCACACACCCATTAAGAAAATGACTGTAAAAACTGTTAAATCCCCTTGGATTGATGAGAAATTGAAAAATTGTATGGTTGAGAGGGATGAGGCAAAAGGTATGGCAAATAGGTCTTGCCTCCCAACTGATGGCAAATTAAGAAATTGTGTGACTAAACTAAAGATCAGTTATATAAAGAATGATAGTAAAAAGCTTTGGGGCACCTTACATTACATTTTTGGGGGAAAAAAGCAAACTCGGCTCCATTCATTGAACGAGATGGCTTATTCATCACAAAGCCCACTGATATTTCCAACTACTTTAATTACTTTTTTATTTGCAAGATAAGCAAACTTAGAGATGACGTGCCAGCAGCAAACGCTGACACTACAGTCGTGGCTAAAAGTTTTGAGAATTACACAAATATTAATTTCCACAAAGTCTGCTTCCACAGTTTGTATGATGGCAATTTGCATATACTCCAGAATGTTATGAAGAGTGATCAGATTAATTGCAATTAATTGCAAAGTCCCTCTTTGCCATGCAAATGAACTGAATCCCCCCAAAACATTTCCACTGCATTTCAGCCCTGCCACAAAAGGACCAGCTGACATCATGTCAGTGATTCTCTCGTTAACACAGGTGTGAGTGTTGACGAGGACAAGGCTGGAGATCACAATGTCATGCTGATTGAGTTTGAATAACAGACTGGAAGCTTCAAAAGGAGGGTGATACCTGGAATCATTGTTCTTCCTCTGTCAACCATGGTTACCTGCAAGGAAACACGTGCCGTCATCATTGCTTTGCACAAAAAGGGCTTCACAGGCAAGGATATTGCTGCCAGTAAGATTGCACCTAAATCAATAATTTATCGGATCCTCAAGAACTTCAAGAGTGGTTCAATTGTTGTGAAGAAGGCTTCAGGGCACCCAAGAAAGTCCAGCAAGCGCCAGGACCGTCTCCTAAAGTTGATTCAGCTGCGGGATTGGGGCACCACCAGTACAGAGCTTGCGCAAGAATAGCAGCATGCAGGTGTGAGTGCATCTGCACGCACAGTGAGGTGAAGACTTTTGGAGGATGGCCTGGTGTCAAGAAAGGCAGCAAAGAAGCCACTTCTCTCCAGGAAAAACATCAGGGACAGACTGATATTCTGCAAAAGGTACATGGATTGGACTGCTGAGGACTGGGGTAAAGTCATTTTCTCTGATGAATCCCCTTTCCGATTGTTTGGGGCATCCGGAAAAAAGCTTGTCCGGAGAAGACAAGGTGAGCGCTACCATCAGTCCTGGCCATGCCAACAGTAAAGCATCCTGAGACCATTCATATGTGGGGTTGCTTCTCAGCCAAGGGAGGGGGCTGACTCACAATTTTGCTTAAGAACACATCCATGAATAAAGAATGGTACCAACACATCCTCCGAAAGCAACTTCTCCCAACCATCCAGGAACAGTTTGGTGACAAACAATGCCTTTTCCAGCATGATGGAGCACCTTGCCATAAGGCAAAAGTGCTGCCACTAACTAAGTTTGCTCGGGGAACCTAACATAGATATTTGGGTCCATGACCAGGAAACTCCCCAGACCTTAATCCCATTGAGAACTTGTGGTCAATCCTCAAGAGGCGGGTGGACAAATAAAAACCCACAAATTCTGACAAACTCCAAACATTGATTATGCAAGAATGGGCTGCCATCAATCAGGATGTGGCCCAGAAGTTAATTGACAGCTTGCCAGGGTGGATTGCAGAGGTCTTGAAAAAGAAGGGTCAACACTGCAAATATTGACTCTTTGCATCAACTTCATGTAATTGTCAATAAAAGCCTTTGACACTTATGAAATGCTTGTAATTATACTTCAGTATTCCATAGTAACATCTGACAAAAATATTTAAAGACACTGAAGCAGAAAACTTTGTGGAAATTAATATTTGTGTCATTCTCAAAACTTTTTGTTACGGTGCGTGAATGAGGACCCAAAAGCGAATTAACGTAAACAGAGCTTCTTTAATAACAAAACAAAACGTAGGCTCAGATGGACCGGCAGGTTCCGACAGGACAGGACAAGGTTGCAGCAAACATGACGATAGTCTGGTTCAGGCATGAACAACACAAACAAGAATCCGACAAAGACAGGAGCAGGAACAGAGAGAGATATAGAGGACCTAATCAGAGGGAAAAAGGGAACAGGTGGGAAAAGGGGTGAATGAGGTAGTCAGAGAAGACAAGGAACAGCTGGGGGAAAGAGGGGAAGAAACGGTAACCTAGTAACGACCAGCAGAGGGAGACAGGGTGAAGGGAAAGGACAGAAACAAGACACAACATGACAATACATGACAGTACCCCCCCACTCACCGAGCGCCTCCTGGCGCACTCGAGGAGGAAACCTGGCGGCAACGGAGGAAATCATCGATCAGCGCACGGTCCAGCACGTCCCGAGAGGGAACCCAACTCCTCTCCTCAGGACCGTACCCCTCCCAATCTACTAGGTACTGACGACCACGGCCCCGAGGACGCATGTCCAAAATCCTACGGACCCTGTAGATGGGTGCGCCCTCGACAAGGATGGGGGGGGGGGGAAGACGAGCGGGGGCGCGAAGAACGGGCTTGATACAGGAGACATGGAAGACCGGGTGGACGCGACGAAGATATCGCGGAAGAAGAAGTCGAACTGCGACAGGATTAATAATCTGAGAAATACGGAACGGACCAATGAACCGCGGGGTCAACTTGCGAGAAGCGGTCTTAAGGGGAAGGTTCTGAGTGGAGAGCCAAACTCTCTGACCGCAACAATATCTAGGACTCTTAGTTCTACGCTTATTAGCAGCCCTCACAGTCTGCGCCCTATAACGGCAAAGTGCAGACCTGACCCTCTTCCAGGTGCGCTCGCAACGTTGGACAAAAGCCTGAGCGGAGGGGACGCTGGACTCGGCGAACTGAGATGAGAACAGCGGAGGCTGGTACCCGAGGCTACTCTGAAAAGGAGATAGCCCGGTCGCAGACGAAGGAAGCGAGTTGTGGGCGTATTCTGCCCAGGGGAGCTGTTCTGACCAAGATGCAGGGTTGCGAAAAGAAAGACTGCGTAAGATGCGACCAATAGTCTGATTGGCCCGTTCTGCTTGACCGTTAGACTGGGGGTGAAAGCCGGAAGAGAGACTGACGGAAGCCCCAATCAAACGGCAAAACTCCCTCCAAAATTGAGACGTGAATTGCGGACCTCTGTCCGAAACGACGTCTGACGGAAGGCCATGAATTCTGAAAACATTCTCGATGATGATTTGTGCCGTCTCTTTAGCAGAAGGAAGCTTAGCAAGGGGAATAAAATGAGCCGCCTTAGAGAACCTGTCGACAACCGTAAGAATAACAGTCTTCCCCGCTGACGAAGGCAGTCCGGTGACAAAATCTAAGGCGATGTGAGACCACGGTCGAGAGGGAATGGGAAGCGGCCTGAGACGGCCGGCAGGAGGGGAGTTACCGGACTTAGTCTGCGCGCAGACCGAACAAGCAGCCACGAAGCGACGCGTGTCATGCTCCCGGGTGGGCCACCAAAAACGCTGGCGAATGGAAGCAAGCGTACCCCGAACGCCAGGGTGGCCGGCTAACTTGGCAGAGTGAGCCCACTGAAGAACGGCCAGACGAGTAGGAACGGGAACGAAAAGAAGGTTCCTAGGACAAGCGCGCGGCGACGGAGTTTGAGTGAGTGCTTGCTTTACCTGCCTCTCAATTCCCCAGACAGTCAACCCGACAACACGCCCCTCAGGGAGAATCCCCTCGGGGTCAGTGGAGGCTACTGAAGAACTGAAGAGACGAGATAAAGCATCAGGCTTGGTGTTCTTAGAGCCCGGACGATAAGAAATCACGAACTCGAAACGAGCGAAAAACAGCGCCCAGCGCGCCTGACGCGCATTAAGTCGTTTGGCAGAACGGATGTACTCAAGGTTCCTATGGTCAGTCCAAACGACAAAAGGAACGGTCGCCCCCTCCAACCACTGTCGCCATTCGCCTAGGGCTAAGCGGATGGCGAGCAGTTCGCGGTTTCCCACATCATAGTTACGTTCCGACGGCGACAGGCGATGAGAAAAATACGCGCAAGGGTGGACCTTGTCGTCAGAGAGGGAGCGCTGAGAAAGAATGGCTCCCACGCCCACCTCTGACGCGTCAACCTCGACAACGAACTGTCTAGTGACGTCAGGTGTAACAAGGATAGGTGCGGATGTAAAACGATTCTTGAGGAGATCAAAAGCTCCCTGGGCGGAAACGGACCACTTAAAGCACGTCTTGACAGAAGTAAGGGCTGTGAGAGGGGCTGCCACCTGACCGAAATTACGGATGAAACGACGATAGAAGTTCGCGAAGCCGAGAAAGCGCTGCAGCTCGACGCGTGACCTAGGGACGGGCCAATCAATGACAGCTTGGACCTTAGCGGGATCCATCTTAATGCCTTCAGCGGAAATAACAGAACCGAGAAATGTGACGGAGGAGGCATGAAAAGAGCACTTCTCAGCCTTCACAAAAAGACAATTCTCTAAAAGGCGCTGGAGGACACGTCGAACGTGCTGAACATGAATCTGGAGTGACGGTGAAAAAATCAGGATATCGTCAAGGTAAACGAAAACAAAGATGTTCAGCATGTCTCTCAGGACATCATTGACTAATGCCTGAAAGACAGCTGGAGCGTTAGCGAGGCCGAAAGGAAGAACCCGGTATTCAAAGTGCCCTAACGGAGTGTTAAACGCCGTCTTCCACTCGTCCCCCTCCCTGATGCGCACGAGATGGTAAGCGTTACGAAGGTCCAACTTAGTGAAAAACCTGGCTCCCTGCAGGATCTCGAAGGCTGAAGACATAAGAGGAAGCGGATAACGATTCTTCACTGTTATGTCATTCAGCCCTCGATAATCTATGCAGGGGCGCAGGGACCCGTCCTTCTTCTTAACAAAAAAAAACCCCGCTCCGGCGGGAGAGGAGGAGGGGACTATGGTACCGGCGGCAAGAGCTACAGACAAATAATCTTCGAGAGCCTTACGTTCGGGAGCCGACAGAGAGTATAGTCTACCCCGGGGGGGAGTGGTTCCCGGAAGGAGATCAATACTACAATCATACGACCGGTGAGGAGGAAGAGAGGTGGCCCTGGACCGACTGAACACCGTGCGCAGATCGTGATATTCCTCCGGCACCCCTGTCAAATCACCAGGCTCCTCCTGTGAAGAAGAGACAGAGGAAACAGGAGGGATAGCAGACATTAAACATTTCACATGACAAGAGACGTTCCAGGAGAGGATAGAATTACTAGACCAATTAATGGAAGGATTATGACAAACTAGCCAGGGATGGCCCAAAACAACAGGTGTAAAAGGTGAACGAAAAATTAAAAAAGAAATGGTTTCGCTATGATTACCAGAAACAGTGAGGGTTAAAGGTAGCGTCTCACGCTGAATCCTGGGGAGAGGACTACCATCCAGGGCGAACAAGGCCGTGGACTCCCTTAACTGTCTGAGAGGAATGTCATGTTCCCGAGCCCAGGTCTCGTCCATAAAACAGCCCTCCGCCCCAGAGTCTATTAAGGCACTGCAGGAAGCTGACGAACCGGTCCAGCGTAGATGGACCGACAAGGTAGTGCAGGATCTTGAAGGAGAGACAGGAGTAGTAGCGCTCACCAGTAGCCCTCCGCTTACTGATGAGCTCTGGCTTTTACTGGACATGAAGTGACAAAATGACCAGCAGAACCGCAATAGAGACAGAGGCGGTTGGTGATTCTCCGTTCCCTCTCCTTAGTCGAGATGCGGATACCTCCCAGCTGCATAGGCTCAGCACCCGAGCCGGCAGAGGAAGATGGTAGTGATGCGGAGAGGGGGGCAACGGAGAACGCGAGCTCCTTTCCACGAGCTCGGTGACGAAGATCAACCCGTCGCTCAATGCGAATAGCGAGTTCAATCAAGGAATCCACGCTGGAAGGAACCTCCCGGGAGAGAATCTCATCCTTTACCTCTGCGCGGAGACCCTCCAGAAAACGAGCGAGCAAAGCCGGCTCGTTCCAGCCACTGGAGGCAGCAAGAGTGCAAAACTCAATAGAGTAGTCTGTTATGGATCGATTACCTTGACATAGGGAAGACAGGGCCCTGGAAGCCTCCTCCCCAAAAACAGATCGATCAAAAACCCGTATCATCTCCTCCTTAAAGTCCTGATACTGGTTAGTACACTCAGCCCTTGCCTCCCAGATTGCCGTGCCCCACTCACGAGCCCGTCCAATAAGGAGAGATATGACGTAGGCGACACGAGCAGTGCTCCTGGAGTAAGTGTTGGGCTGGAGAGAAAACACAATATCACACTGGGTGAGGAACGAGCGGCATTCAGTGGGCTCCCCAGAGTAACACGGCGGGTTATTGATTCTGGGCTCCGGAGATTCGAAAGCCCTGGAAGTGGCCGGTGGATCGAGGCGGAGATGGTGAACCTGTTCTGTGAGGTTGGAGACTTGGGTGGCCAGGGTCTCAACGGCATGTCGAGCAGCAGACAATTCCTGCTCGTGTCTGCCTAGCATCGCTCCCTGGATCTCGACGGCTGAGTGGAGAGGATCCGAAGTCGCTGGGTCCATTCTTGGTCGGATTCTTCTGTTACGGTGCGTGAATGAGGACCCAAAAGCGAATTAACGTAAACAGAGCTTCTTTAATAACAAAACAAAACGTAGGCTCAGATGGACCGGCAGGTTCCGACAGGACAGGACAAGGTTGCAGCAAACATGACGATAGTCTGGTTCAGGCATGAACAACACAAACAAGAATCCGACAAAGACAGGAGCAGGAACAGAGAGAGATATAGAGGACCTAATCAGAGGGAAAAAGGGAACAGGTGGGAAAAGGGGTGAATGAGGTAGTCAGAGAAGACAAGGAACAGCTGGGGGAAAGAGGGGAAGAAACGGTAACCTAGTAACGACCAGCAGAGGGAGACAGGGTGAAGGGAAAGGACAGAAACAAGACACAACATGACAATACATGACACTTTTGGCCATGACTGTACACATGCAAGTATATCGGACCAAATTTTGAAAGACAGGAATTCCGTCTGTGTGGAAGCGATGAAACAATTATTATTGTCTTTCAACAATGACAAGCCACCGGGTTCTGACAATCTGGATGGGAAATTACTGAAGATAATAGCAGACGATATTGCCACTCCTATTTGCCACATCTTCAATTTAAGCCTACTAGAAAGTGTGTGTCCTCAGGCTTGGAGGGAGGCTAAAGTCATTCCGCTACCCAAGAATAGTAAAGCTCCCTTTACTGGCTCAAATAGCCAATTAATCAGCTTGTTACCAACCCTTAAAACCTAAAAAAAAATAGTGTTTGACCAGATACAATGCTATTTCACAGTAAACAAATTGACAACAGACTTTCAGCACGCTTATAGAGAAGGACATTCAACAAGCACAGCACTTACAAAAATGACTGATGATTGGCTGAGAGAAATTGATGAAAACATTATTGTGGGGGCCGTCTTGTTAGACTTCAGTGCAGTTTTTGACATTTCCAATCATTGTCTGCTGCAGGAAAAACGTACAGTATGTGTTATGGCTTTACACCCCCTGCTATAATGTGGATAAACAGTTACTTGTCTAACAGAACACAGAGGTTATTCTTCAATGGAAGCCTCTCCAGGTAAAATCAGGAATTCGACTTGCCACTGACTTTGAGTTAATCCAGAGTGCCTATGTATGCGGATGACTCAACACTGTAAACGTCAGCCACTACAGCGACTGAAATGACTGCAAGACATAACAAAGAGCTGTAGTTAGTTTCAGAGTGGATGGCAAGGAATAAATTAGCCCAAATATTTCTAAAACTAAAAGCATTGTATTTGGGGCAAATCATTCATTAAACCCTAAACCCCAACTAAATCGTGTAATAAATCATGTGGAAATTGAGCAAGTTAAGATGACTAAACTGCTTGGAGTAACCCTAGATTGTAAACTGTCGTGGTCAAAACATATTGATACAGTAGTAGCTAAGATGGGGAGAAATCTGTCCATAATAAAGCAATGCTCTGCTTTCTTAACAACACTATCAACAAGGCATGTCCTACAGGCCCTAGTTTAATCGCACCTTAACTACTGTTCAGTCGTGTGGTCAGGTGCCACAAAAAAGGACTTAGGAAAATTGCAATTGGCTCAAAACAGGGCAGCACGGCTGGGCCAGGATGTACACAGAGAGCTACAGTGCCTTGCGAAAGTATTCGGCCCCCTTGAACTTTGCGACCTTTTGCCACATTTCAGGCTTCAAACATAAAGATATAAAACTGTATTTTTTTGTGAAGAATCAACAACAAGTGGGACACAATCATGAAGTGGAACGACATTTATTGGATATTTCAAACATTTTTAACAAATCAAAAACTGAAAAATTGGGCGTGCAAAATTATTCAGCCCCTTTACTTTCAGTGCAGCAAACTCTCTCCAGAAGTTCAGTGAGGATCTCTGAATGATCCAATGTTGACCTAAATGACTAATGATGATAAATACAATCCACCTGTGTGTAATCAAGTCTCTGTATAAATGCACCTGCACTGTGATAGTCTCAGAGGTCCGTTAAAAGCGCAGAGAGCATCATGAAGAACAAGGAACACACCAGGCAGGTCCGAGATACTGTTGTGAAGAAGTTTAAAGCCGGATTTGGATACAAAAAATTTCCCAAGCTTTAAACATCCCAAGGAGCACTGTGCAAGTGATAATATTGAAATGGAAGGAGTATCAGACCACTGCAAATCTACCAAGACCTGGCCGTCCCTCTAAACTTTCAGCTCATACAAGGAGAAGACTGATCAGAGATGCAGCCAAGAGGCCCATGATCACTCTGGATGAACTGCAGAGATCTACAGCTGAGGTGGGAGACTCTGTCCATAGGACAACAATCAGTCGTATATTGCACAAATCCTTTATGGAAGAGTGGCAAGAAGAAAGCCATTTCTTAAAGATATCCATAAAAAGTGTTGTTTAAAGTTTGCCACAAGCCACCTGGGAGACACACCAAACATGTGGAAGAAGGTGCTCTGGTCAGATGAAACCAAAATTGAACTTTTTGGCAACAATACAAAACGTTATGTTTGGCGTAAAAGCAACACAGCTCATCACCATCCCCACTGTCAAACATGGTGGTGGCAGCATCATGGTTTGGGCCTGCTTTTCTTCAGCAGGGACAGGGAAGATGGTTAAAATTGATGGGAAGATGGATGGAGCCAAATACAGGACCATTCTGGAAGAAAACCTGATGGAGTCTGCAAAAGACCTGAGACTGGGACGGAGATTTGTCTTCCAACAAGACAATGATCCAAAACATAAAGCAAAATCTACAATGGAATGGTTCAAAAATAAACATGTCCAGGTGTTAGAATGGCCAAGTCAAAGTCCAGACCTGAATCCAATCGAGAATCTTTGGAAAGAACTGAAAACTGCTGTTCACAAATGCTCTCCATCCAACCTCACTGAGCTCGAGCTGTTTTGCAAGGAGGAATGGGAAAAAATGTTAGTCTCTCGATGTGCAAAACTGATAGAGACATACCCCAAGCGACTTACAGCTGTAATCGCAGCAAAAGGTGGCGCTACAAAGTATTAACTTAAGGGGGCTGAATAATTTTGCACGCCCAATTTTTCAGTTTTTGATTTGTTAAAAAAGTTTGAAATATCCAATAAATGTCGTTCCACTTCATGATTGTGTCCCACTTGTTGTTGATTCTTCACAAAAAAATACAGTTTTATATCTTTATGTTTGAAGCCTGAAATGTGGCAAAAGGTCGCAAAGTTCAAGGGGGCCGAATACTTTCTTAAGGCACTGTATTAATAATATGCATGTCAATCTCTCCTGGCTCAAAGTGGAGGAGAGATTGACTTCATCACTACTTAAATTTATGAGAGGTATTGACATGTTCAATGCACCTGTCTCAACTACTGGCACACAGCTCAGACACCACAAGAGGTCTCTTCACAGTCCCCAAGTCCAGAACAGACTATGGGAGGCGCACAGTACCAAATAGAGCCATGACTATATGGAACTCTATTCCACAGCAAGTAACCGATGCAAGCAGTAAAATTAGATTTAAAAAACAGGTAAAAAAACACCTTATGGAACAGCGGGGACTGTGAAGCAACACAAACATAGGCACAGACACACACACACACACACACACACACACACACACACACACACACACTGTATGGGTGGTAAACTATATATAGGAAAAAAATATTTTAAAAAAGGGAGGAAAAAACCCACATGATCAAAAATACAAAATATAGACACATTAAAAAACCCATCTCACTTCTTTAGTTACATTCCAATTCAAGTCACATCCCTACACAGTCTCAGGGGCCTGTGAGGGCAGAACATCCTTTGACGGGAGGCCCAAAAAGTGTTCTACTGCACTCACAATGATTCAAATGTTCTCTGGTTTCTTCTCCGTTTGTGCTGTTCAGTTTATGAACATTGCAATAAATGCTACAAAGTCCATCTTTTTAACATTCAATATATTAGGACCACTCAGTTGCTGAGAAACAATCACTGGTGTAGGCTCTACTACCATTTCTTCTTCAGCTCTACTCGCTCCTTCAACTCTTTTCACCGCTTTCAAGTAGGAGACACGTTAGACAGCCCTTACTCTTGCCATCTCTGTCTCATTCACCCTAACAGGGGAATTTGGCCGCATGTCTGCCACCACAATTGCAACATCTAACCTCCACTGGCATTTGTTCCTCTTCCCGTCTGCATACACTTGACAAGTCCAAATCTTTTGCATTTATGACACTATAGGGGTTTGTGCACAAAAGCTCTTACAGCGTATCTCATGTAGTCCAACTTTACATGAGAAGGGAGAGACTCTTCATCAAAAAACTAAAGTATGGATGAAGTGAATTTCTTCACTCCATCTACTGTCTCCTACGCGTCACTTGACGTAAACCAACCACTCCACCTACTTCCTCAAGTATTACATCTGCATGCACGGTATGCGCCACCCTAAAGATAACCCCCTTTATAGGTACTCTGCTTTGATGATCCATACACAAAACATTCCACTCATATATCTACTTAAGGCCCAATGCATGCTTCTTCTTCTTCATGGACACAAAAAAAGTCTAAATAAGCCCACGTCTTGTGACCCTCACCGACGCCACTTCACCCAATGCATTCATGACATTTATCAAGACTTCAAAAGGATCTCCCAGGTTACATTGGCTCAAAACCCTCACTCCGATTTAAAACGAGTTTAGGGGTTTCCTATTTTCCACCACAACTTTACTTCTCGTTTCCTTTCTTTTTTGCCACTGTAACCCACTCATTCACACTCTCTGTGCTCTCATCTTCCCCCATCTAGGCCTGTGAGGACAGGACATTTCCATTCAACACACCCTGCAACTTCTCTGCAGTAAAATCCTACATACTGCTGCAACATGACCATAAGCTTGGGACCTGAAACATCATAGTGGGTTGGGCACAAAAGCTCTCATGGGATAACTGATATATCCTAACGTTACTTTGTCAGGTTAAAGATTCTTCTTCAAACCAAATCACATAAATGGTTTGTCGAGATCGGTGTGGAAGAACTTGACTGGCCTGCACAGACCCCTGACCTCAACCCCATCGAGCACCTTTGGGATGAATTGGAGCACCGATTGCGATTCAGGCCTAATTCCCCAACATCAGTGCCCAACCTCACTTATGCCTTGTGGCTCATTGGAAGAAAGTTCCAGCAGCAATGTTCCAACATCTAATGGAAAGCCTTCCAGGAAGAGTGGAGGCTGTCATAACAGCCAAGGGTGGACCAACTCCATATTAATGCCCATGATTTTGGAATGAAATGTTCGACGAGCAGGTGTTGTTAGGAATTTTATGAATAATGACTAAACAATATCTACATTTTAAATAGAACTATAACTAATGAAACGTATACTCTGTTTTATTATATCTGATTAATAATATTCATTCATAAGGAAGGGATTGTGGAGCATGAAACAGGGGGTAATTAAATTAAATAAATACCATTCCAGCTATGTTGGGGAGGACTGGAATTGTGGCTTTTAAGTAAGCAGAAAGGATCGTTAACCTATGGTTGAACCGACTCAACTTAGCTCTGGGATGTTTAGATAAGGCAGAGAGTGTTTTCCTAGGTGTTCCATTATCTGGAGCTGTCTTCTGAATAGTGGTAGATGAAGGTGAGATTTCAGAAATTAATCTTGATAAGTGTGTGTCTGGAGTGAGCGAGCGAGGGGGTTGGAATAAACTTCTGAACCTGTTCTGCCCTTGTCGATAGGAGGAAGGACATTTTATAACCTATGACGTCATATTTTGTATATAAACTGTTGTTCGTGGTTTCATGGCAGTGCGCTCCGAGAATAATACTATTATCTAATTTTGATAAGACTGGTCTCTGTCTATTTTATGCAAATCAGAATCTTACAAATTCTCATAAAATAGAGTAAGTGAATTCAATTAATGAAAACATATTGGAATTATGAAATTACATTAACAGATGTCCACATACCTTTGGTCATGTAGTGTAGTTGCTAACAGAGATATGGCTGTCACTGTAGGATTGGGATCTCCCTTTGATCATCAGACTCAATCTTGGGTGGAATACTATGACATACTTGGCCATTTTTCGAGGCAAACGAAATAGAAGATGATGACAAGAAAACAGCCATTCTGTTGAGTTCAGTGGGAAGCCAAACCTGCTACAGTCTTATGAGAAATCTGGTTAGTCTTTGTAAGCCAGGAGATAAACACTTTGAAGAGCTAGTTGCTTAAAGCACATTTCAACCCGAAGCCAAGTGAGATTGTTTATTTCAAGGAACAGAAATTGGGACGAGAGTGTTGTGGACTATGTAGCTGTGTTGCGTAAACTGGCACAAGATTACAATTATGGAGACAATCTGATGGAAATGCTGAGAGATAGGCTAGTCTGCGGCACAAATAATGACCGGATCCAACTGAAGTTATTATCTGAGACTTGACTTACTTTTGATAAAGCATTGGTCCTTGCTCAAGCAATGTAGACTGCCAACAAGTATGTGAAAGAAATCCAGAGATAATGTGTGGACATTGCTAATATGACTTGCTATGAAGCAAGAGACAGGCCAGGGAAGTGTGCACAAGCTAAGCAAGTGGATACAAGGTGCAGTGTAACCACAATGAACAGGTCAGAGTACTTACTCAGAGTTGTGGGACAGTTCCAGACTTAAAGACTTCTTCTCTGCATCTGAAACCGTACACAGGTGAGAGACTGGACACATTAGGTGCAGCTAATGTAACTGTAAAGCACAGCGACACAGTGCCACAGCTACCTGTAGTGGCCGTATCAGGCACCGGACCAAAACTGCTAGGTCAGGCCTAGATAAAAGAACTGAAGTTAGACTGGGGAACATTAAATCAGATTGATGAAGGTCAACAGTGGACATTGTAAGATGTGTTGACAAAACATGGGAATGTGTTCAAGGAGGAACTTGGAACACTGAAAGGCCCCCAGCTAAAATCTATATAGACAAGGTCATACCAAGGTATTATAAACCAAGACCTGTGTCTTATGCCATGAAGCCAGAGGCAGAGATTGACCGTCTTTTCAAAGAGGACATTATGGAACCAGTCAAATTCTCAGAATGGGCAACTCCCATAGTGCATGTTTTAAAACCTGACAACACTGTGAGAATCTGTGGGGATTAAAAACTGACTGTTAACAGAGTATTCAAGTTAGAGCAGTATCCAATTACCAAACCAAGCAGACCAGGTCATGGTTTGGGGTTTGAGAAGTCAATGAGAGAAGTGAAAAATTCTTACTTAGTTGTTAATTTGATCAAAATCTAAAAGCACAACCTAAATTCGAGCCAATGTAGTTGAACATGTTATTGCTCCAACCTCATGAAAGTGACAAACTGACACGTTTTCATTTCCATAAAAAATTAACTTCATATTGAAGGAGTGCCAGTTTGGCGCAAGATGACTGTTAGACCAGTCATCTTGCACTGACGTGTTTCTGTGCATGAGCTTAGCTGGCCAACGTTGCCATGACATCGCCTACAAGTGTGATAAGAGATTTATATTGGAGAAGCCTTTCTTCATATTGTACCGTCTTTGACAATACCAGCCTGGTAATCCACTATAGAGTTGAACTCCCCTCTAGTTTTCATGGAGATGGCAAAGATAAGGAATGTTTTTCTCTGTGGAAATCACATTGAGAGCTAGCTGTTAAGGCATGCAATGACGCTCATGGGCAGGAACTGGCTAAGTGGGTATGCTCTGGGCAGGATCCACGAGGGGGTAAAAGGGAGCTTAGCCCCCTCAGTTGAAACTTGTGGCCCCTCAGTTTTAGTTTTATGTCCCTCTATAAAAATGTCAAAACATTTAAAATGATTGCGTGACAGGTTGGAGCAAAATCTGTATCTCCGCTGCATTGTGTCAGCACAAGCTGCGATGTGTGTTGGGGGGCTATGGGAAGACACTGGGGCGGTTAGTTATGACTCCTTTGAGTTTCCATAATGTATTTATTTTACTAGGCAAGTCAGTTAAGATCAAATTCTTATTTACAATGACAGCCTACCCCGGCCAAATCCGGACGACGCTGGGCTAATTGTGGGTCATCCAATCACAGTCGATTGTGATACAGCCTGGAATTGAACCAGTGACGCCTCTAGCACTGAGATGCAGTGCTTTAGACCACTGCGCCACTCAGGAGCAATCAGGGGAGAAATCCCTTGGTCAGGGAGGTGACTAAGAACCCGATGGTCACTCTGACAGAGCTCAAGAGTTCCTATGTGGAGATGGGAGAACCTTCCAGAAGGACAACCATCTCTGCAGCACTCCACCAATCAGGCCTTTATGGTAGCATGGCCAGACGGAAGCCACTCCTCAGTAAAAGGCACATGGCAATCCGCTTGGAGTTCGCCAAAATGCACCTAAAGGACTCTCAGACCATTAGAAACAAGATTCTCTGGTCTGATGAAACCAAGATTGAACTCTTTGGCCTGAATGCCAAGCGTTACACCTGGAGGAAACCTGGCACCCTCCCTACAGTGAAGCATGGTGGTGGCAGCATCATGCTAAGCAGAGGTTTTTCAGCTGCAGGGACTGGGAGACTAGTCACGATCGACGTAAAGATAAACGAAGCAAAGTACAGAGAGATCCTTGATGAAAACCTTCTCCAGAGCGCATAGGACCTCAGACTGGGGCGAAGGTTCACCTTCCAACAGGACAAAGACAATGCAGGAGTGGCTTCGGGACAAGTCTCTGAATTTCCTTGAGTGGCCCAGCCAGAGCCGGGACTTGAACCCGATCAAACAACTCTGGAGAGACCTGAAAATAGCTTTGCATCAAACCTGACAGCGCTTGAGAGGATCTGCAGAGAAGAATGGGAGAAACTCCCCAAATACAGGTGTGCCAAGCTTGTAGTGTCATACCCAAGAAGACTCGGGCTGTAATCACTGTCAAAGGTGCTTCAACAAAGTACTGAGTAAAGGGTCTGAATACTTTTGTAAATGTGATATTTCAGTCTTTTAGCTTTGTCATTATGGGGTGTTGTGTGTAGATTGATGAGGGAAAAAGACAATTGAATGAATTTTAGAACAAGGCTGTAATGTAACAAAATGTGGAAAAGGTCAAGGGGTCTGAAAACTTTCCGAATGCACCATTTGCTGATGCTTCAACCATATACACATCAGCAACCACAGCTAATGAAGTCACTGCCGTCGGTTTTGGAATGGGTGGCCTGTAATAAACTGGTCCTGAACATCTCTGAATTTGGTAATGACTGGTGTGGCTGTTTAACAACTTGAAGTGACTAAATTACTTGATGTTACCTTAGATTGTAAACTGTCATGGTAAAAACATATAGATTCAGTGGTTGTAAAGATGGAGAGGTCTGTCCGTAATAGAGATGTTTTTTTTTGACACCACACTCCACAAGTCCTGCGGGCTCTAGTTTTATCTTATCTTGATTATTGTCCACTCATATGGTCAAGTGCTGCAAAGAAAGACCTAGTTAAGCTGCAGCTGGCCCAGAACAGATCGGCACGTCTTGCTCTTCATTGTAATCAGGGTGCTAATATTAATACTATGCATGCCAGTCTCTCTTAGCTGAGAGTGGAGGAAAAACTGACTGCGTCAAATTGTTTGCATTGTCAACTTACACACACTTACCCTACCAGATATGCCACCAGGGGTCTTTTCACAGTCCCTAGGTCACAGACAAATTCAAGGAAACATACACTATTATACAGAGCCATGAGGGCACAGAACTCCCTTCCATCTTATATAGTGCTAGTGAATAGAAAACCTGGTTTCAAAAAACAAATAAAGCAACACCTCATGGGACAACGTCTCTCCCCCATGTGACCTAGTCGTTGTGTTATTGTACTGACATGTGACCTAGTCGTTGTGTATATGTACTGACATGTGACCTAGTCGTTGTGTATATGTACTGACATGTGACCTAGTCGTTGTGTATATGTACTGACATGTGACCTAGTTGTTGTGTATATGTACTGACATGTGACCTAGTTGTTGTGTATATGTACTGACATGTGACCTAGTTGTTGTGTATATGTACTGACACGTGACCTAGTTGTTGTGTATATGTACTGACATGTGACCTAGTTGTTGTGTATATGTACTGACATGTGACCTAGTTGTTGTGTATATGTACTGACATGTGACCTAGTTGTTGTGTATATGTACTGACATGTGACCTAGTTGTTGTGTATATGTACTGACATGTGACCTAGTTGTTGTGTATATGTACTGACATGTGACCTAGTTGTTCTGTATATGTACTGACATTTGACCTAGTTGTTGTGTATATGTACTGACATGTGACCTAGTCGTTGTGTATATGTACTGACATGTGACCTAGTTGTTGTGTATATGTACTGACATGTGACCTAGTCGTTGTGTATATGTACTGACAGGTGACCTAGTCGTTGTGTATATGTACTGACATGTGACCTAGTTGTTGTGTATATGTACTGACATGTGACCTAGTTGTTGTGTATATGTACTGACATGTGACCTAGTTGTTGTGTATATGTACTGACATGTGACCTAGTTGTTGTGTATATGTACTGACATGTGACCTAGTTGTTGTGTATATGTACTGACATGTGACCTAGTTGTTGTGTATATGTACTGACATGTGACCTAGTTGTTGTGTATATGTACTGACATGTGACCTAGTTGTTGTGTATATGTACTGACATGTGACCTAGTTGTTGTGTATATGTACTGACATGTGACCTAGTTGTTGTGTATATGTACTGACATGTGACCTAGTTGTTGTGTATATGTACTGACATGTATGTGTAACTGATTTGACACACCCACTAATTCCAGGGTTTTTCTTTATTTGTAATATTTTCTACATTGTAAAATAATAGTGAAGACATAAAAACTATGAAATAACACATATGGAATAATGTAGTAAACAGAAAAGGGTTAAACAAATCTAAATATATTTGAGATTTTAGAGAAATACGTTTTTTTTGTGTGAATGTAACATTTCTGGGATCTTTTATTTCAGCTCATGAAACACGGGACCAACACTTTACATGTTACGTTCTATTTTTGTTCCGTATTTTCGCTGTTATTAAGATAACTAATGGTAAACCCATGCAGCCCTGCGACTTCAGAGCGCGCACATTCACTACATGACAGGTACAAGCACTAAATGTCAGGTAGATTGTAGATTGTTTATAATGCATGTATGAGCCATACATTGACAAGTCAAGTCCAAAACGGGAGGTTGAAAAAATAAAAATAACGAGGTCGTTTTCAAGCCTCTGGAATATCTCTTTAAACAGTTTGGACTCCACTGTATATAATTACTTCCCAAAAGGTTCAATTTCCAACAATATCATGAATGAGTACCATAGGGTCAAAATGGACGAAAAATACTCTTGGACAGAAGGATATATTTTCCGGAAATTATAAATGTTTTACCTTTTCACACGGGAGTTCCAAATGTCAGTTTTTATCTTTGTGATGTCAGAATGCACTCTCTGTACCAAAATGTGACTGTTACACAACAGGACAGTTAACCCCTGCTGCCTTCAAAGCACAGCACGCTGTGTGCTAATGATCTATAGGCTGTTTCAATTTCAAAATTATCTTCAAATGTCACTCTGAAATTAGGTGCATTCCACCTCATTAATACACAGAAGTTGCTAGCCCATTTCACTGTCGTGGGCAATTTACATTTGAGACATGCTATGCTAATGTTTAAATGAGCCAGGCAACTTCTCTCTTGGATGAGAGCCCAAGCATTCCCCCAGAGTTTCCCCAGGTCAAGTATGCAGACATTTGTGCATCTCCAGTCAGAACAAAACTTTCCTAAACCTTTTACCCCTGGCA
Source organism: Oncorhynchus mykiss (assembly GCF_057628025.1). NCBI lineage: Eukaryota > Metazoa > Chordata > Actinopteri > Salmoniformes > Salmonidae > Oncorhynchus > Oncorhynchus mykiss. The sequence goes on along the minus strand of NC_143046.1, from coordinate 65,047,461 downwards.
GGTTTTGCCGCTGGCGCCCGCATTGCTTTCAATGTTGTTTTCCTTAACAATAATTACTTTGTACACATGTGCGTTTACCTTAGCATAATACAGGTTCTGTATTATCATTTTAACTAATTTCAACTGTAGCACAAGATCTGCATGTATGGAGCAATATGTATTCTGTCTATTCCTTTATATCTGCCGACATGCGAGGTACTAATTGCATAACCTTTATGGTGTTATACTCAATTGTGCTTATGTACATTCTTCCATTAGTTCTGTAAAAAACTGCTAATCACATCAGAGAAGTATAAGCTTGTGTTGTATCCTTCTGAAGATGCCCTCATGACCAGGCCTGTGTATTTATTTGGCCAGTTAAACATAGCTCTGCCCTGCCCCCTTGTGGCGCTATTCAGTTACTGGTGCATTTATACATGTCATGTTGTAAATGCAATTTATTATTCTTATAGCAGTGTAATGTTACTTCATTGTAATGTTGTTTTATTGTTAATTTCTGATATTCTACTGTAATTACTAATCGTTCATCTATATTCTTTACTTTCAGAAACAAACCATATTGAACGTAATTTGCCAACATCACTGGTACTGGAGTTGCTGACATCTTTGTTCATGAAGAGTGAGGCTAGCTTTTGTATTCTAACAACATATTCTTTGAACATACACTTCTTTACAGTTTTACTGGAGGGAAAAAATGAAAGAAAAGACAATGACAACTGTCATTTCATTACAAACATGCCTAGCCCATAATTCAATATTCACGTAGCGGTTGAACAAAAACTGCATCCCCACCCCTAAAGTCATTGTATCATGGCAGGTCACCTTTCAATTCAGTCAGTCAGTAATTGCTGCAGATGTGCTCAATAGTGCTTGAGCGTATGGTACTCCCCAAAGCACGGCGCAACACACAGGGGTATGTCACAAGGTACACACATGTACTTTGTCAACTTCCTCTGCTTCCTCCTCCTGGTGCTGGAAAGGCAGACTTTGCAGTGCCTCCGTGTGCGGCTACCTTGTGCAGCAGTTTGAGGTACTTTTGAGGGAAAATGCCGGGCATTGAGGCGTAAAGGATTGTCTGCAGCAGGACGGCCCCCAGTGGGTGGACGCCGAGGGGTGTGGTGCTCCTCCAGCAGCTCTCTCATGAGGTTCTCTCTGTACTTTTGGTAGGTAATCACCTCACCTATGGGGGCGATAAAGAGGGAGAATGAAGGAGTGGGTAGGTGAGAGATATCGTCAATATAATTGCATAATGGAACAATGTGATTTGTATGTGAACTGTATGTAACATTTCAAAAAACCTTGTTCATTAATTATCTCACCTGATAGCTGGCGGTGAACTATGTGGCCATTGAGGACAGCAGTGTCGATCAGATGGAAAAATATCTTCTTATACCACTTGGTGGTTTTCCAGGCGCATGCCACAAAGCGGTTTATCATGTATGCCTTATTCACTGCCCCCATTTTGCGGTTATAGTCAAGCACACAGTCTGGTTTGATGTTTCTCTCTCCCGTCAGGTGGTCAACCTTCCCTGTGGGTGACATGGATGCTGTATGGACAGTGGAGAGGACATGGACGTCTCGTTTGTCATGCCACTTTACTGCCAGCTGTTGACCGTTCTCCTTGAACTCCACCTCCCCCCTCTGCATCTTCCTGCTTCCAAATGACGGCATCCCCTTCCTGTTTGATTGGACTGTGCCACAGGCCCCTGTGCTGTTGGAGAACAGATGCTGGAAGAGTGTTGGACTGCTGTACCAATTGTCCACATACAAAGTGTGGCCCCTCCCGAGATGAGGAGCCAGCATGGTCATCACCACAGACCCGGACACCCCAAGCCCCTCATAATGTTGGACGTCAGTGGTGGACCCTGTGTAAACTAGAATGTCCTGGACAAATCCTGTCTTCACATCGCACAAAAAAAAGAACTTGACCCCAAACCTGTGCCTTTTGGAGGGAATGTATTGACGGAATGCCAGCCTACCCTTCCATAACATCAAGTACTCGTCAATGCATAAGTCCTTGTATGGCATAAAGACCTGACTGAATGCTGATGTCAGGCTGGTAAGAACAGTTCTTATTTTGTGTAAGGGGTCATTTAGGTTGGCAGTAGCATTGTTGACGAAATGCAGGCATCGCAGCAGGACTAGGAAGCGATCTTGGGAAAAGAGAGTGGCAAAGAAGGGAGTTGCAAACATAGGATCCGTGCTCCAGTATTCCCTTAGAGAGTTCTTCTTCACTATTCCCATGAGAAGGACTGTCACTAGGAAGGTATACATTTCACTAATTGTGGTTGTCACCCATTTAGCGAGTTTCCCCCTCACTCCTGGCTCTCTTTTCTCCTGTAGCTCCAAAGCATAGCGATTAGTCTCCTCCACTATGTCTCCCACCAGCTTCTCTGTCAGAAACAGCTTGAAGCACTCTGCTGCAGAGGGAGTTGGCAAGGGGCTTTTTACTCCAGACTGGGACTCATCAAAGCCAACAGCAAGGCCAGGAGGGGTGAAATGGCTGGTGGCCTTCCAGCTACCACATACCTCCAGTACTTCACCCACTGTTGGTCTGCCTCCATCACCACCAGCATCTTCAGAGGGACCTGGGACTTTGTCGATGCTCAAGGGGTCCTCAGATTCAGGGTTCTCAATGCCCATGAGGTTTGGCGGCAGCTCCTTACAGTCACTGTCAGAATCTGATTCCTCCGTTTCATACTCAGACTCATTGTCAGAATTGACAAAAATGTCCAGAATTTCCACATTTGTGAGTTGCTTGAGACTGACGCTTTTACCGCAGTCAACACAGCTAAATGGTTTCTCTCCCGTGTGACTCTTCATGTGCCTGGACAGAAATGTTGTTTCTTTGAAGGTCTTGCCACAAACAGGGCAGGTGCAGGGTTTGCTACCTTGACAGAGTCGGACATGGGTCTTCAGTTCACAAGTGGAGTTGTAGCGTTTTTTGCAAAACTGACATTCGCTGAGTCTCTTCTTGGCGAGAGTCAAATGATTCTGCAAGTCAGGTTTCAGAGCAAACTTTTTACCACAGTCATGGCAGCGGTGTTTTTTTTTAGACATGTTGCTAAGTTTGGAATAATGTTCCCCCATTGATAGGTTTGGATCCAATAGTGGGCTAGGATGCAATTGTGGGCTGCTGTCAAGTCCTACTGGGTCGCAGTTTTCGGCTGAGCTGTGGCTGGAGCCATTGTTTTGATAATCTGGAGGGTCACAGGGAATTTTGAAATCCTTTATGTGAGTCACGGTTACAAAAGGTGTGAGATCCACTGATTTAGTGTCACTCTCTCTATTCTCCACAGTCTGGGTTTGGGGAAGAGTCCAGCACTGAAGTGGATCCTCCTGATCACATTCACTTTTCACACAGGGAGGAGGGAATATGGAGTCTTCGGCATCAAAGAGCTGCTCTTTCTCCTGATTGGTCCCCAGTTCCTCCTGTTCCTCTTTAATCTGTGTGGGCCCTGGGTCCTCCTGCTGCAGACTGGGGATCCACTCCTGCTCACAGCGCTGCTGCTCAGAGGGAACCTCCTCTTCAGAAACAGCAAGAGAGAGCTGCAGGGAGTCTGGATGAGAGGAGGAGCAGAAGTTATCTATACTGAACAAAAAAATTAAATGCAATATGCAACAACTTCTAATTTCTAAGAAATCAGTCAATTGAAATAAATAAATGAGGCCCTAATATATGGATTTCACATGACTGGGAATAGAGATATGCATCTGTTGGTCACAGATACTCTATTTTTCAAAAGTAGGGGAGCGGATCAGAAAACCAGTCAGTATTTGGTGTGACCACCATTTGCCTCATGCAGCGGGAAACATTTCCTTTGCATACAGCTGGTCAGACTGTTTATTGTGGAATGTTGTCCCCCTCCTCTTCAATAGCTTGGCGAAGTTGCTGTATATTGGCAATGCGCTGTCGTACACACAATCAATTGTTTCTAGATAGAGCGTTTCACACTTGACCAAATCACCGTCCTCAGCTAGTCAAAAGGGACCTTTATGGCTCCAATGTAGCATTTGAGTCTGAAGGGCATCATAAGGACGAACTATCCGGTGAATCGTCAGAGGAAGTTCTAAAATAATATTATGCAACATTTGTCAAAAGGAAAATTGTGACAATTCTGTCCAAACAAGAGAAAGTACTGGCACGTTTGTGCTACTTTTATCTATTCATGGTGAAAGTAAAAAAATGACTTCTTAAAAGGACCTGCCCAGAGGAAGTTGTCGGCACTATTTCAACATAATTTCCTGTCCTAGAGAGAAGGATGAGTAGTTATACATATTCACAAATTGTGGTTGGGAATTTCCGCGCAGAGTTGATAAACATCAACAAAAGGGCCAGCATCCCGGAGTCGCCTCTTCACTGTTGACGTTGACACTGGTTGTTATGCGGGTACTATTTAATGAAGCGGCCCGTTGAGGACTTGAGGCATCGGTTTCTCAAACTAGACACTCAAATGTACTTGTCCTCTTGCTCAGTTGTGCACCGGGGCCTCCCACTCCTCTTTCTATTCTGGTTAGAGCCAGTTTGCGCTGTTCTGTGAAGGGAGTAGTACACAGCGTTGTACCAGATCTTCAGTTTCTTGGCAATTTCTCACATGGAATAGCCTTCATTTCTCAGAAAAATAATAGACTGACGAGTTTCAGAAGAAAGTTCTTTGTTTCTGGCCATTTTGAGCCTGTAATCGAACCCACAAATGCTGATGCTCCAGATACTCAACTAGTCTAAAGAAGGCCAGTTTTATTGCTTCTTTAAATCAGAACAACAGTTTTCAGCTGTGTTAACATAATTGCAAATGGGTTTTCTAATGATCAATAAGCCTTTTAAAAATGATCAACTTGGATTAGCTAATGCAACGTGCCATTGGAACACAGGACTGATGGTTGTTGATAATGGGCCTATGTACGACTATGTAGATATTCCATAAAAACATCTGCCGTTTCCAGCTACATTTACAACATTAACAATGTCTACACTGTATTTCTGATAAATTTGATGTTATTTTAATGGAAACATTTTTTTTTGTGCTTATCTTTCAAAAACAAGGACATTTCTAAGTGACCCCAAACTTTTGAACGGTAGTGTGTATATAGACCCAGTTAAAAGTTAGGACACCTACTCATTCAAGGGTTTTTCTTTATTTTTTAAAACTATTTTCTACATTGTAGAATAATAGTGAAGACATCAAAACTATGAAATAACATATGAAATCATGTAGTCACCAAAAAAGTGTTAATCAAAATATATTTTATGTTGGAGATTCTTCAAAAGTAGCCACATTAAGGCAAAGGCCTTGATGACAGCTTTGCACACTCTTGGCATTCTCAACCAGCCTCACATGGAATGTTTTTCCAACAGTCTTGAAGAAGTTCCCACATATGTTGAGCACTTGTTGGCTGCTTTTCCTTCACTCTACAGTCCAACTCATCCCAAACCATCTCAATTGGGTTGAGATTAGTTGATTGTGGAGGCCAGGTCATCTGATGCAGCACTCCATCACTCTCCTTCTTGGTCAAATAGCCCTTACACAGCCTGGAGGTGTGTTTTGGGTCATTGTCATGTTGAAAAACAAATGATAGTCCCACTAAGCGCAAACCAGATTGGATGGCGTAACGCTGCAGAATGCTGTGGTAGCCATGCTGGTTAAGTGTGCCTTGAATTCTAAATAAATCACAGACAGTGTCACCAGCAAAGCGACATCATACCTCCTCCTCCATGCTTCACTGTGGGAACCCCACATACGGAGATCATCCGTTCACCTACTCTCCGTCTTACAAAGACTCGGCGGTTGGAGTCAAAAATCTCAAATTTGGACGCATCAGACCAAAGGACAGATGTCCATCGATCTAATGTTCATTGCTGGTGTTTCTTGGCTCAAGATAGTCTATTTTTATTATTGGTGTCCTTTAGTAGTGGTTTCTTTGGAGAAATTCAACCATGAAGGCCTGATTCAAGTAGTCTCCTCTGAACAGTTGATGTTGAGATGTATCTGAAGCATTTATTTGGGCTGCAATTTCTGGGGCTGGTAACTCTAATGAATTTATCCTCTGCAGCAGAGGTAAATCTGGGTCTTCCTTTGATGTGGCAGTCCTCATGAGAGCCAGTTTCATCATAGCACTTGATGGTTTTTGCGACTGCAGTTGACTGACCTTCATTGACTGACCTTCATGTCTTAAAAGGTAATGATGGACTGTCGTTTCTCTTTGCTTATTTGAGCTGTTCTTGCCATAATATGGACTTGGGTCTTCTACCAAATAGGGCTACCCTCTGTATACCCCCCTACCTTGTTACAACCCAACTGATTGGCTCAAACGCATTAAGAAGGAAAGCAATTCCACAAATTATAAGGCACAGCTGTTAATTGAAATGCATTCCAGGTGACTACCTCATGAAGCTGGTTGAGATAATGCCAAGTGTGTGCAAAGCGGTCATCAAGGCATTGATGGGTGTTCTGTGTGCAAGGAGTTTTGAATATTTGTTTTATTTCCTGTGACTTTGAAGAATCTCGTACTTTGAAGAATCTCAAATATACAATATATTTGGATTTGTTTAACACTTTTGGTGACTACATGGTTCCATGCGTGTTATTTCATAGTTTTGATGTCTTCACTTATTCTACAATGTAAAATAAAGAGAAACTCTTGAATGAGTAAGTGTGTCCAAACTTGACTGGTACTGTATATATAAAAATATCGATAACTATTGAAAGATAGCCGATATGCGTTTTTCTACAATGTAATGGAGACGGTGCAACCTTTGGTAGGTAGGCTGCTGGCAGGCTTCGGCACAGCAAATCCAAGTCAGCCTGTGCTCATGGTTCTCACAGGGGAAGTGATATGATAGGCTACAACGACTTTGCTCATGATTATGCATGCTGCAAATGACATGTAACTAAGTTCCTTGAAAGCTGTGGAACGTGTAGTGAAGCAAAACTTGAGAGGTCAAAACCATTCATCTTGGGGAGCAGGAGGAGCATATAACACAATTAATCACATATTTATTTTTAATACAGACCAGCTACAAAATAATTGAAAATTGACTATTTATCCAATCGATTATGATCATTTTGGAGGTGCAAAAACATGTCCTGCTGAAAAGAAGGTAGACAACATCCGCTCATCATTCACTCAGCCTATTGACTCCACTGGTCCCACTCACACAAAACTACACTATGCCTTGACCTCTTTCTCACCTCCCTCTCCAAATAAAATCCTGCAAGTAGTGAGGTCTGGCCGCCCGACAACCTGCCCACTTGACCCTGACACCCCATCTCTGGAGACCTTCTCCCATATCATCCTAACCAACTTGCCCTCTAAATACACCTCTGCTGTCTTCAACCAAGATCTCAGCGATCACTGCCTGCATCCGTAATGGGTCAGCGGTCAAACGACCTCCATGCATCACTGTCAAACGCTCCCTGAAACACTTCAGCGAGCAGGCCTTTCTAATCGACCTGGCCGGGGTATCCTGGAAGGATATTGATCTCATCCCGTCAGTAGAGGATGCCTGGGTATTTAAAAAAAATGCCTTCCTAACCATCTTAAATAAGCATGCACCATTCAAGAAATTTAGAACCAGGAACAGATATAGCCCTTGGTTCTCCCCAGACCTGACTGCCCTTAACCAACACAAAAACATCCTATGGCGTTCTGCATTAGCATCGAACAGCCCCCGTGATATGCAGCTGTTCAGGGAAGCTAGAAACCATTATACACAGGCAGTTAGTTTCAAGCAGAAATTTACTTCCTGCAACACTAACTCAAAAAAGTTCTGGGACACTGTAAAGTCCATGGAGAATAAGAACACCTCCTCCCAGCTGCCCACTGCACTGAAGATAGGAAACACTGTCACCACTGATAAATCCACCAAAATTGAGAATTTCAATAAGCATTTTTCTAAGGCTGGCCATGCTTTCCACCAGGCTACTCCTACCCCGGTCAACACCACTGCACCCCCCACAGCAACTCGCCCAAGCCTTCCCCATTTCTCCTTCTCCCAAATCCAGTCAGCTGATGTTCTGAAAGAGCTGAAAAATCTGGACCCCTACAAATCAGCCGGACTAGACAATCTGGACCCTTTCTTTCTAAAATGATCTGCCGAAATTGTTGCCACCCCTATTACTAGCCTGTTCAACCTCTCTTTCGTGTCGTCTGAGATTCCCAAAGATTGGAAAGCAGCTGAGGTCATCCCCCTCTTCAAAGGGGGGGACACTCTTGACCCAAACTGCTACAGGCCTATATCTATCCTACCTTGCCTTCCTAAGGTCTTTGAAAGCCAAGTCAACAAACAGATTACCGACCATTTCGAATCTCACCATACCTTCTCTGCTATGTAATCTGGTTTCAGAGCTGGTCATGGGTGCACCTCAGCCACGCTCAAGGTCCTAAACGATATCTTAACCACCATCGATAAGAAACATTACTGTGCAGCCGTATTCATTGATCTGGCCAAGGCTTTCGACTCTGTCAATCACCACATCCTCATTGGCAGACTCGACAGCCTTGGTTTCTCAAATGATTGCCTCGCCTGGTTCACCAACTACTTCTCTGATAGAGTTCAGTGTGTCAAATCGGAGGGTCTGCTGTTCGGACCTCTGGCAGTCTCTATGGGGGTGCCACAGGGTTCAATTCTTGGACCGACTCTCTTCTCTGTATACATCAATGATGTCGCTCTTGCTGCTGGTGAGTCTCTGATCCACCTCTACCCAGACGACACCATTCTGTATACTTCTGGCCCTTCTTTGGACACTGTGTTAACAACCCTCCAGGCAAGCTTCAATGCCATACAACTCTCCTTCCATGGCCTCCAATTGCTCTTAAATACAAGTCAAACTAAATGCATGCTCTTCAACCGATCGCTGCCTGCACCTGCCCGCCTGTCCAACATCACTACTCTGGACGACTCTGACTTAGAATACATGGACAACTACAAATACCCAGGTGTCTGGTTAGACTGTAAACTCTCCTTCCAGACACACATCAAACATCTCCAATCCAAAGTTAAATCTAGAATTGGCTTCCTATTTCGCAACAAAGCATCCTTCATTCATGCTGCCAAACATACCCTTGTAAAACTGACCATCCTACCAATCCTCGACTTCAGCGATGTCATTTACAAAATAGCCTCCAATACCCTACTCAACAAATTGGATGCAGTCTATCACAGTGCAATCTGTTTTGTCACCAAAGCCCCATATACTACCCACCATTGCAACCTGTACACTCTCGTTGGCTGGCCCTCGCTTCATACTCGTCGCCAAACCCACTGGCTCCATGTCATCTACAAGACCCTGCTAGGTAGAGTCCCCCCTTACCTCAGCTCGCTGGTCACCATAGCATCACCCACCTGTAGCACGCGCTCCAGCAGGTATATCTCTCTGGTCACCCCCAAAACCAATTCTTTCTTTGGCCGTCTCTCCTTCCAGTTCTCTGCTGCCAATGACTGGAACAAACTACAAAAATCTCTGAAACTGGAAACACTTATCTCCCTCACTAGCTTTAAGCACCAACTGTCAGAGCAGCTCACAGATTACTGCACCTGTACATAGCCCACCTATAATTTAGCCCAACAACTACCTATTTCCCTACTGTATTTATTTATTTTGCTCCTTTGCACATTCTTCCACTGCAAATCTACCATTCCAGTGTTTTACTTGCTATATTGTATTTACTTTGCCACCATGGCCTTTTTTTTGCCTTTACCTCCCTTATCTCCCCTCATTTGCTCACATCGTATATAAACTTGTTTATACTGTATTATTGACTGTGTGTTTGTTTTACTCCATGTGTAACTCTGTGTCGTTGTATGTGTCGAACTGCTTTGCTTTATCTTGGCCAGGTCGCAATTGTGAATGAGAACTTGTTCTCAACTTGCCTACCTCGTTAAATAAAGGTGAAATAAAATAAAAATAAATACAAATTCCTCAATTCCCTCATTCCTGACCACTGGCTGCGTCCCCTCGGAGTTCAAATCACCTGAGCCGCTCCCCTCAAGAAACCAAAACTTGACTCATCTGATGTCAAAAACTAGAGACCTGTATCCCTCCTTTCTTTTCCAAAACACTTGAGCGTGATGTCTCTGATCAACTCTAGTTCTCTTTCATAACGATATTCTTGACCATAACCAGTCAGACTTCAAGACGGGTCACTCAACCGAGACCGTTCTCCTCTGTGTCAGAGGCTCTCTGCACTGCCAAAGCTGACTCTCTTTCCTCTGTTCTCAACCTCCTAGATCTATCCACTGCCTTCGACACTGAACTGTGATCAGATCCTCCTCTCCACACTGGGCGTCTCAGGCTCTCCACCCTCTCTCTATACACCAAGTCACTCAGCTCCCTCATATCCTCACATGGTCTCTCCTATCATTGCTATGCGGATGACACTCAACTACTTTTCTCCTTCCCCCTTCTGACACCCAGGTGGTGACACGCATCTCTGCATGCCTGGCAGATATCTCAGCTTGGATGTTGACTCCCCCCTTACTTACTATACCTGTGATATGTGGTTGTCCCACCTAGCCATCTTAAGACACATGCTATAACTGTAAGTCACTCTGGATAAGAGCGTCTGCTAAATGACTAAAATTGAAATAAAACCCAGCCCTGAAACGAAATGTAGGCTGACATTTTTTACATCATATCATAGGAAAAGACACTGCATTCACATGGATTTGCAAAGTGGGTAGTTCTGATGCGACTTTAAACCCTAGTACAGTGCCTTCAGAAAGTATTCATACCCCTGGACTTATTCCACATTTTGTTGTGTTACAGCCGGAATTGAACATTTAATTCAATGTATTTATTTTCTTCACCCCTCTACACACACACACAATACCCCATAATGACAAAGTGAAAACAAGTTGACATTTTTGCAAATGAGATACAGAAATATCTCATTTAATAAGTATTCACGACAATCAGAGTCAATATATGTTAGAATCACCTTTGGCAGTGATTACAGGGGTGAGTCTTTCTGAGTAAGTCTCAAAGTTTTGCACACCTGGATTGCCCATTATTCTTCTAAAAAATTCTTCAAGCTCTGTCAAATTGATTGGTGATCACTGATATACAACCATTTTCAGGTCTTGCCATAGATTTTCAAGACGATTTAAGTCAAAACTAGGCCACTCAGGAACATTCAACGTCATCTTGGTAAGCAACTCCAGTGTATATTTGACATTGTGTTTTAGGTTATTGTCCTGCTGAAAGGTGAATTTGTCCCCAAGTGTCTGTTGGAAAGCAGACTGAACCAGGTTTTCCTCTAGGATTTTGCTAGGGAATAGCTCCCTAGTCCTTGCCGATGACAAGCATACCCATAACATGATGCAGCCACCATCATGCTTGAAAATATGAAGCGTGGTACTCAGTGATGTGTTTTCCCTAAACATAACACTTTATTTAGGACAAAGGTCATTTCTTTGCTCCATTTTTTGCAGTTTTACTTTAGTGCCTTATTGCAAACAGGATCCACATTTTGGAATATTTTTTATTCTGTACAGGCTTCCTTCTTTTCGCTCTTATTTAGGCTAGTATTGTATAGTACCTAAAATGTTGTTGATACATCCTCAGTTCTATCACAGCCATTCAACTCTAACTGTTTAAAGTCACCATTGGCCTCATGGCGAAATACCTGAGCGGTTTCCTTCCTCTATGGCAACTTAGTTAGGAAGGACACCTGTATCTTTGCAGTGACTGGGTGTATTAATACAACATCCAAAATGTAATTAATAACTTCACCATGCTCAAAGGGATATTCAATGTCTGTGTGTTTTTTGTTTTTACCCATTTACCAATAGGTGTCCTTTGCGAGGCATTGGAAAACTTTCTTGGCCATTGTAGTGGAATCAGTGTCTGAAATTCACTGCTCAACTGAGGGATCTTACAGGTAATTAATTGTATGTGTGTGGTACAGAGATGAGGTAGTGGATCAAAAATCATGTTAAAAAATATTATTGCACAAAGAGAGTCCATGCAACTTATGTGACTTGTTCAGTGTGGGATTGGTTTTACTCCTGAACTTATTTAGGCTTGCCATAAGAAAGGGGTTGAATACTTATTGAAGGCCTGTGACAATCTCAATGTAATCCATTTATAATTCAGGCTGTAACACAACAACATGGAAAAAGTGGTGTGAATACTTTATGAAGGCACTGTATATCATACATTGACTCAAACTATGACTTATTGACTTAAATCGTTGCATAACATCATGGGTAAGCTTTGGCGATCGTCTTTCAGATTGAAAAAGTGGATTTCTACTGGTGTGGGTGTTGAACATTTTTGAAATGGTGATCACTGAAAGCCTAAACAGTTTTATCAATTGAGTAGAACTGTAGTAGATATTAGTAGGTATATATACGTACCTATTCTACATAGTTTTATCTCCGGTGTGATTCGCAGCAGTCTCCGTAGACGATCATTCTCCTCCAGGTACTCCGCTATCATTTTCTCAAATGCCCTGAAAATCTCCACAGCAGCAGATGCCCTTAAACGCTCATTTAAAAACACACGAAACGACTCTAGTTTAGACATTTTCAGTCGACTGAGAGTTGGGTATTCAGCTAGTTTGGCTTTGTGAAGTGGGTCCTCCTCATCAAGTTCACTTTTCACATAAGGAGGAGTGAATATGGAATCTTTCGTATCAAAGAGCCCTTGAAGCTGCTCTTTCTCCTGACTGGTCCTGAGTTCCTCCTGTTCCTCTTTAATCTGCGTGGGCTCTGGATCCTGCTGCCCCTGACTGGGACTCCACTCCTGCTCACAGTGCTGCTGCTCAGAGGGAACCCCCTCTTCAGAGACGGAAAGAGAGAGCTGCAAGTCTGGAGGGAAGGAGAGGGTGAGAAGAGGTTTAAGCTATATACCACAGAATTAAATAGAACAATTATACATGTGAATTATAGCTCTCTATGATCTACATAAGTGGCCTCGAACAAATCACAAATTGGACAAATCACTCGCTCAACCTCATTTAGATCTACGATTGAATAATATGGCGATTGAGCAACTTGAGGAGACTAAACTCCTGGGTGTAACCCTAGATAGCAAGCTGTCATGCTCAAAACTAAATGGTTGCGAAAATGGGAAGAGGTCTGTCCATGATAGTGCGCTGCTCTGCCTTCTTGACATCTCAGTCTAGCAGACAGGTCCTACAGGCCCTAGATTTGTCGCACCTGGACTACCGCCCAGCTGTGTGGTCATGTGCGGCAAAGAGGGACATACAGTACCAGTCAAAAGTTTGGACACACCCACTCATTCAATTATTTTTCTTTATGTTTACTATTTTCTACACTATGAAATAACACATATGGAATCAAGCAGTAACCAAGTGTTAAACAAATAAGTAAAAAAATAAAATAAAATAAATGATTTGTTTTTAAATATATATATGACATTCTTCAAAGTAGCCACACTTTGCCTTGACAGCTGTGCACACTCTTGGCATTCTCTCAAACAGTTTCATGACAGTCTTGAAGGAGTTCCCACATATGCTAAGCACTTCTTGGCTGCTTTTCCTTCACTCGGCGATAAAACTCATCCCAAACCATCTCAATTGGGTTGAGGTCGGGTGATTGTGGAGGCCAGGTCATCATCACTCTCCTTCTTGGCCCTTACACAGCCTGGATGTGTGTGGGGTCATTGTCATGTTGAAAAACAAATGATAGTCCCACTAAGCGCAAACCAGATAAGATGGCATATCACTGCAGAATGCTGTGGCAGCCATGCTGGTTAAGTGTGCCTTGAATTCTAAATAAATCCCAGATAGTGTCACCAGCAACGCACCCCTACACCATCACACCTTCTCCATGCTTCACAGTGGGAACCACAAATGGAGCTCAACCGTTCACCTACTCTACGTCTAACAAAGACACAGTGGTCGGAACCAAAAATCTTAAATTTGGACTCATCAGACCAAAGGTCAGATTTTCACCGGTCTAATGTCCATTACTCGTGTTTCTTGGCCCAAGCAAGTCTCTCCTTTCTAGTGGTGTCCTTTAGTAGTGGTTTCTTTGCAGCAATTCAACCATGAAGGCCTGATTCGCGTTGTCTCCTCTGAACAGTTGATGTTGCGATGTGTTTGTTACTTGAACTCAAAGCATTTATTTGGGCTGCAATTTCTGAGGCTATTAACTCAAATGAACTTATCCTCTGCAGCAGCGGTAATTCTGGGTCTTCCTTTCCTGTGGCGGTCCTCATGAGAGCCAGTTTCATCAAAGTGCTTGATGGTTTATGTGCGACTGCACTTGAAGAAACTTTAAAAGTTCTTGAAATTTTGCAAATTGACTGACCTTCATGTCTTGAAGTAATGATGGACTGTCGTTTCTCTTTGCTTATTTGAGCTGTTCTTGCCATAATATGGACTTGGGACTTTTACCAAATAGGGCTATCTTATGTATATCAACCCTACCTTGTCACAACACAACTGATTGTCTCAAACGCATTAAGAAGGAAAGAAATGCTACTATTTAACTTTTAACAAGGCACACCTGTTAATTGAAATGCATTCCAGGTGACTACCTCATGAAGCTGGTTGAGAGAATGCCAAAAGCGTGCAAAGCTGTCATCAAAACAAAGGGTGGCTACTTTGAAGAAGCTCAAATATAAAATATATTTTTTGGGTTACTACATGATTCCATGTGTTCTCATAGTTTTGATGTTTTCACTATTGTTCTACAATGTAGAAAATAGTGAAAATAAAGAAAAACTCTGGAATGAGTAGGTGTGTCCAAACTTTTGACTGGTACTGTATGTATGACCGCTAGTGCCGGGCAATGAAGTTATCTACATCAACCCTTTACAGACAGAACGCAGCTATAGTAACATGTCGATTACGGCAATGTATAACTTTTCAGACAATTTTTTTAAAAAGTGCTGCATCAGACAGTGGAATTCTGCTCCAGCGTAAAATGATCTGTATTTTATCTGTCCCTGACATCAAACATCGCTGATTGATGTGCTGCTGTGTTCTTTTTTTATGCAGCTTTTTATGGTATGGTAGCTAGGTGTGTTTTATTTCTACTAAATGTCTTGGTAAGTCACAGTATTTAATGCTCAGCAGCTGGAGATTATTTGATTGACAATTCTGTTGCCTAGTGATGGATTTTAGTCCCGCTTCAGAAGGTTGTATTCCTTTACAGAAAAGTAAAACGTCCATATCACCAGAGAAGGTTGTGTGTTTATTTTTTCACATTGTGTAGCCTACCCTAACAGACAGAAAAGCAAACATCATGCATGTCTGAAAAGCATAATCGATACAGGTCCTGTAGCCTAAAGTAATTTCATATGAGGCAAAAATGAAGAGTAGGTTACCCTGTGATTAGGGTAGGATTTCTACAGCCAACAGACACACACTTGCATCATTAGTGAAGAGACAATGCAGAAAGAGCAAGCAGTCCAGCATGAGGGAGAGAGAGGCAAAAACATGTTTATATGTTTTGGTAATCGGCATCTGGCAAAGCCTTGCAAATTCACCAAGTAGCCTAAAGTTCTCCTCTTCCTCTCTGGTTTTATTTGAATTACACAACTTCCCCAGGCCTTTACAGCCTATCGGCTATAACACAAAAAAAATATATGTTTTGTGTTAAATTAACTGTGATTTAAAATTAAGTGGGGGGAAAAACAAAAAATATTTTTGGTAAGGGATTATTATTTTTTTCGGTTACGGATTTTTTTGTATTTTTATGGGAGACCAGGTTTCATTTTACGCGTTACAAAAGCACACTGTTTTACAATCGAGATATCTGATATGGCTTTGAAATACGGAGCGTGCGGAATGCGCATAGGCTATCAAGACTGCAGTACCCCTCATTGCAAAGTTTTTGTTCAGCCATTACATTTACTGTTAATAAATGGATATTAGCAGTAGGTGTTATGAGCTATTTAGGAGATAGCAATCTAGCCCTATTTTGACAGTAAAATAACAAAAATAGCCTAATTGTCATGCTAAAATTCATGACAATCACTTGTATAACTTATTTATTGAATATCTCAGTAGTGTTTTACGCATCTTAATAATGCATGGTGAATGGCATTCGAATGACGTTCTGAACTGATTACTGATTACACCTATTTCTTCTATAGCGTGACACTGGCAATTTTTTGGGGGGTGCGACCAAATAATGGGCTTGTGCCATCAACTGAGGGGGAAAATTGTAATCTACAGCTCTGCACTGACAATCAGTTTGGGGGTGGGGTTGTGAAAAAAAGACAGCTTGCTGTGCTATGGTCAGCTAATACAGGACTAGTAAAGGCTAGTGACTTTTGGGAAGAAAAAAAATAATAATCCGATTTTTCAGGGGGTGCTGCAAGACCCCTACTTCCCACAGCTATGTTGACAATATGCTACAACATCTTTCAACCAACCATACTTGGGGATACTTTCATTCATTCTCAATTTGGAATGCACTGGTGTCTTAACTTTCCTGTTTCCAGTTGCAGGTGTAACTCTGATAACCAGAGAATATTCAGAAAAATATAAAAGCCCAGTTTTGCACCGAGGGTGATGTTCCCCTTGCCATTTTAGCTGCCCGACATCTCGCAATACCCCAAATCTTTGCTGGAACTAGTAATTTCTAAGCTACATGTAGACCAAGATGTACACATATGCAAAACGACTTTTCTTGCTTGATGAAAAGGGTGGATTTCATACTTTTCTGAACATTCCCTGGCTATCGGAGTTACACCTGCAACTGGAAACACACATTTATAAGACATCAGTGCCTTCCAAGTTGAGAATTAATGAAGTATCTCAAAGTAAAGTTAGGTTAATTTACCACACCACCCAAGCTGCAATGCATATGCAAGTAAAAATAAATGTTTATTGGTCACACACATATTTAGCAGATGTTATTGGCTGCCGAGTGGCGCAGCGGTCTAAGGCACTGCATCTCAGTGCTTGAGGCGTCACTACAGACACCCTGGTTCGTATCCAGGCTGTATCACAACTGGCTGTGATTGGGAGTCCCATAGGGTGTCGTACAATTGGCCCAGCGTCCTCCGAGTTTGGCTGGTGTAGGCAGTCATTGTAAATAAGAATTTGTTCTTTATTGACCTAGTTAAATAAAAGGTTAATTAAAAATAAATACATTTAAGTAAAGGGGTGTGTTCCGTTCAATTCATTGTTTGCTACGTTTTGTGATGGTTTGTACTGAGCACCATTCTTTAACAACCTTTGAGGTATGTTTGCTCCCATAGGGCGGCAAGGTGTGGCCTGATCAATATGGGTGTGATCATTTCAAATGGCAAAACTCGTGCAACACACCATACACAATCGCCCTCAGGGCCACAATAATCACAGTTCATCAACTCGGGTGTCATTACGCCGATTCTGTTGCAGGACGTTTCATAAACGGAAGCAAAGGTAACGAAACTGGGCGGGACCTACCTGAATTTGTCCAATTGAAACTTTCGTTTTCGTTGGGTTTTGCAACTGTTTGGACTAAATATTACGCCCAAATACCGTATTGTTTCAGTTGAATTCAACGTTGAACAATGTTCTGTCGTAATGAAAGCACCCCAGATTCAATTGCATATCTAGTTATGATTTAAGCAACCTTTAAACATGCCTGAATGCAACTGTACATTATTTAAAATCAGCTTTTCGTGACAAAACAATGTATGGTAAAAGTTACAGTAGATAACGTCTTTAAAAATTGATATAGTGGTGATCACCGTTTGCCAAAACAGTTTTATCAATTGAGTAGAATTATAGCTAGCCAGTAGCTCTACCGTTATACTAACCTATTCTATATAGTTTTATCTCCGGTGTGATCCGCAGCAGTCTCCGTAGACGATCATTCTCCTCCTGGTACTCCACTACCGTTTTCTCGGCTGCCCCGAAAATCTCCACTGCAGCCACCGTTAAACGCTCATTTAAAAATACACGAAAAGACTTTAGTTTAGACATGTTTCTGTAGACTGAGAGTTAGGTATTTTTCAACGAGTGTGGCTTAATCCACGAGGAAAGTGGCCATCAGCGTCTCGTCAGCAACACTAAACAAGTACTTCCGGGTCTAAATAAAAGTCTAAATAAAAATATTTGTCTAAACATTAACAGTGATTAATGTAAATAACAATTGCATTACTTTTTAGATTTAAAACATGTTTTAATGTCAAATAAATGCCCCAAATGTAAAACACTGAATTGCATATTGGCTTATAGAGCAGAAATTATTCTAGGTGGCGCAGTAAACGTATTGTAGGCAATATTCAGCAGGCTTTGTAGAATGTATATGGTGTCATTTCATGGGGCACTGAATAATACGGAGTCTACTGGATTAATAAGGAGTGTTGCTGTTCTTTGAGTCCACCCATTCCATTGGCCACAATGTGAATCACTGTATGTGGAATACATTTCGGCTTACTCATAAAGCAAAAAATATTCTCAGACACCCAAGATATTGGGAATGAATACTACCACTTAGAGACAGAAAGTTGTGTTAGAGATTAATCAGCTGAGGAAATAGCAATCTCTATGAAAACTGAATCAAATGAGCAGCATCGAAATAAGCGAGGATACACAGAAATGTGTTTTGTCAGATGAGGCAAATTTTGGAGGGTTCAGGCATACCACTCCAAATAATTGTGTGCTTACATTGACTCGTGATGAATGGGAGAAGGACCATTTGCAGAGAAGTGGTAGGTATTTCAAAAAGTTCTTATGGTTAGGCCTAATTGCAGGAAACATTAAAGTGTCCAATTTACTGGAGGTTTTCAGCATTACACAAGTCAAACCTCCATGTACACATTTCTGTTGCCAAGAAAATAGGGAAGGTGTTGGCACGAGTACAGACGGGGTTATGCAAGAACATGTATATCAGATTCATTGAGAATAATGGTGAACGCCATGAAAGAATGCTATAATTGTCAAAAGAAGATCAATCTGCAATGATGTGATGAAGTGGTGTAACTTGCATATATGTACTATGGTTCTCAGATTATTTGGTGTATTTCAGGAGCTAATATCCTGAACCCTGATCTTGCATATAAGGACATCCAGGACATACCAGGCTGTGTCTGAGGAAGGCCCGAAAAATGTCCAAAGATTCCAGCCACCCCAGCCGTGAACTGTTCTCCTGCAGGTGGTACCGGAGCATTGGGTCTCGGACCAACAGGCTCGAGGACTTCTTCTATCCCCAAGCTCTGAGACTTTTGAACAACCAAAGACTCCAGGCACTGAGACATTTAAACAGCTAGGCAATGGATGCCCACCCTAACCCATGGTCCATCTGCACTGACTATCTGCAATTACTAAAAGTATATAGCTTACTTTCTCGTGTTATTCTTATTTCTTGTGGGTTTAAAAATAACACATCTACTTTATACATTTTGATATTGAATACTGCATTGTTGGGAAAGAGCTAGCAAGTAAGCATTTCCCTGTACTTGTGCATGTGACAATAAAACTTGAAACTAATTTAAAACTTCTGTGTAAATGTTGATAATCATTATGAATAATTAACTTCATTGTGATATTTGTTATGAATAAAGTATGCTTTTTTGGACCAAATGTACTTACATCTTTCTTGACTTTTTGAATAAACATATTGTTGTTGTATTTTTTACAAAGCATCCACCAGAAGGAATTTTGATATGATAATACAGTGCCTTCGGAAAGTATTCAGATGCCTTGACTTTTTACACATTTTGTTATGTTACAGCCTTATTCTAAAATGTATTAAATAAAATATTCAACCATTTACACACAATACCCCATAATAACAAAAAGAAAACAGTTTTTTATACATTTCTAGCAAATGTATAAAAAAAACAAAAAACAGAAATACCTTATTTACAGAAGTATTCAGACCCTTTGCTATGAGACTCAAAATTGAGCTCAGATGCATCCTGTTTCCATTGGCCATCCTTCAGATGTTTCTACAACTTGATTGGAGTCCATCTGTGGTAAATTAAATTGATTGGACATGATTTGGAAAGGCACACATCTGTCTATATAAGGTCCCACAGTTGACAGTGCATGTCAGAGCAAAAACCAAGCCATGAGGTCAAATGAATTGTCCGTAGAGCACTGAGATAGGATTATGTCGAGACACAGATCTGGGAAAGGCTACCAAATAAATTCTGCAGCATTGAAGGTACCCAAGAACACAGATGCCTCCGTGGTTGAATGGTTGAAGTTTGGAACCACCTCCTAGAGCTGGCCGCCTGGCCAATCTGAAAAAAAAAACAGGGAAGAAGGGCCTTGGTCATGGAGGTGACCAAGAACCCAATGGTCACTTTGACAGAGCTCTAGAGTTCCACGATGGAGATAGGAGAAACTTCCAGAAGGACAACCATCTCTGCAGCACTCCACCAATCAGGCCTTTCTGGTAGGATGGCCAGACGGAAGCAACTCCACAGTAAAAGGCACATGACAGCCCGCTTGGAGTTTGCCAAAAGGCACCTAAAGAATCTGACCATGAGAATCAAGATTCTCTGGTCTGATGAAACTAAGATTAAACTCTTTGGCCTGAATGCCAAGCGTCCCACCTGGAGGAAACCTGGCACCATCCCTACAGTGAAGGATGGTGGTGGGAGCATCATGCTGTGAGGACAACGACACTAAGCACACAGCCAAGACTGTGGCTTTGGGACAAGTCTCTGAATATCCTTGAGTGGCCTAGCCAGAGCCTGGACTTGAACCTGATCGAACATCTCTGGAGAGACCTGAAAATAGCTGTGCAGCAACACTCCCCATCCAACCTGACAGAACTTGAGAGGATCTGCAGAAAAGAATGGGAGATACTCCCCAAATACAGGTGTGCCAAGTTTGTAGCGTCATACCCAAGGAGAATCGATGTTGTAATCACGTCCAAAGGTGCTTCAACAAAGTACTGAGTAAAGGGTCTGAATACTTATGTAAATTTGATATTTCAGTTTTACATTTTTCTAGAAATTAGCAAACATTTTTCAAAACCTGTTTTTGCTTTGTCATCATGGGGAAAAAATATTTAATACATTTTAGAATAAGGCTGTAATGTAACAAAATCTGGAAAAAGTCAAGTGGTCTGAATAGATACCGAAGGCACTGTATATGCGTCCTATGACACAGTGCTATATTTGAAACGTATAGTGTCCAGGCACCCAATTTTAAGCTTTTTGACCACAGTAAAAGTTCAGCAACACTTCCTGTGACTTAGCTTTTTGTTCAAACGCACCCTATTCTGTCTTTTCAACCCTAGTTTAGCTAAGACAAAGTAGTAGACAGTCCAAAACAGTGTATTGTGTTGGGGGCTATGGAGGGAGTGGAATAAAAAGCCAGCAACAGTCCATATGACACAGTCCCCCTCCAAAACTAAACATATCTGGTTACTAGAGACTTCAGTTGAGACAGGTAGCAACATTTTCCTCTACAATCCAATATGTATTCCATATGCAGTTAACTGCATTGTCGGCTATTATCCAGGAATACATCTCAAGTAAAGTGGAAATACATTTAAACCGTCATAGCATCTGTAAGAACCAAGAAACACTTCTAAACATAGCACCAGTCATTTACATAACATACAATGGCATACTCAAAACATAGCCATTTCTTAATGGGCTCCACCTTATTATATTACTTATCTTATATAAAGTAGTAATTATCTTTAGTTTAAATTTTCCCTAATGTAGTTATAATCGTGTAATATAATGTTAACATTATGCACTATGACTATGCAAAGCTGCGAAACATTTGATTATATAATATTGATTTCGTATCATACACATAGCATTTTACCCCTGACGTTTATTTTGAAGGCAAAATCGGAAAACCGGAAGTCTTAATGCTGCTGCTGGGACGCTAATAAAACAAACCCGCTCGCAAATTCACTTCCGCATTGTCTTCTTCTTTTATTTTATTAGCGGGTGGGGAGCCCATAAACACAAAACAGCGGCCCAATGTGTATGGGTTTTTACTACAAGGTACGGACCAGAGATACTGTAACTAAACTGGGGCTGCGTTCAGTACATAAAAACATAACGTTCAATTATGTTCCCTATGATGCACAGTTCTGTGCAGAGGCTGTCCTGAGGTTGAAGGTATTCTACTTTACACACATTCTGACATTTATTGTTGAGGATCGTCAGGCAGGCAGATTATCACCGAGTGACACATATATGCAGCTCTGTAGAAGTATGCAATCAGATGTCTCTTCTGTTTGCAGTTACTATTAACACATTGTTTTTCGATTAAAAAGCCTGACTTAATGCGTCAACAGTCACAGTACTGTGGAAACTGTTTTTATGGCTATGTTTTTTTATTAATATGAATCAGTATGTAAAACAAATAATTAAGTTGAGTTGTTGTAGAATAAATTGAAATGAAACATCATGTAACTTTTGACAGATAACTTTAATTCATATTTGGAAATCGACCCTGTGAATGGTATTTGACTGGTCAGTTCATTCAGCATCTTCATGAATGATATCGCCACGCAGGTTACACAGAGCGGCACAGATTCAAAGTATTTTGTCCATTTTAGATGAGAGGTTGATTGGCACTGTCTGTGAGATGATTCTAAACTGTTTGAGCCTTTGAGTTACGCGTGCCACATTAAGGCATTGACTGCCTTCTGGCAAATAAATCAAGGCGAGCTAGTCCCATTATGCAGTATAAAAATATACTTGTCTGTCCATTTCTCTTGGAACTTTCTGCATTCTTCTTGAATCGACCATATCCTTCTCTTAGCCACCGGAGTCACGTTAGCTAGCCTCATTTCCCTGCCGCAATCTTCCTGATTTTCCTGGTTCTCCGATGGTTACCTAACTAACTGCCTGGCAGACCAGGATATATGTGGCTAAATCGAGTGCCTACTTACTGGCCAATCGGATAGCTCAAATCCACGTGCCTGCAGCTTCCAGTGTAGTTTGATATTAACTTACATTAGATTCCATAACTTTTAAAAACCATGACCAGAGAGACTTTTATCAGTGAGTTCATGTTTATTTTTTTATTCAGCACTGTCAACACTGTTTTTATTCAACACTATTACAAAACAGAAAACGCGCTTCTCCATAATACCACTTGTGCTGCAGCTGAAATTAATTAGTAGCCAAGTGTATCAATAGCCCTGCGTTTTTATTATTAGCAGTGTGTATTTTAATATCGAGGAATATTTCACTTTCTTTGGTCATAGGAACAACATGAATTTGTGCATGAGGCAGATGCGGTGATCCCCTCTCTCGTCAGTCTCACTGGAGGAAGGGAAGGTGAGAGGCGGACCCTCTGCTGCTCTCTCCCTCCCCCAGCTCCCTCTCTCTGACTTCAGTGTATTCAAGACAATTGGGAACTCGGAAAAATACTAGATTCGACTGACAAAAATATTTTTGAACGGTCATCCAACTCTGAATTCCAAGTAGAAACTCTGGCATCTTTCTGGAGCTCCCATTTTCCGATCTGAGGATCACTGACGTCATGATTCTACCTCCCTTTTCCCCGTTCCCAGTTGTCTTGGAAGAACTATGACCATCAGCTGCAGGTACCGTCAGTACAGTAAAATAAAAACGCGAAATATTTAAATTTATGCTCAGCTGTGCCTCGCAATTGCTACACCAATCTGATCTATTTGGTTAAAAAAGCTCCAGTTTTGAAATATAATATGGTCTGAGAAAAACATTATTGTCAGGCCAGGCATATAGCCAACATGCTGTGATAATGTAGGGCTACTGCACAAACCTCATTCACAGCACTATGTCTATTAGGTTAATGTTAAATTTTTTAAGTAATGTTTAAAAAAAACACCTAATACCACTTGGCAATAAATAGGCCATAGAGGCAAAACAATGACAATTTAGCATTAACACTGTAGTGATAGATGTGCAGATGATGATGTGCAAGTAGAGATACTGGGGTGCAAAAGAGCAAAAAGATGAATAACAATATGAAGATGAGGTAGTTGGGTGTGCTATTTACAGATTGGCTGTGTACAGGTACAGTGATCTGTAAGCTGCTCTGACAGCTGATGCTTAAAGTTAGAAAGGGAGATAGAAGTCTCCAACTTCAGTGATTTTTGCAATTATTTCCAGTCATTGGCAGCAGAGAACTGGAAGGAAAGACGGCCAAAGGAAGTGTTGGCTTTGGGGATGACCAGTGAAATATACCTGCTGGAGCGCGTTCTACGGGTGGGTGTTGCTATGGTGACCAGTGAGCTGAGATAAGACCTGATCCGTGGGTCCTCACCTGTTCCCTCTGCCTGGGTCCGACCTGTCCGATGGCCACCGCATGTTGCTGCTTTGTGGCTCCAGCAGCCTAAGTATCCAGTCCCAGGGTCCTCATCGAGCTCTGCTGCTGCAGCCTCCACTCCTGAGACCCTCGTAGTGCTCAGCCGCTGTGGCCCTGCGGTCTCCAGTCCTGAGACCCTCCTAGTGCTCTGCCGCTGTGGCCCTGTGGTCTCCAGTCCTGAGACCCTCGTAGTGCTCTGCCGCTGTGGCCCTGTGGTCTCCAGTCCTGAGACCCTCGTAGTGCTCTGCCGCTGTGGCCTCCAGTCCTGAGACCCTCGTAGTGTTCTGCCGCTGTGGCCCTGTGGTCTCCAGTCCTGAGACCCTCGTAGTGCTCTGCCACTGTGGCCCTGCGGTCTCCAGTCCTGGTGTCCTCTGGGTCAATGACTCCTGCTCTTCCCCTGGGGGTCTTACAAGCCCTCACCGTTGAGGTACTCCTACTGCCTGTTCCTGGGTGGAGGGGGCAGCCACCACCAGATCCACCACCGCATCTTGTTGGCTCCCCTCTTCCAGACCTGCACTGCCCCCCCACAGTATTACTCAACCTGGTCTGGTGACCTCAAGCACCTTTGTGACGGGGCGGTCAGGTGCACCAAAAGACAGGCCTTCTGTTGGACCAGTCTCCCGTTTGGTCTACATTTCTGCCTCTCTGGATGACCACAAGTAACCCTACCCCTATTTTTCACTTTTATTTAACTAGGCAAGTCAGTTAAGAACAAATTCTTAATTTCAATGACGGCCTAGGAACAGTGGTTAACTACCTTGTTCATGGGCAGAACAACAGATTTTTACCTTGTCAGCTCGGGTAGTTGATCTTGCAACCTTTCGGTTACTAGTCCAACGCTCTAACCACTAGCCTACCTGCCACTAGTCATGTTGCCAATACAACAAGCTTTCACCTGACCCAAATTGTGATTTATAATGGACCATTTTTGGGGATTGCATACACAGCAACAGTAATTGTGTAAAGGCGTTGATTCAGCGCTGTGTTGCAAACAAAACAAATAAAGGTGTGCTTGCTCTAATTCCTCAACGGCACAGGTAAGAGAGCTCGAAAAAGCACCTTATAGCCAAATAATCTTCTTTGAGTCATTAAAGTGCATGGAAATTACAAAGTGCACACTTTGGAAAGGTGTGTGGTCATTTGGAAACACTACTTAGAGCGCTCACTATTTTTTCGTCTTATGTTACACCTACCCCAAATTTTCCCAAGAATATTATTTTATTACTGAATGTATCCAGAGTTAAACACATTGCGGAAAGTACAGCAACTGTTAAATGCAGATAAAATCAAGTGTAGTATTTGGAATCAGTTGTGTCAGATTAACTGTTGTGTCCTCACCTTTAGTCTAACAATTTCCCCATAACCTTCAAACTGTTCCCTTTAAATTGGTATCATGGTTATCCATAGGCTTTCTATATTTCTTCTGTAAGAAACATTTAGCCCTATCCATATACAGTAGGCCAATTCCCACGAGTATAAGGGGTTCAAGCAGACCGGAACTGACATTTTTTTCCAATGGTAAACAGCCTGAGTGAACCATCTTAATTTATCCACCATTGTTGGTTATATCAGAGATAGTATATATAATGACGAGATGGTCTTGTCTCCGCCCTAACAATGGAAGTAGTTGTCCCAAAAGGCGGGAAGGCAGGCAGACAGATTTTGATGGGAGTGGATCCTCTCGCTTTGCCTCTTCCTCTCCTGTTAAGTTGCTTAATTTCTTCTTCGGCTTCTTCATGCGAGTTTCTGGCGGACTAGACGCTGTGTTGTGTATTGCTGCCTTTCACAGGTTGGAGTGTGAATTGCACATTTTCACAAAAAAGGGAAAATAAATCAATCACACCACCATCTAACCCTACACATATACACCATACCCATAAAACTCACCATCCCTATCCTACTACTTTACCCTACCAGCCTGGGAGGATGGAATCCCTTCTCTTAAAAACCCTTGTAAATCTTCTGCACTAAAATCTCTTACACCACAACATTTCGCTGCCACTACCACATCTATTTTTTGTGGATTCATGCTCCATCAGTGCAGTACAATAACCATAGCAATTAAACAAGAAATCCTAACGCTTACCCTCTCTGGATCTCTCTCTTCAGGTCTATTCACTGCGGGGATCCCCGTCAAATCACTCACCCTTGGGCTATCCTCTACACTCTTCCCTGCCTCTGTAACCGATGTGAAATGGCTAGCTAGTTAGCGGTGGTGCGCGCTAATAGCGTTTCAATCAGTGACGTCACTTGCTCTGAAACCTTAAAGTAGTGGTTCCCCTTGCTCTGCAAGGGCCGTGGCTTTTGTGGAGCGATACTTCGTGGGTGACTGTTGTCTGTGCAGAGGGTCCGTGGTTCTAGCCCGGGTAGGGGCGAGGGGACAGACTAAAGTTATACTGTTACATTGATGCTGTTGACCCGGATCACTGGTTGCTGCAGAAAAGGAGGAGGTCAAAAGGGGGGTGAGTGTAACCGATGTGAAATGGTTAGCGGTGGTGCGCACTAATAGCGTTTCAATCGGTGACATCACTTGCTCTGAGACCTTGAAGTAGTGATTCCCCTTGCGCTGCAAGGGCTGTGGCTTTTGTGGAGCGATGGGTAACGATGCTTCGTGGGTGACTGTTGTCTGTGTGCAGAGGGTCCCTGGTTCGAGCCCGGCGAGGGGACGAACTAAAGTTATACTGTTACACCTCAGCATAAGAAACTTTCTGCCTCACTCGAACTCTGGCAATCTCAACCCCTTCTCTCTCTCTCTCTCTCTCTCTCTCACACAGGGCACTTCGGATCCCAAGCTGCCTGGGTACCCCTACAGTTGGCTCTCGATCCCAACTTTACACTCCCTCGGACTATGCCCCCCTGCACATTTATCACATTGTGGGATCTACCTTCTAGACAATGCTGCAACATGTCTGAATCATTGGCACTTAAAGCACCCTAGCGAGTTCGGAACATAGGCCCTCACAGATGAGCAAATATAACTTAAAAGGTTGAGGTAGAAACTCTGTGTCAAAGCTCAACAAGACAGACATGGTATTTTCAGTCTTGCCCTTGCTACCAAGTCCATACTCTCACCAAAATGGCAGGCATCACAAACACCAGGAATATTATTTTTTATTTGATTCACCTCTACACTCAACCCCACTGGTCACTCCTTTGAGTGGTGCCCTGCTCCAGAGATCTACAACGACACAGGTTGAGCCCTGAGATGCCCACTGCCACTGGGTTGAGGATAACACAAAAACAACAATTCCACTTCTTGAAACTTTCACAGATGTAAACGTTCCCAGTTTGTCCTTTGCCCAGCTTGAAACAACGTATGGGTCGGTCAAAAGCAGGAATCCACTTTTTCGCAAGATAATCTTACTCCTACTGGTCCAAAATCATCTCTGGTAGGATTCTCAGGGCAAACGCTGAAAGTCTCTACCACATCTGTCGCCACAGGTACTTTATCCTGGTCTGGCTCAACTTCAGAGCACTCACTACTGCCAACCGACTACATTTTGATATTCTCAAGTTTCTCAAGAGAGTAAGTAAATTTATGGCTAAGTCCAGTTGGTTTGTACCCAAAGGTGGGAACTCAGAAGACAAAGGATTGAACAATGGTTTGTACTCAGGAAATACTGTTCATTCAGTATTGTTGTAATTGTCATTATTACAAATAAATAAAATCAAAACAATTTTTAAATAAATAAAATTGTCCAATTAATCGGTATCGGCTTTTTTTGTTCCTCCAATAAATTGTTATCGGTATCGGCGTTGAAAAATCATATTCGGTCGACCTCTACTAGGGTATACCGAGTATGGTGTGACAAACAAAAAACATCCAGTCAGTGGCAGTCCTTTGGGTGAAAACAGCTTGTTAATGAGAGAGGTCGAAGAAGAATAGCAAGAATCGTGCAATTGAACAGGTGAGCCGTAAACAGACAAGTAATGGCGCAGTACAACAATGGTGTGCAGAACAGCATCTCTGAATACACAACTCGTCGATCGTTGTCACGGATGGGCTATTGCAGCAGACGACCACACCGAGTTCCACTCCTATCAGATAAAAACAAGAAGCTGCTCCAGTGGGCACACGATCACCAACACTAGACAATTGAGTGGGAAAACATTGCCTGGAACATGACAGCAAGTTCAGTTTACTTCAGTGGCCTACTCAGCCCCCAGACCTCAACACAATAGAGCATCTTTGGGATGAGATGGAACGGGCTGTTCGCAGCATGAATGTACCGCTGTCCAATCTGCAGCAACTGGGTGATGCCATCGCATCAGCACAGACCAACATCCTTGTGGAATGTTTCAGACACCTTGTAGAATGATGCCCTAAAGAGCTCAGGCTGTTCTGGAGGCAAAGGGGGGTCTGAACCGGTACTAGATGGGTGTACCTAATAAACCGGCTGGTGAGTTGTCGATGTTGTTGAATTGGGACAGGAAAAACACTGTAGTACACTTAAAACAGAGTTTGCACTTATACAAACTGCACTCGTGAGGAGTCGACTGTGTATCATTACATTTCAAACAATATCATGATTGAGCTGTATTATGTCAAAACTGCATGAGAAACTCTCTTGGATTGAAGGAGATATTTTCAGAAAAGTATACATTTTTATAAATCAATAACATTGGTCAGACCATTTTCTCATCACCCTGAGAGACATTCCAAAACAAACCAGATATTCTTATTTCTAATGACGTGAAAACATCAACCGACTTTGAACAGCAGATCTGCGAGATTACCATGATACATACACTACTGTTTGTTAATATCCTCATTATTTAAATCAAAATGTATTTACAAAGAGCATTTTTCAAAGTAAATCCATCATGTACTGTATCTATTTCTCTGAAACCCAGTGCATGAATGATTGTTTCTTTTCTAAGAGTTATCCACAACCTGCCTTTTTATACCCATCTGCTGACAGAAGATATTATATTTGTCCTGATTTTCTTTATTCTTTGTGTTTTCATCCTGTTTTTTCTTTGTAGATGTTGTTTTATGTGTCGGAAGATTAGTCTTGAATCTTTTACCACAGACTGAGAATCCATTTGATTTCTCTCCTGTGTGAATTAGTTTATTCTTGATTAGGTCCCCCTTCTTATTGAAGCTTTTCCCACAGATAAATGGTTTCTGTCCTGAGTCCATATATGGTCAGATAAGTCTTCTGAGTGAAGCTTTCCCCGCAGTCATCACAGCTAAATTATATCTCCCCTGTGTGAGTCCGTATATACATATTCAGCTTCCTCTTATGATTTACGCTTTTCACAGTCACCACAGATAAATTATTACTTTGCTGTGTGATGATTACTCTACTGTGTGAATCCGTATATGTGCAGTTAAGTGCTCCTTGCGTATGAAGCCTTTACCGCATTCACCACAGCTAAATGGTTTCTCTCCTGTGTGAGTCAGTGTATGCCTCCTTAGGTCCCCCTTCTGATTGAAGCACTTACAGCAAAAATTACAGCTAAATGGTTTCTCTCCTGTGTGAGTCAGTATATGTCTTCTTAGGTCTCCCTTGTGATTGAAGCTTTTCCCACAGTAACCACAGCTAAAGGGTTTCTCTCCTGTGTGAATCCTCATGTGCATGGACAGATTTCCTTTTTGTTTGAAGGTCTTGCCACAAAAGGGGCAGGTGCAGGGTTTCCCACTGTGACAGAGTCGGACATGGGCCTTCAGTTTACAGGTGGAAATGTACTGTTTTTTGCAGAAGTGACATTCGCTGAGTCTCTTCTTGGCGAGAGTCACATGCCTCTGCAGGTCAGCTGTGAGAGGAAACATTTTGCCACAGTCACAGCAGCGATGAGTTTTTATAGATGTGGTGCTGGGTTTGGAACAGTGTTCCTCCATTGGTGGGTTTGGATCCAATGGTTGGCTTCGGTCAAGTCCTACTGGGTTGCTGCTTAAGGCTGAGCTGTGGCTGTAGACAATGTTTTGATTATCTGGAGGGTCACAGAGCATTTCATAACCCTTTAGGTGGGTCACAGTGCCAAAAGGTTTAGGATCCACTAGTTTAGAGTCACACTCTCTGTTCTCCACTGTTTGGGACAGAGTCAAGGACCAAAGTGGGTCTTCCTGATCACGTTCACTTTTCACACAGGAAGGAGTGAATTTGAACTCTATGATATCAGGCTCCAGCCCTTGAAGCTGCTCTTCCTCCGGACTGGTCCTGAGTTCCTCATGTTTCTCTTTAATCTGTGTGGGCTCTAGATCCTCCTGCCCCAGACTGTGGCTCCACTCCTGCTCACAGTGCTGCTGCTCAGAGGGAACCTCCTCTTCAGAGACAGCGAGAGAGAGCTGCAGGGAGTCTGGAGAGAGGGAGAGGAGGAGCAGAGGTTATCTATATACCACAAAATTAATATAGAACACTTGAATCATAAAAGGTGAATTATAGACTTCTATGATCTATACAGCCTTTAGATGTGCCCGAGTGCAGATAGCTAGGCTCAGCTTCTAGACCGAGATTGTATCTAGCAGTAGGCTATAACACGAGCCAAACGTGCGACTTATTTAACAACCTGTGTCTGTGCCTGTTTGGCAACGCTTTTAGGAGGGTATATCTGTCATCGGTGGACGGTTCTGATAAGGAACGGGTCTTCTGCATCACAGAGTGGTGCACAGGAAATAATTAAATCCATAAATTAGATGCTACAATCCCCGTACATGGATCGTATGTTGTTATCGCTTTGCACACACACCTGTCTGTCCTAGCTAATCAGCCTCGCAACACAGGTATCATGTTGCTGCAGTCAGGAAGTAGACCGAAGCATGTGCGAGCAAACATTGACATCCATGTTTGGTTTTGAATTGGAGGGGGAGTGATAACAATTGGATTTAATTCTTTCCTGGGCACCATTTGGTGATGTAAACTAGGTATTATAAATCAGTCATTTTGACCCAGAGGAATATTTCACAGTCCAAAGGTGGTTTATTAAATTCTTCCAATTTATCATGACTTTGTCAATCAACTTGATGGTTGCTGTACGCCAATGTAGATATTCCATTAAAAATCAGCTGTTGCCAGCTACAATACTCATTTACAACATTAACGATGTCTACACTGTATTTCTGATCAATTTGATGTTATTTTAAAATGGACCAAAAAAGTGCTTTTCTTTCAAAAACATGGACATTTCTAAGTGACCCCAAACTTTTGAACAGTACTGTATGTGTGTATATTTACAGTACCAGTCAACATTGGACACACCTACTCAAGGGTCTTTGTTTATTTATTTTTTTACAATTGTCTACATTGTAGAATAATAGTGAAGACATCAAAACTATGAAAACAACACGTATGGAATCATGTAGTAACCAAAAAAGAAAGTTAAACAAATCAAAATATTTTCTATTTTATAAGTAGCCACCTTTTGCCTTGATGACAGCTTTGCACTCTCTTGGCATTCTCTCAACCAGATTCATGAGGTAGTCACCTGGAATGCATTTCAATTAACAGTTGTGCCTTGTTAAAAGTTAAATAGTGGGATTTCTTTCCTTCTTAATGCGTTTGAGCCAATCAGTTGTGTTGTGACCAGGCAGGGCTGGTATACAGAAGATTGACCTATTTGGTAAAAGACCCTGTTTATATTATGGCAAGAACAGCTGAATTAAGCAAAGAGAATCGACAGTCCTTTGATCTGAGGCCAAATTTGAGATTTTTGGTTCCAACCGCCATATCTTTGTGAGATGCCGAGTAGGTGAATGGATGATCTCCACATGTGTGGTTCCCATCGTAAAGCATGGAGGAGGTGTGATGGTGCTTTGCTGGTGACACTGTCTGATTTATTTAGAATTCAAGGCACACAACCAGCATGGCTACCACAGCGATACGCCATTCCATCTGGTTTGGACTTAGTGGGACTATCATTTGTTTTTCAAAAGGACAAATACCCCACACACCTCCAGGCTGTGGAATGACTATTTGACCAAGAAGGAGAGTGATGGAGTGGTGCATCAGATGACCTGGCCTCCACAATCACCTGACCTCAACCCAATTGAGATGGTTTGGGATGAATTGGACCGCAGAGTGAAGGAAAAGCTGCCAACAAATGCTCAGCATATGTGGGAACTCCTTCAAGACTGTTGGAAAAGCATTCCTCATGAAACTGGTTGAGAAAATGCCAAGAGTGTGCACAGCTGTCATCAAGGCAAAGGGTGGCTACTTTGAAGAATCTCAAATACATTTGGATTTGTTTAACACTTTTTTGGTTACTACATGATTCCATGTGTGTTATTTCACAGTTTTGATGTCATCAAATGTATTTATTTATATAGCCCTTCTTACATCCGCTGATATATCAAAGTGCTGTACAGAAACCCAGCTTAAAACCCCAAACAGCAAGCAATGCAGGTGTAGAAGCACGGTGGCTCTTCACTATTATCCTACAATGTAGAAAATAGTTCAAATAAAATAAAAACCCTGGAATGAGTAGGTGTCCAAACTTATATATATATACACCCACAGTTTCTTCAGAAAGTATTCACACCCCTTGACTTTATCCACATTTTGTTGTGTTACAGCCGGAATTAAAAATGTATGAAATTGCGATTGTCACTGGCCTACACACAATACTCCATATTGTCAATGTGGAATTATGTTTTTAGTAATTTTTAAAAACAAATTAATTAAAAGTGAATAGCTGAAATGTCTTGAGTCAAGAAGTATTCACCCCTTTGTTATGACAAGCCTAAATAAGTTCAGGAGTAAACATGTGCTTAACAAGTCACATAATAAGTTGCATGGACTCATAGTGTGCAATAATCGTGTTAAACATGATTTTTTAAATGACTACCTCATCTCTGTATCTCACACATACAGATAATTGTAAGGTTCATCAGTCGAGCCGTGAATTTCAAACACAGATTCAACCACAAAGACCAGGGAGGTTTTCCAATGCCATAATTTCACTTTGATATTATAGGGTATTGTGTGTAGGCCAGTAACACAAAATCTCAATTTAATCCATTTTAAATTCAGGCTGTAATACAACAATGTGGAAAAAGTAAGGTGATGTGAATACTTTCTGAAAGCATTGTACAGAGAAGGGTTTGAGCTAAATGCAGCCTAGAGTTTAAGAGCAGCTACCACTTCCATTGTTTCACTTACAGCATTGCTAAATAAAGAAAACTCAATGTCTCTGGATCAATAGATGAATCACTTTTTTGTCAATAAAATGAAGTATAACTTTAAATGGCAATTGTTTACCACAAATATTTATTTCAACATTGTGAAAACTAGATGATACTATAATCAAATAATGGTAAATCAGCTTTTTAGTACTAATGTGGATTGCAGCTGCCTTAGCATTTTAGCAACTACTTAGCATGTTAGCTAACCCTTCCCTTGTAAATCGTAACATACAGCATCATACGAAATGGATACTGGAGATCCACAACTGAATACACACCAATCAAAAGGTATACTAAATCCACAGTCTCGGATTTACATTCAGAAAACAGGAGGTTGGTGGCACCCTAATTGAGGAGGACGGGCTTATGGTAATATCTGGGGCGGTATAGGTTGATTAGTTGGCCATAAAGGAAACATTGATCTTTTTGTTTTACAGAATATGCTAAAATTAGTCTAATCGTCAACTTTTCTTTCAGATAATAGTAATTAGTACATGTAAGAAATAAGTTGATATTTTGCTAATGTAGCAGGCGCACAAAGCAGGTTGGCGCTTCCAGGCAGCTGCTCGAGAGTAACGTGTTACAATGTTTTAAATTCTTTTTTTGTCGCGCTGCATACTTTTCCTTGCTCTTTTAATGGAGTAAGCATGGCTTTGACAACGATGGATTGTACAAACGTTGTGGAATACTCATCACATTTTTTACGATTTTACAAAAAACATGCATCTCCACTGGCACCGCATATCCAAGATAAACTTCAGGGCACGGGATAATGTGCACAAGAAGCTGGGTGAGAGGGAATACAGCTTGTAAGGGCAGATTGAGGAAAATACTGACAATAGAAGGTAACAAATCTAAAATACATCAATACAATCACTCACTTGAATGCAGAGTTCTAAATGTATTATGCAAAGTCGCAAATATGTCCAAAAAAGCCCCAGAGACTCCAAATGTTCCTAATTCAAGATCATTGATAAACAAAGTGGATGAATTTGAACTGCTTCTTCAATCAGTAAATGCAGACATTGGATGTGTCACTGAAACTTGGGCCCACGAAAATATCCTAGATGAATCTCTTTTCATACAAGACTATCAGCTGCTCAGAAATGACAGGTCCAGAGAGGGGATGAGAGGATGGGACGTGGCTATGTATGTGAATCACAGTATGCAGGAAAAGAGAAGAACTGACCTAGAGAAATAGGTATTTGAGTGTATGTGGCTTCAGCTCCGTCCTAAACGACTCCGCAGCTCAGTTTCAACTCTGGAAGTGGGAGTACTCTACCATCCACCATGGGCAAATTAAAAAATCCACAGTGTTCTGCTGAAGTGTTATCTCATAAACACTGTCGATGTGATCAGGATGTCCTCTCCCCAAATGGGTCTCATCCTGTGTGGGGACTTTAATCACCTGCCCATCAAGATGCTGACAAACTCCCATCCAGACATGAAACAAGTGGTCAAAGACAAGACCAGAGGGGACACCATCCTAGATCTGATCCTTACAAATATGAAGAATCGCTGCAACACCCCCACTGTACTTGCTCCTCTCGGATCCAGTGATCACAAATGTCTGCTGTTCTCCTCAAACACAACATCAGGAGGGAGAAGCGAGGTGCAGCGGGAAAAAAATAATGTCTGGTAACCCAGAACAGACAGGAGGCCTTGGCACGATGTATGGCCAGTACTGCGTGGTCTGCCATATATGAGGTGGAGAGCATCGTTTCAAAGGTGGAGACGTTACACTCCTGCATTCAAACTGCACATGATGTATGCATGCCAATAAGAAACACTGGACAAGCCCTGGATGACTGAACGAATAAAGGCTGCCATCAGGAAAATACATATTTTCAACAGATGGGGAAAAACAATGAAATTGAGAAAATACAGAAACACAGCACAAATGCTTATCAAGGAAGCAAAGACAAACTACTACAAATTTGAAATCCAAGATCTATAGAAGTAAAACCCTAAGGAATGATGGGACTTCATTAACAAAGGACTGGGATGAAAAACAACACCAGGAGGGAGAATACAGGTTGGGGGAATTGAAGACGACGACATGGCTGATGTTTTTTGCTGAGGCATGGACAAGCACCACACCGCTTGGCATTTTCCCCCTGCCCATGCCTACAGGCAGGTTGAGCTGTGCAGCATTGGCCAGATAAAGCAAGCTCTGACCAGACTCAGCCCACATAAAGCGTGTGGTCCTGATGGCATTCCAGCCTGGCTACTAAAAGAGCAGGAGATCTAGCCCCTGTCATCACACACATAGTTAACACCTCCTATTGGCAGGGGGACTATTCCTGCTACCTGGAAGATTGCCAATGTATGTCCAATATCTAAAGTGTCAAACCCATGTACAACAAGTGACTGGAGGCCCATCTCTCTAACTTCATGCCTTGGAAAAATCCAGGAGCTTCATCGTTTAAAAATAACTAATGCCAACAGTTTTATCAGAGTGCACGAATCAGTATGCCTACCTACCAAGTCTAGCACTACTACCACCCTTGTGAAAGCCACACTCCTGGCTGACAGCTACAGACTCCAGAAAACCAACAATGGTGAGGGTGTAACTTGCTGATAAACTTGTCCAAAGCCTTTGATCAAAATGATCACGCAAAGCTCCTGTGTCCAAGGTTACTTTCCTGGCTCCACAGCTACACCACCAGAAGAAGGCAAAGGGTGGTGGCCTGCTGAATGACCTGCTCCCTCAAAGGTAACTGCACCACCAGGCTCCTGAGAAACAGCCACGAACTGTCCTGTATAACTGCCTGTATGAACCGCCTGCAAAACGCAGGCCCAAAAATTATGTTTTAAAAATCACATTAATACTTCAATTTCCATCATGAAAAATGTCCTGTTAATGTTTCAAGTGTTCAGTATTATTAATGTTTCAAGTGTTCAGTATTATGTGTTATGCATTTTAAATGAGTGTTTTGCAATTATTAGTAATATAAATTCTGCATTTCTTCAGTTTTATCTGTGAGCAAGAATAAATAAACTCAAACTATGATTGTTGCTTTTTCCAATAAGTTTCTTCTTGAGGTCAAAAATATGTTGGTAACTGTTTATGGTAGGCAACTTGTTTCCTGGAGTGCCGCAGGATTTTGTTTCAACTAGCCACCACACCTGACCAACTGAACTAATTGATCAGTTCAATGATTGCCTAAATTCAAAACACCTGGTCTTCAAGGTCGGTTAGATCAAAAACATGAAGTGCCTGCGGCGCTCCAGGACCAGGGTTGCCTAGGGGTTAAAAATCTATGAAAATGTTTGATTCCTGTTAGCTTAAACAGTTAATTCGGTAGAACTATAGCTAGCTATCAGTGAATCTACATAGCTAAATTACATACGAACCTTTTCTGCATAGTGTTATCTCCGGTGTGACCCGCAGAAGTCTCCGTAGCCGATCATTCTCCTCCTCGTACTCCACTACCGTTTTCTCAACTGCCCCGAAAATCTCCACAGCAGCCGCCATTAAACGCTCATTTAAAAATACACGCAACAACTGTAGTTGAGACATTTCGGTCGACTGAGGATTCGGTAGCCTGTTCAGTTCAGTTAGTAGTGGGTCTTTGTTTACTCCACCCAAAGGTCGCGAGACTTGCGAAACGGACCAGGCCGTGGTTTGACAAGTCAATGACAGAAGGGTAAAACTGATTCCTTGGTTGAATAAAATTCTCGAAATCTAGAGGTACAACCTAGATTCGAGTCAATGTTTTAAGCAGTTGAACATGTAATTACTTCAACCTCGTGAAAGTGACACATTTTCATTTAGGTCAAAAACAACTTAATATCGAAGGAGTGCCTTTGATTTAACAGCTGGCGCATGCGCATTTCGGCACGAGACGACCCGATGACGCAATTCTACGCATGACCTTAGTTAGCCATGGTCGCTTACAATGATCGGGGATTTCTCTTAATGAAGACAGGCTAAAACTGGTTCTCTTTGTACTGGTTTGTCTTAACAAAGTCGTCTCCAATCCTACTTCCGCGTTCTAGTCAAGGAATTTGAGAACGTTCTTTGTTTTTAGTGGGTTGCGAGCCCCGCAATGTACAACAGCCCCGCCATCCGGATGGGAAGTTCAAGGCAGCCTACAGACCAGTAGTAAAGGGAAACGATTACTTCATTGTAGACAACCAGTGGTTATCATAAGTATAGGATGATCTGGGAGAATTCATTCTTCATCAGAAGTCGACTGTATGTCATTACTCTATTACAAGATTCAAACAATATCATGAATGAACAGCATTTGGTCAGAATGTATGTTTATTTTATTTTATTTCACCTTTATTTAACCAGGTAGGCTAGTTGAGAACAAGTTCTGCAACCTGGCCAAGATAAAGCATAGCAGTGTGAACAGACAACACAGAGTTACACATGGAGTAAACAATTAACAGGTCAATAACACAGTAGAAAAAAAAGAGAGTCTATATATATTGTGTGCAAAAGGCATGAGGAGGTAGGCGAATAATTACAATTCTTGCGGATTAACACTGGAGTGATAAATGATCAGATGGTCATGTACAGGTAGAGATACTGGTGTGCAAAAGAGCAGAAAAGTAAATAAATGTAAACAGTATGGGGATGAGGTAGGTAAAATTGGGTGGGCTATTTACCGATAGACTATGTACAGCTGCAGCGATCGGTTAGCTGCTCAGATAGCAGAAGAGTGTTGGGCCAGTAACCGAAAGGTTTCTGGATCTAATCCCCGAGCTGACAAGGTAAAAAAAATCTGTCGTTTTGCCCCTGAGCAAGGCAGCTAACCCACTGTTCCCCGGGCGCCGAAGTTGTGGATGTCGATTAAGGCAGACCTCCGCACCTCTGATTCAGAAGATGTCGAAGACACATTTCAGTTGAAGG
This sequence comes from Oncorhynchus mykiss, assembly GCF_057628025.1. NCBI lineage: Eukaryota > Metazoa > Chordata > Actinopteri > Salmoniformes > Salmonidae > Oncorhynchus > Oncorhynchus mykiss. The sequence continues at coordinate 65,009,281 of NC_143046.1, read as the reverse complement.
CATTCCGTTGTACAACTGACTAGGTATCCCCCTTTCACTTTACCAGTAATACCTAGCAGTAACAAAAACACACCCATAATCCAGAAAAAAGATATAAAGAAATAAAAAAATATCAGAATGTGCAATGTCAAAGCCCGGAATATAAGAATATATACAGATAATGTATAGGTGTGTAATGTATATATACATATAATGGTGTGTAATGACAGTATGGAAAGTATATGAATAGAAAAGGTGTGTACAGCAGTAGTTATAGGATGATCTATGACAAGAATACAGTATATACATATAAAGTGGGTGAAATAGTATGTAAAAAATTATTAAAGTGACCAGTGTCCAATGACTATGTACATAGGGCAGCAGTCTCTAAGGTAGAGTACTGGATGGTAGCCGGCTAGGACTAAGGCTAGTGGTGACTGGTTGACAGTCTGATGGCCTGGAGATGGCTGTTTCTCATTCTTGATCCCAGTGTGAACAGGCCATGGCTTGTGTGGCTGAGGTTCTTTATGATCTTCTTGGCCTTCCTGTGACAATGGGTGCTGTAGATGTCCTGGAGGGCAGGCAATGTGCCCCCAGGGATGTGTTGGGCGTGCTCGCTCTGTTGTCCCCTGCAGTCCACGATTAGCTCCTTCATTTTGTTGACGTTGAGGGGGATATTTTCCCACCGCCACTCTGGTTCTCACCTACTCGCTTAGCCTCTGATTGCCTTATGGAGGACGTAGCTGGTCTGTTTATACACGTCCATGTTCCCAGTCACCTTACCATGGTTAAATGTGGTGGTTTATATTTTCAGTTTTGCTCGAATGCTGCCATCTGTCCATGGGTTTTGGTTTGGATAAGTGCTAGTCATCACAGTGGGAACAACATCCTCAATGCACTTCCTGATTAACCCAGTCACAGAGTCATTGTATACTTCAGAGGCCACCCGTAACATTTCCCAGTCTGCGTGATCAAAACAATCTTGATGCATGGATTACATGGCAGTGATGATGACCGAAGAAAATTATCTTGGGGGGTAATGAGGTCGGCATTTGATGGTAAAGTATTCCAGATTGGGAAAACAAAAAGACTTGAGTTCCTGTATGTTACCACGATCACACCATGAGTTGTTAATCATGAAACAAACCCCTCTGCCTTTATTTTTCCCGGATAGTTCTTTCTTCCTGTCCACGTGATTGACGTAGAACCCTGCTGGCTGAATCGACAGGGACAATATCTCCAGAGAGAGCCATGCTTCTGTAAAACAGAGTATGTTACAGTCCCTGATTTCTCTCTGGAGGGAGATCCTCGCCCTGAGCTCGTCTACTTTGATGTCCAGGGACTAAACGTTAGCGAGTAATATACTCGTAAATGGTGGTTGGTATGCACGCTGCCTGAGTCTGACTAGGGCTCCACTCCTTCTACCTCTTCTCCGGGGGCAGCATTTTGGTGCAGCCCCCAGGATGAATAGAGCTACCTCGTGAAGTTCAAACAAAGGATCCAAGTCAGTGAAGTCAAATATCTGCTCGAAATTCTGGTGAGTGACCGCCGATCTAATATCCAAAAGTTATTTATGTCTGTAGGTAATACTACAAGAAACGTTCTGAGCAAAAAACAAAATACTGCAAAGTTGGCTAGGAGCTAGCTAGAAACAGAGCGACCATGTCGGTTGGTGCCTTGTTCTCCGCGGTAAAACGTTATGTGTATGATATGAAATCAATCCTTTTTTGCAGAGAATTACTACTTTATATAAGATAACGAATGTTATAAGGTGGAGCACATTAACAAATGGTTGGAACGTAAGTAAATTCATGTCAAGACCTTAATAATAGCCTACTGGTAGAAAAATATATACAATAAAAAAATATTATTTTTATACATAATTATTTTGATCATATTATTATTGTTTATTTACTGGTGTTATTGTTCAAGCTTGCGATTTTTAAACGTAATGTTTAAGAAAAGTCTTACTGTATTTTTATTGTATTTCACAAACAGATTGCATTGTACAGGAAAAACATTTGATTGTGTGTCCATACAACCAGGGTCCAGTCAAAAATAAAAAATATACATATATTTTTCTCACATACACTGGATAGGTGCACTCACTAGAGCCCCCAATCCAAAACAGGTGAGCTAGAACAAAAAGTTAGGTCATAGCAAGTGTTGCTGGACTTTTACTGTGGTCAAATAAGTTGCATGGGCACCTGGACAATATACGGTACAAATATATCACTGTAGAGAGAACCTTGCTACCTGTCTCTGCTAAAGTGGGGTGGGAAATACTCAGTAGGGTCTCTACTAACCAAATATGATTTGTTTTGGAGGGGGACTATGTTGCACAGCCTGCTGCTGGCTTTCACTCCGCCCCCTCCATAGCCCCCAATGCAATACACTGTAATAGACTGTACCAATATAGTACTGTATTGGAAAAAACGTTGAATGAGTCCATAAAACAAGGGTCCAGTCTAATCATTTGAGTCCCTAGAATACAAAATCAGATGAGTTTGAACAACAAGCTAGGTCATAAAAAGTGTTGCTGGACTTTTACTGTGGTCGAAGGGTCCAGGGTGCCTGGACACTATATGGTTAAAATATAGTCCTGCGTCATAGCATGCATTGTCATACCAAAATACCTTATAAAATTCCTTCTGGTGGACACTTTGAAGAATTGTTAATACACTGTAGTACAATTTGTTTATAAAAAAAAGTCAAGAGTTTTGGTCCAAAGAAAGCACACTTTATTCATAACAAATATCACAATATTTATTTTAATTTTATTTCACATTTATTTAACCAGGTAGGCCAGTTGAGAGCAAGTTCTCATTTACAACTGCGACCTGGCCAAGATAAAGCAAAGCAGTGCTACAAAAACAACAACACAGAGTTACACATAAACAAAAGTACAGTCAATAACACAATAGAAAATCTATGTACATTGTGTACAAATGTAGAAGAGTAGGGATGTAAGGCAATACATAGGCCATAGAGGCGAAATAATTACAATTTAGCATTAACACCGGAGTGATAGATGTGCAGATGATGATGTGCAAGTAGAGATACTGGGGTGCAAAAGAGCAAGAGGATAAATAACAATATGGTGATGAGGTAGTTGGGTGTGCTATTTACAGATTGGCAGTGTACAGGTACAGTGATCGGTAAGCTGCTCTGACGGCTGATGCTTAAAGTTAGTGAGGGCCAAAGTAAGTGTTGGCTTTGGGGATGAACAGTGAAATATACCTGCTGGAGCGCGTGCTATGGGTGGGTGCTGCTATGGTGACCAGTGAGCTGAGATAAGGCGGGGCTTTACCTAGCAAAGATTTATAGATGACCTGGGGCCAGTGGGTTAGGCGACGAATATGAAGCGAGGGCTAGACAACGAGAGCATACAGGTCGCAGTGGTGGATAGTATATGGGGCTTTGGGGACAAAACGGATGGCACTGTGATAGACTACATCCAGTTTGTTGAGTAGAGTGTTGGAAGCTATTTTGTAAATTACATCACCGAAGTCAAGGATCGGTAGGATGGTCAGTTTTACGAGGGTATGTTTGGCAGCATGAGTGAAGGAGGCTTTGTTGCGAAATAGGAAGCCGATTCTAGATTTAATTTTGGAGATGCTTAATGTGAGCCTGGAAGGAGAGTTTACAGTCTAAGCAGACACCTAGGTACTTGTAGTTGTCCACAAATTCTAAGTCAGAACCATCCAGAGTAGTGATGCTAGTCGGGTGGGAGGATGAGGGCAGCAATCGGTTGAAGAGAATGCACTTAGTTTTACTTGCATTTATGAGCAGTTGGAGGCCTCGGAAGGAGTGTTGTATGGCATTGAAGCTCGTCTGGAGGTTTGTTAGCATAGTGTCCAAAGAAGGGCCAGATGTATACAGAATGGTGTCGTCTGCGTAGAGGTAGATCAAATAATCACCCGCAGCAAGAGCGACATCATTGATATACACAGAAAAAGAGTCGGCCCCAGAATTGAACCCTGTGGCACCCCCATAGAGACTGCCAGAGGTCCGGACAACAGGCCCTCCAATTTGACACACTGAACGCTATCTGAGAAGTAGTTGGTGAACCAGGCGAGGCAGACATTTGAGAAGCCAAGGCTATTGAGTCTGCCGATAAGAATGTGGTGATTGACAGAGTCGAAAGCCTTGGTCAGGTCAATGAAGACGGCTGCACAGTACTGTCTTTTATGGAGGTTATGATATCGTTTAGGACCTTGGTGCACCCATGACCAGCTCTGAAACCAGATTGCGTAGTGTAGAAGGTATGGTGGGATTCTAAATGGTTAACTTGTGTTTTGAAGATTTTAGAAAGGTGGGGCAGGATGGAAATAGGTCTATAACAGTTTGGGTCTAGAGTGTCACCCCCTTTGAAGAGGGGGATGACCGCGGCAGCTTTCTAATCTTTGGGGATCTCAGACGATACGAAAGAGAGGTTGAATAGGCTAGTAATAGGGGTTACAACAATTTTGGCAGATCATTTTAGGAAGAGAAGGTCCATAGACCTGGATAGTATGACATAACTCTGCAGGCTATCTTGACAGTAGATTGCAATTCCGTCCCCTTTAGCAGTTCTGTTTTGATGGAAAATGTTGTATTTGGGGATGGAAATTTCAGAATTTTTGGTGGCCTTCCTAAGCCAGGATTCAGACACGTCTAGGACATCAGGGTTGGTGAAGTGTGCTAAAGCAGTGAATAAAGCAAACTTAGGGAGGAGGCTTCTGATGTTAACATGCATGAACCCAATGCTTTTACGGTTGCAGGAGTCAGCAAATGAGAGCACCTGGGGACACACAGGGCATGGGTTAACCTCTAAATCCCCATAAGGCTAGGGTAAGTGGACGAGGGTGTGTCTTTTAAGTGTTTGGACCGAAACCTAAAAGTCCTCATGAGTAGAATGGACACTCTTTTTCTGACAGAAATTGTTTATGATGCAATAAATGATAGGAGTACACACCAAACAAAAACATTGTTGATCATTTAAGCTTGTAAAAATGACAAATGAATCACATATTTTATAGCAATACTTGTAATTATTCTTTGTATGATAACTAGTATAGAATATATAAATAATTGTGCACATTTTCCTTCACTTTCACCCAAATTATCAATTTACAAAGTATACAGGACGGGACTCTTATTCTGAAGGATTCCAAAATCCGTGACTCCAAAAGTACGTATTCTTGCCTGTGTCACAGCGGTGTAACTTGCAAGCGTATATTAAACCAAAATATCTGAGCTCTTTAGAATTTTTTTTTGTGTATTAACTTTAGCGATTTTGAACTCACTGTCTGCATATTTACTTGTTACTCCATTTCATGTAATATTTACGTTGTTAGTTAGTACTGGTTAAGATAGCCTTGAACTAGGCTATTCGCTAATGCTAACCAGCTAACGTTAGCTACATCCCCGAACATGACGAGCTATTCCTCCCCTGCTAATGAAGATGTCTGCTGGATGGAGAAAGAAGCTCTGGGTCTGAACATTGTCGTGAAAGAAGAAGAGAACAATATTACAGCGAAAGGAGAGGAAGGGGCAATTACTATCACAGTGAAAGAAGAGGAAAAAGTGGCTTTCGGAATAAAAGAGGAGGAAGACTATGTTACAGTGAAAGAAGAGGATGTAGCTTTTGGAGTGAAAGAGGTGGAGGATGTTGTAGTGAAAGAAGATTATGCCGTTTTTGGAGTGAAAGAGGAGGAGATAACCGTCACAGTGATAGGAGTGGAAGAAGCTTTCAGGGTGAAAGAGGAGGAGGATGTTTCAGTGAAGGAAGAAGAGGACGTTTTTGGAATGAAAGGGGAGATTGAGGGATTAAAGGAAGAGGGGAAGACTGTCACAGTTAAAGAAGAGGATGAAGAAAAAGAGGAGACTAAATATCTGATTAACACCAGTAAGTAGGCGGACTGTCCTAAAAACAGGGGCACAAAATCTGTATTCAGTTGTTGAACTAATGTGTGGTTTTAAAGTGGCACTTTACTTAAATTCTACACTTGAATATGTTATGTACTGGCTACAAAGAGTGAGGGCCACCAACAAAACGTTAATGGATCGAATGTGTACCATTTTATATTTTCATTGTTTTGATTTTTAATTTTAAGATACCTTGAAGCATCACATTTTTTTTGTTGTTGAAATTATCTGATGTAAAATAGTTTTTGGCCTAATTGCTATCAGCCCATACAAACACATTGAATAACAGATTCACTACATGGACGTGCGGTGCATTCTGGGTGATTCTGGGACAGACAACGGACCAACCAGCACAGGGTGTATTGGGCTTTCCTCATACTCTTGAGGAGGACTATAGTCTCCGGTTACAGCAGTGGCTACAGGCAGAACATCACTACCGGTTTCCACCGACATCTCTGATCGTAGCGGGTGAAGTATGGTTTCAACATCAAAAAGAAAGAAGGACCAAGGCACTCTTCAAATAATTCATTAAAATGCCTTCATTTGTATGGCATGTTCAATGGAAACAAAGTTTTAAAACTCTGACGCATTTTGGCTGCATGGCCTTCGACAGGGTAAGGTAATAAGATAAGGTAATAAATACAATGTCATCTTTTGAACAGCTTTTTCCAATCAACCCTAATTTGAAGAGGGAGTGTTTACATATTTATTTATTTTTCAAACTTTTTATTTAACCAGGTAGGCTAGTTGAGAACAACTGCGACCTGGCCAAGATAAAGCAAAGCAGTGCGACAACAACAACACAGAGTTACACATGGAATAAACAAACATACAGTCAATAATACAGTAGAAAAAGTATATATACAGTATGTGCAAATGAGGTAAGATAAGGGAGGTAAGGCAATAAATAGGCCATAGTGGCGAAGTAATTAAAAAATAGCAATTTAACACTGGAATGGTAGATGTGCAGAAGATGAATGTGCAAGTAGAGATACTGGGGTGCAAATGAGCAAGATAAATAAGTAAATACAGTATGGGGATGAGGTAGTTGGATGGGCTATGTACAGGTGCAGTGATCTGTGAGCTGCTCTGACAGCTGGTGCTTAAAGCTAGTGAGGAAGATATGAGTTTCCAGCTTCTGTGAATTTTGCAGTTTGTTCCAGTCAAGGCAGCAGAGAACTGGAAGGAAAGGCGGCCAAAGGAAGAATGGGCTTTGGGGGTGACCAGTGAGATATACCTGCTGGAGCGCATGCTACGGGTGGGTGCTGCTATGGTGACCAGTGAGCTGATATAAGGTGGGGCTTTACCTAGCAGAGACTTGTAGATGACTTGTAGGTGGGTTTGGCGACGACTATAAAGCGAGGGTCAGCCAACGAGAGTGTACAGGTCGCAGTGGTGGGTAGTATATGGCGCTTGGAGGCCTCGGAAGGAGTGTTGTATGGCATTGAAGCTCGTCTGGAGGTTTGTTAGCATAGTGTCCAAAGAAGGGCCAGATGTATACAGAATGGTGTCGTCTGCGTAGAGGTGGATCAGAGAATCACCAGCAACAAGAGCGACATCATTGATGTATACAGAGAAGAGAGTCGGCCCGAGAATTGAACCCTGTGGCACCCCCATAGAGACTGCCAGAGGTCCAAACAACAGGCCCTCCGATTTGACACACTGAATTCTATCAGAGAAGTAGTTGGTGAACCAGGCGAGGCAATCATTTGAGAAACTAAGGCTGTTGAGTCTGCCGATAAGAATGTGGTGATTGACAGAGTCGAAAGCCTTTACCAGGTCGATGAAGAGAGCTGCACAGTAATGTGTCTTATCGATGGCGGTTATGATATCGTTTAGGACCTTAAGCGTGGCTAAGGTGCATCCATGACCAGCTCTGAAACCAGATTGTATAGCTGAGAAGGTACGGTGGGATTCAAAATGGTTGGTGATCTGTTTGTTAACTTGGCTTTCAAAGACCCTAGAAAGGCAGGGTAGAATAGATATAGGTCTGTAGCAGTTTGGGTCTAGAGTGTCTCCCCCTTTGAAGAGGGGATGACCGCGGCAGCTTTCCAATCTTTAGGAATCTCAGACGATACGAAGAGAGGTTGAACAGGCTAGTAATAGGGGTTGCAGCAATTTTGGCAGATAATTTTTTAGAAAGAGCGGGTCCAGATTGTCTAGCCCGGCTGATTTGTAGGGGTCCAGATTTTGCAGCTCTTTGAGAACATCAGCTCTCTGGATTTGGGTGAAGGAGAAATGGGGAAGCTTGGGCGAGTTGCTGTGGGGGGTGCAGGGCTATTGATCGAGGTAGGGGTAGCCAGGTGGAAGGCATGGCCAGCCGTAGAAAAATGCTTTTTGAAATTCTCAATTATAGTGGCTTTATCAGTGGTGACAGTGTTTCCTAGCCCCAGTGCAGTGGGCAGCTGGGAGGCGGTGCTCTTATTCTCCATGGACTTTGCAGTGTCCCAGAACTTTTTAGAGTTTGTGCTACAGGATGAAAATGTATGCTTGAAAAAGCTAGCCTTAGCTTTCCTAACTGCATGTGTTTATTGGTTCCTAAATTTCCTGAAAAGTTGCATATCACGGGGGCTATTCGATGCTAATACAGAACGCCACAGGATGTTTTTGTGCTGGTCAAGGGCAGTCAGGTCTGGAGAGAACCAAGGGCTATATCTGTTCCTGGTTCAATTTGTTTTGAATGGGGCATTTTTATTTAAGATTGTGAGGAAGGCACTTTTAAAGAATAACCAGGCATCCTCTACTGACGGGATGAGGTCAATATCTTTCCAGGATACCCGGGCCAGGTCAATTAGAAAGGCCTGCTTGCTGAAGTGTTTTAGGGAGCGTTTGACAGTGATGAGGGGTGGTCGTTTGACCGCAGGCCGATTACGGATGCTGGCAATGAGGCAGTGATCGCTGAGATCTTGGTTGAAAACAGCAGAGGTGTATTTGGAGGGCAGGTTGGTTAGGATGATATCTACGGATTTGGTGTTGTACCTGGTGGGTTCATCCACAATTTGTGTGAGATTGAGGGCATCAAACTTAGATTGTAGGATGGCCGGGGTGTTAACTTCTTAGGGCTGAGATCCCGTTAACGGGATCGATATGACAACAGCCAGTGAAAGTGCAGGGCGCCAAATTCAAACAACAGAAATCTCATAATTAAAATTCCTCAAACATACAAGTATCTTATACCATTTTAAAGGTAATCTTGTTGTTAGTCCCACCACAGGGTCCAATTTCAAATAGGCTTTACAGCGAAAGCACCACAATCGATTATGTTCGGTCAGAGCCAAGTCACAGAAAAACACAGCTATTTTTCCAGCCAAAGAGTGGAGTCACAAAAATCAGAAAGAGAGATAGAATTAATGACTAACCTTTGATAATCTTCATGTTCATGACTTCATGTTACACAATACATGTATGTTTTGTTTGATAAAGTTCATATTTTATATAAAAAAATCTCAGTATACATTGGCGCGTTATGCTCAGTAGTTCCAAAAACATCTGGTGATTTTGCAGAAAGCCACATCAATTTACAGAAATACTCATTATAAATGTTGATGAAAATAAGTGTTATGCATGGAATTATAGATACACTTCTCCTTAATGCAACCGCTGTGTCAGATTTCAAAAAAGCTATACGGAAAAAGCAAACCATGCAATAATCTGAGTACGGCGCTCAGAGACCCAACAAGCCAAAAAGATATCCGCCATATTGTGCAGTCAACAGAAGTCAGAAATAACATTATAAATATTCACTTACCTTTGATGATCTTCATCAGAATGCACTCCCAGGAATCCCAGTTCCACAATAAATGTTTGATTTGTTCGATAATGTCCATCATTTATGTCCAAATAGCTACTTTTGTTAGCGCGTTTTGTAAACAAATCCAACATCACGAAGCGCATTCACTAGTTGCAGACAAAATGTCAAAAAATTCCGTTAGTCTGTAGAAACATGTCAAACGATGTATAGAATCAATCTTTAGGATGTTTTTAACATAAATCTTCAATAATGTTCCAACTGGAGAATTCCTTTGTCTTCAGAAAAGCAATGGAACGAGAGCTACCTCTCACGTGAACGAGCATCAGGAGCTCAAAGCATTCTGCCAGACCTCTGACTCATTCCCCTCTCATTCGGCCCCACTTCACAGTAGAAGCATCAAACTAGGTTCTAAAGACTGTTGACATCTACAACATGACCAATATCCCACTGTATCTTCAATAGGGGCTGAGTTGAAAAACTACAATCCTCAGATTTCCCACTTCCTTGTTGGATTTTTTCTGTCCAGGGCACAGCTGGGGGCAGAGGGTGGTCTATAGCAAGCGGCAACGGTGAGAGACTTGTTTCTGGAAAGGTGGATTTTTAAAATGTAGAAGCTCGAATTGTTTGGGACAGACCTGGAGAGTAAGACAGAACTCTGCAGGCTATCTCTGCAGTATATTCCTAAGCCAGGATTCAGACACGGCTAGGACTTCCTGTTTGGCAGAGTGTGCTAAAAACAGTGAATAAAACAAACTTAGGGAGGAGGCTTTTGATGCTAACATGCATGAAACCAAGGCTTTTACGGTTACAGAAGTCAACAAATGAGAGCACCTGGGGAGTAGGAGTGGAGCTAGGCACAGCCGGGCCTGGATTAACCTCTACATCACCAGAGGAACAGAGGAGTAGGATAAGGGTATTGCTAAAGGCTATCAGAACTGGTCGTCTAGTATGTTCGGAACAGAGAGTAAAAGGAGCCGGTTTCTGTTCGCGATAGAATAGATTCAAGGCATAATGTACAGACAAAAGTATGGTAGGATGTAAATACATTGGAGGTAAACCTAGGCATTGAGTAATGATGAGAGAGATATTGTCTCTAGAGATGTTTAAACCAGGTGATGTCACCGCATATGTGGGAGGTGGAACTAAATGGTTGGTTAACTTCTTGGTGACGGGGGTAATATTGAGTAGCTTGGATGAAAAAGGTGCCCAGAGTAAACTGCCTGCTACTCTGTCCCAGATGCTAATATATGCATATTATTATTAGTATTGGATAGAAAACACTCTGAAGTTTCTAAAACTGTTTGAATGATGTCTGTGAGTATAACAGAACTCATATGGTAGGCGAAAACCTGAGACAAATCCAACCAGGAAGTGGAAAATCTGAGGTTTGTAGTTTCATTTAAGTGATTGCCTATCCAATATGCTGTGTCTATGGGGCCAGATTGCACTTCCCAAGGCTTCCAGCAGATGGCAACAGTCTTTATAAAGTTGTTTGAGGCTTCTATTGTGGTGTCGAATAAGAGCTGTTTCAACAAGTGGACTAGGCTGAGGCCAATCAGTTGTTTACTACGCGGGCGTTCCTTCTTTTTCCTCCGTAATGAATACGCTATTGTCCGGTTGGAATATTATTGAAGATTTATTATAAAAAGACCCTAAGGATTGATTGTAAACATCGTTTGACATGTTTCTACAAACTGTAATGGAACTCTTTTGACTTCCGTTTGGATTTTGCGCTCGCACATTGTTTCTTTGGAATAATGAACTAAACGCGCAAACTAAAAGGAGGTATTTGGACATAAATATGGACATAATTGAACAAAACAAACATTTCTTGTGGAAGTGGGAGTCCTGTGAGTGCATTCTGACAAAGATCAACAAAGGTATGTGAAGATTTATAATGCTATTTATGACTTTTGTTGACTCCACAATTTGGCGGGTAACTGTATAGCTTACTTTTGTGGCTGAACGCTGTTCTCAGATTATTGAATATTGTGCTTTTGTCGTAAAGCTTTTTTGAAATCTGACACAGCGGTTGCATTAAGAACAAGTTTATCTTTAATTCTATGTAAAACATGTATCTTTCATCAAAGTTTATGATGAGTATTTGTGTTATTTGATGTGGCTCTCTGCAATTTCTCCGGATGTTTTGGAGGCATTTCTGAACATGGCGCCAATGTAAACTGAGGTTTTTGGATATAAATATGAACTTGATTGAACAAAACATACATGTATTGTTAAAATTGAGTCTTGGGAGTGTCTTCTGATGAAGATCGTCAAAGGTTAGTGATTCATTTTATCTATATTTCTGCTTTTTGTGACACCTCTCTTTGGTTGGAAAATGGCTGAATGCTTTCTGTGACTAGTTGCTGACCTAACATAATGATTTGTTCTGCTTTCGCCGAAAAGCCTTTTTGAAATCGGACAATGTGGTTGGATTAACGAGAAGTGTATCTTTAAAATGGTGTAAAATACTTGTATGGTTGAGGAATTTTAATCATGAGATATCTGTTGTTTTGAATTTGGCGCCCTGCAATTTCACTGGCTGTTGGCGAGGTGGGACGCTTGCGTCCCGAATGATCCCAGAAAGGTTAAGGCATATTGAGCAGGGCTAGAGGCTCTACAGTGAAATAAGACAATAATCACTAACCAGGACAGTAATGGACAATGCATATTGATATTAGGGAGAGGCATGCGTAGCCGGGTGATCACAGGGGTCCAGTGAGTGGTTGGGCTGGCGACACGCCGATTCAGACAGCTAGCAGGCCGGGGCTAGCAAGCTAGCAGAAGGACCTTAGACGGACGTCTCGACGGAGGAAAGTCTGTTTTAGCCTCCGCGTGCGGTGATGTCGATAGACCAGTCGTGATGGATTAGTAGGGTTCTGAGTTGCAGAGGGGTCCAAGTCCAATTGGCAAAATAGGTATAATGGCCCAAGATATTGTCTGATGGATCTATTCAGCTAACAGTCCAATATGCTCTAGACGGCTAGCAGATGGGCATTCAGGGGACGTTGTGATGTAGGGGACAGTTGAGTACCCCCTCGAGCAGATTACGTCATAGTCCAGTCGTGAAGGATCGGCGGGGTTCCGTGCCCCATACTGGCAGTAGAAGGGGTCCGGGTATTGTAGCCCAGGAGTGGCTGATGGGCCTCTTCAGCTAGTTGGGTGAATGAGCCTAGCATGGGCTAGCTCCAGGCTAATTGGTGCTTGCTTCGGGACAGATGTTAGCCAGGAGTAGTCACTCGGATAGCAGCTAGCTAGCTGCGATGATCCAGGTGAAAAGGTCCAGAGCTTGCGGTAGGAATTTGGGGATACGGAGAGAAATTAGGTCCAGTATGCTCTGGTTTGAGTCGCGTTGTACAAACTGGTGAGAGCTTTCCGAGTTAAAGGTTAGCTGATGACCGCTAGCAGTGGTTAGCTGAGTACCAACTAGTAGCTAGTGAGCTGGCCAGCTTCTGTTTGGGGATTCCGGTTCCGAGTTAAATAAAAATACTTTAAAAAAAACAGATCCACACCACATTGGGTGAGGCGGGTTGCAGGAGAGTTGAGTTGAGGTTTGGAAAAATATATAAAAAGATATATACATGGGACACGACAAGACGAAGGACAAAGACGTCTGACAAGACGAAGGTGTGTTGTCCAATAAAAAATATATATATTTAAAAAAAATAATCAAAGATGGCGTCTTGTCAGCCAGTTTGATGTCATAATGCTTTGAAATAATGAGCAGATTCGTCTTTGTACATTTATCTAGCATCTCCCATGTAGGGTTTTCTACAAATGCATCCAACTTGAAGTCCATGGCTTTATTGATTTTTATTAGCCTGTGTTTTTATGCAACTTTCAAAATGATTCCACCAGTCTTATAACAGCTCAAGGTGGATGTCAGTGACAAACAACCCAATAATGTATTTTGAACACATATCTGGGCACAGCAGAGCTTCAGAGTAGGTGACTAGAGCGACTACCATACTCATGGGAAAAAAGACCTCAGACGAGCCCCCATTTTGTTACATTCCCAAGCAAGAAAAAACTAAACTGTCACTCAAACAGAAGGGGGAACTAACAGTCACTGACCAACAACCAAAATGAAACAGGTGGGGTTTCAGGAGGGGTTCAGAAAGACAATCTTGGGGGGTGTCCACTGAAAGTTGACTAGAAATAACAACTGGAACAACTGTCACTTTAGCCTATTAAACACAAACTATGTTTCAAGTGAGAATTAGGTAAGTCTGATGGGAAAAAAATAATATTTGACTCATATTTTATTTGAGCAAAATAAGTATTGACTTGCACCAGTATTTATCTACACTGCTACATGGCAAAAAGTATATAACTACTCAAAAGACTTTGAGGGATGGGCACGGTTATTTGAATATTTAAAAAATGCTTTGTCAAAAATGTAATTAAAATATCTATGTGACATTGCTACATAGCCTACGACGATAGACCATTTCGTACAGTTTTATGACCGTTTTTATGAGTGCGTCCCATAAAAAAGACTCACTGAACAAACGCAACATGTAACAATTTAAGATATCACTCAGTTACATTTCATAAGGAAATCAGTCAATTTAAATAAATTCATTAGGCCCTAATCTAACCCTAACAGGACACTTCATAAATGCGGGTGCATGTTCACCACCACAATTGCAGCATTTAGGTGCATGTTCACCACTACAATTGCAGCATTGAGGCTCAGCTGGCATATAATACTCCTCCTGTCTACATACACATGACCAAATAATTTACATTTATTTCACTCCATGGGAATCTCATATACCCAAATCCACGTGAGACTCCAACTACCATGCTGGTCAGTCGTTGTGCACCAACCACTTGATCAGTGTCGCCTCAGTGTCTTTAGATATTTTTGTCAGATGTTACTATGGAAACAGAAGTATAATTACAATAATTTCATAAGTGTCAAAGGCTTTTATTGACAATTACATTAAGTTGATGCAAAGAGTCAATATTTGCAGACCCTTCTTTTTCAAGACCTGTGCAATCCGCCCTGGCATGCTGTCAGTTAATTTCTGGGCCACATCCTGACTGATGGCCGCCCACTCTTGCATAATCAATGCTTGGAGTTTGTCAGAATTTGTGGGTTTTTGTTTGTCCACCCGCCTCTTGAGGATTGACTACATGTTCTCAATGGGATTAAGGTCTGGGGAGTTTCCTGGCCATGGACCCAAAATATCAATGTTTTATTCCCCGCGCCACTTAGTTATCACTTTTGCCTTATGGCAAGGTGCTCCATCATACTGGAAAAGGCATTGTTCGTCACCAAACGGTTCATGTATGGTTGGGAGAAGTTGCTCTCGGAGGATGTGTTGGTACCATACTTTATTCATGGCTGTGTTCTTAGGCAAAATTGTGAGTGAGCCCACTCCCTTGGCTGAGAAGCAACCCCACAAATGAATGGTCTCAGGATGCTTTACTGTTGGCATGGCCAGGACTGATGGTAGCACTCACCTTGTCTTCTCCAGACAAGCTTTTTTTCCGGATGCCCAAACAATCGGAAAGGGGATTCATCAGAGAAAATGATTATACCCCAGTCCTCAGCAGTCCAATCCCTGTACCTTTTGCAGAATATCAGTCTGTCCCTGATGTTTTTCCTGAAGAGAAGTGGCTTCCTTGCTGCCCTTCTTGACAGCAGGCCATCCTCCAAAAGTCTTTGCCTCACTGTGCATGCAGATGGACTCGCACCTACCTGCTGCCATTCCTGAGCAAGCTCTGTACTGATGGTGCCCTGATCCCTCAGCTGAATCAACTTTAGGAGACGGTCCTGGCGCTTGCTGGCCTTTCTTGGGTGCCCTGAAGCCTTCTTCACAAGAATTGAACCGCTCTCCTTGAAGTTCTTGATGATCTGATAAATGGTTGATTTAGTTGAAATCTTACTGGCAGCAATATCCTTGCCTGTGAAGCCCTTTTTGTGCAAAGCAATGATGACGGTATGTGTTTCCTTGTAGGTAACCATGGTTAACAGAGGAAGAACAATGATTCCAATCACCACCCTTCTTTTGAAGCTTCCAGTCTGTTAGTCAAACTCAATCAGCATGACAGAGTGATCTCCAGCCTTGTCCCCGTCAACACTCACACCTGTGTTAACGAGAGAATCACTGACATGATGTCAGCTGGTCCTTTTGTGGCAGGGCTGAAATGCAGTGGAAATGTTTTTTGGGGGATTCAGTTCATTTGCATGGCACTGAGGGACTTTGCAATTAATTGCAATTCATCTAATCATTCTTCATAACATTCTGGAGTATATGCAAATTGCCATCATACAAATTGAGGCAGCAGACTGAAAAATTATATTTGTGTCATTCTCAAAACTTTTGGCCACGACTGTACATGATTCCATATGTGTTATTACATAGTTCTGATGACTTCGCTATTATTCTACAATGTAGAAAATAGTAAAAATAAAGAAAAACCTATGAGTGTTCTAAAACTTTTGACCTTTAGTGTATAACAACAAATATTCCCATTCAAGTCAACGTTCTCTGTGTGGACCAGCAACCATCTTTGTGGTACCATTTCAAAGTTGACGTTTAAATTGTATTGTCAGCCAAAATATGACACCCACCCTGTATTCAAGAACATGTTGTCTCAACTGATGGCGTGCACAACACAACCTCAGATGATGTAAAATAGATTCTATGCTAAAACATGCAAGTTTATGCAATTGGGAAAAAAAAAGTTTTAATACAAATGATCAAATAGTTTGACAGCATTGTTTGTAAGATTTTAAAATTGTATCAATCTCAAACGTTTATCTTTTCCAGTGAAAAAGACGTAGATGTCTCATGGTAAGCCAAATAGGGCAACGTTGAGCACCTTTTATTTCTTGAATGTTTTGGAATTCAGGTCCAAAAGGTCACTTTCTGAGCACTTCTACAATGGGCAAGTATGTATGGAGGGTTTTGTTCAAATCAAAAGGGGTGCTATCAAAAAGTGATTGAATTCAAATGGTTTCCCCACGTTTTGGGGAATATATTATGCAGCGTTTATAAATTAAGCCCCAGGACATTTTAGCCAAAAACCTGGTTGCGTCTGCCAGGAGGCTGAAAGTTGTCCAGAAGTGGATCTTCCAGCAAGACGACAACCCCAAGCAAAGATCAAAATCCACAAAGAAGTTGTTAATTGACCACTAAGTTAAGATTTTACAATGGTCTTCTCAGACACTGGACTTGAACCCAATTGAAAGGATGTTGAAAGTTCTAAGATTCCTACCAATCTCATGCAAATTCTGTGGGAAAACACACGAGAGTAATAAAAATAAATGCCTAGCTTTTGGAAAGCAGTGTAAAAAGTGTGGAAAGACAATCATTTTGTTGCAGAGTACATGTCAAAGCAAGGGAAAGGAAAATCAGTGGATAAAGTGGCTGAGAGACGAGAAATACAAGGAAATTCTGAGTGTTACTGCAGAGAGTGTAAACATTGTAAAATACACAACAGACGAGACCTAGTCAGTTTTTTTTCAACAATGCTCATTGGCAAACAACTAGTGAGATTTCAGTTAGATTGTGGAGCAAGCTGTAATATTATCCTGATAAATCTTCTGAACCCGGTCACTCAAATTTGAGAAAACAAAACAAGTCTTAGTGATGTACAACAAGATCACACTAGAGCCAATGGGCAAATGCAATATTAAACTGAAAAACAGATTCAATACTAGGCAGTAAAGCAGTTCAGGCCATGAACCTAGTGAAAGTGCAGTTTGAGAACAGTCTTGCTGTGGATAGCATTGAAACAGAGGGCCATTGAACTATGGAGAACATAAAAGGGAGAATATTCCGATCTCTTCACAGGAGAATCTACAAGTTTGAGATGGACCACAAGGTGGAGTCAGTGAAACTACCTAAAGGAAGAATAGTTCCAGTCACAATGATGAAGAGTTGAGCAGCCTTCAAGGCAGAAGGATTATTACACTGGTGGAGAAAAGCACAGACTGGATAAGCAGCCTTGTGATTGTACAATTGTAAACTGAGAATATGTGTAGACTGCAGACCACTAAAGATAAGTCACTTTCCTCTGCCAACAGTAGATGTCATCTTACTGGACCTATCAAAAGCAAGAGTATTCAGTGTGTGACTTCAAGAATGGTTTCTGGAATGTACAGCTAGAAGAAGAGTCAAGCTATCTGACTACATTCTCTACACTGTGGGAGATACAAATGATGGAATATGCCAATGGGGATTATCCCAGCAACCTGAAATGTTCCTAAGGAAATTGAGCGAAGCGTTGGAGGGTTTACCCAGAATACACGTCATGGCAGATTATATTTTGATTTCGGGAGAGGGTGATATGCTGGAGATGGCGAAAAGCGATGTCATACACTACTACTCGTTTCAAGATGAACTGAGTGTTCAAGATGGAATCCTATTCAGAGGAGAAAGAGCAGTTAGCCCAGACCCTCTGAGGTGAAATAACTAACTGGATTCACTCTTCTCACATTGGGATTGAAAGATTTCTCAGGAGGTCAAGAGAATGTGGCAAGACATGAACAAACGGGTTAAGACATTGATAGAAAAGTGTTACATCTGCAGGTCTATGGATGCAAAAGAACAAAAGGAGACACTTTGTCCACATCTGTAAACAGCCCATCTATCTACCTACCTCATCCCCATACAGTATTTATTTATTTATCTTGCTCCTTTGCACCCCAGTATCTCTACTTGCACATTCATCTTCTGCACATCTACCATTCCAGTGTTTAATTGCTATATTGTAATTACTTCGCCACCATGGCCTATTTATTACCTTAACTTACCTCATTTGCACTCACTGTATATAGACTTTTTGTTTTCTTTGTTCTACTGTATTATTAACTGTATGTTTTGTTTATTCCATGTGTAACTCTGTGTTGTTGTATGTGTCGAATTACTATGCTTTATCTTGGCCAGGTCGCAATTGCAAATGAGAACTTGTTCTCAACTAGCCTACCTGGTTAAATAAAGGTGAGAAACATGAGCTCCCTAGCCGATCATGGAAAAAGGTAGGCACAGACCTGTTTACCTTTGACAACCGAGATGATCTGATTACAGTGGATTATTTTTCCTACTTATGGGAAATTGACTACAGTACCTACCTGACAAAGTCCACTACTGTGATCCGCAAGCTTAAATCACACTTTGCAAGGCAAGGGATACCAAATGTCTGTTTCTCTGATAATGGACCTCAGTATTCCCTCAAAGTAATGGGAAAGCAGAGTCCGTCATTAAGACGTCAAAACATCTGATGCTGAAAGCCAAAACAGCAGGCAAAGACCCTTACCTGGCTTCACTGGACCATCGCAATACCCCTTCGCAAGGACTGAACGCGAGCCCAGCTCAAAGACTGCAGAGTAGGAGAACCAGAACCCTTCTACCCATAAGGGACAGTCTTCTACAACCAGAGATAAAACAAACAAGACAAGGTCTGATACAACAAAAAACAAAAAACAAGCAACCTACTATGACAGAAAATGGAAACATTGGATTTGAACACACACGTTCTCCTTCTCTCAATCTGTGGAACCACACACATTCTCAAGAAAAGCGACAGTGCTGAAATCTGTGGACGTCAGATCATACCAAGTTCAACTTGACACTGGAGGTATTCATAGGAGGAATCGTAGCCATCTCAGATGGGATCATAACTCAACCACAGAGCAAAGTCAACCTGGGACTGTTGGGACAAACAGACTGATGGAGACCATTTCAACTCCAGATAGTGCTACTGGTGACACACAAAACATTGTCACTACCAGATCAGGCCACACAGTAGTTAGACCAGAGTACCTGGAAGACTTTGAATATTGACTTCGAAAAACCAAAATGGACAGAAAATGTGTTTTTTAAATAAAGAAAATGGAATAGAAAAGTGACAGCTGACCCTGAGGAAAAGGGGGGGTGAACATGTTTGAAACTGTTTTGTTTTATGTCACTGGAAGTGAATATATACTGAACAAAAATATAAACGCAGCATGCAATAATTTCAAAGATTTTACTGAGTTACAGTTCATAGAAGTAAATCAGTCAATTGAAATAAATTCACCTAATCTATGGATTTCACATGACTGGGCAGGGGGGCAGACATGGATGGGCCTGGTAGGGCATAGGCCCACCCACTTGGGAGCCAATCAGAATGAGTTTCCCACACGAGGGCATTATTACAGATATAAATACTCCTCAGCACCCCTCTCCCCCTCCTCAGACAGAAGATCCTACAGGGGATTAAGCTGGATGTGGAGGTTCTGGGCTGGCATAGTTGCACGTGGCCTGTAGTTGTGAGGCCAGTTGGCTGTACTGCCACATTTTCTGAAACGACATTGGAGAGGTGGCTTATGGTAGAGAAATTAACTTTAAAGTCTCAGGCAACAGCTCTGTTGGACATTCATGCAGTCTGCATGCCAATTGCAGGCCCCCTTAAAACTTGAAACATCTGTGGCATTGTGTTGTGTGACAAAACTACACATTTTAGAGTGGCCTTTTATTGTCCCCAGCAGAAGGTGCACCTGTGTAAAGATCATGCTGTTTAATCAGCTTCTTGATATGCCACACCTGTCAGGTGGATGGATTTTCTTGTCAAATGAGAAAAGCTCACTAACAGGGATGTAAACTAATTTGTGCACAAAATGTGAGGGGAAAAAAACTTTTTGTGTAGGGAAGTTTCTGGGATCTTTTATTTCAGCCTATGAAACACGGGACTGACACTTTACATGTTGCGTTTTATATTTTTGTCCAGTATATTATTTTTCAGTATTAATTGATATTGGGTAATTCTGACAGTTTTGAGACACTGTATACAGTTGTGTGATTATGTTGTTATGGTCAGATTTCACACAAATAAGAGAAAGGATGTAACAATAGTATTGCTATGTGTTGCAGTGTGGACACTAATGTGAGCAGTAGATGGGGGGGCTTTACTTGGCTCATTGCTCTCTAGCGACTCCTTGTGGTATGCCAGGCGCCTGCAGGCTTACCTCGGTCTTCAGGTGAACGGTGTTTCCTCTGACACAGTGGTGCGGCTGGCTTTCTGGTTAAGTGGGCAGGTGTTAAGGATGCATGACTCGACCTTCGCCTCCCGAGCCCATTGGGGAGTAGCATTGATGAGACAAGATCGAAGTTGGGGATGATTTTCACTGATTTTGCTACACAATCATTATTCAAAACTCCTGCTTTGAAATGATCTATGTATTTTTTATTTATTTAAAAAAATATTTTACCCCTTTTTCAACCCCAATTTCGTGGTATCTTGTCTCATCGCTGCAACTCCCGTACGGACTCGGGAGAGGCGAAGGTCAAGAGCTGTGCGTCCTCCGAAACGCAATCCAACCAAGCCGCACTGCTTCTTGACACAATGCCCACTTAACCCAGAAGCCAGCCACACCAATGTGTCAGTGGAAACACTGTACACCTGGTA
Source organism: Oncorhynchus mykiss (assembly GCF_057628025.1). Lineage (NCBI taxonomy): Eukaryota > Metazoa > Chordata > Actinopteri > Salmoniformes > Salmonidae > Oncorhynchus > Oncorhynchus mykiss. The sequence continues at coordinate 64,988,235 of NC_143046.1, read as the reverse complement.
ACCGTGTCAGCATGCACTGCGCCCGGCCCGCCACAGGAGTCTCTAGTGTGCAATGGGACAAGGACACCTCTGCCAGCCAAACCCTACCTAACCCGGATGACGTTGGGCCAATTGTGCGCCGCCCCATGGGTCTCCCGGTCGCGGCCGGCTACGACAGAGCCTGGACTCGAACCCAGAATCTTTAGCGGCACAGCTAGCACTGCGATGTAGTGCCTTCGACCACTGCGCCACTCAGGAGGCCTCGCTTTGAAAGTGTCTGCCTGTCCCTGTTTCGCTGTCGGCTGCTGTGTGAGCAAGCCACTTTCACTCCCTCCCACTGTGGGCACAGAGAAATGGAATGATACAGATTAGTAAACAGCAATATCAGGCTGAATCTCTACATTATTTGTTTTGTAGAATCTCAATGGTGTTATAAGGTCCTTTAGGTGTTTTGTTATTAGATAAGAAAGACTGATCCAGTTAATATAGTTTTGATACCATATCGTATAGCCTATCATAACAACCAACTCATGTCTAATGTCATGACATTTGGTTGTGATCTTGCATTTACGTATCTTTTCAATCAATTAAGAGAACAGAATGAAGACAACTAATCCACATTTTGATTTGGATTAAATATTTTAAAAACTGGATTAAACCTCATAGAAGTGTTATTATCATGTGACGTTTTCATTCAGGTCTCTCTGTTTAACTAAATGCTGTTTGTCTTTGGCAGGACAGAGACCAGACTCTTGCTCTGACAGTGGGAAGAATCCTTCAGGGGAACCAGAACAAGAGAAGCCCAAACCAGCAAGACCACATCACTGCTCCCACTGCGGAAAGGGTTTTAGGTGGTTAGGGAAGCTGAAAGACCACGAAAGAATCCACACTGGAGAGAAGCCTTACCATTGCTCTCAGTGTGAAAAATGTTTTATCCGGTTATGGGACCGGAATATGCATGAGAGGACACACACAGGAGAGAAGCCTTACCAATGCTCAAAATGTGTAAAACGTTTTGCTCAGTTGAGGGGCCTGAAAATGCATGAAAGGGTACATACAGGGGAGAAGCCTTATCACTGCTCCCAGTGCGAAAATAGATTTTTTTCATCAGCGGGCCTGAAAAAACATGAGTGGACACACACAGGAACAAAACCTTACCTCTGCTCCCAGTGTGGAAAAGATTTTATCCACGCAGGTCAACTGAAAGATCATGAGAAAATACACACAGGAGAAAAGCCGTACCACTGCTCTCAATGTGGAAAGAGATTCATCAATGTATGGAACCTGAAAAAGCATGCAATCATACATACAGGAGAGAAGCCCTACCACTGCTCCCAGTGTGAAAAGAGTTATACCCAATCAGGGGACCTTAAATCACATGAGAGGACACACACAGGAGAAAGGCCATACCACTGTTCCCAGTGTGGTAAGAGCTTTACCCGGTTAAGGCAACTCAAAGAACACAAGAATAAACACACAGGGGAGAAGCCACACCACTGCGTTCAATGTGGAAAGACTTTTACCCGATTAGGGCAACTGAAAGAACATAAAATGATACATACAGGACACAAGCCTTTCCAATGCTCACAGTGTGGAAAAAGTTTCATCCAGTTAAAGACCCTGAAAAATCATGAGAGAACACACACCGGAGAGAAGCCTTACCACTGCTCCCAGTGTGGAAAGAGTTTTACTAAATTAGGGAACCTGAAAGTACATAAGAGAATACACACAGGAGAGAAGCCATTCCAATGCTCTCAGTGTGGAAAGTGTTTCAGCCAGTTAGGGGACCTGAAAAGGCATATAATAATACACAAAAGATAATGCTTACCTCTTCTCCGAGTGTTGAAATTGATATTTCACATCACACAGACTTAAAGTCAATCAAAGAACAAATCCAGGGGGAGCACGTGATGCCGCGGAGCTGAGCAGACGTTGACAAACCGAGCTCTTCAAAGTTATTCTATTTTTACCTATAAAACAACATTGAAACAATATTCTAACATCGGCTGAAAAATTGTCAAGTACCTTCCCAAAGAGCCATGGACCTCCGACCAAGAGGCAAGAAGGACGACCAAAACGTTGTTGATTCCCAAGATAACGATAACGCTACAGCTAGCAAGATTAGCATTAGCCCTCATAACTCAGACGACAGTTCCAGACTGTTGCTCTCAGCAGCCTCTTGCGAGCCTGCCGGGAAATTCAGGATGGTAACAAAGGTCTTTCTATGAAAATTGATAAGAAATCGGCTGAACACCATTCTTCCATTGACAACCTGAAATCCTCTGTGAATGATCTCCTTTTGAGAATGACTGAGGCAGAGTTGCGCATTAGCACAGTTGAAGATACCATCGCTCGACATGACCAGGTCTTGATAAAACTGCAAAAGGACAATGCCTACCTCAAAAACATGGTAGATCAGATGGAGAACCAGAGTAGACGTAGTAATATCCGTGTGGTGGGATTAAAAGGACAGCAAGGGCCGTGACCCGGTCCGTTTCTTCACTCAATGGATCCCGGAGGTCCTAGGCATAATCAACTTCACCAAGCCGCTGGAAATCAAACGCGCCCACAGAACATCAGCGCCGAAAACCCGGCCAGATGAGCCCCCACGGGCCGTCCTGATCAGGTTCCTCCGTTTCCAAGACCGAGAGAAGATACTGCAACTCGCAAGAGCCAAAGGGGACATCACCATCGATGGAAAGAGGGTCAGCCTTTTCCCAGATATGAGCGCGGATCTCGCCAGATGTCGCAAGCAGTTCAGACCTGCCGCCAAAGCACTGAAGGAGAAGAACATCACTGGCTACCTCATCCACCCTGCGCGGATGAAAGTTCAGTACAAAGGCCGAAGCCATCTCTTCAATCGGTGATGTCACTCGCTCTGAGGCCTTGAAGTAATTGTTCCCCTTGCTCTGCAAGGGCCGCAGTTTTTGTGGAGGGATAAGGTAACGATGCTTCTTGGGAGGCAGTTGTTGATGTGTGCAGAGGGTCCCTAGTTTGAGCCCAGGTTGGGGGCGAGGAGAGGGACGGAAGCAAAACTGTTACATTGATGCTGTTGACCCGGATTACTGGTTGCTGAGGAAAAGGAGGAGGTCAAATGGGCGTCAAATGGTGGGGGTTGAGTGTAACCGGTGTGAAATGGCTAGCTAGTTACCGGGGCGCGCGCTAATAGCGTTTAAATTGGTGACATCACTGAGACCTTGAAGTAGTTGTTTCCCCTGCTCTGTAAGGCAGGTAACGATGCTTCGTGGGAGACAGTCAATGTGTGCAGAGGGTCCCTGGTTTGAGCCCAGGTAGAGGGACTGAAGCTACACTATTCTCGTGCTTAAATTCAAGGTCAGAGAAAAGTGCATTAAAGACAATTACGTTCCATTTACGCACGCTGAACTCCGGTCGGAATTCCCCCGTAAGGGAATAGTATGGTCACATCAATATGAATGTGAAAAAAGAACAAACAGAGAAAAAACGAATTAACATATAACAGTATTTATTCATCGTGTACATATTCATATTAAGGATCTATGTTTGTGTATATTAAAATATTTGTAAGAAATATGAGAACTTTATTTTGAAGTTAAAATTACATTCTTTGCCAATATAAAAAACATATTTTTCCTAAACTCCTAAACCCAGGAGATGGTGATGTGAGTCTTTCAGGTGCTTCTAGGGCGCCGTAAAATCTAGTGGACGGGACGCTTCTTCAAGGCTCTTTGCTATCTGGGATTGGCATGAAAAATCTCCATTGAAGTTTAAGTGTTTAGGGTAGGGATGTCCAAATGAGCCAGGATAGCACTGACCTTTCCTCAAGGCTTCCACTATTTACCACAGTCAATATTGGATATATTGTAAAAATTCCCCCAAATAATAAAATAGCCTTTTGGTCTTAATTTAAGGTTAGCAGTGTGGTTAAGGTTTAAAATCACATTTTAAGAAGATACATTTTATAAATGGGTGGGGTGTGTGACTGTGTGGCTGTGGTAACTAGTCAGCCTGTTGTGTTGTTTCACGTTAATTAATTCTGTGTTCCTGGTCCAAAATGTCTGCCCCATTATAGCTGATTCTAAATCCATAATAATACATATATAATCACCTAATGTTGTGTTAGATCTTTGTATCAATTTACGTTCTTGTGAACATTACAAGTTTTGAACTTCTGTTTGCTATTTATGGCCTGTAGGCCTCATTGGCCTGAGCTCATACAACTCGTTTTTGAGTGACAAAAAGCATAATGTATGGATTATTTTGACTATAATAAATACTCAGATGAAATGTATTGTGCTATTTATCACAGACTACTTTGTGTCAAAGTTTAACAAGGACTCTCACCTCACCAGTGTCATGATCAAAGATATGATCAAGAGCCTCACATATAGTATATAATTTGGTCATTGTGCTGCCACAAAATGAATTGTGAGCAAGGCCTCAAAAATTTTATATACCAGAGCTGCGAGAAAAGTTCTAAATATTATTGAAACAATGTTGCAATTGTTTGTGAGAATGCCAACAGGTGTAGTTCCTGTGGGGAAAAGATTCTATTGGGGAAAGGTTCCAGTGGGGGTTGCCATGGAAGCCAAGAAGGGGAGTGAGGTGTGTGTGTGTGGGGGTCTGGAAGATGAAGTGTGTCCATCTGATGAATGAGCATGTGCCTGAACTCAATTTTATACACTAATTGTAGTCTCACCCATTCATTTCTAAAGACCGGTCAATGACCGGGAACATCACAGGTGTACAAAAGTTAAATAAAACACCCACAATGTAATGAAAATCATCAACATGTATTTTGTGTGTTCAGATGCCCTGTGTGGACAAAGTCATGGAACCTTATGACAATCAGATTAAATGAACTACATTTTTCAGAGAGAGAACTTGTAAATCGGTCCAATTCGACCGGAACACAGCAGGAGTGTTAACGACTCTTCAACAACAACACAGCTTCTAATTTAGCCACCTCGGTAACTTGCTAGACAACATAAGCAAAACATTGAAGCTATTTAAACTATTTTGTGTGTATTAACCTGTTTAAACAGTCTGCCAATTTAACTATGAGTTAATCAATTTCATATGTACGTTCTTAGTTAGTGATGCTAGCTGGTTAACATAGCTAATCGCTAGTAATGCTAAATTACATTTCCACATTTTGTTACGTTTGTATTAAAATGTTTATTTCCATCAATCTTCACACAATACCCCATAACGACAAAGCAAAAACTGTTTTTTAGGCTTTTGCAAATTTATTTTTTGTGATATCACATTTACATATGTAAATGTATCATTTAGGTGCCTTTTGGCAAACTCCAAGCGGGCTATCATTTGCCTTTTACTGAGGAGTGGCTTCCGTCTGGCCACTCTTTCATAAAGGCCTGATTGGTGGAGTGCTGCAGAGATGGCTGTCCTTCTGGAAGGTTCTCCCATCTCCACAGAGGAACTCTGTCAGAGTGACCATCGGGTTCGTGGTAACCTCCCTGACCAAGGGCCTCCTCCCCCGATTGCTCAGTTTGGCCAGGCGGACAGCTCTAGGAAGAGTCTTGGTGGTTCCAAACTTCTTCCATTTAAGAATGATGGAGGCCATGGTGTTCTTGGTGAACTTCAAGGCTGCAGGAATTTTTTGGTACCCATCCCCAGTTCTGTACATCGACACAATCCTGTCTCAGAGCTCTACAGACAATTCCTTCGACCTCATGGCTTGGTTTTTGCTCTGACATGCACTGTCAACTGTGGGATGTTATATCGACAGGTGTGTGCCTTTCCAAATCAGGTCCAGTCAATTGAATTTAACACAGGTGGACTCCAATCAAGGTGTAGACACATCTCAAGGATGATCAATGGAAACAGGATGCACCTGAGCTCAATTTTCGAGTCTCATAGCAAAGGGTCTGAATACTGTAAGTAAAGTATTTGTTTTTATTTTTAATACATTTGCAAAAACGTATTTTTTATTTTTTTGCTTTGTCATTATGGGGTACTGTGTGTAGATTGAGGAAAAACAATTTAATTAATCCATTTCAGAATAAGGCTGTAACGTAACAATGTGGATGAAGTCGAGGGGTCTGAATACTTTCCGAATGTACCGCATATGGACTCACTGTGTGAAATGATAGGGGTTGACATGATTTTTGAATGATTACCCCTTCCTCTGTCCCCCATACATACATACATACATACAGTTGAAATCGGAAGTTTACATACAACTTAACCAAATACATTTAAACTCAGTTGTTCACAATTCCTGACATTTAATCATAGTAAACAATCCATGTTTTAGGATCAGTTAGGATCACCACTTTATTTTTAGAATGTGAAATGTCAGAATAATAGTACAGAGAATGATTTATTTCAGCTTTTATTTCTTTCATCACATTCCCAGTGGGTCAGACGTTTACATACACTCAATTTGTATTTGGTAGCATGGCCTTTAAATTGTTTAACTTGGGTCAAACGTTTCGGGCAGCCTTCCACAAGCTTCCCACAATAAGTTGGGTTAATTTTGGCCCATCCCTCCTGACAGAGCAGGTGTAACTGAGTCAGGTTTGTAGGCCTCCTCACTCACACACGCTTTTTCAGTTCTGACAACAAATTATCTATTGGATTGAGGTCAGGGCTTTGTGATGGACACTCCAATACCTTGACTTTGTTGTCCTTAAACCATTTTGCCACGACTTTGGAAGTATGCTTGGGGTCAATGTCAATTTGGAAGACCCATTTGCGACCAAGCTTTATCTTCCTGACTGATGTCTTGAGATGTTGCTTCAATATATCCACATAATTTTATTTCCTCATGATGCCATCTATTTTGTGAAGTGCACTAGTCCCTCCAGCAGCAATGAAGCCCCACAACATGATGCTGCCACCCCCATGCTTCACGGTTGGGATGGTGTTCTTCGGCTTGCAAGCGCCCCCCTTTTTCGTCCAAACATAACTATGGTCATTATGGCCAAACAGTTATATTTTCGTTTCATCAGACCAGAGGACATTTCTCCAATAGTACGATCTTTGTCCCCATGTGCAGTTGCAAACCGTAGTCTGTTTTTTTTTATGGACGGTTTTGGAGCAGTGTCTTCTTCCTTGCTGAGTGGCCTTTCAGGTTATGTCGATATAGGACTCATTTTTACTGTGGATATAGATACTTTTGTACCTGTTTCCTCCAGCATCTTCTCAAGTTCCTTTGCTGTTGTTCTGGGATTGATTTGCACTTTTCGCACCAAAGTACGTTCATCTCGAGGAGATAAAACACGTCTCCTTCCTGAGCAGTATGACGGCTGCATGGTCCCACTTGCGTACTATTGTTTGTACAGATGAACGTGGTACCTTCAGGCGTTTGAAAATTGCTCCCAAGGACGAACCAGACTTGTGGAGGTCTACAGTTTTTTTTGGTCTTGGCTGATTTCTTTTGATTTTCCCATGATGTCCAGCAAAGAGGCACTGAGTTTGAAGGTAGGCCTTGAAATACATCCACAGGTACACCTCCAATTGACTCAAATTATGTCAATTAGCCTATCAGAAGCTTCTAAAGCATGACATCATTTTCTGGAATTTTCCAAGCTGTTTAAAGGCACAATCAACTTAGTGAATGTTAACTTCTGACCAACTGGAATTGTGATACAGTGAATTATATGTGAAATAATCTGTCTGTAAACTATTTTTGGAAAAATGACTTGTGTCATGCACAAGGTAGATGTCCTAACCAACGTTCAAAAGTTTGGGGTCACTTAGAAATGTGCTTGTTTTTGAAAGAAAAGCACATTTTTGTCCATTAAAATAACATCAAATTGATCAAAAATACAGTGTAGACGTTGTTAATGTTGTAAATTACTATTGTAGCTGGAAACGGCAGATTTTTAATGGAAACTACATAGGCGTACAGAGGCCCATTATGAGCAACCATCACTCCTGTGTTCCAATGGCAAGTTATGTTAGCTAATCCAAGTTTATAATTTTAAGGGCTCATTTATCATTAGAAAACCATTTTGCAATTATGTTAGCACAGTTCAAAACTGTTGTTCTGATTAAAGAAGCAATAAAACTGGCCTTCTTTAGACTAGTTGAGTGTCTGGAGCATCAGCATTTGTGGGTTCGTTTACAGGCTCAAAATGGCTAGAAACAAAGAACTTTCTTCTTCAAGAACAATCTATTCTTGTTCTGAGAAATGAAGGCTATTCCATGCGAGAAATTGCCAAGGAACTGAAGATCTCGTACAACACTGTGTACTACTCCGTTCACAGAACAGCGCAAACTGGCACTAACCAGAATAGAAAGAGGAGTGGGAGGCCCCGGTGCACAACTGAGCAAGAGGAAAAGTACATTAGACTGTCTAGTTTGAGAAACAGACGCCTCACAAGTCCTCAACTGGCAACTTCATTAAATAGTACCCACAAAACACCAGTCTCAACGTCAACATTGAAGAAGCGACTCCGGGATGCTGGTCTTCTGATTTTCTTGTTGTTGTAGAAAATTTGAAATGAAAGATAGCGACAATTGTCTTACACTGTGCATTTCCATTGAACTGTCTTGTCGATAAAAACCAATACGGTCCAGCTGCGACATCATGTCTCAGAGCAGTCATTCCTCAGGGTCTTTTGGTTGCCACCTACTGATATGTCATCTCTTGGGAAAAGTGGTGGTCGAAAGGAGTGGGGTTTTGAAAGGAACCATATAAGGAGAAGTGGGGATTTCGAAAGGAATCTTTTAAAACATGATATTTAAATTATTATTGTTATTTTAAATATTCAATAATAAATAATACATTGTAAAATTAATGCATTTTATATAAGTTAAGGCATGATGTTACATCTGGACCCCTCTCATAAAAACAGCTGGACAAAATGTTGTCACACCAAAAAAATGCTATACTTTTTCCTAAATAGCCAGAATATCGAATAGAAATGAAGTGGTAGAAGTGTTTCCATAATCCTATTAGTAAAGTAAAGTGGTGACAATCTGTATGCCCTGCTCATTGAATTGAATGCAAGAATTGACGTTTTGCCATATTCTAAATATTCTCATGTGCCTACTTATCGCCATGGTCCGTGATGTGAAATTTGCACTCTTGTAAGCAATACTGAACAAAAATATGAACACAGCATGTAAAGTTTTGGTTCCATGTTTCATGAGGTGAAATAAAGGATCCCAGAAATTTTCCATTTGCACAAAACGTGTATTTCTCTCAAATTTTGTGCACAAATTTGTCTAAATCCCTCTTAGTGAGCGTTTCTCCTTTGCCAAGATAATCCATCCACCTGACAGGCTTGACATAAACAACCTGATCATTACACAGGTGCACCTTGCATTGGGGGCAATACAAGGCCACTCTAAAATGTGTAGTTTTGTCACACAAACACAATGTCTAAAGTTTTGAGTTAGCGTGCAATTGGTATGCTGACTCCAGGAATGTCCACCAGAGCTTTTGCCAGAGAACTGACTGTTCATTTCTCTCCTATAAGCTGCCTCCAACGTCGTTTTAGAGATTTGGCATCCAACCGGCCTTACAACTACAAAATAAAAATCCACCCCTGTCGAACAGATAAAATGTTAGTCGATCTTTAGAACATTTCTCCTACATCTGCCGTTTTCGTTACACATGTCACAATGATTTTTGTTGTTGTAACATTGCTTTTGTGGATTAAACCTTGGTCAATTTTTTATTAATATTATTTTCAATCCAAGATGGCAGCGAAGTAGGACGTATATATGTCTTTTCCAGTGTCTTATCCCATGTAAATAGCCAGTCTTTTTCGTATATATCTTAATCTCTCTTTCTATCTACGAACTAAATATACTTTCCTGTAACCCGCCTCACCCAATTTGGTAGGGATCTGCTATTTTTATTCTTTATAACTGGAAATTCCATCAGCGGTCCTCGCCCATTCATCGCCATTTACCCGTTGTTGTCTTAGCTCTCCTGATCAACACCTGTGATTGCTTTATGCCTCTCTCTAATGTCAATATGCCTTGTCTACTGCTGTATTGGCTAGTTTTTATTGTTTTATTTCACTGTAGAGCCCCCAGTCCCGCTCAAAATGCCTTAGATAGCTCTTTCGTCCTACCCCACACACATACGGAGACCTCACCGAGGTTAACTGATGCCTCCAGAGATGAAACCTCTCTCATCGTCACCCAACGCATAGGTTGTCTTTACAATATGCCTTGAATCTATTCTACCACGCCCAGAACCCTGTCCCCAACGCACTAGACGGCCAGTTCTTATAGCCTTTAGCCGTACCCTTATCCTACTTCTCTGTTCCTCTGGTGATGTAGAGGTTAACCCAGGCCCTGTAGCCCCCAGTTCCACTCCTATTCCCCAGGTGCTATCATTTGTTGAATTCTGTAAACATAAAAGCCTTGGTTTCATGCATGTTAACATCAGAATCCTCCTCCCTAAGTTTTTTTAATGCTTTAGCACACTCCGCAAACCCTGATGTCTTAGCCGTGTCTAAATCCTGGCTTAGGAACGCCGCCAAAAATTCTGAAATGTCCATCCCCAACTACAGCATTTTCCGCCAAGATATAACTGCCAAAGGGAGTGGAGTTGCAATCTACTGCAGAGACAGCCTGCAGAGTTCTGTCATGCTATCCAGGTCTGTGCCCAAACAGTTCGAGCTTCTACTTTTAAAAATCCACCTTTCCAAAAATAAGTCTCTCACTGTTGCCGCTTGTTATAGACCCCCCTCAGCCCCCAGCGGTGCCCTGGACACCATATGTGAATTGATCGCCCGCCATTTATCTTCAGAGTTTGTACTGTTAGGCGATCTAAACTGGGATATGCTTAACACCCCGGCCGTCCTACAATCTAAGCTAGATGCCCTCAATCTCACACAAATTATCATGGAACCTACTGGGTACAACCCTAAATCTGTAAACACGGGCACCCTCATAGATATCATCCTGACCAACCTGCCCTCTAAATACACCTCTGCTGTTTTCAACCAGGATCTCAGTGATCACTGCCTCATTGCCTGTGTCCGTAATGGGTCCGCGGTCAAACGACCACCCCTCATCACTGTCAAACGCTCCCTAAAACACTTCAGCGAGCAGGCCTTTCTAATCGACCTGGTCCAGGTATCCTGGAAGGACATTGACCTCATTCCGTCAGTAGAGGATGCCTGGTTATTCTTTAAAAGTGCCTTCCTCACCATCTTAAATAAGCATGCCCCATTAAAAAAATGTAGAACTAAGAACAGATATAGCCCTTGGTTCACTCCAGACCTGACTGCCCTTGACCATGCCAACAACATCCTGTGGTGCACTGCATTAGCATCGAATAGCCCCCGAGATATGCTACTTTTCAGGGAAGTGAGGAACCAATATACACAGGCAGTTAGGAAAGCTAAGGCTAGCTTTTTCAAACAGAAATTTGCATCCTGTAGCACAAACTCTAAAAAGTTATGGGACGCTGTAAAGTCCATGTAGAGTAAGAGCACCTCCTCCCAGCTGCCCACTGCACTGAGGCTAGGAAACACTGTCACCACCGATAAATCTACGATAATCGAGAATTTCACTAAGCATTTTTCTACGGCTGGCCATGCTTTCCACCTGGCTACCCCTACCCCGGTCAACAGCTCTGCACCCCCCACAGCAACTTGTCCAAGCCTCCCCCATTTTTCCTTCACCCAAATCCAGATAGCTAATGTTCTGAAAGAGCTGCAAAATCTGGACCCCTACAAATCAGCTGGGCTAGACAATCTGGACCCTCTCTTTCTAAAATTATCCACCGCAATTGTGGCCACCCCTATTACTAGTCTGTTCAACCTCTCTTTCGTATCGTCTGAGATCCCCAAAGATTGGAAAGCTGCCACGGTAATCCCCGTCTTCAAAGGGGGAGACACTCTAGACTCAAACGGTTACAGACCTATATCTATCCTACCCTGCCTTCCCAAGGTCTTTGAAAGCCAAGTTAACAAACAGATTACCAACCATTTCGAATCCCACCTTACCTTCTCCGCTATGCAATCTGGTTTCCGAGCTGGTCATGGGTGCACCTCAGCCACGCTCAAGGTCCTAAACGATATCATAACTGCCATCAATAAAAGACAATACTGTGCAGCCGTATTCATTGACCTGGCCAAGGCTTTCGACTCTGTCAATCACCACATTCTTATCGGCAGACTCAACAGCTTTGGTTTCTCAAATGTCTGCCTCACTTGGTTCACCAACTGCTTCTCAGACAGAGTTCAGTGTGTCAAATCGGAGGGCCTGTTGTCTAGACTTCTGGCAGTCTCTATGGGACTGCCACATGGTTCAATTATCAGGCCGACTCTCTTCTCTGTATACATCAATGATGTCGCTCTTGCTGCTGGTGATTTTCCGATCCACCTCTACGCAGACGACACCATTCTGTAAACTTCTGGCCCTTCTTTGGACACTGTGTTAACAAACCTCCAGACGAGCTTCAATGCCATACAACTCTCTTTCAACTGCTCTTAAATGCTAGTAAAACTAAATGCATGCTCTTCAACCGATCGCTGCCCGCGGGCGCCTGATTAGCAATCACTACTCTGACGGTTCATATTTAGTACTGTGCACCTTCCATAGTCTGTTCTGGACTTTGGGACTGTGAAGAGACCTCTTGTGGCATGTCTTGTGGGGTATGCATGGGTGTCCAAGCTGTGCGCCAGTAGTTCAAACAGACACCACGGTGCATTGAACATGTCAATACCTCTCATAAATAAAAGTAGTGATGAAGTCAATCTCTCCTCCACTTTGAGCCAGGAGAGATTGACATGCATATTATTAACATTAGCTCTCTGTGTACATCCAAGGGCCAGCTGTGCTGCCCTGTTCTGAACCAATTGCAATTTTCCTAAGTCCTTTTTTGTGGCACCTGACCACACGACTGGACAGTAGTCCAATTCATTTGTAAAGATTGAAAAAGTAAAGGGCCTAGACAGTTGCCTTAGGGATTTCCTGATTCTACCTGGATTATGTTGGAGAGGCTTCAATTAAAAGAACACCCTCTGTGTTCTGTTAGACAGTTAACGCGTTATCCACAATATAGCACGTGGTGTAAAGCCATAACACATCAGTTTTGCCAGCAGCAGACTATAATCGATAATGTCAAAGGCTGCACTGAAGTCTAACAAAACAGCCCCCACAATCATTTTGTCATCAATTTCTCTCAGCCAATCATCAGTCATTTGTGTAAGTGCTGTGCTTGTTGAACGTCCTTCTCTATAAGCACGTTGAAAGTTTGCTGTCAAGTTGTTTACTGTGAAATAGCATTGTATCTGGTCAAACACCATTTTTTTCCAGAAGTTTACTAAGGGTTGGTAACAGGTTGATTGGTCGGCTATTTAATCCAGTAAAGTTTTTTTTACTATTTAATCCAGTAAAGGGTTTTTTACTATTCTTAGGTGGCGGAATGACTTTTGCTTCCTCCCAAGCCTGAGGGGACACACTTTCCAGTTGGCTTAAATTGAAGATGTGAAAATATCGTCCGCTATTATCCTCAGTAATTTTCCATCCAAGTTGTCATTGTTGATGGACAACAATAATTTTTTCACCTCTTCCACACTAACTTTATGGAATTAAAATGCCTGTCTTTCATAATTTATTCAGTTATACTTGGATGTGTAGTGTCAGCATTTGTTGCTGGCATGTTATGCCTAAATGTGCTAATCTTGCCAATTAAAAAATAATTGAAATAGTTGGCAATATCAGTTGGTTTTGTGATGAATGAGCCACCTGTTTCAATGAATGATGGAGCTGAGTTTGCCTTTTTTTCCCAGAATTTCGTTTAAGGTGCTTCAAAGCTTTTTACTATCATTCTTTATTTCATTTATCTTGGTTTCATAGAGTATTTTTTTCTTCTTTTAATTCATTTTAGTCACATGATTTCTCAATTTGCAATAACTTTTCCAATCGGTTGTGCAGCCAGACTTATTTGCCGTTCCTTTTGCCTCATCCGTCTCAACCATTACATTTTTCAGTTCCACATCAATCCATGGGGATTTAACAGTTTTTACAGTCATTTTCTTAATGGGTGCATGCTTATTAGCAACTGGAATAAGCAATTTCATAAATGTGTCAAGTGCAGTGTCTGTTTGCTCCTCATTAAACACCACGGACCAAAAGATATTCAACAACAGGAATCACTACAAAACTTATTGTATGACTTCTTATACATTATATTAGGCCCAGCCTTTGGAACTTTGGTTTTCCTAGATATGGCTACTATATTATGATCACTACATCCGATGGATCAGGATACTGCTTTCAAGCACATTTCTGCAGCACTAGTAAAGATGTGATCAATACATATTGATGATTTAATTCCTGTGCCGTTTGTTTACTGACATATTCAATATCTCCCTATCCCAGTCTGCCGTCCCCACTTGCTTCAAGATGTCCACCATTGTTCCTGTACCCAAGAAGGCAAAGGTAACTGATCTAAATGGCGATCACCCCGTAGTACTCACTTCTGTCATCATGAAGTGCTTTGAGAGGCTAGTTAAGGATCATATCACCTCCACCTTACCTGACACCCTGGACCCACATCAATGTGTATATCACCCCAATAGATCCACAGATGATGCAATAGCCCTATCCCATCTGGACAAGAGGAATACCTATGTAAGAATGCTGTTCATTGACTATAGCTCAGCCGTCAATACCATAGTACCCTCCAAGCTCATCAATAAGCTTGGGGCCCTGGGTCTGAACCCCGCCCTGTGCAACTGGGTCCTGGACTTCCTGATGGGCTGCCCCCAGGTTGTGAAGGTAGGAAACAACACCACTTTGCTGTTCCTCAACACTGGGGCCCCACAAGGGTGCGTGCTCATCCCCCTCCTGTTCACCCATGACTGTGTGGCCTCGCATGCCTCCAACTCAATCATCAAGTTTGTAGATTACACAACAATAGTAGGCCTGATCACCAACAATGATGAGACAGCCTACAGGGAGGAGGTGAGGGGCCTGGCGGAGTGGTGCCAGGAAAATAACCTCAACAAAACAAAGGAGCTTTTTGTGGACTTCAAATTAAATCAAAGTTTATTTGTCACGTGCGCTAAAATACAACAGGTGAAATGCTTACTTACAGGCTCTAACCAATAGTGCAAAAAAGGTATTAGGTGAACAATAGGTAGGTAAAGAAATAAAACAACAGTAAAAAGACAGGCTATATACAGTAGCGAGGCTATACAAGTGGCGAGGCTACATACAGACACTGGTTAGTCAGGCTGATTGAGGTAGTATGTACATGTAGATATGGTTACAGTGACTATGCATATATGATGAATAGAGAGTAGCAGTAGCGTAAAAGAGGGGTTGGCGGGTGGGACACAATGCAGATAGCCCGGTTAGCCAATGTGCGGGAGCACTGGTTGGTCGACCCAATTGAGGTAGTATGTACATGAATGTATAGTTAAAGTGACTATGCATATATGATAAACAGAGAGCAGCAGCAGCATAAAAGAGTGGTTGTGGGTGCACACAATGCAAATAGTCTGGTTAGTCATTTGATTACCTGTTCAGGAGTCTTATGGCTTGGGGGTAAAAACTGTTGAGCAGCCTTTTTGTCCTGGACTTGCCATGCTGTAGTAGAGAGAACAGTCTATGACTGGGGTGGTTGGGGTCTTTGACAGTTTTTAGGGCCTTCCTCTGACACCGCCTGGTGTAGAGGTCCTAAATGGCAGGCAGCTTAGCCCCAGTGATGTACTGCGCCGTACGCACTACCCTCTGTAGTAACTTGCGGTCAGAGGCCGAGCAATTTCCATACCAGGCAGGTTGTGTCGACTTCAGAAGACAGAGAGAGCATGGCCCTATTCACATTGACAGGACCTCAGTGGAGAAGGTGAAAAGCTTCAAGTTCCTCTGTGTACACATAAATGACAATCTGAAATGGTCCACCCACACAGACAGTGTGGTGAAGAAGGCGCAACAAGGTAGAATTGAGAGCATCCTGTCGGGTGGCATCACTGCCTGGTACGCAACCGCAGGGCTCTCCAGAGGGTGGTGCGGTCTGTCCAATGCATCACCGGGGGCAGACTGCCTGCCTTCCAGGATACCTACAGCACCCGATGTCACAGGAAGGCCAAAAAGATCATCAAGGACATCAACCACCTGAGCCACGGCCTGTTCACCCCGCTCTCATCCAGAAAGCGAGGTCAGTACAGGTGCATTAAAGCTGGGACCGAGAGACTGAAAAACAGCTTCTATCTCAAGGCCATCAGACTATTAAATAGCCATCTCTAGCCGGCTATCACCTGCTTACTCAACCCGGCACCTTTGAGGCTGCTGCCCTATCTGCATAGACATGGAATGACTGGTCACTTTTAATGGAACACTAGTCACTGTAATAATGTTTAAATACTGTTTTACTCATTTCATATACTGTACTCTACTGTATTTTAGTCAATGTCAGTCAGACATTGCGCATCCTAATATTTATATACTTCTTAATTCCATTCTTTTACATTTAGATTAGTGTGTATTGTTGTGAATTGTTTGATACTACTGCACTGTTGAAGCTAGGAACACAAGAATTTCGCTACACCCGCAACATCATCTGCTAAATATGTGTATGTGACCAATAAAATTGGAATTGATCCCTAGCTTTTTTTTTTTTTTTGTATTCTAGGGAGTCTCGTGAGTAGACTGGACCCTGGTTTTATGGATACACAATCAATCGTTTTTCCTGTACAGTGAAATTTGTTTGTTAACAAAAATAAAGACTTTTCTTAAACATTACATCTGTAAATTAAGAATAATTATACAATCAGAATAATTTCTTATTTCTTAATTGTACATTTTTTGTCAGTAGGCTAATGTAATTAATTTACTTAAGCTTACTTACTTAAGTTTCCGTTTCTAGAGTGCTTATATATAATTTAACTAGGCAAGTTAGTAAAGAACAAATTCTTAATTACAATGACGGCCTACCCCAGCTAAACCTGGATGACGCTGGGCCAATTGTGTACTGCCCTATGGGACTCCCAAACACGGCCGGATATGATACAGTCTGGATTTGAACCAGGGACTTTAGTGACACCTCTGGCATGGAGATGCAGTGCCTTAGACCGCTGCGCCACTCAGGGAGCACTTATTAAATTCTTTATCTTATATGAAGTAGAAATGCTCGTAAACATTTCCCTGATTTGGTTATACTTTTTTAACCACATTTTTATATTACGCACTATGCGAAGCTGCCAAAAAGATTGATATCGTATCATACACATAGCGTTTTACCTCGGACTTGTATTTTGAAGGCAAAATCTGAAAACGGGAAGTCATGTGGATAGATGCTTCTACGGGTTTCTTCTGTGAAGCTAATGTTAGTGCAATCTGTGATCCTTGGGACGTCCCTACTCTAAACCCATATACCCTAACTATAACCATAACCTAACCCTACCATTTTAAATGTCAACTTCCCAAGGATTCCAGATTGCACCAACCGTGATGCTAATAATACATGTGCTTTATATTCAAAGTTTGTAGTTACCACATCCGGGTCTTTTGCGTCCTTAGTTACCATTCGGAAAGAAAAACATCACCACCCTTGCCTACACAGCTATCAGGTATCTAGGCTATATTTATAATTTAACGAAAAATACAATAGAACATTTGATTTATTTACCAATACACTTATTGCAAAATGCTCTATTCTAATAATGGGTTATGTTAACGTTACCAGAGCACCCATGGATATTACGAGAGGCAGTTTAGATGATATCTCCCGCCCGGCATCCAACGAGCGTTCTCGCCCGGGTAGCCGTGTATCAACTGTGTCACTGCCTGACGTCGGAAGAGTTTTTCATCCCAGCCCGACGTCCCTGGTGGTCCTGAGCGATGATGCCCCCAACAATAAGCAGGTAATGTGCTTGCATGCACACTTTGTGCGTGTAGAACAAGATGACCTGACATATGCTCCTCAAGAAGTAAAGGGTCAAGTCAAGAAAACACATTTGGAATAATGTGTCAAGAAGGGGACACAGTTTGAACCTGATAGTATCTGGTTAATGTTTCACAATTTCCTTTGGGTGGTGGGCCATTCTTGATACACACAGGAAACTGTTGTGGTGAAAAACCCAGCATCATTGCAGTTCTTGACACAAACCTACTACCATACCCAGTTCAAAGGCACTTAACATTTTTGTCTTGCCCATTCACCCACTGAATGACACACATACACAATTCATGTCTCAAAGGTTAAAGAACAATTTTCAAGCCACCTTCTCCCCTTCAGCTACACTGATTTTAAGTCGATGTAACAAGTGACATCAATAAGGCATCACACTGTAGCTTTCACCTGGATTCACCTGGTCAGCCTATGTCATGGAAATAGCAGGCATTCGTAATGTTTTGTATACTCATTGTATAAAAGCACCACCATATTTGGTTCTGTTAGCTAACTGTCCAGGTTGGAGCTTTGTACCTGAAGGTCCCATGTAGAGTCTGTGTTGTGTGGTTGCTGTGCATGTTTGTTCAAGAACCATTTGAGGACCTTAGAATAATTTGTTGTGGTGGAGTTTCTTACACTTTTGTACTGTGTTTGGAGGCTTTGATGATGGCTTTTGGGTCTGGGTAGACAAAATATCCACAGGAAAGTATTATTAAACCGACTTCAACACACAAGTCTTACTGTGTGGTGAATATTTGTTTGCTCGAGACCTAAGACACATGCATGTAATTCATGCATATTAACTGAAGTCTTGCAGCTGTTTTACATGGTTTTGCGCATGTGACAAAAATTTAAACAGCAGTACTTTAAATAATACTTTCCTATGGATATTTTGGCAAAAATGTTGACCCACTGAAGGACCAACCGCACACAGACAACCGATAGAGTAAGTTCAAATGTATCCTCATCCCCAGGCTATTGCGCATATAAGCCTGTGACCATAGAAGTCTATGGAAGTGACCTACTGAGTAAATTATTTGAATCATAACATTTTTGTGAATCACACAGCTAGCTGCGAGGCGTGTTGTGGGAGATGATTAAGCCAAAGCCAATTTGTCCAGGTCTTTCTGTTTTGGCAAACAAAGGCCAAGCTTGATGCGTTGGTCCACCAGACATTTGGGTGGAAGTGTCTGGGAACGACATTAGTTCAAATGTAATTTGATTCAACATTCTGGCTTGTAAGGAAACTTTCTGTCACGCCCTCACCAAAACCACCACCGCGGAGTTATGCCCACCCAGACCCTCCCATATAGACTTAGGTTTGCGGCCGGGAGTCCGCACCTTTGGGAGGGGGGGGTACTGTCATGCCCTGACCTGAGTTTGCTTTGTTTTCTTTATTATTTTGGTTAGGTCAGGGTGTGACAAGGGTGATATATGTGTTTTTGTATTGTCTATGGGTTTTTGTAAGTCTATGGGTTTTCACTAGTCTAGGTATTTATATGTCTATGGTTGCCTAGATTGGTTCCCAATTAGAGGCAGCTGTTTATCGTTGTCTCTGATTGGGAACCATATTTAGGCAGCCATATTCCTTGGGTTATTTCGTTAGTTTTTGTCTATGTGTTAGTTGCCTGTGTCTGCACTTATCATATATAGCTTCACGTTTGTTTAACCCTAACCCTCTAACCCTAACCCTCTAACCCTCACCCTCTAACTCTAACTCTAACCCTCTAACCCTAACCCTCTAACCCTAACCCTCTAACCCTAACCCTCTAACCCTAACTCTCTAACCCTAACCCTAACCCTAACCTAACCCTTTGTTCTTTGTCTTATTAAAGAAGATTTATTCATCTCACGCTGCGCCTTGCTCTCCTCCATACATCGAACGTGACACTTTCCAAGTTTTTGCAGTGCTCTGTTTCAGACTGTATACCAATAATTGGTATCACAGTCTGATTTATTATATTTTAGTCGATGCTCTTATCCAGAGCAACTTACAGGAGCAATTAGGGTTATAAGTGCCTTGCTCAAGGGCACAATCCCTGCTCAGGGATTCGTATCAGCGGCCTTTCAGTTACTGGCCCAATGCTCTTAACCGCTAGGCTACCTGCTGCTCTTAACCGCTAGGCTACCTGCTGCTCTTATTATTAGGCAAGGGTTGAGCAGTGTAGCCTATTTTCAACCAGTAGAAAATGAATGGTGGCAGAAGGCGGTTAACTAACTCTATGTAAACTTTGATAACTTTCTGAACTATACAGAGATAGTAAGAGCATCTTGGTGTGTTCTCTTAACTTGTCTTTTTGTCTTTTACTGTTACCCAGTCCTTACAAGGCAAGTCAACCCTAACCTTTATCCTAAACGTTGCTTTAAATATACTACCATTCAAAAGTTGAGAGAATGCCAAGAGTGGGCAAGGCTGTCATCAAGGCAAAGGGTGGCTACTTTGAAGAAACTCAAATATTACATTTTTTTTATTTGTTTAACACTTTTTGCTTACTACATGGTTCCATATGTGTTATTTCATAGTTTTGATGCCTTCACCATGATTCTACAATGTAGAAATATAGTAAAAATAAAGAAAAACCCTTGAATGAGTAGGTGTGTCCAAACTTTTGACTGGTACTGTATATATGTCTGCCTCTAGTAAGGTTTCTTATTGTAACATATTGCTGGTTATTTCTTGATCCGTGCCTGTTTGGCAACACTTTTCCCACCTCCGAAGGTACAGTATATCCATAATCGGGAGACTTTTCTGATTTGAAAAGTCGTCATTTGCGTCACCAAGGTGTGCCCAAGAAAGATTGAAATAATATTGAGTAGTTATTTATGATGCAAGGTGATTTGTAGATTAGTCAGTTTCGACTCGCCTTTAAAGCCGGCTGCAATGTTGAAAGTGCAAAAGCGAAATTCATGGGAAACTATGCCTCCGCTTCTTGTCTGGAAAGCCCTTAAGACGGAATGTTAATGTTAAAATAACTATACTGTTTTTAACTGTAAACATGACTGCCTCTTGACTTTCCCCATCAATGGGCCTAGAACCTGTGGGTTGAATAGATGTTACAATTACTTTCCTAGGATCACAGCAACTCACATGAAAACCTCAGGTCTCCAGACGAAAGTATTCCTGAGAAAGGTAGGCATAAGTACATATCACTATGACATTTTAGGACGTAGAATACTGAAAAGAAAATGGATGAACATATTTGTATGCATGCATTTCTTTGAATGGATTTCCAGATCACTCCATTGGAGATGTATCTGATGAGGAGAATGAAGATCCAGAACTCCAGAAGGCCATCAAGAAAATGAAAATACTTGACAAAATCTTGGCTTCAAGGATCTCAAATGAAAAAGAGGTCAAGAGAAAAGGAAAGGAGCTCCATCAGAAACTATGGCAGGAACTATTGGTAAGCACAGGGATACGCAGAATACACAGATTAAATTACATTTTAAGAATGTCTATATGTTAAAGGATGTTTCCTACCTATTTCTGTGCAGCAGATAAAGCCCAACAGATCTTCAGAATGGGCAGATGAAGCAGAAAATACAAGGATGTTTTTGTCCCTGGCACCTTCCAGTAGTAAGTGAAATATTAAACAGTAATTCCAGAACGCAGATCAGTGTGGATACTGTTTACAATGCACATTAACTGGAGCTTTGAGGACAATGTACTCATGCCAAATTACTATTCCAAGATATACAGTATAAACCACGTTTTGTTTATCACCATTTTTGATCAGCTTTCTTTTGTATGGGATATGTCACAGCAAATTGATAACATTATTTAGATTCAGTTTCAGAATTTTAATATGGTAATTTACTATTAATATACATGCTACGTGTAATAATCCATTTTCATTTTCCATAGCTCACGGATCCAGTGAAGAATTGGACTTTGCTCCTGTGTTTGGGACTCAAGTGCCTGACAAAGAGTATGAAAGACACAACAGACAAGTGGAGGAAAGTGAGTTTGTTTAAATATGCTGGAACACAATTATACATTTTACATCATAAAGTTGCTCATATATCTGTATGTAGGCCAATGTACTCTGTAACTAGTCCTGTAACTCGTGCTGCCAAACATACCCTCGTAAAACTGACCATCCTACCGATCCTCGACTTCGGTGATGTCATCTATAAAATAGCCTCCAACACTCTACTACTGGTTGAATATAGCTACTCTACTCTGCTAGGTAAAGCCCCGCCTTATCTCAGCTCACTGGTCACCATAGCAGCACCCACTCGTAGCAAGTGCTCCAGCAGGTATATCTCACTGGTCACCCCCAAAGCCAATTCCTCCTTTGGTCGTCTTTCCTTCCTGTTCTCTGCTGCCAATGACTGGAACGAACTGCAAAAATCTTTGAAGCTGGAGACTCATATCTCCCTCACTAGCTTTAAGCACCAGCTGTCAGAGCTGCTCACAGATCACTGCACCTGTACATAGCTCATCTATCTACCTACCTCATCCCCATACAGTATTTATTTATTTATCTTGCTCCTTTTTGCACCCCAGTATCTCAACTTGCACATTCATCTTCTGCACATCTAAAATTCCAGTGTTTAATTGCTATATTGTAATTACTTCGCCACCATGGCCTATTTATTGCCTTAACTCCCTTATCTCACCTCATTTCCACTCACTTTATATAGACTTTTTGTTTTCTTTTGTTCTACTGAATTAATGACTATGTTTTGTTTATTCCATGTGTAACTCTGTTGTTGTATGTGTTGAAATGCTATGCTTTATCTTGGCTAGGTCGCGGTTGCAAATGAGAACTTGTTCTCAATTAGCCTATCTGGTTAAATAAAGGTGAAATAAAATTAAAAAAAATTAAAAAGTAACAACGTTAGGACTATATTGCAATGTAGTTTTATTATTCTACGCTAGATGGCAGTATAACCCTAGGAAACAATGCAACTATTTTGTGGTTTCACTGTGTATTCAGTTTTCTTGATGCTTTCATTCCTGAAAACACTGCATAGGCTACATCTTTCCCTCCAAACTATCCATGAACAACTTTTCCCATCTTGAATTTGCTGTTTGCTGGATGACATGTCACTCAGTCATAGTTTGAGAGCCATGAACATTGTGGAAATGGGCCCTTTTCAATTGAATGTATTTCAGTGGTCCAGAAACTTTAATTGATACATGGTCATTTGGAATACTTCCTTAGATTGTTGACAATGTCTCTCCAAAGCGTCTCAGGAAGATATTAGACAGAGCCTTCAAATGGTTCTTAAACTCCTAAGTTTACACGTTTACCTGCTGGAATCCAAAAATGCATGAACAGCTCCCAGCAGTGGAGGATCCTCAGAGGAGGAAGGGGAGGACCATCCTCAGTAAATTTAATAAAAATAGAAATAGTGAAACATTTAAAAAAGTAATCAATTTTAGGTAAAACTATATTAAATACAGTGCATTCGCAAAGTATTCAGACCGCTTGACTTTTTCCACATTTTGTTACTTTACAGCCTTATTCTAAAATTGATAAATAGTTTATTTCTCCTCGTAAACCTACACAAAATACCCCATAATGACAAAGCAAAAACAGGTTTTTAGAAATGTTTTCAAATGTATTAATAATAAACAAATATCACATTTACATAAGTATTCAGACCCTTTACTCACTACTTTGTTGAAGCACCTTTGGCAGCGATTACAGCCTCAAGTCTTCTTGGGTATAAAGCTATAAGCTTGGCACACCTGTATTTGGGGATTTTCTCCCATTGTTCTCTGCATATCCTCTCAAGCTTTGTCAGGTTGGATGGGGAGCGTCACTGCACAGCTATTTTCAGGTCTCTCCAGAGATGCTTGATTGGGTTCAAGTGGCTCTGGCAGGGCTACTCAAAGGACATTCAGAGACTTGTCCCGAAGCCACTCCTGCGTTGTCTTGGCTGTGCGCTTAGTGTCGTTGTCCTGTTGGAAGGTGAACCTTTGTCCCAGTCTGAGGTCCTGAGCACTCTGGAGCAGGTTTTCAACAAGGATCTCTCTGTACTTTATTCCGTTCATCTTTCCCTCAATCCTGACTAGTCTCCCAGTCCCTGCCGCTGAAAAACATCCCCTCAGCATGATGCTGCCACCACCATGCTTCACCGTAGGTATGGTGCTATATTTCCTCCAGAAGTGACGCTTGGCATCCAGGCCAAAGAGTTCAATCTTGGTTTCATCAGACCAGAGAATCTTGTTTTTCATGGTCAGAGTCCTTTAGGGGCCTTTTGGCAAACTCCAAGTGGGCTGTCATGTGCCTTTTACTGAGGCGTGGCTTCTGTCTGGCCACTCTACCATAAAGGCCTGATTGGTGGAATGCTGCAGAGATAGTTGTCCTTCTGGAAGGTTCTCCCATCTCTACAGAGGAACTCTGGAGCTCTGTCACAGTGACCATCGGGTTCTTGCTCACTTCCCTGACCAAGGCCCTTCTCCCCTGATTTCTCAGTTTGGCCAGGCAGCCTGCTCTAGGAAGATTTTTGGTGGTTTCAAACTTCTTCCATTAAAGAATGATGGAGGCCACTGTGTTCTTGGGGACCTTCAATGCTGCAGAAATGTTTTGGTACCCTTACCCAGATCTGTGCCTCGACACAATCAGGTCTCGGAGCTCTATGAACAATTCCTTCGACCTCATGGCTTGGTTTTTGCTCTAACATGCACTGTCAACTGTGGGACCTTATATATATATATATATATATATATATATATATACACACACACAGGTGTGTCCCTTTCCAAATCCTGTCCAATCAATTGAATTTTCCCCAGGTAGACTCCAATCAAGTTGTAGAAACATCTCAAGGATGATCAATTGAAACAGGATGCATCTGAGCTCAATTTTCGAGTCTTGGCTTGGATTGTTTTTTTCGCCTAGCCATATACAGCTGATGTGTATTTAAGTCTGCCAGCGAAGGGAAAAGGTGAGAGGAGGAGAGCTCATAGATGCGAGAAGGAATACAACCTGGCTGCTATGAAAGTGAACTGTGTTTACGTGTGGTCAGGGGTCTATTCATTCCGCCGATTCTGTTAAAAAAAACGTTTCTAAAATAGAAGCAAATTTAACGAAACGGGGATAAACATACTTGAATTTGTCCACCCTAGATCAGCTAGATGCAGGCAAAATGTTCTCTCGACCTGTGTGCATCTACATTGTAAACATTCATTCATAGGCTAGGTTGTAGCAACCTCATGATGGGTATATGGAACATTTGAGTATCATTCATGTAGTAGCCTATCAATGTTACATTGAACTGGGTGAATGGAATATGAATGACAGTCATCCAATATGCTGTAATAGAAATAAGGCCATGCTCATGAAAAAAACAAAAACATCCTCCTGTACCAACCGCCACATGTACCAACCGCCACTGACTCCCACACAGGTGAAAAGGACCTCAACACCACAGCAGCAGACTTGGCAGAAGTGTGTCACGAAGAGAGGGCAGACGAGTCAGAAGGCAGCTGGAGTGGGGTTCCCAGGGGCAAAAATAAACAAGACTTTGTGAAGAAAAATATTGAGGTATGTCAAAGTTCATGTTGGGCAAAGTGCATGACTTTGGAGTCTCACATTACTCATGTTATGTTTTTTCAATGGGAAATTAATATAGTTCTTCAACTCAAAGACTCAGGGGCCTGATTTGAAAATAACTACAATCTGATCTGATGAATGATTGTTGTCACTACTTTGTCAAACATGACAGTTGGCGAGTGGTGCTGGAGGCCCAGTGCAGATGACACAGGAGGAGAAGTATCGTCTCGAGGAGCTCCTCAGAGACATGGAGGAAGGGGACAATGCTGGGAAGGCAGGCTGTGAGGTAGGCCAAAATACAGCCCTGATGGTGAGCATGTGGTGTAGGAGGACTCATGTTTTCAAGTGTCTAAATGTGGCAAACAGAGTTCATCTAGACTGCACCATTTGTCTCTCTCGCACAGCACTTGGTCTACACACAAACATTTCACTTAATATGTTTAGGGTAGTAGTAGCCAGTAATCACTCGTTATCATGTATTGAGCAACGTCTTTCAAGCACTGTGTTACTCACACAGCTGTTATGGTTGTTGATATGGCCATTACTCATGAGTACACAGAGAAACTGTTTAAATGATCTACCGTTTTGAAGTAATTTGCTAATCAAATCGAAGTGGCCTAACTAAACTGGCCTAAACGCTGACCTACTTTACAATTACAGCATATGTTGTAATATACACTACCGTTCAACCGTTTGGGGTCACTTAGAAATGTCCTTGTTTTTGTAAGAAAAGCACAAAAAAAATGTCCATTAAAATAACGAAATATTTATCAGAAATACAGTGTAGACATTGTTAATGTTGTAAATGACTATTGCAGCTGGAATATTTTATGGAATATCTACATAGGTGTACAGAGGCCCATTATCAGCAACCATCACTCCTGTGTTCCAATGGCATGTTGTGTTCGCTAATCCAAGTTGATCACTGGCAGCTTCATGAAATAGTACCCGCAAAATTATCTCTCAACATCAACAGTGAAGAGGCGTCTCCTGGATTCTGGCCTTCTAGGCAGAGTTGCAAAGAAAAAGCAATATTTCAGACTGGCCAATAAAAAGAAAAGATTAAGATGGGCAAAAGAACACAGACACTGGACAGAGGAACTCTGCCTAGAAGGCCAGCATCCCGGAGTCGCCTCTTCACTGTTGACGTTGAGACTGTTGTTTTGCGGGTACTATGTTTAGCTGGGTAGCTGCCAGTTGAGGACTTGTGAGGCTTCTGTTTCTCAAACTAGACACTCAAATGTACTTGTCATCTTGCTCAGTTGTGCACCGGGGCCTCCCACTCCTTTTTCTATTCTGGTTAGGGCCAGTTTGCGCTGTTCTGTGCATGGAGTAGTACACAGCATTGTACGAGATCTTCAGTTTCTTGGCAATTTCTCGCATGGATTAGCCTTCATGGAATAGACTGACGAGTTACAGAAGAAAGTCCTTTGTTTCTGGCCATTTTGAGCCTGTAATCGAACCCACAAATGCTGATGCTCCAGATACTCAACTAGTCTAAAGAAGGCCAGTTTTATTGCTTCTTTAATCAGAACAACAGTTTTCAGCTGTGCTAACATAATTGCAAAATCGTTTTCTAATGATCAATTACTTTTAAAGTGATAAACTGGGATTAGCTAACACAACGTGCCATTGTAACACAGGAGTGATGGTTGCTGACAATGGGCCTATGTACGCCTATGTAGATATTCCATAAAAAATCTGCCGTTTCCAGCTACAATAGTCATTTACAACATTAATAATGTCTACACTGTATTTCTGATCAATTTGATGTTATTTTAATGGGCCATTTTTTTTTTCAAAAACAAGGACATTTCTAAGTGACCCCAAACCTTTGAACGGTAGTGTAGTTTAGATTTGGGCAAATCCACGGTAACAGAGTGATGCTGAGACTCAGAATTTTCACTTTAAAATGTATGTCAAACTAAGCACAATGGTTGCAAAGTTAAACAAGCCAAAGGTGAAATATCTGAGTCACTGCATGACTCTGTTACTGTTGAATTGCCCATATGCACGTTTTGAAACAATGACTACTTGGCAGCAACGGTAGCTGATTTTGACTCCCCATAGTCATTATTTACCAGATGTCATGTGCCATGCAAAGGTCACAGGGATTGCCACATCTTCTGAATATTAGACAGCAATCTTATTTAGGATTATGGTTTATTGGTATGTGCAGAAAATCTGTACTTATGCAGTGCCAGGTGCATTTGAATAGCCGCCTGTATTCCTATGTTTAATATAATTTGTGAGAGTGTTTGCCACCTGGAGCAGACAGTTTTCTGTTCTGCAGCCACCCACTGACCCACACCCTGTAAACTTCAAATGGTTGATTTTTAGGTGCAATTTTCCCCTAATGGCTTAGCTGGCAGCTGTGGCTGCGAAGCCTGAATTTTGAGGTCAGTTATGATGAACCTTGCCCGTCTGATGAGAGGACCTAGACTAGCACTTCTCTCACATACGGTACCATTTAGTCTGACCCGGACTGCCATGCATCTCTGGAACATCTTGCCAACGTTTTGAAGTCTGGCTGCTGTATTTATGATGGTTTCCTTTACTTTTTTAGAACAATACTGCTGTAATTACGTGGCGGATATCAAACCGAGAGGAGCATACATATAGATGCTGGGGTCTTTTATTGGTTAGAATTAGACTTCCTGTTATTGCGTGGCGTGCTGTTATGAATGGCTGTTGAATAGGGAGCACGTATTTCATGTTGATAGTCAGGAATCCACAGTGACCATGCGGGCAAGTGCACCCAGACAGGGAACTTGGCAGGGCCAAGTAGGACTCATAATCAGTTACAGGCCATAGCGCTGCGCCTGTGTCTCTCCTCCTGAAACACTTTCATGATGGCCTTGCCTCCATTACTAGTACGATCCTCAACTGCATATTGTACTAGAAACCTGGGGTGATAAACATGGCATCACACTGAGTGCTCTTTGAAAGGCTGCCTTTCCATAAACACAGGAAGACTTCTCTCTTTCGAAAGTGAATCGCTTAGGTCTACCTCAGGTCCCACTGTGTTTGGCTGTAGTTTTTCCTTAAATTAATCTTACAGATCATAGGTACAGTAATACAGTATATAGGCCTTTTGATACAGGGTGTTGAAGAACAACTCTGTGCGTCATTCTCTATGCCTCAACAATATAAATAAATGAATAATGTGTCCAGGACCCTGGATAGCTCTGTTTTATCATGTCTCCTCCTAGATCAATCCTGTTGTGCTGCACATCCAGTAGCTGACTGATTAGTCTGTTAATGTGTCAATTTGTGCTCCTAGAAATTAGACGGTCCTCTTTTTACATTCACATTCTATCATTCTACTGTATTCACATTCGATTGGTCGACTATATTACTGCATCTTTTTATCACAAAGTAATCTCCCACAAAAAACAACTGTAACTGGGCATATAACTAATGGGTTATAATGTTATTCAGATGGGTCATTTTGAAGTCTTTGGTTTGTGCTAGTTGGTAGTGGAAGCTTTATGGCTCTGTTTGTTGATAAAATATTCTCCTGTTCACTCATCTTCATGCACTGAGATCATAGCGTAAAAGGGTTTGGCTCTCTCTGTGGAGCCGCTACTGAGATCTCTGAGCTTAGCAGAAGAGCTGCTGGACATGTCTTAGCTCATTACTGGGCCCAAAATGAGCTCACCATCCACCTGTGATTCATATGATATAATGTAAGCCTTACGAGACAGTCACTCATTGTGAGGCAGAGGCAATTGTTAAATATTTGGCATTTTGGAGAGTTCTTGGCAAGACCCATGGAGCAGTGACCAGTAGTCTGTCTTCTCTCCAAAAGCGAATTCCGGGTGCAAGAAAGAGTTGTATTTAGAGTACCTTTCGTAAAGAGTGTGTAATTTGTGACAGTAGTTTGGATGGGAGGTCAAATAGTCCAATTTTATATTTGAATAATAACCGGAGGGTAGATTTAACTTGGACATGGCTTCGGTTCAGTTTTGAAGATATAGGGTTTGCCAAGTATTTCTGACAGAATTCTCAGTTGGGAGTCTGTTTTTTGGGCTCAACCTTTTTAATTTTTATTTTATTTGGGGGACATTTTTGTGCCCTTGCTACTTGGAGGGAGGGACCGCTTGTCATATACTACAGCCTATATGTTGTCTTCTTCCTAGGGAGACATGTGGGCCGCTCCAGTGCAAGCGGGTGAGGGTTACACCCCCGAACCAACAGAACGAGACCAGCTAATTCACATTGACTCCAGACTGCAGCTTCTCCTTCCTGTTGAAGACTTCCTGTCTGTGCGAAGCCCCTACCCTGACCACAGTCTGCCCCAGGCCCAGGTATGTACTGTACAGCCCAAATGTCTACTGCCTAATAGGTCTGGGTTCACAAAGGTGCCATTAACTACTCAAAACACCATCTCTACTTGCAAAGAGCCAAGGTCATTAAGACTCATAACATGGTCAACACAGTGGGACATCAACTACAGACTCTTGTAAAAGCTCTGTTCATTGAACCTCAGGCAGACCCAGTTTAATAAAATGGGAAAATTTGTAATTTTGTGTTGTTAGTTTGCACCCTAACTTTAGTACTCTCATGTTGAGTCATATTTCCCCAACACCCATGCTAAATATAACATAGTTTACCCCTTGTAAATTGTAAAAAAAACAACAACAAAAAAACAACAACATCAGCAAATTGTAGGCTACTTTTAGGTTACTGCTAGACTGAGCTTAAGAATTGCCCAATAAATATTCATTCACTTTTCATATGTTGCATGCGCAAATCTATCTGGCTCTTACCCATGCTAATGCAGTACAGCAAAGTATATGCACATCTAAAAAAATCTGGGTTTGAGGCAAAGGATGATGGGAACGATTTCCCTTCATAGAACTACCACAATGGAAGAGGAACATTGTGTCCATTGATTCACATGAGGATTCCAACATCTCCTTGTGTGCTGTTTGAACGTACTGTTCTGGAGTGGCATGGTCATTTATCTGCTCATTCAAAAAACCTATGTGCTACTTGAAAGTCAACTCTCAACTGTTTACCATTTCATCACTGGATATATCATTTATCTTAGATTTTCATTTCAATGGCAGAATAACAAGGTGAATTCATTCAGCTTCTACATTAGGAAAGCAGAAGATGTACTTTTTCTTCAGGTTAGGTAGATGAGACTGAGCTTGTTGAGGAGCCTAGATAAGACTTGGTAAGGCATGACTCCTGTGGCTCTCCTCGTTTACTGGGTCTTTGCAGAAGAGGAATCAACACAATAAAAGACAACAATAGTCATAATCAGTATTGATACCTCTTCGGTAAGGACCATTTTTGAGGACATTTAAGTTCATTGTATTGGCACCAGATTATCTTTTGTCCTCACTTTAGTGACTTCTCCCAGACATGAGCTCACTCAGAATTATCTCAGAACCTTATTGCTAAATTCACTAGGCCAGATGGCATCCTCATCAGTGTCTTTTGTTGAGGCCGTGTTCCTGGGGAAGATGTTTTTGAAGTCATAAAATGTTTTAGGATAAGAATTTTGAGCATCTAGGGTATCATTTAATTCTGTCACTGATTGGATCACAACTTGGAAAAAGAATGGCCATGGAATCCCAGCTTTTCAATGTCAAGTTCACGTTGTATTTCGTAATGTCCTGAGTATTTATTGTGCTGGAGAGGAGTAGATGAATCTCTGCCTGTCCGATTTGACTTTTTCTCATGCTCCCACCAGAGGCCTAGATCTTTTCAAACATTCAAAGAATATTAGTTACAGAATGTGACACTGAAGGGACCATGCAAAGTTTGATTTCGAAAGGTAAAAATAATATATCCAGTGTGATGTTGCAAGCGGCTGTGCCCATAAAATAGTTTTTAGCAGTTTGATTGCCATGTCTGAGGGGGCAGGGACTTGATGCTATGGTCACAGTTATGGCATGCGCATTAAAGCTGGAGTACAGTGTTGTCACGCCCTGGTCTTAGTATTTTGTGTTTTCTTTATTATTTTGGTCAGGCCAGGGTGTGACATGGGTGATTTATGTGTCTTGTCTAGGGGTTTATTAGATTTATGGGGTTGTGTTTAGAAGAGTTGTCTAGGAAAGTCTATGGTTGCCTAGAGTGGTTCTCAATCAGAGGCAGGTGTTTATCGTTGTCTCTGATTGGGAATCATATTTAGGCAGCCATATTCTTTAGGTCTCTTGTGGGTGATTGTTTCCTGTCTTTGTGTTTGTTGCACCAGTTAGGACTGTTTTGTTTTTTCACGTTTCTTGTTTTGTATATTGTTCATTTTTTCATCAAAGATGTATAAAGATAACCACGCTGCATTTTGGTCCTCCTCTCTTTCCAGAAGAAAACCGTAACAAGTGTCAATAAATCAAGACCTTGTTCTGTCTGCATTTTTGTCCAATTTTTGCTATTGACATGTTCTGTTCAATGTTCTCTACCTATATAGTACTCTGAATACCCAAATTAATGTTGTTAAGTTCAAAAGAATACAATATAAAAATTGTTGACACCATTCAAACTAATGAGGGTTTGGAACTTTAAAGCCAATTATCTGAGAATCATCTTTTGGCAGATAGAATGTTATAGTCCCAAGCTCTCTAAATCACTATACACACCAGCCCTTCATTCTGCCTCAGTGGCGGTAAATCCAAGGGTGGTCGTAAAATTATATGCTTTTGTTTTGTGGTTGCCTTTCTTCTCGGCAGTAGCTTGCACGAGTCCGACTCCTAATTGAAACCGTTTGGATGCACTGTAGTAACCTGCTTACGTGCCGTACACACACCGCCAAGTTATCGGAAAAAGTGATTTATTGGAAAGGTCTTCCTTGCTCACACTATACAAAATGAAACAGAGTGTGTCTTTTTGAAAAACACATGTTAACCTTCAACTAACAGATTGCTGTTGGAACAATCTAATTTCAGATCGATGATTTTCTACATTTGACATGGAAGAGGCAACTGTTTAAGAGTTAACACCCCATCATGCCCAGAGCTTAATGACAGGGCTGCTCAACATAGAGAAGTGCCAGCCCCACACATGGCACAACCTTATCCCTTTCATTTAGAGGCATCCTGATACAGTTCCAGCATACTACATGCAGATGGAATAGTGTCTCCTTAATCGTATTCTTAATCTCATCATACTGCAGTGATATTTTTTACTATTTTGGAGTCCGGTGTCTCAGACCAAGGCAGAAAATACATTTGAAATGCCTTTTTTTGTTACTGAGACCTTCTACCACTCACGCATATCTTAGTTAGGGTGTGGTCTTGTCTACATCCTGGTTTGTAGTCAGACATGCAGCCTTTGGTTTAGTGGTGGACCTAGCCCAAGTTGAGTTACTTGACGCTGACGTTTGATTTTGAAGTTCTCTTTTATACATACCTCCACTCTAATGTAAAACACTGGCATGCAGGCCTTGGTGGATATTGTACTGATTTAAATGAAAGATGCATGGATTCCTGAAAATCCATTTTGTTAAATGGCTCATGAACCAGATTCTAAGAAGCATCCGTCAAATGGCCCTTTCACGGCAGGGGTGTCTCCTGTCTCAGGTGGAAGGCTTACATAAGAGAGGCCCTGGACTCGTTCCCCTTCCATGTTTTGCTTTTTATTCTAGGAAGTGGCCATGTTTCATATCAATCTCATACCTGTGTTATAAACATATAGTTGACCTCACCTTGTTGCAAATAGGATGTGGTACTAAGAAGTTGTGGACATGGCTGCCTATCATTACTGTATATGCACCAGCCCCTTACAGTGTGTTTGTGTGGGAATGTGTGTACCACCCACATGTTAAATCTAGAGGTGGGGACTCAGTTATGAGCATCAGCTGTTGAGTGGTGCAGCTTTTACATATCTGTATAACACATGCTATTCCTGCAAGAGGGGGCTGGTAGAGAATGTAGTGGTCAAAAGGGGTGGTCACCATGGCAGCAGATGCAGTGGGATTTGACTATGGAACAATTTCCTTAGTGACTGTTGCGATTGCACCTGATCTTTCTCCCAAGAATATCAAGGCCTTGTTAACGTTTGCCTCGTAACTCCAGCATTTCTATTGTTGTGTGCTGGCAGGTTATTTCTGCTATAAGGCTATGAGGTCACTTTGTGGGTTTTGAAGAAACCTATGGTTTCACTGCACTGAATGGTGAGTCAGAGACCAACACAGAAAACACCCTGTTGACCACCACATGAGCAGAGTGTTGACTAGGCCTATACTTTGCAAACTCAGCTTATTTGATATCTTAAACTCCTTAGCAGCTTTGGCAATGTGTACTAGCCCGTCTTGCCATGCCATCGCTACAGGACTAACAAATTGCACCGAGACTTTACAGATGGTGTCATCTCTCAAGCAATCACAAATATTCCCTAGTCCTAGAATGACCTAGAATGTTGTATGAGGAGGTGTTTTGTTCCACGTTTTGAGCACTTCTGTTTGTTTTTCTTTCCCAAGACCCACTGTGATATTGATATGACAAAATGGGGCCGGTGTAGATTTCAACAGAACAATATCAGTTCCTCTAATCCTTTGCCAATAGGAAGATGGGAGTAGAGTTCTTTGCCTTAATATTAGAAGAAAATGCCCTCCTTGATATATTAAAAACACTGCCGAAGGCAACAATACAAAAGGTATGTTCTGTTTCTGTGCATCTGCTTTAGTTTTAAAGTCCAACTTGTAGTACATTGCACATTGTTAAACCAATCTGACACAGTTGAGCACCAAGCCATTTAGACTAGCACGACCAAGGCAAGAGATGACAAGGCGGCCAACCTACGGTCTGGTATCAACCTTAATTTGAGGATAAAGTATAAAACAGGATGGTAAAGAGAGCTTGGCCTTGGGAGCAGTGAGATGTCATCTGGTGGCACTTTAATGTTTCTTGCCTGGGTAAAGAGACTGTACTCCACACCCTTCCCTTCCCTAGCCTGTAATTCCCATGAAACAGGTTTATAGACTCTTTATAAACACGTTTCCCATTGGTGTTATCCACAGGAACACTGGTGTTTATTTATTTGGTTAACTTGCATTGTTTTCTTTTTTATTCCGATGTTAGACTCATGAGATTGATGTAGGCCTGGGCCTATACTAGTGATACAATGATACATGGTTTTAAGAAACAAAGGCACTGCAAGCTATTTATAATATGCCTTCTAATAGCCTAAAGCAGGCAATCCTTTATGGGAATCAATTCCCTAGTAACTTGCCTTGCCTGATACAGTTGTAATGATATTATAGATATAGCCAGTCGTTCAGCAGTAGGACAGGAAATGAACACATTTTCCTGCAGTCACTACTTGTCTGAATGTATGGCCCTGGCCAGCTATATATTAACTACTGGCACTGCTCCCTGTTCAGCAATCTGTGTCCTTTAATAAACGTCATTGTATAATTAAGCAATGAGGCCCAACGGGGTGCGGTATATGGCCAATATACCACTGCTAAGGGCTGTTCTTAATCCCTGAATGCTGATTGGCTGACAAAATATTTATTTTTACTGCTATAATTACGTTGGTAACCAGTTTATAATAGCAATAAGGCACCTCAGGGATTGGTGGTATATGTCCAATATATGTCCAATAACGGCTAAGGGCTGTATCCATACACTCTTGCGTCCTGTGTAAGAAGTAAGAACAGCCCTATTGGCAATATACCACAAACCCCCGAGGTGCCTTATAAGTTTCTCAACTTATTCATGTGCGTCATTCTTTGGCTAAAGTTATCTCTACTTCATATTGTTGAAGGGTCTAAAGGGGGGATGCCAGTGGTTAGTAGTCTACAATGTCTCCCTATGCTTTAGCTGAAGTGTTGGGTTGTGATGTGTTGAATAGCATAAACACAGAGGCAATAGATTACAACTGATGTTAGTATAGGTCCTCCTTTGCCGAGAAATTATACCCATGCAAGACTTCAAAAAGATTACACACTATAATTTCCTCCAAGCTTTACATATGGTTCAATTGTATTGCATGCCTGTTATAAGACATAATATTTGTGCAATATTGTATTCCATGTTCTTTTTGGGTACTAGATAAGCCATGAGGTTTTGATCTACGGAACAATGATTGCTCCAGACCACCCTCAGTTCCCCAGGAAGGAACTATAAAGTCCAGATGACCCACGAGTACATCTTCTAATACCTCAGGAATGTCCCGCAATCAGAATGTCATCTGCTGATGATCCAGCATGCTGTTGTAAAAGCTGAACTCTTGTGTGAGGGAAGGAAAAGGTCAACTTCGACACAAGCTAATATTGTAACTAGGACATTTGAAAGATGTAAATATACAGTGCCTTGCGAAAGTATTCGGCCCCCTTGAACTTTGCGACCTTTTGCCACATTTCAGGCTTCTAACATAAAGATATTAAACTGTATTTTTTTGTGAAGAATCAACAACAAGTGGGACACAATCATGAAGTGGAACGACATTTATTGGATATTTCAAACTTTTTTA
Organism: Oncorhynchus mykiss; assembly: GCF_057628025.1. Classification (NCBI taxonomy): domain Eukaryota; kingdom Metazoa; phylum Chordata; class Actinopteri; order Salmoniformes; family Salmonidae; genus Oncorhynchus; species Oncorhynchus mykiss. Next base: position 64,952,493 of record NC_143046.1, on the reverse strand, counting down.
ACAAATCAAAAACTGAAAAATTGGGCGTGCAAAATTATTCAGCCCCCTTAAGTTAATACTTTGTAGCGCCACCTTTTGCTGCGATTACAGCTGTAAGTCGCTTGGGGTATGTCTCTATCAGTTTTGCACATCGAGAGACTGACATTTTTTCCCATTCCTCCTTGCAAAACAGCTCGAGCTCAGTGAGGTTGGATGGAGAGCATTTGTGAACAGCAGTTTTCAGTTCTTTCCACAGATTCTCGATTAGATTCAGGTCTGGACTTTGACTTGGCCATTCTAACACCTGGATATGTTTATTTTTGAACCATTCCATTGTAGATTTTGCTTTATGTTTTGGATCATTGTCTTGTTGGAAGACAAATCTCCGTCCCAGTCTCAGGTCTTTTGCAGACTCCATCAGGTTTTCTTCCAGAATGGTCCTGTATTTGGCTCCATCCATCTTCCCATCAATTTTAACCATCTTCCCTGTCCCTGCTGAAGAAAAGCAGGCCCAAACCATGATGCTGCCACCACCATGTTTGACAGTGGGCATGGTGTGTTCAGGGTGATGAGCTGTGTTGCTTTTACGCCAAACATAACGTTTTGCATTGTTGCCAAAAAGTTCAATTTTGGTTTCATCTGACCAGAGCACCTTCTTCCACATGTTTGGTGTGTCTCCCAGGTGGCTTGTGGCAAACTTTAAACAACACTTTTTATGGATATCTTTAAGAAATGGCTTTCTTCTTGCCACTCTTCCATAAAGGCCAGATTTGTGCAATATATGACTGATTGTTGTCCTATGGACAGAGTCTCCCACCTCAGCTGTAGATCTCTGCAGTTCATCCAGAGTGATCATGGGCCTCTTGGCTGCATCTCTGATCAGTCTTCTCCTTGTATGAGCTGAAAGTTTAGAGGGACGGCCAGGTCTTGGTAGATTTGCAGTGGTCTGATACTCCTTCCATTTCAATATTATCGCTTGCACAGTGCTCCTTGGGATGTGGGATTAAAGCTTGGGAAATCTTTTTGTATCCAAATCCGGCTTTAAACTTCATCACAACAGTATCTCGGACCTGCCTGGTGTGTTCCTTGTTCTTCATGATGCTCTCTGCGCTTTTAACGGACCTCTGAGACTATCACAGTGCAGGTGCATTTATACGGAGACTTGATTACACACAGGTGGATTGTATTTATCATCATTAGTCATTTAGGTCAACATTGGATCATTCAGAGATCCTCACTGAACTTCTGGAGAGAGTTTGCTGCACTGAAAGTAAAGGGGCTGAATAATTTTGCACGCCCAATTTTTCAGTTTTTGATTTGTTAAAAAAGTTTGAAATATCCAATAAATGTCGTTCCACTTCATGATTGTGTCCCACTTGTTGTTGATTCTTCACAAAAAAAATACAGTTTTATATCTTTATGTTTGAAGCCTGAAATGTGGCAAAAGGTCGCAAAGTTCAAGGGGGCCGAATACTTTCGCAAGGCACTGTATACTGAAAAAATATATAAACGCAACATGTAAAGTGTTGGTTTCATGAGCTGAAATAGAAGATCCCAGAAATTTTCCATACGCACAAAAAGATCATTTGCAATGATAATCCATCCACCTGACAGGTATAGCATATCAAGAAGCTGATTAAACAGCATGATCATTACACAGGTGCACCTTGTGCTGGGCACAATAAAAGGCCACTCTAAAATGTGAAGTTTTGTCACACAACACAATACAACAAGTGTCTCAAATTTTTATGGAGCATGCAATTGTCATGCTCACTGCAGTAATGTCCACCAGAGCTTTTGCCAGAGAATATAATGTTCATTTCTCTAACATAAGCTGCCTCCAACGTCGTTTTAGAGAATTTGGCAGTATGTCCAACCGGTCTCACAACCGCAGACCATGTGTAACCACGCCAGCCCAGGACCTCCACATCCGGCTTCTTCACTTGCGGGATCATTTGAGGGGGTGCTGAGGAGTATTTATGTTTGTAATAAAGCCCTTTTGTGGGGAAAAACTCATTCTGATTGGCTTGTCCTGGCTCCCAAGTGGGTGGGCCCTTGCCCAGTCATGTGAAATCCATAGATTAGGGCCTAATGAATGCATATCAATTGACTGATTTCCTTATATGAACTGTAACTAGGTCAGATCTTTGAAATTGTTGCATGTTTTTTCTTGTTTATTCTTGTTCACTCAGTATATGATCCAACATTGTCTTCTTTAAAAAAAAAAAAAAAGATTAAGTGTATATGTTTTTCTTTTTCAATCAGGTCTCTAGTAAGTAGAGGGATACTGAGAGAGATCCGTGTGGGCTTCAGTGTCTGTCTTTGTCGGTTGAGTAGTGTGGGGTTAAGGGGTTCTTGCTGTTGGATTGACCTCTATGTCCAGGCATCACTGTGCAGGTGGTGCTGAGAGGCTACATCTGCATTTCACACCTCTGTCTGCGAGGTGGGGAGAAGGATTAAGGGTCATGGCTGGGCAAAGCGTCAGTCTGACTGAGAGGACCATAGCCAGTGCTTCCGCACGGCACGGCAGACCCCAGAGCTCTCGCAGCGCAGAGCTCTTGGCGAGGCATGTGGAAAGGCCTTGGCAGATAGCCAGAGTCCACGTGGCACAGCCCAAATATGACGCTCCGCTGTAGCCCAGCCTGAGAGGGGAGCATGCTTTTCTAAGAAACAACCGCTCTGAATGAGTCACAGACTAGTTCCTGTTTTCATTAGTACACATTCATCTTTCACTGCTTAAAATGAAGAGCCCTGTCAGAAGGTCACCTGCAAGACAACAAAATGTTGTTAATTTATTAGATATGCAAAACAGTGAATAACCTTTTTCAAGCTAGACAGGGTCGAGCATGGTTAGCACTAGGATGAGAGTTTAAGCCCCTGCAAGAGCATTAGCCCTATGTCAATGTGCATCATGTCTATTGTTTTTAGCATTATCAGTGATCAGAATGCACTGTGGTCCTTGCTGCATTATTGCTGCATTATTGGTTATTGGGCAGCAGGCCATGTCTTTGTTTATCTTATTTTCTACTATGTTCGGAAAACACAGGCCCTGTTTGGCTCCTCTTCAGTCTGTTGACAAGGGAATGGTGCAGTTTCGGTGGCTCTTGTTATTCTTACCTGAATCTGGACTCCTGTAGGCAAGAATAAATCCAGCATCAATATGCTTTCAAGCTGCTGCCATGTATCGACTGTCAGAATAAATATATGGCTCCTATGAGAATACACATGCTGATAGATAGTAAGTGCAAATGTGACCTAATTAGTTGTCTTGTTGCAGTGGGAGGGCTATGAAGTGGTGTCTGTATCAATAGGGATCCAGCTGTTGATCTATCTTGGCAAGCAGCAGGACAGATGGGACCCACATTGGACTCTTGCAGGCACTGCTCAGTATCAGTCTCAGTGGCTGTTCTTCACGAATAAAACATTCGCGCAACGACATGTCACTTTTTCAGGTACAGGACCTAAAACATATGATAAATGTCCACACCTTTGATATGATTCCAGGGGTTATCTTAACCCGTACCACTCTGATTAATTGAGTGTATTTTAATTTTGTCTTGAGTAGGGCTGTGGCAGTCATGACATTTTGTCGGCAAGTTATTGCTAAAGGTGTATTATATGAAAACACCTTTAGCATCTCCAGGCCTCCATGCGTAATTTAATATCCATGATTTATTTAAGTCAGGGCTAAAGAAACATTATGATATGAAGAAAATGTGTTTCAGAAGAACAGAAAATGAGTTGGCCTAACCTACCCTATGTTATCTGGCTATGCTCTATGCCATAGGCTGTAGGCTTTTTCATTTATCTGACAAGATATACTTAAGTCCTGTGCCATTATTTTATATTATATGATTTTAAAGAAAGAATAATATAATTTAAGGATATTTTTCCCGTTCTGGAGTGAGTGCACATATGAAGTGGCTCTGTTGAGTGTAAAAGTTATCATTTGAAATAACTCTAAATCTAGCATATAGGACCTATTTGGCAACGTTAGTTGTGAATGATACAAACAAAGGAACAGGGGTGGGGGAAAAAAGACATGGCATCTGTATGCACTCAACATTTTTATTTTTATTTTTTTTATTTCACCTTTATTTAACCAGGTAGGCTAGTTGAGAACAAGTTCTCATTTGCAACTGCGACCTGGCCAAGATAAAGCATAGCAGTATGAGCAGACAACACAGAGTTACACATGGAGTAAACAATTAACAAGTCAATAACACAGTAGAAAAACAAAGGGGGGAGTCTATATACAATGTGTGCAAAAGGCATGAGGTAGGCGAATAATTACAATTTTGCAGATTAACACTGGAGTGATAAATGATCAGATGGTCATGTACAGGTAGAGATATTGGTGTGCAAAAGAGCAGAAAAATAAATAAATAAAAACAGTATGGGGATGAGGTAGGTGAAAATGGGTGGGCTATTTACCAATAGACTATGTACAGCTGCAGCGATCGGTTAGCTGCTCAGATAGCTGATGTTTGAAGTTGGTGAGGGAGATAAAAGTCTCCAACTTCAGCGATTTTTGCAATTCGTTCCAGTCACAGGCAGCAGAGTACTGGAACGAAAGGCGGCCAAATGAGGTGTTGGCTTTAGGGATGATCAGTGAGATACACCTGCTGGAGCGCGTGCTACGGATGGGTGTTGCCATCGTGACCAGTGAGCTGAGATAAGGCGGAGCTTTACCTAGCATGGACTTGTAGATGACCTGGAGCCAGTGGGTCTGGCGACGAATATGTAGCGAGGGCCAGCCGACTAGAGCATACAAGTCGCAGTGGTGGGTGGTATAAGGTGCTTTAGTGACAAAACGGATGGCACTGTGATAGACTGCATCCAGTTTGCTGAGTAGAGTGTTGGAAGCCATTTTGTAGATGACATCGCCGAAGTCGAGGATCGGTAGGATAGTCAGTTTTACTAGGGTAAGCTTGGCGGCGTGAGTGAAGGAGGCTTTGTTGCGGAATAGAAAGCCGACTCTTGATTTGATTTTCGATTGGAGATGTTTGATATGAGTCTGGAAGGAGAGTTTGCAGTCCGAGAGCTTTGCCGCCGATATGTTTTTCGATGATGCCGGGTAGGTTACTTCGGTTTTATAGTGGAGCTGGGCTTCATATGAGCTGCTGAGAAATAAATATAACAACTTACACTCCATGCATCAACCACTGACGAAAATGCGCTCGCTACACAAACTCTGTATGCCATGGGCTCTCCAACCCCTTTCCTGCAGCTACCCAGTGCTTCATTTGGGAAACCAAGTGAAATCTGTTCGGGAACATCGATAGGAACATATTTTCGCAGTTGAACATATTTCACTAAACTGTTGACAGCCCCTCTGCACACTTGAGAAAGTAATAAAGAAGAGCGAGGAAGAAATGGAAACGCATGGTGGTGAGATATTCTGTATAGCTAAAGGTAATGTGTCACCCAATTTTGTTATGAAAATTGAAAAAAATCCCTATTACTAGACTATTGAAAATCAAATACAAATTCACTATACTTGTGGGCTAACTGGAAGCCGCCCTGCACAATCAATGAACCAACAGCATTGCCTATGGCTCTACGTTCTCTCCTAGACTCGGGGATATACATTTTGGCGTGAAGCAGTATGCATAATAATACAGTCCACACTCGAAGGTGATTACTCAAATTTGTTTAATTTTAGAGTATAGGCTAGACCAGTGGTTCCCAAACGTTTTATAGTCCGCACCCCTTCAAACATTCAACCTCCAGCTTTGTACCCCCTCTAGCACCAGGGTCAGCGCACTCTCAAATGTTGTTTTTGCCACCATTGTAAGCCTGCCACACACACACTATACGATAAACTCACATTTATTAAACATAAGAATGAGTGTTTGTCACAACCCGGCTCATGGGAAGTGACAAAGAGCTCTTATAGGACCAGGGCACATATAATAATAATCAATAATTTTTCTCTTTATTTAGCCATCTTACATATGAAACATTATTTGTTCATCAAAAATTGTTAACGACAGGTTAATGAGAAGGATGTACTGGAAAGGATGCACACAACTCTGCAATGTTGGGTTATATTGGGGAGAGTCTCAGTCTTAAATCATTTTCCACACACAGTCTGTGCCTGTATTTAGTTTTCATGCTAGTGAGGACCGAGAATCCACTCTCACATAGGTACGTGGTTGCAAAAAGCATCAGTGTCTTAACAGCGCGAAACTCTGAGCACAGCCCTATCCAGAAATCTGGCAATGGCTTCTGATTAAATTCAATTTTCACAGAAACGCTTGTTGCAATTTCGATGAGGCTCTTTCGTTCAGATATCGGTAAGTGAACTGGAGGTAGGGCATGAAAGGGATAACGAATCCAGTTGTTTGTGTCATCCGTTTCGGGAAAGTACCTGCGTAATTGCGCACCCAGATAACCCAGGTGCTTCGCTATATCACATTTGACATTGTTAGTGAGCTTGAATTCATTTGCACACAAAAAATCATACAATAATGGAAAGACGTGTTGTCCTTGTTAAATGCAGACAGAGAAGAGCTCCAACTTCTTAATCATAGCCTCAATTTTGTCCCGCACATTGAATATAGTTGCAGAGAGTCTCTGTAATTCTAGATTCAGATCATTCAGGTGTGAAAAAACATCACCCACATAGGCCAGTCGTGTGAGAAACTCGTCATGATGCAAGCAGTCAGACAAGTGAAAATTGTCAGTAAAGAAAACTTTAAGCTAGTCTCTCAATTTAAAAAACGTGTCAATACTTTGCCACTTGATAACCAGTGCACTTCTGTATGTTGTAAAAGCATTACAAGGTCGTTGACCATATCATTGCATAATGTAGAAAATACACCAGAGTTCAGGGGCCTTGCTTTCACAAAGTTAACCATTTTCACTGTAGTGTCCAAAACATCTTTCAAGCTGTCAGGCATTCCCTTGGCAGCAAGGGCCTCTCGGTGGATGCTGCAGTGTACCCATATGGCGTCGGGAGCAACTGCTTGCACACGCGTTACCACTCCACTATGTATCCCTGTCTTGGTTTTTGCGCCATCAGTACAGACACCAACACATCTTGACCACCAAAGTCCATTTGATGTCACAAAGCTGTCCAGTACTTAAAAAATATCCTCTCATGTTGTCCTGGTTTCCAGTGGTTGGCAGAAAAGGATGTCTTCCTTAGTTGACCCCCCATAAACATAACGGACATATACAGTTGAAGTCGGAAGTTTACATACACTTATGTTGGAGTTATTGAATCTTGTTTTTCAACCACTTCACAAATTTCTTGTTAAGAAACTATAGCTTTGGCAAGTCGGTTAGCACATCTACTTTGTGCATGACACAAGTAATTTGTCCAACAATTGTTTACAGACAGATTATTTCACTTATAATTTACTGAATTTACTGTTTACATACACTAAGTTGACTGTGCCTTTAAACAGCTTGGAAAATTCCAGTAAATGAGGTCATGGCTTTAGAATCAAATCAAAATCAAATCAAATCAAATTTATTTATATAGCCCTTCGTACATCAGCTGATATCTCAAAGTGCTGTACAGAAACCCAGCCTAAAACCCCAAACAGCAAGCAATGCAGGTGTAGAAGCTTCTGATAGGCTAATTGACACAATTTGAGTAAATTGGAGGTGTACCTGTGGACGTAAGTCTGGTTCGTTCTTGGGAGCAATTTCCAAATGCTTGAAGGTACCACGTTCATCTGTACAAACAATAGTACGCAAGTATAAACACCATGGGACCATACATCTGTCATACCGCTCAGGAAGGAGACACGTTCTGGCTCCTAGAGATAAGCATACTTTCCTGCGAAAATAGCAAATCAATCCCATAACAACAGCAAATGACATTGTGAAGATGCTGGAGGAAACAGGTACAAAAGTATCTATATCCTCAGTAAAACGAGTCCTATATCGACATAACCTGAAAGGCCGCTCAGCAAGGAAGAAGCCTCTGCTCCAAAACCGTCATAAAAAAGCCAGACTACAGTTTGCAACTGCACATGGGGACAAAGATTGTACTTTTTGGAGAAATGTCCTCTGGTCTGATGAAGCAAAAAGATAATTGTTTGGCCATAATGACCATCGTTATGTTTGGAGGAAAAAGGGGGAGGCTTGCAAGCAGAAGAACACCCTTCCAACCGTGACACACGCGGGTGGCAGCATCATGTTGTGGGGATGCTTTGCTGCTGGAGGGACTGGTGCACTTCACAAAATAGATGGCATCATGAGGGAGGTAAATTTTGTGGATATATTGAAACAACATATCAAGACGTCAGTCAGGAAGTTAAAGCTTGGTCACAAATGGGTCTTCCAAATGGACAATGACCCCAAGCATACTTCCAAAGTTGTGGCAAAATGGCTTAAAGACAACAAAGTCAAGGTATTGGAGTGGCCATCACAAACCCCTGACCTCAATCCAATAGAAAATGTGTGGTTAGAACTGAAAAAGGAGGCCTTTAAACCTGACTCAGTTACACCAGCTCTGTCAGGAGGAATGGGCCAAAATTCACCCAACTTATTGTGGGAAGCTTGTGGAAGGCTACCCAAAACGTTTGACCCAAGTTAAACAATTTAAAGGCAATGCTACCAAATGCTAATTGAGTGTATGTAAACTTCTAACCCGCTGGGAATGTGATGAAAGAAATAAAAGCTGAAATAAATCATTCTCTCTGTAATGGTTTTCCTCCTCCTCGTCTGAAGAGGAGAAGCGAAAAGGATCGGAGGACCAAGATGCGGCGTGGTAAGTGTTCATGATGTTTAATTTTAAAGACAAACTGAACACTAAAATACAAAAACAATAAACATAACGTGAATAACCGAAACCAAAAATAGTACAGCGTGGTGAAAAACACAGACACGGAAACAAACACCCACAAACAAACCCAGGCTACCTCAGTATGATTCTCAATCAGAGACAACTAATGACACCTGCCTCTGATTGAGAACCATACTAGGCCGAAACATAGAAATCCCAAAATCATAGAAAAACAAACATAGACTGCCCACCCCAACTCACGCCCTGACCATACTAAATAACGACAAAACAAAGGAAACAAAGGTCAGAACGTGACACTCTCCACTATTATTCTGACATTTCACGTTCTTAAAATAAAGTGGTGATCCTAACTGACCTAAAACAGGGAATTTTTACTAGGATTAAATGTGAATAAGGAATTGTGAAAAACTGAGTTCAAATGTATTTGGCTAAGGTATATGTAAACTTCCGACTTCAACTGTATCTTAAAAGGACAGGAAAGTTTCAAATGAATGTGATGCAGATAAACTGTGTTACAAATGTGTTACATTATTTAAACAATTTGATGCACTGAATTAAGCTAATCTTTACGCACTTAATATGAACTTTTAGCAACATTTAATTTTAATGAAAGTGCTTCATAAGATTATAATGGTGTTTGAATGTTTTTTTTATACCGGTTTTGGGAATAGTAATCCCATGTAGAAAATGTCTGCTAAATACATTGCCTTGCGAAAGTATTCGGCCCCCTTGAACTTTGCGACCTTTTGCCAAATTTCAGGCTTCAAACATAAAGATATAAAACTGTATTTTTTTGTGATGAATCAACAACAAGTGGGACACAATCATGAAGTGGAATGACATTTATTGGATATTTCAAACTTTTTTAACAAATCAAAAACTGAAAAATTGGGCGTGCAAAATTATTCAGCCCCTTTACTTTCAGTGCAGCAAACTCTCCAGATGTTCAGTGAGGATCTCTGAATGATCCAATGTTGACCTAAATGACTAATGATGATAAATACAATCCACCTGTGTGTAATCAAGTATCCGTATAAATGCACCTGCACTGTGATAGTCTCAGAGGTCCGTTAAAAGCGCAGAGAGCATCATGAAGAACAAGGAACACACCAGGCAGGTCCGAGATACTGTTGTGAAGAAGTTTAAAGCCGGATTTGGATACAACATTTTTCAGTTTTTGATTTGTTAAAAAAGTTGGAAATATCCAATAAATGCCGTTCCACTTCATGATTGTGTCCCACTTGTTGTTGATTCTCCACAAAAAAATACAGTTTTATATCTTTATGTTTGAAGCCTGAAATGTGGCAAAAGGTCGCAAAGTTCAAGGGGGCCGAATACTTTCGCAAGGCACTGTAACCTTTTTCATATCTGGCCCCTGTAAGAATATAGTTGAATGGCTCTGAACTCATAGGTGTTTTTTTTATATATCCTAGCTGTGCCATTTAGGAACTAGAGAAAGCACATTTGTTTGGTTTGGAGCACAACCCTGCCCCCCCGCCATCACACAATTATTGTAGTTTAAGCAATTCAAAAATTGCTAATTTTAAAATCGAAATCTGGGTCTGGTGGGCATCATTTGAAAGCTTGTTCTATTGCCAACATAACTAGCTAAGTCATAACATATGATCTTACAGTGTTAGGCTTTCAAAAGTAAATTCAGAGAAACATATCGTTATTTTGTTGCGCATAGAAAGGAGTCATGATTCAGGTGCGTGCATTCACAATAGACAAACAGGCTCATTCTGTTCAGAACAACCCAGGGTATGATGCCATGTCATCTATTAACTGTACATCAAACATAGTGGTCAGAAACATTGACACTGTATATGGCATGAGTTTTATGATATGCACATTTGGACTCAAGGTTGTTTGGCTTGCTTGCAGGACATCAAAGCGGTATTTATTATAATACTCAACGTCGCATCTTTCAAAATACACCGAGTCCTCTTATTTACAGCATTTCCCTCACTCGAGACAACAAAACATTTGCAAAAGTTGTCCAATTAGTGGGAGGGATGGGGGCAACTTATTGTTGCTTGCGTTGCTCAAGTTCTGAACGGCTGACAGTCAAACCCATACAGCGCTGTGGAGCGTAGTGCCTGAGCTCTGACGTCATATATAGCATGTTACTGTACAGCCACTGTATTCCAATTTAGGCGCTTATCAGTGCCCAAATCTGCCATTCAACCCTTATGAGGGTACAAGTGTACAGGGCTACAGTGAGTTATGTTGCAACTGAAAATAGTCAAACTGATCATTCAAATTATTTAATTTGACTTAATCATATAAACACTTAATAAATGAGAGATGGAATCTCTTGCTCAGGTTAGGCATATCTTAATCAGACACAGGCTAAGTTGTCTTTCCACTGTGTAGAAATACTGTTGAATGGATAAAATATGTGCCCTGCTGTGGACTCCATAGTGTATATATTGATAGCTCTAACCTTAATTACAGTACATTCAATTGAAATCCCACAGGATACCCATGTAGCCTATGTGGCTATTATAAGTGTTAAAAAGTCAATGGTATTTCAAGCCTAAATGTATGTCTCGTCTTCTGACGATGGTTGTGATTTCTTGAAAGTAGGGCAGAATAAGCTGTCTTTTCCAAATTAATGGTCTGTCTTTCCCAACGATTTTTGAGAAAACATTTTTTAGAAACATGTAGTTAGTGGTGTGAATAAGGTAGTAAAACTAGACTTTAATTTGTATTTTGCCTTGTTGGGTCGACGTGTTTCTCACTCAAGTGCACGAGAGCAACCTGATCCCACAGTGGTAGTCCATTGTGAGTGAGTCTGAAGGGCTCTAATAACAACCACTGAAAAGAGACATCACATGGAGGTTGTCATCGTTTCCCTCAGGCACAGGGAAACTACAGGGCATTTATAGGTGAAGCCACACACACTCCACATGCCATGGGTTAAAAGAGGGCCTTTCTTTGTTAAAATCTAATCTCATAGTGCTTGATGATTTCGTGGACAGAAACGTGGATATCAATAGAATTGTGATTGACACTTATTCTGTTAAGTTTACTACTTATGGAAGTTGTTATGAGGTCTTATATCAGACATAAATTTACAAAATGAGTGTAATGCCTTGTTACTGAGCTCTCAACTCTGAACTCAACTTGTATACGAACTCATAAATGTGTCATAACAATTATTAACTTTTCTGTGTTTTGTTGCAAAGAACAGGCCTCTCCCATAACCTACAATGTCACAATGAGCGAATCTCACTCAAAATGTCTATTTTTCATCATATTTCCATCAATTTGACATTATTAGATCATAAATAGTGCTGCATGTCAAGCTGACCAGAGGATATGGAGACTTTAACCACATATCACTGTTTATACACACAAAAAGAACCCTGTGGTTGGCTACATCCTCTTAGAACCAACCATTATTTTACTTAGTTAGGTCTTAAATATGCACTCATTTATTTTAGGGGTTGGATTGTGACCTTACTACAGGTCATCTATTGGTCACTCAAAGCAGGAAAGAAAGGACTCTCCAGGAACCTAAGTACAAGTGTATTTTCTGAAATATTTGGTACAACCCATTGCTATGAATCACCTTAATTCTAATTTACAAGAAAGCACCGTAATGTAAACATTATAAACATATGTGATCTATGGATTTCTGGGGTAGATATCTGTGTCTCTATGGAGTCTAGACCTCATGATGATGCCTGCTCAGAGTTTCTCTCCTCTGTAGCCAAGACCTACCTAGACCTATGGTCTACCCATGAAACAGATCCCATGGTCATGACAAGTTCTCGAGGCCTTCTCATTCATCAGCTCTGGATAGTCCTCCAGGCATGATTCATCCATTTCCTCCTGACCCATTTTCAACATTTGCTTTGGATGTAGCATACTGCAGTCTGTGTCCCCAGCTTACAAGTCCATGCCATAAATATGAGATTTATGTTGGACCCCATGAGAAGTGGAATGGGGTTATTCAGTTTCCTCAGCTCTTACCACGGTTTGGTTTCAACTCTCCTATGTCTCAGATTTTTTCCCATAAATCTAAAACATAGTACAGAAGTCTGCCATTGGGATTCATAGCATTGTATTGTATTGATGACAGAGCATCATTACAGTGAAGTTCTACAGACAGACTAATTAGACTTTAGGATGATGGCATTTTTATACAATGTAGTTAGTTATTAGTTTAAGTAGAAGTCTTTTGATGGCTGTTTCTTCTGTGACAGTTTCAACTCTACCTTATGGAAGTCCCCTCTGCTTTTATGGTCAAGTGAATGTCTCCTTCTACATGTGTGACGATTAGTGGTGTGTTCCCCATGAGAACATTACTGTCTGTTGTGTGTCTGTCAGGATCTGGAGGCTGGCTGGGATAGGTTGCCAGGAGAGAAGGTCCTGCAGGATATAAGGGAGAAGAGAGGGCAGGAGAGGCGTCTCCAAGAGATCCAGCTGCAGCTAGAGCTGTTGGGCCAGGGCCAAGAAATGACTGTGAGTTCAAAGCAGCCACACACGCACACCACAGCGCACGCACACACACACACGCACATTTATATACAATCACTAATACACACATATGATCAAAGTGGACCATTGACTCCACAGTGGGAATTCCACATGCACAGATATGCATGCACACGCACTGACACAATTCATATAGTTTGTAGGGGAATTGAAAAGAGCCTTATCACTGCTGGCAAAAATGTCACAGGGCATTGGGCAATTAACCTCAGATTATGCATTACATTATACTGTAAGCAAGTCATTATTTTATTGCACTGTGCCTAGAATTATAGGTAGCTGCCAAAATAAAGGACACACTTGAGCCAATGAGGGATACCACACAGGTGTGGCTCGTGAGCAATTAAAACATCCCATCATGCTTAGGGTCATGTATAAAAATACCAAAATCCCAATATTTTGGCTACCATGGCTAGAAGAGATCTCAGTGACTATGAAAGAGGGGTCTCAAAGGAGCATATGAGGTTTAAAGGGTGTGTCAGTCACCAGATTTCAAACCAATTGAACACTTATGTGAGATTCTGGAGTGCCGCCTGAGAAAGCGGTTTCCACCACCATCAACAAAACACTAAATTATGAAATTGTTTTTAGAATAATGGTGTCGCAGCCCTCCAATAGAGTTCCAGACACTTGTAGAATCTATTCCAAGGTGCATTGAAGCTGTCCTGGAGGCTCGTGGTGCCCAACACCCTATTAAGACCCTTTATGTTGGTGTTTCCTTTATTTTTGTTACGGAGCGTGAATGAGGACCCAAAAGCGAATTAACGTAAACAGAGCTTCTTTAATAACAAAACATACGTAGGCTCAGATGGACCGGCAGATTCCGACAGGACAGGACAAGGTTGCAGCAAACCTGACGATAGTCTGGTTCAGGCATGAATAACACAAACAAGAATCCGACAAAGACAGGAACAAAAACAGAGAGAGATATAGAGGACTAATCAGAGGGAAAAAGGGAACAGGTGGGAAAAGGGGTGACAAGGTAGTTAGGAGGAGACAAGGAACAGCTGGGGGAAAGAGGGGGAGAAAAGGTAACCTAATAACGACCAGCAGAGGGAGACAGGGTGAAGGGAAAGGACAGAAACAAGACACAACATGACAATACATGACAATTTTGTCAGTTACCTGTAAATCCAATGACTTTATTTTTTAATACTGTATCACTTTTTATTTCTTTAATGGCCTTATTTATGAATTCTGAACACATTCGACTCTTCATTTGGGAACTCGTTAATTCCATTGATTGTCTGTGCCCAAGGTTACTTTTTAGTGTTTAATGGCTCACTGCAATTCTTCCCTCAAATTCTATTCCCCCAATGTCCCCTGGAAACAATTGAGCATGGCCTCGTTCTGGGACTCTGTAGAGTTACAATCACAACTGGCAAAAATTCTGGTTTCTAGGGACAAAAACACGTGAACACAGGAATGTACCTGCAACAAAGGGTGATGGATTTGTTTCCTCCATCCACTGACATTTGTGACTTTAATTTATTGTGTAGAAAAAGAGGGCATCAGCCGTCGATGTGGCAGCTCTTTACAACCCCACACAATATGGCTTTTTGGGGTACCTGCCTCATCCCCATTTGGTAGTATGGATGTTTTTTGTAGGTGTTACTTTCGGAGTCTATGAAATATGCCTTGATCTCATTTAGGGCTACCACTTTACCAACTGGTTGTACACTTTGCCATGGTGAACCACAACTCAACTTATCCATGCTTAATTAAAGCATCAGTAGACACTATTATGCTAAACAATTAAAGGTCCAATGCAGCCATTTTTATCTCAATATCAAATCATTTCTGGGTAACAATTAAGTACCTTGCTGTGATTGTTTTCAATTAAAATTGTAAAAAATAGCTTCATACCAAAGGGCAACTAGGAAATAACACATATGGAATCATGTAGTAACCAACAAAGTGTTAAACAAATCAAAATATATTTTATATCTGAGATTCTTCAAAGTAGCCATCCTTTGCCTTGATGACAGCTTTGCACACTCTTTGTATTCTCTCAACCAGCTTCATGAGGTAGTCACCTGGAATGCAATTCAGTTAACAGGTGTTAAATGTATTAAGGAAAGTAATTCCACAATTCAGTTGAGCCAATCGGTTGTATTGTGACAAGGTAGGGTTGGTATACAGAAGGTAGCCCTATTTGGTAAAAGGCCAAGTCTTTGGCAAGAACAGCTCAAATAAACAAAGAGAAACGACAGTCCATAATTACTTTAAGACATGAAGGTCAATACGGAAAATTTCAGTGCAATGCGGAATATTTCCATACGGAAAATGTCAAGTGCAGTCGCAAAAACCATCAAGTGCTATGATGAAACTGTCTCTCATGAGGACCGCCACAGGAAAGGAAGACCCAGAGTTACCTCTGCTGCAGAGGATAAGTTCATTAGAGTTACCAGCCTCAGATTGCAGCCCAAATAAATACTTCAAAGTTCAAGCAACAGACACATCTCAACATCAACTGTTCAGTGGAGACTACGTGAATCAGGCCTTCATGGTTGAATTGCTACAAAGAAACCATTACTAAAGGACACCAATTAGAAGAAGAGACTTGCTTGGGCCAAAAAACACGAGCAATGGACATTAGACCGGTGGAAATCTGTCCAATATAAAATATATTTTGATTTAGCACTTTTTGGGTTACTACATGATTCTTTCTATATGTGTTGTTTCATAGTTGTAATGTCTTTTATTTGTCTATTATTCTACAACGTAGAACATAGTAAAAATACAGAAAACCCTGGAATGACTGGTACTGTATATATATAACACAGGAAAATCACTTTTTGACTACAGTGGGCCTCAAAGTAAACCACACCCTAAATTATATTATAACATAAAAAGTCTGTTTTAGCCTCATTTGTGCAGAACAAATAGGATTTTATGTTAGCTAATTAAGGCCAAATCATCTGGAGGATACTCTCATTATGAAAACCACCACCTAAACAACAACATGATTCTGTTCTCAGACTAGATTTATGTGTTCTACATCTAGATTTACCCCTAAACTAATCAGAACCCACTCATTTAGGTGTTGTAAGAGTATGGTTCTAGAGTTTGATTGAATTGGTCAGAAATGGAAACAAGCGTATAGGGAGACTAGGTTCACAGCATTGACATGGTGAGTTTTCTTGGTCCAAACTCAGCTGAGTGCTTCATGTTGATGTTCCTGCAGCCTGGTTACAGCTCTTTTGGTACCAGCCAATTGTGTCTGTCCTTAGGTCTTTATTTTGCCATCCATTCTGCAAAGTTATTGCCCTGGTTAATGTGCCAGGAACAAGCCAGTAAAGAGAGGCAACACAAGCTTAATCTAGGGGACTAGGGACCCTGTAAAAACTGGGATAAATCGAAAACATAATTCTGCGTATGCTGCAATGAACTGGAAAATATCTCCCTTCCAGATCAATAGATCCTAAATAAATAGCTTATAACTACCTGGAGCAGTAGCAGTGGCTTCTCTCCCAAGACTTTGTAGAGGGAGGAAAAGAGGTATGCTCTCTCATATTGTTTAGTCTTGAGTCTCTGGAATTCCACACTTTTTGGAGAGGAGGAAAATCTTAAAAGCTTTGGTGAACTAAATTGTTGATGTAACTCACAGATTAATGACCAGAGACGACCTGTGTCCCATCACATTTGATGGATTTCATTGTGGTTGACAGAATTTTAAGTGATTCCGTCTTATCTGTATGGATCATGGAAAAACACATTCACTCATTTTATTCCAATACAGTGCTATCTATGTATTGGTAACTGCCAAAATAAAGGAAACGCCAACAAAATCTTAATGGGGTGTTGGGCCAGAACATCATGCACATTGGCATAGATTCTACAACTGTCTAGAACTTTATTGGAGGGATGCAAGCAATACCATTCTTACTCCCATAAGTGTTAAATTGGGTTGAGATCTGATGACTGAGACATGCATATGGTTTACGTCGTTTTTATGCTCATAAAACCATTTAATGACTACTCATGCCCTGTGGATGGGGCATTGCCATCCTTTCGGGGCATAGCCATGTTAGCCAAAATAATGGCCAAACTAATGCCCTGCCCAGCATTTATATAGATAACCCTAAGCATGATAGGATGTTAATTGCTGATTTAACTCAGGAACCACACCTGTGTGGATGCACCTGCTTTCAATATACTTTGTATTGCTCATTTACTAAAGTGTTTCCATTATTTTGGCATTTACTTGTATATGTCATATTCTTGCTTCCTACATTTCTCTGGAATCAGATCTGAGGATTGCTTTTATTGGTGTCAGTGAAGCTTCCCTGTTCCAAATTCTCTTGACCCCCCAACTCCTCTCTCATCGAAGTCTTTAATTTCTCCCACCTTCTGTCCCCAATCTTGCTGGAATGCCTTTGTATCATGTTGATATACATGAACCTTTAAATATTGTCTCATTCATTTATTATGACCATCTATTTGGTCCATTGTGTGATGACCCCCCCCCCCCCCCCCCCCCTTCTCAGTTTCTCAGTAACAAAAATATAAAAAGTATACTTTTTGAGACGTGATAACCCTGCTCTTCAGCTGTCTGCAACAGGGCATGCTAAAATGTTATTCCCACACCCTCTTCTGGCTCTGTCCCAATATCAACAGTATGAGGAAGCACAATCACAGAATTTACAGTAAGACAGGATACATCCAATGGGGCACTCCTCATTTTATCACTAATACATCATTAATACTGTCATTAGCCATTGTCTCAGATTTTATAAATGACAATCCAAAGGCCATGTTTATACACACACTTACACTTTTGACAAAAAATATTAGATGTTAGATCTCTGTGAAGTATTGTTGTAGTTTATATATTTTTCACACAGTAGTTGTTGACAGACTAGTACAGGCTCAGACTGTGCCGATTAGAAAATAAGCCTGTCGTATGTGGAATGTGTTTGCTCTGGGCAGGTGGAGGTATGAGGGAAGGGAGTAGCTAGAGGCTATGGCTCTGACACATCGTAGGTGGAAGGCTGGCTCTGCTGTCAGAGACCTGTTATGCTCAGTATTCAGGTGGTGTAGTATATGGGCTCTTTGTTCTGACAATCTGGTAGTTTCATAACAGTTTTCCACATAAGAGCGGTCAAGCTTTCCAGAAAGGCCTGTTTTTCTGTGTCTGTGGGGAGGAAAGCACAGGAATGTGAATGACGGATGCTGCTGCACACTGCACTGCTACACACCCTGGATGAGTATAAAAAATGATTATATGTGTATATATATAAACTCAGCAACAAAAGAAACGTCAACTGCATTTATTTTCAGCAAACTTAACATGTGTAAATATTTGTATGAACATAAAAAGATTCAACAACTGAGACACAAACTGAACAAGCTCCACAGACATGTGACTAACAGAAATGGAATAATGTGTCCCTGAAGAAAGGGGGGGTCAAAATCAAAAGTAACAGTCAGTATCTGGTGTGGCCACCAGCTGCATTAAGTAATGCAGTGCATCTCCTCCTCATGGACTGCACCAGATTTGCCAGTTCTTGCTGTGAGATGTTACCCCAGTCTTCCACCAAGGCAAGTTCCCGGACATTTCTGGGGGGAATGGCCCTAGCCCTCACCCTCCGATCCAACAGGTCCCAGACATGCTCAATGGGATTGAGAGCCAGGCTCTTCACTGGCCATGGCAGAACACTGACATTCCTGTCTTGCAGAAAATCACGCACAGAACGAGCAGTATGGCTGGTGGTATTGTCATGATGGAGGGTCATGCCAGGTTGAGCCTGTAGGAAGGGTACCACATGAGGGAGGAGGATGTCTTCCCTTTAACGCACAGTGTTGAGATTGCCTGCAATGACAACAAGCTCAGTCCGATGATGCTGTGACACCCCGCCCCAGACCATGATGGACCCTCCACCTCCAAATCGTTCCCTCTCCAGAGTACAGGACTCGGTGTAGCGCTCATTCCTTCGACGATAAATGCGAATCCAAGCATCAGGCTAAACCGTGACTTGTCAGTGAAGAGCACTTTTTGCCAGTCCTGTCTGGTCCAGCGACGGTGGGTTTGTGCCCATAGACGACGTTGTTGCCAGTGATGTCTGGTGAGGACCTGCCTTACAATAGGCCAACAAGCCCTCAGTCCAGCCTCTATCAGCCTATTGCGGACAGTCTGAGCACTGATGGAGGGATTGTGCTTTCCTGGTGTAACTCGGGCATTTGTTGTTGCCATCCTGTACCTGTCCCGCAGGTGTGATGTTCAGATGTACCGATCCTGTGCAGGTGTTGTTACACGTGGTCTGCCACTGTGAGGACAAACACCTGTCCGTCCTGTCTCCCTGCAGCGCTGTCTTAGGCGTCTCACAGTACGGACATTGCAATTTATTGCCCTGGCCACATCTGCAGTCCTCATGCCTCCTTGCAGCATGCCTAAGGCACATTCACGCAGATGAGCAGGGACCCTGGACATCTTTCTTTTGGTGTTTTTCAGAGTCAGTAGAAAGGCCTCTTTAGTGTCCTAAGTTTTCATAACTGTGACCTTAATTGCCTAAGTTGTTTGTGTCTAAACGACCGTTCCGTTCATTAATTGTTTATGGTTCATTGAACAAGCATGGGAAACTGTTTTAAATCCTTTACAATGAAGATCTGTGAAGTTATTGGGATTTTTACGAATTATCTTTGAAAGACAGGGTCCAGAAAATATATATAATTCTGTTGATGTGCTCTTGAGCAAGGCACTTAACCCTAATTGCTCCTGTAAGTTGCTCTGGATAGGAGTGTCTGCTAAATTACTAAAATGTAGGAGGGGAGGATTCTCCCTGAATCTAATTCTGACTTACTCAGAGTGGGTTTGTTTTGGGCTCTGGCCAAGTGGCCACTGCCTACCACTGGGCGAGACATCTAATTAAAGATTTAATGGAGCACTTTACCATTTAGCAGAAATTAAACATATTTCCATAAAGACTCTCCTGACGGAGTGTGAATAAGGCTTACTCACCCTTGTATTCACACCCAAAATACTACAGTTCTATAGTTCTACAGTCCTTCTGGTCATTATGTATACCTGTAGGTGTAAACCCACTTGATGCATTTCACTACACTCGCAACAACATCTGCTAACCATGTGTATGTGACCAATAACATTTGATTTGATATTTATCCGAGTCAGGTCAAAGTGCATCTGTCATAATCTCACTAAACGAGCCATCCCTCAGCAGCCCTCTACTGATGAAGACCAGAAGAGGGCTTCCTGTTGTATCTTATCTGTTGGACTTACAGGAGAAAGTAGGGTTAAGTGCCTTGCTCAAGGGCACATCAACAGATTTTTCACCTAGTTGGTTTGGGGATTCAAATGCCCCCCCCCCCCCACACACACACACACACACACACACTGCTGCTACTCTCTGTTATTGTCTATGCATAGCCACTTTAATAACCCTATCCTCATGTACAGTTACCTCAATTACCTCGACACCGGTGCCCCGCACTTTGACACATTGACTCTGTACCGATACCCCCTGTGTATAGCCCCGCTATTGTTATTTACTGCTGCTCTTTATCTCTTACTTTATTATTTTTATTTTTTTTAATTTTTAGGTATTTTCATAAAACTGCATTGTTGGTTAAGGGCTTGTAAGTAAGTATTTCACTGTTGTATTCGGCGCATGTGAGACTTTTTTTGTTGATTTGATTCAAACCAGTTGACCTTTTGTTTACTGGCCCAACGCTATCC
This sequence comes from Oncorhynchus mykiss, assembly GCF_057628025.1. Classification (NCBI taxonomy): domain Eukaryota; kingdom Metazoa; phylum Chordata; class Actinopteri; order Salmoniformes; family Salmonidae; genus Oncorhynchus; species Oncorhynchus mykiss. The sequence goes on along the minus strand of NC_143046.1, from coordinate 64,931,551 downwards.
GCTAGGATATCCCAGACCTAACCTTATCCCCAGGCTAAGTTGACCTTAGTGGGAGTGACCATATAATTATATGGGAGGGAACTTATTAAGTAAAGTATTTGTCCTAATTTAATTTTAGCGAGTCACACATCCCTTTATTAGAGTAGAATTGGCCACAGGTTACTTTGGCTGAAGTAAAAAGTGGAGGTTTGTGACTGAAGCCTGTGCTTGTAACTTGAGCAGTCCACAATGTGGGAAGCTAGCACCGAACCCTGCGTGTACAGGATCTCAACAGTGAGCCATCCGAGGTGATGTAGTCCAGGCTGGGATTGGGTGGGCTGGCCTGGGCTAGGTGAGGTTGGAGGTAGGGGGTGGCTGGAGAATTTGAGGGTGTTGATAGATGCAACTCTAGTGGGCCACATGTGTGAAGGGGAAGCTATGATCTGTTGACAGCTGACGTTGTTGTTTGTTTGAAAAACTTGAACGCAAGGAAGAATTTGACTTACCTGGATGGCGGATGACACATTGGTGGGTGCTTATATTTGTCCTGTTTGTCCAATGATCTTAGAGTTACAATGCTATACAATACAAGTACATGGGGATGACTGATTTTACAGTGTATCAACTGGCCTTGAAAGGTAGAGCTTTGATATGTCTTTCACTTTCTTTTATAGTGTGAGAAAAAGAGTTGCGGGTGGTATTTCACTGTGACAATGTTTAATGAGATAGAAATAGATATTATAATGCCTATATCATTAGGAGAGGCAGTCACTAATCATCTGAATCCAGGGTCTCCTCTTACCCGCAATTCAAATTCGACAATAAACAAACTTACCACTTCCCTAATTTACCTTGCAAGTGTAATATATGCATGGCCATGGTTCAGCTGGTGTTATATGGATTTTGTTATATGAATTCTTAAAGGTTTAGAATATTTGACTGTCTGAAATGAACCATATGGGTCTGTCTGGTGTGCATGTGGTGCAACCAGAGTGGAGAGACCATGGAGAGATGTCCGTCTCTCTGTCTGGCCCAGCCTCATTAGGATTCTGTAACAACCGCCAGGCATATGGCCTGGATCTATACACCATGTCTCGTTCTAATCCTTCAGACCTCCAAGTCTTCCCTTCTCTAGAATATAGTTGATCCTAGGCAGCATCACATTTATGTAGAAGTATTTTTGTTCTTTGTAGTTGATGTCTTTATAGCCCATACACTATCAGAATAAGGCAATTTCCTTTCCATAGTGTTACTTACAAATTGATCAGAAAGTTGTAATTCATGCTTTGTGTTCATTGTGCCATAGGCAGCTTCAGTCAGAAATGAGATCAAGGAATCTGGCACCTCTGCCTTATATTTCACATGTCCGTGTGGAGGTTGTATCGCTGTGAGGAAGCTGACCACAACGGGTCCGCAACTGCCAACTTCCTGACTGGCTCAGAGTTGGTCAAAAGCAAACATGTATTATTAACTTTTATTTATTCAGGGTAGCCCAATTGAGACCAGGGTCTTATTCCCAGTGGTGCCCTGAGTTCATTTTTTTTTTTTTTACAAACAGGAAGAAACATCTGCATTACAAAAAAAACAAGAAGAGTACAAATAACCACAAGGCACAACCTCAACAAAATGTCAGCAAAGAAACCATTACAATCAATCAAAACAACTACAATCCTCACTGAGTTCATTCAACACCAGAGTCCTAAACTGCACTAGTGGCACCAGGGAATCATGATGTAAGGAATTTTGTTGGTTATTCCAACAATAGGGGGCACTAAAACTAAAGGGGGATTTACCTAAATTGGTCGACACCAGAAGGAACTCAAGAGTTATACAAACCTTTTGATACAAGATGTAGTGGCAATTATTATAACTGTCACCTGTAATAAAGCGAAAGGTGCTATGGTAGACGCCATCGAAAGGTTTAAGAGTAGTGGCTGTTGTAATCTGGTACATGGTGTCACCATAGTCAAGAACTGGCAGGAAAGTTGACTGTAAAATATGCTTCCTGCTATTTAGGGATAGGGGACAAGATCATTTAAAAAAAAGAAGCCACCTTCAAATCTTGGATTTTTAACTAGCTTATCCATATGTTTTTCAAACATGGTCTTTATCAATCCAAATGCCCAGATATTTCTAGGCGGGAACCCGATTGATGGGAGAACCATCTAATGAATAAAGATGTAGTTCATCTGAAACATGTTTGTGAGAAATTAGAAAACAACATATATTTAGTCTTGCCCGCCTTAAGTACAAGTTTTAAACCGACCAGGGCTTTCTGTAAGGCAACAAAGTCGCATTGCAGCTGTAACAGCCTGGTCAGCATACAGTGCCTTGCGAAAGTATTCGGCCCCCTTGAACTTTGCGACCTTTTGCCACATTTCAGGCTTCAAACATAAAGATATAAAACTGTATTTTTTGTGAAGAATCAACAACAAGTGGGACACAATCATGAAGTGGAACGACATTTATTGGATATTTCAAACTTTTTTAACAAATCAAAAACTGAAAAATTGGGCGTGCAAAATTATTCAGCCCCTTTACTTTCAGTGCAGCAAACTCTCTCCAGAAGTTCAGTGAGGATCTCTGAATGATCCAATGTTGACCTAAATGACTAATGATGATAAATACAATCCACCTGTGTGTAATCAAGTCTCCGTATAAATGCACCTGCACTGTGATAGTCTCAGAGGTCCGTCAAAAGCGCAGAGAGCATCATGGAGAACAAGGAACACACCAGGCAGGTCCGAGATACTGTTGTGAAGAAGTTTAAAGCCGGATTTGGATACAAAAAGATTTCCCAAGCTTTAAACATCCCAAGGAGCACTGTGCAAGCGATAATATTGAAATGGAAGGAGTATCAGACCACTGCAAATCTACCAAGACCTGGCCGTCCCTCTAAACTTTCAGCTCATACAAGGAGAAGACTGATCAGAGATGCAGCCAAGAGGCCCATGATCACTCTGGATGAACTGCAGAGATCTACAGCTGAGGTGGGAGACTCTGTCCATAGGACAACAATCAGTCGTATATTGCACAAATCTGGCCTTTATGGAAGAGTGGCAAGAAGAAAGCCATTTCTTAAAGATATCCATAAAAAGTGTCATTTAAAGTTTGCCACAAGCCACCTGGGAGACACACCAAACATGTGGAAGAAGGTGCTCTGGTCAGATGAAACCAAAATTGAACTTTTTGGCAACAATGCAAAACGTTATGTTTGGCGTAAAAGCAACACAGCTCATCACCCTGAACACACCATGCCCACTGTCAAACATGGTGGTGGCAGCATCATGGTTTGGGCCTGCTTTTCTTCAGCAGGGACAGGGAAGATGGTTAAAATTGATGGGAAGATGGATGGAGCCAAATACAGGACCATTCTGGAAGAAAACCTGATGGAGTCTGCAAAAGACCTGAGACTGAGACGGAGATTTGTCTTCCAACAAGACAATGATCCAAAACATAAAGCAAAATCTACAATGGAATGGTTCAAAAATAAACATATCCAGGTGTTAGAATGGCCAAGTCAAAGTCCAGACCTGAATCTAATCGAGAATCTGTGGAAAGAACTGAAAACTGCTGTTCACAAATGCTCTCCATCCAACCTCACTGAGCTTGAGCTGTTTTGCAAGGAGGAATGGGAAAAAATTTCAGTCTCTCTATTTCAGTTTTTGATTTGTTAAAAAGTTTGAAATATCCAATAAATGTCGTTCCACTTCATGATTGTGTCCCATTTGTTGTTGATTCTTCACAAAAAAATACAGTTTTATATCTTTATGTTTGAAGCCTGAAATGTGGCAAAAGGTCGCAAAGTTCAAGGGGGCCGAATACTTTCGCAAGGCACTGTACATAATATTGTGCCATAAATGTTTCCCAGCTCACTCCCCAGAGCGTTCAAACGGATTGTCTCACAAAGACATGCATTCTCCAGGCTGTCCTTTTCCCAATGGAACCAGCGTTTGATCGCTATGCTCTGCATTACAGGCCTGACGGCCTCATTCCCCACTCAATGATAACCCTGTGAGAGAGTGCAGTCCCAAAACACAGCACCTCATTGAAACAAGTCACTTTTCATTTCTTTTGGATAGGGTTCCTCACTTTCCTGTCAACGCAGCACTTTCTCTGTTTGCTGGAATGTGGTCTCTGGCATTCCAGAAGCCCCGGCTGCAGCACAGGCCTTAACGAGTGGGTGCTGTGGAGAGCAGACTGGGCAGAGACAGACTGGGTAGAGACACACTGGGCAGAGACAGACTGGGTACAGACTTGGCAAAGAGACTGGGCAGTGACGGACAGGGGAACATACATCAGTCACCCAGCAACACCCCCGGCCCGTACGGCAGAGGGGCATCTAGGGTCAGCCACTCCGTCAGATCAGAGCACTTTGTTATAGCCATTAAGGTTTCTCTCTCTCCATAGGAGAAGCTCACATGTGCTTCCCATGTCCAACGCACATGGTATTGGTAAGCCTAGAGCTAGAGGTACTCATTACTGCAGGCTGACCATGGAGTGTTTTATTGCCTCATCCATGAGCACTCAAATGCTGACATACCTGTAATTGACCGATGGTGTTTTAATGACAGTGGTTTCAAGTTGAAGTAATGGCTCATTTACAGGACAGCACATGTATTTCTAGTCACTGTTGTTCCCTCATGGCCCTTATCTTTTAGTGTGTGAGTCAAACACACCAGTCAAAAAATTATATTGTATACAGGTTGAGAGAAAGGTTAAGTGTGTAATGTTTTACTTAGTGGTTAGTGTTATCACCATTCTGTACACACCATTAAGAGGCCCTAAGCCAGAGCCAAGGACATGCCCCATGCGTCCTCTTCCCTCAGTGCAGGGGTTTCCTTAGGGCCCCTTGGCCATGCTAGGGTTGAAGGTCAAGTCCACAGGCCAGCGGCAGAGCAGCATGGGGTGCTTAATGCATGGGGTAGAGCAGGAATGTGTCTGAGGAGTGTGCACCTCTGGCCGTTGTCAGCAGGGAAAGGATGATATGCTGTGTGGGTAATTGCAGGGGTCGTAAATGAGTAACACCGCCCACCCTGTAATGGCCTAAAGCAGTAGTATTCAAAGTTGGGGTCGTGGGGGAATTGCAGTGGTGTTGCAAAATAAAAAATGAAGAGTACAGATTATTTTATGGGACAAAACGTTTTGAGAAAGATCATTTGAATCATATTTTGTTGAGTAAATGTATTTATTGGTTCTCTTAATTTTTATTTGAGAGATTCAAATGTAAGGAATTTAAGGTTATTTGTTGGTGTGAAAATATTAATGGGGAAAAAACAAATGGGGTCTCGGCTGAAGAAGTTTGAATACCACTGGCCTAAAGGGTGTCATTTAAGCAATAAGGCCTGAGGAGGTGTGGTACATGGCCAATATACCACAGCTAAGGGCTGTTCTTATGCACGACGCAACGCGGAGTTAGCTACTTACCACAAACCCCTGAGGTGCCTTATTGCTATAATAAACTGGTTACCAACGTAATTGGATCAGTAAATAGTATTTTTTTGTCATACCCGTGATATACTTAAGCATTAAGGCATGAGGAGGTATGGTATATGGCAAATATACCACATCTAAGGGCTGTTCTTAAGCACAACACAACACGGAGTGCCTGGATACGGTATATTGGCTATATACCACAAACCCCTGAGGTTCCTTATTGCTATTATCAACTGGTTACCAACGTAATTAAAAATACATGGCTGTCAGCCAATCAGCATTCAGGACTCGAAACACCCAGTTTATAAAGTCTGATATACCACTGCTTTTAGCCAATGAGCATTCAGGGCTCTAACCACCTGGCTTATAATACTTTTTAGAGGACTTTCAACATACACAAGCTGAGGGAGAGACATCTAGCAAGCAACTGGGTCATGAGGGGCTGGTGAGTTTCAAAGGCTGGAAAGAGAAGGGACATTGATGAGCGATTAGGCCGTGTTCCCATTATGAGATATCAAGGAGAGTTTAAGGAACGGGGTAGCGAAATTCGCATTACATTCTTGCCTTACCTATCGTTGTGGCTTGAAATGTGTAATTTTTGGTCCGCACCTCAAATTGAACATAAATATCCCAGTAGCGAATTGCTAGTAAGAACAAACATTTGAACAATGACAACTTTTCTTCCAAAACATATTACATATTGAATAATGCAGCCAAACCATATCACACTCTTGAATAATGCGAACAATTCACAAGCTATACAGTTGCAGTCGGAAGTTTACTTACACCTTAGCCAAATACATTTAAACTCAGTTTTTCACAATTCCTGACATTTAATCCTAGTAAAAATTCCCTGTCTTAGGTCAGTTAGGATCACCACTTTATTTTAAGAATGTGAAATGTCAAAATATTAGTAGAGAGAATTATTTATTTCAGCTTTTATTTATTTCATCACATTCCCAGTGGGTCAGAAGTTTACATACATACACTCAATTAGTATTTGGTAGCATTGCCTTTCAATTGTTTGACTTGGGTCAAACGTTTCGAGTAGCCTTCTACAAGCTTCCCACAATAAGTTGGGTGAATTTTGGCCCATCCCTCCTGAAAGAGCTGTTGTAACTGAGTCAGGTTTGTAGGACTCCTTGCTCGTACAAGCTTTTTCAGTTCTTCCCACACATTTTCTATGGGATTGAGGTCAGGACTTTGTGATGGCCACTCCAATACCTTGACTTTGTTGTCCTTAAGCCATTTTGCCACGACTTTGGAAGTATGCTTGGGGTCATTGTCCATTTGGAAGACCCATTTGTGACCAAGCTTTAATTTCCTGACTGGTGTCTTGAGATGTTGCTTCAATATATCCACATAATTTTCCTCCCTCATGATGCCATCTATTTTGTGAAGTGCACAGACAGAATGCGTCTCTTTCCTGAGTGGTATGACGATGTTTATACTTGTGTACTATTGTTTGTACAGATGAACATGGTACCTTCAGGTGTTTGGAAATTGCTGGATGAACCAGACATGTGGAGGTCTACAATTTTTTTTCTGAGGTCTTGGCTGATTTCTTTTGATTTTCCCATGATGTTAAGCAAAGAGGCACTGAGTTTGAAGTTAGGCCTTGAAATACATCCACAGGTACACCTCCAATTGAGGTGTACCAATTAGCCTATCAGAAGCTTCTAATGCCATGACATAATTTTCTGGAATTTTCCAAGCTGTTTAAAGGCACAGTCAACTTAGTGTATGTAAACTTCTGACCTACTGGAATTGTGATACAGTGAATTAAAAGTGAAATAATGTCTGTAAACAATTGTTGGAAAAATTACTTGTGTCATGCACAAAGTAGATGTCCAAAACTATAGTTTGTTAACAAGAAATATGAGTGGTTGAAAAGCGAGTTTTAATGACTCCAACCTAAGTGTAAACTTCCGACTTCAACTGTACATGCATATGATACGTCTAACACAATACATACATTCGACCTGGTGAAAATCAGTTTTTGGGACCTTACTTGCTTACCACTTTTTCCATGTGCTTTCTTCCTTCACAGAAAATGATGACCTCTTCCTAAATATTTGGTCAAATTATGCATTTTTAAAGAAAATACCTCAACTTACCCCTTTTGCTCAACTTACCCCACTTTGAAAATGAATCCTCATTGTTAAGTTAAGAAAAAGAGCCTTGATAATACAGAAGTTACCAGACAGTTGACATTTGATTTCTGTCATTTGTGTAATCCATTTCTGTGCATTGGCTATCTCCTTAAACTCCCTGCATTTCCAAAAGGCTCTGCGAAGACCCTTACTTATCTGTAGAAAAACAACCTCTTGTCCAACTAGAAGTGTTTTAGGCAACTGGAAATTTGTTTAGTTGGATTGTCCAACTATTTTGTGGGACACAGTCCCACCAAGCACAGGGACGTCTGTGGCAGGTTCATTTATCATCATGAAATACCACTGCTATCAATGGTAGAGCATTTTCATCGGAGCTTATCGGAACCAAGTCATCGGCCTACTGAACAATGACTTAAGTAGGAATACTGCTGGGAAGTGATCTTAGACATCTTCAGTGTTTCTTGTTCAGTATAGCATTTTGTCTCTCTGTCTTTGTCACTGTCTCTATCTCTCTCTCTCTCTTGCCCACTCTTTTTCTAGTTTGACAAACCAATACTACTGGAGGAGCAGCTGATGACTCTGTTGGATGAGTATGAGATATCACAGAGCTGGGGACATGGTCTGGGGAAAAGGGACGCATCACCCAGGGACAACTCTGATGCAGAGAGCCTGCCGGACAGTCTCTCTGACTATATCCTGTCAGAGTTGCTTAGAGATGCATACACCACCAGCTTTAGCCAGTTGGACAAATCCACCACTATGTGTTCACCATAGAGTATTAACACATATGTTGGGTGTGACAAATGTAGAAATGTGTATATTTACTGTGCATTCAGAAAGTATTCAGACCCCTTGACTTTTTCCACATTTTATTACATTACAGCCTTATACTAAAATGGATGAAATGCATGTTTTGCCTCATCAATCTACATACAATACCCCATAATGACAAAGCATAAACAGGTTTATTTTTTATTTTTTTGTAAATGTATGTACAGTGGACTCCCAAATTACTGGCAATGCACAAACAATACTTAAAAAAGCATAAACAATATAATTATAGAGATAAACTCAAAATACCAACATGAGAAATACTGTACATTATTAATGTTTCAATGGAACCAACCAAAATCTTTAAATTATTTAATACAAAATAAATTTAACCAAAATCAAGGTTTCATAATTATTCCCACTCCTCATTTAGTACTTAGTGCAACCACCTCTGGCAAGTATAACCGCATGGAGTCTTTTCCTGTAATGTTTGACAAGGTTAAGGAGCACATTGGGTCATTATCTTGTTGGAAAGTCCACCTACGGCCAAGTCCCAGCCTTCTGGCAGAGGCAACCAGATTGTCAGCCAAAATTGCCTGATACTTGGTAGAATTCATTATGCCATCAATCTTAACCAGTGTCCCTGGACCTCTGGAATTAAAACAGCCCCAAAACATCACTGACCCCCCTCCATATTTCATATTTCACCGTGAGTATGAGGTGCCTCTCCTTGTATGCACCTCTGTTTCGACGCCAAACATGCAGATGCTGTATCTGACCAAAACGTTCAATTTTGGTCTCATCTGACCAGAGCACCTTCTTCCAGTCCTAATTTAACTGACGTTTGGCAAACTCCAAGCGCTTGCGTCTGTGTCTTGGAGTCAGAAAGGGCTTTCTTCTGGCAACCCTTCCAAAGAGCCTGTGGTTGTGGAGGTGGCGTCTGATGGTGCTTTTTGAAACCTGGTGACCCCAAGACGCCACCAAGGCCTGCAATTCTTTAACAGTGATTCTTGGGGATTTTGTTGCTTATCTCACACGATCCTCCTCCCTATCCTGGGGGGCAAAATGCATTTGTGTCCTCTACCCGTGAGGTTTTCAACTGTTCCATATCTTTTGAATTTTCTAATAATTGCCCTGACAGTGCTCAGTGGTATATTCAATCGTCTGTGGATCTTCTTGTAGCCATTACCAGATTTATGAAGGTCTATGACCATCTGTCTCTTTTGAACTGCTAGTTCTTTTGTTTTCTTCATGATGTTGGATGACAGTGGGATATTGCATGGGATATTGCTCACTTTTATACCCTAGTGAAACAGGAAGTGACTTAATGGCTCAATATAGTTCCTTAAGACTTAGATAAACTTAAATAAGTGGAATTTAATTTGTGGTTTAATTTTGGTAGATGTAATTTACACTAATCTTTAAGGGTGCCATTAATTGTGAAACCTTGATTTGGAGGACATTGATTTTTAATTAAATCAATAAATTATTTTGCTTGGTTCCATTGAAACATTAATAAAGTACAGTTTTTCTCACATGTTGGTATTTTGAGTTTATCTCTATAATTATATTGTTTATATTTTTTATAAGCATTGTTTGTGCATTGCCAGTCAGGGGTGCCAGTAATTTTGGATCCCACTATATATAAAAATAATAATAAAAAAAACACATTTACATAAGTATGCAGACCCTTTACTCAGTACTTTGTTGAAGCACCTTTGGTAGCAATTACAGCCTTGAGTCTTCTCGGGTATGACGCTACAAGCTTGGCACACCTGTATTTGGGGATTTTATCCTATTCTTCTCTGCAGATCCTCTCAAGCTCTGTCAGATTGGATGGGGAGCGTTGCTTAACAGCTATTTTCAGTTCTCTCCAGAGATGTTCGCTCGGGTTCAAGTCCAGGCTCTGGCTGGGCCACCTAAGGACATTCAGACATTCAGTGTCCCGAAGCCTCTCCTGCGTTGTCTTGGCTGTGTGCTTAGTGTCGTTGTCCTGTTGGAAGGTGAACCTTCGCCCCAGTCTGAGGTCCTGAGTGCTCTGGGGCAGGTTTTCATCGAGGATCTCTCTGTACTCTGGTCCTTTCATCTTTCCCTCGATCCTGACTAGTCTCCCAGTCCCTGCCACTGAAAAACATCCCCACAGCATGATGCTGCCACCACCATGCTTCACCGTAGGTTTCCTCCAGACGTGAATGCTTGGCATTCAGGCCAAAGAGTTCAATCATCAGACCAGAGTGTCTTGTTTCTCATGGTCTGAGAGTCCTTTAGGTGCCTCTTGGCAAACTCCAATCATGGCATGTGCCTTTTACTGAGGCGTGGCTTCCATCTGGCCTCTCTACAATAAAGGCCTGATTGGTGGAGTGCTGCAGAGATGGTTGTCCTTATGGAAAGTTCTTCCATCTCCACAGAGGAACTCTGGAGCTCTGTCAGAGTGACCATCGGGTTCTTGGTCACCTCCCTGACCAAGGCCCTTCTCCCCGATTGCTCAGTTTGACCAGGCGGACAGCTCTAGCAAGAGTCTTGGTGGTTCCAAACGTCTTCCATTTAAGAATGATGGAGGCCACTGTGTTCTTGGACCTTCAATGCAGCAGAACTATTTTGGTACCATTTCCTAGACCTGTGCCTCGACACAATCCTGTCTCGGAGCTCTACCGACAATTCCTTCGACCTCATGGCTTGTTTTTTGCTCTCACCTGCACTGTCAACTGTGGGACTTTATATAGACAGGTGTGTGCCTTTCCAAATCATATCCAATCAATTGAATTTACCACAGGTGGACTCCAACCTGTAGAAACTTCTCAAGGATGATCAAAGTAAACAGGATGCACCTGTGCTCAATTTCGAGTCTCATAGCAAAGGGTCTGAAAATCTACGTAAATAAGATATTTCAGTTTTTTTTTATTATACATTTGCCAAAATTTCTAAAAACATGTTTTCGCTTTGGGATTATGGGCTATTATGTGTAGATTGACGAGGGGAAAAACAACAACATTTTAATTCATTTAAGAATAAGGCTGTAACATAACAAAATGTGGAAAAAGGGAAGGGGTCTGAATACTTTCCTAATACGCTGTATATGGTTATATGGTGCTAACAACCAGGCCTGTGGTCATGTCACCACAAGGGCAGCAAAATGAGTTTCTTCCAGACAGACTCTCCCACACCAACTAACACACAATGACTGTATGAATCACCGAGTCTTGTTAAACTGTGTAGTGTATAATCATAAGAATATAGAGAACCATATTAAACAAGTATTTGGATGTTTGTCAAGGCTTTATACAATGTCTTAAGATTTCCAAAATGGCGTGATACATTATGAAACATTTAAACCTGTAACTCATTTTTGAATTGCTCTATTGTGCCTTTTACAATGATTGCTCCCCTAGGTCTGTATATTCTACTTGAGTATTTCCATTCATTTACACTTTCCTGTAGGTCCAAATCAGGAGTCAGAACAGTAGGAGAGCCCATTGTATTAACCCTGCTAATGTAGATGAGAACAGACCGTTTCTGGTCTCTTTAAACTTAACAACGGATTTATTTGACCGCACAATGTACTACATGCATAACCATTTAGCTGTGAGCAGTGGGAGTGTGGGCCTGTTGGACAGACAGACCCCCATGTACCAAACTGCCCAATGATTTCACTACAACAGTTTCACTCCAATTCACTTAGTCAATCTATATGTGCAGTTGAAGTCGGAAGTTTACATTCACTTAGGTTGGAGTCATTAAAACTCGTTTTTCAACAACTCTACAGATTTCTTGTTAACAAACTATAGTTTTGGCAAGTCGGATAGGACAGCTACTTTGTGCATGACACAAGTAATTTTACCAACAATTGTTTACAAACAGATTATTTCACTTAATCACGATTCCAGTGGGTCAGAAGATTGCATACACTAAATTGACTGTGCCTTTAAACCGCTTAGAATATTCCAGAAAATGATGTCATGGCTTTAGAAGCTTCTGATAGGCTAATTAACATAATTTGAGTAAATTGGAGGTGTACTTGTGGATGTATTTGAAGACCTACCTTCAAACTCAGTGCCTCTTTGATTGACATCATGGGAAAATCTAAAGAAATCAGCTAAGACCTCAGAAAAACAGTTGTAGACCTCCACATGTCTGGTTTATCCTTGGGAGCAATTTCCAAACGCCTGAAGGTACCACCTTCATCTGTACAATCAATAGTACGCAAGTATAAACACCATGGGACCACGCAGCCGTCATTCTGTCTCCTAGAGATTAACGTATTTTGGTGCGAAATGTGCAAATCAATCCCAGAACAACAGCAAAGGACCTTGTGAAGATGCTGGAGGAAACAGGTAAAAAAGTATCCATATCCACAGTGAAACGAGTTCTATATCGAAATAACCTGAAAGGCCGCTCAGCAAGGAAGAATCCACTGCTCCAAAACCGTCAGACTACGGTTTGCAACTGCACAAGGGGACAAATATCGTACTTTTTTGAAAAATGTCCTCTGGTCTGATGAAACAAAAATAGAACTGTTTGGCCATAATGAACATTATGTTTGGAGGAAAAAGGTGGATGTTTCCAAGCCGAAGAACATCATCCCAACCGTGAAGCACATGGGTTGCAGCATCATGCTGTGGGTGTGCTTTGCTGCAGGAGGGACTGGTGCACAAATGGGTCTTCCAAATGGACGATGACCCCAAGCATACTTCAAAAGTTGTGGCAAAATGGCTTAACCTTTCTGATCTCCCCATCCCGGATCCGGGTTCGTGAATACAGACTCAAGCTCATTACCATAACGCAACGTTAACTATTCATGAAAATCGCAAATGAAATGAAATAAATATGCTAGCTCTCAAGCTTAGCCTTTTGTTAACAACACTGTCATCTCAGATTTTCAAAATATGCTTCTCAACCATTGCAAAACAAGCATTTGTGTAACAGTATTGATGGCTAACGTAGCATTTAGCATTAGCATTCAGCTGGCAACATTTACACAAAAAAACAGAAAAGCATTCAAAAAAATCATTTACCTTTGAAGAACTTCAGATGTTTTCAATGAGGAGACTCTCAGATAGCAAATGTTCAGTTTTTCCTGAAAGATTATTTGTTTAGGACAAATCGCTCCGTTTTCTGCGTCACGTTTAGCTATGAAAAAACCCCTGTATCCAGGATTGTGTAAATCTATCAGCAAGCTCATTAGCATAACACAACGTTAACTATTTATGAAAATCGCAAATGAAATGAAATAAATATGCCATCTCTCAAGCTTAGCCTTTTGTAAACAACACTGTCATCTCAGATTTTCAAAATATGCTTCTCAACCATAGGAAAACAATCATTTGTGTAAAAGTAGCTAGCTAGAGTTAGCATTTCGCGTTAGCATTTAGCGTTAGCATTAGCGTTAGCATCCAGCACGCAACATTAACAAAAACATAAAAGCCTTCAAATAAAATCATTTACCTTTGAAGAACTTCTGATGTTTTCAATGAGGATACTCTCAGTTAGATAGCAGATGCTCAGTTTTTCCAAAAAGATTCCTTGTGTATTAGAAATAGCTCCGTTTTATACATCACATTTGGCTACCAAAAAAAATCCATAAATTCAGTCCTCAAAACGCAAACTTTTTTCCAAATTAACTCCATAATATCGACTGAAAACATGGCAAACGTTGTTTAGAATCAATCCTCAAGGTGTTTTTCACATATCTCTTCATTGATACATCGTTCTTGGAAACATGCTTTCTCTCCTGAATCCCAGGAGAAAATGCCTGCACCTGAAGATTACGCACAAATTTAGACAAAGGACACCGGGCGGACCTCTGGAAAATGTAGTCTCTTATGGCCAATCTTCCAATGATATGCCTACAAATACGTCACAATGCTGCTAAGACCTTGGGCGAACGACAGAAAGTGTAGGCTCATTCCTTGCGCAATCACAGCCATATAAGGAGAGAATGGAAAACAGAGCTTCAGAAATTCTGCTAATTCCTGGGTGATGCATCATCTTGGTTTCTCCTGTAGAATGAGTTCTGGGGCACTTACAGACAAAATCTTTGCAGATTCTGAAACTTCAGAGTGTTTTCTTTCCAAAACTGTCAAGAATATGCATAGTCGAGCATCTTTTCGTGACAAAATATCGCGCTTAAAACGGGAACGTTTTTTATCCAAAAATGAAATAGCGCCCCTAGAGCTCTAAGAGGTTAAGGACAACAAAGTCAAGGTTTTGGAGTGGCCATCACAAAGCCCTGACCTCAATCTCATAGAACATTTGTGGGCAGAACTGAAAAAGCGTGTGCGAGCAAGGAGGCCTTTAAACCTGACTCAGTTACACCAGCTCTGTCAGGAGGAATGAGCCAAAATTCACCGGACTTATTGTGGGAAGCTTGTGGAAGGCTACCCAAAACGTTTGACCCAAGTTAAACAATTGAAAGGCCATGCTACCAAATACTAATTGAGTGTATGTAAACCTCTGACCCACTGGGAATGTGATGAAAGCTAAAATAAATCATTCTCTCCACTATTATTCTGACATTTCACATTCTTAAAATAAAGTGGTGATCCTAACTGACCTAAGACAGGGGATTTTTACTAGGATTAAATGTCAGGAATTGTGAAAAACTGAGTTTAAATGTATTTGGCTAAGGGCTATGTAAACTTCTGACTTCAACTGTATCTGACGGGACACAGATGTTGCAATCTATCAAATCATTATTGCAGTTATTGGCAGAATAATACTCTTCAATCAGAGTGATTTGAGGAGCCAATGATGTCCTCTAGGTATGGTCTGCTTACCTTCATTCAATAACAACGAGGTCAACTCTGAGGTAGGGAGCAGTAGCAAGGTGGGGCTGTCTGGATTTGGATTTGGCATGAATTTGCAGTGTTGCCATTGACTGTCAGAGATGTGCCCTGTAAAATGACTGAATCAACATTCTATTTGTAGACAACAGAAAGTACAAGCTCAGTGTCTCTTCTACAGAAGCCTTAACAGCAAAGGCTGTAGGTCTGTGGAATTCCTCAGATAGGTGTGACTCTAATCTATTTGAGGTTTCATTCACTGGGCAATTCCAAGAAAAATAGACATAGTGCTATATGGGTTATATTGTGTAATAGCTCTACATTAGTAATGGTATTCTAATGGCGGCACACATTCCCATAACATAATCCTTTAGAAGGCTTTGGTGCTGAAGTCCTATGGCTCCTGAGCAATGTTCACTAAAAATGTTTTTTTTGCAAACTTGAACGTTGTGAACATTCTGTGCAACTTCCACCCTGAATTTACTGTGAACACTGAGGCTGTACCCGCTTTAAGTTTTAGCAGTGGTCAAGTAGGCTACTGTGGCTATCTGATCATAATGTAGGCCTACCAGAGTGGCCTACCATCGAAAACAATGGAGCAAAACACACCCCATAACATTTTAACATAGAAATAGCTGTTAAATCATTCAGCCTACAGTAGCAGCCAATGTGTAGTGTTCAATGACTACATTCCATGAGGCTTAAAAAAAAAGAAAATACATCCAGGGCTTGACATAAACCTGTTTAGGAGGTGACTTAAAATGTTATGTTTGATGCAATAAACCACTTTACAAAATAAATGCATTATTATTCCCATACCATTATTACAGAGAATCAGACAAATTATGCTACGCACTGCCTATTGGCTACTTACCTTATTCAAGACCGTCTCAAAATACAACACTTCCCCTAAGACATAAAATAGCTCTTTACCTGATTTGCCTTCAAAGATGGACAGAAATACACACGTTTTGTGCTCTTGTTGGAAGCAACCACTGCCCCATTGTTGACCCGAAATGAGCTATAACTTCTTACTACTCGGAAGTCATCTTTATTCTCGCTCAGAAAACTCCCATGGCTTATTTTTCAAATTGTCATGTTTCGTTTCTAAATGTCTGCGCAAGAGTGAAGGTTTCCTGCAAGAGAGTAACGGTTAATGTGATTGGATGTTAATTATTTGAGTAGGCTACCTGTATTTGACATTTGTTTTATTTCGCTGAACACTAGATGGTTGAATTTTATTTTTGGCAGTGAAACGAGGCTACGCAGGCGGAAAAAAACCCTCACCCAAATGTATAGCCCCGTTGGAAAATATGAATGTTCTGTTTAAAAAAAAAAGTGAATCACATTTTTATTTGGCGTACCCCTGATGGCATTGCGCGTACCTCTGGGGGCTTGCATACCTCAGTTTGGGAATACTTGGTTTATTGTATCAAAATCTTTGGCCAAGTCAATAAAAATAGCAGCACAATATTGCTAAGAATCAATGGCAATGGTGACATCATTAAAGACCTTTAAGGTTGCAGTGACACATCCATAACCTGAGCGGAAACCAGATTGCATACCAGAGAAAAAACTATAGACATCAAGAAAGCCAGTCAGTTGATTATTAACAGCACTTTTTATGAACAGGGCAAAATAGAACTAGGTCTATAACAGTTAGGATCAGCTTGATCATCACCTTTAAATAAAGGATGGACCGTGGCTGCCTTCCAAGCGATAGGAACCTCCCCAGAAAGGAGAGAGGCTTGGCGATGATAGGGCCAGCAACCTTAAAGAAGAAAGGGTCTAAAATATCTGACCCAGATGTTTTTTCGGGGGGTCAAGTTTCATGAGCTCCTTTTGCACTTCATGAGAGGTGCAAAAGCAGAAGCTTTGTCGCGGGGTAGGGGAAAAATAAGGAGAAGCATCGGGATAGTCGCATCAGAAGGAGTGGGAGATGAGGAAATGTGGGACGGGCAAGGAGGCATGGCTGAGTCAAATAGGAATCATGACTTAAGAGCTCAGCTATGTGCTTCTTGTCAGTAGCAACCACATCATCAACATGAAGGGACATGGTTAGCTGTGATGAGGAGGGTTTATTATCCAGGTCTTTAACCATTTCCAGAACTTATTGTGAGAGAACTGCCCCTTAAAGTAACTAACTTTGGCCTTCCGGATACCCTGAGTGCACGTATTTCTCATTTGCCTGAACGAGAGCCAGTCAGCTTGAGTATGTGTATGCTGAGCCTTTCGCCAAATGCAATTCTTGAGGTGGAGAAACTCTGGTCGAACCAGGGGCTGAACCTGTTTTTAATTCCCATTTTCTTTATGGGTCGTATTTAACAATACCACTGAAAATATTAAAAAAGAAGGTCCAAGCGTCTTCGAAAGAGAGGGTCAAGCTGATTCTATACCAATCTATACCATTAAAGTTTTTTAGCAAGCGTCTATGACAAATCAGGACAGGTCATTTCACTGAGCAGCCATTACGAACACAGGCTGTAAAACAGTGATCACTAAATTCATTACAGAAAAAAAAAGACTGATACCTATCAGGATTATTTGTGAGGATGACATCAAGGAGAGTAACCCTTTCTGGGTGCGTGGAGTCATACCTTGTGGGATTGGTAATAATCTTGCTTTAGGACTTGGTCAGGTGGTTTAAGCATGTCCCAATTTAGGTCACCTAGCAGGACAAATTCAGACTAAGTGTAAGGGGCCAGGAGACAGCTTAAGGTAGGTAGGATACAGGCCGGTGCTGATGGAGGACGATAGCACCCAGCAACAGTCAACAAAGAGCTATTTGAAAGTTTAATGCTTAAAACCAGCAAATCAATTTTGGGGGGGGAACTGAGCACTGAAGATGATCCTTGGTAAAGATTGCCACTCCTTCACCTTTGGAAGATCTGTCTTGTCAAAAAAGGTTATAACAAGAAAGGTTAACATCAGTATTCAAAACACTCTTCCTTAACCACGTCTCAGTAATGACCAACACATCTGGATTGGAGCTGTGAACACACACTTTCAGTTGACTCATTTTAGGTAATAAGCTTCTAGTGTTAATGTGCAGAAAACCCAGGTTTTTACGAGAGCAGAAATCAGTGAAGCAGATACCAGAGCACAAGCCAGAATTGGGGCTAGCAACTGTAGATGGTCCAGGGTGTACATGCACATTTCCAGATATCATCAACAGTAATACAATCAAGGCACGGCATAATACAGGGAGAACTCTGCAGTGCTGATTTATGACATCTGAATGTGCATCAGATGGCAACAAGATCATATTGTACAGAAATTTCATCAGGTAACATGAATACAAAGCCGGTGAGAGGTGGTTAGAATAGGATGGGAGGCCAAAGTCTGTGTAACCAATAGATCAAATAGTCCCAAGTGTGGGAACTAACAGTCTGTCCCGCGGTTGGGTAAAAGAAGTTTGTAGTCAACAAACTATGCAAGAGTCGAGGCAAATAGCAAAATGCGCAAGAAAATAATACATATATATATATAACGACTTGAGGCTAGCCATTGTAAGTTCAGTGTCACTCGCCAAAAAAGTGCGTGTGTGCTGGAAGTGAGCGAAAGCTCGGGATTGAGGGGGGAGTGTGGTGGGGGTACCTGTACCAGACAGGGGGAGACAGGGCAGATGGTGAACAGATCGCCAGGTGGAATCCAAGCAGCAGTGCAGCAGGCAACAGGACTAGGTGTTACACCCACTTGGGAGAAGCTTTTATTTCTGGAGGCAGATTTCTTGTGGAAAATTCCAGTGGATGGTCTCTGAACAACAGGAGGAGGCTTCAAAGACTCCTGCCACTTGTTGGGCCCAAAGGCCTCGACACCTTTCACTTCAAACCTCAGCGCTAATTGAAGTTGTATCTGGTCTGTCCTAGCAAGCCTGGCAGCCTTAACTCAGCATTCAGTCCCCATAAAATAAAATCTATCATTGTACTGTACTTTATTTATTTATTTGTATTTTTTCTTCTTTTCTTTCAAAATAGCATCAGACCAAACACTACTCACTCAGTTCCAGGTTGGATGGTGTCCTCAGGTCTCTGCTGTTTGTTTGCTTGAGCACCCTCCATATTGCTTGGAAGCAGGTAACCTTGGTTACAGTAATCTATCTGGTTAATTTTGGCCAAAATTAGGTTGTAGTTTTTATCTGGAGCGAAGGCCATGCTGTGGAGGGTAGCATCCTGCATATGTCCTTGCTGACTCCAAATCTATCCTTTTGTAAAAAATCAAATTTCAATCAATCAAATGTATTTATAAAGCCCTTCTTACATCAGCTGATGTCACAAAGTGTTGTACAGGAACCCATCCTAAAACCCCAAACAGCAAGCAATGCAGGTGTAGAAGCACAGTGGCTAGGAAAAACTCCCTAGAAAGGCCAGAACCTAGGAAGAAACCTAGAGAGGAACCAGGCTATGAGGGGTGGCCAGTCCTCTTCTGGCTGTGCCGGGTGGAGATTATAACAGAACATGCCCAAGATGTTCAAATGTTCATAGATTACCAGCAGGGTCAAATAATAATAATGAGTGGCTGTCAAGGGTGCAACAGGTCAGCACCTCAGGAGTAAATGTCAGTTGGCTTTTCATATCTGATCATTCAGAGTATTTCTACATGTCAAAAACATGTTGAAAAATGTGAGAGCTCGTATGCAGCTGTGTCTCTCTTTCTCCCTCTCTGCACTCTCTCTCATAATGGGGACCATTCGTGTAAGTAGGCCTATATTTGCATATAGGCCTACTTCAGCTCTGATTGGTAATTGTGCACTGGTCTGTGTAGAGTACTGCTTGTCCATGCAATAAAATCTTAGTCCAATGCGCTGTGCCTACAAGAAAATCTCTTGCACAGTTAGTTTTGCATACTAAATCTTGCATAGTTCGTTTTGTTTCATTCAGTATATTACATTGAAAGTGGATAATATTGCGTTGATTCGATCACAATTCCCACAGTAGAGCGAAACGTTGAAAGTGTTAACTAAAGGGGAAAACTGTCAAGTTGAGTGAAGTTTGATCTCGTTCTTCTCTGCAGGGGCTCATATTTCTTCTGTGTGGTAGTCCTAGGGGAGCTGTGCGCCCATGTGCATCTTAAAGGGAACATTGCTCCTGTGATCGTTGAATGTGGTTAATGTTCTAAAACTGGGCCATAGTTCATCTTAAATGATCGTGCTGTTGACTCTCAAGGATACTCCCTTTCTCAGAGGGCTCCCAGGAATCAAGTAATAGATTCCAGCAGTTGACAGAATATGGCATCTATCCCTGTAATGCTTTGTAATACTGTAGTTATTAAAACTGAGAATATACTGTATCCACAAGCAAGCAAAGGACACTCAAACAAACATTTTTTCCCCCTTGTGTATTTATTGTTTGGTTGAGATTACAAAATAACTGACAGAAGTAGAAACAACATTTGGGGAGTAAAACTATGGTAAAAATGTTTATAGACAAGCATCACTAACAGTAAAAAAAGGAAGGAAATATACAAAACAAAACAATATTCAAAGACATCCTCATGTCAGTGTGCAAACAAGTTTATACAAACAGAAACACAGGTCACGTTTCTTGATAAATTATTTAAATAGCATTTATCTACACATGTGAAATAACCTCTTAACATAGAACAGACAATCCTAACAATAATTTATCCATTACAAATGCACAGGACAGCATACACAAAAAAAAGCCAACCAAATTCTGCTGCTAAAAAGGTACTATCATGTTTTGTTGGTTTCAATAAAAAAAAATAATGAGGTAATATTTGTACATAAAGGTTTTCCTTTGTTTTTACCATCAGAAATGTACACACATTCTCAAGCACACAAGTCAGACATACTGTGCAAAAGAACAATGAGATTTAAATGACACCTAATTAGTCTATTTTGGAAGGTTGGAATGAGGAATAATACTGATAGTACTGAACACTGTTATAAGAGGACTTTTTAGAGGGATTTATCCCGGTTTCAAGATTTCAATTATTTAGAACAGGTTTCTATGAAAATGAGACACAGAGATGAAAAAAGACAAGAGATATCCTAACTCTAGGATCATGTGTCAATACTCTCAAATGGTAACAAACAAAATATGTAATAAGTTATATACAACCTTAGTAACCATAGTCCTTTTAAGGCAGGTTAGACTGACCCATGTGGTTTTTGTCCCTCCACTTATGTCTATACTAAGATGAGAGAAAACAAAAAATATCTTCCTGGAATTCTGGCGAAATAGCAATTGTGTTGTTGTTGTTCGCTAGTAGTCTATATTGGCTTTTGGTGCAAGTCCTGGTTCTATGCTCCTTCCATATATCATCTAGAGTTCTTTCCTGAAAAACCACTTGGCAAGCCTGGCAAACCCTGAGGACATACTTCATACTGAGCTGAACTTCAAGGGTCTACTAAAAGCCAATTAGTTACCAAATATAACTAATTCTAGACTCAGGGGGAATTTAAAGTTATCTAGAATTTAAAATTGTTAATGCATTGACTACAATTGACTTAGGTGCCTTTATCACAAAGCTCTTCATGGGTAGCATTCACTCTCTTTGATGGTAACAGTCAATCCATACTGTCCATGGTGCCTCCACAGTTCCTTCAACAGGTATCTCTGGCCCACCTGTAGAACATCTACTGCTTTCTTCATTTGGAAACAACTCAAGTCCTGTTGGGTCCACAGCAGATCTGAAGTAATGCTCAAAAATAAAGAAAATACTCTTCCCTTTGGACCTCCATCCAGAGAGGGGATACCAACTAGTTCAGAAGTGCAGAGATATCTGTCTGAGTACAGCTAGAGAAACAGAAACTTCAGAGACGGAGAGAGACCGATTTCTTCACTGAGCAAAGTTATGCTCAACCTGCTGTTAGTGCAGGGGTCTAGTCATCACAGGGCAGTCAGTTGGCCTATGTCCTGAGGTCAGTCTGCCTCAATGCTGCACACTCGCTCTCCATTACACTAATGTGCGCGTCACAAAGGAAAGAGTAATAAAGATATGGTCCCAGGTCATACGTTACATGTATATTTGAGCAGGTAGATACATTCTTCTAAGAGCCTCTCTCTGGTCTAATTTATGAATCTGGAGGAAAAGGAGAAGAAGAAAAAATCTGTTAAATCCCTGTAAAAATTCAGACTCAAAGTATGTTTTTTGTTTGCCAAAACATGAATAAAAAGCATCTTACCTCTGCATTCGTATTTGAGGTCTGAGAAGTATGTCATCTCCTGAGAGAAGACATACATGCCTAGTCTTCCACCAGCATAAGTCTTGTCGTAGATATTTCCAGAATCCGCCATGATTCTCTTGCCTTCATACATCACAACTCTAAAAGGAGGGAAGATGACATGAGATCAGTAGCTCATGAAAGCAGGAGTTTGTGTGGCCTTGGTAAAGGCGGAGGACATTCAGAGCTAAAGGTAATCTGAGCTCACCTGATGAGTCCCGACTTGGGCCTGTGGACCAGGTGCCATCTGTAGGCAGTGTAGTCTTTCCAGCCAATGTTCTTGGGGTCGTGCCACAGAGTACGTACCTAAGAGCATGAATAACAAAAATACATGAGAAATGTTTCCTACCCAGTGGTTTTCTCTCTCACTGCTTTTAGATATGGCCAGTGCTCTCAATGTGGAGGGAATGCTAAGTGTACCTGTCCAGCAGTGTCACCGGTGTGCCAAAGGGCGTTCCTCAGATGCTCCCCAGGTCCTGTGGTGGAGTTGACTACTTTGATGGACACTCCAGAGTAGCCCTGAGCTCTGGTCGGGGTGTGGGACCAGTAGGTCTGTGTGATCTGCTTCCACATCACCACATAGAACCTGGAGCTGGACTGGTAGCCAAACACAAAGCCAGCGTAGTCATCATCCCTGTCTGTGTTGATGAAGAACGTTCCACTGAAGTCCACTGCGTTAAACTCATCGAACCCTATAGACAACAAAGAGCGATGGTTAGAACTTTTCTCAATGGACCCATGATCTACAAATGGTAGTTATTTTTGTAGTAGTTTTCCTTAGTTCAAAAGGTGTTATATTATTGGTGCAGTACATACCAACAGCGATGCCAGGGTCACAGTTGACAGTCTGCACCAGCTCTTTGCCCTGGTGGCGGACCACCCAGTTGGGGTCTATCTGGGAGGTGCCCTTGGGGTCCAGTGGTACCATCTGGAACCTGCGGAAGTCCGTCTCGCTGATGGCAAAGTTCTCAGGGCACACATCGTAGATATCAAGTATGTTATCTTGGTCAAAGTCATCTTTGCAAACATCTCCACGACCATCACCTGATAGGAGGAGGCAGAGAAAAACACTTAGACACTCCGGCATGGAGACAACAGGCTGACCCTATGTTAATCTCTGTGACACTGCACTTCTGTAGCGAGTACTGTATCTTTCTAGATGAATCGTTCTATAGGTCAGTTGAATAGAGCTACTGGAGAGTGACTCACCATCAGAGTCCAGCTGGTCAGGGTTAAAGGCCAGCCTGCAGTTGTCCTTGTCGTCAGGGATACCGTCGTTGTCGTCATCGTGGTCGCAGGCGTCACCCTTGCCATCTTTGTCGTGGTCGGCCTGGTTGGCGTTGGGGATATAGGGACAGTTGTCCATGTTGTTCTGATGACCGTCCTCATCAATGTCCTGGTTGTTGTCGCACTTGTCACCCACACGATCTGAGTCAGAGTCAATCTGGAGGACAACACAATTCATTTAGTCTTCACAAAAGCACATTCTTACACACTTGCATAAGAGAAACTTCTCTCTACTTCAATGCACTCAGACATGATGAATGTATTTCACCACTCATCTCCCTTAACATGAGAAACACTATTATTTCCCTCATCTTAAATGTACCCCATTGTCTTCAGGTATTCTAGCAAGGCCTCTTCAAACAAGAATCCTGTGTCCTTTCACCTTGGCAAGACTACACACACACACATTCATATCGCTTCAAAAAGGGGGAATGAATAAGGGGAGGAGGAGCATTGTACAAATTCTTCTCACAGCTTTCTCATTCCTGTCTTTCATTAAAACTCACCACTGATGCAATATGTGGCTACTGTCCTAAAAGGCAGGGGGGGCTATGAAAGTTCTACATCCCTCTAGGGAAGATATTTGATAGGATTGGGTTCTTATGTATTAGAAGATGAAAGCTGCAGTTACCTGGTCTGGGTTGTGCTCAAGAGGGCAGTTGTCGCAGTGGTCTCCCACTCCGTCCCCGTCAGTGTCTCTCTGGTCCACATTGTAGACATAGGGGCAGTTGTCCCTCTCATTTAGAATACCTGTGAAGTGAACACACACTTACATCGGTCCATGATACCTTTTAATAAGGACTTTGACAATGACTGACAGCACTGAGAAATGTAATTTTCTGGTGCTGGAGTAATGATGATGTCTTACCATCACCGTCAATGTCAATAGCACAGGCATCTCCCTCGCCGTTGTTGTCTGTGTCGACTTGGTCAGGGTTGCTCTCATGCACACAGTTATCACAGCGATCACCAACGTCATCTGTGTCCACATCATACTGAGCGGGGTTGTAGACCATTGGGCAGTTGTCCTATTATTAAAATGTTTGTTAAAGAATACCATTAGTACATTGAAAATACAGTATTAGAGAGGCTATTGTATTGGAAATGGTAAAACTCTGACTTTACAGCTAGCTAGTGTGTGAGTGATTGTGCTGGAATCTGATATTTCACTCTGAGAAAGCTAGTGTTTTATTACCGCATAATTTCTCCCTGGCCTATTTACAGTATGCACACTATGAATTATGGGCATAAGGCCATGCTGTTTTGCACTTTTGGCCACAAGCCCAAAATTATATTATTTCTCCCTGACTCCTCTACTTTCTCTAGCCTAGAAGAGAAATGCCTACTGATTGCTATGTTTAGTTTCTCTGTGGATACCAAAGTCCTGAGAGAGAGGATGTTTTGATGTCTCACCCTATCATCAGGGATCCCATCATTGTCATCATCGTGATCGCAAGCGTCACCAAGCCCATCTTTGTCATGGTCCTCCTGCCCAGAGTTGGGAAGGTTTGGACAGTTGTCCTGCAAAACAAAAGGGTTGGTTAGAGAGCCATAACCACAATAACACAGTGGAGAAGCTAGGAATAGACTGTGTGTAGTGGGGTCCTTCCTACTTTCTTGCAGTGGTAGGTGGCGTTCTCCACACACAGGAGGTCTTTGTTGGGCCATCCATCCAGGTCGGTGTCATCTCCACAGATGTGGCCATTGCCAGCGTAACCAGGTTTGCACTCACAGCGGAACATGGTGTCGCTGAACTGACCCAGGTAGATACAGTTAGCATTCTTGTTGCAATCATGGGTGCCGTCTTGGCAGGGGTTACGGGGTGTGCACACCTAGGGGGAAGGGAAAGATATGTAGGGTTAAGATGTGCTTCTGAGCTCCTAGCATCAGAATAAAAATGAATCCTCTCATTCTTGTATTTTGCCGCAGTAGTCAAAGGCTGTCTCACCTGTTTCTTGGCTGTGGCCTGCTCCACTCCCCTCCCGAAGGGCTGTGGTCCTGAGTAGCGAGGGGGGCAGGCAAGGCAGTTGTAGCCAGGCTCAGTGTTCTCACAGCGGTGGACTGCGTTGAGTGTGAAGCATGCATCAGGGACCTCATTGCACTCGTCGATGTCCTTGCAGTTGATGCCGTTTCCGGTGTAGCCCACTGGGCATGAGCCACACTTCCAGGAACCATCATCAAAGCTGGTACACTTAGCTCCAGCAAAGCACGGGTTGGACAGACAGCCATCTGTAGACAGAAGCATATTGATTTTAAATACTGAACAATATTGGATTTGTACACTGTTAGGTAAAAAATAACAAATAACATAATCTATTGATAAAAATGCTTACTAATAGGGCAGTCCTCTTTGCCACACAATTGGGATGTTTTGGTGTCACCCTGACATTCCTTCCCATTGTACTTGGGGGCAGGGTTGTTACAGAGACGCTGGCGAGTCTGGAGTCCTCCTCCACAGGTGACAGAACAGGTGTCCCACAGAGACCAGGGTCCCCAGCCTCCGTTAACTAAAGGACAGAGAGAGAGAGATGAGTTACACCTGTATCTCCAGACAGATGGATATACATGTGCATGTGTTTAGATGCTGCTCTTCTGCTTACTTGGACAAGGTGATTCCTGGCAGACCTCTGTCTCTCGGCCCTGTCCTTGACAGTCTCTGCCTCCCATCTGGGGAGTGGGGGAGTTGCAGAGGCGGATGCGGGTGATGACTCCCTCACCACAGGTCACAGAGCAGGAAGACCAGGGAGACCAGTGGCTCCAGCCACCATCCTGCTTAACTGTAGAGGACAGACATGTAATTATTAATTAATGTGCTATTACAGTACATATGAGAAGGATGTTACTGAGAGAGACTGTAGAGTACAAATAGTAGGTTTACTCACAGCGCTTGTCACATTCCTGAGGGTAGCAGTCGCGGGTCTGCACGGAAGTGCCTTCGCAGTTGCTGTTGATGCGGTCGCAGGAGCGACCTCGCTGCTGGATACCCCGTCCACAAGACACAGAACAATGGGTCCATTCAGACCAGGGGGACCAGCCATCCTCAGCATAGTCACTCGCTGGGGGCAGAGAGATAATGGGAGAGCTATTACCACAGCAGAGCTCAGCCAGGGGGGCAAAGGACTTGTGAAGAACAGTGCATTTTTAGAATCAGTTTAACCCAGGAGATTTGAGACTTGGCATTCCAAGGTCAGAGAATGTGAAGGACTGGGAAAAGTTAATGAAAAGTAAAATGGAAGACATTTGGCAAGTTAAAATACACCTCATAGGCAGGTTGTCAAAAAAGTGAAACTTCTAGGGCCTCCTAAGTGGCGGAGCGGTCTAAGGCACTGCATGGCGTCACTACAGACCCAAATTTTATCCCAGGCTGTGTCGTGACCGGGAGTCCCATAGGATGGCACACAATCGTCCGGGTTAGGGGAGGGTTTGGCCGGGGGGCTTTACTTGGCTCATCACACTCTAGTGACTCCTTGTAGTGAGCCGGGCGCCTGCAGGCGTCTGTGTTTCCTCCTATACATTGGTGCAGCTGGCTTCCGATTTAAGGGGGCTGGTGTTAAGAAGTGCAGTTAGGCGGGTCATGTTTCGGGGGATGCATGGCTAGAATTTCGCCTGTCCCGAGCCCGTTGGGGAGTTGCAGCGATGAGACAAGATCGTAATTGCATCGCAATTAAATATCACGAAATTGGGGGCGATATGCAGTTGAAGTCTGAAGTTTACATACACCTTAGTCAAAAACATTTAAACTCAGTTTTTCACAATTCCTGACATTTAATCCTAGTAAGGATTCCCTGTCTTAGGTCAGTTAGGATCAGCACTTTATTTTAAGAATGTGAAATGTCAGAATAATAGTAGAGAGAATGATTTATTTCAGCTTTTATTTATTTCATCACATTCCCAGTGGGTCAGAAGTTTACATACACTGAATTAGTATTTGGTAGCATTGCCTTTAAATTGTTTGACTTGGGTTAAACGTTTCGGTTAGGCTTCCACAAGCTTCCCACAATAAGTTGGGTGAATTTTGGCCCATTCCTGCTGACAGAGCTGGTGTAACTGAGTCAGGTTTGTAGGCCTCCTTGCTTGCACATGCTTTTTCAGTTCTGCCCACACATTTTCTATAGGTTTGAGGTCAGGGCTTTGTGATGGCCACTCCAATACCTTGACTTTGTTGTCCACAACTTTGGAAGTATGCTTGGAGTCATTGTCCATTTAGAAGACCCATTTGCGAACAAGCTTTAACTTCCTGACTGACTGATGTCTTGAGATGTTGCTTCAATATATCCACATAATTTGACTGACTCATGATGCCATCTATTTGCCATCTATTTTGCACCAGTCCCTACTGCAGCAAAGCACCCCCTCGACATGATGCTGCAACCCGCGTGCTTCACGGTTGGTATGGTGTTCTTCGGCTTGCAAGCCTCCCCCTTTTTCCTCCAAACATAACGATAGTCATTATGGCCAAACCGTTCTATTTTTGTCTCATCAGACCAGAGGACATTTCTCCAAAAAGTATGATTTTTGTCCCCATGTACAGTCGCAAACCGTAGTCTGGCTTTTTTATGGCGGTTTTGGAGCAGAGGCTTCTTCCTTCCTGAGCCGCTTTTCAGGTTATGTCGATATAGGACTTGTTTTACTCCTGGATATAGATACTTTCGTACCTGTTTCCTCCAGCATCTTCACAAGGTCCTTTGCTGTTGTTCTGGGATTGATTTGCACTTTTCACACCAAAGTACGTTCATCTCCAGGAGACAGAACGCGTCTCCTTCCTGAGCGTTATGAAAGCTGCATTGTCCCATGGTGTTTGTACTTGCGTACTATTGTTTGTACAGATGAAGGTGGTACCTTCAGGCGTTTGGAAATTGCTCCCAAGGATGAACCAGATTTGTGGAGGTCTACAATTTTTTTCTGAGGTCTTGGCTGATTTCTTTTGATTTTCCCATGATGTCAGGCAAAGAGGCACTGAGTTTGAAGGTAGGCCTTGAAATACATCCACAAGTACACCTCCAATTCACTCAAATGATGTCAATTAGCCTATCAGAAGCTTCTAAAGCTATGACATCATTTTCTGGAATTTTCCAATCTGTATAAAGACATAGTCAACTTAGTGTATGTAAACTTCTGACCCACTGGAATTGTGATACAGTGAATAATACGTGAAATAATCCGTCCGTAAACAATTGTTGGAAAGGTTATTTGTATCGTGCACACAGTAGATGTCCTAAATGACTTGCCATAACTATAGTTTTTTAACAAGAAATGTGTGGAGTGGTTGAAAAATGAGTTTTAATGATTCCAGCCTAAATGTATGTAAACTTCCGACCTCAGTTGTATATATAAATAATATTTGAGATTCTTCAAAGTAGCCACCCTTTGCACTGATAACAGCTTTTCACACTCTTGGCATTCTCTCAACCAGCTTCATGATGTAGTAACCTGGAATGCAGAAGATAGCTCTATTTGGTAAAAGATGAAGTCCATATTCTGTCAAGAACAACTCAAATAAGCAAAGAGAAAAGACAGTCCATCATTACTTAAATAAGAAATGAAGGTCACTCAATCCGAAAAATTTAAAGAACTTTGAAAGTTTCTTCAAGTGCAGTCGCAAAAACCATCAAGAGCTGTGATGAAACTGGCTCTCATGAGGACCGCCACAGGAAAGGAAGACCCAGAGTTACCTCTGCTGCAGAGGATAAGTTAATTTGAGTTACCAGCCTCAGAAATTGCATCCCAAATAAATGCTTCACAGAGTTCAAGTAACAGACCCATCTCAACATCAACTGTTCAGAGGAGACTGTGTAAATCAGGCCTTCATGGTCGAATAGCTGCAAAGAAACCACAACTTAAGGATAACAATAAGAAGAACAGACTTGCTTGGGCCAAGAAACACGAGCAATGGACATTAGACCAGTAGAAATTTGTCCTTTGGTCTGATGAGTCCAAATTTGAGATTTTTGGTTCCAATCGCCGTGTCTTTGTGAGACGTAGAGTAGGTGAATGGATGATCTCTGCATGTGTGGTTCCCACCATGAAGCATGGAGGAGGAGGTGTGATGGTTTGGGGGTGCTTTGCTGGTGACACTGTCATGATTTATTTGTAATTCAAGGCACACTTAACCAGCATGGCTACCACAACATACTGCAGCAATATGCCATCCCATCTGGTTTGCACTTAGTCCCACTATCATTTGCTTTTCAACAGGACAATGACCCTAAACACACCTCCAGGCTGTGTAAGGGCTATTTGTCCAAGGAAAGTTGTATTGTGCTGCATCAGATCTGGCCTCTACAATCACCCGACCTCAACACAATTGAGATGGTTTGGTATGAGGTGGACCGCAGAGTGAAGGAAAAGCAAGGGCTCAGCATATGTGGGAACTCCTTCAAGACTGTTGGAAAAACATTCCTCATGAAGCTGCTTGAGAGAATGCCAAGAGTGTGCAAAGCTGTCATCAAGGCAAAGGGTGGCTACTTTGAAGAATCTAAAATATATTTTGATTTGTTTAACACTTTTTTGGTTACTACATGATTCCATATTTGTTATTTCATAGTTTTGATGTCTTCACTATTATTCTACAATGTAGAAAATAGTAAACAAAACGAAAAACCCTTGAATGAGTAGGTGTGTCCAAACTTTTGACTGGTACTGTGTGTATATATATATATATATATATATATATATATATATATATATATATATATATATATATATATATATATATATATATATATATATATATATATATATATATATATATTAAAAAGTTAAACTTCTAGTTCAAAGTCCAGCTCACAAAAAAGTACTACAAAGAATAATACTCACGGTTTCCACAACGTGGGCAGCACTCTCCATCAGGCACGGTGGCATTGGCACAGGGCATCAGGGGGCAAGAGATTTTGCGACACACAGTGGCAGAGTTCTGTAGAGAGGATTGCTGGGATTAGTAATGGGTTTGTCTCCAGAGCAGACTGTTCGGCAACAGCAAAGGAAAATAATCTGGATCATTAACTTTGCATTACGCAAAAGCGCTTGCTGCTTTGCCAGGATTAATTGCTATGTTTGGGAACATTGGGATGGTCTCTGGCTAGGGCAGGGAGTTCACCGCTATGCTACCACCCCAGTTCTGTGCACCTGCACTGGATTCAGGCAAGCAAGGTGCTGGGGGGAAGGATAGTGACAGTGGAAAGGCAGAACAGAGGGTCTGAGCAAATGTCCTCATTAAAGACACATTCTTGATACCTGTCCAAATAGATAACCCTTAGTGAGAGAGTAGGTGAGAAAGAGAGGGGTTTGACAGGGCAGACCACCCCCCCCCCCCTCCCACCCCCACACACACACACACACACACACACTGCTTTATTGCCATTCTCTCTAACACCTTATTAGAGGTGAGGTGATGGATAGCAGACGGACACAGGGGCTTTGCTTAAGTCTATAAACATAAGAGCCCATTAGCACCTTATTACAGAAGGGGTTTAGGAGCTACTGCCTGGTTTTCACACAGCTTACTACTGGCCGGATTACTGGATAACTGCATTCCAACAAGTGTGATGACACCTACCTGGCAGGTACACTCTGTGCAGTCGTCCACAGTCCACTCATCTTTGTCCTTGTGCACAATGCCGTTGTGAAGACAGACCCCACTGTGGATGTTCATCTGGTTCATGAGCAGAGTGCTCTCCTTATTCTGCACACAGAGGGGAGGTAGAGAGAGGAGCATGGTTTCAGACACGAGGATGGAAACTTTTACATAGCCAAGGTTCCAGTAGAAATGAATCACCTACCAACATTGTGATTAAGACGTAGCTTGATTTAACTGAAGTAAATACAAATTAAATGACAGTCAAACATATTTGTGTACTCATATGGGAGTCATTAGGGATCTGGCAGGGAATGCCATTCCAGGGACAAGTGGCTGTGCAGTGGAGAGGTTTTAACTGGGAACAGATAGACTAGAGAGGGAGGGAGAAAGGATGACAGTGTGCAGACCAAGCTGCTTCCTATGCTTACCACTCTGTTGAGCTCATTTGACAGCTGCTTAACAATCACACCAAGCCCCTTGAGCTCCTTGAACATGCTGGTGATATCCTCACAGGAAAAACCACAGACCTGCTGAATATCTGGAGAGGAGAAAAGCAATCCGTTAGTTACCTACCGCTTTCACATTAACAGTTGTACACAGACCAGTATTAAGCAAATTACTTTGTCCATGGAGTGTGAAGTCTGGTCTCACCTTTGGTTTTGTGGCCAGTGTAATCAGTCCTTATTGCTGGGCTGGACCCATTTACTGGGTTGTCCAGTGTCATGACATCAGTCAAAGTTGCAGCTGGAGAAGAACAGACATATTAATTTCCACACACAGCATAACACCCACTGTGAATTGGCTTTAATGACCACAGCAATAGAGTTACTATTAATTATATTTGTTAATGGAATGCATTTAGATTTGTACAATTAACAAGCATTGGATAACATATACCATACACAGTAATTCCAACATTAAATGCAAAAAGAACGTTTATATTTTGTAATTCACACTTACAGCTTTGGCATCCCTTATTGCGTAAAATCGCCTCCAAAGTGGTTCCAAAAACGAAGCGCACGTTCTGAAGCACTCCCTGCAGACGTACACATTGCATTTGGAGTTATTCCATATCCACACATTTACATCTTTTCAATAAATTTTCTAAAGGATCATAATGGCGTATTTGAAGTTTTATGTCGAACATTAGGCTACATGTCTGTGAGTGTGACTATCCTCGAGCACCAAACGCTGCGCTGCTCGCAATAGCTTCAGGACAAGGTTAGACTTACTCAGACTAGGCTATAACTGTAACATTTATTTGTATACAATTACAACATTATTTGCAATGTATTTATGAACTCATAAATTAATTCATATTTACCATGAATCTATCTTTCACAGCTCCTTTTCCGATCCTCAGACGGGCAATGTCGGCAACCTCATGCGTCAGGACCTTTTGGATGGGTACGTCCATTTCTGATATATTGATCTCTTCACACCCGACGAACAGCTGGGCACGATCCTCCTGAATGAACAGCGTGATATTCTTCCAGTGTCCAGTCGCTAGATCCGCATCTTCTATGGACACTACCTGTTGCTTGTTCCCGGTGGAGTATACCACATCCAGAGTTTGCGCCTTGCCATTAGAAATGATTTCGAATAACGGTCCTGATCCGTCATCCCTCTCCACAGTCAAAAGACTGCCCCTGGTTTTTTTGAACTGCTTGAAGTTGACCAGGAGAAGGAATCCCCTCTCAGCTTGTATCGAATCAATGAGGTCCCTGAAGGAGATCTCGGGAACCGGGGGGATCAGGTCTGCGTTCAGGATCTTATAGGCTGGGCTGTAAGGATCTGCGCCTTTTACCAAGGTAACACCTTGGTGCCTTTTGTTCACTTTCACAAGCTCGAATAGGTCGTATACACTGTTATCATCTCTACTCTCTGTGAAGGGAGAAACTGTAGTGAGTCTCTATGGGCAACTTTAAGTTCACAGATAAACTATTGCCAGACCTTTTAACAGAATGACTCCATTGTTGATTTTAATATTTCTATATTTAAGTAAACATTTACAAAAACTCACCTGCCACCCTGCTGCCCTCACAATTCCAAAGCACCAAAAGGAGAAAAACTCCTGTCAGCTTCATCTTGAAACCTCAGAAATCTGTTTAAACCAGAAGGTAGAAACACAGTTAAATAGGTATTGTCATTTACACACTTCTAAAGATTACAGTCCAATTATAAAAACGTAATAAAAAGCTTATATTATTCGAAGAAAATAGTATGATTAGAATTTACCGACCTGAATAAAATAAAATAAATAAGTCACAGATGGATAAGTTGAAGAAACTCCTTGATTGTCAGAGCTTCGTTGTCCCGTTATTTCTTCTTTAATTCTCCAATTTATTCCATGTGTTAAATAGTCTTCGCTAAAAACTCTCAAGTTCGTTCTGTCTTTATTCCGATGCTCAGACTATTCTACTAACACTGTGAACATAAGTGCTATTTAAATAGTTTTGTGACATTCCTGAGACAACACTTCCTCCAATCAGAGCACAGAAGGAAAAAGGGACGAGCTTATTACCTCAAGAAGCTGAGCGTAATATCCGAGACATACTTTCAGAGCCGATTTCCATCAGCGGATAAATATTTTATAGATGGACAGGGGCCAAGTGGGGTAACCCGTCATTTCCTGTAAAAAAAAAAAAAGGAGCATACCTTATTTGTGAAATATGCTTCTCTCTTTATTTTCATTGTCGCTTTTTAATACATTTCAAATAAACTGGATCATAATAAACCATGTAGATCCCTTTAAAAAAAGTGGGTGAAGTTGTTAGGCCTTTTGTTATGGCGGGAATTATATAGAAATGGAGAAACATTTACTTTAATAAGCTATAATGGAAAATACATCATATCAATGTATATGAATAGGCCTATGTCTGCTTTTTGAGAGGATGTGTATTGCTGGCCTATTCCTCTTGCCATTCACAGTTCATCCACCGAGAGCCGTTGTGAGTTTAGGCTACACCTTTGTGTTGGTCAGACTTTTCACTAACACATACACAGAGTACCAAAACATTAAGAACACCTGCTCTTTCCATGACAGTATACAGTGCCCTCTGTAATTATTGGGACAGTGAAGACTTATTTCTCCTTTTGGCTCTATACTCCAAAAGACTTTAAATCAAACAATTACTATGAGGTTAAAGTGCAGACTGTCAGCTTTCATTTGAGGGTATTTTCAACCACATCAGGTGAACCATTTAGAAATTACTGGACTTTTTGTAATAGTCCCCCCTATTTTAGGGGAGCAAAAGTATTTGGTTCCATATTCATAGCACGCAATGACTACGTCAAGCTTGTGACCCTATCTTGAATAATGATGAGTTAGAAAGTATAGACACACAAATGTCATACCCCCAAGACATGCTATCCTCTCACAATTACAATAACAGGGGAGCTTACCATTTTGGGGTGGGTATGATATTTGTGCATTTGTAACTTTCTCACTCATCCTTATTCACGATTCATTCTGGATTATCCATAATCATGGTAGCATCCACATCCATGTAGAAGTGTTTAGAAACATATTATATTCTTACTTACAATAAAAGTGACTTAAAAATGACACAATACATGATTTACAAATAATTTATATTGGGCACAAAATATTCTGAAACAACCAAAACCAACAGAAATGCATCCAACAAATATGTATAGGGTCACAAGTTTGATATAATCATTGCATGCTTGTTAGGGGTGCGTAACTGGTGGCAGGGATGTCAGACGCAGGAGAGCAGAACATGGTAAATAGCCGGAGCAGTTTAATACCAAAACCAACGGCATCAAGAAAATAACAACTTGGGTACAAAACCCGACACGCACCAGTCAACATGTGCACAAGCAAACAATACCACACAAAGACATGGAGGGAACAGGTTAAATACACAACACGTAATAAGTGAATGAAAACAAGACAAAACAAATGGAAAATGAAAAATGGATCAGCGATGGCTAGAAGACCGGTGACGTCGACCACCGAAAACCGCCCGAACAAGGAGAGGAACCGACTTTGGCAGAAGTCGTGACAGTGCTATGAATACACTTTTTACTACTTCAAATGCACCTATAAGTGAATTTGTCCCATTACTTCTGCTGCCCTAAAATGGGGGGATTATGTCCAACAAGTGCTGTAATTTCTAAATGGTTTACCTGATATGGATTAAAATACTCTCAAATGAAAGCTGACAGTCTGCACTTTAACCTCACAGTCATTGTAAAATTTGAAATCCAAACGTTTGAAGTATAGAGGCAAAAGAAGAAGAAATTACTGTCCCAATAATTATGGAGGGAATTGTAGGTAGGAGTAAAGTGACTAGGCAACAGGATAGATAATAGACCAAGCTGTGGCAGCATCGAATGTCGAGTAGTAGCAGCAGCATATGTGGTGAGTGTGGAAATGTGAGTGTATGCGTGTGTGCGCATGTTATGTGTGTGTGGGTGTATGTAGTGTGTGTGTATGCGTGTGTTGGGGTGTCAGTGTTAGTAAAAAAAAAGGGTCAGTGCAGGTAGTCTGGGTAGCCATTTGATTAGCTATTTAGCAGCCTTGTTTAGCAGTCTTATGGCTTTTGGATAGAAACTGTTCAGGGTTATGTTAGTTCTAGACTTGGTGCACTGGTACCACTTTCCGTGTGGTAGCAGAGCGAACAATCTATGGCTTGGGTGGCTGAGGTCTTTGCCAATTTTTTAGTCCTTCCTTTGACACCGCCTGGTATAGAGTGATGCACTGGGATGTACTCACCACCCTTTGTAGTGGTTTAGCATCCACTTCATTAGACCACTTCCTCCGTGTCACTGGTACTTCCTTTTTTAGTTTTTGCTTGTAAGCAGGACGCAGGAGGATAGAGTAATGGTCTGATTTGTCAAAGGGAGGGAGAGGGAGGGCCTTGTATGTGTTTATGGGTGTAGAATAAAGGTGACCTAGAGTTTTGTCACCTCTAGATGCACAGGTGACAAGCTGGTAAAAAATGTGGTAAACAGATGTTAGTTTTCCTGCATTAAAATCACCAGCCTCGAGAAATGCAGCCTCTGAATGTGCATTTTCTTGTTTGCTTATGCCCCTATACAGCTCATTGAGTGCAGTGTTAGTGCTAGCATCAGTGTGTGGTGGTAAGTAGACAGCCACGAAAAATAGAAATGAAAACTCTCTTGGTAAATACTATGGTCTGCATTTTTTTATCAAGGTATTCTAACTCAGGTGAGAAAATACTAGCGACTTCTTTAAACTTTGAGATTGTGCACCAGCTGTTGTTAATGAAGCGACACACTCCTCCTCCCGTCATCTTACCCAAGTCTGCCATCTGGTCGATGCATAAAAAAACAGCGAGATGTATGTCCATGTCCTTGTTCACCCATGACTCTGAGAAACATAGGATATGTTTTTCAGGTCCCATTGATAGGATAGTCTCGAACGGAACTCATCCAGTTTGTTCTAAAGTGATTGTACGTTCTCCAATAGAGCAGAGTGTAATGGGAGTCTATTTGCTCGCCTTGGTATTTTCATCAGGATGCCGGCTCGCCTGCACTCTTTCACCGCCTCTTCCTCTTTCGAGTCCCGGGGTTAAGGCCTCGTCCGGAGTAAGCAAAACATCCAGACCTGCAAATGTTGGTCCAAATCGAAGTTACCAATGGTTGTTATAATGTCCAGAAGCTGTTTTTGGTCATAGTTAGGTGATGGCGGTGACATTATGTGCAAAAAAAGTTAAGATCTGCATTAAAAAAAATGTAAAAAAACACAGATCACGTGAAAGGTAAAGCCGTGCAGTAGCCTCTGAGTCATTCCTAAAATCTCTAAAGCCCCTTTCACTGCATCTGTCTCCTCTCTTTTGGTGTCAACTCAGACGCTAGACCCCTGCTAAGTAATGACAGCTTCCTCCCTTCCTGATTGAGACTTGTTCCACATTTCACTTTTGGCAGGAGATTATGCATTTTAGCCCAAATCAATGTTAGCTAATTCTTGGAATAGTAACTTCCCTCCAGATGTGGATGAGGAGCACAGATTAGGAGGAGACAATGACAGTGATTGAAACACTCTGGACAAACAGCAGGGGACTCACAGCACCTTACCGCCTATGCATCATCACTTATTGATGTAGGATCTTAATTTGATCATCCTGTTTCAGGATAACCTTCCTGCAATGCAGGACATTTAAAAATTGTAGTGTATATTTAGGTTTAAAAAGGCGTCAACCCCTACAAAATTGTTCATTCATTTTAATCCACATATTAACGGTTAATGTGAAACCTATTGTCATTATTATTATTTTTTAAACTATTTTTTTCTTACGTTACCAATCTATGCTTCAGTTACCATGTCAAATAACTAAAGCATAGATTGGTAACAACAACAATAAAACATATTGCACACAGAAACTTGCGGCCAAGAGTAAATTGGTCAAAAACAATGGCACTAATTGGCCTATAGGGGGTGCTGTTATAAGCAGTCTCACTTAAACCCTCAAATCTGCCGCCCCATTTGATCTAAACTTCAAACTTTGTATGTATGTATGTGTCTTTCCTCGTGCTGAACAAATTTACCTCAATGACCCATAAGGTCCGTCAAGATAGATTTTCCTCCATCTTGGACATTTTGGAAAACCTTTGAAAGCTTCTCATGAACCATCTCATGATCCAAATAACACCAACTTCACTAAGGGATTGGTTAAAGGGACATTTCTAAAATGTTCAAATTCATGTTCATCATCTCCAGCACCCCCCTAGGTTTTGTAATAAAAAATATAGAAGATACGTGTTTCCAATGTCATCATCGGTGTGCATTGTGTGATTTTTGCAAAATATGATTAGGCATTGCCTACTAATTGTCTACTAATTGATTAATGATGTCATTGGAAACACTTTTCTTCCTCTATATTTTTTACTGCAAAACATAGAAACGCCATTTTCACATATGTTGTTTTTGGGCTGGTGCTGGAGATTGGAAAATTATTTTATATTCCCCTTTAAGAGGTGGCTGAGTTAATGTTAAATCAGAAAATCTACATGTCCATTTAAATCCTTTGTAAATCCCCTTCACAATGGCATGTCAACTTGAAACGTTTTAGGGTCATCAAAAAAGCAGGAAACAAGTGCTGAGCATATGTGGGACCTCCTTCAATTCTGTTGGAAAAGCGTTCCTCTTAAAGCTGGTTGAGAGAATGCCAAGAGTGTGCAAAGCTGTCATCAAGGCAAAGGGTGGCTACTTTGAAGAAACTCAAATATAAAATATATTTCAATTTGTTTAACACTATTTTGCTTACTACAAGATTCTATATGTGTTATTTCATTGTGCTGATGTCTTCACTATTATTCTACAATGTAGAAAATAGTGAAAATTAAAAAAAATCCTTGAATGAGTAGGTGTGTCCAAACTTTTGTCTGGTACTGCATGTTTCACTCTTAACTACCCATATACTGACCCCATACAGATGAGTGATAAGATATTGCAGCTGCAGGACTCCCACCTCTTTGACCCCATAAACTGTCATTGGTCTATTAGACTTTGCGTGATCCAGCAGGCTAGCGTTAGCACACTAGCAGATTCATCCCTGTTCCTTGAGGTCTGGAATCTACAAACACTCATGATGAGACAGTAAACCTACATTAGCACTTACCACCACCACCAGACTGGACACTTTCCCACTTTGTGCCCTGCAGCCATGCGTTTTTACTGCAGCAACAGCAAGTCCTGCAGCAAGTCCTTACGAAAAGAGGTCTGCCGTGAAGGAGTGCATGTATTTGTTTTGGCTAATATTTCAGCTTAAGGCACATTTGGGGTCTCTCTGATGGCGTAGCCTATCACATGAGTGCTCAAATGTTATCTACTGAGTAAATGCTTCAGTAAACTATCTCCTGAAAAATCAATAAAAGACAGCAGTGCCAGTGCTTACATTTGTGAGAGCACAAAACAGATCATGTACAGGAGGATCAAGCAACCTTGAATGGCACGTTACCATCATCAGATGACCACAATGAAGAATTACAGGGGGACACCTGACATGGCTCTAGCTGGAGAGATTACATTAAGGTTTTACGCAAAAAAGTCTCTAGCCCCCTTTCCATCAAACAGCCAGATTCTTCTATGGAAGTCTCAGAACCAAACCATATTTTACGAGTGAACATGAAGGAGTTTGTTGCCAGACTTTGCCGAAAGGTTTTTCTTGTTCTACTGTTTGTTCTCTAGAACATGCCAATGTCCTGAAATGAACTTGAACTGCTGGCCATCGTAAATCATTGATGGTAATCCACACTTCATCCCTAAATGCTAACAAGGGAAGTATAGCTTTTACCATGGCATTGGAACTGCCTAGCACGACTTGATCTAAATGAAGTTCTATGAAATAACGTCATACTTGTATAAAGTATGTATACAAGTATAGGCAACATGTTTGGAGGTAACTTAGCGAAAGCACTTCCAATGCAGTGTGTTAGCATGGTTCGCATTGTTAACTTTGGAGTCCTCCTGGATCCATGCTTGGAAGAAGATGATTCATTGGTTGCAGTGACTCTGTCCGATTCCTGTAAGTGAGGTCATAGTGTGAATATGTTGGATGCAGTTCTCTCAAAGGCCTTGTCTTCATTCATTGTTTATAGACATACGCCAAGTCATCCGCAGTGCTCCCTGTGCGCCAAAGATGCAAGCCCAGAACATTCTAGCTAATTGGCTCAGAGTTGGTGATAATGGACGATCAGCTGCCTTTCAGGCCACTTTGTTTTGCCATGTGCTGTACTACATGTATGGAGGAATAAAGCCCCTCAACTCTCAGTCCAGTACATTCAGGAATGTAAAAAAGTATTTTGAAAGCCACCCTGAAACACAGTGTGCCGTTTGTAAATGAACCGTAAAGCATTACGATGTGCAGAGCAACAGGATGTATCATCACATCATTACATTAGAAGTCCTCCTGGCGACCACACGTGTAGATAACGATGACATTGTCTGAGTGCCATGGACATGCCATCTGTATTTCACTACTTCAGACTCTCGCCAGTGGTTGAAAAGCTGCAGTTGACTGACTGGCACCTGTGGAACAGAATGATTCTGAGAATCCCATACTGACACTGATGAGGTTCAGAAAAAAAATTATTGGAAAGGTAACTCATATGATGCCTCATGATATTGTTCTGATATTGTCCTTTCAAGCTTAGTGAAAATGGCATTTTTGGGTAATAGCAAAAACACAAGAACATACCATGATCGTTGTTACTACAGAATATGGAATTAAGTTGTTCCAAAAAAAAAACAAAGCAGATAAATATGTAATCATTACTAGTACAAAGCAAAATTATTTTCACTATAATCATACATCATGTTTTTTGGGGGAACTTGTCCTGTTCCATTGCTATCCAGTGGATATTGTACAAACTACTGTTTCATCAGTTCATTCAGTTCTATTAGAGAAAGACCAAGCAGCTGTAGGGATTAACTTATTGTATTTGTTTGCTTTTTCGGTATGTGAACACATCTGTACCACCAATATTATATCATTTAAAATCTTATTGACAGGGT
Organism: Oncorhynchus mykiss; assembly: GCF_057628025.1. Taxonomy (NCBI): domain Eukaryota; kingdom Metazoa; phylum Chordata; class Actinopteri; order Salmoniformes; family Salmonidae; genus Oncorhynchus; species Oncorhynchus mykiss. The sequence continues at coordinate 64,890,915 of NC_143046.1, read as the reverse complement.
ACCGTACCTTAGAGTATTGCCAAACTATCGTAATTTAATAATATGGCATGAATGTAATCTGAGGGACTGGTCATAGCTGTTCATGACTTAATAATTGAGTGGTTGATAAGAGTGCATTAGTAGAGTGTTGCACACAGTGAACCAATATGCACACACAAACAGACAGCCCTTTCACTGTACAGAACACCAGCATAGCCTGCCTTTCCCACTAGCCAACACTGATTTGAATGAAAGTGAATTCTTCAGTGAGGGTTTGCAGAACGATTCGAAGGTCAACAATGGCATTTCATCCTCCCACATATACTTCCAGTTTTATTTGCTGTGGCTACTCTGCTCTTGTCCATTCTGATAGTATGGGCGTTTTTAGCTGCTAAGGCGCTGGATGATGTTGAGACCCATGCATCGAAACTGCTTTGAATAATGGCAACGAATTGAAGTCAAACCTCTCCCTTGTGCCACCCCCCAGACACTGAGCACCCATTAACAGCCAGTCGGCCACAGCTCTCCACAGTGCGCCAGCATACATCATCCCCCTGACATCATAGTAATCTGCTGATGTAGAGGTTCTAGTTCTGACAAAGTCACATAACAGATCTGGATATGAGTCCATAGGGAGCTCTGGCTCTCAATGCTCCTACAGTATGAGTGTAAACACTTCCAGTGCTTTTTATTGGACCCTTTACAGGGCCAGAGTGCTCTGATGGGAAAGAAAAGGGCACAGACAGCTCACAGGTTGGTCTTTTAACTGCTTTAGGCATTGGGCTAGTTCTGTCTGTGGGTTTGGAAACCAAAGGTACTGCACGCAACACTGAGTCTTACTACAGTCATGCTTTTATCTGTACTTTTTGCACCCCACAAAAACCTTATGAACTAGGCTTTGGATAAATAAAATATGATGACTGATCTACGTAGCTGAACAATATAAGGTTATTATGACCATACACGTGTAGTTAACAATGTAGGATTATGAAACAATGTAGGGTTATCACCATCCACGTGTAGTTAACAATGTAGGGTTATCACCTTCCACGTGTAGTTAACAATGTAGGCTTATCACCATCCACGTGTAGTTAACAATGTAAGGTTATCACCATCCATGTGTAGTTAACAATGTAGGCTTATCACCATCCACGTGTAGTTAACAATGTAAGGTTATCACCATCCACGTGTAGTTAACAATGTAGGCTTATCACCATCCACGTGTAGTTAACAATGTAGGCTTATCACCATCCCCATGTAGTTAACAATGTAGGGTTATCACCATCCACATGTAGTTAACAATGTAGGGTTATGAAACAATGTAGGCTTATCACCATCCACGTATAGTTAACAATGTAGGCTTATCACCATCCACGTGTAGTTAACAATGTAGGCTTATCACCATCCACGTGTAGTTAACAATATAGGCTTATCACCATCCACATGTAGTTAACAATGTAGGGTTATCACCATCCACGTGTAGTTAACAATGTAGGCTTATCACCATCCACGTATAGTTAACAATGTAGGCTTATCACCATCCACGTGTCGTTAACAATGTAGGCTTATCACCATCCACGTGTAGTTAACAATGTAGGGTTATCACCATCCCCGTGTAGTTGACAATGGAGGCTTATCACCATAAACGTGTAGTTAACAATGTAGGGTTATGAAACAATGTAGGCTTATCACCATCCATGTGTAGTTAACAATGTACGGTTATGAAACAATGTAGGCTTATCACCATCCACGTGTAGTTAACAATGTAGGGTTATGAAACAATGTAGGGTTATCACCATCCACGTGTAGTTAACAATGTAGGGTTATGAAACAATGTAGGCTTATCACCATCCACGTGTAGTTAACAATGTAGGGTTATGAAACAATGTAGGCTTATCACCATCCACGTATAGTTAACAATGTAGGCTTATCACCATCCACGTGTAGTTAACAATGTAGGCTTATCACCATCCACGTGTAGTTAGCAATGTAGGGTTATGAAACAATGTAGGGTTATCACCATCCACGTGTATGATTTACTCACACTGTATAAACATCTGCTTTCGATTGTTGGATCAAAAGCTCTTGTTGCAAATCACTTGATCATATCACACCGTGCACTGGCACATAATAGGAGAAAAAGTGTCAAATGAAAGCCACGCGATGGAAACATTAATCATTTGGAAAATAAAAGCAACGGTCAATTGCATTACGATGCATCATCCATACATATCACGTAGCCAAGGCAGTCGTTGTTGCCATGTACTGTATCATCCATACACAAGTCACAGATAGTTCAGTAGGGTAAGCTATCTCTGATTAGAAACAACTGGAATAAACCAAGGGGAATTCCTCGGACATTGATTGCTCGGGAATCCCTTTTATCCCAGGTTTCAAGAATGTGCAAATTAACAACAGAACAAGATCATCGCTCATTTACAGGAAGTATATGTTCTTTGCAATGTAAGTCAGAGTATCAGAGGGGATCCCTTATTGTGGGCTTTAGGAGTTCCCCCTCTTGCATAGCTGAGGTACTCTGTAAAGTGAGATCTGCTGTCCATGTTTTACTATCATGATTTGTGGCACATGTTTGAACAATTTTTAAAAGGATAGTAACAAACTACCCCCTTCTTCTGTGAAAGTATTTATTGTCATTTTGGACTATGAAAACGACCACGAAAACCTGTGAAAGCATGCCGTACTGTCCTCCCTTCCTATTTGTGGGAAGCTCTCAGTGTGTCACGTCAGATATTATTATTTGTATAGAGAAGTAACCAATTGGAATAGTTTTATGACGCATATCTCCATAGTGCCATCCAAGCTCAGGGTCTGAACCCTTTCCTGTGCTACTGGGTCCTGGACTTCCTGATGGGCCAACACCAGGTGGTGAAGGTAGGCAACAACACCTCCACCACACTGATTCTCAACATGGGGTCCCCACAGGGGTGTGTGCTCAGCCCCTTCCTGTACACCAGGGGTGGGCAATTCCAGCCCTCTGGGGCCTGATTGGTGTCAGAGTTTTGCTCCAGCCCCAGCTAACACACCTGACTCCAATAATCACCTAATCATGATCTTCAGGTTAGAATGCAATTTGATTAATCAGCTGTGTTTGCTAGGGATGGAGAAAAAGTGTGACACCAATCAGACCCCTGAGGACTGGAGTTGCACACCCCTGCTGTACACCCATGACTGTATGGTCATGCACATCTACAACTCAATAATCAAGTTTACTGATGACACAACAGTGGTAGGCCTGATTACCAACAACGACGAGACAGCCTACATGGAGGAGGTGAGAGCCCTGGCAGAATGGTACCAGGAAAATGTACATTTAGTCATTTTTAAAAGCACTTTAATCATTTAGTGGATGCTCTTATCCAGAGAAACTTACAATAGTGATTACATACAATTTAATTCTGGTCCTCATGGGAATCAAACCCACAATCCTGGCATTGCAAGCAGCCATGCTCTACCAACTGAGCTACACAGTACACCTCTCCCTCAATGTCAACAAAATGAAGGAGCTGATCGTGGACTGCAGAGAGCGCATGCCCCCATTCACATCAACGGGGAGAGGGTCAAATACTTCAAGTTCCTCGGCGTGCACATCACTGACGACCTGAAATCGTCCCTTCACAGTGTGGTGAAGAAGGCTTGCCATCTAAGACCCTCGCACACTTCTATAGATGCACCATTGAGAGCATCTTGTTAGGCTGTATCACCGCCTGGTACAGCAATTGCACCGTCTGCAACCACAGAGCTCTCCAGAGGGGGGTGTGGTCAGCCCAACGAATCCCCGGGTGCACACTGCCTGCCCTCCAGGACATCTACAGCGCCCAGTGTTCACAGGAAGGCCAAGAAGATCATCAAGGACCTCAGCCACCCGAGCCACAGCATGTTCATCCCGCTTCCATCTAGAAGACGGGGACAATACAGGTGCATCAAAGCAGGGACCTAGAGACTGAAAAACAGCTTCTGTCTCCAGGCCATCAGACTGTTAAACAGTCACCACTAGCCAGCCTTCGCCCAATACCCTGACCTGAACCTTAGTCACTGTTATTACCCGCCTACCACCCGGTATTCTACGCTGCACCTTAGAGACTGCTGCCGAATGTACATAGAGTCATCCTATATAACTACTGCTGTACACACCTTTTCAATTCATATACTGTCCATACTGTCTATACACACCATTATGACCAAAAGTATGTGGACATCTGCTCGTCGAACATCTCATTCCAAAATCATGGGCATTAATATGGAGTTGGTCCCCCCTTTGCCGTCTCCACTCTTCTGGGAAGGCTTTCCACTAGATGTTGGAACATTGCTGGGGGACTTGCTTCCATTCAGCCACCGTCTCTTCGCAGATGAGCCCTGCATCCATGAGGTACTATGGTTTGTAAGGCCTCTTTAGATAAGGCTCCAGCCCAAACAAATACAGAAATGTAGGAAGAAGGTTTGATTATCTTCATCTTGATTCATGATTATGTTGACTGGGTGTCATAAACAGCAAGTAACCGCCCCTCGAAATAGGGCTTCTGTTTGGTTTCAGTCTGTGGCTTACACTTGGGTCCATCTCCTACTGTTTATATGGTTTCCATGCAGATAGGTAGGTAGTACACTCTTAGAAAAAAAGGGTTCCAAAAGGGTTATTCGGCTGTTCCCCATAGGAGAGCCCTTTTTGGTTCCAGGTAGAACCCTCTGTAGAAAGGATCCTACATGGAACCCAAAGGAACAGATGGCGCCGAAAGAAATGCCAGCAGTTTTACGGGCGGCTAACCAATTGTACTACTTTGTGGTTTCTTTGTGTTATTTGTAACTTATTTTGTACATAATGTTTCTGCCACCTTATCTTACGGCAAAAAATAGCTTCTGGATATCAGGACAGTGATCACTCACCTAGGATTAGACAACAAAAAAAATATTCAACAAGCAGGACTCACAGGATGTACTTCAGACACCCAACAAGGCCGAAATCCCTGTCATTGGCAAGAGAAAGAGACACATGTATAGAGGACACAGGGCGGGGTGCCTCGTAAGGATCTATATTTGTACACAACAGCTGGTGCATGAAATCTAAGGAAGTTTCTAGATTTTGCTCCCCTGAATTAGGGTATCTCATGATAAGCTGTAGACCACACTATTTGCCAAGAGACATTTAATCTAGTTGTTTCGTAGCTGTTTATTTACCACCACAGACGAATGCTGGCACTAAGACCGCACTCAGCTGTATAAGGAAATAAGCAAACAGGACACCGCTCATTCAAAGCCGGCACTCCTAATGGCAGGGAAACTTAAATCAGTTTTACCTATTTTCTATCAGCAAAATAAATGCGCAACCAGAGGGGAAAAAATTCTAGATCACCTTTACTCCTCACACAGAGACGCATACAAAGCTCTCCCTCGCCCTCCATTTGGCAAATCTGACCATAATTCTATCCTCCTGATTCCTCCTTACAGGCAAAAAATTAAAGCAGAAGTACCAGTGGTCAGATAAAGCATATGCTAAACTACAGGACTGTTTTGCTAGCACAGACTGGAATATGTTCCGGGATTCTTCCGATGGCATTGAGAAGTACACCACATCAGTCACTGGCTTTATCAATAAGTGTATCGAGGACGTCATCCCCACAGTGACCGTACGTACATACCCCAACCAGAAGCCATGGTCACTGAGCTAAAGGGTAGAGCTGCCGCTTCAAGGTGCGGGACTCTAACCCGGAAACTTATAAGAAATCCTGCTATGCCCTGCGACGAACCATCCCACAGGCAAAGCACCAGTAGAGGACTAAAATTGAATCATACTGCACAGGCTCCGAAGGTCGTTGGATGTAGCATGGCCTACAAACTATTAAAGACTACAAAGAGAAGCACAGCCGCGAGCTGCCCAGTGAAACGAGCCTACCAGACGAGCTAAATCACTTCTATGCTGGCTTCGAGGCAAGTGACACTGAGGCATGCATGAGAGTATCAGCTGTTCCGGACGACTGTGTGATAACTCTCTCCGTAGCCGACGTGAGTAAGACCTTTTAAACAAGTCAACATTCATAAGGCTGCTGGGCCAGATGGATTACCAGGACGTGTGCTCCGGGCATTTTCCGACCAACTGGCAGGTGTTTTCACTGACATTTTCAACATGTCCTTGATTGAGGTTATAATACCAACATGTTTCAAGCAACGATAGTCCCTGTGCCCAAGAACACTAAGGTAACCTGCCTAAATGACTACAGACCCGTGTCCGCAGCCATGAAGTGCTTTGAAAGTCTGGAAAAGGCTCATGTTAACACCATTATCCCAGAAACCCTAGACCCACTCAAATCTGCATACCGCTCAAAGAGATCCACAGATGATGCAATCTCCATCGCACTCCACACTGCCCTTTCCCACCTGGCCAAAAGGAACACCTTTGTGAGAATGCTATTCATTGACTACAGCTCAGCGTTCAACACCATAGTGCCTTCAAAGCTCATCACTAAGCTAAGGATCCTGGGATTAAACACCTCCCTCTGCAACTGGATCCTGGACTTCCTGACGGGCCGCCCAAAATTGGTGAGGGTAGGTAGCAACACATCTGCCACGCTGATCCTCAACACTGAGCCCCTCAGGGGTGTGACCTCAGTCCCCTCCTGTACTCCCTGTTCACCCACGACTGCATGGCCAGGCACGACTCCAACACCATCATTCAATTTGCAGACGACACAACAGTGGTAGGCCTGATCACTGACAATGACAATGATCTGGCCGGCTGGTGACAGAATAACAACCTATCCCTCAACGTAATCAAGACAAAAGAGGTGATTGTGGACTACAGGAAAAGGACGACCAAGCATTCTCTCTACTACCGCATGGCAAGCGGTAACGGAGCGCCAAGTCTAGGACCAAAAGGCTCCTCAACAGCTTTTATCCCCAAGCTATAAGACTCCTGAACAGGTAATCAAATGGCTACCCGGACTATTTGCATTGTGTCCCGCCTCCCGCCCCCCTCCCCATCCCCCCCTGCCAACCCCTCTTTTACACTGCTGCTGCTTTCTGTTTATCATCTATGCATAGTCACTTTAACTATACATTCATGTACATATTACCTCAATTAGCCTGACTAACCGGTGCCACCGCACATTGGCTACCCGGACTATTTGAATTGTGTCCCGCCACCCGCCACCCCCCACCCACCAACCCTCTCTTTTAGGCTGCTGCTACTCTCTGTTTGTCATCTATGCATAGTCACTTTAACTATACATTCATGTACATATTACCTCTATTAGCCCGACTAACCGGTGCCCCCGCACATAGACTCTGTACCGGTACCACCTGTATATAGCCTCGCTACTGTTATTTTCACTGTCATTTTACTGTTTAAATTTCTTTACTTATCTATTGTTTACCTAATACCTATTTTTTACTTAATAATTGCACTGTTGGTTAGGGCTTGTAAGTAAGCATTTCACTGTAAGGTCTACCTACACCTGTTGTATTCAGCGCACGCGACAAATATACTTTGATTTGATTTGATTACCTAAGAGGACACTAAAGACAGGCTCAGCTTTGAATAATTTATTTTTGGTCTCCTCACAGTAAATGTACCTTAACCTCATGATCAATGAAGCAATAGCTGTCCTCAAGCGCTCACATTCAGAATAACATGATACTAAGCACTGACGTCTGGAATAGCCATGAATTGAACACATTCCGAAATATCGCTGTGTTTTCATGAGAAAGACGAGGAATTACACAACTGAATTATACCTTTAAGGTATTTTACAGATGTTAGCTCCACAGCCACATTTGCTTTCACTGAAACCCTGCACATCAAAGAAGGGGAGAAATTAATTGACTTGGCTGGATTGCATCATATCCCGATTGATTGATTTTTGATGTTGGATCATGTATGTATTACATCCTCTTTTTAATTTCGACAATGATTCTGTCAAAATAGATTTTTTCAGCTTCTTTTTTTCTCCGTACTAGTTATCTATAACCAACAACATGTTGTAGATTCACCTTCAATAATGTCCCGATCTAAAGTTTCTACTAGAATAATAGAATAATTCTGTTTCTATTGTAAAATATAGTCATACTTTATACACCAGTTAAGAGTTCAGTGAGACCTGGCATTAGACTGAAGGACATGCAGGCTCTCCCTAGTGATTCCTGCCAAAGCTCAAAGAGGTCGACATGGAACTCTCCAAGACTAACTGTGCATAATTTACAATCATTTGTTACAGGGAATTGGCCAGTAGAAGCAGATGTTCATTGGATGGGTCCTAACTAGGATCTCAGCACAAGCAGCATGACTATTTATCGCTGGTTATTCATACTGAATGTTTGAACACATTAGCAGACTACGAATGTCATCGTTTTATGATAGTCAGGGGCAGAAAACCCTCCTCAGCTACAGACTAGGGGTGTTGACCAACGTAGAAACTAGGCTTGATTTCCGTGTCTAGTCCCTTCATGCAAAGCCCTTGAATGTGATTTACTACATTTTCTTGTCAACATTGAAATTCGAGGTAAGATGTTTTTTTTCTCTAATTTACCATTTCAAAACATGGGAGGTAGGTATGCAGACAGTTGGCCACAAAAACAGTGAAGGTTATCTGCAAGATCTAGTGACACGTGCCTGCTATGTGCTCATGTCTAGATTAATAACTCCCTGTTCTCTCCCACATTGGACATTAGATTACAGTATGTGTTCTTAGTCACCATTCAAAAAGAATGACGACTATTATTCACGTGTGTGTGTGTGGAAGATTAAATAAATATTTGGTCTGCATAGATAGTCTGTCTGTATTTGGTCATATTTAGCAGCGATTAGAATCTTAAGACTCCTAAGCTGCAAGGGCTGTAAACAAGACATAAACCATGTGTTCTGCACCTACTGTATATATTTTCCCATATTTGGAGTAAGAATCACATCCCGTAGAGGATCCCAAGGATAACACTTGAAACTCAAACCTGCAGTCGAACACGTATGCCTATCCATTAGATTTACTGGGACATACGCTAGATTTATTGGAACAAGCAGGAAAGCGGTTGAGTGAGGCATTCCATTGAGCTATAAAACTGGAAACTGCGTCCAAGATGGCTGACCGTTGTTTTCAACGTGATCTACCCATGTTCGCATACCCCGTTTCGTGGTTGCAGCCATGTTTCTAGATCCGGTTTTACTGGGACGTCTACACCTGCACACTAGCACTCGGTGCGCACTGGGACCCTCTGCGAGTATCGAGAACGTCATCACATCATCCAGAAGCATGACAGACAATGGATGAATATAAACATTTTATATCTTCGGCTGAGAGTGATGAAAAACAATCTGCCTCAAAAACAATTATTTAAATAATTAAATGGATGTTTGTGCAAAAAGGTGATGAATAAAGTGTTTTATTAGGAATTTTCTCATTATACTTCTCTACGGGGCCGAATGGGAATTGTCTTTCTGAGCCGGACTTCAGTTAAACTGCAATTCCGAAACTGTCCTCTTGGTACAGTGGAAAGCGTGCTTCTAGACCGGAACCCTGGGGCCTTAAGGCAGTCTGGGCTCCGCTAGACAAACTAAAGCTTTGTTCACATTGGCAGTTTGAAGTGACTAAAATCCAATTTTTCTGCATATCCGATTAGAATCTGTTCTTTTTCCTGCAGATTTGAACTGCCAAAAAGCACATGGAATCAGATATTTTAAGCCACATTTCAAACCACCTTTGTAAGTGGTTTGAAGTCAGATAGAAATCTGATTCCTGGCAATGCGTCTGAATGGTCAAATCTGACTGAGTTGCCCTCAAGTGGTTTTTAGACTGTTATTTGGCATATTTTGTTGCTTGCTAGCTACTCTGTTAACAGTTTGACAAGAACATGTGTTAGCTACCTAGCTCGTTAAAGGAGTAGTTCACTATTTTACAACTTGATGTTAGATGGTTCTTCACCCTGAAAGTAGTCCATGGAGTAAGATAAACTCTAATCCATGGTTCAGATTTCTTTGAACATCCACGACAAACTTCAGCTAACCTTAGCCACCACAAGCTAACAATCAATGGAAGTGATTTGGGCATTAGAGCATGTTTAACAAAAGAATGTCCAAATAATCTGAAATCTATTCAAATCAACGCCATGTTTGGTTTAATGTTACTAAAATGTGATTTGGCAATAAAAAATAAGATAAAAATCACTTCCATTGATTGTTAGCTTGTGATTGATAAAGTTAGCTGAACTTTGTAGTGGCTGTTTTAAAAAAAATACTTTTTTTTCCTCCTCTCCCATACACTATGTTCAGGGTGAGTAACCATCTAGTTTTATGTAGTAAAAAGGTGAACAACTTCTTTAATTGTTTACAAACAAATTAGTGAAAGTGCTAGAACGCTCAACATCTTCCTAGTTAGCTAAGTGACTGCTGTGGCTAGCCAAAAATTACTCGTTTTGAAAGTTGGATCATCATATCTTTTGAGGCTTTAAAAGTGTTATTACACTATGATTCTGAACATTCAAAGGAAATGGGAAACATCCATGGCAGGCATTGTTGTCACTTTAGTTTTCTACATAACCTCTGAGCGATAGGAAGCAGGAGCACTACCACCAATCAGCCTACAGTACACCACAGCATGCACACCCATCGTTACTATGACAGCTAGTGTAGCCATGTCAGCAAAGGACTGCTGTCTGAACACACAAAAAAATCAGATTTGGTCACTTCTAATTTGATGTTTGGACAGTCAGTATTAAAAACTATTCGCTATTTCTATGCTTCCCAGTCTTAAGTTTGGTTTTTGCATTTTTTGCTTTTGGTTTTGTACACAAGCTTTAAACAGTTGAAAATACTATATTTTTGTGTTATGGAAAATATATTTTACAGCGGTTTAGATTGTACAATGATTCTCTACACTATACTTGCTTATTTTGTCACATAAACTGAAATTAGGTTAACTATTAGAATTTTAGTAACCAGGAAATGGCGGAGTGTGACCAAGGCAGTGTGACCAAGGCTTAAGAGGCTTTCTCAGTGCCCTCACACACACACAGGGTGTTTCTCAATATGCATACTACCGTGCTCCACACTCTCATGCTCCAAGTGCGTTCTCCGATGATGTTCTCTTGAGTACGTTCTTGTGAGGATGAGAGTGTGGAGTATGCAGAAAACATTACATTTGAGAAGCACTTGCACTCCCCCTAGTGTATTACCTCAATCTGCACCTCCCCATTCGCTGAACCTTCTTCCAGCCAGGACAAAGGCAACAATAGAGGCAAAACAAGATATGCACAAAGCAAACGGTTACTTCATAATTATCAGCTAGCTATATGTCAATCGTAATAATCTATCTAAGCTGCTAAGGTAACAGGCAAAAAATGCCTAAAACTAATGTAATGCAAGGTAGATGTTAATTATTTGTGGCTAGCTAGCCAGTTAGACCTATTGACTTACTATGGACTTACCCGTTCACTGAACCTTCTTCCAGCCAGGACAATGGCAAAAGAGACCAAACAAAATATACACAAATCAAATGTTTTACTTCATAACTAAATCAGCTAGCTATATGTAAATTGGAATAATCTACTGAAGATAATGAGATAGTTTAACAGGCAAAAATGACCTAAATTGATGTTATGCAAGGTAGATGTCAATTCTTTGTGTGTAGCTAGCTAGTTAGCCCTATTGACTTACTATGGGATGTATGCACATTACAGCCAAAACATGCCAAAATTAACACAGTATGTATTTATTAATGTATCAAGATATAATGTTGTAGTCAGGTGACTTATGAGATTGAATGGGTAACATTGTTTCTTGCTTCAGCTCAAATATTGAACACCATTGATTTCAATACATTTTCCATCCTTTTTTACTTGATTGTGCCATATTTCTGTGCATCCTTTCCATTGACGCTTGTGTTGATGCATTCTTCACATACTTTGATTTGGACTAATACTCCAACCCTCCTGTGCTCCAATTTGCATGCTCGGAGAGTGGTAGTATGCATTTTGAGAAACACCCACAGTACAGTACAGTACTTTTCTAAAGGAGGTTTCCTGTATCTTCACACTGCTGTTTGGGGGTACTTACAGAGACGTGTGAGATTGTACTAAAGTTGTACATGTTTGCCAAAGTAGAGCAGCAATATATCCAATAAAGAAATTAATCAATGCTTCATTTTGTTGCTTTATAATGAGCCAAGAGCAAAATGCTAACAGTCAAAGCAAAGTCTGCGACTTCTCTGGCGTATTTACAACACAGTTAGTCACCAGACACATTCTTGCAACATTTCCCAGTTGGTAGCTGGGGCTGATGTGTAGAATATGGACATAAATCATCTGTAGTCAAACACTATCACTCGTTAGAGATTTGAGTCTTGTTTATGTCGAATCTGCTTTGAAGTTTATTGCCGTCAACCTGGACCATGTGGTGGTAATTCATTAATTTGTACCTCGTCTCTTTTCTTAAATCCAAAAACAGAAAGTAAAATGTCACAGTGCAGAGAAACACAAACATCTGCTATAGTTTTTAGATCAGTTGCATGTGCCTTATCTTTTCATGTTGGGCATAATGTTGTAATCCTCAACTGTAGTTTTCCTACAACTCAACGTGCTCTTATAGCCCAACTTGCTCATAATACTAAAGTACACAGCTCTTGCTCCTTTACATAAAAGTATTTCAAGCCAATGTTGAAGAAAGAACTACCTAAAGAATATTTCTGTTAATTTCCATCCAGTTTCTTTTAGTTACTTGACCTAGATCATGAGATCATTAAATCATCATATGGGCCAACATTACATTTTCCTACTCAGTGATGTGGCCCCTAACTGTCTGTCGATGGGGAGTAATTTGTTCAGGAAGCTTTATTCCTGAAATCAGGTCAGTGGTACATCCTCTTGGACCAATATATCTGCTGTGGGATTTCTTTAGCAGATGATACGGGGCAGTAGAAAAACAAGGAGTCCATCGAATGTCAACAAATGACTAATGTTCCAAATCAGTTGTCTTCAAAGGTCAAAACCTCTTTCATCAAGTTTCACAAACATCCCTGATGAAGACAAGCTGGTAAATCAATCAATAATACTGTACGGTCATTATCCTTCTCTTTTTTCTCTAGATGTTATCCTATACACTGATTGCACACAGAATGTGCCATAGAATACCTGAACAGCTATAGCACTTATTGTCACGATCGTTGGAATGAATGGACCAAGGCGCAGTGTACTCCACATGTTTAATAAATATGCAACTCAACAAAAATAATGCAGAAGAAAATGAAACGTGACGTTCTGGGCTGCTCACAGGCAGCTACTCAAAAACAAGATCCCACAAACAACAGGTGGGAAAAGGCTGCCTAAATATGATCCCCAATCAGAGACAACGATAGACAGCTGCCTGAACCATACCAGGCCAACAAAGAAATAGAAAACATAGATTGCCCACCCTAGTCACACCCTGACCTAACCAAATAGAGAATTAAAAGGATCTCTAAGTTCAGGGCGTGACAGTACCCCACCCCAAAGGTGCGGACTCCGGCCGCAAACCTGAACCAATAGGGGAGGGTCCGGGTGGGCATCTACCCTCGGTGGCTGTTGATGGCTGAGTCTTGTGACACTTTCCGGTGGTTTTCCTATTGGGAGGCATAATACAGGGGTGCGTAACCTGCTGAGCCACAGAAATGAACAGCAGCATCTACTCGAACCCCTCGCTTAGATATCTGTTATCCAGATCTCATCAGAGCCCAGAGATATGGAGAGCCAAAAGAAGCTGTGAACGGGGCTAAGGGGGCCTGCAGGAAATTGGACATAAGTACAGACCTCTTGTGTGGGGATTGTTAACATTAACGACAATAACAGACACTGTTTCCTTGACAGTGGTATGAAAACTATAAAAGCATCTAAGAAATAGTTTCTATTCTGTTCATTTTAGAACGTTTTAATGTTTTACTAATCATGAAGGAATCTGGACTGGATACTAAACAGGCTGAATCTGGTGAAGAAATTATTGGTAACATTTTAGTTTTGACTGATCTGCTATCCCAACAGATGAGCTCCAGTCTGTGAAATGCATCTGTATATAAGGAGACAAAATGGTAGATGCGTTATTGCGTTCATGAGTTGGTTTCAGGATCCAGGGTGTTCCTAAATCATTGTTTTCTGTTTTAACAGCACAAAATATAGTAGTTCAGGTGACATTCATTTACATCTTTCAGATCGAGTTCCGAATAGCTCAGCAAGCCCTCATTAGAATAGATTGCTAGAAATTATATCGAGCTCATTTCCAGATGTTAACTGAAATACTTAATTACACCAGTCACTGTTCATAACTTAAGTTATATATTATTGTACATTTAATTTCAAAATGTTATGTGGTGTCCTCTAGCCAGACTAAAGGATTTGACATACAAACCTAGTGACCTCCATTGATGGAAGAGGTGGTCTGCTTACAATCTACTACCCTCTGATGTCAAGTAGACAAGATGAATAGCCAAATGATGTCCCGTTTATCCAAACAAGATGGCTAACAGACTCAAATTGGTGTGCATATAACAGAAATGTGGTCCACATTTTTAAAAGGCTCTGTTGTTTTAATGGTGCTTGTGGTCAATTCCCCAAATTTTACCATCAGCCTACCATGAGCAGGCAGCACCATTAAAGATTTCAAACTGATGAGTAAATGTGTTAGGAGAACCGTGTCATACAGTCTTGCCTCTGTCATCTTAAGAATGATAAATACAAACCAAAAGCATGCCTCATCAACGAGACGAACATGTAATCAAGTCTGACAATGGGGAGAGACCCGATGATTGGCAAGAGGCAAACCCTTGACATAGTAATCCAGTAAATTGACAGGGGAGTGCGGACAAACAGAGACAGTACTGTTGTGTCATGAGGGAAAATAATATCACTCATTTGTGGATTAGATGGTCTGACTATGTAAACTGAGCTCAACATTTGAGCTCAGATTGAGCTGACATCTGAAATATTGGAAAAACTCAGAATCCAAAACTCTCAATCCTGCTTTGGTTGTTCTAGTTACACCAGAGATCAGAGGGATGTTTATTTGAGATGTCTGCAGGAACACCAAAGGCTTTGTCTATAGTCTCAATCAGCCTGGTTTGCATTGCTACTTTAATTATGTAAATAAGGGTCTAAACTAAATGGTATCCTTGTGGTTCCATTTCTGTAGTTGCTAAATTAACCAACATGATAAATAGCATGTCACAGTCCACTTGTTTTCATCAGTGGTGGAAAAAGTACCCAATTGTCATACTTGTGTAAAAAAAGTCTAGCCATGGATCCTCAGATTTCTCCTGATGTTACAGTCAGAGGAAGTGGTTGACTTGGTTGCTTGGTTTATTTCAATCAAGAAATTACAGACATCGCCTTCATCCAAAACGATGCATTCATTCGACATATAAAAAGCAGTGATTTTAGATGGCCTTTTAATTACCCATACACCTTTTGTCTAAAAAGTGCAATAATACTAAAAAACCTGACTTTAAAATCAATTACTTTTCTAACTAGAAAGGGGAGTCATGACAGCAGTGTGTTTTTAAAGGAAATTAGTTTTTATAGACATTAATTTGATTGATTTAATAGACCTTTCTAACTCCCCTCTCTCTCCCCAGCTGAAGGATTTATGAGAACCCTCCCCCTTCTCCTCAGGCACTATCATATTTGCTGCTACTGTACACTTCAACACCACAGAAAGACAGAGCTGCACATTCGTGCGCGTGTGTGTGTGTGTGTGTGTGTGGGGGGGGTATACAGTAGGACCATGTGCAGCAGAATTTCAGAGTGAAACTGAGACGGCAGGTTTGCGGAGCAGTAACCCGTACCACACCACACCAGACCCTGATAAATGGTCATTATACAGTATGATTAGGAACTTTCTATAAATAACATTCACACTGGTCACAGCATAATGAGTTAACACCATGGCTCTGGTCTGTCTGAGACATTGAACACTCTGAGAAACAGGGGTCTGTCTGTATGGTTATTTGGTGAAATTTGCACTCAATTTGAACAAAACATGGCTTACATTGGACATGTGGTTTGTTAACTCTTTTGACGTGATGGAGTAGTTAACATAATAAACAGCATTCAAGAAGATCCCTCTGAACTGGACGGTGGCACTCTGATGGTACTCCAGTAGAACAGTAAGGCAATCCTGGGAAGAAGATCCTTCCTTTGACAAGTTTACAATAGCTGTACAGAAAACTAGGTGTGAAGTGAGTAACCAATGAGAAACTGTTTCTTGATCCTAAGAGAGACTGAACTGTGTATGAAGAGGTGAACAGAGCACTCCACTGATCCCACTTCAGACAGACAGCATCTCAGCTATCCAGGTTAGCCAGAAGGCCGGTAGTGCAGCAGCATCAAGACCAGCCACAAGCAGACTCATGCATGTCCTTTACATCCTTAATCTGTGTTATGAATCGCTTCATAAATCTGCTCAGCTGCTAGGATGAACCCTCACACAATACTTGCTTTCACCTAACTCTAACATGTTGGTCTATCCTCTCACTGACCACTGTCGTAGTTGATGGATGTATCTGAATTGTGAATTTTGTTCAAACTAGACAAGCGTTTAAGAAGCCATGATAAATAAACAGAGCTATCTGCCAAAAGCAGACAGTATAAACAATAACCGTTGTGAGAACCAGTATATACGGAGGGAATGCAAATCATAAGTATCAGAAACATACTTTTTGGGTAAAATGTACTCTAAAAATATGGACATATGTCATAATATTTTTTTAAAGATCTTTCTAGGTTTGTGGTCAAATTTTTGTATGATAAGATTACACTTTCGAATATTATATGTGAGGATATTTTTAAAATTTGGTTAAGCCATTTTTTTTGTCTCCTTGTCCTGGTGGTTTTGGCTTTTAGATACTACGGGCTGAATTTTACAAGCTGGAATTTCCTGCGTGCTGGACATTCTGGACTTTGGGATGACAGCTAAGACAGCTGAATCATCTCCTGCCTGAATGTTAATCACTGGAACAGAGTCAAAAGAATAAACAGTGACCTGTAACAAAATCGTAATCTGCCCTGTAAAATCACTCAGGATCATGTATACCCACTTGTGAGTGCTGCAGGTCAAAGGTTAAGTTAACTCTCATTACCTGCAAGCTTTTATCTGAGGTATGCATAAGGGAAACCTGATACTGCCTGTTATGGACCCAAATAACATACCTACCTACCTGTGCTTCTCTCAATGTTGTTTTATCCTCATAACGATGAATGATATTGGGGTACAGAGAGAAAACTGAACCACGGTCCATCATTTCATAGGGCTAGAGACAAGCAGTTTGAAGAAGTCTGCTGAACTTTCAAAACACTGAGGGAAAGGAATTGCCCTGTCCACAAGATAAATGGCTTTTTCATCCTTATCTATTTCCTGCTTTGTTACATATAAGTGATTTGGCTCAGGTATTCATGGCTGTGCTGTGCAGTGCAGATGCAGTGGGGAGTCGAGTCTTAGATCAGCTAGGCTCAAGAAATCATTCAAGAAACCCTTCCAGTACATCATTTTAAATCTATGCAGACACTCACTGTTGAAAGGATAGTTATTGAAAATGGACTCACTCTCTGAGAGGATTTTCTCAACATTACCCTTACAAAAAAACACCTGAAAAAATCATGTATAATTCCAAAAGGTTT
This sequence comes from Oncorhynchus mykiss, assembly GCF_057628025.1. Taxonomy (NCBI): domain Eukaryota; kingdom Metazoa; phylum Chordata; class Actinopteri; order Salmoniformes; family Salmonidae; genus Oncorhynchus; species Oncorhynchus mykiss. Next base: position 64,873,305 of record NC_143046.1, on the reverse strand, counting down.
TGGAACACTGTGAAGTCCATGGAGAATAAGAGCACCTCCTCCCAGCTGCCCACTGCACTGAGGTTAGGAAACACTGTCACCATCGATAAATCTACGATAATCAAAATTTTAATAAGCATTTTTCTACGGCTAGCCATGCTTTCCATCTGGCTACCTCTACCCCGGCAAACAGCTCCGCACCCCCTGCAGCAACAATCACCACATTCTTATCGGCAGACTCAACAGCCATGATTTTTCAAATGATTGCCTCGCCTGGTTCACCAACTACTTCTCAGACAGAGTTCAGTGTGTCAAATCGGAGGGCCTGTTGTCCGGACCTCTGGCAATCTCTATGGGGGTGCCACAGGGTTCAATTCTCTGGCCGACTCTTTTCTTTGTACATATCAATGATGTCACTCTTGCTGCTGGTGATTCTCTGATCCACCTCTATGCAGACAACACCATTCTGTATACATCTGGCCCTTCTTTAGACAATGTGTTAACAAACCCCCAGATAAGCTTCAATGCCATACAACACTCCTTCCGTGGCCACCAACTGCTCTTAAATGCTAGTAAAACTAAATGCACGCTCTTCAACCGATCGCTGCTCACTCCCGCCTGCCCGACTAGCATCACTACTCTGGACGGCTCTGACTAGGAATATGTGGTCAACTACAAATACCTAGGTGTCTGGTTAGACGGCAAACTCTCTTTCCAGACTCACATTAAGCATCTCCAATCCAAAATTAAATCTAGAATCGGCTTCCTATTTCGCAACAAAGCCTCCTTCACTTATTCTGCTAAAAATACCCTCGTAAAACTGACTATCCTAAATCAAATCAAATCTGTATGCCTTTTAAAAAATAAACTCCAACACTCTACACAGCAAATTGGATGTAGTCTATCACAGTGCCATCCGTTTTGTCACCAAAGCCCCAAATACTACCCACCACTGCGACCTGTATGCTCTTGTTGGCTGGCCCTCGCTTCATATTCGTCGCCAAACCCACTGGCTCCAAGTCTTTGATAGGTAAAGCCCCCCTTATCTCAGCTCACTGGTCACCATAGCAACACCCATCCGTAGCACGCGCTCCAGCAGGTATATTTCACTGGTGATTCCCAAAGCCAACTCCTCTTTTGGCCACCTTTTCTTCCAGTTCTCTGCTGCAATGACTGGAACAAATTGCAAAAATCACTGAAGCTGGAGACTTATATCTCCCTCACTAACTTTAAGCTTCAGCTGTCAGAGCAGCTTACCGATCATTGCACCTGTACACAGCCCATCGGTAAATAGCCAATCCAACTACCTCATCCTCCTATTGTTATTTATTTTGTGCTCTTTTGCACCCCAGTATCTCTACTTGCACATCATCATCTGCACATCTATCACTCCAGTGCTAATGCTAAATTGTAATTATTTCGCCACTATGGCCTATTTATTGCCTTACCTCCATATCTTAATACATTTTCACACACTGTATATAGATGTTTCTATTGTGTTATTGACTGTACGTTTGTTTATTCCCATTTGTAACTCTGTGTTTTTGTTTTTGTAGCACTGCTTTGCTTTATCTTGGCCAGGTCGCAGTTGTAAATGAGAACTTGTTCTCAATTGGCCTACCTGGTTAAATAAAGGTGAAATAAATAAAAAATAATGTGTGCGCTGGGAGTCTGGAAGCAAGTTCAGGGAGTGACTTTAATAATAATATAACACAAAGAACAAAACAAGAAACATGTGTAGCGTACAGACATGAAACAATGGAACAGAAACAATAACGCCTTGGGAAAGAACCAAAGGGAGTGATATATATAGGGAAGGTAATCAGGCAGGTGATTGAGTCCAGGTTAGTCTCATGAGGCTCATAACGATGGTGACAGGTGTGCGTAATAATGAGCAGCCTGACAACCATGAGCGCTTGAGAGAGAGTTTTTGTGACAACGTGAAAAAACGTGTTTTTCAGACACGTGTTAATTAACACCTCAGAACAAAACACATGAAAAGTTCACATAAAAAATATATGTAAGTGTGACGTTTCACATGTGAACAATTCACGTGAAAAATCTCAGGTGGGAAGTTTCACATGGAAAGTTAGATTTTCAAAGTTGGTATTTTCCTACATGTGAAACTGCAAATTGCAAATTCACAAGTGAAGAACAATACATGTGGAAGTTTTTCACATATGAAACTTTTTCACTTTCACATGTGAAAGTGAGATTTTCACATTTTGAGTTTTCTTACACGTGAGCCTGCTAATTTGATTTTCACATGTTATTGATATTCATGTGATTGATTTTCACATGTGAACTTATAAAAGGGAGATTTTCACTTCACTTGAAACCGCATATTCGATTTTCAACTGCAATTCACATCAGGTGAAAACATATTATTCTCCTCACATGTGACAACGTGGTGTTAACATGTGAACTCAAAATGTAATACTTGTGAAATATAGTTTTACATGTGAAATTTAAACTCAACATGTGAAAACCGCTATTTCACATGTGAAAATGTGATTTCACATGTGAAAATTTAAATTTGACTTATGTTTTATTTTTTAAGGGCAGTAACACTGAATGGATAGATCGGAAATAAGAAATTATCATTTTTAACACACTTTAATTATTATACGCAGGTAGGCTAAATTACCTTGTTACCGAATGGCATTACAGAATTTGCAATTCTATATGTGGAAACATTGCTACTACTGTACACATGTCAACACCACCTTTTCAGATGTGAGGAGAATAACACTATTTCACCACTACATGTTAAACTTGCAATTCCACATGTGAAAGTTAGATTTTCATATATGAATGTTTCTTACATGTGAAACTACAAATTAGATTTTCACATGTGAACTTTGAATTCCACATGTGAACGTAAGATTTTCACATGAGATAGTTTCACATGTGAAACTGCAAATCAAATGTTTACGTGTGAAAGTTTTTAACATGTGAAACCACACATTTGACATGGGTTTTTTTTTGTAAGAGAAGTGCATGGCAAGGGAATATATTATTTTCATCTTCCACCAATACATTGTTGTGTTGTTTCTACAATTGTTAGATACATGTTGTACTTCTTCAAGAGACAATGTGAAAAGATCTTGTGTTGTGTTTAAGTATTGGCAGTGCAGTTGTTTTACTTGGTGACAATGAGGCATTTTATCAATTTATTTATTGTGCTGGGAACGTATTATGGCAGGTTTACAGAGGATTGTCTGGCTCGTAGTGCCTTGCAGACCTACCCGGTGCTGCTTTATCCGTAGAGTTTTTATTAAATGTGCATGCATTATGTCGTAAATTAAGACAGTTGAGTGAGACGAGGCATATTCCATGGCTGGACTACTAACCATCTGCACACTGATCTGCCAGAGCTGCATCACGCTGGTGGCCTGATGGGCTTTAGGGGGCTTGACCCATTCAGCTGGAGGGGGACGTCTAAACGCACAAAAGAACTTGACCTCTGAGGATTGGCTGTCAGTGGAAAATGCTGACACTGCTCCAACGGACAAAATATATCGACTGAGAAAATAGGCAGTTTCGTCTTGCTCATCTGTAAAACAGTTTAGCCTTGGAAGTAGTGGTGGAAGCAGATCAAGGCACTGTTGACTTAAAGCTAGTTGGATATATACCTGCAGAGCGAGACTGATACTGTGAATTAGCACCCAGGATTCCACAGTGAGGTTGAAATGTTTGATAATCAGCAGTGCAGGTTTCACTTTCTCATTTCATCGATACAGACAGTCACATTTGTTCACAGATGATAAAAGAAGAAAAGGTCACAGATTTGATAAAAAAATACCCTGTCAAATGGACAGAGGTTTGACAGCTTGACACGGTTCCATGGTCCAGATGAGAGCAGCGTCAGTGGAGTCCAGATCCTATCTCCAAATGAACTCTCAAGGTTGACTGCCAAGGTCTATTTGGGGTTGGAGGGGGAAAATAGTTCAGTGACAGTCTTTGAAAAGATAAAGGTAATAATGCACATCTTACAAAGTGATGCATTAGCCAAAGAGGAAGGAAATGTGGTGAAATTCGTGAACTTAAAGGGAGATAGTGGTGAAATGAGTGAGCTTAAGCTTCCATGTAATTTCTCTCTGCTTGACGCCACTCAGGGTTGGCCCAGTCTGTTCTGTGGGCATCTGTGAGGCCGCTGTAGGATGAGTGTCCAGTGATATACAGCATGATCTAAAACTGACCTAGGTGAAGAGAGAGGGGGGAGAGAGAGAGGGGGAGAGAGAGGGAGAGAGAGAGAGAGGGAGAGAGGGAGAGAGAGAGGGGGAGAGAGAGGGAGAGAGAGAAAGAGAGAGAGAGGGAGAGAGAGGGAGAGTGGGAGAGAGAGAGAGAGAGAGAGAGAGAGAGAGAGAGAGAGAGAGAGAGAGAGAGAGAGAGAGAGAGAAAGGGACAGTCTGCTGCTACAGTACAAAGTTCACTTGAGATTGTGTTGAGTGTTATTTACCACTTGCCTAGGGTCACAGAACGGTAACGGGAAAAAGGGATACAATTCTACAACTAGGTTTAATAGTAATAGTCATCTTGCGGAGTATTATCATTCTACAGAGTATTGCCATTCCACAGAGTATTGTCACTCTACATTGTATTGTCATTCTACAGAGTATTGTCATTCCACAGAGTATTGTCACTCTACATTGTGGCGGCAGGGTAGCCTAGTGGTTAGAGCGTTGGACTAGTAACCGGAAGGTTGTGAGTTCAAACCCCCGAGCTGACAAGGTACAAATCTGTCGTTCTGCCCCTGAACAGGCAGTTAACCCACTGTTCCCAGGCCGTCATTGAAAATAAGAATTTGTTCTTAACTGACTTGCCTGGTTAAATAAAGGTAAAATAAAAAATAAAAAAATGTATTGTCATTCTACAGAGTATTGTCATTCCACAGAGTATTGTCACTCTACATTGTATTGTCATTCTACAGAGTATTGTCATTCTACAGTGTATTGTCATTCTACAGTGTATTGTCATTCTACAGTGTATTGTCATTCTACATAGTACTGTCATTCTATAGAGTAATGTCAGTCTACAGTGTATTGTCATTCTACAGAGTTCTGTCCTTCTATAGGGTATTGTCATTCTACAGAGTACTGTCATTCTATAGAGTAATGTCAGTCTACAGTGTATTGTCATTCTACAGAGTTCTGTCATTCTATAGGGTATTGCAATTCTACAGAGTATTGTCACTCTACATTGTACTGTCATTCTAAAGAGTACTGTCATTCTAGGGGAGCAAAGCACTCTAGGGGAGCAAAGCACCATAGAGAGGACTGGGAGAGTACAGTAACAGTAACTTGAGGAACTATCCGAGGCTGTGTCAGTAATAGAGGATCAAAGTCCTTCATGGTAGGCTGGCTGCACCGTCACAGATCCAGTGTTGAGCGCTCCAGCAGAGCGTGTGAATGGCCCTGTCACCAGGGGAGCTATCACCAGGGGAGCACAGCAGAACCAATGTAATCTCCCCGCTAGCAAGAGAGGGAGGGAACGATACTCTTCAGGCAAGGAGAAAGTGCCTCTATTGCGTCATATACTGGAGTACCAGATTCAAGTACTGTAGTGCCTGCTTCACATACTGTAGTATTAGATTTTTACAGTGACAGTACATGTCTGAAATTTGCTGTATAAATAAAGCTTGATTTGATTTGATATACCATAGTTCCAGCTTCACATACTGTAGTGCCACCTTCATATGCCACCTGAGAATGCATTCATTGTAGCTGGGGATTTTAACAAGGCTAATCTGAAAACAAGATTCCCTAAATTCTATCAGCATATCGATTGTGCTACCAGGGCTGGTAAAACCCTGGATCATTGTTATTCTAACTTCCGCGACGCATGTAAGGCCCTCCCCCGCCTTCCTTTCGGAAAAGCTGACCACGACTCCATTTGGTTGCTCCCAGCCTTTTGACAGAAACTTAAACAGGAAGCTCCCGCTCTCAGGTCTGTTCAACGCTGGTCCGACTAATTTGATTCCACGCTTCAAGATTGCTTCGATCAAGTGGATTGGGATATGCTCCGCATTGCGTCAAACAACAACATTGGCGAATACGCTGATTCGGTGAGCGAGTTCATTAGCAAGTGCATTGGTGATGTCGTACCAACAGCAACTATTAAAACATTCCCAAACCAGAAACCGTGGATTGATGGCAGCATTCGCGCGAAACTGTTAACCAGGGCAAGGTGACCGGAAACATGAACGAAATACAAACAGTGTAGCTATTCTCTCCGCAAGGCAATCAAACAAGCTAAGCGTCAGTATAGAGAAAAAGTAGAGTCGCAATTCAACGGCTCAGACACAAGAGGTACAGTGCCTTGCGAAAGTATTCGGCCCCCTTGAACTTTGCGACCTTTTGCCACATTTCAGGCTTCAAACATAAAGATATAAAACTGTATTTTTTTGTGAAGAATCAACAACAAGTGGGACACAATCATGAAGTGGAACGACATTTATTGGATATTTCAAACTTTTTTAACAAATCAAAAACTGAAAAATTGGGTGTGCAAAATTATTCAGCCCCCTTAAGTTAATACTTTGTAGCGCCACCTTTTGCTGCGATTACAGCTGTAAGTCGCTTGGGGTATGTCTCTATCAGTTTTGCACATCGAGAGACTGACATTTTTTCCCATTCCTCCTTGCAAAACAGCTCAAGCTCAGTGAGGTTGGATGGAGAGCATTTGTGAACAGCAGTTTTCAGTTCTTTCCACAGATTCTCAATTGGATTCAGGTCTGGACTTTGACTTGGCCATTCTAACACCTGGATATGTTTATTTTTGAACCATTCCATTGTAGATTTTGCTTTATGTTTTGGATCATTGTCTTGTTGGAAGACAAATCTCCGTCCCAGTCTCAGGTCTTTTGCAGACTACATCAGCTTTTCTTCCAGAATGGTCCTGTATTTGGCTCCATCCATCTTCCCATCAATTTTAACCATCTTCCCTGTCCCTGCTGAAGAAAAGCAGGCCCAAACCATGATGCTGCCACCACCATGTTTGACAGTGGGGATGGTGTGTTCAGCTGTGTTGCTTTTACGCCAAACATAACGTTTTGCATTGTTGCCAAAAAGTTCAATTTTGGTTTCATCTGACCAGAGCACCTTCTTCCACATGTTTGGTGTGTCTCCCAGGTGGCTTGTGGCAAACTTTAAAAACAACACTTTTTATGGATATCTTTAAGAAATGGCTTTCTTCTTGCCACTCTTCCATAAAGGCCAGATTTGTGCAATATACGACTGATTGTTGTCCTATGGACAGAGTCTCCCACCTCAGCTGTAGATCTCTGCAGTTCATCCAGAGTGATCATGGGCCTCTTGGCTGCATCTCTGATCAGTCTTCTCCTTGTATGAGCTGAAAGTTTAGAGGGACGGCCAGGTCTTGGTAGATTTGCAGTGGTCTGATACTCCTTCCATTTCAATATTATTGCTTGCACAGTGCTCCTTGGGATGTTTAAAGCTTGGGAAATCTTTTTGTATCCAAATCCGGCTTTAAACTTCATCACAACAGTATCTCGGACCTGCCTGGTGTGTTCCTTGTTCTTCATGATGCTCTCTGCGCTTTTAACGGACCTCTGAGACTATCACAGTGCAGGTGCATTTATACGGAGACTTGATTACACACAGGTGGATTGTATTTATCATCATTAGTTATTTAGGTCAACATTGGATCATTCAGAGATCCTCACTGAACTTCTGGAGAGAGTTTGCTGCACTGAAAGTAAAGGGGCTGAATAATTTTGCACGCCCAATTTTTCAGTTTTTGATTTGTTAAAAAAGTTAGAAATATCCAATAAATGTCGTTCCACTTCATGATTGTGTCCCACTTGTTGTTGATTCTTCACAAAAAAATACAGTTTTATATCTTTATGTTTGAAGCCTGAAATGTGGCAAAAGGTCGCAAAGTTCAAGGAGGCCGAATACTTTCGCAAGGCACTGTATGTGGCAGGGTCTACAGTCAATCACGGATTACAAAAAGATAACCAGCCCCGTCGCGGACCAGGATGTCTTGCTTCCAGACAGACTAACAACTTCTTTGCTCGCTTTGAGGACAATACAGTGCCACTGACACGGCCTGCTACCGAAACCTGCGGACTCTCCTTCACTGCAGCCGATATGATTAAAACATTTAAACGTGTTAACCCTCGCAAGGCTGCAGGCCCAGACGGCATCCCCAGCCGCGTCCTCAGAGCATGCGCAGACCAGCTGGCTGGTGTGTTTACGGACATATTCAATCAAGCCTTATCCCAGTCTGCTGTTCCCACATGCTTCAAGAGGGCCACCATTGTTCCTGTTCCCAAGAAAGCTAAGGTAACTGAGCTAAACAACTACCGCCCCGCAGCACTCACTTCTGTCATCATGAAGTGCTTTGAGAGACTAGTCAAGGACCATATCACCTCCACCCTACCTGACACCCTAGACCCACTCCAATTTGCTTACCGCCCCAATAGGTCCACAGACGACGCAATCGCAACCACACTGCATACGGCCCTAACCCATTTGGACAAGAGGAATACCTATGTGAGAATGCTGTTCATCGACTACAGCTCAGCATTTAACACCATAGTACCCTCCAAACTCATCATCACCCTCAACTCACCCTGGGTCTCGACCCCGCCCTGTGCAACAGGGTCCTGGACTTCCTGATGGGCTGCCCCCAGGTGATGGTAACAACATCTCCACCCCGCTGATCCTCAACAATGAGGCCCAACAAGGGTGCGTTCTGAGCCCTCTCCTGTACTCCCTGTTCACCCACGACTGCGTGGCCATGCACGCCTCCAACTCAATCATCAAGTTTTCAGACGACCCTACAGTGGTAGGCTTGATTACCAACATCGATGAGATGGCCTACAGGAATGAGGTGAGGGCCCTCGGAGTGTGGTGTCAGGAGAATAACCTCACACTCAATGTCAACAAAACAAAGGAGATGATTGTGGACTTCAGGAAACAGCAGAGGGAGCACCTCCCTATCCACATTGACAGGACAGTAGTGGAGAGGGTAGACATTTAAGTTCCTCGGCGTACACATCACGGACAAACTGAATTGGTCCACCCACACGGACAGTGTGGTGAAGAAGGTGCAGCAGCGCCTCTTCAACCTCAGGAGGCTGAAGAAATTCAGCTTGTCACCAAAAACACTCACAAACTTTTACAGATGCACAATCGAGAGCATCCTGTCGGGCTGTATCCGCCCACAACCGTAAGGCTCTCCAGAGGGTAGTCAGGTCTGTGCAACGCATCACCAGGGGCAAACTACCTGCCGTCCAGGACACCTACACCACCCGTCACAGGAAGGCCATAAAGATCATCAAGGACAACAACCACCCGAGCCACTGCCTGTTCACCCCGCTATCCTCCAGAAGGCGAGGTCAGTACAGGTGCATCAAAGCAGGGACCGAGAGACTAAAAAACATCTTCTATCTCAAGGCCATCAGACTGTTAAACAGCCACCACTAACATTGAGTGGCTGCTGCCATACATGTAAAAAATGTATCACTAGCCACTTTAAACAATGCCACTTAATTAATATAATGTTTACATACCCTACATTACTCATCTCATATGTATATACTGTACTCTATACCACCTACTGCATCTTGCCATCTTTATGTAATACATGTATCACTAGCCACTTTAAACAATGCCACTTAATATAATGTTTTTATACCCTACATTTCTCATCTCATATGTATATACTGTACTCAATACCATCTACTGCATCTTGCCTATGCCGTTCTGTACCATCACTCATTCATATAGCTTTATGTACATATGCTTCATCCCTTTACACTTGTGGGTATAAGGTAGCTGTTGTGAAATTGTTATGTTAGATTACTCGTTGGTTATTACTGCATAGTCGGAACTAGAAGCACAAGAATTTTGCTACACTTGCATTAACATCTGCTAACCATGTGTATGACAAATAAAATTGGATTTGATTTGATATACTGTAGTACAACCTTCACATACTGTAGTGCCAGCTTGATATACATTAGTGTGAACGTCATATGCTGTAGTACAAGCCTCACATACCGTAGTGCCAGCTTCATATAATATAGTGCCAGATTCATATAGTGTAGTCGCAGCTTCGTACATAGTAGTACCAGCTTCATATACCAAAGCACCAGATTCACATACTGTAGTGCCACATTCATATAATATGGTGCCTGATTCATATACTGTAGTACCAGCTTCACATACTGTAGTACCAGCTTCATATACTGTAGTACCAGCTTAACATACTGTAGTGCCAGCTTCATATACATTTGTGTGAACGTTATATACTGTAGTACAAGCCTCACATACTGTAGTGCCAGCTTCATATAATGTAGTGCCAGATTCATATAGTGTAGTACCAGCTTTACATACTGTAGTACCGGCCTCATATACTTTAGAACCAGCTTCACATACTGTAACGCCAGCTTCATATACAATAGTGTGAACGTTATATACTGTAGTACGAGCCTCACATACTGTAGTACCAGCTTCATATAATATAGTGCATGATTCATGTGGTGTAGTACCAGCTTCACATATTGTAGAACCAGCTTCACATACTGTAGTGCCGGCATCACATACTGTAGTGCCAGCTTCATATACTGTAGCACCAGCTTCATATACTATCGTACCAGCTTCATGTACTGTAGTACCATATTCACATATTGTAGTGCCAGATTCATATAATATAGTGACCGATTCTATATACTGTAGTACCAGCTTCACATACTGTAGTCAGCTTCATATACATTTGTGTGAACGTCATATACTGTACTACCAGCATCACATACTTTAGTACCAGCTTCACATACTGTCGTACCATTTTCATATACTGTAGTACCTGCATCATGTACTGTAGTGCCAGATTCATATACTCTAGTACCTGCATCACATACTGTAGTACCAGCTTCACATACTGTAGTACCAGCTTCACAAAATGTAGTACCAACCTCACATACTGTAGTACCAGCTGCATATATTGTAGAACCAGCTTCACATACTCTACTACCAGCTTCATATGCTGTATTGCCAGCCTCTTATGCTTGTGCGCCAGCTTTATATACTGTAGAACCAGCTTCATATACTATCATACCAGCTTCAAATACTGTAGTACCAGATTCACATACTGTAGTGCCAGCTTCATATAATATAGTGCCCGGTTCATATACTGTAATACCAGCTTCACATACTGTAGTACCAGCTTCATATACTGTAGAACCAGCTTGACACACTGTAGTGCCAGAATCATATATTGTTGTACCATCTTCATATATTGTAGTACCAGCTTCACATAATGTAGTACCAGCTTCACATACTGTAGTGCCACCTTCATATACTGTAGTACCAGCTGCATATACTGTATTGCCAGCTTCTTATACTGGTGTGCCATCTTCATATACTGTAGTACAAGCTTCATATACTATCAAACCAGCTTTATATACTGTAGTGCCAGCTTAATATGTTATTGAACCAGCTTCATATACTTTAGTAGTAGCTTCACATACTGTAGTGCCAGCTTCATATACTGTGGCACCAGCTTCACTTACTGTAGTTACAGGTTCATTTATTATATTACCAGCTTTGTATACTGTAGTACAAGCTTCATATACTATCGAACCAGCTTCACAAAATGTAGTACCAACTTCACATACTGTAGTACCAGCTGCATATACTGTAGAACCAGCTTCATATAGTGTAGAACCAGCTTCACATACTCTACTACCAGCTTCATATACTGTATTGCCAGCCTCTTATGCTTGTGCGCCAGCTTTATATACTGTAGAACCAGCTTCATATACTATCATACCAGCTTCAAATACTGTAGTACCAGATTCACATACTGTAGTGCCAGCTTCATATAATATAGTGCTCGGTTCATATACTGTAATACCAGCTTCACATACTGTAGTACCAGCTTCATATACTGTAGAACCAGCTTGACATACTGTAGTGCCAGAATCATATATTGTTGTACCATCTTCATATATTGTAGTACCAGCTTCATATAATGTAGTAACAGCTTCACATACTGTAGTGCCACCTTCATATACTGTAGTACCAGCTGCATATACTGTATTGCCAGCTTCTTATACTGGTGTGCCATCTTCATATACTGTAGTACAAGCTTCATATACTATCAAACCAGCTTTATATACTGTAGTGCCAGCTTAATATGTTATTGAACCAGCTTCATATACTTTAGTAGTAGCTTCACATACTGTAGTGCCAGCTTCATATACTGTGGCACCAGCTTCACTTACTGTAGTTACAGGTTCATTTATTATATTACCAGCTTTGTATACTGTAGTACAAGCTTCATATACTATCGAACCAGTTTCATATACTGGAGTACCAGATTCACATACTGTAGTGCCAGCTTCATATTCTGTAGTATCAGATTCACATAATGTAGTGCCAGCTTCATATACCATAGTGCCCGCTTTATATAGTGTAGTACCAGTTTCACATATTGTTTTACCAGCTTCACATACTATTTTACCAGCTTCACATACTGTAGTGCCAGCTTCACATACTGTTGTACCAGCTTCACATACTGTAGTGCCTTTTTCACACACTGTATTTCCAGCGTTATATACCATACCACCAGCTTCATATACTGTAGCGCCAGCTTCACAAATTGTAGTGCCATCTTTACATACTGTAGTACCAGCTTCCCATACTGTAGTACCAGCTTCACATACTGTAGAACCAGCTTGACATACTGTAGTGCCAGATACATATATTGTTGTTCCATCTTCATATATTGTAGTACCAGCTTCACATAATGTAGTACCAGCTTCACATTCTGGAGTGCCACCTTCATATACTGTAGTACCAGCTGCGTATACTCTAGTACCAGCTTCATATACTGTATTGCCAGCTTCTTATACGGGTGTGCCAGCTTCATATACTGTAGTACAAGCTTCATATACTATCACACCAGCTTTATATGCTGTAGCTTTATATACTTTTGACAGATGACCTTGACAGAGACTATACTGCAATCCTCAGTACAGTTTGATATTATGTGGTAAATGCTAACCTGTAACTCTAACTAACTGACTTGGTAAATAGGCTGTATACCCGGCTTTCCCAACTTGCATTGATTTTATCTTTATATATATATATATTTATTTGGGATATACACTGTGCACAAAACATTAAGAACACTTTCCTAATATTAAGTTGCACCCCCTTTTGCCCTCAGAACATAATTAATTTGTTGGGGCATGGACTCCACAGTGTCGAAAGCATTCCACAGAGATGCTGGCCCATGTTGACTCCAATGCTTCCCACAGTTGTGTCTGGCTGGCTGGTTGTCCTTTGGGTGGTGGATCATTCTTGATACACATGGGAAACTATTGAGCGTGAAAAACTAAGCAGCGTTGCAATTTTTGGCACACTCAAACCTGTGTGCCTGGCACCTACTACCATACCCCGTTCAAAGGCACTTAAATATTTTGTCTTACCCATTCACCCTTCTGAATGTCACACATACACAATCCATGTCTCAATTGTCTCAAGGCTTCAAAATCCTTATTTAACCTGTCTCCTTCCCTTCATCTAGATTGATTGAAGTGGATTTAGCAGGTGACATATAAGGGATCATAGCTTTCACCTGGATTCACCTGGTAAGTCTATGGCATGGAAAGGACACGTGTTCCTAATGTTTTTAACACTGAGTGTATGTGATCGTATACAAATGCAAGCAAGGTTTGAAATAATTACGTTTTAGTCAAATATTATATATATTTGGGCTTCTTGCAGTCAATTTGCAGTCTACAAATGATTTGTGATTATGTTCCGACACCACGAACATTAACTCAAAAAATAATCGGTCCGCGGCTGAATCTAGTTGATGATCCCATACTCATCTCACTGCGTTTTTCTATTGACTGAGGTAAGCAGATCTAGCATGGAAAAGTCTCCTTGTGGATATGAGGAGTCTAGATGCGTACAGCCTAGACTGTGAGATATGAATACTGGGTAATAAATACTTAGTATGTAGCCTAACAGACAACTGCCTGTACAAAAGACTACACCTATACAGACAGACAGACAGTCGTGTGGCATAGTGCTATGGAGTAGACATTGATTTGGTGCTGGCTTTATTACTGCATACAGATCGATACAGAGAGAGCTAAGGACTTAAGTTGGGACTTAATTGTTCTTCCTTTCTCTCAATCCACTTGGAGCACGTTAGGAAATCCCTCTATACTGAAGGGACCTGCTGTCTGGCGAAGTGGGTGGATTCAATTCCAGGTTGTTTAATGGGAACATGATTAACATGAGAATTTTATCCACGATTAGTAGGAGAAATGTGTTTGTATATGTTCAATATGCACTGTGTTTGTGTAGCATAAATTCGTTTTGTATAGCACATTTGACTGTGTCTATTTCTATTATTAAAAAACTAGCATTTCACTTATTGACAAATGTAGACATGTAGACAGTCAATGTGTTCTTTATTACAATACAAATGGATAGGGCAAGTTGTGTCAGCAAGTGGTATGTCAAAGCCTCCTTCCCTAGCAGCTGTAGCAGGAAGCAAATAGCTAAATTAAATGTGTTTATAAATCACTTACGTTACCTGGAATTGAGGTTAGAAGAACAGTCTTTTATGGGAAACATTTTCAGACCAGCTTGTTTTTGACGGATACTTTATGTTAGCACATAACCTTAAGAATGTATCTATTACGGCTAGCCAAGTCAAATCAAATCAAATGTATTTATATAGCCCTTCTTAGATCAGCTGATATCTCAAAGTGCTGTACAGAAACCCAGCCAAAAACCCCAAACAGCAAGGAATGCAGGTGTAGAAGCACGGTGGCTAGGAAAACCTCCCTAGAAAGGAAAAACCTAGGAAGAAACCTAGAGAGGAACCAGGCTATGAGGGGTGGCCAGTCCTCTTCTGTCTGTGCCAGGTGGAAATTATAACAGAACATGGTCAAGATGTTCAAATGTTCATAAATGACTAATAATAATCACAGTAGTTGTCGAGGGTGCAACAGGTCAGCACCTCAGGAGTAAATGTCAGTTGGCTTTTCATAGCCGATCATTGATTTGTCTCTAGAGAGTTGAAAACAGCAGGTCTGGGGACAGGTAGCACGTCCGGTGAACAGGTCAGGGTTCCATAGCCGCAGGCAGAACAGTTGAAGCTGGAGCAGCAGCACGGCCAGGTGGACTGGGGACAGCAAGGAGTCATCATGCCAGGTAGTCCTGATGCATGGTCCTAGGGCTCAGGTCCTCTGAGAGAGAGAAAGAAAGAGAGAATAAGAGAGAGCGTAATTAAATTCACACAGGACACCGGATAAGACAGGAGAAATACTCCAGATATAACAGACTGACCCTAGCCCCCCCGACAGATAAACAACTGCATCATAAATACTGGAGGCTGAGACAGGACCTTAAGAATGTATCTATTATGGCTAGTCAAATCATAACCTTAAGAATGTACAGTATCTATAATGGCTAGCCAAGTCATAACCTTAACAATGTATCTATTATGGCTAGTCAAATCAAAACTTTAAGAATGTATATATTATGGCTAGTCAAATCAAAACCTTAAGAATGTATCTATTATGGCTAGTCAAATCATAACCTTAAGAATGTACAGTATCTATAATGGCTAGCCAAGTCATAACCTTAATAATGTATCTATTATGGCTAGTCAAATCAAAACTTTAAGAATGTATCCATTATTGCTAGTCAAGTCATAACCTTAAGAATGTATCTATAATGGCTGGTCAAGCAATCAGAAAATATTTTTGACAGTGTATTTTATGTACAGTATAACTATGTGTACAGTATAACCTTGCAGAGTGAATCTGTAAACATAGATCATTATAGTCTATCAGTAAACACATCCTTGATCCTGAACTAAAAGGTGTTTGTCTGAAAAGAGGTGGCTTCATCACCAGTTGTGTTGTCTTAGAGAATAGTTACTGTTAAGAGGGTTTTTGTTTGAAAAGAGGTGGCTTCATCACCAGTTGTGTTGTCTTAGAGAATAGTTACTGTTAAGAGGGTTTTTGTTTGAAAAGAGGTGGCTTCATCACCAGCTGTGTTGTCTTAGAGAATAGTTACTGTTAAGAGGGTTTATGACTGAGAAGAGGTGGCTTCATCACCAGCTGTGTTGTCTTAGAGAATAGTTACTGTTAAGAGGGATTTTGTTGGTTTGCTTCCCTGTGCCATGTGCCTGTGTGTGTGTGTGTGTGTGTGTGTGTGTGTGTGTGTGTGTGTGTGTGTGTGTGTGTGTGTGTGTGTGTGTGTGTGTGTGTGTGTGGTGTGTGTGTGGTGTGTGTGTGTGTGTGTGAAAGAGAGAGAGAGAGAAAGAAAGTGTGTGTGTGTGTGTTTATGTGTTTTCCTAGGAGACAATACTAAAAGAATGGGCGGTGTTTGGCGGTCGACGTCACCGGTCTTCCAGCCATTGCCGATTCATTTTCCATTTGTTTTGTCTTGTTGTGTATTTAACCCTCTGTTCCCCCAATGTCTTTGCGCAGTATTGTTTGTTGTAAGTGCTTGTGCACATTTATTTGACTGGTGCGCGTCGGGTTATTGTGCCCATATTTTGGATTTCTTATGCCTTTGGTTTTACTATTAAACTGCTCCGGCTATTACCTAGTTCTGCTCTCCTCCGTCTGACTTCCCTGCCACCAGTTACGCACCCCTTACAGGCATGGCAAACTATTACTGACTACAAAGACAAACCCAGCCGCAAACTCCCGAGTGACATGAACCTACCAGACGAGATCAATGCCTTTTATGCTCACTTCGAGGCAAGCAACACTAAAGCATGCATGAGAGCACCAGCTGTTCCATATGACTGTGTGATCACACTCTCTGTTGCCGATGTGAGCAAGACCTTTAAAGGGAAATAATGGTGAAATGAGTGCATTTAAAGGGGGATAGTGGTGAAATGAGTGCGCTCAAAAGGAGATAGCAGAGTGATGGGGGGAATGAAGTCCTGATTGCCCCCTCCACTCCCGGCATTCGTTTACCTTGAGGAGCGATTAAAAGAATATCACATCAATATTCCACCGCTTTGTTCCCTGGCCTCGATTAAGTTTGACCTGGGACAGGATCCAGGCAGTAGCTAGTGATGTTTAATGCATGAGGGAATCAGGGGAAAGGGGTATCTCACTGGGCGTTTCCCCCTAATGCAATGCAAATCTCCCCACCGCAGGAAGGCCCGGGTACCACCAGAATAACACATTGTCAAAATGTGATGCAAGTCATGTGATTATAGCTAGAGAAAGTAAAAACAAGGTTATTGCTTTTCTCTGTTGATTTAAACACGCACATTTCTCTACTCGAGACCTCTGAGGCATCTGTTTTAACATGAGCCATCCTATCTGACTGGCTGATGCGGTGAGGTGTAATGTCTCCAACATTTGCAAACACACGGACGGGCCTCCTGTGCAAGTAATTATCAAATCTGGATGCTATTCTACTCGTAAAGAGGGTCACGCTCTAATGCAAGGCATAAACAACGGCTCTCTACAATCATATTTGGTTGCATGTAAGGTGGTTGTTATTCTGTCAGGAACTACAAGACTCAGGATTAAGGAACAGATGCAACAGGTTAGTCAGTTCAGCCATTAGAGAAACCATGTTGTGGAGTTTAGCTTTTCTAGGTTCTAGGTTGACTAGGCAGTCATGATGCAATTCAACCTGGCTCTTTCAATCACTGAGTATAATAGGTTATATATCCTTGAGCAATATACACAATGCTGGCAACATCATGTCAGCAGACAAATATTATTGAGAGTGCTGAATAGTATGTAATTGTATTTTGTACAGTAGTAAGTGGTGTACATTTGGCTGACTGAACAGGTTATGATGGAACTGTAATGATTTTGCCTCTTGGCGATTCTCCGTGTTTGGTTTGGACAAATGTCTATGCTTGCATAGTGCATGTCTTTGTTCACTAGTGTTGAAGGGTCATTCATTCATATTTACTGTCTCTTTAGACTGATTGGGACTGCACTCGTGAAGGTGGTAAACAACATTTTAATGGCGTCAGACCAAGGCTATGCATCTGTTCTCATTCTCGTTCTCCTAGACCTTAGTGCCGCTTTAGACACCATCGATCACCACATTCTTTTGGAGAAATTGGAAACCTTAATTGGTCTACACGGACATGTTCTTGCCTGGTTTAGATCTTATCTGTCGGAGAGATATCAGTTTGTCTCTATGGGTGCCATCTGACAAATCATTTGTACATTTCAGTATTCCTCAAGATTCTGTTTTAGGACCACTATTGTTTTCATTATATAGTATACCTTTTGGGGATGTCATTCGGAAACACAATATCAACTTTCATTACTATGCAGACGACACACAGATGTACATTTCGATGAAACATGGTGAAGCCCCAAAATTGCCTACCCTGGAAGCCTGGCAACAAATGTTTTACTTTTAAACTCAGACAAAACAGAGATGCTACTAGTTCTAGGTCCCAAGAAACAAAGACCCTATTACGGGGGCTGAGTCACTGGCCTACTAGTGCTCTTCCGTGCCGCCCCCAGGAGGGGTGTGCACGTCGTGCTAAGCTTTTTGCGCTATACTCGACTTGAATGGGTTGAGTCACTGACGTGATCTTCCTGTCCGGTCTTGCGGCCCCTCGGGCTTGTGCGGTGGGTACATGGGATATATTCAGCCTTGTCTCAGGGTAATAAGTTGACGGACTGTTGTTATCCCTCTAGTGGTATGGGGGCTGTGCTTTAGCAAAGTGGATGGGGTTGTATCCTGCCTGGTGTCAGGCAATTCATCTTGATTTACACAAACGCTAAGGATGTGCTCCATTAACTTACAATCCCGTGACATCCTTTCTTTCTCTATTGGGGGTAATGTCATCTGTTTTTCACCATCAGAAGCACAACACAGCAGTGGCTATAAATTCACACACAAACCTTGTGTACGGTACTCCTGGCTCGCTTCAGTGCATATATCTTTAACCGTCTGTGTGGACAGGACTGCACATATGAAGAGCATGTGTCCTCTTTAGGATGCACCAAACACATAGCTGGATGGGTAAGCAACTGAGGCGGGTGGACAGTGGGCACTTTAGATCTGAGCACTGTTTAGCAAACTTTAACAGTGCTCTTCAAAGAAGATGGTTTTTTCTAGATCATGTCAAATCAAATGAAATGTTATTTGTCACATGCGCCGAATACAACAGGTGTAGATGCTTACTTACAAGCCCTTAACCAACAATGCAGTTCAAGAAATAGAGTTAAGAAAATATTTACAAAATAAACTAAAGTTTAAAATAAAATCGAGAGTAACACAATAAAATAACAATAATGAGGCTGTCACGGGTGTCGTTGGAAGTAGACCACCACGCAGCGTGGTGAGCGTATATTTTTATTTGATTTTAAAATGTTGCCAACAAAACAACAAATGAAAGAAACAACAGTGAAGCTTACAGGACTAAGTGCCACAAACAAAGTTAACTTCCCACAAATAACAAAGGGAAAAAGGCTACCTAAGTATGATTCCCAATCAGAGACAACGAAAGACAGCTGTCCCTGATTGAGAACCATACCCGGCCAAAACAAAGAAATACAAAACATAGAAAATAGAACATAGAATGCCCACCCAAATCACACCCTGACCAAACCAAAATAGAGACATAAAAAGCTCTCTAAAGTCAGGGCGTGACAGTACCGGTACCGAGTCAATGTACAGGGGTACAGGCTAGTCGAGGTAGGTAAGGGTAAAGTGACTATGCATAGATAATAAACAGCAAGTAGCAGCAGTGTAAAAACGAAGGGGGGGCGGGGGGGGGGGGGGGGGGTGTCAATGTAAATCATCCGGATGGCCATTTGATTAATTGTTCAGCAGTCTTATAGCTTAGGGGTAGAAGCTGTTAAGGAGCTTTTTGGTCCTAGACTTGGCGCTCCAGTACCACTTGCCGTGCGGTAGCAGAGAGAACAGTCTATGACTTAGATGACTGGAGTCTTTGACAATTTTTTGGGCCTTGGAAGGAAGCTTGGCCCCAGTGATGTACTGGGCCTTACGTGTTATGATAGGAGCCAGTGAACTCTTCAACTTTTCTACCATGGCCAATCTGAACATCCTCCCTCGAGACGAGTACAAGCATTCGTCACAAATCACTGCAAGTATTTCTTCACTTAAGCCCCCCAGAGAAAACCACAGAATGGCAATCACTTGGTAGAGCATGGAGCTTGCAACGACAGGGTTGTGGGTTCAATTCCCATGGGGGAAAAATAAAAAGTATGAAAATCTATTTACTCACGACTATAAGTGTCTGCTAAATGACTAAAGTGTCAAATGTAGAAAAAATATGGCAATGCAGAAAACCATTCTACTTAGTTGGTTGGACAGTTGTGGAGACTTTGATTTGAACATGTGATTGAAAACTTTAGAGGCATACATCTCTCTCCGACTAGCACTGTAGACAACCAGCTTCCTTCTGCTAAATCACTTAGTACAACGATAGTTGAGCTAGCCCTGGAGAGGCAAGATGAAGAGGGAAATAAACCACAAGTCCTGTGCATATAAACTCCATAACTTGTCCTTGGCCAGATCACTGAGTTGTATTTCAAACACTTTGGACAAGTTCCTTAGGCATTCAGTGCATTCAGAAAGTATTCAGACCCCTTTCATTTTCCCACATTTTGTTACGTTAATTAAAGCCTTATTCTAAAATGGATTGACATATTTGTCCCCCCTCATCAATCTACACACAATACGCAATAATGACTAAGCGAAAACAGGTTTTTAGACATTTTTGGAAATGTATTACAAATATAAAACAAAAATACTGTATTTACACAAGTATTCAGACCATTTGCTATGAGACTCGAAATTGCGCCCAGGTGCATCATGTTTCCATTGATCATCCTTGAGATGTTTCTACAACTTGATTGGAGTCTACCTGTGGTAAATTCAATTGATTGGACATGATTTGGAAAGGAACACACCTGTCTATATAAGGTCTCCCAGTTGACAGTGCATGTCAGAGCAAAAACCAAGCCATGAGGTCGAAGGAATTGTCAATAAAGCTCCAAGACAGGATTGTGTACAGATCTGGGGAAGGGTACCAAAACCTTTTTGCAGCATTGAAAGTGCCCAAGAAAACAGTGGGCTCAATAATTTTAAAATGGAAGAAGATTGGAACCCCAGACTCTTCCTAGAGCTGGCTGCCCGGTCAAACTGAGCAATCGAGGGAGAAGGGCCTTTGTCAGGGAGGTGACCAAGAACTCGATGGTCACTCTGACAGAGCTCCAGAGTTCCTCTTTCATCTGTGGAAATGGGAGATCCTTCCAGAAGGAAAACCATCTCCGCAGTACTCTGCCAATCAGGCCTTCATGGTAGATTGGCAAGACGGAAGCCACTCCTCAGTAAAAGGCACATGACAGCCCACTTGGAGTTTGGCACCTAAAGACTCTCAGTTCATGAGAAACAAGATTCTCTGGTCTGATGAAACCAAGATTGAACTCTTTGGCCTGAATGCAAAGCGTCACTTCTGGAAGAAACCTGGCACCAACCCTACGGTGAAGCATGGTGGTGGCAGCATCATGCTGTGGGGATGTTGTACAGCGGCAGGAACTGGGAGACTAGTCAGGATCGAGGGAAAGATGAACGGCGTAAAGTACAGAGAGATCCTTGATCAAAACCTGCTCCAGAGCGCTCAGGACTTCGGACTTGGGTGAATGTTCACCTTCCAATAGGACAACGACCCTAAGCACACAGCCAAGACAACGCAGGAGTAGCTTCGGGACAAGTCTCTAAATGTCCTTGAGTGGCCCAGCCGAAGCCCGGACTTGAACCCGATCAAGCATCTCTGGAGAGACCTGTAAATAGGTGTGGAGCAATGCTCCCCATCCAATCTGACAGAGCTTGAGAGGATCTTCAGAGAAGAATGGGAGATACTCCCCAAATATAGCTGTGCCAAGCTTGTAGCGTCATACCCAAGAAGACTTGAGGCTGTACTCGCTGCCAAAGTTGCTTCAACAAAGTACTGAGTAAAGGGTCTGAATATTTATGTAAATATGATATTTCAGTTTTGCAAACATTTCTAAAATCCTGTTTTTGCCTTGTCGTTATGGGGTATTGTGTGTAAACTGTTGAGAAAAAGGAACAATTTAATCAATTTTAGGATAAAATGTGGAAAAAGTCTAGGGGTCTGAATACTTTCCGAAGGCATTGTATGTACCGAAAGCAAACTCTTAGTGACAACTGCTCCCCTATCAATCCCAGAAGTTGTCCACAACTTCTACAGTATTTTGTTTGATCTCACAAAAGTGAGTTCCTGTCTGTGCTGTGTAAACAGTATAAACCTGTGACCTGACAGACATCAGCATATAACGTTATGTCATTTCACGATCATCCATCAAATTCCTCTAGTCCGCCAAAGCAGCTCGTCAAAGGAGATTGGAAGTCTTCTCTATGGCCGGTTTTCTATACAACACGTCATGTCTGAGGCAGTGAGCCTATTTCATAGTAGCTGTTTGTGAGCCCTCTGGAAATCAGCCCTGCTCAGACCAGGTCTGTCTGGCTTCTCTATTTTCCATCTTGTGGTTTCTATATAAACACAGCCTGGACAAAGGACACCATATTTGGATTGGTTCACTGTTTGGTTGAGAGGTGTTCAACTACGCAATGAATAGGGGAATATTAAATACGGAATGAATATGGACATTTTAAAGTTGGTAATGTGAAAAGAACAATACCTAATATTGCACATATTTCTTAAAGAACACCTCTGTTTCACACCCTGATCTGTTTCACCTGTCCTTGTGCTTGTCTCCACCCCCTTCCAGGTGTCAACCATCTTCCCCATTATCCCCAGTGTATTTATACCTGTGTCCTCTGTTTTTCTGTTGCCAGTTTGTTTAGTTTCGTCAAGCCTACCAGCGGTTTTCCCTTGTGCCTGTCTTTTCTCTAGTTCCTGTTTTCCTGGTGTTGACCATTCTGCCTGCCCTGACCCTGCCTGCCGTTCTGTGCCTTGTCACACCTCCCTGGATTACTGACCTCTGCCTGCCCTGACCCTGAGCCTGCCTGCTGTTCTGTACCTTTTGGACTCTGCTCTGGATTACTGACCTTGCCTGCCCTTGACCTGTCGTTTACCTGCCCCCCTGTTTTTGTAATAAACTTTTGTTACTTTGTAACGGTCTGCATCTGGGTCTTCTCCTGAGCTTTGACACTGTGAATAAGAGACATCAGAAAATGTGTTTTAGCTCAGACATTGGCCAACAATGGAACATGAATTGAGATTCAGGTTAGGCCTGAAATAGGCCTAGCCCATTTGCCAATTCTTTATTTGAAGCAGATGGTTAATTACTAATTAATCTGGTTGGTTTAATGATATTAGGGAATTGAAACTAATCTATAGTCTATATGACAAACTGTAATTGTGTTCAGATTATGTTTTAGAACTTGATTGCTTGTGGTTTATTAAAAATAATAGAAAATATATGGGTGTGTCGCAGTTCAGGAAATTCCGGGCAGAATATCATTATAAATCATTATAAAATCTTTGACCTTAAAAGGAATGTTCTGGGACATTTGACACCTTTAAAAACCAATTTAATAATGACAAATGAATGGATGATGCTCCAGAGTTATCTGCTTTAATGTGTGTATTATTGTATATCAGTTAGTGTTAACTGTAAAGGTGTAAACTTAGTGTCTTTCTCTAAGTGGAGGAACAGTGTGTTCTTTTGTCAGGGGGGACAGGACAACCCTGAACACCCAGACTGTATAGTGTCTCCTGGTTATTAAGTTCCAGATGCTTTGCTCTCTGTCAGAAAGGCGGGTAACAGTAGTAGATGGGAGGAGGATAACTACAGAAGCCTGTTAACTCTCCCATTTTACAGAAGATTTTCCATGGCTTAAAGAGGCTTTTAAAAAAAATGCGCCCCATTTTATCGAGCAAACGTCCTTGGCACGCTGTAGGAGGAAGACTTATAATGAGCTTCTCCGGAGGAAACTCAATGAAGTCTGGAGACGCCTGTCACATAAGAAGTGGGTTTCCTGTAGGATTAAGGTGTCCTCATCAGAGGGGATCAGCTGAGACCTATATGAGGATGAAATAATGTAATGATGGGTATGATGGCTATTCCGCCCCGTAACACTGGCACTCCCAGGCACTCGCTTGTCACTTCCCAAAAGTCAGCAGTTTTCCTTGGCCTCCCTCCTGCAACCAAAACACATTTGCCTTTTTCATTTCACAGAGGGTAGTTAAAGTGGCACTCCAGTCTCCTTTTCACCTCATTTAACACCTGATTTACTTAAAGGCCCAGTGCAGTCAAAAATGTGATTTTTCTGTTTTATATATACTGAACAAAAAAATGTATGCAACATGTAAAGTGTTGGTCCCATGTTTTATGACCTGAAATTAAAGATCCCAGAAATTTTTCATATGCACAAAGGTTGTGCACACATTTGTTTACATCCCTGTTAGTGAGCATTTCTCCTTTGCCAAGGTAATCCATCCACCTGACAGGTGTGGCATTTCAAGAAGCTGATTAAACAGCATGTGTGTGCAGTTTTGTCACACAACGCAATGACACAGATATCTGAAGTTTTGAAGGAGCATGCAACTGGCATAATGACTGAAGGAATGTTCACCAGAGTTGTTGCCAGAGAATTGCATTTTCATTTCTCCACCATAAGTCGCTCCCAACATCATTTTAGAGAATTTTGAGTTTTTTGTTCTCTATTGCTCCTCAAGCAAGAGGGGAGGCCGATGACATCACGGACTCCCATCAGACCAACTCCTTGAATACCCTACTCCTTGAAGTTGGCAGCAGTGTCTAAAAAAACACAATTTTGCTCAAAACATATATTTTTTTTACGCTTTAGTGTACTTTACTGTATTTATACTTGGGATATCGCTTTTCAACAGTAAAAGTTTGAAGACCGCTGGAGGACTTTAAATATACGTTATTCTTTAGTTCTGACTCCGTAGGTGATAGTAGGGGATAGTTTATTTATGTCAGATAAACACATTTCATTTGAAAAACCCACTTATACTGTACAGTGGCACTCATTTCTTTAGCTATGGAATAGTCATCAGCATGAAAACACCACAATATAGCAATCGTTTCTTAATTAGATACGTGAACACACAATCTTGTCACCCAAGGCTAATAGACTGCCGTGAGCTAGGAAAAGCTGACCAAATAAGGTTGTGTTGAATTAATATATTTCACACTTAACCACCTGTTAAAAAAAAGACTGATGCCACTCTCTCATAAAACAAATCATGTGAAATTAACAGGAATGGTGGGATGTAAAAAACAGATCACCTCAGCTCTCCCAGAATCAACATGTTCAGGCTAACTGGCTTTGTTTTCTCTACTGATGAGTCACTGGTGGAGGTTCTGGGTTGCTTTGATTTAAGGCAATTCAGAAATTCAAGTGCCATGATCCTGGTTCAGTCCATGTGTTGACAAGACAGTGATCGAACGCTATAACTAGCTGGTTAGTCTCGTGTAGCCATACCTCCAAATCACATTGTTGTCACCCCTCCCTTGGAGCCTGGTTCTCAACGAGGCTACTAGCTGGTATCCAGTCTTGTGGTTATAGGCCTACTCATGAGAAGTTGCAGCAGTTTGATTTAGCTGCAGGCTGGAGTCAAACCAGGTCACCCAACATTTAACAGCTGTCCATTGTACTGGAGCCATACCTCCTGAATTATGACCATATGAACTTGGATACAACAGTAACACTGGTAAATATATAAATGGCAACCTGCCACATGCACACAGGGTTGTTGCTAACATTTCAGTTAGCTATGAAAGGAGGCATTCTCCTTCTGAATAAGGCACACAGGGAAATCCACAGGCATAGAAACAGGAAACAACAACACAGTGTGCACATGTGTAGCACATCTCCATTCTATTAGTGGCCTCCCACAGTAGGCCTACTTGCAGTCAATAATGTTTTGTGTTGCTAGTGACTTCAGAGTAAAAGCCTATCTATACTATACTGTAGAAATCTCTACACTGATCAGGATCTCTGAAGAAAACATCAGAATCAATTGCTCAATTAATGAGATAGATACACTACTAATTTGATGCTAATTTCCTGTGATGAGCCCCTCATCTGTTTGTCTTTGATTTACACCTTGATTTAGACATCCCTCTGGCCTGTATCCAAGCAGTGCCAGCCAAGTTGATTTGCTCTCTTGCCTGTGTGTCTCTTGTCCCGAGTACCAACTGGAACCATCAATTCAGCACTGTGGCTTTGGGAGACAATGACTCTAACTCTAAATGTGCATGCCTGGGTTGGCTTGGACTGGAGCTATGAATCATCCATAGCAAGGACTTCATTGCTCATGTGGGAGCTGAAACATATATGGGAAGACAGTGGGGGATGAAAATAACAGCTGTTATAGGGACTACCATGCTTTTAGCTTTATTTAGACACATACAGCATATTATAACGCCCTAACATCCTTACAGATACATAAACATACAGTGCAAGGCAGTGCCTTCAGACCACTTTATCTTCCCCGCATGTTGTTGTATTACTGCCTGAATTTAAAATGGATTACATTTAGATTTCTGGTCACTGGCCTACACACAATACCCCACCATGTCAAAGTGGAATTGTTTTTCAATTGTTTTTCTCAAATTAAAAAAAAACGTAAAGCTGAAATGTCTTGAGTCAATCAATATTCAAGTAGTTTGTTATGCAAAAGAGTAAATACGTTCAGGATTAAAAATTCACATAATGGGCCGGTTTCACAGACAGGGCTTAGATTAAGCTAGGAGTAGGCCTTAGCGTGTACTAGTTAAACTGGGACATTTAAGGAGCTTTCATGAACGTGGCTTAAATTTGGCTTAGTTAGTCGGAGACTATGGAGTCCTGGAGTAAGGTAAGTAAGCCTAAATGAGAACATCTGGGTTAAGCCTGATTAGGTTAAGTATGAGCACATGCTGTTGGTCTAATGGTGCTCATAAACAACAAAAAACAGTGAGTATGAGAAAACGCTACTAAAACACATTTTGTCAAACCATCCAGTTGTTGAAAGTAAAAACCATACTACTGCTACTGAGCAAAAGAAAAAGGCTACCTGGGGTGGTAGGTAGCCTCGTGCTTAGAGTGTTGGACTAATAACCAAAAGATTGCAAGATCAAATCCCCGAGCTGACAATGTAAAAATCTGTCGTTCTGCCCCTGAACAAGGCAGTTAACCCACTTTTCCTAAGCCATCATTGAAAATAAGAATTTGTTCTTAACTGGATTGCCTAGTTAAAGGTTTTAAAAAAAAGAGTGGTTAGGCTGAAATTTGCATTGAATTCAATGTAAATGCAACCACAAGAGTACAATAACTTCAGGTGAGATATCAGAAGAGAGTTATTTACTACTGGTGGTGGACCACCCAAAAAAGACTGATGAATTGAGTGACTTGCTGTCTGGAATAATAGAGCACCAGCAACCTCTGGATGGTATACCAGACGATGACCAACCTCTGGATGGTATACCAGATGATAACCATTTGGACAGTTCAGATGAAGAACTGAGCACATACAGTATGGTACAAATGCCAAAGAAAGTCAATTGGTTACTTCCTTTGGTAAATATATTCCACTGTCTGTGTCAATCTTTATTATTTCATTCATTCTAAGGATCATATGAGTTTATTTGTACTTCTAAAGGTGTTCTTTTTCCAAAGGAAAGGAACCTGAACAGGTTGGAAGAGCCAGTACACAGTGAGTGTGTTCCCTCCACATCTGCTATAGCATCCCTGAGAGAAGATGCTGTCACCACCTTTCAGCAGAGAACTAAAAAGATGACCATGCATGAAAAGTTAGCCAGAGAATTTCATGAGCATAAAATGAAATGTCTGAAGGAAGAACATGAAATGAAAATGAAAATTCTACAGGTTGAATTGGATATGAAGTTGGAAGAGAGAGGTATGATCCAAAAAATATATAGTAATGAGACAATTGTGATTACCAGCCTTGGTGAACAATATGATATATAAAAAATTAATGTTTTGTCATTTGGATATTCATGAGTGAGACTATTTTAATCACCACAAACTACATTTTAAACCAGCCTTGGTTTAGTCACTCATTTAATTTTGCTGCACACAATTTGAATTTTGATAATGTTTGTTACATTATCAAAGCAGAAATAAGCCATAATGAATACATTCCATATTTAAATGCACCTCCTAGTTGAAGTGCTGCAATGTGAAAGCAACTCTGTGTGCAAGTCCTCGTTGGTCATTGCCTGCCTCAGCTATGGGCACATCTGCTTGATGCTGATCTTCCATTGGAGGATCGGGACAGCAATGCTACTTCAGGTAGTTGTGCAGTACAGCTGTAGCAATGATCACCTTGCAGCATCTTCTTGGCTTGAAATTAAGTGTATTGCTTAAACAGTGGAATCGATTTTTCCATACTCCAAGCATATGCTCGGCCATCTCTCTCGTGTAGATATGAGCTTGGTTGTATCTTTGCTGCTCAGCTGTTGTGGGATTTATGTATGGAGTGAATACAAAGTTATTCTGATCATATCCACTGTCACCAAATAGTAGTCCACTATGTTGTCCTCTCTGAAACTGAGCACATTATGAAGAATTGAGAAAAATCCTTGAATCATGAGTTGCACCTTTCCAACCATGTTTTAAAACTCTAAACTAGGAGTGCATACACCCTGAACATTAATGGAAAACCAGTTCTTACAGTTCTTGTACTCCTCAGCATCAGGAGTTGTAGGACACTTGATGGGAACATGACATCCTCTCTATACAGCCAATCCCTCCTGGGAAGTGTCCATAGTCATAGAATTGCACTTCATAGTTGGCTTGGCCAGCAGCACCAGGAAACTTGATGTAAAGACTCCTCAGTTCACAAATGGCCCTGCAGACTTTGTGAACTATTATACACACAGTTGCTTCACTGGCACCACACAAATCAACAGTTTCACGATGAAAGATTCCAGATGCCAAAAACCTCAAAGTGATCAGAACTTGGAGAGAATTGGGTAAAGGCCTTCCTCTTTGAGACAGAGAGGAAAGTCTAGGCTGAAGCAAAGATATTATCTCCAATGCATTTCCTTTGTACATATGAAAGTGGTCTTGAAAAGCTATTTCATCAAAGTAATTTAATGGATTACTCGTATCCACAAATACTGGTCTGGCTGGCCTCTGTGGTGCATGTTGGTCTTCATTTAGATATTCCAAATAGTCCATGGTCCCTCACAAACAGTACTAAGCAGAAGTTAAACCTGCCTCTTTGAAGGATTAATTGAAGCTTAAATTTAGTCCTAGAGCAGCTCTAATCCTCCCTCTTACAATTGGCTTTGTTTAATCCAGAACAGGCTAAATCTACGACTATTTTAAGATAAGTCTGTGCAAGTCGCTTTGAGTTAAGACAGCTCAAACAGGCATTTTAGTCTGGGACTAGGCTTAAGTCTTGTCTGTGAAACCGGCCCAATAAGTTGCATGGACTATAATAAATAATAAATGATAGGGTTTAACATGATTTTTGAATGACTACCGCATCTCTGTACCCCACTCATAGAATTATCTGTAAGGTCCCTCAGTCGAGCAGGGAATTACAAATACAGATTCAACCACAAAGACCAGGGAGATTTTTCCAATGCCTCGCAAAGAAGGGCACCTATTGGTAGATAGGTACATTTTTTACAAAGCAGACATTGAATTCCTTTGAGCATGGTAAAGTTACTCTCCATATTTTCAAGCATTGTAGTGGCTACATCATGTTATGGGTATGCTTGTAATTGTTAAGGACTGGGGAGTTTTTCAGGATAAAAAATAAACGGAATGGAGCTAAGCACAGGCAAAATCCTAGAGGAAAATTTTGGTCAGTCGGACAATAACCTAAAACACATGGCCATATCTACATTGGAGTTGCTAACCAAGAAGATAGTTCATGTTCCTGAATGTTACAGTTTTGATCAATCTACTTGAAAATCTATAGTAAAACCTGAAAATGGTTGTCGAGCAATTATCAACAAAAAAATTGTCAGAGCTTGAAGAATTTAAAGAGAATAATGGGAAATGTTTCACAATCCAGGTGTGGAAAGCTCTTAGAGACTTACCCAGGAAGACTCACAGCTGTAATCTAGTTAAATAAACATTAAATAAAAAAAATACAAAATAAGAATTGATGCCATAGGTGCTTCTACAAAGTATTGACTCAGGGGTGTGAATACTTATGTAAATAAAATATTTCTGTCTTTAAATTTAAATAAATGGGCACACATTTCGAAAAACGTGTTTTCACTTTGTAATTATGGGGTGTTGTGTGCAGATGGGTGAAAAAAATGTTTTATTGCATTTTGAATTCAGGCTGTAACACAACAAAACATGTCAAGGGGTATGAATACTTTCAGAAGGCACTGTAGACAATATTGTTGTAAATCATGAAGGTGATTCAGTGTAATAACATAATAATTAGTTGCATAATTTTTAAGTCTAATTATATAGTAGGTTTATTATTTCCATATCAGAAGATCGAGGTCCGAATGTTGAAAGAAATGTTTATTTCTGATCAATGATGAACTGAAATCTTTTCAAATAAACATTTCTTTCAACATTCGGACTTCGAGTATCAGCAATACATTTCACAAATGAAGAAATACTAATGTGGTCATATTTTCAGAAAGCCAATAGACAGATATCAAGTAATATAGAGTGCATGAACTCAATAACATGCCATATGTTTCTCTATATTGACTAGCGACAAGCACAACAGTCTCTGTATTTGCCTTCTGTGAAATTGAACGGCTGTGTTTTTTGTTTTAATTCTTGCATGCAGCAAATAAAGTCAAACATTTTGTCACCTTGCATAAATATACATTTAAATCATAAACCCTAGTGTTTGTATTTTGAAACGATATATGCCTGAATCACATGTGAAATATTTATTTAAATACTACTGTATATTCAAAAGTTGTATTCAATTCTGAATTTGTAACCTGTCATCATGACACTCTAAGAAAATATTATGAATACATAAAATAATGGTGTTGTATTACGGACGTAAAAAAATACCTCAGCGACACGTTACTCAATACTCTTCCTCGAATACTTACTTCTAAAGGCTAATGAAAGTCCCAAATACTTTTTGGGATAATTCACCATTCATCACAAAAACAGTCCTTTCTATAACAAATGTTATTGATTGTCATAGATGCTCAGAGGCATGGAAATTAAATGTAGGGTTTATTAATGCTATTGATTTAACAACCAACAGGGTTTTATTTAGATTCCTGTTTGCAGGAGATATTTGTTTGAGAGCCCAAAAGGCATAAACCAGAGCTATCTGGTCTGTGGTGGTGATTTAAGTGCTGTAAAAATCATTAGGCCTACATACAATAATAAAACATTACAGGCTACAAGGCTCAATGTCAATGTGCAAATGTTGATTTTCCACTGACACAGACAAAAGGTAAATAAATATACAGTAGAGAAGAGACATGGGTTTGAAGTAACTGAGAAGGTGCATACTAAATAAACTAAATGTCTAAACAGACTTTAGCAACTATGGTTGATGTCAATACTTGTCAACATGTGTCATTCTAAATCTTCTGAAAGAGAGAGAGCGCGAGAGAGAGAGACTTTTTGAAATAATTCAATGTTTATTGGTCTTTTCTGTAGTTGGACTTATATTTTATTTGCTCAGTAATGGCATGTTGGCCTTCGGATTGCATATCCACCCTGACATTAATGAGTGCACCACACACCAGGCCTTTAATACCGCATCATCTTTACAGCAGACACATCTGACTGAGGGGATTTATTCCCCCTTAATAAACTCTCATAGGATCCATAATCGTAATGAAATATCTTCTACATCTATAAATCTATTTGACCCATGGGGCTGAAGGAAAGGTGGGGAAGCTCTAACCTCAGAGGATTACTGTTGATAGCCTGTATCAGTCCATGTTTCATCTACAAATCTGATACATTTGTCACGTTCTATTTTTGTATTAGCTAGGCCAACTGACTACTTCTGTTTCTCATCAGCTCATGTGGAGTCATTTCTGGTGGGAAAATGACACTAAAATGAAGGTTGTTGTTTTTGTTCTATTTTCTAATGGGCAAAGCTCAAGCAAAGACAGTACAGTTGTTTTCTTAGGAATGCTGGTCCGAATACCCAGGCCGGCAAGGGGAAAAATCTGAAGAAGTGCCCTTGAGCAAGGCACTTCACCCTAATGTGCTATAGGGGTGCCATACTACTATGGCTGACCCTGTAAAACAACACCTTTCACTCTACCTATCCGGTGTAGTATGTCTCATTTTATCACATATTAGAATGAAATGGCAATGTTTTTAAACTTTTGAACAGGAACATACTGTTTACGTCTACTGTCTTAGGTTTTCTGTATGGTGAACATCTGCACAAATTGAATAATTGTCTGTATGTCTGTTAATGGGTTTGTTACATTCATGCAGGTATGACTGTACACATAATTGTATCAAGAATGGCCCTGTGGTAACCCACAGCTATGAGAAGAGAGCGAGAAAGAGAGAGAGAGCGAGAGCGAGAGAGAGAGACTGAAGATAAACACATTTTTCAGACATAATTCAGCTCTCTTCAGTTTTAAACGAGACAGGTTTAGTATCTATGAAGTCATTTTTGTCACAGTCCGCTTGTAGGGTCACTACCCACTAGGCAAAAACTGGTTGAATCAACATTGTTTCCAAGTCATTTCAACAACAAAAACGTCCATGTGATGACATTGAATCAACGTGGGAAACTGATTGGATTTACAAAAAGTAAACTTAAGGGAATTTAGTCCTTTTTAAACCCAACTTTTAACCTAAATCCAATAACATGGTTAATTTGGTTGAATTCACGTTGAATTCACGTTAGTTGACAACTCAACCAAATGTAAATCAAAATTAGATGTTGAAATGATGTCAGTGCCCAGTGCGTAGTCAAAATGTTCTGTTATTCTCCTTCACGTTTCACTTGGTACTGGTTATACAGTACTTAGTAATTCCACTAACGGTCCGTATGTAGCCAAACGTAGCTGCTGCTCATGTTGGTATCTGTACTGATGGCGCAAAAGCCATGACAGGGAGACATGGTGGAGTGGTAACGCGTGTTACACCCAACGCCACTTGGGTACACTGCAGCATCCACTGAGAGGCTCTTGCTGCCAAGGGAATGCCTGACAGCTTGAAATATGTTTTGTTTGAAAAATGGTTAACTTTGTTAAAGCAAGGCCCCTGAACTCTTGTGTATTTTCTGCACTATGCAATGATATGGGCAGCGACCATGTAACGCTTTTACAACATACAGAAGTGCGCTGGTTATCAACGGGCAATGCATTGACACGTTTTTGTAAGTTGAGAGACGAGTTTAAAGTTTTCTTTACTGACCATAATTTTCACTTGTTTTACCGCTTGCATGATGACGACTGGCCTATCTGGGTGATGTTTTTTCTCGCCTGAATGATCTGAATCTAGGATTACATTGACTCTCTGCAATTATTTTCAATGTGCGGGACAAAACTGAGGCTATGATTAAGAAGTTGGAGCTCTTCTCTGTCTGCATTAACAAGGACAATACACAGGTCTTTCTGTCGTTGTACGTTTTTTTGTGTGCAAATGAACTCAAGCTTACTGACAGTGTCAAATGTGAAATAGCGAAGCACCTGAGTGAGTTGGGTGGGCAATTACGCAGGTATTTTCCCGAAACGGATGACACAAACTACTGGATTCGTTATCCCTTTCATGCCCTGCCTCCAGTCCACTTATTGATATCTGAACAAGAGAGCCTCATCGAAATTGCAACAAGCGGTTCTGTGAAAATGGAATTTAATCAGATGCCACTGCTAGATTTCTAGATAGGGCTGCGCTCAGAGTATCCTGCCTTGGCAAATCGTGTTGTTAAGACACTGATGCCCTTTGATACCACGTACCTACGTGAGAGTGGATTCTCGGCCCTCACTAGCATGAAAACTAAATACAGGCAGAGACTCTGTGTGTAAAATTATTTAATACTCAGACTCTCTCCAATACAACCCAACATTGCAGAGTTAAATGCATCCTTTCAAGTACACCCTTCTCATTAACCTGTGGTGAGTTATTTACAATTTTTGATGAACAAATAAGGTTTATTTGTAAAATGGTTAAATATTGAGCAAAATGATTGATTATTATTAAATTATAATTTGTGCCTTGGTACTATAAGAGCTCTTTGTCACTTCCCATGAGCTGGGTTGTGACAAAAACTCACATTCGTTCTTATGTCTAATAAATGTATCGAATAGTGTGCGTGTGGCAGGCTTACAATGGTGGCAAAAAACAACATTTGAGAGTGCGCTGACCCTGGGGCTAGAGGGGGTACGCAGCTGGAGGTTGAATGTTTGAAGGGGTACGGGACTATAAAAAGTTTGGGAACCACTGGTCCACACCATACATATATTTCTGTGAGAGTACTCTGAACTAATACTTTATATCTCAAGCTGAGGGAGTCAGTGAGTTATGGCGTTTGTTTTGTTTCTACTGCTGTAGGAGAGGCTTTGCAGATTGTGGCAAAGCTTCTCAAGGCCACACGTTTCACCAGCATGTGCAGCACATAGCTGAAGAGGAGAATAATGTTCCTCTTTCTTCTAGACTAACTCTGCTGCGTTGACTGGCTGGCACACTATATTACATTGATATTAAAAGTTGTCATGAGGTTAAGCAATTTCCCAATTTTAAAGGTCCAATGCAGACGTTTTTTTCTCAATATCAAATCCTTTTTGGGTAACAATTAAGTACCTACCAATTAAAATGGTGAAACAAACATTTCAAGCAAGAATTTAGCAAAGACGGTCTGAGTGAGAAGGGAAAACTGAAAATAAGCTGTAATCCATCCCACTAAAACAGTCTGAGATTTCATGCAGTCCTTTCAAACAGCTCTTACACCAAAAAGGCACTATCATTATATTCACAATTTCACAGTATTATTCCAACTTCACAGTGTGGAAATATACATGAAACACAGGTAAATCTAGTTTTTAACAGCACTGGGATTTCAATGAGTTCAAACCATTAGCATCGTGGTAATGGTTTCCCTTTCATCCCCCCAAAAAATAATAGAATAAAGAAAAATATTGGATTCCTTGGATATTTAATAGAACAGTTGAATAAAGAAGGAAGATTTTTTTATACAATGTTTATGTCTACAGTGGTCACGTCTCAGTCATCAGAGTTGGAAGTATTATATAAAAAGAAAACAGGGACCCCACAGTGATCATACAGAATTGTACAGTACGTGGCTGGTGGAGAGACAGTTCCATTCATCAAAGAATGACTAAAGACACCCTTCAGTCTCCCCATTGCCAAACACTTGAACTTCTCTTGGCAAATTTCACTAGAGTGACTTATCTTGTAAAGCATAAACAAGTATTCAAACACTGGAACTATTGGGAAAAACTGCTTTGTCAGTGGATACACAACTATTTTCCGTAACTGATATAGATAGAACGTGAAAAAAACGATCTTTGCTTCAGATTCATTTATAGTTTTTTTTTTAACTGACATCCGAAAGGCAAAAATATTATAATATTATTGACAAGTTTGTTGACGGACAAAGGGTTGAGTCGGTGGCAGTGTAGAAACATTTAAATAAAAGTCCTATTAAAATTCCATTGATGCTGTTTATTCAGACCACTATCAGACTTTTCTACTGTAAGTGTTAAAAGGGTCTGCTGTTATGCTTTGGAAGTCAACTGTTCAAATGACATGAGAATGATGGAGCTCTCAACTCTGGCTTTTGTTTTGGTTATTTCAGATCCCCATTAACTGTTGCTGAAGCAGCAGCTATTCTTCCTGGTTATGAAATAGATGGAGAGTTCACAGTAGAACCACAATTTATTGTCCTTTATGACTTTTGGTTTCCATGGGTCGGAAAACACAAAATACAAACAAAGAGATAATGTAGAGAGGAAACACAAGACAGTGGCCATAATTAGCTCATTGGAGTTGGATGTACATTAAATTAAATCGCAACGTTTCAGATTGGCTCCAAATTACAGTACTGTGGGGCAACAGGCTTTTGGCCCCAGCAGACAGAGTTTTGTGTATTGAAATAGCAATATCAGTTTCAGCCTTTGATTATAATTCAGATGGAGATTCAAGTAAGCCAGCAGCGCCATGTAACAATACTCAACTGGGATGTTTCCCGGAAAACAAACATGCGCACTACCGAGTGATGTGAGGACATCAGAAAAAAAGAAAAGAAAGTATCTACAAGGTCATTTAGAATTTCTCTGTTCATAGCCGCGGGAAGTCGTTTTGGGATGGGGTCCAGTGCAGCACGCAGCACCCTCAGCACCCCTACTTCAAATCAAATCAAATCAAATCAAATCACATTTATTTATATAGCCCTTCGTACATCAGCTGATATCTCAAAGTGCTGTACAGAAACCCAGCCTAAAACCCCAAACAGCAAGCAATGCAGGTGTAGAAGCATGGTGGCTAGGAAAAACTCCAGAGAAAGGCCAAAACCTAGAAAGAAACCTAGAGAGAAACCAGGCTATGTGGGGTGGCCAGTCCTCTTCTGGCTGTGCCGGGTGGAGATCATAACAGAACATGGCCAAGACGTTCAAATGTTCATAAATGACCAGCATGGTCAAATAATAATAATCACAGGCAGAACAGTTGAAACTGGAGCAGCAGCACGGCCAGGAGGACTGGGGACAGCAAGGAGTCATCATGCCAGGTAGTCCTGAGGCATGGTCCTAGGGCTCAGGTTCTCCGAGAGAGAGAAAGAAAGAGAGAAAGAGAGAATTAGAGAGAGCATACTTAAATTCACACAGGACCCCGGATAAGACAGGAGAAGTACTCCAGATATAACAAACTGTCCCTAGCCCCCGACACATAAACTACTGCAGCATAAATACTGGAGGCTGAGACAGGAGGGGTCAGGAGACACTGTGGCCCCATCCGATGATACCCCCGGACAGAGCCAAACAGGGGCTATGCCTCTGTTACTGATGTTCATTTAACTTCTGCTGTTTTCACAATACATAGTAACCACCACCGCGTATCTCCATTCATAAAACATTTACATAAGTATTCAGCCTCTGAAAGCAATGTCAGCACAATAACTGTTTGTCGGGGGCTTCATGAAATGTGTTTACATGGCCAAGCAGCCATACACAAGCCTAAGATCACTATGTACAATGCCAAGCGTCGGCTGGAGTAGTGTAAAGCTCGCCGCCATTGGAGTCTGGAGCAGTGGAAACGCGTTCTTTGGAGTGATGAATCCTGCTTTACCATCTGGCAGTCCGACGGACGAAATTGGGTTTGGTGGATGCCAGGAGAACGCTACCTGCCCCAACTGTAAAGTTGCGTAGTCCCAAATGTAAAGTTGGAATAATGGTCTGGGGCTGTTTTTCATGGTTTGGGCTGGGCCCCTTAGTTCTAGTGAAGGGAAACCTTAATGCTACAGCGTATAATGATGTTCTAGATTATTCTGTGCTTCCAAATTTGTGGCAACAGTTTGGGGAAGGCCCTTTCATGTTTCAGCATGACAATGCCCCTGTATACAAAGCAAGGTCCATATAGAAATGGTTTGTCGAGATCGGTGTAGAAGAACTTGACTGGTCTTCACAGAGCCCTAACCTCAACCTTATCAAACACCTTTAGGATGAATTGGAACGTCGACTGCGAGCCAGGCCTAAGCGCCCAACATCAGTGCCTCACTAATGCTCTTGTGGATGAATGGAAGCAAGTTCGCACATGAATATTCCATCATCTAGTGGGTCGGGCATTGATGTTGGGCGCTTAGGCCTGGCTCGCAGTCGGCGTTCTAATTAATCCCAAAGCTGTTTGATAAGGTTGAGGTTAGGGCTCTGTGAAGACCAGTCAAGTTTACATTGAGTTACCATGGTAACAGCCTAGAACGTGTTTCCACTACTCCAGAGTCCAATGGTGGCAAGTTCTTCCCAGAAGAGGGGAGGCTGTTATAGCAGCAAAGGGGGTACCAACTCCATATTAATGCCTATTACTTTAGAATTAGATGTTTGACGAGCAGCTGCCCGCATACAACTGGTCATGTAATGTATGTTCAAGTATAAGCATGACACCTTGTGATGTGAGCAAATTGGGCACATGGCGTGGCAAACATTTTCCATTTTCGAACATGCATTATTTTCACTGATACAAAGCAGCTATAAGCACATGAGTGTGTCCATAAATGCAAGAGGAAGTTGCCTCATTTTGAGAACTGTTGTTCTTGAACCAATAAAATGAC
Source organism: Oncorhynchus mykiss (assembly GCF_057628025.1). Classification (NCBI taxonomy): domain Eukaryota; kingdom Metazoa; phylum Chordata; class Actinopteri; order Salmoniformes; family Salmonidae; genus Oncorhynchus; species Oncorhynchus mykiss. The sequence goes on along the minus strand of NC_143046.1, from coordinate 64,835,118 downwards.
AAATCAGTTTACTGTTCAATGGGCAGAGATGCTGATAGTGGGAGTGCACCCAGTCAACTGCCAAGAGTTGAATAATTATTAAATAATAGTATTTGAGCAATAACGTATAATCAAAACCAGCCTTTTACTTGTATTAATCTGAAAAGCTTTGACTCTATTTCAGTAACTATATTCAGCAGATAATCAAAGACATAAACAGCCTTCCATGCCTGGGTAGCGAGTTTCGTGGAAAAACACAATTCATCTAGCTCCCACTTTGAGAGATAGAATGCTTTGAAGGTTTCTCAACCTTTACATTTCTATACCCAGAGCAATAGTTCAATAGTTTCTGAAGTGATCTTAAATCATGACAGGCATCCCCATGGTAACCCTGCAACAACCACAGTCAGACAGTTATCAAACTGATTGATGTCCGCCTCCCCCATGTCTAGAATACTGAAAACCAAACATTGGTGGTTTGTTTGTCCTTTCCTGGATTAACAAACAGCAGATTGTTTCATATCACATGTCTGGAGTACACGACTTAGGCCATACCAGAGATTCCTGTGGCCTCCGACAAACCCTTCGGTTCAATGTTCAAACCAGAGCTTTAGCATGCACATTTCTCCAGGCCAAACTTGTTATGTAATTAATGCCTTCCCCCTTTACTTTGTACTGAGGTCTCTGGCTGCTTTGGCTGGCTCACTCAGATGAGGACCAGGAGTATAGAAGCTGGCTGGGCTGCCATATAAGGGCAAGGCTACTGTATCCTCACCGCACTTCCTTTAAACTTCCTATAACACTCCCTGGGCAGAGAGGGTATGTACATGGAGAATGACTCACTCCTATTCTCGTTCTCTTTCTATCTCCTCCTCCTTCCCATCTACTATATGTTACTGTGTGAGTGTGTGTAGGGTATGTGTGTGAGAGGGAGGGACTGCTTGTTACACTGTTGAAAAGTTTGTGAGAACCACTTCGGTGTAAATCATTTATCCTAGAAATTCTGTTCAGATTATTTAATGTGTTGAATTCTTATGTGTTGACACATTCTTAAAATTGGGCCCTGATGTCCATTGACAGATATTTATAATTGGAAAACAACATTTGTAATTGTGATGAAAATGTCTTATTCGGATTAAATGAAACTTTTTGAAAGTGACGTCAACAATAGCCATTGACCTGAAAGACTTATTCCAAAGACAGATGCCCTTAGTTTGTCCTACGGCACACACTCACCCAGGGTTTGTTTACGTCTGGCCAGCAGCAGTGCAGTACTCATGGGTGACATGAGACACAGTTATCTGTTAGATATGTCTTCAAAGGCTTTTCCTCAGACACAAGCTCACAGGAGGGACCTAGCCATGTTGGACACATTAAGACTATGAAATCAAAAACCTGAAAGGAATCAAGTGGCAGGGGAATGCATAATCAGATACAAGAGCCGTGAAATGTGTCCTTAATCCAAGAGTTTAGACACACTATTATTAAAAAAAATACAAATTGTTCTGCTTTTGAAAGCAATGGGGTCCTACAGTGTGTGTCACGATGGGAGTCTGTGTGCGGTCAAAGACATCTGACTAGCAGGCATGGCGTGTGTTTGGATTCATTAGGATTAAGCTCCTGTCCCCAGCAGTCCCTCTGATCTCCAGCAATAATGTGACACAGATTCACAGCCTTCTGCTGATGTTTAGGAGGAGCCCACTATACACATAACTCAAATACCAGCCTGGCTTCAGAGCCTTATGAAACATAACAGATTTGTACGAACAGCCTAGTTACTATAGACAGACACAAAAGTAGGGAGGTTCGTTGGGGAGGATGGGTGGGCGTAATCCGTGATCGTCTAGCAATCTAAAGGTTGCGGGTTCGAGTCGTGTCTGAGACAACTTTAGCATTTTAGCTAACCCTTCCCCTTATTCAAAACGTAACCCAATTCTTAACCCAATTAACCTGCTAGGTAAATTCACCGAACACTCTGGGCGGTTTTAGTTCTCCAAACATTTTACACAAATGATCCTAACCTTTGTCTTTAGTTCCCTTAACCATCAACGGAAATTCTCCCTGTAATTCTCCTTTGTTGTTACTCCTTTGTTGTTACAGAACAACAAGTAACCTGGTCTCAGAGAAAGGTGCATAAAGCTATACTTCTCCAAGATGTATAGTAAGTTATTCATCCAATTCGTATGCCGGAGCGGTCCGGTACGGAGTACAGTCAACATAAATAGTGGGGGTATGCCGTACCGGTAAAACATGAGCCTATCACAATAATTAAAACAAAGAATTCATGAAAACTGTAGCCTATTACATTATTAATCAGTACCGCATGTCAGACGCATGACAAATGAGCAAAAAGACTTGAAAACTTGTGGAATATGCGTGTGTACAGCAGTGTACGATTCAAGTTACAACTTGTGTAGACTTGTGTAGAGCTTATGACAATCACTGAATGTCATTCATAACGCTTTTTGTTGTTTTGTAAGTGATGTCTGTTTGCATTTATCAAATGGCACTGTATGGATGCCAGAATTATTTTTGAGTGAGTAGCCTAATATTTGGAATAGTAAATGAAGTCTGGACACTGACTGTAAACTTCACATGTAACCTACTTTAATCGTAGTATTAGCTAACTCCTGCAGAATTAAGTGTTCCTCGCAGTAAAATGATACACCAAATGTTAATTTTGTCTCAGGAACAGGAGTAGAGAAATATGATGTATTTCTTTCAGCATCTTGAGAGAATGAGAATGCATTCTTAGGGACCAGTTATGTAGCCAATGTGCAATTTCTTTCAGCGACATAAAAGCTGACGGCGTTTCATTTTCAACCACATAAAATATCCATCCAAGACGAATTGAAATACTAGCATAAACATGTTGGATCTTTTTCACAGCTTTTAATTTCCTTAAAACTGTTCAAACTGATGTAATTTAGAAATGTCCCTAGTCCCTAAACATACTTGCTCTGTGAGAAAAGCAGAAATTAAAGAGGAAACTTTACACATGTCAACCCTACTGTTGATGATTCATTGATCATTCTTGCGATTAAGCCTATGACATTATTCTGGTGAGCATGGCTTTATTTAGTGTTCTGGACAAGCATCAAGGAATGACAGAGGTGGGTGGAGACAATCACAAAGACAGGTGAAACAGATCAGGGTGTGACAACTGGTTGTGTTTATGCCACATTAAAAGGTGGGCTAATACATTTTAAAAGTTAGATGACAAATCTTTACTGTTGTGCCCATAGAGATTCTGTTAAATTAATATGGATTCTGTATGTAATTTTACATACGCTCTTATCCGTATTGACTTACAGCAGTGAGTGCATACATTTTTAATACTGGTCCCCCTTGGGAATCAAACTGACAACCCTGGCATTGCAAGCACCATTCTCTACAAACTGAGCCACACAGACCCATCTTTGTATTTTTATGCGTGCGCATACAAAGGAGGTTCCCACACCAGAAGGAAATTAAATCTACGTTCACCCCTGAACGTAACGTAATATATCATGCTAAATGGATTGTCACAGATTTACGTACATAATAATACAAATTGCGTGCAGCTATAGCCCTGTGATACTGTGCTGTAGACCAGAGGCAGGCAGACTACTGTTGAGTTACTGCTGTTCCATTCACATGTGTAAGGCACACACTGCACCGTTCATCACAGTTCCATAATTACAGTATACTTACACTTTTAAGCTCAACACTAACAAAAACCCAAACATGATTTTACTGCATAAGCTCTTCTAGAACAAATGTTCTATCGTTTTTTTAAACTCAAGCAATTGAGTGCATCTCAAAATGCTCCATGTTAAAAGCCAGAAGAACATCACAAATTGATTCAGCACTCAAAAATGTGTGTTGACTGGGCCAGTGTCCATGTTGTGCTGCTGTGTCTGCTCTTTGTCTGAGGGAGAGTTGGTTCCCCTCTTCTTCTCCCTCCTTCTCCCAGGCCACTGAGGTAAACATGAGTCACTGACTCAGCAGCTGGGCTCCGTCCACCCTCATATCTCCCAGGATTCCACAAGAGACAGCCATGGCCAAGTCCAACTTGTAAACTCTGATGACGTGATCACTTCCTCCTCTTCCTTATTTGGACAAGTCCACCAAAGAAAGTTTTAACACTTCGTGTAAGACATATAGTGCATTCGGAAAGTATTCAGACACCTTCCCTTTTTCCACATTTTGTTACGTTACAGCCTTATTCTAAAATGGATAAAATAAAAAAAATCCCCTCATCAATCTACACACAATACCCCATAATGACAAAGCAAAAACAGGTTTCAGACATTTTTGCCAATTTAAATATCACAATAACATAGCTATTCAGACCCTTTACTCAGTACTTTGTTGAAGCACCTTTGGCAGCGATTACAGCCTCAAGTCTTCTTGGGCAAGACGCTACAAGCTTGGCACAACTGTATTTGGGGAGTTTCTACCATTGTTCTCTGCAGATCCTCTCAAGCCTGTCAAGTTGTATGGGGAGCGTCACTACACAGCCTATTTTCAGGTCTCTCCAGAGATGTTCAAGTCCGGGCTCTGGCTGGGCCACTTAAGGACATTCAAAGACTTGTCCCTTAGCCACTCTTCTGTTGTCTTGGCTGTGTGCTTAGGGTCGTTGTCCTGTTGGAAGGTGAACCTTCACCCCAGTCTGAGGTCCTGAGTACTCTAGAGCAGGTTTTCATCAAGGTTCTCTCTGTACTTTGCTCTGTTCATCTTTCCCTCGATCCGGACTAGTCTCCAAGTCCCTGCCGTTAAAAAACATCCCCACAACATGTTGCTTCCACCACCATGCTTCACCGTAGGTTTGGTGCCAGGTTTCCTCCAGACGTGACGCTTTGCATTCAGGCCAAAATCTTGTTTCTCATGGTCTGAGAGTCTTTAGGTGCCTTTTGAAAAACTCTAAGCGGGCTGTCACGTGCCTTTTACTGAGGAGTGGCTTCCGTCTGGCCACTCTACCATACAGGCCTGATAGGTGGAGTGCGCAGAGATGGTTCTCCCATCTCCTCAGAGGAAATCTGGAGCTCTGTCAGAGTGACCATCAGGTTCTTAGTCACCTCCCTGATAAAGGCCATTCTCCCCCGATTGCTCAGTTTGGCCGGGTAGCCAGCTCTAGAAAGAGTCTTGGTGTTCCAAACTTCTTCTATTTAAGAATGATGTAGGCCACTGTGTTCTTGGGACCTTCAATGCTTCAGAAATGTTTTGGTACCCTTCCCCATATCTGTGCCTCGAAACAAACCTGTCTTGGAACTCTACAGACAATTCCTTCGACCTCATGTCTTGGTTTTTGCTCTGACAAAGGTGGAACCTTATATAGACAGGTGTGTGCCTTTCCAAATCATGTCTAATCAATTGACTCCAATCAAGTTGTAGAAACATCTCAAGGATGATCAATGGAAACAGGATGCACATTAGCTCAATTTTGAGTCTCATAGCAAATGGTCTGAGTACTTATGGAAATAAGGTATTTCTGTTATTCATTTTTAATACATTTGCAAAAATGTCTAAAAACCTGTTTTCACCACTGATTATGATGAGGGGAAAAATGTATTTAATCCATTTTAGAATAAAGCTGTAACGTAACAAAATGTGGAAAAAGGGAAAGGGTCTGAATACTTTCCGAATGCTCTGTAAATGTATACTTCTGTCTTACATACAGTATGCCTACTTTCAGTCCATTGGACATATGAAGAGGACAGCAAATCAAACATATTTGGTTTTTCTATCGTGACAGTTTCAAAGGCATTCAGTTCAAACAAACGCTGTGGTCCATGCAGTTTGAAAAGCACAACGCAGCCCATTCATTTGAGTGGTGATTTATCGTCCCCTTTGAAAACAGACATATCACAGTGTTTTCCCGGGGTTGCCACAAAAGCTGTACATCACATAGATCGCACATGGTTTTCTTCAAGAGACCATCGAAAGCAGCAGGAAATGGGCCTTAACAGCATGACAGTGGTTTACAGAAACACACAGTTTTTAGGAGGTCTAAATGACTCTCCCAGGACTTCCACATTGCACTTTTAGCATTTTGTTTTTTAATAACAGTTATTACAATTATATTACATCTATCAAACCTCTTGTATTTGTAAGTCTGAAGTATGAATAATAAAGCCAGCAGGGTTTGGGAGGGACTATCTTGATTGTAACAGTTTGGTGATGATCTCCATGATATTGGAGAGCTATATTCACTTTTTGCCAGACTGAAACGAGACTGGTTTCTAATTAACTAAAGGCAGCTATGGTCTGTCTTCAAGATGGGAATTTAAAAACGTATATTTTGGATCCCCATTAGCTGACACCATAACATCAGCTAATCTTCTTGGGGTCCAACACAGAACTTAAAAGACGTTTACAAATGATTACATTTACATTAAGACATTTCAAAAATGTCTAACAAGTAGGCATTACAGACCATTAAAATGCCTGACAGGTAATGCATTGAACATTTTGTTGGAATATAATCTGTCCAGTCATGGTCGATCACCTTAGATATTATTTTATTGTTTTCTTGATGGTGGATTTATTTTTGCCTGGGAAATGTGATTTGGTAAAGAATTTAATTCAGTGGATCTGGATTTGAGGAGAGCTGTGGATTTGAGGAGAGCTGTCCTTGGTTTGTGGTTTATCAGATGTCCTGAACTAGGGAGGATGAGGGACTGTGGTTGGTTAGGCCTGCTTTGGCACAATCTCTTTGGAGTTGAAACTTTTACATAACAAAGTTGATGTTCTAAAGCGTTACAGAGAACCCTCAAACGAATCATAAGCCCTGAGAGTTTGTCCATTTTTCATGCCTGTTGTTTACGGTGGAGTGGATTACATTAGTGAATGTTTAAACCAAGGTGTTAAGTTTTCATTCCATTGTTTAAACCAAGGTGTTAAGTTTTCATATTCCATTACTGAGCACAGTCAGGTCTCTGTCTCCTTCCATCTCATCTTCCTTCCTCCCTTTCTGTGCGAGATATGTGATCACGCAGAGTGCATGCTTATTTGAATAGAATCCCTGTCACTTCTATTTTAACCAGGCATGGCCCGGAGATGAGTGCAGATATATCAGGGCCTGTTTATAGTTAGGCAGGTGCTTCTAGTTATTGATGTGATGGAAAATAATGGGTCATGCTTTGAGAGACAAAATGATATGTTGGACTTGTCTCCCTTTTCCTCTATATCCTCCCTCCTTCTCCTCACATGTTTGGTGAGTGGCATGAATGCCACCATTCTCTGTCTTTCTATCCTGTTTAAGATAGTTATATCTGTCTATACCTGATGGCCAAGAGGACATTGACAGGGACTTGTCTCTTACTGTTCATTTATTCATGTAGGCTGAAATAAGTAACTCCCTTGCAAAGGTCTACATCTCAGTACCAGGAATAGTTTCTTAGTTTCTGTTTTGGGGATTTGGTCTCATTCCCGGAATTCTTTGGTCATTGCCACAAGAGTGTGTCACTACCAATAAGTACATGCTATTCCTATCTTCCTTGGAATCTTGATTTATTTGTATGAGTCATTATTGGCATGCAAATGGTCAACAATTAGAATATGTTGATTTACTCCTTGGCATTTTCAAAAACCATAACCCCAAACCATCAGGTTATTCACTGTTTAAAAAAAACAAGGAGAAAACAGTTTGTTTATGCTGGTACAAATATGTTGTGCTTCTTTCATGCAATCTTGAACAAAATGAGCACCCTGAAAATGGTAAATAAGTTGTTGTTATCTGACTCCATTTGAGCTCAAATTGTGCCATTCATAGTTGTATCCTGTCTGAATGACAAAAGCAAAGGCTAATATCCACAAAATCAGCATGTGAATCAAATTATTTATTTATATATAAAATGATAATTCCAGTGAGGTAGTCCCTCCGTTTTCTTTGCAACCCCATTCAGAGTGTTTTTCCTACTAATTTTATGCTCAATAGTGTTGATTGCTATTGAAAGAAACCACACTATACAGAGAAACTCATATTTCACTGTGGGTACACATCATTCTTTGATTATAAAGTTTAAAGTCAGGCCAAAATTAATTTCATAAGCTCTTTTTGGTAGTTCTGGATACCAGGCAAGCACCCACTCCTACAAAACACTTCATAGTAATCAGTGCCAACAGCTACTAGTTGCCAAGGAAAACAGTGTAAAACATAATGTTTTCAATATTATTTAACGGCGTTGATAATGTCTACTATTTGGATGATTGAGTCATGTTCTTAATGTTTTTGATTTTCCTGGACAAATGGGATTTCTTTCATAATGACTTTGTTTTGTCACAGTAGGAGCTCATTTATCATTTAGACTGGCCAAAACGACTTACATTTACCTGACGCATGTATCCAGAACCACCAGGGTTACGTGCCTTGCTCAAGGGCACATCGCTTGATTTTTCAGGGATTCAAACCAGCGACCCTTCAGTTACTAGCCCAACGCTCTTAACCGCTAGGCTACCTTCCGCCCACTTCATTGTCTAACAGCTGCAACTAAATTAGCATATTCCCCTTTTGCTACAGTACTTTGGCATTGCTGGTCCACAGTGGGCTTATTAAGTGTTAGAGGGAGGTTTTCTGGGTCCAGGGGAATAGACAGGCTTGGGCCACTCCCTGACTCACCCATACTGTAGTCGGCTATGTAGCATTTGGCTCCTAGGCCTGTATGAGACCATTTTTCTGTGCATAGGCCAGACTAACTTTTCCCTCTTATTTGACTTAACTGGCTGCATTCATTATAATCCATTATTCTATACTGTCAGTGGTGATATAAATCATTCCTCAGCTCATGAGGAATCAAAGTAACACATGAGGAATCATAGTAATACATTCAGTCTCCTCAGGAGAGAGGCTCCCAGAGAGGCCTCTGAGGATATGACTGAGGATTCTGTCCCTCGACATGTTATTCAGAGTCCCTATTTCTGTAGTGTGATTGAGTCACACACACCAGTACTCTATTTGTCCTAGAGTGACCAGCACTATGATATCCTTGGAGATATAGACTGACAGAGCCGTTCAGCAAGGCCCGTCTTTTGTAATCAACATCAATAGCAGTTAATATGCCTTCTGGATCCGCCTGACAAGAAGATATGAGACCTCAGGGTATCAGAACAAGCCTAAACATCTGCACTCCTCTTCCTATCTTGTCTGAGAAAATATGTGAATCGGAACCCTTTTGGCCCAAAACATCTCTGTCCCATCATCTGTTACTCCTTAACAGCCCGGTAACAGCAGCAGCCCCACCGGCCTGGATGTGGATTTATTTGATACCTCGGCTTGGCAACTTTGGAAATATTTGGCGATGTGGGACCAATTTTCAGGGATCACATCTCCTCACCGAAGGTTGCTTAAGTTTTTTATTTAGACTGAAAGCTCATGAAAGGACCTATTCTTCGCATTCCAAAACCACCAGTCTGCATGTGCTGATCCATAGCAGAGCAAATGCACGGGGGATTTTATTTGTGGCATGGTTCTCAAGCAAGAAACAATGCAATACTAAAGTAGAAATGGCAGAGGTATGCAGTTGAGCAGATGGTAACTGTGAATGTACTTGGAACCTATTACTTTGATATATAGTGCCTTCAGAAAGTAGTCAGACCCCTTGACTTGTTATAGCCTTATTCTAAAATTGATTCAATTGTTTTTTTTCATCATCAATCTACACACAATACACACAATAGGTTTTTAGAAACGTTTGCTAATTCATTCAAAATACAAAACTGAAATACACAAAATTATTCAGACCCTTTACTCAGTACTTTGTTTAAGCACCTTTGGCAGTGATTACAGTGGCAGGGTAGCCTAGTGGTTAGAGCTTTGGACTAGTAACCGAAAGGTTGCAAGTTCATATCCCGAGCTGACATGGTACAAATCTGTCTTTCTGCCCCTGAACAGGCAGTTAACCCACTGTTTCTAGGCCGTCATTGAAAATAAGAATTTGTTCTTAACTGACTTGCCTAGTTAAATAAAGGTAAATAAATTAGTTTTTTTTAAAAACAGCATTGAGTCTTATTGGGCAGAACGCTACAAGCTTGGCACACCTGTATCTGGGGAGTTTCTCCCATTCTTCTCTGCAGATCCTTTCAAGCTCTCTCAGGTTCGATGGGGTGTGTTGCTGCACAGCTATTTTAAGGTCTCTACGGAGATGTTAGATCGGGTTCAAGTCTGGGTTCTGGATGGGACACTCAAGGACATTCAGAGACTTGTCCCGAAGCCTCTCCTGCCTTGTCTTGGCTGTGTGCTTAGTGTCGTTGTCCTGCTGGCCCCAGTCTGAGGTCCTGAGTGCTCTGGAGCAGGTTTTCAGAAGGATCTCTCTGTACTTTGTTCCTTTAATCTTTCCCTCAATACTGACTAGTCTCCAGTCCCTGCCGCTGAAAAACATCCCCACAGCATGATGCTGCCACCACCATCTGACCAGACCACATGTGGGCATCCCCCCACACCAGAAGCTTCAAGAGGAAGCTAACCAGTGACTATAATCTGGTTCAGGGCATTAATCAACCTAACAGGGTGTTTACAAACACTACAGGAACAAGATCATCCACACGTATTGATCACATTTTTAATGTTATAGGACTTTGTTCTAAAGCTGTTTCCGTACCCATTGGATACAGTGACCACAATATAGTGGCTATATCCAGGAAAGCCTAAGTTCCAACAGCTGGGCCTAAAATAGTGTATAAGAGATCTTACAAAATATTTTGCTGTGACTCTTATGTGGATGATGTTAAAAATATTTGTTGTATTTTCTGATTAATGAGGAGCATCCAGACGCTGCACTTGAGGAATTTATGAAATCCAATTATTGATAAACATGCACCTGTTAAGAAACTGACTGTTAGAACTGTTAAGGCTCCGTGGATTGATGAGGGATTGAAAAACTGTATGGTTGAAAGCGATGGGGCAAAAGGAGTGGCTAATAAGTCTGGCTGCACATCTGACTGGCTGACTTACTGCAAACTGAGAAATGATTTAACTAAAACTCATCAAAAAGAAGAAGAAACGTTATTATGAAGCCAAGATCAATGATATAAAGAATGTGAACAAAATCTTTGGAGTACCTTAAATGAAATTATCGGCATAAAGACAAATTCAACTCCATCTTTCATCGAATCAGATGGCATATTCATCACAAAACCATTTGATGTTGCCAATTATTTTAATGATATTTCATTGGCAAAGTGGGCAAACATAGGCAGGAAATGCCAACAATGAACAGTGAGCCATCGTATTCTGGCATAAAAAAAACAACAATGAACAGTGAGCCATCGTATTCTGGCATAAAAACAACAACAATGAACAGTGAGCCATCGTATTCTGGCATAAAAACAACAACAATGAACAGTGAGCCATCGTATTCTGGCATAAAAACAACAACAATGAACAGTGAGCCATCGTATTCTGGCATAAAAACAACAACAATGAACAGTGAGCCATCGTATTCTGGCATAAAAACAACAACAATGAACAGTGAGCCATCGTATTCTGGCATAAAAACAACAACAATGAACAGTGAGCCATCGTATTCTGGCATAAAAACAACAACAATGAACAGTGAGCCATCGTATTCTGGCATAAAAACAACAACAATGAACAGTGAGCCATCGTATTCTGGCATAAAAAAAACAACAATGAACAGTGAGCCATCGTATTCTGGCATAAAAACAACAACAATGAACAGTGAGCCATCGTATTCTGGCATAAAAACAACAACAATGAACAGTGAGCCATCGTATTCTGGCATAAAAACAACAACAATGAACAGTGAGCCATCGTATTCTGGCATAAAAACAACAACAATGAACAGTGAGCCATCGTATTCTGGCATAAAAACAACAACAATGAAAGAAAAGCAGTGCAAGTTAGAATTTTGTAGTTAGTGTTAGTGTGTTAGTGTGGGAGAGGTGGAAAAATTATTGTTATCGATCAAAAATGACAACTTAGATGGAAAACTACTGAGGATGGTAGCTGACTCTGTAGCCACTCCTATCTGTCATATTTTTAATCTGAGCCTAAAGGAAAGTGTTTGTCCTCAGGCCTGGAGTGAACCCAAAGTAATTCCGCTACCCAAGAGCGGTAAAGCAGCCTTTACTGGTTCTAACAGAAGACCTATAAGCTTCCTGCCTGCTCTTAGCAAACTGTTGGGAAAAAATGTGTTTGACCAAATACAATGCTATTTCTCTGTAAACAAATTAACAACAGACTTTCAGCATGCTTCTAGAGAAGGGCAATCAACATGTAATGCACTGACAGAAATTACTGATGATTGGTTGAAAGAAATTGATAATAAGAAGATTTGTGGGAGCTGTGCTTTTAGATTTCAGTGCAGCCTTTGATATTATTGGCCTGTTGTTGAAAAAACTGATATGCTATGGCTTTTCAACCTCGTAGATTCAGAGATATCTATCTAATAGAACTCAGAGGGTTTTCTTTAATGGAAGCATCTCTAATGTCAAACATGTAAAGTGTTGTGTACTGCAGGGCAGCTCTCTAGGCCCTCTACTCTTTTCTATTTTTACCAATGACCTGCCACTGGCATTAAACAAAGCATGTGTGTCCATGTATGCTGATGATTCAACCATATACGCATCAGCAACCACAGCTAATGAAGTCACTGAAACCCTTAACAAAGAGTTGCAGTCTGTTTTGGAATGGGTGGCCAGTAATAATCTGGTCCTGAACATCTCTAAAACTAAGAGCATTGTATTTGGTACAAATCATTCCTTAAGTTCTAGACCTCAGCTGAATCTGCTAATAAATGGTGTGGCTGTTGACCAAGTTAAGGAGACTAAATTACTTGGCATTACCTTAGATTGTAAACTGTCATGGTCAAAACATATAGATTCAATGGTTGTAAAGATGGGGAGAGGTCTAGCCGTAATAAAGAGATTATCTGCTTTTTTGACACCACACTCCAAAAAGCACCTTCTGCAGGCTCTAGTTTTGTCTAATCTTTATTGTCCAGTCGTGTGGTCCAGTGCTGCAAGGAATGACCTAGTTAAGCTGCAGCTGGCCCAGAACGGAGCGACACATTTTGCTCTTAATTGTAATCAGAGGGGTGCCTGCTCAGTCCCCTCCTGTACTCCCTGTTCACCCACGACTGCATGGCCAGGCATGACTCCCAACACCATCGGTAAGTTTGCAGACGACACAACGGTGGTAGGCCTGATCACAGACAATTACGAGACAGCCTATATGGAGGAGGTCAGAGTTCTGCCCGTGTGGTGCCGGAATAACAACCTATCCCTCAACGTAATCAAGACTAAGGAGATGATTGTGGACTACAGGAAAAGGAGGACCGAGCACGTCCCCATTCTCATCGATGGGGCTATAGTGGGTCCTGAGATCCTCAAAAGGTTATACAGCTGCAACATCGAGAGCATCCTGGTTGCATCACTGCCTGGTACTGCAATTTCTCGGCCTCTGACCGCAAGGCACTACAGAGGGTAGTGCGTACGGCCCAGTACATCACTGGGGCTAAGCTGCCTGCCATCCAGGACCTCTACAATTGTCAAAGACCCTGGCCACCCCAGTTATAGACTGTTCTTTCTACTACAGCATGGCAAGCGGTACCGGAGTGCCAAGTCTAGGACAAAAAGGCTTCTCAACAGTTTTTACCCCCAAGCCATAAGACTCATGAACCGGTAATCAAATGGCTACCTGGACTATTTGTATTGTACCCCCCCAAACTCTCTTTTTACACTGCTGCTACTCTCTGTTTATCATATATGCATAGTCACTTTAACTATACATTCATGTACATACTACCTCAATTGGGCCGACCAACTAGTGCTCCCGCACATTGGCTAACGGGCTATCTGCATTGTGTCCCACCACCCACCACCTGCCAACCCCTCTTTTACGCTACTGCTACTCTCTGTTCATCATATATGCATAGTCACTTTTGCCATATCTACATGAACATACTACCTCAATCAGCCTGACTAACCAGTGTCTGTATGTAGCCTCGCTACTTTTATAGCCTCACTACTGTATATAGCCAGTCTTTTTACTGTTGTTTTATTTCTTTACTTACCTATTGTTCACCTATCACCTCTTTTGCACTATTGGTTAGAGCCTGTAAGTAAGCATTTCACTGTAAGGTCTACAACTGTTGTATTCGGCGCACATGACAAATAAACTTTTATTTGATTTGATGTGAATACTATGCATGTCAGTCTCTCTTGGCTAAGATTGAGGAGAGACTGACTGCACCACTTCTTCTTTTTATAAGAAACATTGATGTGTTGAAATTCCCAAATGGTTTGCATAGTCAACTAACACACAGCTCTGACACACACACTTATCACACCAGACATGCCACCAGGGGTCTTTTTACAGTCCCCAAATCCAGAACAAATTCAAGAAAGCGTACAGTATTATATAGAGCCCTTATTGCATGGAACTTCCTTCCATCTCATATTGCTCAAATGAACAGCAAATCTGGTTTCAAAAAACATATAAAGCAACACCTCGCGGCACAACGCCTCTCCCCTATTTGACCTACATAGTTTGTGTGTATGCATTGGTATGTAGGCTACGTGTGCCTTTAAAAAATTAATGTAGTTCTGTCCCTGAGCTGTTCTTGTCTATTGATGATCTGATGTCATTCTGTATTATGTTTAATGTTTTGTGTGGACCCCAGGAAGAATAGGGATGGGTATCCTAAAAAAATACCAGGGCACGCAGGTTGAAATATCAGAACAAACTCTGATCCAACTATATTAAATTGGGGACAGGTCGAAAAGCATTAAAAATGTATGGTAATTTAGCTAGCTAGCTTGCTGTTGCTAACTAATTTGTCCTGGGAAATAAACATTGGGTTGTTATTATACTTGAAATGCACAAAGTTCTCTACTCTGACAATTTATCCACAGATAAAAGGGTAAAAGTTTGTTTTCTAGTAATCTATAATCCTTCAGGTTTCTTCTTCTTCTACTTTGGACTTTATATGGCAGTTGGCAACCAACTTTAAGGTGCATTACCACCACCAATTGGACTGGAGTGTGGACCTCAGTTCATCTTTCAATCACCCACGTGGGTATATGCTCCTAAAAACCAATGAGGAGATGGGAGAGGCAGGACTTGGAGCGCGAGTGTCACAAATAGAACCAAGTTCTATTTTAGCGCCTGGCTACGCAGACACTCGTTGACACGCACAAGCAGTGTGGGTACAATGATTGAATAACATGTACATTTATTTAGCAAAGCTTGCGTACGTGACACGAGAGGTGTGGTCAGCATGTTATAAAATCAAATGCGCCTTTTCCTATACTGTAGTCACAATGAAAATTCCTAATATGAGGGAAAATAGTTCTAGAAGGGGAACACACAAAGTATCTTTGACTACTAGTTCAGTGAGCATACACATGCACCAGACAAGGCAAGTGACATTCCAAGCATACTAGCACAGACAGGAAGTAAAAACCAAAGACAGGAAAAAATATCTCACCTTCACGTAAATCCAAACACTGACCCCACATGTCAGCTCTTGGTGCACATTGAGCTAAAATAGGCTAAGGAGGGATTTGATAACACTGTGTGAGATGATAAAGACATGACACTGACAGAGAGGCCTATTTTATTTCTGAAAGCAATTTCTGAAGTCAGACTGCAGCATTTTCCTCTCAGTGATATTAGCCAGAAGGTTTCTGTATGCTTAGACGTGGGCTTGCTGACGTAATTGTGTGAGATAGCCAGTCCAGCAACCTCTTCAAAGGGGAAACGCAGTGAGTGTCTGCACAGCCTCACAGCTTGCAAGCTGCCCAGACAGTATCCAATGTGTCATCATGTACATTCTACCATGTAGAATCTACATGATATATTCTCACTGCTAAAAGATGGCAGTCAAATTGCATCTGTCTACATCAGTCCACAGAAAGTCTTTATCAACAGTACTAAGTTTCTCACATGCTTTCTTGTGAGGCAGACAGACAGACAGACTGAGCCTGAACAGAATAACAGCTTTATTTCAGCTAAGAAAAAGAGGGAAAGGAGGAAAACGGTATTAACACTTGAACCTTTTACTTTCTTTTGATGATAACCCCAACAGGAAGGACAGGCAACGTCCCAATCTAAAACTATTTCATCTTTTGTCTTATTGGCAGGGATGTACAGTATATTGTTTTCAAAAATCTGCAGACTGGGAAGTCCTAAATCAACAACAGAAGTTGGTTTGATTTTGCCAAGTCATGTTGTTGTTCTTCTTTCTCTCTCTCCGTTTCTGTGCTTTTGCAGAACTCAGCTGCACTGCAGACGAAGACTATATTGTCATTGGATATGCTTGTTGTGTTTACTCCCTGTGGAATGAGCATGTCTGAAGTCAGATTTCGTGATTATCATTGGCTATTGTGTTCCCAGCTGTATCAACCTAAAAAGTTTCCGTCAAAATATCTGGAATTAAAAGTTTATTGAGTTTTAGGATTCAGAATGCATTTCTCTGATGAGCTACAGAAGGTTGTGTGGGGACACCATCACTATAGGTGAAATGTCAATCGAGAGGAATATGAATGTGAGGAATAATCACCAGTCATATCAGGCTTCTAGAGGTTTTTCCATAGCAACACTAGTGTGCCGCTTGTGATTATCACTTGATTTGTTTCCTTAACCTTAACCCTAGCCCTAACCCTTATCCATTCCCTAAACTTAACCCTTACCCTAACCTTAGAATTAACCCTAACCCTAACCTTAACCCTTACCCGTATTCTAATCTAAACCTAATCCTAACCTTAACCGTAACATCTACAGATGGACTATCTAAATAACGTGTGACCAGACTGTAAACTGCAATTGAGCTCTTAGCTGGCTATGTTGTACACCATAACAATAAACTAAACCTTGAATATATAACGCCTAATGTAAACTCTAATGTAAACACTTATTTTTTGGGAACCGTGCTTCCTTATCTAGGGCTGACACTGAGGACTTGGGAAGAGCAGAATCAACACCCTCTGCATAATCAAAACAGTTGCTTTGTGCGAAGGTGTTAACTATGGAAAGTGCTAACCCATTTTCACAGTTAGCCATTGTTATGTAAATGTAAACTGAGAAGTACCAGCAGCCAGAAGTCAGAGCAGGTCCACTGAGTCCATGGCCTAGTGAGTCTCTGGAGCCGGGCCGTGGAAGTTGAAACACCAAAGTCTGAGCCTTTTTGATAAAATCAGGGTACACTGGGGTAAATCGTCAGTGGAAATTAGCCATTGGCTTTCATGACAAATGGCTGCTGAAAACAATATATATATATATATATATATATATATATATATATATATATATATATATATATATATATATATATATATATATATATATATATATATATATGATTGTAGATTTTGGACCGGGTTAGGGTTAGCGCTAGGGTTAGGGTCAGTGTCATTATGCTCTGCAAATCAAACACTACACTTCCAAAAGTGCAGTGAGGTTGACTACTGGCCTCAGTTAGGCCACAGCCAGCCTCGTCCATATGTTGCCTTCTGGAGAACCCTCCTTCTATTGTCACTGAATAAAACCTTAGTCAGAGAAATTAATGAAGGCTCCACCACAAGACTCCTCAGTCCAAACTTTGGATTTGCTTTGGCTACTTTTAATCAAGAAGGGAAACACCCTATACCCCAGCATTACATAGGATGGGTGGCTATGAACAAGAGATTTACAATCAATGATGTGCTAGACCTGGAAAAATGATAAATACTTGATGTAAAGTGGAAAGGTGATTAAAGTCTTTTCAGATTTGAAGGGTTTATTAATGTCGTTTAAAATTCAGTTTTCTTGTGCTGGAGTCAAATCCAAAATAATGTTGCCACAACGTTTATGCACACAAACAAATGAAATAATCTCCATTATTTATTACAATAATATCTGAAATAATACCATCAACTATTTATATACCTTTTATTTTTGAACTGGTGCCATTTTAGTTTTATGATGACAAATTTCAATCATGCTCAAGGGGAGCATTTGAAAGTATAATGTTTCTAATGTGTCATGCATGGAAATATTTCATACCTTTTACATTTTGATTAATAACATTTACAACCTGGCAGGTAGCCTGGTGGGTAGGAGCATTGGGCCAGTAACCGAAAGGTTGCTGGATTGAAACCGCGAGCTGACAAGGTAAAAATATGTCATTCTTCTCCTGAGCAAGGCAGTTAACCCACTGTTCCCTGGGTGCCGTGGATGTTGATTAAGGCAGACCACTGCACCTCTCTGATTCAGAGGGGTTGGGTTAAATGTGGAAGACATTTCAGTTAAATGCATTCAGTTGACTTGGTATTTTCCTTTCCTGTTTCCAAGAAATCACAAAAAATCTATGTGATGGAACAGTTTTAATTCTTCATAGAAATAAAAAAATGTGTTTGGGGTCAGAATGAACAACAGGTGTGAAAGCTAATCCCTCTGAGGTCGCGAGGGAGTGCGTTAACTCACGAGCAGTCCCCCTGACCCTCTGCACTGCTTCAGCCTGGTCCAGTTGTGTGGGATCATAATCACAGCACCAGACCAGACCCAGTCTCTATCAGATAAAGTGTCCCGGGCCAGCCGGAGAACATTCCAAAGCTGCTCCGTTTCTGATCAACATGTGGACTCTTTCGAGCGAGAGCTGCGTGGAAAATCCTGCATGGAGAAAGCTGCCTAGGACTGATGATAAGATTTGCCCAGAGGGCTCCTGGTCAAGCCAACGGTACTGTGGTCGGACCCTCTGAAGATTAGGCCACATATGGCCAGGGAAGGACAATGCAATCTGTCCCTCCCACGGCATGCCTTTGGGATGCCATCAATACACGATAAGCTGTACAAAGATAGTGATTTGATAAGGGTATTTGATTGATTTCATTACAGGCGTGATATTGCATATTTCTTCATATTTATTTCAAATTTTATTAGTCACATGCTTTGTAACCAAGACTTACAGTGCAATGCATACTTACAGTCCTTTCCAACAATGTAGGGATAAATATGTACTGAAGAAAAGTATAAACACAACATGCAACAATTTTAAAGATTTTATTGAGTTACAGTTCATATAAGGAAATCAGTCAATTGAAATAAATACATGAGGGCATGATCTATGGATTTCACATGACTGGGCAGGGGTGAAGCCATGGGTTGTCCTTGGAGGGCATATGCCCACCCACTTAGCATATCCCCCCTCAGATGATCCTGCAGGTGAAGAAGCCAGATGTGGAGGTCCTGGGCTGTCGTGGTTACATGTGGTCTGCGGTTGTGAGGCCGGTTGAGCGTACTGCAAATTCTCTAGAACAACATTGGAGACAGCTTATGGTAGAGAAATGAACATTAAATTCTCTGGCAACAGTTCTGGTGGACATTCCTGCAGTCAGCATGCCAATTGTACGCCCCCTCAAAACTTGAGACATCAATGTCATTGTTTTATGTGACACTGCACATTTTAAAGTGGCATTTTATTGTCCCCAGGACAAGGTGCACTTGTGTAATGATCATGATATTTAATCAATCAATCAAATGTATTTATATCAATCAAATGTATTTATAAAGCCCTTCTTACATCAGCTAATGTCATAAAGTGCTGTACGGAAACCAAGCCTAAAACCCCAAACAGCAAGCAATGCAGGTGTAGAAGCACGGTGGCTAGCAAAAACTCCTTAGAAAGACCGGAGCCTAGGAAGAAACCTAGAGAGGAACCAGGCTATGAGGGGTGGCCAGTCCTCTTCTGGCTGTGCCGGGTGGAGATTATAACAGAACATGACCAAGATGTTCAAATGTTCATACATGACCAGCAGGGTCAAATAATAATAATCACAGTTGTTGTAGAGGGTGCAACAGGTCAGCACCTCAGGAGTAAATGTCAGTTGGCCTTTCATAGCCGATCATTCAGAGTATCTCTACCGCTCTTGCTGTCTCTAGAGAATTGAAAGCAGCAGGTCTGGGACAGGTAGCACTTCCGGTGAACAGGTCAGGGTTCTCACAGAGGACAGCGGATAAGACAGGAGAAATACTCCAGATATAACAGACTGACCCTAGCCCCCCCAACACATAAACTATTGCAGCAATACTGGAGGCTGAGACAGGAAAGGTCAGGAGATCCTGTGGCCCCGTCCGACGAAACCCCCAGACAGGGCCAAACAGGCAGGATATAACACCACCCACTTTGCCAAAGCACAGCCCCACACCACTAGAGGGATATCTTCAACCACCAACTTACCATCCTGAGTCAAGGCCACGTATAGCTCACGAAGATCTCCGCCCACGGCACAAACCCAAGGGGGGGGGGGGGGGGGCGCCAACCTGGACAGGAAGATCACGTCAGTGACTCAACCTACTCAAGTGGCGCACCCCTCCTAGGGACGACATGGAAGAGCACCAGTAAGCCAGTGACTCAGACCCTGTAATAAGGTTTGAGGCAGAGAATCCCAGTGGAGAGAGGGGAACCAGCCAGGCAGAGACTGCAAGGATGGTTCATTGCTCCAGTGCCTTTCCGTTCACCTTCACACTCCTGGGCCATACTACACTCAATCATAGGACCTACTGAAGAGATGAGTCTTCAATAAAGACTTAAAGGTTGAGACTGAGTCTGTGTTTCTCACATGGATAGGTAGACCATTGCATAAAAATAGAGCTCTATAGGAGAAAGCCCTGCCTCCAGCTGTTTGTGTAGAAATTCTAGGGCAAGGAAGGAGGCCTGCATCTTGTGACCGTAGCGTACGTGTAGGTATGTATGGCAGGACCAAATCGGAAAGATAGGTAGGAGCAAGCCCATGTAATGCTTTGTGGGTTAGTAGTAAAACCTTTAAATCAGCCCTTGCTTTGACAGGAAGCCAGTGTACAGAGGCTAGCACTCGAGTAATATGATCACATTTTTGGTTCTAGTCAGGATTCTAGCAGCCGTGTTTAGCACTAACTGAAGTTTATTTAGTGCTTTATCCGGGTAGCCGGAAAGTAAAGCATTGCAGTAGTCTAACCTAGAAGTGACAAAAGCATGGATACATCTTTCTGCATAATTTTTGGACAGAAAGTTTCAGATTTTTGCAATGTTACGTAGATGGAAAAAAGCTGTCGTTGAAACAGTCTTGATATGTTCATCAAAGGAGAGATCAGGGTCCAGAGTAACGCCGAGGTCCTTCACAGTTTTATTTAAGACGACTGTACAACCATTAAGATGAATTGTCAGATTCATTCTTGGGACCTAGAACTAGCCTCTCTGTTTTGTCCGAATTTAAAAGTAGAACATTTGCCGCCATCCACTTCCTTATGTTTGAAACACAGTCTTCCAGGGAGGGCAATTTTGGGGCTTCACCATGTTTCATCGAAATGTACAGCTGTGTGTCATCCACATAGAGAAGATCTAAACCAGGCCAGAACTTGACTTGTCCGTGTAGACCAATGTGTGTTTCCAACCTCTCCAAAATAATGTGGTGATTGATGGTATCAAAAGCACCACTAAGGTCTAGGAGCACGAGGACAGATGCAGAGCCTCGGTCTGACGGCATTAAAAGGTAATTTACCACCTTCAGTGCAGTCTCGGTGCTATGATGGGGTCTAAAACCAGACTGAAGTGTTTTGTATATGTTGTTTGTCTTCAGGAAGGCAGTGAGTTGCTGTGCATCAGCTTTTTCCCCAAAAAATTGAGAGGAATGGAAGAGTCGATATAGGGTCAAGGTTTGGCTTTTTCAATAGAGGCTTTATTACTGCCACTTTGAGTGAGTTTGGTACACATCCGGTGGATAGAGAGCCGTTTATTATGTTCAACATAGGAGGGCCAAGCACAGGAAGCAGCTCTTTCAGTAGTTTAGTTAGGGTCCAGTATGCAGCTTGACGGTTTAGAGGCCATGATTATTTTCATCAATGTGTCAAGAGATATATTATTAAAATACTTGAGTGTCTCCCTTGATCCTAGGTCCTGGCAGAGTTGTGCAGACTCAGGACAACTGAGCTTTGGAGGAATACGCAGATTTAAAGAGGAGTCCATAATTTACTTTCTAATGATGATGAATGTATCACTGCTGAAGTGAAAGCCATCCTCTCTTGGGGAATGCTGCTTTTTAGTCAGCTTTTAACAGTATCGAAAATACATTTTGGAATGTTCTTATTTTCCTCAATTAAGTTGGAAAAATAGGATGATCGAGCAGCAGTGAGGGCTCTTCGATACTGCAAAGTACTGTCTTTTCAAGCTAGTCGGAAGACTTCCAGATTGGTGTAGCGCCATTTCTGTTCCAATTGTCTGGAAGCTTGCTTCAGAGCTCGGGATTTTTCTGTATACCAGGGAGCTAGTTTCTTATGACAAATGTTTTTCGTTTTGAGGGGTGTGACTGCATCTAGGGTATTACCCAAGGTTAAATTGACTTCCTCAGTTAGGTGGGTAACTGATCTTTGTACTCTGACATCCTTGGGTAGGTGGAGGGAGTATGGAAGGGCATCTAGGAATCTTTGGGTTGTCTGAGAATTTATAGCGTGGCTTTTGATGATCCTTGGGTGGGGTCTGAGCAGATTATTTATTGCAATTGCAAACGTAGTAAAATGGTGGTCTGATAGTCCAGGATTATGAGGAAAAACATTAAGATCCACAACATGTATTCCACGGGACAATACTAGGTCCAGAGTATGACTGTGGCAATGAGTAGGTCCAGAGACATGTTGGACAAAACCCGATGATGGCTCCAAAAGCCCTTTGGAGTGGGTCTGTGGGCTTTTCCATGTGAATATTAAAGTCACCAAAAAATTGAGTATTATCTGCCATGACTACAAGTTCCGATAGGAATTCAGGGACCTCAGTGAGGAACGCTGTATATGGTACAGGAGGCCTGTAAACAGTAGCTTTAAAAAGTGATTGAGTAGGCTGCATAGATTACATGACTAGAAGCTCAAAAGACTAAAACGCAGTCATTTTTTTTTGTAAATTTGAATTTGCTATCGTAAATGTTAGCAACACCTCTGCCTTTGCGGAGGTGTTACCACACCTGTCAGGTGGATGGATTATCTTGGCAAAGGAGAACTGCTCACTAACAAGGATGTAAACAAATTTGTGCACAACATTTTTGAGAAATAACCTTTTTGTGCATATGGAAAATATCTGGGATCTTCTATTTCAGCTCATGAAACATGGGACCAACACTTTACATGTTGCGTTTATATTTTTGTTCAGTGTACACAATGAGTAAAGATAACTTGGCTATATGCAAGGGGTACCAGTACAGAGTGCAGGGTTACGAGGTAATTGAGGTATATACTGTAGGTAGGGGCAACAGGATACTACTGTAGGTACTAAACAGACGTAGTAGTGTGTGTGAGGAGTAAAAAGAGTTTGTGCAAAAAGGGTCAATGCAGATAGTGTAAGTTAGCTAAATAAGTGTAGTATCAGCGCAGTATTGTAGTATTCATATTAACTGCTCTGGAGGTCCTCCTGTTGATTTGTACGAAGCTCAGATAGTCTTCCAACTCAGGCGGTCAGCATGTGTACAGTAACGCTTGTTACTGGGAGGGGCAAATATATCTATCTTCCAAATTCATTCCCAAACATAATTATGGTCAATTTCAGGCCTAAATCCAAGTTTCCCACTCTACCAAAACATGTTCTCTCTCACTCCAGCTCTGGACTGTAATGTATCTGCTCTCGCACACAGAATTGAAATGACGTGACAGGAAAGAAAAGCAAAGGTTGAGGTGACAGGAAAAACACTTCTACGTGCCTTTCTTAAGCCCTGGCCTGGAGAGACATCTCACAGACCTCCTCTCCCCCAGAGCTTACATAAGCAGAGTGCAGCCACAACATTCCCCCTCCACTCTGCCTAGGGCCATGAGTCTCAACCACACCACAGTACACCACGGAACAGCCCGGCACATCACCATCAGCAGACAACACATTTCATATGACTGCTGTCAGCATGGCCGTTACGTTCTCAAGCTGGGGCTGTTTAAACAAGCAGCTGAGACAGCCAGTGACTACACAGAGCAGTGCT
Organism: Oncorhynchus mykiss; assembly: GCF_057628025.1. Lineage (NCBI taxonomy): Eukaryota > Metazoa > Chordata > Actinopteri > Salmoniformes > Salmonidae > Oncorhynchus > Oncorhynchus mykiss. Next base: position 64,811,229 of record NC_143046.1, on the reverse strand, counting down.
CTGCCACGGGGATGATTTGCTCAGGTCCCGTCCAATTGTTAAACAAATTAACTTATTGTGAAGTATAAAAACACCCAGAGTTAACTATGTGTATGTAGGTTTCTCTCCATCTCGCTGGGAAACAGGCCAGAAACTACAAACATCTGCTCCTCTTATAACGAGAAGACCCTAATTGTCACACCCTGACCATAGAGAGCCTTTTCATTCTCCATTTTGGTTAGGTCGGGTGGTACTAGGGTGGGTAATCTAGGTTGTTTTATTTCTATGTTGGCTTGGTATGGTTCCCAATCAGAGGCTGCTGTTTAGTGGTGTCTCTGATTGGGGATCATATTTAGGCAGGCATTTCCCCACTGTTTCTTTGTGGGAACTTGTATGGAGTTAGTGCATGTGGCACCTCTGATGTCACGGTTTGTTGTTTGTTTCGTTTTGTTGGGAGGTTTGCGCAAATAAATATGTGGAACTTTAATCACGCTGCGCCTTGGTCCGTCTCTCCACACAATCGTGATACTAATAGGTGTGCCATTTTTCTGGGGTTTTGTGAATTCGGAAGACTAGAATATGGTTACATAATGAGTGTTTACTGGTATAATAATGTATGGTTAGTTATGTTATTACCAATAATTGAAGATAACTAACAGTAAGACTCCCACCGTATTTGGGACATTTAGTCAAATAATAACTAACTACTAGAAAGTAGTACTAAACATTTGGATTTTTGGCAAATGTCATTAATACATTAACTTTTGTTGAAGGTTTTGAGGTCTCATTCTGCTTAGTAAAACAAAGACAACCCCAAGGTAGACAGTCAGCAGCACAGATAGGGGCTCGATTGAATTAGATCTGCTTCATTCAGCATCCACATACAGTAGAGGTTGTTTTGGTGGTGTCAGAGGTGGAAATGTTTTAGAGCTCTAAGCTCTAATTCAGTCTGTAAAGCTGAAGCGTTACAGATTCTGCGAGAGTTTTTTAAAGGTAATTTCCGATTGAACCAACATACAGCTTTTACCATGAATGCTGTCTCCACTAAAGCTGGAACATTGCCTTTAAAATTAATTCACGCTGTAAAGCTGAACTTCCGCGATGTGGATTGCATAGAGCCCTTAAGCCTTGTTCACAAAATCAGTTTTGTTTTTCAAATCGGATTTATATATGTGTTCAAACAGCAGTAATTTGCTGACATGGCTACACTAGGGGATCTATACACTAGGGGATCTATGGCCCTTCTTTGGACACTGTTAACAAATCTCCAAATTAGCTTCAATGCCATACAACACTCCTTTCGTGGCCTCCAACTGCTTTTAATTTCTAGAAAAACTAAATGCATGCTCTTCAACCGATTGCTGCCCGCACCCGCCGGCCCGACTAGTGTCACTGCCCTGGACGGTTCTGACCTAGAATATGTGGACAACTACAAATACCTAGGTGTTTGTTTAGACTGTAAACTCTCCTTCCAGACTCACATTAAGCATCACCAATCCAAAATTAAATCTAAAATCGGCTTCCTATTTCGCAACAAAGCCTCCTTCATTCATGCTGCCAAACATACCCTCGTAAAACTGACTATCCTACTGATCCTTGACTTCGGAGATGTCATTTACAAAATGGCCTCCAAAATTCTACTCAGCAAATTGGATGTAGTCTATTACAGTGCCCTCCGTTTTGTCACCAAAGCCCCATATACCACCCACCACTGCGACCTGTATGCTCTCATTGGCTGGCCCTCGCTACATATTCGACGCCAAACCCACTGGCTCCAGGTCATCTATAAGTCTTTGCTAGGTAAAGCCCCGCCTTATCTCAGCTCACTGGTCACCATAGCAACACCCACCTGTAGAACGCGCTTTGGGTGATCCCCAAAGCCAACACCTCCTTTGGCCGCCTCTCCTTCCAGTTCTCTGCTGCCAATGACTGGAACAAATTGCAAAAATCACTGAAGCTGGAGACTTATATCTCAATCACTAACTTTAAGCATCAGCTGTCAGGGCATCTTACTGTACCTGTACACAGCCCATCTGTAAATAGCACACCCAACCTCATCCCCATATTGTATTATTTTTATTTTTCTCTTTTGCACCCCAGTATCTCCACTTGCACATCATCATCTGCACATGCATCACTCCAGTGTTAATGTTAAATTGTAATTATTTTGCCTCTATGGCCTATTTATTGCCTTACCGCCCTAATCTTACTATATTTGCACACACTGTACATATACTTTTCTATTGTGTTATTGACTGTACGTTTGTTTATCCCATGTGTAACTCTGTTTTGTTGTTTTTGTCACACTGCTTTGCTTTATCTTGGCCAGGTCGCAGTTGTAAATGAGAACTTGTTCTCAACTGGCCTAACTGGTTAAATCAAGGTTAAATAAAACTTTTTAATAAAAAATATTCTAACAAACCTAACGAAATGGTCAATCTAAGCGCTGGGCGGTAATGCTATAGGTTCGGGGGTGTGCCAGAAATATTTTTGCTATTTTCACAAGCACAATTATCAGCGTTGGCGCAAAAGGGCTGGATTTTTATGAATAAAAACAAGTTGTGGGTGTGTCGAGGCTTGGCCCCTCACTGGCCAATCAAAAAGTGTTCCATGGCTAAATATGTGGTTGATTCAAGTTGTGTACTCACAGTCAACTCCAATTCAAATGTTAGTCTGTTATAGTTTGTTAAACAGCTTACAGAAACAAAATAACAAAATGTAGACATATCCCAGCTTTGCTAAATATGTTAACTTGAACCTGTTTGCAGTCCACATTGTTCTAAATTACAGGGCTTCAATGTGGAAGTATATACATAGAATTCACACTGATGTAGGGGCTAGGCCCACTGTAATTGCATTATGGCTGAGCATGGACATGTCAAATGTAGTCAATAAGAAAGATTAAATTCACTAAAAAGAGAGTGAATAATTCGAATAAAATTCTAAACAAAATGAAACAACAACTTGTTTTAAATAGGCTCTATGTCTAAATACACTTACAGGCACCATAATTGCTTCCCATGAACATATAATATTAAAACAACGCAGACTATGGAGGGTTTTAGGCACATCCAATATTTTTACAGTAGCTGGACAAAGATGCAATATGAAGAGAAAAGAATATCACCTTTATACTGCTCCCAAATAGGCCTATGATCTATGAACATAATCGGAACCATTTTACAGGTCAGATCGCGTTCACACATCTCCAGAAGTTGCATTGCAAGCGCAATCACCATAATACCAGAAAGTTGAATCATTCTAATAAGTTTGGTTGTAATAAAATACATCAAAAACAAGTAATGTTTTTTAAACAACAACAACAATACATGTTAAATGTAATGATATCATAAAATCGCCAGGATATAAAATACACATTGCTGTTGAACAAGCCTTCGTTATAGTCGGCCCAAGGAAGGGCTTTGGTTTTTAACATATGAAACGGAAAACAAGCCGTTTTTACGGGTTACAGAAAACTTCAGAATCTCTCGTTTCATGATGAGGTTTGGATACGTGGTCTAAGTCCAAAACGGGACCTGCATGGCTGAAATACTGTGGGCCTGCCTACAATTCAAAAAGTGAATGTCAGCTCACTGTTTCACTGCTATCAAACTTTATATTTTAATAAAGCTTTGGTGATTAAGATTTATTTCCAAGCAGTATCAGGAGCCGAACCATTTACCGACAATTTTGACTTCGCGATTGTATTGGGCAGACAAAAAAAGCCTTCATTGAGAGGAGGGAAGGCTATGCTTGGTTTGTAATAAAATAAAATTAAAAATGGAAAAACCATTCGTTATTATGTTTCTACATAGGAAGTATACAGGCACTACAATTGCATTAAGCTACTCTTGTTCCATGCGCATATGGGCTGTGTGCATCACGTCTCTATAGGCTGCGTTTTCGCTGTCAAAATTCAAGCCATAACCAACTGCGTTACCGCTAAACACTTAAATATCCCTATCAGCGCTGCCTGAAATGATCACTTTGGGTCATGTTTTTAAGGACACGTCTCAAATATTTTCACCCGCACATCTGAACGCAAGAAGCTGATATGGCTGATTGGTGGCAATAGTGGTGCTTAGGTAAAATCACTAGGGAAGCCAAGCCAGGAAAAGGTTTGTTCTATAACCTGTTAGTTCATATACCTTGCCACAATGATATATAGGCCTAAGGCCGAGACAATAAGAACACACCTTATGCAATATAAATTCAACCACATCTCATCACAAAACCAGGAGAGCAACATCTGTCCTCTGAAATCCACAAAGAATTTTGCATTTAAAAAACAGTTACATGACAAGCAAGTTAATGTTCTCAACATTTTCGGACTAATAAATAAGCATTGATTTAGAACCACGGAGAGTTACTACAAGTCAAAAAGAAAACAGGAGCTGCCTCCACTATTCCAGCACCATTTCAACTTCAAGATTTCCACATCATCAAATCACCTATGCATACAGTGACAACTGAAAGATAACAAAAACAATTTAGTCCAGTCAATCAATGTCAGCTAAATATAATGTGGCTGTCCATGGTACTGATTTGTGTGTGGTTTGAAATGTGGCTTGACATATCTGATTCCCTGTGCTTTTTGGTTGTTCACACTGCAGGAAAAATAACAGATTCAAATCAGATATGCAAAACTTTAGAGCTGTCAAATCCACAAGTGGCTCCGGATTAAAAATCATAGGCCTGGGGCATTCCTCTGGACCCAAGCCTCTGTTACCAGACCTCTCATACCCTTCACCAGCAGGGGACAGTGCATGGGGAACACAAAACCACAACTAAATACCCTCTCCAGTAGAATATTACCTTAGAAGCACCTGCTGTGGCATGGAAGTTGAGAAGGCAACATTCAGTCCAGCCTCTAGGCCTCAGACTCCCCTCTGGACTGTGTGAGAGGCTGCGAGGCATACATAGCCTGCAGAGCGCTCCTCTGTGTATGTGTCACTCTGAGGGCTCATCACTGTAATCCCCAGCTGGATTGATGACCTCAGGGGGAACGGTGGGAAATTAGTGCAGCTATTACTCTCCTGTCTGACATGACACTGCCACTGTGCCCCGAGAGGAATACCTCTGAGGCCACTGCCCTGTCAGTACCATGAGGAGTCTGAAGTGGCCAGAGTGGGCCCTGTCAATCACCCCAATGAGGAATAAGGTGTTGAAACACCCATTCATGTCTACTTAAAAGACAGGTGTCATGTTGTGCCTTGTCGTAACACTCTTATGGTATAAAACGGTTTCTAGTGGACAGCGCAGGGCCCATTTAGCAAAAGGTGAGTACCCTGTCAGATGCAGGCAGCACAGCTTCAATACTAAATCCCAAACACCACAGGGCCTTTGGTTTCTTTTAACCACTACATTTTTCCACTATGTGGGGAGAGAGAAGTGGAGCAGAGGGCCCTCCAGCTAACTGCTGCTGTCTACACATGCCTGCTTTAGCTAGTCCTCTGGTTCCCTGTGAGGCAGAGGGCCCTCCAGCTAACTGCTGCTGTCTACACATGCCTGATTTAACTGGAGTCCTCTGGTTCCCTGTGAGGCAGCGGGCCCTCCAGCTAACTGCTGCTGTCTACACATGCCTGATTTAACTGGAGTCCTCTGGTTCCCTGCGAGGCAGTTAAGGGGTTGTTGTAACTCCTAACAGTATGGTGTCCATTAAGACTGTTTATCGGGTCATTCCTATCTAGATGGCTTTAAAATTGGAGACTTATGAGGCTCCTCATGTTACCCTGTATTACTGTATAAACCATACAGTGCCCTTTAGATGAGGAATGCTCAGATCTGAAAATGAGATAAAGTGAGGTTTTATACCTGACACCACAGCAGTGGACCATTCACCTCCACATCGCCCTGTGCTCCACTACAGTAAAGCACAATCTGAGTGTGACAGGTATCAACAGCCTCATTGTCCTGTTTGTAAGGGTTTTCCCATTAAACGTTATCCCTGATGCCTTAATCCCTGTGTGAGAACATAACCTCAAATGATTGTACAGGAGACAGAGAGACTGCCTGGCATGGAAAAACCTGGACAGGAAGAAGGCATAACAGGCTGGGCATTATTCTCCATGGCAGAATCCTGCATTCTGTGAACACACTGGTCAGCTGTGCCAACCCTAGATAGGTGCCAGCCATGCTATACTGTTTGTCTTACTGATGTCCACATTACAGTGAGTCTGACACAGCCCTAAGAAGAGTAGCAGTAGAATGAATGGGAGAGTTGTTGAGACCCAGGCTGGGTTGGGTCCAGCGATTTGGATGGACATCTGGTGCAGCAGCTGTGTTGTTGATTCACTTCTTTAATGATTTTTGACTGTAGCTTTACCAGTGTGACTAAAATGACTATTCTAGTAAACATACAATATTGATTTGACAGTCTGTTGATTGCTCCTTTGGAAAGGGACATCAGGCATAGACTACTCTTACTGGAAATGAGCAGGCTGTTAAACAAGAATTGTTTGCTGTTTAATGGACCCAAACAGATATATCTTATGCCCAAGGGCATGCCCCAGTACTGCCTGCCAACAGCCAATTCGCTAGCATACCCTGTTGTCACACAGCCCCCTATGCCCTTTAATGTTGAGGCTCAATGTTAATGAGTTGAATCCATGCTCCTTGGCACAAGCTCTCATTTCCTGCCAGCTCCGAGCCTGCAGTCTCAGACCTGCACCTCCTCAGTTATTAGGGATTGACTAGTTCCAAAGGTCACTGACAGTGCAAAGTGTGACCTACTGTATGTGCCCAATATTGGGCTGCTTTGTGGTCTGTGTTTCAGAGGAGAACTGTAACGGTTTTCTTGTGGTGAAGGAGAGGCGGACCAAAATGCAGCGTGGTGGTTATTCATGTTTAATATATAAAGACACTATACATGAATAAACTAACAAAACAATAAACGTGCGAAAACCTAAACAGCCCTATCTGGTGCAAACACAGAGACAGGAACAATCACCCACGAAACACTCAAAGAATATGGCTGCCTAAATATGGTTCCCAATCAGAGACAACGATAAACACCTGCCTCTGATTGAGAACCACTCCAGACAGCCATAGACTATGCTAGATACCCCCACTAAGCCAAAAACCCAATACCTAACAAAACCCCAAGACAAAACACACCACATAAAAAACCCATGTCACACCCTGGCCTGACCAAAATAATAAAGAAAACACAAAAGACTAAGACCAGGGCGTGACAGAACCCCCCCCCCCCCCAAGGTGCGGACTTCCGTCCACACAACTAAACCCATAGGGGAGGATCCGGGTGGGCGTCTGTCCACGGTGGCGGCTCTGGCGCGGGACGTGGACCCCACTCTTGCGTCCTTAGATAGGCGACCCTCGCCGCCAACCTTGGCCTAGAAGCCCTCACCAAGGGCCCCACTGGACTGAGGGGCAGCTCGGGACTGAGGGGCAGCTCGGGACTGAGGGGCAGCTCGGGACTGAGGGGTAGCTCGGCACTGAGAGGAAGCCCAGTACTGAGAGGAAGCCCAGTACTGAGAGGAAGCTCAGGCAGGTAGTTGGCTCTGGCAGATCCTGGCTGGCTGGCGGTTCTGGCAGATCCTGGCTGACAGGCGGTTCCGGCAGATCCTGGCTGACTGGCGGATCCTGGCTGACTGGCGGATCCTGGCTGACTGGCGGATCTGGAAGATCCTGGCTGACTGGCGGATCCTGGCTGACTGGCGGATCCTGGCTGAATGGTGGATCCTTGCTGAATGGCGGATCTGGAAGATCCTGGCTGACTGGCGGATCCTGGCAGACTGGCGGCTCTGGCTGCTCCATGCTGACTGGCGGCTCTGGCTGCTCCATGCTGACTGGCGGCTCTGGCTGCTCCATGCTGACTGGCGGCTCTGGCTGCTCCATGCTGACTGGCGGCTCTGGCTGCTCCATGCTGACTGGCGGCTCTGGCTGCTCCATGCTGACTGGCGGCTCTGGCTGCTCCTTGCAGACTGGCGGCCCTGGTGGCTCCTTGCAGACTGGCGGCCCTGGCGGCTCCTTGCAGACTGGCGGCTCTGGCGGCTCCTTGCAGACTGGCGGCTCTGGCGGCTCCTTGCAGACTGGCAGCTCCTTGCAGACTGGCAGCTCCTTGCAGACTGGCAGCTCTGGCTGCTCCTTGCAGACTGGCAGCGCTGAACAGGCGGGAGACTCCGGCAGCGCTGTAGAGGCGGAAGGCTCTGGCAGCGCTAAACAGGCGGGAGACTCCGACAGCGCTGGAGAGGAGGAAGGCTCTGACTGCGCTGAACAGGCGGGAGACTCCGGCAGCGCTGTAGAGGAGGAAGGCTCTGGCAGCGCTAAACAGGCGGGAGACTCCGGCAGCGCTGTAGAGGAGGAAGGCTCTGACTGCGCTGAACAGGCGGGAGACTCCGGCAGCACTGTAGAGGAGGAAGGCTCTGGCAGCGCTAGATAGGCGGGAGATTCCGGCATCGCTGTAGAGGAGGAAGGCTCTGACAGTGCTGGACAGGCAAGGCGCACTGTAGGCCTGGTGCGTGGTGCTGGCACTGGTGGTACTGGGCCGAGAACACGCACAGGAAGCCTGGTGCGGGGAGCTGGCACCGGAGGACTGATGCGTGGAGGTGGTACTGGATAGACCGGACCGTGTAGGCGCACTGGAGCTCTTGAGCACCGAGCCTGCCCAACCTTACCTGGTTGAATACTCCCGGTCGCCCTGCCAGTGCGGCGAGGTGGAATAGCCCGCACTGGGCTATGCAGGCGAACCGGAGACACCGAGCGCAAGGCTGGTGCCATGTAAGCCGGCCCAAGGAGACGCACTGGAGACCAGATGCGTAGAGCTGGCTTCATGACACTTGGCTCGATGCTTACTCTATCCCGGCCGATCCGCGGAGCTGGTATGTACTGCACCGGGCTATGCACCCGCACTGGAGACACCGTGCGCACCACAGCATAACACGGTGCCTGCCCGGTCTCTCTAGCCCCCCGGTAAGCACAGGAAGTTTGCGCAGGTCTCCTACCTGGCGTAGCCATACTCCCTGTGAGCCCCCCCCCCAAGACATTTTTGGGGCTGACTCTCGGGCTTCCATCCACGTCGCCGTGCTGCCTCCTCATACCAGCGCCTCTCCGCTTTCGCCGCCTCCTCTCCGCTTTCGATATTCTCCAGGCTGTGCCCAGGGTCCTTCTCCGTCCAATTTGTCCTCCCATGTCCAGAAATCCGGATTTAGCTGCTCCTGTTGTCGCTGCCTGTCACCACGCCGCTTGGTCCTGTTGTAGTGGGTGATTCTGTAACGGTTTTCTTGTGGTGAAGGAGAGGCGGACCAAAATGCAGCGTGGTGGTTATTCATGTTTAATTTATAAAGACACTATACATGAATAAACTAACAAAACAATAAACGTGCGAAAACCTAAACAGCCCTATCTGGTGCAAACACAGAGACAGGAACAATCACCCACGAAACACTCAAAGAATATGCCGCCTAAATATGGTTCCCAATCAGAGACAACGATAAACACCTGCCTCTGATTGAGAACCCCTCCAGACAGCCATAGACTATGCTAGATACCCCCACTAAGCCACAAACCAAATACCTAACAAAACCCCAAGACAAAACACACCACATAAAAAACCCATGTCACACCCTGGCCTGACCAAAATAATAAAGAAAACACAAAAGACTAAGACCAGGGCGTGATTGGAACAAGGGGAATTTGGTCAGAGACTCAGAATGAGGGGGCCATCCCCTTACTGTCTGTTACATTGCCTATAGCAAATTATAATTTGGCTGTACTAATGGTTCTTTTGCATGGGTTGAATCTGATCGACCAACAATGAAACTGGTAATTACTAGGTAATAACTAGGTAAATACCTAGTAACAAAAAGTAAACGCATAGTAACTATTTAGTCCAAAACATACTTACTAGGAGCCAAGCAAGTAAGTACTACATACTTACTGAGTAAATACAAAGTAAGAACTTGTAATTATATATATATTTAGTGCCCAAGGTTAGTATTGAGGACCTTATAAGTAACTACAAGGTACTTACTGTACTATGTAAATACCTAGTCACAAAATCTATGTGGCATTTGATTTATTTATTACCACATACTTACCACATGAATACCTTCAAGTCAGTAATGCTGATATTTCTAGTCTCTCATGTTGTTTCTACGTACTTTACCTTTAGTTCTAAGGTGTTTATATTAAAAGGGCTGTAAAATAAAAGTATGTCTGTTTCCAGGTAGACACAATGTAGTTACTTGAGAAATCCCATCCCATGCAGACAACAGCAAATCTGTCTGCGGTCTTATCCTGTTGTTTCATGTTACCACCTTCACACTTACAGGTTATGCACAAGGTCAGAGGGCTGTAAAATGAAGCATTTGCTAATACCATGTAAATACCAGATACTTGCAGATCAACAAACTCTCCTTATGAGTAAGTGAAATGATTGTGTAGATATAATGTACCAATCATTTCCCTGTAGTTACTAAGTATGTATGTTGTAACAGGGCTGTAAAACTAAGGTTTCCAGGTACATCCCACGAAGACAGCAGCAAATCTGTCTGTGCTCTTACCCTGTCGTTACATAGTACAACCTTCCCACATAGGGTAGGTATAGTATAAAAGGGCTGTAAAAATGACAAGAGGTAACATTTCACAAGCACACGACTCAGAGTTTAATGAAAATTCATATTTAATGAAAATCAACCAGAGGTCAGTAGAAGCACACTTTGTTAGTATACAATCATATAAAAGTGCTAGCACATTTATTTTTACAAGGTCCTCAATACTAACCTTGGGTGCCAAAATATATACTATATAATCACATTGTTACTTTGTACATACTAAGTTACAATGTAAAGAGAAACAATGTAGAGAAACAGACTCTTGTCTTTGTCTAAACTGCAAGTTTAGCAAGTCATCATACACAGTACATGAGTATTAGAATTGGACAGGTTCCAGTCGGCCAACATGTGTGTTCACAAAAAATACCAATTCTAATATATGCAGGGTCACATTTGGTATAGAAAGTGCAAAGCAGTATGCTACAGAAGTCCATTTTCAGTTTGCATAAAGACTACAGTATATTGACATCGATTCCATCCTAATTGTCCACACTACTAGAGTTATCTCTCAGCAAGACGTGACCTCTACATTGAATTCTGGTGGTGGTAACTACTTATATGTGTATACACCAATCAATTAAAGCAGGTCACCTTTCGAAATTGCCATCTGACCCAATTCTGATGATGTGAGTTCCAACCAGACAATCTGGGCCCATGTGCTGGAATGGACATATGCTATTTCCATCCCCATTATGTCATCTAACCGTGATGAGCTATAGACACTACTTTCAACTTTTTGTTATTTTGACCCCAGTGGCATGCCTCCCACATCTCTACAACTAATATTTTGCTTTCATAAAAATTCCTAATCCACTTTGCTTTACATTTTATCGGAGGAATTCTTTATTTTTTATTTTTTTCTACACACACTGTGCGAGAAGATAAACACAGGACAACACAGTAGCTTTGTTCCGGCTGCGACCCCTGTGTTGTGTTTGTTTCAGATTTACAATGGTGATTAGCTTTTCAAAACATGCGCTCCTCCTGTTGACACAACATTCTCGAGTCCTGTAAATCAGTGGGATTGTTATTAAGAGAAGATCTACAGCAGGAATTTGGGGAGATGTGCAGCGCATTGTAGTGGGCAGAGGGAAACTCTCTCTCATATCTCTCGAGGGCAGTGGCATTGTGGACGTGCAAGCACACTGGGGTTCGGATTTGATTACATCTCCCCACGGAACATCTGAGAGCCTGAATTCATAAAAAAATGTCCCAGTTCAACTCCACAGAGAGGCAGGCAGTAGGCTCTCCCTGGTTTAAGCTGTTCTCCTCTTGATCTCATGTGGCGGAAAAATACTGCACAGAAGTTGTCTCTCGTGGGGAATTTGTTGTTGAATGGAATACTTGAGACTCTTTTGGAAATAGATAAGCAGTGAGGATTAACCACAGTGCCGTTCTGAGGAAAGTTTGGAGTGTTCTAAGCAGGGATTCTTGATGGCTGTTTTGAATATAAGGAGATGTTTGCTTCCCAGTCTCACATCTGGTCTATCTGTGGTCATCACTGGAGACTGTTAACCCATCAGCCTCGTCAGGACAAATATGTAGGTATAGTCGTGTCATTACTAATTAGTTTGTAGTGGTAAAATGGGTGAAGATGGAAGTAGTTAAGTTAGTTAATTTCTCTTAACCCATACTTTCAGGGTGAGGGACCATCTAACATAAAGTTGTAAAATAGTGAACTACTCCTTTAATAGGTTCCAGAGCCATGCAATCTGATGAGGAATAACAAGGTGAATTCCACTGTGTTCATTTGAGAAAAGTGAAACAGCAGGGTGACCCTCTCTACTTCCTATAGGCCACGAGGAACTGTCAGCCTATCACAGCAAACAGTAACCTTACTAACACACTATACTAACATGGACTGGGAGTGGCATTCAGGATTTCAAAAAGTGTCTGAAAGATCAAAGATTCCATTACACCCAAACTGCTTGCTTTTATCTTGCCAAGTGAAAGGGCACATTCCTCTCAGGTAGTTCACAAAATGAGCCCAGAAATTAAACGTTCACCATCCATTGTACAAATGTATAGTGAAGAATAAAATCAAACGTTCAAGGACATGCAATAAAACAAAAGTCCCTGTCAAGACAGAGCAAGAATCATTTCTGACCTTTAACCACAAACCTGCTGTGTCACTGCCGTAGACAGTAATAACCACATCGTATTTCAAAAATAGGCATGCGATCTAAAGTGACATGTTATTTTGTCCCTGAGTTTTTATTTTATTTGACAAAATCACATGAAGTCAAAGACAAAGAAACGTGAATACCATGTGCTACACTCATTCTTATTAACAATAACTTTGGGCTTACCCCTCTACCGCTTACCCCTCTATTTTATTTAGAAATGAGATGTACTGAATATCGTCCTCGTGTAATTTTACATGATTGAGAAGGAAAACAGCAGGATAATAAATGGTGGTCACCAATCATAGTAAACAAACACAATGTCTCAAGATATAAATTAACAGCAATTCAACCAGTCCCCCTACATCCAATCCCATTCTATTCTGTGGACAACTTTTTCCTGTGCACCTCAGCACACAACAGGGTCTCTGCAATATTTATTTTACCTTTATTTAACTAGGCAAGTCAGTTAAGAACAAATTCTTATTTTCAATGACGGCCTAGGAACAGTGGGTTAACTGCCTGTTCAGGGGCAGAACGACAGATTCGTACCTTGTCAGCTTGGAGGTTTGAACTTGCAACCTTCGGGTTACTAGTCCAATGCTCTAACCACTAGGCTACCCTGTCGCCCCAATATACTATGTAGAGAGTCAAAGGACAGGAACACAGTGGCATAGGGGCCTTCTGAGTCAATAAACCATTACATAATACTCTTACATAAGGGAGTCTGAGATGGCCCGCCAAGTGCCTGCTGTTTCTGGAAAAAAACACTGACACAGAGTTACATGGAAAAACAGGATTTATTGATGCTAGCTACAAAGTCTGACACCTTGTTTTACACTAACATTCTTAACTAACAGTATGGTCAAATAAGATGATTCAATCAGTGCATTTTCCTACTGGTGCTTTAAACACCAGTTTGTTTGTTCCATTCTCACTAACATGACATTTTAACTGATGTTAGACATTTTCAACAGATACTGTACATAAACATCTAGGAAATAGGAGTAGACAGTTATAAAATGTTGGCCCCTTTTCACAATTTGTCAGGGGAAACAAACCAAATTGTTTTCTGATTGAATGAAGCTTTAAGTTGTAGGGCGTTATTATTGTGATCAATCAAATACCTTTCACCACAGGTTTGTGCCTTTCCCACTGTGCTCAACTGATTCACTCATTCCATCATGATTCTGGAATAACCAATTTACTAAAGAAGAGTGAACAGCATATATTTGAGCAGACTTTGAAATCTGAAGTTTCGCCCTTCCTCCCAATGTGAAACATGTGCTTAATCACTAACGGTCCTCCAAGGCTGGGCCTGTGTGTGAAGATTTCCATAGATTTCCATTATTTGGAGAATAGTCATGTATTTGATTGATAGCAGCTAGATAGCAGCTAACAATGCAGTTCACAATAATTAGGTTGTTCATTAATATCAGGAATCAAGGTAAGACCCAGATGCAGACACGTCAAATTGACAATGGTTTAATATTCCAACAGGGGCAGGCAATAGACAGGTCAAGGCAGGCCGGGGTCAGTACACCAGGGGTGGGGCAACGGTACCGGATGGCAGGCAGGCTCAGGGTCAGGTTAGGCAGAGGTTAACAATCCAGAGGTGAGGCAAAGGTACAGGTCAGCAGGCAGGCTCAGGATCAGGGGCAGGCAGAGTGGTCAGGTAGGCTGGCTCAGAGTCAGGACAGGCAAGGGTCAAAACCAGGAGGGCGATAAAAAGAGAGACTGACAAAAGCAGGAGCTGAGAACAAAAACGCTGGTTGACTTGACAAACAAGACAAACTGGCAACGGACAAACAAAGAACACAGGTATAAATACACAGGGGATAATGGGGAAGATGGGCGACACCTGGAGAGGGGTGGAGACAATCAAAAGGACAGGTGAAACAGATCAGGGTGTGACAGTTAAAGTGTGTTTCCTGAGAAGAGAAGAGTTGTTTTGATAAGTTGGGGGTCCTGGGTAGAAAGTCCTGGTTAGGGGCTTCAGAACCAGGCTGAGAAGCCGTGTTTTTCCTTCACCATCCAGATGCTGTCGATCACCTTACCATACTGAAAGACAAAGAGGCATTCTCCTTCATCACAAAACGGGATGAACAGGCCAATGACTTCTGCCTTCCTGTATTACATACAGTGCCTTGCGAAAGTATTCGGCCCCCTTGAACTTTGCAACCTTTTGCCACATTTCAGGCTTCAAACATAAAGATATAAAACTGTAACTGGGCTGAATAATTTTGCACGCCTAATTTTTCAGTTTTTGATTTGTTAAAAAAGTTTGAAATATCCAATAAATGTCGTTCCACTTCATGATTGTGTCCCACTTGTTGTTGATTCTTCACAAAAAATACAGTTTTATATCTTTATGTTTGAAGCCTGAAATGTGGCAAAAGGTCGCAAAGTTCAAGGGGGCCGAATACTTTCGCAAGGCACTGTAACATCAGTAAGATATTGCAGAAGGCCATCCACTTCACAATTAGGTGTAGAATTGAGGTATTCTCGCTCTGCTCACCTGCTCACCTGGTCATCGGACACCTGCTCCAGATACAGATACAGATAGATGGGTGGTGTTGTGTACCTGCATGCAGGTGTATCCATAATCTGTACTGCAGAAGGCACTACAGTCCCTTGGATTAGATATGGCACCGACAGATATGGCAGCTCTGATTCTAGCTCCTAAGTAACTTTGCAGTATTTTTATTTTGTGTGTGTTATTTCTTACATTATTAGCCCAGATTTTTTTTGTATTATTACCTACAGCCGGAAATAACTTTTTGATATCAGAGCGGTGGTAACTCACCAGCATTACAACCAGGAATATAACTTTCCCGAATAGGGTCCTTTGTTCGTACACCCCGGGGCAATTTAAGTTATTCTAGAGGATGCTCCAAAACATAGCCGAGAAGAGGTATTCGGAGTGGACTCAGGAGGTGTGCAACACCATCCACTGCTTCCGAGTATAGTACTCCCTAATGTTCAGTCTCTATATAATAAAGTAGATGAACTCAGGGCGAGGATCTCCATCCAGAGAGACGTCAGGAATTGTAACATACTCTGTTTCAAGGAAACATGGCTCTCTCGGGATATACTGCCCCTGTTCATTCAGCATGCTGGATTCTAAGTACATCGCACAGACAGGAATAAAGAACTCTCCGGGAAGAAGAAAAGAGGGGGTATATGCGTCATGATTAACCACTCATGGTGTCATTGTGATAACATACAAAAACTCAATTCCGTTTGTTCACCCGACCTAGAATACCTCACAATCAAATGCCGACCCTATTACCTCCCAAGACAAGTCTCTTCGGTTATAGTCACAGCCGTGTATATTCCTCCTCAAGCCAATATCACGACGGCCCTCAAAGAACTACACTGGAATTTAAGCAAACTGGAAACCACGTATCCTGAGGCCGCATTTATTGTAGCTGGGGATTTTAACAAAGCATCATTTGAGGAAAACACTACCGAAGTTTTACCAACACATTGACTGTAGTACTCACTCTGGAACAAATTGGACCACTGCTACTGAACCTTTTGAAATGCCTACAAGGCACTTCCCCGCCCTCCCTTCTGCAAATTTGATCACAACTCCATTTTGCTGCTCTCTTCCTATAAGCAGAAAATTCAACCAATCGGAATCCATGCATCAAGATTGTTTTGATCACACGGACTGGTATATATTCCGTGTAGCCTCTGAGAATAAGTTCATCAGGAAGTGTATAGGAGATGTTGTAGCCACTGTGACTATTAAAACCTACCCAAACCAGAAACCATGGCTAGATCGCATCATTCGCGCAAAACCACCACGCATTTAACCATGGCAAAGTGACTGGGAATATGGCCCGAATACAAACAGTGTAGTTATTCAATCAAGTAAGGCAATCAAACAGGCAAAACATCAGGACAGAGACAAAGTGGAGTGGCAATTCAACGGCTCAGACACGAGATGTATGTGGTAGGGTCTACAGACAATCACGGACTACAAAGGGAAAACCAGGCACGTCGTGGAAACCGACATCTTGCTTCCGGACAAGCTAAACACATTCGCCCGCTTTGAGGATAACACAGTGCCACCGATGCGGTCCGCTACCAAGGACTGTGGGCTCTCCTTTTCTGTGGCCGAAGTGTGTAAGATATTTAAGAGTGTTAACCCTCGCAAGGCTGCCATCCCAAATGGCATCCCTAGCCGTGTCCTCAGAGCATGCGCAGACAGGCTGACTGGAGTGTTTACGGACATATTCAAACTCTCCCTACAGTGTAGTTAGTCTGCTGTCCCCACTTGTGTCAAGATGTCCATCATTGTTCCTGTACCCAAGAAAGCAATGGTAACTTAACTAAATGACTATTGCCCCGTATCACTCACTTGTGTCATCATGAAGTGCTTTGAGAGGCTAGTTAAGGATCATATCACCTCTACCTTACCTGATACCCAAGACCCACTTCAATTTGCTGTAGAGCCACAGACGATGCAATCGCTATCGCTCTGCACACTGTCCTATCCCATCTGGACAAGAGGAAAACCTATGTAAGAATGCTGTTCATTGACCATAGCTCAGCATTCAACATCATGGTGCCAAAAATATAATCAAGGACTTCAACCACCTGAGCCACGGCCTGTTCACCCCGCTATCATCCAGAAGGTGAGGTTAGTACAGATGCATCAAAGCTGGGACCGAGAGACTGAAAAACAGCTTCTATCTTAAGGCCAACAGACTGTTAAATAGTCATCACGAGCCGGCTTCCACCCGGTTACGCAACCCTGCTCCTTAGAGGCTGCTGCCCTATCTACATAAACTTGGAATCACTGGCCACTTTAAAAACCTGTTGGGGCTAGGGGGCAGCATTTTCACTTTTGGATGAAAGGCGTGCCCAGAGTAAACTGCCTCCTACTCTTTCCCAGATGGGAATATATGCATATTATTATTACTGGTGGATAGAAAACACTCTGAAGTTTCTAAAACTGTTTGAATTATGTCTGTGAATATAACAGAACTCATATGACAGACAAAAACCTGAGAAGAAATCCAAACAGGAAGTGAGAACTCGATTTTGAAAACAGTGCCATTTGATGTCCATTTAAGATATGGATGTGCATGCACTTCCTAGGGCTTCCACAAGATGTCACCATCTTTAGATTCTGGTTGTATGATTCTACTACAAAGGAGGGGCTCATAATAGCTCTTTGAGTGAGTGGTCTGGCAGAAAGCCTCGGTCTCATTGCGCGCGGTCACGAGAGAGTGTCCTCACATTCCAATGCTTTTCTTCAGACAATGAAATTCTCCGGTTGGAACCTTATTGCTGATTAATGTTTAAAACATCCCAAATATGGATTGCATACATCATTTGACTTGTTTCTACGACCTGTAACGGAACTTTTTGAGTTTTTGTCTGGAGGAATTGCTCGTGCTTTTTGAGGATTGAATGCTGGGCTGAACAAGCTATCAACAAGTGGCTAAATGATGGGCTTTATGGAACTTTATGGAACAAATCAGTCATTTATTGGTGAACTGGGATTCCTGGAACTGCCTTCTGATGAAGATATTCAAAGGTAAGTGAATATTTATAGTGTTTTTTGTAGCTTCTGTTGATGCCAAAATGGCGGCTATTTCTTTGGCTAATTTGGGTTCTGAGCACCGTTCTCAGATTATTCTTTTTCCGTAAAGTTTTTTTGAAATCTGACACAGCGGTTGCTTAGAGGATACGTTTATCTTTAATTCTGTGAATAACACTTGCATCTTTTATCAATGTTTATTGTGAGTATTTCTGCAAAATCACCGGATGTTTTGGAACATTACTGCACGTAACGCGCCAATGTAAACTGAGATTCTTTATATATATATATACATATGCACATTATCGACACAAAACACACAATACATGTATCACATGAGGTCCTATGAGTGTCATCTATCTGCTGGAGATAATCAAAGGTTAGTGATTCATTTGATCTATAATTCTGCTTTTGTGACTCTACATTTGGCTGTGAAAAATGGCTGTGTGTGTTTTTTAATTTGGTGGTGATCTAACATAAATATATGTTGTGTTTTCGCTGTAAAACATTTTAAAAATCGGACACGATGGGTAGATTAACAAGATGTTTATCTTTCATTTGCTGTATTGGACTTGTTAATGTGTGGAAGTTAAATATTTCTAAAGAATATTTTTTTAATTTCTCACGCCACCTTTTCAGCTGAATGGAGTGGGGGACTTCCCCTAGGGGAACGCCTAGCCATAATTAAAAATGGAACACTAGTCACTTTAATAATGTTTACATACTGCTTTACTCATCTCATATATAAACCAAGCAAAAAATAAAAATTATTTTTCAGGACCCTCTCTTTCAAAGATAATTCGTAAAATCCAAATAACTTCACAGATCTTCATGGTAAAGGGTTTAAACGCTATTTCCAATGCTTGTTCAATGAACCACAAACAATTCATGAACATGCACCTGTGGAACGGTCGTTAAGACACTAAGAGCTTACAGACGGTAGGCAATTAAGGTCACAGTTATGAAAACTTAGGACACTAAAGAGGCCTTTCTACTGACTCTGAAAAACACCAAAGGAAATATGCCCGGGGTCCCTGCTCATCTGAGTGAACTTGCCTTAGGCATGCTGCAAGAAGGCATGAGGACTGCAGATGTGGCCAGGGCAATGAATTGCAATGTCCGTATTGTGAGATGCCTAAGACAACTCTACAGGGAGACAGGACGGTCAGCTGATCATCCTTACAGTGGCAGACCATGTGTAACAACACCTGCACAGGATCAGTACATCCGAACATCACACCTGCAGGACAGGTACAGGTTGGCAACAACAACTGCCCGAGTTACACCAGGAACGCACAATAGGCTGAGAGAGGCTGGACTGAGGACTTGTAGGCCTGTTGTAAGGCAGGTACTCACCAGACATCACTGGCAACAACGTCGCCTATGGGCACAAACCCACTGTCGCTGGACCAGATAGGACTGGCAAAAAGTGCTCTTCACTGACGAGTCGCGGTTTTGTCTCACCAGGGATGATGATCGGATTTGCATTTATCGTCGAAGGAATGAGCATTACACCGAGGCCTGTACTCTGGAGCGGGATCGATTTGGAGGTGAAGTGTCCGTCATGGTCTGGGGCAGTGTGTCACAGCATCATCGGACTGAGCTTGTTGTCATTGCATGCAATGTCAACGCTGTGCATTACAGGGAAGACATCTTCCTTCCTCATGTGGTACCCTTCCTGCAGGCTTATCCCTCCAGCATGACAATGCCACCATCCATACTGCCTGCTCTGTGCGTGATTTCCTGCAAGACAGGAATGTCAGTGTTCTGCCATGGCCAGTGAAGAGCCTGGATCTCAATACCATTGAGCACGTCTGGGACCTGTTGGATCGGAGGATGAGGGCTAGGGCCATTCCCCCCAGAAATGCCTGGGAACTTGCAGGTGCCTTGGTGGAAGAGTGGGGTAATATCTCACAGCAAGAACTGGCAAATCTGGTGCAGTCCACGAGGAGGAGATGCACTGCAGTACTTAATGCAGCTGGTGGCCACACCAGATACTGACTGTAACTTTTGATTTTGACCCCCCCTCTTTGATCAGGGACACATTATTTCATTTCTGTTAGTCACATGTCTGTGGAACTTGTTCAGTTTACATTTTATTTTTGCTGAGTTTATATACTGTATTCTATTCTACTGCATTTTAGTCAATGCCACTGCGACATTGCTCAATCTAATATTTATATATTTCTTAATTACATTATTTTACTTTTAGATGTGTGTGTATTGTTAGATAATACTGCACTGTTGGAGCTAGGAACACAAGCATTTTGCTACAACCACAATAACATTGGCTAAATGTGTGTATGTGACCAATTAAAATTTGATTTGATTAGGGGCGAACAGATTCTCCTGGCAGCCCTGAAAAGACCATCCACAATCC
This sequence comes from Oncorhynchus mykiss, assembly GCF_057628025.1. Taxonomy (NCBI): domain Eukaryota; kingdom Metazoa; phylum Chordata; class Actinopteri; order Salmoniformes; family Salmonidae; genus Oncorhynchus; species Oncorhynchus mykiss. The sequence goes on along the minus strand of NC_143046.1, from coordinate 64,790,616 downwards.
ATCATCTATGCTACATCACAATCCTTCTTTGATCATGTATAGCATACTATCTTCTGTTTTTAGTCAAAGGTTCATCTTCTGTTTGTGGAGAGCCACGTGCTTCCCTTAGGCTTATCCTCAGGATCCTGTGACGTTTGGAACACTGGACTGTGGCTCTGTCCTGACACCACTTTGATATGAGCATGACTAACTCATCTGTGGTTAGTCATCACATCAGACAGCATTTATACAGATGAAAATAATTGAATTGTGCACCAGATAAATAGCTGTTTGAAAGACCACAGCTCACCACCTATTGAATGTGATAAAGATAAGTCAAAGCAGTAAGCTACTTACAGTAGAGCCTGTGATGACATGTACTGGAGCTTTGGCTGTTCCATGCGTCAATTGAAAACTTTGGGAGAGGACCATCAAGGGGCTTTTCAGTCTGTGACAAAACATTGATGGAGAGTGTTTGATATACTGATTATTCACATGGGAACTGACCTTGTAGCTGTAGACAGGCTACAGTCTCTCATATGTGTGCTCCTGGGCCCATAGCTCCAGGTCCAGTCCTGGAAAAATACATTTCAATAGATTGATATGAAACTTTAGATACAGTATTTATCTACAGACTATGGATACCATCACAAAGGACAAAGAGCAATTGCTGGATCATAAGGCCTTTTCATGCCAATATTGTGTTATGAAAATATTAATAAGTTAACCCGCATAGAACATGCATCACATGTTTTGCCTATTTATTGCTATCCATCAAAGAGCACTAAATATAATGGTTCCCAATGGCTTAGACCACTCAATAAACTCTTAAAGGCAACAAACAAGCTAGAGAAACGTATAGGAAAACCTTTGGATAAGGGCTTTTTGGGCAGCGTCCAAACCAGCAGTCTGTCGTTGTAATAAAGGAAATGTGTTTGGATTGCTCTGCTCGCGCCATTGGGACATTAGTCTGTCTGAGAGGACAGATTTGTGAGCGTAACACCTATTTGAGCACAGTGCTATTGTGTGAGGTCATCAAATGGAGACCATACTGTGGAGGCATAATACATCCTCCAGACCCGGTGCAGGCGGTTTGGTGTCGTTCCGTCCGAGTCGGACCTGAGACAGAGCAGAGAGACAGACAGACAGATAGCATGCTGGGAGTAGGATCTGAAACCTGAAATCTGGTGTTGCTCTCTCATGCCAGGCTGTCACTCCATATCCATGCCAAGTGCTGAATGAAACTGTGGTTCAAATTGTTGTGATTACAACATCTAACACATACAGACGTGCTTCAGTGCTAATGTGGACTAGCCAGTTGCCTAAGACGTTACAGGTCAGACCCGGCAATTCATGTGTCCAGCAACACAGCAGAAAACAAATCCTGTAGATGCTTTCACGTAGCATAGAAGAGCCCGCTGGGACACAGCCTAGCTGTTCTTCACATATCTAACAATGCTATGTCAAGTAAATCATCAGGACCATGTGATTTATAAAGGGTATTAACAGAATGATATAGAGCCCCCTTGGCCAGACAATAATAACAATTGAATGAGTAAAAAGTTGCATGAGGGGGAGCAGGGAGTTATTCCTGGTTGTAAATCTTCTCTTATGATCAGTATAGGGGATGTTTGGCCGGTCGACCGGTTGTTGCTCAGATTTGGTCAGATTTACACCCCTCGGGACGAGGAGCGATCAGAGTGTTTCTGAAGCGGAGCTCGCTTCAGTACCAAGCTCAGTCCCCCTCTGCCTCGCTCCCTGCTGGACTGCTGCATGCCGCCTTCTACTGACCTGTCAGGCCCAGGGTGATCTACACCGCAGCCCTCACCACGTCTGACTGACCAGACCACTCCAAACACGTTGCTTAATAGAGGACGGCTGTGTTCATTGTCGTTACACGTTTTGGATGCTCCCACTCTAAAACCCCTTGTACGTGTTAACAATAGTTGCTGTTGAAGTTTACTTGTTAAAACAATTGCACATTCATTAATCTAGGAATACCATTCCTGTTCACAACTAATACAGAGAGTATCATTCATCCATCTATCCATGTAATTGACCCCCCCTCTCCCTAATCAGTGAGTGGTTTTATGCCGTACATACAGCACCAGTCAAAAGTTTGGACACACCTACTCATTCAAGGGTTTTTCTTTACTTTCATTTTTTTTACATTGTAGAATAATAGTGAAGACATCAAAATGATGAAATGACACATATGGAATCATCTAGTAACCAAAAACAACCTTCTGGCCCATAGCCCTGCGTGGCATCGACTGTGCCACAAAAGCATACTGAAGTGGCAAAATTAGGGTTGCTACAGTTATTGTTTTTTTTTGGTCGTAAACATTATTTTGAGTTAATTCTATGAGGCTATTCAATGTATTTACAGTGAAAGGGGAGGGGCACGTGAAAACATATATAAAGTCTCCGTCAAAAGTTTGGACACACATACTCATCCAAAAAAGTGTTAAACAAATCAAAATATATTATATATTTGAGATTCTTCAAATTAGCCACCCTTTGCCTTGATGACAGAAGTGTCTTGGCATTCTCTCAAACACCTTCATGAGGTAGTCACTTGGAATACATTTCAATTAACAGGTGTGCCTTGTAAAATGTTCATTTGTGGAATTTCTTTCCTTCTTGATGCGTTTATTTAATAGTTTTGATGTCTTCACTATTATTCTACAATGTAGAAAGTAGTAAATATAAACAAAACCCTGGAATGAGTAGGTGTCCAAACTTTGGGCTGGTACTGTACATGCAGTAGCTCTAAAAGTGAGTGCTGTCGTCTTTGTTGTTGTTAGAGCAGTACATGGATCTGTTTCCTCCCATAGTGATGATCCACTCCGCTTGGTTCCCTAGCCTGTTGGCCTCCTGAGGAAGGATCAGACACCAGAGAATGAGTCACATCGCTGTGTGTGTGTGTGTGTGTGTGTGTGTGTGTGTGTGTGTGTGTGTGTGTGTGTGTGTGTGTGTGTGTGTGTGTGTGTGTGTGTGTGTGTGTGTGTGTGTGTGTGTGTGTGTGTGTACTGTTTAGAACACCATGGTCCAGTTCATGTTTTTCTTCATTGTCATAACATAGCTACTCTAAACAAAAAGTGTGTTACTCAAGATATTACATAATCCTAAAAAGGGCATTACTGACACTGCCAAGTCCACTAATACTGGGACTGTCAGTTAAAGGCTAAGTGCAGTCAAAACCTTGATTTCCCTGTGTTTCATATACAGTTGAAGTCGGAAGGTTAAATATATTCTTAGGTTGGAGTCATTAAAAAGCATGACACAAGTCATTTGTCCAACAATTGTTTACAGACAGATTATTTAATTTATAATTCACTGTATCACAATTCCAGTGGGTCAGAAGTTTACATACACTAAGTTAACTGTGCCTTTAAACAGCTTGGAAAATTCCTGAAAATTATGTCATGGCTTTAGAAGCTTCTGATAGGCTAATTGACATCATTTGAGTCAATTAGAGGTGAACCTGTGGATGTATTTCAAGGCCTACATTCAAACTCAGTGCCTCTTTGATTGACATCATGGGGAAATCAAAAGAAATCAGCCAAGACCTCAGAAAAATAATTGTTGACCTCCAAAATTCTGGTTCATCCTTGGGAGCAATTTCCAAACGCCTGAATGTACCACGTTCATCTGTACAAACAATAGTACGCAAGTACAAACACCATGGGACTACGCAGCCGTCATATCGCTCATGAAGGAGATGTGTTCTGTCTCCTAGAGATGAACGTACTTTGTTGCGAAAACTGCAAATCAATCCCAGAACAACAGCAAAGGACCTTGTGAAGATGCTGGAGGAAACAGGTGCAAAAGTATCTATATCCAAAGTCAAATTAGTCCTATATTGACATAACCTGAAAGGCCTCTCAGCAATGAAGAAGCCACTGCTCAAAAACCGCCCAAAAAAAGCCAGAATACGGTTTGCAACTGCACATGGAGACAAAGATAGTACTTTTTGGAGAAATGTCCTCTGGTTTGATGAAACAAAAGTAGAACTGTTTGGCCATATTGACCATCGTTATGTTTGGAGGAAAAAGGGGGTGGCTTGCAAGCCAAAGAACACCATCCCAACCGTGAAGCTCGGGGGTGGCAACATCATGTTGTGGGGGTGCTTTGCTGCATGAGGGACTGGTGCACTTCACAAAATAGATGGCATCATGAGGGAAAAAATGATGTGGATATATTGAAGCAACATCTCAAGACATCAGTCAGGAAGTTAAAGCTTGGTCGCAAATGGGTCTTCCAAATGGACAATGACCCCAAGCACACTTCCAAAGTTGTGGCAAAATGTCTTAAGGACAACAAAGTCAAGTTATTGGAGTGGCCATCACAAAGCCCTGACCTCAATCCTATGGAGAATTTGTGGGCAGAACTGAAAAAGGAATGGGCCAAAATTCACCCAACTTACTGTGGGAAGCTTGTGGATGTGACATCTGCTCCCCCCCCCCCCCCCGCCTTGGCGATTGAAGGTGTCAGGCTGCACTGCATCACGCACTCCTGCCATCAATTACTCACACCTGCCTTCTCTCGTCACGTGCATCAGCGATATTGGACTCACCTGGATTCAGTCATCACCTGTTTATTTCCTCCCCTATATTTGTCAGTACCCTTGCTCTGTTCCCTGCTGCTGCATTCATTGTTTTTTTGTCTATATTACTCATTTGATGACCCTGTTCCTGACTTGTTCCATGTCCGTTCTTTATTAAATGCTTGACTCCCCGTACTTGCTTGTCTCTCCAGCGTCATCCCATATGACAGAATGCAGCAGCCATCATACGAAGCATCGGGGAGTACTGGCATTCCGGTTGTTGGTGACATCGGCTCTGGGTCGCCGCCGATGGAACCGGGGGACCCTAGCCAGCTCGTCGGGCTTCCATGCCCTAGCTGGCTCGAGAGATATCCTTGCACCGGTTGGCTTGGATGGCGCCCATCCCACCTCGGGCCTCAGCCGGATCGTCAGTTCTTGTTCTCCCAGCCGGTCCAGGAGTTTATTTTGTTTTGTTGGTGCCGTTGGGGTGGATTCTGCCGCCGATGGAACTGGGGGTGCCTAAGTCAGCCCGTTGGGTTTCCACGCCCTGGCTGGCTCGAGAGGTTTCCTCCTCTCGGTTGGCTCGGCAGTTTCCATACCACGTCACACTCCACCGGGCTCCCTCTCTGCAGCGGGATCGACAGGCGTCTTGCCTCAGCCGAATCGTCGGGTTTCCATGCCTCAGCTGGCTCTCCAGGCTCCCACGCTCCTGCCGGTTCGTTGGGCTTCCACGCCCCAACCGGCTTGCCCAGCGCCCATTTCTCGGCCGGTTCCCCCAGGCGGGTCGCCAGATGGGGGGGGGTGGGGGGGGGGTACTGTTACGTCTGCTCCCGCTCTTCCCCCCCAGCGCTTGTGGGCGCCAGGCTGCCCTGCATCACGCATCTATTACACACTGCCATCTATTACACACACCTGCCTTCACCAGGTGCTAAATTAGTTAATAGACCAATAATAATGAGAGTTCCAAACCTCTCTGCCAATAAAACCTAGTTTTGTAGTTTTCCCCTCCCTGCTCAGACCACTTGCAGACAGACCGAGCAAAATTCTTGATTGAGAAACTCTTTGATAAGAAGCTATTTTTGCTTTTTTTCTTAACCATTTTAATTTAAAACAATCACTATAAGGTACTTAATTGTTACCCAGAAAATATTTGATATTGAGATAAAAATGGCTGCATTGGCCCTTTAAGTACTTTTCCTCAAGATCCTTAAGCCACTCGTACTGCTTGAAAGTGAGGTCTACACCATAATCTAGAAAGAAGTAGATTTCATATGTATGTAGTGTGCAATCTAGGTGCCTTAAATATCTCAGTGAGATAATTAGCGTCAGAGACCTTCGCTTTCTCTTATCATTTTGTGGTCCTCTTGTCTGTACTCGTAAGCAAAGCTAGTCTTAGACAGCTATTCAGAATACATTCTGCAGAAAGATTCATTCTATAACACAATGCTACTCAGAGATGACTATCTCTCCTAATGACTACAAAAGTAAAACATCTGCTTTAAACCTGCATGGAATACAGCCATTTATCAGACAGATGTCCACATAAACACTACACCAGTCCCCTGCTACAGCAAAGGTCTGTCAGTGGTCACCTCTCCAGACAGGACAGGATGCGATCAACCAATATTTCCTGAAATGCCACCACCTCTACCGCTGGTAAGTTTTCAACACTATAGCACCAGAACCACCAGACCGGAACACACACAGATAGAACCGGTTCCCATAATGAAAGAAGACCCAAACCCAAACCTGTGCCTTGGAGAGTGTTGTGTCTTTGGCTATGCCGGATTAATTGCTATGCCATGCTATTCTATAAAATCATTTCTCTGTAATTAATATCACCTGATTGAGCTAATCATGTAAATGTAATTAACTAGAGAGTCGGGCACCACAAACTAATATTTATAGAGCTGTTATCTTCCGAATAAACTCTTAAAGATTTAGCAATATTTTACATCAATAGCAGTCAACATTAATCGTCATCTTACTTCAGTCTCATATTCTGAAAGTTGTAAATTCTTGGTTATTTGAAAGAATCCTGGCTAACAAGTTGAATCAGCAATACAAAATTGGGTTTAATTATTTATTTACTAAATACCTAACTAATCACACAGAATAACATATACAAATCATTAATTATACCTGGATAATTCTTTACGTCATAGGAAACGTCCCTAGCGGGCGGAACAGATATGACAGCTTGTTACACAAAGGAAAAGGGGCGGGGTTTGAGTGAAAGAGCGGGAGACTGGGGGAACAAAGGGAAGAAGCTGTGCTATCGTAAATACAGTATCTTGTGCATTCTAAATTACCGCCCATTTGGAAAAGGAAAATGCAATAAATATTTATTCTGAGCTGCGCTTCAGTAGGTTGGTGGTAGATGGAAGACCGTGTTGCCAAACCGAGTCCTTTGTCCTTTGAAGAATGTCTCTGGTGGTCACTTGGATAAGTTGTAGTAACGTTGTTGTGTGGTAGATGAGATACTCTGTCTGTTCCTTCCTAACCTGCGTTTGCAGCTGTGGTCGCTAACTCGATGGCTAGGAGGTATCACTTCTGTCGTGAATAAGAGTTCAAGGTTCATACCATTCGCAACCAAAGCTCATGCTGATGTTGGCTTCGTTCTGTAGTTTTTATCTGAACCATTCTGACATGGGATCGTCATCTCACATCCGCGGAACAGGAAGTTATGTTGTCGTCAAGAGCTTATATAGGAAGGAAGAGAAGGGGTGTGTGTGAAAAGTTTACGACCTCTGTCTCTTCACGTGGGCAGGCCACTGAGTGAGCAGCCCTAACTTATGAAAACCCACATCTCACATTTTAGAAGCTAAAATCACATTTCATCCCATCACAAATAATTTCATATTCAAACATTTAAATTGAACAACAATTCCATGTGAATCTGATAACTCTGATGTATAGACTTTCCACTGTGGAGTTTATGTCATCTTATCATTGATGAGAATGTCTCAGAAGACAACCAAACTGACATCATATTCATTAAGTACCACTGCATATGTTCAATTGTTCGGATTACCAGAATATAGTTCATTTCCTCCCACATACTGATGTTCCCAGATTCTCTATGTTAACCAAGGGGTTTTTAAATGTAACCTTAGTAGGTTAGAGAAGAGAAAAGAGGGAAAGAGGTATTTATGACGGTCATAAACCTATCCCCCAGGCCAACGTCATGACAAGAGCGTCAGTCCCAAGCGTGCTATCCACCCACCCAAACACGTGCCATTTCCACAATATTTCAATTGGGGAAACCTGTGGTGACACGCAGCATGTAAAAAGAAAAGCCTTTCTAGGAAGACGGTTACTAACAACGGCAGTCCAAGCCAAGAGCTAGCCGTGTCTTTATGAGTTTAGAGATTTTAATTTCACCAATAAAACTGGGAGCCAATCTTCCTTCCAGTTAAAACAGTAAAGTACGTGGTGAGGTGATGGGGGAGTCTGATACCTCTCCTGGCTTATGTAAGAGGCAGACAGGGTCGAGCAGCCCACCAGGGGAGCCCTGAGTGAGTATGGGTGCTGGAGGTCAGCTGACAGGGTTATTTACACTTTACCAATTAGGTTAACTGAGAACAAACACTCTATTTATTTTACAGCAACAACCTGCGGAAGAGTTACAGAGGGGATGAATGACATCGCATTTTTGTATCTGTCCCATTATGGTGTCTGTGATTGCACAGGCAGCGCCATTAAGGCCATCTCCAGTTTGAAGTAGCCAATTGTCTTCGACTACTACGTCTATAAGTTGGCAAACAAACTGAAAGGGTGCATGCTGCCACCTAGAGTGTGTTGTTTGAAGAGGTATAAAGTCAAAGTTGGCGATTTACTGCCAACTGCAGTTATGGAATGTTCGCTCATGAGTATAATTAATTGGCTGATCTCTTCTGGTGACCTGGGTGGAATTATGTGATCCTTCCTTAACCCATAGGAAGTCCTACCCAGTTGACTACTTCAAAATGGTTTAAGTCCTCAATGGTGCTGTCCAGTGTGCATGCTAAAACAGGCTTTTGGGTACTATGTCCACTGTGGAACTTAGCCAGGACACCAGGGTTAACACCCCTACTCTTATGATAAGTTCCATGGATCTTTAGTGACCCCCAGAGAGTCAGGACACCTGCTTTAACATCACATTCTAAAGACAGCACCCTATGCAGGTCAATGTCCCCTTCACTGTCCTGGGCATTTGGGATCAGAGGGAAGAGTATCCCCTACTGGCCCTCCAACCCCACTTCCAGCAGCATCTGGTTTCCCATCCAAGGACTGACCAAGAGAAACCCTGCTTAGCCTCAGAGGCAAGTCAGCAGTGGGATTCAGGGTGGTATGCAGAGTTGGGTAACCAGAGACAGTTCCGGACAGAGATTAAAAAGAAAGGTCAGGTTCAGGATAATAGAGGATCTCTAGTCAATGGGATAGTGCAACCTAGGGGTTAAGATTACATGGTCAAGGTAAAAGCTATGACAACTCAATAATTGGTGGTTAAATTGTTTGTAACAAAAGACCGGTCTACCATTTGCAACAAAGATTCTGACATAATCCTCATTATGCTGTAACATACTTGATAATCACAAACCATCCTGTGTGAGTTAGAATGGGAGCCACAACAGTATGCAGCAGTATGAAGGAGCCTGTGAACCCCTGTGAGCGTCACAGTCTGAGTCAAAGGTACTGTACTTAGTCTGGTTAATACCCCCATCTTGTGGTGGCTAGGCAGGGAAGCAGTTGACTGTCTGTTGGATGGACACGAGACCCAAGGTCTCCTTCTGGGACTCCACTTACCGCATACATCAAGCAATATACATTTTAGGAGACCCTGGACAATACAAATAAAAAAGCACTTCTGTTAAGTTCAATAACATATGGGCTTGTTTTGTTCAAATACTGAATGATATACTGTATGTGCATGTCTGAAGAGAAATAACTAGAACTTCCTAGAACAATAGCTCAAAAGTGTTTCTTTTTTTTCTCCTATTGACAGTGGAAAATCTGATTAGCATAATTTAATACGCTTATTTGTGTCATTAATGGATATTGTGTCCCCATGACAAACAGTGAGTCATCGGTTGTTAAAAAAAATAAAGTATTTAACCTTTATTTAACTAGGCAAGTCAGTTAAAAGAACAAATTCTTGTTTTCAATGACGGCCTAGTTGTAACTAGACAGGCTGTTTCCATGTGTGTTTTATTTTCCTAGAAAATAATATCAAGATAAAAATCTGAGGGGAGATGTTCCAACTTCAACCATGTCAAATGCAATGTGGATGGACTGATTCCTAATCCTAATCAACGTTCCCCCCCAACGTTAACTGTTTAAAAACAACACATACTAACCAATCAGATCTGCCCTTTCATGTCACTGATGAGTCTGTGCTACAAGGTGCCCACTTAATCCAGGCTCTTTGAAACGTTAAAGAAACAATTGCTGTCTGAATATCACCAGCTCACGTCATGGCTCATTGTTTCAAATGGCACCAGTTACATCCTATTGCCTCAGACGGGCCAGTGATCTATATGTGCAGGGGAACAAAGGCACTCTTGATAGTGGCCTTAGCATCTCATGTGGACACGCTGGTCTCATGCAGCTGGAATGCTAAGGACTCTTGTGGTCAGCCGGGCTTAATTGTCTTTCACTCTGTTGGTTTTGGGCGTAAAAAAAAAAGCTGAAGCAAGCTGCCACGAGTTTAGGTTCTGACGAGCGCCACAGAAAAAAACGTGGTGTTATCTGAGTGAGGGGGGAGGGTACTGATTTTTGATTTCATGTTCTAATGTCTGGTGACAAGGCCAAGAAAAACAGGCTACAGTTAGCAGCTCCTTAATTGAGGCCAGACAGTAGGCAGACTAGGCACATTACACTGGGAAAGAGTAAATCAGGCCTGGGGATACAAGGAGCACAAACATTATGGTGCATGATTAGATGTTTTGCATTCAATCCCCCCTTATGCTAACACACTCACACCTGAAAGCACATTCTCGCATCTGCACACAGATGAACAAACACAGACACACACGGTATAAGCATTTGAGATGTGTTGGCAGCTGATCCTCTGGATATGACACATCTGAATGCTTGAGCCTGTAAATCTCTGCCCTTTTTATGCAGATCTCTCACTGAGCTGATATCCTAAACCCAGATTCCAAGGACTTAAGCTCTGGAACTCTAATATCTAAGGGGCATCAAGGTTGTCCATCATGAACTCAGGGTTACACAGAGTATGATTAGGCATAACGTTGAGTAATGTGACAAACGTTTATCAATAGCTATTATTAACGATCAGGACATACGATCAGGACACACAGAAAGAAATATCAAAACAAACTATGAACCAACTATATTAATTTGGGGACAGGTCGAAAAGCATTAAATATTTATGGCAATTTAGCTAGCTAGCTTGCTGTTGCTAGCTAATTTGTTCTGGGATATAATCATTGGGTTGTTATTTGACCTGAAATGCACAAGGTCCTCTACTCCAACAATTAATCCTCAGATAAACGGGTAAACCAAGTTTGTTTCTAGTAATCTCTCCTCCTTCAGGCTTCTTCTTCTACTTTGGACTTTATATGGCGGTTGGCAACCAACTTTAAGGTGCATTACCACCACCAACTGGACTGGAGTGTGGACCTCAGTTTATCTTTCAATCACCTATGTCGGTATATGCTCCTAAAAACCAATGAGGAGATGGGAGAGGCAGGACTTAAAGCGTATGGCTACGCAGACGCTCATTGACGCGCGTGAGAAGTGTGGGTGCAATGATTTAATAACATGTATGTGTAAGTGTATTTTCCAACGCTCGCGCACGAGACGCGGGCGGTGTGGTCAGCATGTTAGTCCCCTCCTGAACTCCCTGTTCACCCACGACTGTGCGGCCCCGCACAACTCCAACTCCAACACCATCATTAAGTTTGCTGATGACACGACGGTGGTAGGCCTGATCACTGATGACAATGTGACCGCCTATAGAGAGGAGGTCAGTGACCTGGCAGTGTGGTGCCAGGACAACAAACTCTCCCTCAACATCAGCACGACAAAGGAGCTGATCATGGACTACAGGAGGCCCCCCTCCACATTGACAGGGCTGTAGTGAAGCAAGTTCCTCGGTGTCCACATCCCTAAGGAATTCACATTGTCCACACACACCAATATAGTCGTGAAGAAGGCACGACAATGCCTCTTCCCTCTTAGGAGGCTGAAAAGATTTGGCATGGGCCCTCAGATCCTCAAAACGTTCTACAACTACACCATTGACAGCATCTTGACTGGCTGCATCACCGCTTGGTATGGCAACTGCTTGGCATCCGACCACAAGGCGCTACAGACGGTAGTGTGTACGGCCCAGTACATCACAGGGGCCGAGCTCCCTGTCATCCAGGACCTCTATATCAGGCAGTGTCAAAGACTTCAGCCACCCAAGTCATGGACTGTTCTCTCTGCTACTGCACGGCAAGCGGCACTGATGCCGCAAGTCTGGAACCAACAGGACCCTAAACAGCTTCTACACCGAAGCCATAAGACTACTAAATAGTTAACCAAATAGCTACCCAGACTATCTGCATTGACCTTCTTTGCACTAACTCTTTTGACTCGTCACATTCGCTACTGTTATTGTTTAGTATTTATCCGGGTGCCTGATCACTGTACCCCTACCTATATGAATATCTACCTCAATTACCTCCTACCCCTGCACATCAACTCAGTACTGGTACCCTGTGTATATAGCCAAGTTATAGTTACTCATTATGTATTTATTCCTTGTGTTATTATTTTTCTATATTTTTCTCTCACTATTGTTGGGAAGGGCTGATAAGTAAGCATTTCACTGTTAGTCTATACCTGTTGTTTACGAAACATGGGACAAATGCAATTTTATTTTATTTGAGCCCAGTAGACTTTGTCTGAGAGTCATTGTGGGGTAAATAGAGTTTCTGTCAGTTGTTTCCATTGGCTTAAACGCAAGTTAGGAAACTGATCTGTCTCAGCCAGTGTTTATTTTGGACAAGGATTACTTGTTTAGATGTAGGTGGTTCTTGAACCAGCTCCAGACTTAGAAGCTGAAATAGCTCCCATATGTTCCAATGGCACAGTGGAGTTGACGAAAGTGTTTTCTACAGTGGAAAAGCTGTGGTTGCTCCACTCTGACCAAAAAGTTGTTTTTCTGAGATTCTACCCCTGCCTCACAGTACAGTACAGTAGCACATTATGGATACCAAGTCTGGGGAGGTCTGGCAGTCTGTCTCACCAAAATGAAATGCAGAATGTACTGAGTTTTTACCCAAACCATGTAATAATAGCATTGATTAGATGTGACCTGTACGGAATGAACCAAAATATGTACCAGGAGGGGAAAGCATTGGCTAATGGGGAGTAGAAAGTAAGCAGACTTCAACCATGTTGACTCACTGTTTATGAAGATTTCGTAATACTGTCAGTTTTTATCATCAGTTTAACACTGAATGACTGGTGCCTGTGTGTGTGTGGGTGTGTGTGGTTGTGAGAAAGTGAAAGAGCGAGAGAGAGAGAGAGGAGTAAATAAGTAGATAGGGTCAAGTTCAGGTCCTACACACTATGCAGCCTCGTGGTTCCCAGGACAGGTCATATAGGGCACGTAGACAGCTATGGACTGGATCTGGCGCATTAACTCATCTCCAATCCTACTGTTGCCCTGAAAAAGTTTGATTTAGTCATTTGCCACAGTATAATACACAGTATTAGTGCTAATGAAGTCTGAAATAATAACGCTCACAGAATAAATGTAAAAAGCACATTCAATTATCTAAAGCTAAAGTACTGTAAATCTTTCCAGACAACTTTAGGAATGTTCCATTTGCATACCAAACAAAACCCCAATGAAACCAGAACTGTTAATTTCACAAATATTCTAATAGTGGCAATTGAGCTTATGTACACATTGCGGTGGATGGCATGGCCGTCTTCTGGTTTTCAGTGGCCATTGCCCTTAATGAGCTTTCAGACAGAATTTCTATTTCTGTTTTTCTATTTATAATATCAAGGAAGCCGCGGAACAGAGTTAGACATTCCAGTTCAAACTCAGCATGAATTTGCAGTTATTCATTTTTGAGGTTGTCTGCTCATTAATGTCCAGCATTTTTCTCCATGTTTGAGAAAAGTATAAAATGAGCCAACTTTGCTTTTTAATTTCAGGGAAACAGCAGCCGCTGATGTATACCACTGGGGATTAATACCCAATAGTAATTGTGAAGAGCGCTGGCCAGTTAGGTTTAGGGAAACATGGCCTCTGTCTCGGCTGAATAGAGCCCTGGTGCTGTACTTCATAGGTGTTATGTCCCTAATTCCAGAAGATCTGCTGATGAAATGGGGAACACTAGAGATAAGACTGAGAAGGGGCAGAGTGGCTCTATCTCATATATCATCATTGATCTATACAGATACCCAGATGGCCTTTAGTGGTCTAGGCTCATGACGACAGAGCCCACTTTTACATCTTACCCTGAGGATACCATAAGCTTTGAGTGTGCCCCTGTATGCCATAGTTTAACTTCATGAAAATCCCATGAGAAAGTGCTGAGCATAAATGGTATGTGTATCATTCTACCAAATGACCAGTGATGGACAAGCGTGTACAGAAAACGAAAATATTTAGACATTTTACCTCATCCATGTCACATGCAAAGTCCCCTAGAAAACAAAAAAGCACATATTCGTCATGCTTTGCACAATTTTTACAAAGTGTGCTCCATATTTCACCTATGAGGTTTCAGGTAAGACCCAAATGCAGACTGTGTTGAAGTAACAATGGTTATTGCAACAACAGGGGCAGGCAAATGACAGTTCAAGGCAGGCAGGGGTTGATAATCCAGAGTAGTGTGGCCAAGGTACAGGACGGCAGGCAGGGTGAGGCCAGGCAGAGGCCAGTAATCCAGAGTAGGGGCAAAGGCACAGGAAAGCAGGAAGGCCCAGAGTCAGGACAGGCAAGGGTCGAAACCAGGATGACTAGAAAAAGAGAGACTAGGGAAAAGCAGGAGCTGAGACAAAACGCTGGTTGACTTGAACAAACAGGAGACAAAGGGCTGTGAGACATGGGTTTAGATCTAGACAGATGAAAAGTAGGAAGTACTGTATATGGAGGGTACGGGGCAACAGAGGAGGAACAGCAGAGGGGCTATTGATTTCATGCAATGGGCATGGCAGAACGGGCTCGATGGCACCAGTAGACCAGTCAATCGAGGGATTGTGTCTCTGGAGCCAAGAGAATCCCAATACCACAGGAATCTGCAGAGACTCAATTAGGAGGAATTGGATCGTCTCGCTGTGATTCCCTGACACTCGTAGGTTGTTGGGGATGGTATGGTGGGTGACCCGGCCTATAGAGCGCCCGTCCAGTGCTCTAACATCCATGGGAATGGAGAGGGGTTGAGTGGGGATGCCCAGCTTGGATGCCAGGGTAACATCTATAAGACTCATATCGGCCCCCGAGTCGATGAGTATCTGGAGAGACTTGGACTGGTCGCCCCACCACAGGGTGGCATAGAGAGGGGGGTGAGTAGGGGAAGAAGCAACATTATCCTTAAGACCCACCAGAGTACTCATTCCTACCAATGAGCTAGGTCTCTTGAAGGGACAAGTAGACACATAATGACCGACAGTACTGCAATACAGACAACTCTAGGTGTTAAGTCTGCGTACTCCTTCGGCTGCATTGGCTAGGGGCAAATTGTCAGTCTTCGGAGGCTCTTGGAGGAACTCGGGTCAACTCAGGTCCTTTTGGGGACGAAGACACCGGGGACTTCCGGAGTTCATCAGATCTTGGGATCCTTGAGTGAGCGATTGGGACCGCAATCAGACCTCTTCTCCCTCCTACTTTCCCGTAGCCGACCATCGATCCGGGTGGTTAAAGCGATGAATAAGTCAAGATCCATCGGTAGTTCCTGGGCTGCAAGATCGTCCTTTACTTCCTCTGAAAATCCGTGCAGGAACGTGTCAAACAGCTCTTCCGGGTTCCAGGCACCCTCCTGGATGCCTGGAACAAGCACAAGGACAGGTGAAACAGATCAGGGTGTGACACAAAGTTAACCACAATTATACACCACTATGATTGAAGTTATTATGCAACGGCAACATTGATTTGCTATTCACTTATGACAATCAGTCGGGAGTTAGCCGCATAAGCACTTAGGATGAGATCATAAATGCTGCCGACCTGGGTCTACTACTGCAGTCTGGCCAGAGACTGAGGGTTCTCATTGCCCATGTACCCATAGATGGAAAACCTGGGACTCCAGCTAGCACTCTCATTCAGAGCAGTGAAGGAGAACACATCACTCCAGCTAGCCTCACTGCCACAGTGGTACACTGCAGTGAACACAGGAAAGAAAACACTGTTCTATCAATACTATGATGATGACCGAATGTGACAGGCCATAAACATCCATCATGCTAGTTCGGTGAACATGGAACCCTAACATAAGCAGAGGCAGGTCTCAGGGCAGTGAGTGTGACCCTGTGTATGTGGATCTCCCTCACTTCTGATCCCGTCCATAAAAAAATCTGTCGTTCTGCCCCTGAACAAGGCAGTTAACCCACTGTTCCTAGGCCGTCATTGAAAATGAGAATTTGTTCTTAACTGACTTGCCTAGTGTACTATATAGTAGTGCTAGTGTTTTATACAGTAGTGCTAGTGTTTTATACAGTAGTGCTAGAGGACTGCACAATCAGTCAATCAGTCAGTGTTTCTCTGATAAGGAAGTCAGAATCAGTCTACCAAACTGATGAAACAGCAGCCTGTGGAGTCAGCAAATGCAGTGTGGCAAGGCATGATGAGTCAATAAAAGCAGATGTGATTGTTGATGTGTGCTTGAGATTGTTGATGTGTTCTCATTTAAAGGACAATTCATTCACTTTGAGTTAATATGTTCTTGCATTGGCTGTCTAACGGATGAGAACTGTATCACTTTGTGATTGTCTCCATACAAGCAGCCTTAACGTTCTATTAAAATAGTATTTTAGAGTGAAGCAGTGAAAGATCCAATCCACTACGAGAATAGGATGAACCTAAAAGTTACCAAAAATAGATAATTAATTAATTCTGTATTTGAAGCAGTTAATATTTACATTTTGAATTGGACTGCACCAAGCATGTTGAACACTAGGGGGTGCACAACAATAGTCCAGTATTCCTGTTGTTCAATGAGTGCATTAATGAATCCCCAACAGTGTCTGGTCATTGTTGAGAAAAGTAACAGGGGCTCCGGTTGGGTTAAGAAACCAAGGCGAACGGATAGCAAAACCAGCCTTGTGAGATCAGAAAATCTTAGAACGTCTATCAACACTGACAGGTAGGTGATTGCAGCTATAGCAAGCTATCTATTACAATAGGTTAGCTCGAGGAAGTTTTAGTTATCTAACAAGCAACGTTAATTGAGCTCATCTGTAGCTATCCTTCCACATTCTACTGCTGTCTCGAGTTCGCTTGCTGCAAATGTTTAAACTACAATGCCGGTTTTACTGGCTGATAACTTTAAGAGATATGTATCGTGACAATGGTAAACGGACATTAGCTTCCTATGAATTAAAATGTGCAACATAACCAAAAGTGGCACTAAACATAGCTAGCCTTGCTCTCCTTTTCTGGCTACGTCATTATTAAAAAATAATAAACAACGTGCCCGCGAGGAATTGTGGGTAAAACACGTTTACCCAGCTGCTTGGTGTAGCTAGATATGTAATTACACATTCTTTCCCTATGCAAACAGGCCCAAAGAAAAACCTGGGAATAATTTTGCCCCTTAATGTATCTCTGACTTTTTAAAGTGTATGTTCAGTGTGATGTAATTCAGGTTCTCGCTAGGCTGTCAACCCTTCAAACAGTTGTTCTTATACAAACAGCTGCACATTGTCTCTCTGGATATTCCCATTACAGAGCTTTGTGTTTGTGTGAGGAGTTTTGATGTATATTGATTGCAATGTGTACTTTACCCTCCAGGATATTGATGATGGACTCAGAGGAGCCAGAGGAGCATGATAGTGAAGAGGGAGAATATCAAAGCCTTGAAGAGCAGGACATGGTCCAGTACAGAGTATGCTACTCTCATCCAAAGTACACCAAGGAGGTAAGTTTCGGCAGGGAGGGGTTATGATTCTTCTCAATTGCAGTCTATTATATTACTGTAACAACACATAGACATTATAGAACTGCATCAGCAATGTTTTGGTAACACCTCCATACAATTAATTGAAATTGATTTTGTAATATGTCTTTACCTTTTAGTTGGATTTCTATAAAAAGGAAGACGTTAAGAAGAAGAGGTAGGTTTTTGCAATTTCAAAAGTACGGGTTTAAAGGGGCAATCTGCCATTGCTACATTCATCTTTGTATGTATAAATTAATGATACCTATGGATTCTTGAAGAATATAACTTTTTTTTGCCTCATGAGCATAGTTCAACTATTTTACCCCATCAGAACCAAATATAAGCTTGTCTTACTCCAATGTTTGTAAACAAAGAAAATGTAACAAACACTATATAGCCTCAAAACATGGTTATAACTATAATTTTGATATCATGAAAGGTCTGTCATTTCATCATTAGCTCTGTGAATTTGAGAGTGGTTACATTTCTCCAGCCCCATCCTGCTTTTTACCAAAACAACTGCTGATTGCCACTATTGAAATCTTCAACTGGAACAACGTGCACACCTTTTTTCATTGTTTCATATAATTTATGATTGAGTGTAGTATTTCTGAGTATTCAGCCATATTTATGTTTCATACTGTAGATGTCCGGCAGGGAGACAGAAGCGGGTTGTGTCGTGTAAGAGGAAGACCCACCATCTCAATATCTGTCGAAGGAAGCAGCCAGCCACATGGAAAACTTGTGATGTGGCCAACAAGGAGAACGAAATGGCCTGTGTGCAGGACATGGAAGAGATATTCTATATGGACCCATGGGAGTTTCCACTCACTGACCCCCATCCTAACAAGACTGACGAGGCTGATTCAAAAAACAGTGACTACTTCATAGAGGTGTGAAATATCAGTGTAGTGTATTATATTTGTCTAATGTCTTTGGGGTGGGTTGTCTCATTATCTTATCATCGTGATATGCTTGTTGTCACCAATTTTTTTATGTATTCCATCACCGCTCTGCTGTTTTTCAGTTATCAAAAGACCACAACACAATGACAGAGGTGCTATTTGGAAGAAATCTGAGACTGAGTGTAGCTTTGACCCTGTGGCAAAGAAATGTTGGAGAACTGCTTACGTATTTTTTAAGGTACGGTAGAACTTGTCAAGATTGAAATATCTAAGGCTTTATTGACACAAAGTTGTGATTCTATAATAGCAAAGCTCTTTTCTCCCTCAGGATCCAAGACACTGGTGTGTTTGTTGATTTTCTTCCAGTGATAACAAAAAGGTACATTTCTCATTTTATTTTTAGGGGTAAAAAGCAATGATTACAATTGAAGTTTCATGACATTTATTTTCTATCTTTCACCGATAGCCTTGATGGTGAGTCAGAGTCACCCAGCGTTTCCATTGGCTGTTGTGTTGACCTTTTCCCCCTAGTGAAAAAGGTCCTCACTACTCCATATGAAGAGTGAGTACCACCGTTAATGACACTTTTTATTACAAATTCTTGAAAATCCAACTAAACTAATCCCATGTGGTCTTGCAGGCACCTGGTAGCTGGTTTACGATTGGTACAGTCAGTATTAAGACATTGGTGGCCAGAGCTCTCAGCAAGTGGAGGAACTGACACGCAATCTATGGATGGGTATGTTTACTTAACATGCTGACTGGAAGCTATGGAGATGTGTATTCTTTGTGGTGCAGGCACGCCCCATGTGTAACTAAAACCTCTCTGTTTTTAATGATCATTGCAGAAATATCCAAGTGTTCAAACAGCAGCTAAAGGAGTTTTGGAACCAGCAGCCTCATTTGAGTTCAGTTCCAGGAAGTGCAGGTGAAATAGCAAAGGTGGGTTCTAATTTACGATACATGGTAATTTGAATATATCTAAGACAAGTGCAAATAGTGTTAGTGAAATTTCTGTCATCTTCGTTCTTGTTTTCTAGGTTATAGACTATTACCTGTTACAATTGCCCTGATCGCAATGGTGGCCCATGCCAAGCTCCAGTCCAGTCCTGATGACATGTCGTTGGAGAGTTGGAAACCACATAAGAACACAATAGACTTGTGACACAATGATCTGCACTACTTGACTTTTGATGTGGGCAAAAGCATTACCAAATTAATTTGAGGGCTCCTAAACAGTGCCCAAAGAGTGCCTGCTGTAGAGTGCCAGAGAGCCACTCCAGACAATAATTGTGCCTTGTTATTTTTTAAGAATTTTAATTACAATTTGAGATGACCAACCCTTGTCCACAATTGCTAACATGACTTAACCTCACTAAATTTCAATGGTATGAAATTAATCCAAAGGATGAAAGTGTGTGCAATTGATTGGTTACAGTAGAGAACCAATTGAAGTTGTGTTGGATTAATTAAAATGGTACTTGACATTGTTTTATTGTAAATTCATTTTTTTTTTATAAATGAAAATGTCAGTAAGGTTATGTGACACCTTTGTGTTCAGCCAGGCAGTGGTGTTTCAGAGTGGAATGGTTGGCTGTTGGTTGATGGAGTCAGAGAGAAAGGGTAGCGAGAGGGGGTACACTGAGTGGTGAGAGAGAAGAGGTGAGTCTCAGTGGGAGCATGTGTTGGTCAGTGCCGGCAGCTCCAGAGTGACTGCCAGCCGGGCAGCAGTACAGCATAATTAGTTATTAGCAACCGCCACTGCCCCGTATTTTTAGGCTATACTGAAATACTCTAGCCCTAGTTAGAGCCGATAACTAGGACTGAGAGTATAACTACGTTTTTATTTGTCAGGTCACATGGTTAGGAAAGATTACTTCCCCTATTCATAAGGTACTTGTATGTGTTGTCTTAGTGCAGATGTCCTCCAAAATAATGAAGAAATGTGTTTCAATTGTGAGAGCAAAATTGCAAGATTACGTTAAAATACTTGTATTGTATCAAATGGTTGTTTTATTCAACAGAATAGAGTATTCTTAACTATTGTGTGTGTGTGTTCTGCTGAGGATGGGCCTCTGGGAGACAACACTGACAGGAGATCTACGATGTCTTTTGGGTGATAAAACCTAAAGAGCGTTCCAGAGCATGGGTCAATGTTTCTGTTCTATATCATACCAGGGAGAGATGGTTCCAGTTTGGAGTCGGAGGGCCAGACACTGGTCTATACAATGATAACTGTTGGAAAGCCATTTGGATAATGTATTTAAGGTAATTTGTAATACTGATTTCAAGGTCATTTGTAATATTGATAATTATGATATTTGTGATTTGGAAGAAGGAGAGGGCATTGCCTTTGACTAAGTCTATGTTCCTATGACCATATGGGTACAATCATTTTTCTTTATGGAGTTCTTAAGAGTAAATATTTTAATTTGATTTTGTTATTTTAATTTTTGTTTTATTTTTTTGACCAGTAGTAGTGTTTTTGTTTTTACACATTACTCTCATGGAGGGTACAGTAAAAATGGGGAGGGTACAGTCCTCTGAAGTTTTGGATTGAAGTTTACACACCTTGAGTGATGTGTAGGAGTGTATGGAGTGATATGTGAAGGAGTGTATTGTTGTGTTGTTTGTTCTGTTCCCGATGGGTTATAGGTCTAACTCCCTGATCCTGTGGCTCTGTGATGAAGTTGACAGTGTGATGGGGAGTATAAGCCAATTTGAAAGAATAGTTTCAATAGAATGTGTTGTTATTCGCTTTGACATATATTTAGACATTTGTATTAAGAATAATTGGTAAAAGTAATCATTTATCATACAGTTAATGAACGGAACTAAACTGTTGTTCTGATCTGTCCTCTCGAGGCTATCATGAAAAGTGACATCAGACGGTATTTTAATGCATGGAAGAGATAATTGGACCGAACAGTGTGTGCACTTCAAAACCCCCTCTACCGAGAGAAATTAGTCCGAGCCAGCAACCGGTGTACAGCATCCAATCTAAGCTATCAACTGCTTTTCTCTCATGTCTTATCTCAGGAGTGTGAGAGGAGTCCACATGGAGTGAGCATGGGGAGGGATCTGTTCTAAACTTCTCTTGTGTTGCTGGTATACTGGTTGACGAATGGACAAGACATAATGGGTGGTAAAGGTGATGGCGGCTCAGGTGAGACATTGAAATTGGGACATTATCACGGCCATCCACTTTGAACTGTAAAGCTATCTGAAGAAGACGAAAAGGACGCCAGAAGAATCAGTGCCTGAAGGACGGGGTTTGTCAACTGTGCCCAAAATTGTTTTAGACTTTTGGGGTATCAGGTTGATTGTATAGGTCTACAATACATGAAATTATAGTAATTTAGATTAAGAATGCATTGAGATACTGATCTGTATTATAATCGTGATACAACAATGTAATAGTAGAATTATGGGATAATTATACTGGATGTTAATATAAATGTACATTCTGCCAATGTGTGTTAAATTGAGTTTTTTTTTACTTTGAGTGTTAGGACCAATTTGAATCACTGAGCAATGTCATTCAAGATTTTGGTTGGATAATTAATTGGGTTTTTAATTATGATTTGGAAACTGAATGATTTTTAAAACGGAAGGATTGATTTGAGTTTAGTATGTTAATAACTATATGAGTGAAGCCATGAATGTATTAGGGATTGATTGTTTTGATTGTTGTTATGAACTAAAGATGTTGACACTATTCTAAGCATGCCCTGGTGAATGGAGAGGGTGAACTCTGATCTGGAGAGTGAAACTGATCCTAATCTATTTGCTCTATAGGCATTGCCTTATAAATAGTGGAATTGTGATGCTTGTCTTGGGTCATGTTCATTAGGCACCAATGGAATACGTTTTACTTTAACTAGGAGTCACTACCTGGATTTGTCCAACAAGATATGCTCATTTTAGTTTCTGGGATGGAAATAATCATTTCCACCATACCATGCTGATCCATTGGAGTGTGATGTATAACTAAAGCTTATTTTATTAAACCTCCATTGTTGCATGCAGTGCATTATGCACTAAACATGTGCTTTTCACTGTCTATGAAGATATAGCTTTGAATCTCATAAACTGTATGCATCTTCTGTTTTTCTTCATGGGTTCGTGCAGGAGACTGTATCATAACCTTCCCAGACAAATTGCTAGAATGCTTTGAAAATGTGTTGGTGGTTGAAATAGGAGACAGTGCTGAGTTTCTTGGAAGGAGGCTGAGCCAGTGCTACAGCAGCCGGTCATGTGCAGGAACCCATGCAATGACTTATTGCTTTTATGCTTCTTGGTTTATGTAGAATCCACTGTATATACATTTTTGACATGTGAACGAATGTTCTTAAATCTTGTAATTTTCTTTTAAGTTGAGAGGACTCTTGAAATGGGGGAATGTGAGAGCAAAATTGCAAGATTACGTTATAATACTTTTATTGCATCAAATGGTTGTTTCATTCAACAGAATACAGTATTCTTAACAGTTGTATGTGTGTTCTACTGAGGATGGGCATCTGGGAGATCAAACTGACACGAGATTTACGATGTCTTTTGGGTGATAAAACCTAAAGAGCATTTCAGGGCATGGATTAATGTTTCTGTTCTATACCGTACCAGGGAGAGATGGTTCCAGTTTTGAGTCGCAGGGCGAGACACTGGTCTGTACAATAAAAACTGATGGCACAGCAGATACAGTCTGCAGTACAACAAATCTTAGCCTTTGGCCCCAAGGTTGAAAGGGGTGTATCTTGGCTATAAAAGACCTTTGTACTTTTGTCTCGGGGCTCTCAAGGAATCATCAGAGACGGTGATTTGTCGACCAGCCATCGCTATTTCAAAGCTCTCACTAATAAAGGTTCAGTTTAAGTATAAACTTGTGTGATACGTTTGTCTCTTCTCATTTGATAATATAGAAATGAACCACCACACAATTTACTGTATATTTAATCATCATGAAGATAAGTTGCTTAGGCCTTATCATTATGGTGCTTTGTTTAGGCCGTATCATTATGGTGCTTTGTTTAGGCCTTATCATTATGGTGCTTTGTTTAGGCCTTATCATTATGGTGCTTTGTTTAGGCCTTATCATTATGGTGCTTTGTTTAGGCCGTATCATTATGGTGCTTTGTTTAGGCCTTATCATTATGGTGCTTTGTTTAGGCCTTATCATTATGGGGCTTTGTTTAGGCCTTATCATTATGGTGCTTTGTTTAGGCCTTATCATTATGGTGCTTTGTTTAGGACTTATCATGATGGGGCTTTGTTTAGGCATTATCATTATGGTGCTTTGTTTAGGCCTTATCATTATGGTGCTTTGTTTAGGCCTTATCATTATGGGGCTTTGTTTAGGCCTTATCATTATGGTGCTTTGTTTAGGCCTTATCATTATGGTGCTTTGTTTAGGACTTATCATTATGGGGCTTTGTTTAGGCCTTATCATTATGGTGCTTTGTTTTAGGCCTTATCATTATGGTGCTTTGTTTAGGACTTATCATTATGGTGCTTTGTTTAGGCCTTATCATTATGGTGCTTCGTTTAGGACTTATCATTATGGTGCTTTGTTTAGGCCTTATCATTATGGTGCTTTGTTTAGGCCTTATCATTATGGTGCTTTGTTTAGGCCTTATCATTATGGTGCTTCGTTTAGGACTTGATAGTTGAAGATCATCTATCTTTGTAATTAGTTTTTTAAAATCACAAATAGCTTTAAAAACCCTCTTTGCATAACAAGGTGGAACAGGAGGTGTGGGGATGGGGAAACAAATTTACAGTATGCGTGTGATTGATAGTCCATTTTAAAAGATGTTTGTTTGTTGTTCCACTTGATCAACTAAAACAAACTGACATTGCAACACCAAGACTAAGGTTGCAATCTCTACTTCCCAAGAGTGGAGGAAGTGTTTGGAAGGTGAGATATGAATCCCACTTGACACAGATAAGTGAAGGCTGGCTTTAACCCTTGGTGTTTCCTATTGTGACATGAAGGAAGCTTAGGCTGAAGTCCAGTCGTGACTGGCCTGTAGAGGCTGTGTGGAAAGGACTGCACCTCCGTGGACTCTGGGTCTATGGTTGGCAGCCTGATTAGCCTTGTTTGCTCTCTCTCTCTGCCCTTCTCTCTCTGTTTAGTGCTATCAAAGTACAGTTTACTGTATGTTTGACAGCTTATAGTCACAGAGCTCAGCACACACAGGCAGTGGTGCAGTAACAGTGGAGGTAAGGGTGTTCATCCGTTACAGTTTAGTAAGTTTCATTGTTACTAAAGTAGGATTTCTTTTGTATATTTCATTGTATACAGTGGACTGTTGTGCTATGAACTGTGACAGGAGTAGAATTACATATTTTTGTCCATGTATGAAAATGGATAATTATCTCTCGAAGGGGTGTAGTAAAATTGTTTGAGAAATGATGCATTGCCACTCGGTGAATCCACATGTCCGTTCACCATGAAGGAACATCCAGTTCGAAGAGTTTTGGGACATGGACAGTGGCATTAGCAGCAGCACTGGTGATAAGTCTGATGGGAGTACACACTGAATCCCTGCTAGCTGAAAGGACACGTCTCCTGGCCTCTGAAGAGCACAAGGTGGTCCTCAACCAGGGAATTAATGGTATGGACATTCATGTAATGTCATTACTAACAAAATGTAGAGATGGATTGTACATTAAAACGTGTGGCTGTATCTGTAGCAGACTTGGGTTCAAATATGTGTATTTGATTATTTGATGTTTAAATACTTCTGTGTATTTGAATATTTTCAAATAATGTGGCCTAAATCAACTACAGCTATTGGAAGTATTTGAATGTACTTGTAATGCGTCTGTGTGTAGCTGGTGTAGATGAGTCAGGCGCAGGACAGCAGATATGAGTAATGTACGCAATTTAACTGAACAATAATCACAATACACGTCAAATAATCCAAGGCCACAACTACGGACCGCAATACAATAAACAATCACTCACAAACAAACATGGGGGACAGAGGGTTAAATAATGAACAAGTAATTGGGGGATTGAAACCAGGTGTGTAAGACAAGGACAAAACAAATGGAAAATGAAAAGTGGATCGGCGATGGCTAGAAGGCCGGTGACGACGATCGCCGAACGCCGCCCGAACAAGGAGAGGGACTGACTTCGGCGGAAGTCGTGACAGTACTTTCAAAAATGTTCTATAAAAAGCCTAATATTTGAAAATACTTTCAAGTACTTATTTCAAATACCGAACAGACCTGGGTTTAAATGCATGGGAGTATTTATGTGTAAAATGTGTAGAATATTATTTCAATTATTCACAGCTGTAATGGCTGCCAAAGGTGCTTCCACCAAGTATTGACTCTGGGGTGTGAAGACTTACGCAATCAAGACATCTTTGTTATTTTATTGTTAATTAATTTAGAACATTTTCTCTAACTTTCTTTCACTTTGAATATGTGGAGCAGGTTTTGTAGATCTATAGGGAAAATAATTCCATCCTTTAATTGTCCATCCTTTACTCTTTCTTATTTAGATTTACCTTAAAGGCAGAAACATGTGAAGACTGTGCAAGGGGTGAATAGACTTTCACTAGGCACTGTATAGCATTTTGCAACAAAAAAAACATTTTAATACACATCTTAAATATATTAATAAAGTATCTGAACAGTACTATTTCACACTCACACAAGAAGGCAATCATAAGCAATAATTTCTGATGAAAAAACACCCTTATGAAAAATGTGTGTATATAGCGTTTTGGAACTGTGTATTTCCAAATACATTCCTACACTACTTGTGTTTAAAAATAATAATCAAAATACTTACTTCCAAATACCTTAAATAGTCTGATCTGTAGCTGTCATGTATCATTTCAGGCGGATTTAATTTGGGCTTTAAATGGTATTGATTGAGAAGGGCTTTACTTCTCTGATGATGTAGAATGAGAAGCCCTACTGTATGTGTGGGCTATGTGTGGTCATTTTAAGTCTCATATCTTTGCTGATAGACAAACAAGTTTGTTTTGAGTCTCCATTATTCTGGAGGTAGTTCAAATGCCAAAGTCTAGACCGAATGACTTATTGACCCTTCTGCATCATCCTTTCTATACACTTGTTACACGTTTCACATTTGTTATCTGCTAATAAGAACATTCGTGTATCGTTGTGATACACTTTTGTCATACTGAACAGCTGAGAAATGATGTTAGAGCATCAATGTTTGATGAACACGTTGAAATCCCATGTGTGTTGGAACTGCCAATATCCATGAGGATTAGTCCATCGCTGAAAAGACAGGGAGTGGCAGGTTCAATGGATACTTTGGGATTTTGTCAATGAAGCCCCTTATCTACTTCCTCAGAGTCAGATGAACTGGTGGATACAATTTTTATGTCTCTAAGTCTTCATCCTATATGACGAAAGTTAGAGGTAGTTTCGCGTGCCAATGCTAATTAGGATTAGCGCAATGTCTGGAAGTCTATGATATCTACTAGCATGCTAGCAGTTGCCATAGACTTCCAGGCATTGCGCCAACACTAGTTAGCAACTTCCTTCAAACTGCATGCAGAGACATACAAATCCACCAGTTCATCTGAGTCTGGGGAAATAGATAAAGGGCTTAATTTCCAAAATCCTGAAGTATCCCTTTAATCATCATCATAGTACCTTGAATAGGTGTAAGTAATGCTTAGAAAAAGCAATCCAGATTATCTGCTTTGATTTACTCAGCTTGACCTCATGTTACCCATCAACTCTTTGTGTGATCTAAGTACTGTGGGTGTTAATTCAGTTTGTTGCTATTTCACCCTGCAGAGTACCCCAGATACTGTTATGAGATGTTGATGGGTTTAGGGGTTCAGGCCAGAGATGGAGTGTACCTGATTCAGCCTGGTGATTACCCCACCCTGGCCTACTGCGCTATTCAAGAGGGTAGTTGGACCGTAGTACAGCACATCACGGTTAACAGCAGCGTGGACTTCAACCGCACCTGTGTCGAATACAAGCAGGGTGACTGGTGACCACTGGCTGGGGAATGAACTCCTCCACCACCTCTCCCATGGGCCTGGACGCTACAAGCTATGTGTCAAGCTAGTGAACAAAGATTGCCATCACCAAGATGCGCAAGTATGTCCTTTTATGGTGGAGGAAGAGCGGTTTTGGTTCAGGCTGCATCTTGGTCTGTTCCAGGGCTCTGCCTTAGACACTCTCACCTAAGACACAGATAACTAACTACCTGCATGACAACCAGAGGTTTACCACCATGGACCGAGACAACAATTACTTCCAGAACTGTGCCGAACTGAAGTTTTGGGGTGTGGCAGGAGGGGGCTGGAGGTACAACGCCTGTGCTGGAGCCAACCTAAACCGCAGGAACGTCATCTACTGGCAAAAGGACTGCAACAAGGAGCACCCGTGTAAGTACGCCTGGATGATGGTAAAACCCTCGGACACAGTGATGGTGGTCCGCACTGGGGACTGTACGAAGGATGAACTGTGAGTGTTGTCTGGAGATTAGGTTGATCAATACCATAGATGTCACGCCCTGATCTGTTTCACCTGTCCTTGTGCCTGTCTCTACCCCCCTCCCTGTGTATTTATACCTGTGTTTTCTGTCTGCCTGTTACCAGTTCGTCTTGTTTGTTCAAGCCTACCAGAGGTTTGTCTCAGCTCCTGTTTTTTCATAGTCTCTCTTTTTCTCGTCCTCCTGGTTTTTGACCATTGCCTGTCCTGGCCCTGTACCTGACCACTGCCTGTCTCTGACCCTGAGCCTGCCTGCCGTCCTGTACCTTGGCCTCTGCTCTGGATTATCGACCGCTGCCTGCCTCGACCTGTCGTTTGCCTGCCCCTGTGGTTACAATAAACATTGTTACTTCACACAGTCTGCACTTGGGTCTTACCTTGATTCCTGATAATATGTGGTTGTACTTATGCAGGGGTTAATAGTAGATAATAATAGACAATAGTTCAACACTTTTAATTCAGAAATACACAGAGACCAAAATACTGTAATATACTTGTCACACATTTTTTTAAGTAATAAAAGAATCTATCATTATTTTAGGGATTTCATACACGTAAGTCTCCTCCTCGACCTTCCCCCCCAAAATTTCAAGTGCAGTTTTCTTGTAGTCTAAATGATCGCCGATACCAAACATTTTGTGGTCATGATATCATAGCTTATTACACATGTAATACAACATTTGCAGTATTTTTACTCACTCACCCAATATCACTGAATGAATAACCTTTGTATGTGTTGGTTGTTGGTAGAAAAACCAATATGTACTGAATCAAACAAGATTATATACATTGAGTTTACAGTAGATTTTCTTATGATCAATTGCAAGCAGTACTCAGCGATGTCATTTTTTTTTTTTTTTATGCTATTTCTATCAATGGGTAGATGAGAATGATAAAGTCCAATACAGAATGACCAAAACAAAGGCCTGTATCCTGAGGACAGATGGACGTAAAACAGATTGTTATGAATACATGACACAGAACAGTGCATGAATCAAACCTGCTCTCCCCCTGAATGTAAATGTGTAGAGAGCTGTCACTGTGCTAAGTGACTTATAGTGACCCTGGGCAGGTGAAATCACTCCCTGATAAGATTTCATCCTTGGGTCTTAACCACCAAACAAAGAGGTACCCACTATAATTGATTAAAGGCCAATTCTTATCTGAACTTGATGACGTCACAATGACTTGGGTGCAGTGAGATCAGAACAACAAAAACAAACCTGTACACCAAAAAAGTATATATACCACCATCCAAAAGGGCACTCGGCGAGTGGGAGGGCAAAGGGGCAGGTGGGACGGCACAGCTAGACCCCTATCTGTGCACTTGCCTGGTTAGGTGTATACTTTATGCGGAAGTGTCCAGTGAACTATAGGATAAAATCACGTTATATGAAATGTATGTGCACTTTAAAGCTGCTGAGTCGATAATAAAAGTAATAGTTATTTGGAAGAATTTGATACTGAAACCTCAGCATTTACTTTCATCAAATCTCTTCCCCTGTGTTTCTGTGCTGTCTGGCTTCATTTGGACTGTATGTGTTTGTGCTTGTGGAAAGATTGGCTGCCACACGTGAACAAGGCTTTGATGAGTGTACAATCGTTTGTTGTCCAGCTCGCTTTAAAACCACGACAAAAACTGTGATAGCCCTTAAAGCAAACACAATGTAGTCTAACATAATACCTCTAAAACAATGTTTTTTTAATAAAACATCTCTCACTTTTTTGTGCATGTCGGGTTATGTTTTTATATTTTCATATTCAATGATGTATTGGTGTACAGTGTCAACATTTTCGGCAAAGCACTTTTGTATTTCTTGTGAGCAGTAAGCAAAGTACTGATTAAAGAACCATACCACGAACAAACTAGTCTTGTCTCTAACCTTTGTACATTTGACACACCCTACCTGTAGGCATAATTCAAGTACCAAACAGAAACATATCCATGTGTATCTGAGTCATATGGTCTTCATACTTGTTCCTCTGGAAGGACAGAGTGAATGGCTCAAGTTAGTTTGCTGCTCACTGCAGGGTTTTGCCCATACCAGTAGAGTTTCTCTTCCACTCTCTTCTTCTTCCACTGACAAAGCAGCAGCATGCGAAAGGTCTTCTGAAAGGTCTTGTTGCAGAGCGCGTAGCACATGGGGTTGACTGTGCTGTTGACATAGCATAGCCAGTAGCCCAGGTGCCAGAGAGACACAGGGATACAGTCAGAACAGAAGGTGGAGATGAGCACCATGATGTTGTATGGTGTCCATGTCAGGATAAAGGCCAGCAAGATGGCACTGAGAGTCTGAGCAGCCTTCCTCTCCTTAATCAGCACCATCCTCTTCCTCTTGGTCAGCTGGATCTTCAGAGTTGCGTCTATTGGCTTGCAGGAAGTGGTGGAGGGTGGGGCACTCATGGAGTCTGCTGAGGAGAAAGATGATGGGACCATGTTGGTGTCCCCATTCTTGCTCTGCTGGGCACCGCTGGTAGTGTCTTTGGGAACTGGTTTAAACTTGTAGGACACACACTTCTTGCTCTTATGGGAGTTGGTCTTGGGAGGCGTGTGGAAGAAGTTGTCCTCGTAACTGCTGAGCTGCTCATTCTCACAGCCCTCTGCACCCGTGCTCGGCCCACATGACTGGTTCCGGTAGGTGGGCTGGAAGACCCCCGGGGACACGGGCTGCTCCTCGTCCTCCGAGGAGGCATAGCTGTTGAAGGTGGTCAGCTGGTCGCTCTTGGACCACTCATCGTTGGTGGCAGCAGCTGATTTGGCTGCGTGGCTCCTGTTGGAGGAGGACCAGGAGGCCTGGGTTCTGTCCCGGGAGGCAGAGCTGAGCTGGTTGCAGTTGAAGCAGGATCTGATTATGGTTTTCTGGGGCTTGGTGGTACCAGCGTCTGTGGAACTGTTGATGCCCTGGAGCTCAGCGAGGTCCTTGGTGCGACGCTCCGTCTCCTTGTAGATCCGACAGTAAAGGATGGTCATGATCGACACAGGGATGTAAAACGCAGCAATGGCTGTCCCAAATGTTATCACTGGCTCAGAGAAAAACTGGATCTGACACTGCCTCTCAGGGACTGTCCTTTTCCCCACAAAATACTGCCAACACAGTATGGGAGGGGCCCACAGGATGAGGGACACCAGCCAG
Source organism: Oncorhynchus mykiss (assembly GCF_057628025.1). NCBI lineage: Eukaryota > Metazoa > Chordata > Actinopteri > Salmoniformes > Salmonidae > Oncorhynchus > Oncorhynchus mykiss. Next base: position 64,759,439 of record NC_143046.1, on the reverse strand, counting down.
GCCATGCCTATCATGACCCCAGCCCGTTTTGGGGTGCGCTTGGCTCTATAGGTCAGAGGTCGGGTGATAGAGAAGTACCGGTCAAAACTGATGACCAGCAGGTTCATCACTGACGCATTACTGGCCACATAGTCCAAAGCCAACCAGAGGTCACAGGCAATACTCCCCAGCGCCCAGTAGCCCATCAGTATGTAGGAGGTGTAGAGGTTCATAGAGAACACACCTATAATGAGGTCAGCTACAGCCAAACTCAGTAGGTAGTAGTTGTTGACTGTCTTCAGCTGGCTGTTTACCTTAAATGACAGCATCACTAGGATGTTGCCCACTATCGTAATCAGGCTCACGATGGCCGACACAGTTGCTATGGTTATGACCTCCCATAGACTGTGTGTGGCAAGGTGGATGTCGGTCGCATTGCCATTTATAGATGAGTTCTTTATTCCTTCACCTTCCATGTTGTTTCTCTCAAGTTGTCCTTATTGTGGTATCAGTGGTATGACTATGAGAGAGTAGTCTGCCGGGTGCGCCATCTTGAGTAGGATATCCTGAAAAGAAGAAATAATAAAGTGAGTTAATAAAATAACAAATGCAGTTTATGGGTGATCTCCTGATGTAAACTCAAAACTAAATGTACAACGAGTAGTGCCACAAGAGCCACCAGCCACTAGATGGCAGTAATAATCAACAATCATCAGCTAGTGAGTTAGTGGGCAGGGCACCAATGTTAACACTGGCCAAAGATGGGGACCATGCACCTTGAAAAACCACTCAGTAAGACTGTTTAGGACCTCAATATAATTAACATGTGATAATAGCACCTATGTGTAGCATGCATGTTTGTGCTGTGTCATATAAAAGTGTATGATTACTGCCAAAAAAAAGCTCATGTAGAACAATGTCATATATGAATGCATGTCTGAACATGTTAGGGCCATTAGGTCATATAAGCACTCACGTATCCTTTGCTCTAGTTATTGTTAATTCATCTAGTATATATGCATAGGTGGCTGTATTGAGGTCTATTACAGACAGTTTGTTACAGTACAGAGGTACATCAGCAGACAACAAGGCTTCACAGATGAGCACATTGTTCATTTTAAGCAGTCTAGCCAAACAGCTGTGACACTTGAAATCCAGGTCATTCAAAAATGAGTCCTTTGCTCATTAATATCAGCAAGCATGTTTGTTGTCTGTATTAAATGGATTTAGATGTCACAGTATTGTCTCGGTGGCTCTCTGTAACCAGGGAGATGAAGGGATTGCTTATGGATGACAAAGACTGATTTCAGTGGAGCTAGAGGAAATATGCTTGAGTTTTGTACTGAGGGATCAATCAACTAGCAGACAAAAGGAGCTGTCATTTCTGTCCCTAGAGCTTGTTAGAATTGTCTGGTGAGTGTAGGTTGTAGCAGGTGTTTGCTCTGCCTCCTGGCTGAGTTCACCCAGCTGAAAGAAGAGCAGCATCCCAGTTCTTAGGTCACTTGGCTTAGAACTCCATGTGCACCGTCGGGGATTGATAAAGCACAAATTAACCTGGACCTTTGCAGTTTCTCCACACACCTTTATGTGAGATTAATCCACCTCAGATCACTATGGGGATGCTTGGGGTGCTAAATCCCAAACTTTGGCATAAGTCTTTGTTTCAATGTTTCCGTACTGTTATCCTGGCTTCAGTCTCTTCACTATGCTTCTGACTGGGTTGACTGGGTTTTTAAACGTCATCGATGTCATGGCTTGTGATTAAGTAGATTGAAACTGTGCAACAAACAGACAGGCTACCTGAATTGTCCATTAGTTATTTAGCACTTCTTCTTAGAGATAGCTCCCTTTTTTTCAATTTTCGCCTAAAATGACACAACACTTTGAAGTTTGTGGAAATGTGAATTGAATGTAGGAGAATATAACACAATAGATCTGGTAGAAGAAAACACAAAGAAAAAAACAACCTTTTTTTCTACCACCATCTTTGAAATGCAACAGAAAGGTCCCACATCTAGCCATCACTCTGATTGTTCCAATTGTGTCCGCAAGATGGCAGCAGTGTATGTGCAAAGTTTCAGACAGATAACTTGAAGTATGAGCAAACTACATGACGTTTAGCGTGAAGTCGCCCAGGTTAATTTGGGCAAGTCATGAAGGAGACATTTACATTCACATTACATTTTTCTGCAAGAATATCATCAAATCTGTATACTTGGACTTTGATTTAGCTTTTTCAGTATTAGTTCAGTATAACTTCATAACTCTCCATATTCTTATAATTTTTGTCCAAAAGGAAAAGGCACAAGGTTAGCAGCTACATTTTGCGATACTCCCATAAAGCCCAGCTCATTGGCTATCTAGCTAGCTTTGGTTGACCCCGATTTTGATAAAGTTACAGTCGATCAAGTGAAGACCACCCGCGTCATCGGCGTGCCATGAAGGTGTTGCTCTCTGACCAAATTTGGTGTCCTATAGGATATACTACACTCCTAATGATATAGTGAAGTGTGGTTCCATTATAGGATCTCTGGGGAATACATACGAATGCGATTTGACTGGTTGAAACAACGTTTAGGGTTAGATTTTCACAGATTCCTTTCTTTGCAAATTGAACAAGTGGAAATACAAAATTGATCGTGCATGCTATATGGACCTTTTTAGCATATGACAAATTATTTTACCTAACAAAACGACACCATGTTATCCCTGGGACCCTTTGGACAATAAATCAGAGCAAGATTTCAGAATGTAAGTACACATTTCACCTTCAGATGTGAATTTATCAAACCTATTGCAGTGAAAAAAGTGTTTTGTTGTTAGGAGCGCTCCTCAAACAATAGCATGGCACTTTTTCACAGTAATAGTTACTGTAAAGTGGACAGTGCAGTTACATTAAGAAGAATTTAAGCCTTCAGCCGATATAAGACACTTATATGTACCGACATTTGTTCTTTCTCTAAAATCTGTGATTGTGACACAAGGCGCTGCATGATTTACAACTGTCCCATTGACGGGACGCCTATCCCGATGATGAACACTTTTTCTCCAAAGTCACCTACAGATTCTGACGTGTATGTTATAATGCCTCAATGGGAATTGAACATGCAACCTTGGGACCGGTTCCAGCCAATTGGGTTATAACAGTGTCCTAAATCTAGCCCTGGAGACAGGCACTTCAAGAACTAATTTCAACATTCTGCCTATTTCTTCCTGCCAGGTTATTCAGTTTAATGATGAACTTGTCAACGTAATAGCACCCTTAGAGTCTGTGGGAATGAAATAGTGATTGGAGTGATTGCTATCATTTTTTCTGCCCTGTGTTTCTCGGTCACATGAAAGCAATGTTTTTTTTCCTATCATTTCTATTTTGTTCTGGACAACACTACAGGTAGGAAAAGAAAACCACAGCTCTAATGCTGGTGAGATGAAAGAATGGTATGGTTAAAAGAAATGTGAGCAACATGTAGTGTGTCATATTTGATGTATAGGTTTGACTGTGTCTATGACCATGAACATACATCTAATGTGTGATACTGTGCACGAAAGTTGGTTGAAGCTTGAAGGTATCTGAATGGTAGCATTTATAGCATTTGCCATTGCCAACCTGTTTGAAATGTTTGAAACCATGCTCCCACTAGCTAGCCTCGCAAGCCGCCTGATCTTGCTGAGCTGACATGGATGCTCGCTACATGGATATCACAGCGGTAATCAGTCGAAGCCCACTAGCACCCCTGTATAGTATTTCCGTGCTGCCATGAGCCTAAAGTACCCAATGTCCCACGTCATCTGGAGTGCTGCTGGAAAATATCCAACATAGGTAATGTTATTTCCTAGGGCTAGGACAATAATCATATAATCGACAATTATGGACAATAACTGTGAACTAAAAATTATAATCATCAATATTGTCATATTATATACATTTTAGGAAGGGGGGTACTTACACTTTATCTTGAAGTAGGCTGCAGGCAGGGTAGCCTAGCGGCAGGGTAGCCTAGCGGTTAGAGCGTTGGACAAACCGCAAGGTTGCAAGTTCAAACCCCTGAGCTGACAAGGTACAAATCTGCTGTTCTGCCCCTGAACAGGCAGTTAACCCACTGTAGAATTTGTTCTTAACTGGCTTGCCTAGTAAAATAAAAAGATGTAGTTTACTCAACAGCAGTTTGTCATTTTTACATGAAGATGGTAAAGTTGGCAGTATTGGGGAGTAGTTGAACTCAGGGGCGCAACCTTCACTGGGGACGGGGGGACATGTCCCCCACACACATTCTGAAATTGCATTTTTGCCCCCCCCCCCCCAGGTTTATCATTGGAATGTGATACAAAACAAGGCAACAGTGTTCTCTAGGAAAATGTGGACGCCTCCGAGCGGTTGGGTAGGCTGTTTGGAGTGTTTATCCGATAGGATAAAAAAAAATATCTCCCCCACTTCTAAAACCAAAATTGCACCCCTGTTTGAACTACTACATGTTCAACTAACTTAACTACATTTTGCAGTAGCTTGGTGGTAGTTGAACTAAATTCAAATCTTGGTGACTAATTTTCAGTAGTTACAGTGCCTTGCGAAAGTATTCGGACCCCTTGAACTTTGCGACCTTTTGCCACATTTCAGGCTTCAAACATAAAGATATAAAACTGTATTTTTTTGTGAAGAATCAACAACAAGTGGGACACAATCATGAAGTGGAACAACATTTATTGGATATTTCAAACTTTTTTAACAAATCAAAAACTGAAAAATTGGGCGTGCAAAATTATTCAGCCCCTTTACTTTCAGTGCAGCAAACTCTCTAGAAGTTCAGTGAGGATCTCTGAATGATCCAATGTTGACCTAAATGACTAATGATGATAAATACAATCCACCTGTGTGTAATCAAGTCTCCGTATAAATGCACCTGCACTGTGATAGTCTCAGAGGTCCGTTAAAAGCGCAGAGAGCATCATGAAAAACAAGGAACACACCAGGCAGGTCCGAGATACTGTTGTGAAGAAGTTTAAAGCCGGATTTGGATACAAAAAGATTTCCCAAGCTTTAAACATCCCAAGGAGCACTGTGCAAGCGATAATATTGAAATGGAAGGAGTATCAGACCACTGCAAATCTACCAAGACCTGGCCGTCCCTCTAAACTTTCAGCTCATACAAGGAGAAGACTGATCAGAGATGCAGCCAAGAGGCCCATGATCACTCTGGATGAACTGCAGAGATCTACAGCTGAGGTGGGAGACTCTGTCCATAGGAAAACAATCAGTCGTATATTGCACAAATCTGGCCTTTATGGAAGAGTGGCAAGAAGAAAGCCATTTCTTAAAGATATCCATAAAAAGTGTCGTTTAAAGTTTGCCACAAGCCACCTGGGAGACAGATGAAACCAAAATTGAACTTTTTGGCAACAATGCAAAACGTTATGTTTGGCGTAAAAGCAACACAGCTGAACACCAACCCCACTGTCAAACATGGTGGTGGCAGCATCATGGTTTGGGCCTGCTTTTCTTCAGCAGGGACAGGGAAGATGGTTAAAATTGATGGGAAGATGAATGGAGCCAAATACAGGACCATTCTGGAAGAAAACCTGATGGAGTCTGCAAAAGACCTGAGACTGGGACGGAGATTTGTCTTCCAACAAGACAATGATCCAAAACATAAAGCAAAATCTTCAATGGAATGGTTCAAAAATAAACATATCCAGGTGTTAGAATGGCCAAGTCAAAGTCCAGACCTGAATCCAATCAAGAATCTGTGGAAAGAACTGAAAACTGCTGTTCACAAATGCTCTCCATCCAACCTCACTGAGCTCGAGCTGTTTTGCAAGGAGGAATGGGAAAACATTTCAGTCTCTCGATGTGCAAAACTGATAGAGCCATACCCCAAGTGACTTACAGCTGTAAGCGCAGCAAAAGGTGACGCTACAAAGTTTTAACTTAAGGGGGCTGAATAATTTTGCACGCCCAATTTTTCAGTTTTTGATTTGTTAAAAAAGTTTGAAATATCCAATAAATGTCGTTCCACTTCATGATGGTGTCCCATTTGTTGTTGATTCTTCACAAAAAAATACAGTTTTATATCTTTATGTTTGAAGCCTGAAATGTGGCAAAAGGTCGCAAAGTTCAAGGGGGCCGAATACTTTCGCAAGGCACTGTAATTACTTTATTGCCATGTAGTGGTGTAGCTAACTACAGGAACTACACACAAAAAAATATGGCAAGAAGTAGGCAATCATTTCCTTAATTGTTTTCGGCATGAGACCTTCCTAATCCTCACTAGAAACATTGTTTTAATGTTTAATAGGCTAAATCAAACCTTCTGTTAACATCTGATTCCAGTGTGAGCTGTTCTTGTTATTTGTTATCTATGATATTTCAGATTTAGATATGATTTTTGGTAAACTACATTTTCAGTGTAGCTTCCCCAACGCTGAAAGTTGGTAATCATCTTACGAGCAGAACTGCATGGTAGGGAGGAGAAGCTTTTTAGCAAAAGTTCCAAAGGGTCAAAATCATACGGTTCTGGGACAGGGGTGTCACCAAAGCTGTGTCGTAAATGCTGTAGCTCATTTTCAAAGCTAAAAAAAAAATCGACAAAAATCGACATAATCGTCCTATTATTTTCCAATGTCCATTTTATTGAGAGGGGGTGAAGGTGGCATCACAGATGCTGAGTTTAGGGCATCCACCCTACAGTACCTCGTCCATGATACTTAAGATCAATGGGATCACTCAGTAATAGACACCTGCTTGGTCGATCCCTTCTCAAAACATATGCATTATGAGATTTTTGTCCCAAAATTAACGAAACACACTATTCATATGGTCTTCAAATACATTTTGAGTCCTGCTGTAAGTTGTAACAATGGAAACATTTACAGTACATGTGTGCAATACCTTGCTGAACTTGCTGTCCCAGTTTTAGATTGGCTGTCTCAATAAAACTATTATGATAGACTACCACCTCCTCCTTTTCTGATCCTGGATATCAGAAGACCTCAATTGTTATCATCTCAGCATTGGTAGATGAATCTATAGTCTCTGTCAGTTCACCTACCAATAGTATTTTGACCCTATCGTGACCTATAATAATAATATATGCCATTTAGCAGACACTTTTACCAAAAGTCATGCATGCATATATTTTATGTGCAGGTGGTCCTGGGAATTGAACCCATTATCCTGGCGTTGCAAGCACCATGCTCTACCAACTAAATTACAGTGACCTATCCTTCTAAGTAACTTCTCCACTCATTGGTATTCTGTTGGCACACTGTGGTAGCCTGAGGCCCACACAAATAACATTCCACTCACCACAGGGAGGCTCAGCGAACCCTTGGATCGCCCTTCAGCTTGTTACTGTGACATTTTATCACTCACACAATCGACATCACAGCACTGGAGAGCCCAGGTAGCACTTGGCATCTGTTTTTTTTCTCTGCACTGTCCTTTTAGATTCCGAACTAAACTCTCTTCTTCTCTCTCCCTTTCTGTATTTTTTTCTTCAATCTATCGGTCTCTCACGCCGACGCTCTCATTCGCCATGAACTGCTTGCCCCGAAGAAATCTATTTTTTATTTGATCATGAGGCAAAATGGCAGACGTAATCAAGTTCAAAGTAACCTTACTGGCCTCCCTTGACAATGGTACTCTAGGTTGGCACCTCTGTCCATTTTTTATGCCTGACGAATGGGAATATGTGTGCTTGAGGAGTACGCCCTTGTGTAGTAGACTGGGGGTCTCCAGCAAGAGCTTGTTCTCCTCTTGCAGTAAAAAGGGCTGGAGAGGTAGGCCAGGCCACTCTCTCAGTCAGCTAGTTCCATGCCAGGAAGTGGATGAATTAATTATGACTAGTATGCACGGACACTTGAGTGACGAGGCGTTCTTGAGATCAGTCTCTGACTCAAAAATGACTCTCATGCTTAAATATACACACACACACTCAGGCAAAACTGCATGCACGTATACAGGTACACACAAACACACAAACACACAGCACGAGACACTAAATAGTAGGGCCAAAGAAAGCCATTTTTCCATTCCACAAATATTTTGTAAGCAATTGAGGAGGAGGTGTAGCCTGAGAAAGACTTGAACAAAGCAAGAACTCACAACTTCCATTTCTCCCCAAAAATGGTGCAAAACAAGTCATAATGGTCAGACTAACACCAGCAGTGAGTTCAAAGCTTGGGGACTTCAGCAGCTTGCCAGCTCAATGGACCTACACTTAATCCGTAATTGTAGGGGAAAAAATCTTAACGCTACTGTATGCTCAGTAAGGCAAGCCCAAACATAGCTCCAGTTTTACTAAAAATAATTCATAAATAGTCTGTTTTAGCAATTTTGGGGGGATGTTTGCAGAACAGCAACAAGCGTGATGCACATGGGGGAATCTTTCTGTTATCGTTGTCTTGTTCTGAGGTAAAAGCTTTTTAAATGGGGAAAGATGGGGTGGGAAGTAGGCTAGTCTACTCTGACATTATGTCAGAGGCGGAAGTGAGATTTGAGCTATTTCTATTTCGATCTGACTATCTACAGTATATTTGTATCCTTTTAAATAATTTGGCTGCCTTCCGTATCGTTTCATTTTGAGTGTTAGCTCAACTACAATCACCATAAAACCTGTAAGTTACATGGATCCTAAGGGCTGCATTCAATCCGTAGAGTGAAAGATAGGCATTATAGTGCAATCATAATTTAAAGGTAATTTTAGATTGAACTGACATATGCAGCGTTTTGCCAATGCAGAACATAGCCTTTAAATCACGCTAGCTATCTTTGGCGCTACAGATTGAATGCACGACTAAAGGCTCTATTTAAACAGATCCGCTTTAGCCGACATCCGCATAGTGGTTGTTTTGAAGGTGTCTGAGGGGGAACTGTGTTAGAGCTGTCAAGTCCAGAAGTGGCTCCTGGCATTATTTTTAAAGTGAACATTCGCATTACGAGAACTCCCATGCAGCATTGGTTACAAGTTCAAACACTGGGAGGGCACATGTAATGTACATGTCGATAAGGCTGATAGAAATCCTCATTATTTTGCTTAATGATTTTTAATTTTCAATATTGCCTACACTTTCTCCTTCTGAACATCTAACGTGAGTGGGATGGGTGTGCCTTAATGACAGTAATCAAGAGCAGCTGCTCATTGATTTGACAGTTCCAACGCAATTACACCTCCGACACCGCCTAAACATCAGCTATGCAGGTTTTGGCTATCGCCGGTTAACGCTTGATCTGATTCAATCTTGGCCTTCACCTCATTACATTGGTCAGGTGTGCATGCGGTCAGGTGTGCATGAATGAACCAAATCTATGGCACATCTCAGAGGTCCATTCTAAAGGATGACAGGCTCATTACCTCTAGGTCCATTGGCAGTCAGCTACCAGCCCTCCACTGCCATGGCTTCTCTGTCTACTAGTCTCCACATGCACTGGCACTGACCACTCCTCAGAGTCACGCTGAACCTTTCCCTGCACCCTACTGTGGCTGCATGACTCCAGCCCCGCACTGCAGTGCTACTCATGTGTGTGCTTGGGTAAAGCTAAGAGTGAATGAAGATGAGGATGTGTATGTGTGTGTGGATGTGTGTGTGTGTGTGTGTTCGTGTGTGTGTGTGTGTGTGTGTGTGTGTGTGTGTGTGTGTGTGTGTGTGTGTGTGTGTGTGTGTGTGTGTGTGTGTGTGTGTGTGTGTGTGTGTGTGTGTGTGTGTGTGTGTGTGTGTGTGTGTAAGAGAGAGAGAGAGAAAAAGCCAGAGTGTGTGCACGTGTTCTGTGTGCGTGCTCTGGAGAGCGGCCGAAGGCTTTTTGGCACAGTGTATCCCGCATGCCTCTAGTCATTCCAGTGACCCATGCTTAAGATCCCAGCATATCTGGCATTCCAGAGGAGGACCTATGACAGGATTCTCCTGAGGCAGGGTGCAGTGTAGTCGGTAGAGAGGGGGATTATATGAGCAAAGAGACACATTTCAGGTGGGATGTTGCGACAGTTTTCTTGATTATTGACATTTACTTTTCTCAAGTCAAACCAGTCCTCTAAAGCTTTCCACATACACTCTTATACACATACACTCTTATACACATACACTCTTATACACACACTCTCAGAGAAAAGAGTTCCTAAATCCTAAAGGGTTCTTCGGCTGTCCCCATAGGATAACCCTTTTTGGTTTCAGGTAGAACGCGTTTTGGTTCAAGGTAGAACTCTTTTGGGAATCCTCTGTGGAAAGGGTTTTCTGTGGAACCCAAAAGGGTTCTACCTGGACCCAAAAAGGATTCTTCAAAGGGTTCTCTTATGAGGACAGCCGTATAACCGTTTTAGGTTCTAGATAGCACCTTTTTTTCTAAGAACGTAGCTACTGTTGACATGTTTTTGTCATGAATCTTTTTCACATTTGTTTCAAATCATTCATTTATAGCTATTACTGTATACACATTATCTATCTCCTAATGTTCAATTGAATTAGTTTCAGTGTGTACTATTTTCCCCTTCGGCACTCCAAGTGTCTCTTTTTCAACCATGAGCACAAACTTTGTAATTGCATTTCTGTTTAGACGAGAGACGCTAAGTCTGATCATTACGTTCGTTTTATGATCAGTTTGATGGAGATGACAATAGCGGTCTGATGTCTGTTGATGAGGAGGCTGACTCTCCCCCTGGGGATTTATTTTTCTATCACCACTGGAGCATTGCGTTTCTGCTGCATCTCTACTTCTTATCGTTATTATTGTTTGACTTGAGTCATTTGTGTTATTAACAGCTTGGTTCTAAAACTGCAAAACTGTGTGTCTGTGCCCTTCTGTTGTTTCTATCCCAAGTCCAAAACACGCCAAGTCATTCCAGTCCGAGAATCATGTCTCTACTGTATGTGAGTGCCTGTTTGTGTGTGTGCCAAAGTCCCTGGTTTGATTAGGACTTGGGCACACTGATGGGATTATTTGAATGAACCATGCTATTATAAATATCCTCTATGTGTCCTAACTCTCTCGCTCTCTCACACACACACACAGCACTACCTCTGCCAAGGCCTGCGTGGAAAGGGCTTGTGGACATTGCCAACAAATTCAGGTCAATAACTCAATTTCTCAATATGCTCGCAATTTTGCCTGTATGAAAATGGGTGAAATGTGCTCAGGTGTCGTGGCTGCCAAAAAGTCAGTAGAACTGAAAGGAAAAATACATGTGTAAATACTATGAAATAAGGTAATACAGGAACCCTATACACACTCAGAAATAAAGGTTTAGATGTCTTAAAGGGGTACAAACGTCACTGTAGTGGTACCCTGTAAGGTACGTCCTTTTAGTTATAGGTGCATAACCTTAAAAGAGCCAATTGTGCAGCTAAGAGGATAAGATAGTACAGGTATGTGATGCTCCACTGGACACAAGGGAAACAACAGCTACCACTAAACCAAGCTTGGCAGATGCTTCCTGTTTTGTGGCAACCTATCCCCGAATATTTGATAGCCTTGTGCTTCCCCACATTTCTTTAACGCTCTACCAAGTTTGAGGGCTCTGCAAGGACTCGTTAAAATCACGCTCGACTGCTTAATCCTTTTTTTGTAGTTTTCATTCAGTCAAAGAGCAGGCCAGGGGATCGAGGAATGGGAGGGTCACATAGGCCCTGTCAATGTAAAAAATATATATAATAATAATTGTATTGGGAGGTGGAGGAGTGGAACCTTAGGATAAGAGACAGCCTACTGTGGGTTTTAAAGTAACTAGTTCCTCAGGCCCATTTGGAGACAATTCCACCGTGTACAAAATCCAAATGGAATCTAATAATCTGTTGATCTGACAAGGTAGCAAGTTTAGTGTTGTTCTCCTCATATGCCACTGTTTTTTTTCTACGTATGCTCATTCTTAGTCCCGTGCCTCCAGGTAGAAATGAAAGGTATATGAAAAGGAGACAGAGGTTAAAAGGAGAAATTGATGGAGGAGAGAAGGCTAATGAGAGGAGAATAAGAAAGCTCAAAAGAGCCAGAGTGATGCGATGGGAAGGGAAACAGAAGGAGTTAAGGAGGAAGATGAAGAAAACCTAATAATATGGAAAGGGAGGATGAGAAAAAGACACAGAAGGATATAGAGCGTGAGATAGGTCAGGGATATGGTAAAGGGGATGTTTGGGTGTGGGTGCACAGTGGGCTGCCAGATGATAATAGAGTGATGGATGAAGGGGAAGATTACAAGCGATGAATGGGGAGGAAAATGTAGTAAATGCATAGAAATGTGACGTGTGGTACAGAGACAGACATTTCTAGAAAGGTGACCTGAGAGAGAGGTTTAAAGTTTCCATGAGCTGTCTGTTTATGTCAACCATCAGTGATTTACTGCAGAAACCTAAATGTGCTGCTATTTGATACAGTAACCCTATGTGGCTGTACACTGTAATTCTTTCCCTGTAGCCCCGTATATACCTGGTGCTAACATGTATCCTTTGACCTGATCTTGTCCACATTCTGATCGTGCCCACATTTTTGGACAGGTGTATTGGTATTTGGTATTTTATTAGGATCCCCATTAGCTGTTGCAAAAATAGCAGCTACTCTTCCTGTAGACGATTAAAATACGCATTGTGATCTGATTGTCATGTGGTCATCCTGACCACCTCTAGAGGTAGTCAGGGACCCATTGTGTCTGGATATCTTTAGTGTGAACAGATCTGGATAGTGAAACCATTTAAATCCTCATTATCCTGTCCTGTAAAATCATTGACAGGTGGCAACTTATTGCATCACTATGTGTCTTAAAATAAATAAATATTATTTTGAAAGAATATCTGCCAAAAAATGTGCATACAGGGAATGATCATTAAATCTGGTCACAATGTGAACATAGTGGACGGATAAAAGACACATTTTAAAACCATGTGTAAACGCATGCCTGAAAATGTGGGCACAATCAGAATGTGGACAAGAGAAGGACAGGATAAGGCAGCATTAAATATACATGCTAAGACCTCTCAGACATGCTTGTAGCAGTTTGCGCTCGCCTTTATTGAGGTCACACATCTGTGAATGTAAAACTTCCAGAAGAATCACTTGTTTTTCTCTAGAGACAACCGAGCAAGCCAGAGAACAGACACATACTCACAGTTGACTTTCACCATCCAAGCCCCGTTGCCTTCAGAGTAACAGCAGCTTCTCCTTGATATGTAAAGATTCCCAGTTCATATTGAATCCATTTGTTTTTCTATGAACTCTCCAGGTAATTTTCAGGGCTGAAAAGTGTTATCACAAACCTGGGAAAGAGGATGAGGAAGAGGACACTGCTGATAAGAAAGCCCTCTGAATGTATCCCAACATGCTACAGAAGTCCAGATAGATCCCAGAGTGTAGAGTAATAGTAAGACGAGGAACAGAAGGCTTTAGTCATCACCGCTCAAACGCTGACAATAGAAGAGAGGACATCTCTTTGGAGAGGAAAAATGGACAGAAATCTGTCAACGTAGTAGTTCAATTAAGAAAAGTATCCACAAATTGCATGATACCCTTACTTTGTTATTTGTGAATGAATGAGAGAGAGAGAGAGAGAGAGAGAGAGAGAGAGAGAGAGAGAGAGAGAAAGGAGAGAACTTTCCCCCTGAATTGCTGCGCTCCCTCCCTCTCAGTAAAGTGTGAGCTCAGTCAGTGTCTGTGGCAGCGAGGACAGGAGAGGATGCCTGATCCTGCTGCTGCTGTCGTCCTCCCTGACAGACAGATGTAGCTGACGCCAGCTGGGAGGAGAAATTCCCATAGGGCTGAATGGTCATCATGTTTCGGGACAGTAAGCGTGCAGCCCAGCTGTGGAGCTGAAAAGAGAGGGGGGAGAGAGGGAGGAGGAGGATATATTAAGGGAGGTGTGGAAGGTTAGCGCATAAGCAAGAGAAGGTTTGTGACTGGGTGGAAGGGTGTTGTTGACGGTTTATCTGCATTTCTGTGAGTACGCAGCACTAACGAGCAGAACAGAGCTGTCTCATACAGAGTGAGCCCTTTAATTACCCTTAGGGCACAACTATTGTTGCTCTTCAAAGAGCAAACAGGAGACAAAGCCCAGGTTATCAGCCGTGATTGGTGTCTGTGCATTTGAACAGCTTTGGGTGAGTAGCGCCTATCACAGACTCCATCTGTAGCTTTCTATGCCTCGTCACAAATCACACTGCTTTTCCCCTTTTCACAGGCAGCGTTGACCTGGCCTGGCCAGATAAGGATGCTACTGAGGCTACAACATTTCCCCATAGGATCTTTGTGTCTGTGTGCTCCTGCCTGGCTACCGTGCAAATAATATTTTTTTGGCATTATTAGGAGGGAACGGCTAGGGATGAGGCTGTGACAAGGGTTTTATTAGACTAAACCCCTTGTGTCTTTCTAATCCTGGTGAAGGGTGCTGATCTGTCCCATGCGGCCCCACTAAATCACCAGGGGAATTGCACTGAGATATGACAAGTACATTCAAGAAGGACACAGAGATATCAGTACAGCACGTAGAACATACTGTACATTTTTCCTATGTAAACTGAATTAGGTCACTCTCTTTAGGTCCTAGTGCCATCCATGAACAATAACCTCCAAAACAACAAAATTAACATGCTAAATGATTGCACAGTAACCTTGATTTCTAATTTGCAGAAAAAGAGCAGTAATATTATGCACTGCAACGTGGTTTACTCAGAAGTCCTATATCCTGGCATGTCAATATGTACTACTTGTTCCAACTGGAATAATACTGTATAGTCCCCCTGGTCAGAAGATTATTATTCTGGGATAGTACCTATTGTACACGTATTAGTGTTGGTCACCCGAGACCACTGTCATTACACACAATTCAGTGGATCGAGATGTGCTCCAACTGGCTTTCATCTCCCTGGGGGCAGAGTGAGCTTACCACTGGCCCATGGAGACACATGACAGTCCCTAAACCCCCCCACATCACTCTTACCACATCAAGAATTATGGGATGCTCTGTCTGAGATGATAATGAGGCCATGCCACAGCCATATGCGAATGTCATGCTGTGCGCTTTTGCATGAAATCCTATCGCCACATCTGCCCCAAAAATCCCCCTTAATAATGACTCTGTCAGGCACCAGGCCACAGGAGAGTGGACTGGGCTAAACATCTGAGATGTACCACTGACCTGCTCTTGGTTTATGGCTTGATCATCATGAGATTTCCCTCACCCTACACACACATCTTTTCAGTATTTTCCAACCATTAATGCTGAATGGTTTGTATATTCCACAAATCATCCTTTCAAAACGTACATGATCTGCCTTATTAACTTTTCCTCTAATGCATTGGAAAACAACAATAAATAAATTATTCCAATGTCCAAAACAAACTTGGAGGAAGTAAAATAGAACATCTGATCTTTGTACTGTGAATAGAGCAGTAAAACAGCTTTTTCATGGCTCCAGCTAAATTATGCCTTTCCAATACACCAAAACCCTGCGGCTTTTCCTCAGACCCAGTGGGAGTGAGTTGTAGTGTGATCATGGCTGGCCTATGTTCTCTGTAACTCTGTGCTTTCTCCCATCGCCTCTGATAATGTATCTATGTTCTCTGTTCGCTGTGCTTTCTCCCATCGCCTCTGATAATGTACTTATGTTCTCTGTTAGCTGTGCTCTCTCACATCACCTCTGATAATGTATCTATGTTCTCTGTTAGCTGTGCTCTCTCACATCACCTCTGATAATGTATCTATGTTCTCTGTTAGCTGTGCTCTCTCACATCGCTTATGATAATTTGCCCATGTTCTCTATAGCGTGGTGCTTTCTCCTATGGCCTGTAATGATGATGGCTGATGTGACAGATGCTCCTGTTGCCAGTTAGACCCTCTTTAGAACAACTAGCCCTTATCTGACTGGCTCTATCTGGAGGGATTAGATGCAGATACTGTACCTGTTTAGGAAAAATATGCTTATCAGGACTTTGATTTGAGACGAGCATCTCTCTGTTGTCTTTTTCTTCCTCTCTCTGTGTCTCTCTGTGCCAGTAAGCAACAGGTCCTTTTTTGACATACTGTATTGACTCATCAATTACTCACCTTGTTTATGTGGATTCACAAATCCCCTCTGAGCGACTAGCTTTCATCTATTAACTTTCTGAGGGACTGAGTTGTAAAACAGCCTCACAAACCTTTTTATTTGTCATTCCTTCATTCAAAACGTATTTCTTGTAGTGATGTAATCATTTTAAAGCCTTTCTATCTCATCTTTGACCATTTGAAGAAGGCTGATTCACAAAGCAATCTATGGTTTCATTCATGTTGAATTACTAATCTAAATACGAATTGAAAACCAAAACAACAGAAGATGAGTTATAGGACTAGCGGAATTGTTCATGGATGACGACTGGCAGCACTCACCGTGCCACATGACTCCTCCCCTTTCCAATGAAACTTTGATGATTTCTTGACAGAACAGATTAGCTCAGCGGTGGCTCTGATTGAGCTGTTATTGTGAGGTTGTGGTTTGCACTTCTTTAAGGGCCACTTATATCATTCTTCCCCACCAGGCCCTGCGTCAGCGCCAATGACCTTGTCTGGACCAAACTCTGGTTGACGTGTGTGGAGGCAGAGATAACTACTACCTGCCTGGGAGAGCCACTAACTGGGCCTCGGCCTCAACCAGCCAATCAGAGACAGATTCCAAGAGGATATATCTGCTTCTTACAGTTCCTGGCTGATACCTTCTATCTAGCAGCAGATGCAGTGGTACAACGGTAATTGTAAAAATATTTTTTACAGGTTTGATAGGTTTTTAATGAGGAACACGAAGCCAAAGGTAGTTATCCTTAAATGGCCCTTCGGGACATCAAATATGTTTGGTTTGGTCATAACTGAGAGATTGGGAAACTGTGTAGCCAGCACGACAAGCACAGCTGATAATAACTTGTAATTATCATTATAATTGGTACCAATTCAGTCTCTTTTAAGACACCAGGATTGTAATTTCAGACAGTGAGTGCTGGTCAGGGAGTGTCAACATTACCCTTACAGATGAAGACATGGTAAAACGGATTTATCAGTCTATCTGTGTCCTTGTACATGCAGGTGTGTTGGGGTGAGTGTTCTGACTGTAGCAGACAGTGGGCGGTTGGACTGGACAGACAATATGTACAGACTCTATCTATCTGGCCGCCCAGTGTCTGTGTGATTTATTGCCCCCTGCCATGGTGTCAAGGTTCTGGGAGTGCCAGGCCAGTGCCATGGAGAGAGCCTTAAAGAGACGGGGTGGGGAGAGAGAGAGGTGGGGAGAGAGAGGGGTGGGGAGAGAGAGGGGTGGAGAGAAAGGGGGTGGAGAGTGAGGAGACCTCAATTAATTGGTCTGGTGCTATCCTGCCAACATGTAATGCTGGTATGCCAGGACTGTCTGTGTCTGGGTAATTGGTCTTATTCAGGGACCGCCCGCTTCACACCTCCATCTGCTTCTCAAAGGTGGAATAGATAGATAGGTCCTTAGGAGACAGAGCCAAGCCACGCCCCTACTGAGAGGTAAAACGAAAACACAACAAAACCAGCTCCGAACACAAGCAACCTATAGGCTATCTATTGCTGAGGTGAGATGTTTACTAATTTTGTATTTTCCCTGGAAACGACTCCATCTGTTCGGCCACACATTCTGATTGGCTAAAAGGTGGACTCCAGACATGTATTGCCCAGATTCCCCTAGTCTTATTATAATGAGCTGTTTCAGCTGTGCTGCCTATTCGTCTAATATCAGCCTGTTGCCATGTAGGGAGAATAGGTCTTGTCAGAGTCCTGAGAACATTGTCATAATCTGCTGTATCTGCGTGATATGTTTGACCACATCAGAACCTCGTCTCACGTGCAAGGTCCTGAAGTAACTTTCACTGAATCACGCTAATGGGAATGGTTATTTAACTCGAACTCAGGGTATGAGCCACTAGCTACTGTCTTTACTGAAGCCACTTATCTGAGCTGATGTTTTTCTCCAGTAGAGGCAGAGTAATCCGGGGGAAATGTAATACTATTTTGGAATACTGTTGATTAGAATAGATATCACTACGATAAATTCCCCATTAAGGGTCTAATATCCCCGTACTAAAAGCCTGAAAATATAAACTCCTCTAAAGATGCAAACATGCTCTTTGGTAACACTTACTTCCTTATTGGTCATCCTTTATCAGCATCATGTTTTTGTATTTCATGGCAACCCTTACATTAGTATTCATGATGCAACCACACCAAACCTGCTGAGTTAAAGTCAATCTCTGACCACCGTAGTTCTCCCTAAATATACACCTTTAATGTGCAGGTTATTTTCCACTTGCACGGTCACAAGGCCTTGGTCACATTTCTTTCTGCATTACCAGCTTTGGGGCCAGATCTAGCTGTCTATCCCCCATGTCGTCTCTCTCCTGGTGAGCACCTCCTAGTCTATACTGTCTGCATCTTCTCCTCTGTTGGGCTGGACACAGATGTGTTCTTTCTTTTTTAAGCAAAAAAAGCTTTGGTTTATGTCAGTAAAACAAAAACCTGGCAAGCCTGACTCTCCAGTAACACAGTGTAGCCTAGATATCAGTGTGATCTTCTTATTTAGTGCCTCATCCCAAGAGGCTGTGATGTGTGTTTGTCCAAATCACTCAGCCCATTAAGCATGATCCTCGGGCTAAAGACTGCCAGACACATTCTGTCCTTCTCTCTAGAACTCCAGGCTGACTGTTCCACGTGTCGGTCTGTCTTTCTTTTACAGTCTATGATGGTCAAAATCACATGAATAAAATCTTAAATAATGAATTGCTGAGTATTTGCAGAATATTAACATCTCCCATAAATCAACGATTGAATACACTAGATATGATTGACTCTGCTACTATGCCTGCTACACTAGCCTACAATGAGGTATTCTGAAGGACTGGGTTCCTGCTGTGTGTGCTAGAGTTGTTTTGCATTTGGAACATAGCAGTTGTTCACAGACAGATTGTGGAAGAGCTACTTAATAAAATACATAATACAATTCCATTTTAAAATCAGGGGTTGGATACGGTTCATGGAATCGAAAACCAGAAAATAATGAAATTGTTTGAGGAAGAGAACTGTGAACGAAAGAGATCTATACTGTTCTGGAAAATAACAATTATTTTAAAAGCATGGGGACCGGTTAATAACGTTAATTTACATTCAGGGCATTTTCTTCCAGTCCACAAAAAGTTTGCAACAATGCAAGCCCTCACTGTCAGAAACTTCCAGTGTCTGCCTGCCTGCCAGCTGAAAATCTTCGCCTGTGCATGTGTAGGCAACCTGCCCCTCCCCGTCAGTGTTGCCAACTTAGCAACTTTGTTGTTATATTTAGCAAGTATTCAGACCCCTCTAGCAACACATTTTTTTTAAAAGCGACTAGCAACAATTCTAGCGACTTTTTCTTGTGTTATTGGAGACTTTTGGAGACTGACGTGAAAGCACGCATCGTTCTTACTCTTTTCAACGAGCAGCGGGGGCTGCAGTGGGCCCCACCCCAGTCCCAAAGCCCAGTCCTCGCGCAGCAGTCCCTCCCAGCTGCAGTCAGAGCAGGAGATGTTCACCCCTCAGCATCCAGATTGCAAATGAATCACGCATGTGGGAAGCTGCCGCTGATCCCACCCTGGCTTACATTCCGGGCGGGGTGTAAATGTAAAAAACTAAACTAAAAAAACAAAAACAAATAATTAAAATAAAAAACTAAGTAACTCCGCCAGAGTGTCTCTTTTGGGTAATTTTGCCGGTTCCAAGCCCGGATAAAGGAGGAGGGTTGGAATTGACATAAAAACATTTAAAAAAACAAGAATCGACATAAGAAAGTTAATTTGTAGTTCTAAACATATTTAGGGTGTTTTTTAATCACTTTTTGTCTCTCCCTCGACGTTCTTCCTCTCTCCTACAGCGTCCATCACAATTACATGCACATGGCCAATTACGCAAATTAGGTGATGACGTCATTTAGCGACTTCTAGTGACTTTTAGGACAGCCAATAGCTACTTTCCTTACTGAGGAGTTGGCAACACTGCTCCCCGTCTGACTTTTAGGCTAGTAACCTACTGACGTTACAAGCACGATTCAGAAATTAGGGGGAGAGATTTTAATTAGAGAATAATGGATTTTGCTAGTTAAGGATACTATAGTTATCACGTTTCACATCGGATTTATTAACTTCAAAAAGGTAAGACATGTTTTTATTTTAATTCTGGTGCTGCTCTGCACACACAGCCTTGCTAGATAGCTAGCTGGTCCAAGGTTAAGCCAACTCTCAAGTTCAAAGACATTCAATGTTCCTTCATAGAAGCCGCTCCTCTGTAGGTTTAATTCTGTGGGCCTAATTCAGATAATGCAAACAACAAGGTGCCCAGCGCTTCAAACAAACAACACTCCACCATCTTTTGCTTTCTCCCCATCTGCAACATTTCAGTCACATCTCATTTCAGTCACATTCAGTCACATCTCATCTATCCGTCTATCCAATGCATGAAAAAAAAAATGGTTGAATTTTTTTATTTAACCAGGTAGGCAAGTTGAGAACAAGTTCTCATTTACAATTGCGACCTGGGCAAGATAAAGCAAAGCAGTTCGACACAAACAATGACACAGAGTTACACATGGAGTAAAACAAACATACAGTCATTAAAACATACATACAGTAGAAAAACAAGTCTATATACGATGTGAGCAAATGAGGTGAGAAGGGAGGTAAAGGCAAAAAAAGGCCATGGTGGCAAAGTAAATACAATATAGCAAGTAAAACACTGGAATGGTAGATTTGCAGTGGAAGAATGTGCAAAGTAGAAATAAAAATAATGGGGTGTAAATAATGTAGCTGCTCTATCTCAAGTAATTTAATGTCGAGCTAAAGGTAAAAACAAATGATTTCAGAGGTTTAAAAAGGAACAGAAAGTAACTATATACTTGTCTTTGGTTCGAACCAGTTCAGAATGTTACTTTGCTGGTCAGAACGGTGGAATGGAACAAAAAAATAACAACGGTTCTGTTCAGAATGAAACAATTGGAAAATTATTTTGGTTTCAACCTTTGTTTTGAATAACCTGTATGCATTATGGTCGCATGCTTGTTACCACATGTTTTGCCATTCATAAAAATCATTTTCAAAGTGGTGGCTATTTAATAAAAAATAAAATAATTCCCATGGATATTTAGAATGGTATCCAACAGACTATTTTATCAAAGAAACCTGACCCAGTGTATTATTTATCTTTCAGCAAGAGGGACTCAATCTTCACATCGCGTCCACGAGCACTTCTCCGTACCCACATATTCACATAAAGAATAACAGGAGAATCACACTGACGCCTCCACACAAAGTAATTCATATTGCCAAAGAATGGGAGGATTACATTGTTTGAGTATTACCACACACATTGTGTGATTAGGTAAAGGTTGTAATAGCAGCCTTTTAGAAGGGAACCTGTTTCTCTGTCAGAAAGGGAGACTTTATGGCTGCTCTTCACAGATGACTGGAGTTGCTCACTTAAGTCTTTTTTCGACATCACTGCTCACATATAAAGAATTGAAGCTGGGGGTGAAGGCTCTTTCTCCTGCTCAGGACAATGGAGGACAGCTTATTCTGATGGTTCCAGTCAAGCAGACGTGTCAGGTGCAGGGTGCTGGGCATTAGGAGATACTATATATCACAGACAGGTGTCTCAGTCAATACAGCAGGAGTGTGGACGTAGCTTTTAAAGTTTTTAAAGTATTGAGGACCTGACATATTCCAAGTTGGGTTCAGCTCTGCCTCTTCAAAGGCTTGGATTATCTGGTATTGGCTTTTAGTTCATTTCCATAAAAGATCCATTGATTCAGAGACAAATACCATCTGAAAGTGTGAAAAACTTTAAATTCACCCATGGAGATCAATGTTAGCGTAAGTCTCCTTCAGCCCAGCTCAAATCAATCTCAGGTACATTTGTTGCTACATTCAAAGTGTCGCATATTCTGCACATTTACTCTGTTGCATTTCAACCAGGACTAACCAGAACATTTCAAATGCATGAAGATGAAGAGAGAGGCTGAGAGTGCAGCGTCAAGTAATAAAGTCAATTATTGATTTCATAATATTGACTTTCACCTCCCCCCCTCCTTGCCCTCAGAACAGCCTCAATTTGTCGAGGCATGGATTACAAGGTTTCCGAAGCGCTCCCTCAGTTGTGTCAAGTTGGCTGGAGGTCCTATGGGTGGTGAAACATACTTGATACACATGTCAAACTGTTGAGCATGGAAAGCCCAGCAGCGTTGCAGTTCTTGACACACTCCAATCAGTGCACCTGGCACCTACTACCGTACCGCGTTCAAAGGCACATAAATATTTTCTTGTCCATTCACACTCGTAATGGCACATACACAATCCATGTCTCAATTGTCTCAAGGCTTAAAAATCCTTCTTTAACCTGTCTCCTCCCCTCCATCTACACTGATCTAAGTGGATTTAACAAGTGACATCAATAAGGGTCATAGCTTTCACCTCGATTCACCTAGTAAGTCTATGTCATGGAACAGGCAGTTCCTTATGTTTTGTACACTCAGTGTATACCTGTTACTATCCCAGTACAATTCCCTTGCTTATCAACCTTACTTTAAAGCTGGATTGATTGTATGTTGACAATCGACCGATCAGGTCGACCGATTAATCGGAATGGCCGATTAATTAGGGCTGATTTCAAGTTTTCATAACAATCGGTAATCTGCATTTTTGGACACAATCGGTAATCTGCATTTTTGGACACAATCGGTAATCTGCATTTTTGGACACAATCGGTAATCTGCATTTTTGGACACCGATCATGGTCGATTACATTGCACTCCACGAGGAGACTGCGTGGCAGGTTGACTACCTGTTATGCAAGTGCAGCAAGGAGCCAGGGTAAGGTGCTAGCTAGCATTAAACTCATCTTATAAAAACAATCAATCTTAACATAACCACTAGTTAACTACACATGGGCAATGATATTACTAGTTTAACTAGCTTGTCCTGCGTTGCATATAATCGATGCGGTGCCTGTTAATTTATCATTGAATCACAGCCTACTTTGCCAAACGGGTGATTTAACAAGGGCATTCGCAAAAAAAAGCACTGTCATTGCACCAACGTGAACCTAACCATAAACATCAACGCCTTTCTTAAAATCAATACACAAGTATATATTTTTAAACCAGCATATTTAGTTAATATTGCCTGCTAACAAGAATTTCTTTTAACTAGGGAAATTGTGTCACTTCTCTTGCGTTATGTGCAACAGAGTCAGGGTATATGCAGCAGTTTGGGCCCGCCTGGCTCGTTGTGAACTGTGTGAAGACCATTTCGCCAAACGGGGGATGACTTAACAAAAGCGCATTTGCGGAAAAAAACACAATCTTTGCACGAATGTACCTAACCATAAACATCAATGCCTTTCTTGAAATCAATACACAGAAGTATATTTTTTTAAACCTGCATATTTATTTAAAAGAAATTCATGTTAGCAGGCAAAATTAAACTAGGGCAATTGTGTCACTTCTCTTGCGTTCATTGCACGTAGAGTCAGGGTATATGCAACAGTTTGGGCTGCCTGGCCCCTTGCGAACTAATTTGCCAGAATTTTAGGTAATTATGACATGGCATTGAAGGTTGTGCAATGTAACAGGAATATTTAGACTTAGGGATGACACCCGTTAGATAAAATATGGAACGGTTCCGTATTTCACTGAAAGAATAAACATTTTGTTTTCGAAATGATAGTTTCCGGATTTGACCATACTATTAATGACCTAAGGCTCGTATTTCTGTGTGTTATTATATTATAATTAAGTCTATAATTTGATAGAGCAGTCTGACTGAGCGGTGGTAGGCAGCAGCAGGCTCGTAAGCATTCATTCAAACAGCATTGTCCTGCATTTGGCAGCAGCTCTTCCCTGTGCTTCAAGCATTGCGCTGTTTATGACTTCAAGCTTATCAACTCCCGAGATTAGGCTGGCAATACTAAAGTACCTATTAGAACATCCAATAGTCAAAGATATATGAAATACAAATTATTTGGAGAGAAATTGTCATATAATAACTATAACCTACATCTTTTTACCTGGGAATATTGAAGACTCATGTTAAAAGAAACCACCAGCTTTCATATGTTCTCATGTTCTGAGCAAGGACCTTAAACGTTAGCTTTTTTTACATGGCACATATTGCACTTTTACTTTCTTCTCCAACACTTTGTTTTTGCATTATTTAAACCAAATTGAACATGTTTCATTATTTATTTGAGACTAAATAGATTTTTATTGATGTATTATATTAAGTTAAAATAAAGTGTTCATTGTTCATTCAGTATTGTTGTAATTGTCATTATTACAAATATATATATATATATATATATATATATATATATATATATATATATATATACATATATATATATATATACATAAACATTGGCCAATTAATCGGTATCGACTTTTTTTGGTCCTCCAAGAATCGGTATCTGTGTTGAAAAATCATAATCGGTCGACCTCTATTGACCACCCATTTGGCAATATAGCTAACCTATAGTATGCTACAGTATGTGAACCTCTCAAAAATATATATTTGGACCCAAGTGAGGAGCTGTTCCTGAGAATTACATTTCTCAGCCTTTCAACACTCAGACACAGACACAGACAGTCGAGAGTCAGAATGAGTTTAGCCTTTCCTCCCCTTACAGTTTGAAACAAACTCATTACTGTCTGGTGCTCTCAATTGCCCGGCAGCCAGTCTTCAAAAAATAGTCAGAAAAACTACCACAGTTCTTCGAGATTGAGATTCCCACCATAGACTCCCGTTGGTTTTACAGAGTAAATCATCTCCTGTGTGTCAGGGTTAAGTCATATGTCATATCTAGGAACATTTTGGGATGGACAGATGTCCATCTGTAATCGTCTCTCCTCAGTGCTCATTTGTTCCTCATTATTTTATAATCCAAACATGAGCGGAATCCTCTGATAACGGTTCTAACATGGATGGGGTTTATACTGAGAGCAAAATACTCCCTCCCGTCTGGGCCAGACAGTTTATGTTGCGACAGATTTGGGAGGAGAAAATTGCTTTATAATACATTTTTTTACTGTTCAAATGCTTTATGATGAAAATCATGTACAGCTATAATGACGAGACTTTGAGGCTGACATGTTTGGAGCTTATGCATATAATATTGTAATTTATGTTTATGCTTGACATCAATGAAAGTGGTTTAACCCTCCTGTTGTGTTCGTTTCATGTTAATTAATTCTCATTTCCCGGTCCAAAATGACCGCCCCATTATAGCGGATTATAAATCCATAATAATACATGTATTATCACCTAATGTTGCATTAGATCTTTTTATCAACTTACGTTCTTGTGAACATTACAAGTTTTGAACTTCTATTTGCTATTTATGGCCTGTAGGCCTCTTTGACCTGAACTCATACAACTTGTTTTTGAGCAAATAAAGCATAATGTATGGATTATTTTGACTATAACAAATACTCAGATGAAACATATTGTGCTATTTATCACAGACTACTTTGTGTCAAAGTTTAACAAGGACATTTGTTTTGAAACCATTTCAAATGTTTAAATAGTCGCAGGATTTTATGTATTCAACCCGGGATATGGCGCATCTCATTGGCCCTGGGGTCATCCTGATAACATTTTCAGCCGACAGCCGACCTCTCCTCTCAGGTGGGGATGAAGACCAGGACAAATTCCCATTCCTTGACCAGAATGTAACAACAACCACAGCAGGGCCCTCTTCCTCATCACTGGAATGTAACAATAACCTCAGCAGGGCCCTCTTCCTAATCACTGGATTGTTCCACATAGGTTGTATCTTGGTCTGGATCATATTCTGTGTTGTCTTCAACTTCTGACACTTCCTCCTCTAATGCGTCTCCACTCTCAGTTTCCAGGCCTCTCTCCTCCTCACCAGTGTCATGATCAAAGAGATGATCAAGAGCCTCACATACAATTTATTGTTTGGTCATTGTGCTGCCTCAGAATGAATTGTGAGCAAGGCCTCAAAAAAGCTTTATATACCAGAGCTGCGAGAAAAGTTCTATATTTAATTGATTTTTTTTTGCTATTGTTTGTGAGAATGCCAACAGGTGTGGTTCCTGTGTGGGAAAGATTCTATTGGAGAAAGGTTCCCATGGGGGTTGCAATGGAAGTCAAGAAGGGGAGTGAGTGGTGTTCAAACACACATGCATGTGGGGTCTGGGAGAGGAAGTGTGTCCATCTGATGAATGGGCATGTGCGTCAACTCAATTTTATACACTAATTGTAGTCTCACCCATTCATTTCTAAAGACCGGTCAATGACCAGGAACACCACAGGTGTACAAAAGTTAAATAAAACACCCACAATGTAATGAAAATCATCATAATGTATTTTGTGTGTTCAGATGCCCTGTGTGGACAAAGTCATGGAACCTTATGAAACTGTAAATCGGTCCAATTCGACCGGAACACAGCAGGAGGGTTAATACACAGTACTAGTACAAAAGTTTACTCATTCAAGGGTTTTTCTTTATTTTTACTATTTTCTACATTGTAGAATAATGGTGAAGACATCATTATGAGATAACACATATGGAATAATGTAGTAACCAAAAAAAGTGTTAAACAAATCAAAATATATTTTATGTTTTTGATTCTTCAAAGTAGCCACCCTTTGCCTTGATGACAGCTTTGCACACTCTTGGCATTTCCAAGTTTCAAACATGCTCTCAAATGCCATTGAAATGGCAGCAGTGGTATGAGAACAGGTACATTCTTGAGCATACATTACGGCTTTCCTCAGTACGAAAACGACCCACTGTGCTGTCAGACTCATAATGCTCATGGGGCTGACATCGCCAGGTCCAAATGTCAGTCATGAAGCTAATAGCAGTGACGCCTATAGCAAGTAGCTCATGGATGCGAGATTCAACAATACTGTGTAACTCCGGTATGGCAACATCTGAAAAATAGTGACTACTTGGTAGTGTGTACCAGTGCTCGACCAGTCGGCGAAAGCCAACATCACCCACGGCAGAGAATGGTTGATTGTCAGGGGCAATGAATCCCATTATCTTGGCGTTAATGGATTTCGCCTTTGAGTTGCCTCACTGAAATGTTCTTACTCTTTCAAATGACTGCTCGACTTGTTGACTGCTCGACTTGTTGACTGCTCGACTTGTTGACTGCTCGACTTGTTGACTGCTCGACTTGTTGACTGCTCCATCCACACAGCAGCACATCAGGTATGCACGTCAGCTTTGCCATTGGTTTTGCACATATCGGTGTTAAACTAGACATCGGGCCGATGCCGATGTTGGCATTTTCAGCTAATATTGTCCGTTTCCGATATGCTTTTATTAATTGATCCCAAATATTCTGAAACCGTTCTCTCTATATATTCTAGTGAGTCTGTTGACAACATTCTAACTAAAAGGTACACAATATTTAAAGAGATGGCTTAAGATAAATGTACTGAAAATCCATTTGAATGAAAACTCTACAAGAAAATCCGATGGCCAGCAAGTGGGAGGGCTTTCAGCGATGGAATGACATTTATTCAGAGCGTGCAAGGTAGCCACACTTGCAGAGCGTGTTACTGGACTGAATAAGGTAAGTCTGAAAACCAAATACTGAGAAGTATGTAGGAAAGGTGTGCAAAAGAAAGGTCCTAGGTCTGAATCGGCCCCCAATACATCAGATAATTATAGGCTCACCATTTAATCATATTAGCTACCATTTAATCCAGCAAAAAATGTAAGATATACATTTCAAGACATTATTTGTGAAGTGCTGAATAGAAATAATGTCATTTTCCAGTATTTGACTGTACACCATGTGAGAAATATGTCAGTTTTACAGTTTCATTGTCCTTATACTGTACAGACGTAGGGCAAATCATCAGAAATAGGGGTATTGTAAAGCATTTGGCTACTGTAAAAACATAGCACAGTGTTGTATTCCGTTTCTGCCCCATACAACATTGTACACGATCACCTTTTCTAATTGACTTGTCATTTGATACAGTATCGCCTGTCTCGCTGCTTGAAATTCATACATTTAGGGTAAGGGGGATACCTATTGAATTGTACAACTGAATGCATTCAACTGAAATGTGTCTACCACATTTAACCCAACCCCTCTGAATCAGACAGGTGCGGGGGGCTGCCTTAATTGACATCCACATTTACAGTGTTTCAATGAAATTCAGATAATGAATGGAATACAACTCAGGTATTTCAACAGTGCATTGTACACTACACTATAATTCCAAATGGCAGCACATAGAGTGACTCTTTCCACTTTGTCCTATTGAAGCACACTGGCTGATTAAGTACAATGATGTAGTATTTACAGCCACGTCCATATATGATTTGGTTGTACCTTCAAACATTCATTCATGTCAAATTGATACATTTATGAATGTACAGTGTTCAGCAGTTATAAAACTATATACTTTAACTAGTCACTACATCATTTTGGTTCAGTAGTTAACAGTTTTGAGCAGTTTGATTAAGTGATAGTTCATTGGATTGTTGACAAATGACAAGAAACTCATATCAAAATAATATTTCATTTTGAAAAGCAGATACTAAGATTTAATATGTATACAAATTGAAAGAGTAATTTGATGCAGTGAACAAGTGCATTTGTACCACAGTTGTAAAAATTGCACCAAAGTGATTGAAAAATGACATTTTCTTGTCTCAGTATAACTCTGAGTGCTTCTTTACATGAGCGAGTGGAACGGCACAGTTGTACCATTGGGAACATGAGTCATGATGCGCTAATGTGGGTCCGATGTAGATCTGCTGTGACACAAAGAAGGTGGCCTGGCTAAGTCAGGCCTCTGTGGGATACACAGCCACACTTGTCACTGTAGTCTACAACACGCAGGCCAGACCATAAGGAGCCCAATCATACTCCAGCATTCTGGATTTGAGATCAAATGTTTCATATGAGGCAGCAGTACAGAATGTCACCTTATTTTTTGGGGTATTTTCATACATATGTTTTACTTTTTAGAAATGAAAATACCTTGTTTATCTGGCTCCCCCATTTTTAGGTGTCATAAGGATTATAATGCTAACCTCCCTGGTTATTGGTAATCAAATCAAAATCAAATCAACTGTTTTTATATAGCCCTTCGTACATCAGCTGATATCTCAAAGTGCTGTACCCAGCCTAAAACCCCAAACAGCAAGCAACGCAGGTGTAGAAGCACGGTGGCTAGGAAAAACTCCCTAGAAAGGCCAAAAACTAGGAAGAAACCTAAAGAGGAACCAGTCTATGTGGGGTGGCCAGTCCTCTTCTGGCTGTGCCGGGTGGAGATTATAACAGAACATGGCCAGGATGTTCAAATGTTCATAAATGACCAGCATGGTCAAATAATAATAATCACAGGCAGAACAGTTGAAACTGGAGCAGCAGCACGGCCAGGTGGACTGGGGACAGCAAGGAGTCATCATGTCAGGTAGTCCTGAGGCATGGTCCGAGAACTCATGTCCTCCGAGAGAGAGAAAGAAAGAGAGAAAGAGAAAATTAGAAAGAGCATATTTAAATTCACACAGGACACCGGATAGGACAGGAGAAGTACTCCAGATATAACAAACTGACTCTAGCCCCCCGACACATAAACTACTGCAGCATAAATACTGGAGAATGAGACAGGAGGGGTCAGGAGACACTGTGGCCCCATCCGAGGACAGGGCCAAACAGGAAGGATATAACCCCACCCACTTTGCCAAAGCACAGCCCCCACACCACTAGAGGGATATCCTCAACCACCAACTTACCATCCTGAGACAAGGCCGAGTATAGCCCACAAAGATCTCCGCCACGGCACAACCCAAGGGGGGGCGCCAACCCAGACAGGCAGATCACATTAGTGACTCATCCCACTCAAGTAATGGTAAAATGTTACCATGTCTTGAAGTTATGAGCTTTAAAGATAACAAAAACCAATCTATACAGTATATAGTCATATACTGTTGCAGTGTTATTTTATATGGTCAACCATAGTAGTACGGTGCCCCTGGAGCAAATGAGAGTTTACTGCATTGCTCAAGGGCACATCGGCAGATTTTTTACCTTGTTGGTTCAGGTATTCGAAACCAGCAACCTTTCGATTACTGGCACAACGCTGTAACAGCTAGGTTTTAAACGTCGTCAAAATCATGTTTTTCATGAAATTGGATGATATTTGAAGGACAACATATCAAGTATGATGAAAACTGACAAATGTTGCTTTTACGTTGTTCAAGTTTTATTATAAAGTTAATGGTCCCCTCCCCCATGTCAAACACTTGGATTAACTATTAAGGGGACAAGGTGGCATCACCATAACTGTCATTTTAATACACCAATGGTAGCATGATATTCTCTTACCTAATTTAAATAAGTAACGCCTTGTAACCAGCATCAGAGAAGGCGTGTTTTTATATAGTTTTTATATAGCTTTATATAGTTTTTATATAGCTAGATAGCTACTCTACTGGTGTCAAAATTATTTAAAAAATATACACTACCGTTCAAAAGTTTGGGGTCACTTAGAAATGTCCTTGTTTTTGAAAGAAAAGCACATTTTTTTGTCCATTAAAATAACATCAAATTGGTCAGACATTCAGTGTAGACATTGTTAATGTTGTAAATGACTATTGTAGCTGGAAACGGCAGGTTTTTTATGGCATATCTACATGGGCCGTACAGAGGCCCATTATCAGCAACCATCACTCCTGTGTTCCAATGGCACGTTGTGTTAGCTAATCCACATTTTAAAATGATCAACTTTTTGCAATTATGTTAGCACATCTGAAAACTGTTGTTCTGATTAAAGAAGCAATACAACTGAACTTCTTTAGACTAGTTGAGTATCTGGAGCATCAGCATTTGTGGGTTTGATTAGACTCAAAATGGCCAGAAACAAATTAGTTTCTTCTGAAACTCATCCGTCTATTCTTGTTCTGAGAAATGAAGGCTATTCCATGTGAGAAACTGCCAAGAAACTGAAGAGCTCATACAATGCTGTGTTGTACTCCCTTCACAGAACAGCACAAACTGGCACTAACCAGAATAGGAAGAGGAGTGGGAGGCCCCGGTGCACAGCTGAGCAAGAGGACAAGTACATTAGAGTGTCTAGTTTGAGAAACAGACGCCTCACAGGTCCTCAATTGGCAGCTTCATGAAATAGTACCCGCAAAACAACAGTCTCAACGTGAACAGTGAAGAGACGACTCTGGGATGCTGGCCCTCTTTTCACAACGTTGACATCAGCAAACCGCTCGCCAACACGACGCCAAAGACGTGGTCTGCGGTTTTGAGGCCGGTTGGACGTAATTAACATTAAATTCTCTGGCAACAGCTCTGGTGGACATTCCTGCAGTCAGCATGCCAATTGCATGCCCCCTCAAAACTTGAGGCATCTGTGGCATTGTGTTGTGTGACAAAACTGCACATTTTAGAGTGGCCTTTTTATTATCCCCAGCACAAGGTGCATCTGTGTAATGATAATTATATTTAATCAGCTTCTTGATATGCCACACTTGTTCGGTGGATGCATCATCTTGGCAAAGGAGAAATGCTCACTAACACAGATGTAAACAAATTTGTGCACAACATTTGAGAGAAATAAGCTTTTTGTTTGTTTTCAGGAATCTTTTATTTCAGCTCATGGAAAATAGGACCAACACTTTACATGTTTGCATTTATATTTTTGTTCAGTGTAGTTTCACCGTGACCAGTCACTTTGCAGGTAGTGTGGGGCACTATGGGACGTGAGGGTACTACTGTAGGTCGAATCCTGTTGAAGGTGCACTATTTAGAAAATAGTTTTATACCAGCTGTTCAAATAATGTTTTATTTAGTATAGCATAAGCTTCTGTATTATGCATCCTAAATAATGCCATAGATTTATTTTAGAAAAATAGTCAACTTGAATGCAAAAAATAGAAGCATTATGTAAGATTCAAACCTGGTATTTCAACTGATTATAGGCTACTAAAGCCAACGACTTACCGCAGTGTCACCGTGTTTTGACGAAAATAGTGGAGAAAAATAAGTCTGACAATCACACACTGACCAGCAGATGTCACTAATGTGCATTGTGACCTGATAATGGATCACAATTAATGAACCATTTTTTGGCACAATTTGGTGAAAGCTCTGAAGCCTTCAAAAAGCCTCGGTTTCCATCACTAAGAAAAGTACTTTTCAGAATGACGGTTCAAGACCTTTTGAGAAGACCTTGAAAGAAAAACGATATATACATCCCACACTTGAGAACACCGGTGAAGGGTTAATAACATACTATGACAAGCAATATTCCGTGTGCGGACCCCTCCCATTATCAAGACCTTGAGAGGACGCATTGTCAATTCAGTAGTGACAACATGCCATTTCTTACCTGTTGTGTGGAGAAAATGTAGTAGTTTGCAAGTAAACTAGAGACAATCTTGTAACATCTTGGTAAGGGTTAGGTATGAGTCATCATTACGAGGAGAGAATAGCAGAGCTTTGTGTGGTGACTCACTCTCTCTGAGCTTCTTTCTTCCAGTCTGGGTCCTCAGAGAGCTTCCAAAGCCTGAGCTCTGTGAGCACTAAACACTGATTTGAAAGGCAGGCTCATCCTTAATGTCTAACCTCTCATGGGCTTGGGCTCCAGAGCTTTGACCATTTGTTTGTGCATGTCCATTTAGAATGACCCCTGTTCCGCCTGCTGACTCGCCGACCTGAGCCCTGGGGACTGACGTTTGATGGCTGTGTGGACTTAAACCATCCTCAGTAAAATGGTTCCTTCATCTCAGAGTGTTGGGCTAGGGGGGATGAAAGACACGGTACAGTTGCCAGCCTCTTTTAAACCTGAGGCCTGGAATATCCCCTCAGAAAACCACCAACACACACATTCCACCCTAAAAACACAGCCTACACTACACCTCTCCCTCTCTCTCCTCTGTACCCCTCCCATATGTGCAGTAGTCTGGCTTTTGATCCAGCAGTGTAGTGATCCAGCAGTGCTGGAGCAGAGCTGTCAGAGTCCATCTTGTCTGCAGCAAACCCACTCACATATCAGCAACCCCTGCTGCTCTATCCAACAATGGCAAGCTACATGATTGTAGGGGAGGGCAAGGAATTTGGGGATTTATACAAAATTCCACAATGTCTCAATTTAACAAATGAGGATGTCAAACTTCCTTACAATCGGTTTGAATTAAAGTATAATTAAGGTGAAGTCCGTGTCAATTCAAGGGAATGTTGAAGATAATCCACAGCATATCTAATCCAGTTTTTATTGAGGGCATGAACGCAGCCCGCAATGCGGTTAGCCCTTGTGGCTGGGTACGCAGACTGTCTAGATCCCTGCTGTTTGTTGCTGTTTACATCTTCCCTGCAACCTGCCCTGTCTGGAACTGCGAGGAGTAACAGTGTAGCATAAGTTGCTACCATGACAAAGACCAAAGCTGGTGAGAGTAACATTGAGGACAGTGGTGTCTCTTTATCACAGATGAATGATCTTTTAAAGGAACAGAAATTGTTCTTACAACAACAAGAAAATAGCTTCAAGTGTTGTGTCCAAATACTGATTTAGTCAACTAATAAATGAATGGAGGACCTGACCAGAGAGGTCCAGGATCTGGAGTGTTTGCAGTTCTCCCAGCGTCAGCTCGATGAGTTTAAACAGGAGAACGGCAAGATGACAGCAATCTTTAAGTCATTGAGAGAGGACATCAGTACTATATGTGAATCCATGATAACAATGACGGAAAAATCTAATTATGTTGAGGGACAATCAAGGCGGAACAACAACTTTGTGGACAGAATTGCAGAATCTCCACATGAGACCAGGACGGAGTTTGATGACAAAGTGAAAGAATATATCTTGGAGAAACATAAGATGGGATAATTTAGATGGAGTGCACCCACATGACTGGAAAACCCACCACCAGCCCAGGTGACGGGCCCAGGCCGATAGTGGTCAAGTTCCTGAGGTTCAAGGACAAGGTACTGTAGCTGCTCTGGAAAGAGCCAAGAACTTGAGAGGAACGTACATCTTCCTCAATGAGGACTATCCTGAAGCTGTACGCCAGAGGAGAAAGAACTTATCCCAGCCATGAACACTGCCAGAGCATGTCACGACATCCGCTATAACAGGCTCATTGTGGACCCTCTGTCCCAAAAGCCTGGATAGTATGAGAGCCAAGCCCATGGGTTCGTAGCTTCAACCCCGCAGCACACACAGACTTACACACACTGATTAATGGACTGCTGAATGTTTGTATTTTTCTCTTGCTTGGTTTGCTCTTTTCCATATTAGGTCAATCTCTGATAAGCTACACAAGACAGAGCTGAAAATAGCCCATATTAATATATGTAACCTTAGACATAAGGTTAAGGAAATCAATAACTTGCTAACATCAGAGAACATTAATATTTGAGCCATTTCTGAGACTCACTTAGATAATTCCTTTGATGATACAGCAGTAGCAATACAAGGATTTAAGATCTATAGAAGAGACAGGAATGCTTATGGGGGAGGTGCTGCTGTATATTTTCAGATCCCTGTAATGTTTAGAAAAGATCTCATGTCAAGTGTTATTGAAGTGTTGTGGTAGCAGGTTCACCTGCCTCATCTGAAGCCTATTACTTTGGGGTGTTGCTATAGTTCTAACAGTCAGTATCTAAATAATATGTGTGAAATACTTGATAGTACATGTGATGTAAACAGAGAGGTCTTTTTTTCTTGGGGATCTGAATATTGACAGATTTTCAGGAACAATATCATCCACATGTATCGATAACATTTTTACTAATAGTGTAAAACTTTGATCTAAAGCTGTATCCGTACCCATTGAATGTAGTTTTCACAATATAGTGGCTATATCCAGGAAAGACAAAGTTCTAAAAATAGTGTATAAGAGATCATACAAAATATGTTGCTGTGACTCTTATGTCAATGATGTTTAACATATTTGTTGGTCTGATGTGATTAATAAAAGGAGCATCCAGACGCTGCACTTGATGAATTTATGAAATTGCTTCTTCTAATTATTGATAAACATGCACCTGATAAAAAACTGACTGTAAGAACTCTTAAGGCTCCATGGATTGATGAGGAATTAATAAACTGTATGGTTGAAAGAGACTGTATGGTTGAAAGAGATGGGACAAAAGGAGTGGCTAATAAGTCTGGCTGCACACTGGCTGACTTACTGCAAATTGAGAAAGTACATGACTAAAATCCACAAAAAGAAGAAGAAACTATATGATTAAGATCAATGAATGATGGCAAAAAAACAAAGTATTTTAAATGAAATTATGGGCAGAAAGACACATTCAACTCCATCTTTCATCGAATCAGATGGTTTATTCATCACAAAACCATTTGATGTTGCCAATTATTTTAATGATTACTTCATTGGCAAAGAAATAACAGTTAGCCATCGTATTCATGCATACTTCATTGGCAAACAAAGAACAGTTAGCCATCGTATTCATGCATAAAAAAAATGAAATGAAAAAAAATCATTGTAAGTTTGAATTTTGTAAAGTTACTGTGGGAGATGTGGAAAAATCATTGTTATCGATCAATGACGACAAACATCCTGGCATTTACAACTTAAATGGAAAGCTACTGAGGATGGTAGGAGTGGCTATAGATTCAGCTATCGGTCATATATTTAATCTGAGCCTAAAGGAAAGTGTTTGTCCTCAGTCCTGGAAGGAAGCCAAAGTAACTCCGCTACCCAAGTCTGGTAAAGCGACCTTTACTGGTTCTAACAGCAGACCTATCAGCTTGCAGCCAGCTCTTAGCAAAGTGTTGGAAAAAATTGTGTTTGACCAAATACAATGCTATTTCTTTGCAAACAAAATAACAACAGACTTTTAGCATTCTTATCGAGAAGGGAAATCAACATGTACTGCACTGACACAAATGACTGATGATTAGATGAAACAAATTGATAATAAGAAGATTGTGGTAGCTGTACTGTTAGATTTCAATGCAGCCTTTGATATTATTGACCATACCTTGTTGTTATGTATTATGGCTTTTCAACCTCTGCTATATCATGGATTCAGAGCTATCTATCTAATACAACTCAGAAGGTTTTCTTTAATGGAAACTTCTCTAATGTCAAACATGTAAAGTGTGGTGTACCGCAGGGCAGCTCTCTAGGCCTTCTAACTCTTTTTTACTTTACCAATGGCCTGCCACTGGCATTAAACAAAGCATGTGTCCATATAGGCTGACGATTGAACCATATACACATCAGCAACATCAGAAAATTAAGTAACTGAAACCCTTAAAGAGTTGCAGTCAGTTTTGGAATGAGTGGCCAGTAATAAACTGTTCCTGACCATCTCTAAAACTAAGAGCATTGTATTTTATACAAATCATTCTCTAAGTTCAAGACCTCAGCTGAATCTTCTAATGAATGGTGTGGCTGTTGAACAAGCTGAGGATACATATATTACTTGGTGTGATCTTAGATTGTAAACTGCCATGCAGCTGAATCTTCTAGTGAAGGGTGTGGCTGTTGAACAAGCTGAGGATACATATATTACTTGGTGTGATCTTAGATTGTAAACTGCCATGGTCAAAACACATAGATTCAATGGTTGTAAAGATGGGGATATCCGTAATAAAGAGATACTCTGCTTTTTTGACACCATACTCCACAAAGCAATTCCTGCAGGCTCTAGTTTTATCTTATCTTGATTATTATCAAGTCATATAATCAAGTGCTGCAAAGAAAATAACTAAGTAAGCTACAACTGGCCCGGAACAGAGTAGCACGTCTTGGTCTTCATTGTAATTAGAGGGCTAATATTAATACTCTGCATGCCAGTCTCTCTTGGCTAAGAGTTGAGGAAAGTCTGACTGCATCACTTCTTGTTTTTATAAGAAACATTCATGAATTGGAAATTCCAAATTGTTTGCATAGTCAACTTACACACAGCACTGAAACACACACTTACCCTACCAGACATGCCACCAGGTGTCTTTTTACAGTCCCCAGGTCCAGAACAAACTCAAAGAAACGTACAGTGTTATACAGAGCCGTGAGTGCATGGAATCTTATATACTATATCTTATATAGTGCTAGTGAACAGCAAACCTGGTTTAAAAAAATAAATAAAGCAACACCTCACGTCACAACACCTCTCCCCCATGTGACCTACTTGTTGTGTGTATTACAGACATGTGTTACTGATAGAAGCACATACACTACATGTTAATGTTTTCAAATGTACAGTACCAGTCAAAAGTTTGGACACCAACTCTTCCATGGTTTTTCTTAAATTTTACTATTTTCTACATTGCAGAATAATAGTAAAGACATCAAAACTATGAAGTAAGACATATGGAATCATGTAATAAGTCCAAAAGTGCTAAACAAATCAAAATATATTTTATGAGATTATTCAAAGTAGCCACCCTTTGCCTTGATGACAGCCCTGCACACTCTTGGCATTCTCTCTACCAGCTTCTTGAGGTAGTCACCTGGAATGCATTTCAATTAACAGGTGTGCCTTGTTCATTTGTGGAATTTCTTTCCTTCTTAATGCGTTTGAGCCAATCAGTTGTGTTGTGACAAGGTAGGGTTGGTATACAGAAAACAGCCCTATTTGGTGAAAGACCAAGACCATATTATGGCAAGAACATATAAGCAAAGAGAAACAACAGTCCATCATTACTTTAAGACATGAATGTCAGTCAATACGGAAAATTTCAAGACTTTTGAATGTGCAGTCGCAAAAACCATCAAGCACTACGATGAAACTGGCTCTCATGAGGACCGCCACAGGAAAGGAAGACCCAGAGTTACCTATGCTGCAGAGGATAAGTTCATGAGCGTTACCAGCCTCAGAAATGGGCATATAACTGCACCTCAGATTGCAGCCCACATAAATGCTTCACAGATTTCAAGTAACAGGGGCGGCAGGGTAGCCTAGTGGTTCGAGCGTTGGACTAGGAACCGTTCTGCCCCTGAACAGGCAGTTCAGGGGCTGTTCCTATGCCGTCATATGCCGTCATTGAAAATAAGAATTTGTTCTTAGCTGACTTGCCTAGTTAAATAAAGGTTAAAAAAAAATAAAAAAAACAGACACATCTCAACATCAACTGTTCAGTGTAGACTGCGTACATTGGGCCTTCATGGTTGAATTTCTGCAAAGAAACCACTACTAAAGGATAACAATAAGAGTCTTGCTTGGGCCAAGAAACACAAGCAATCTGTCCTTTGTTCTGATGAGTCTAAATTTGAGATTTTTGGTTCCAACCGCCCGGTCTTTGTGACACGCAGAGTAGGTTATTAAACAAATAATAGATGGATGATCTCTGCATGTGTAGTTCCCACTGGGAAGCATGGAGGAGGAGTGATGGTGTGGGGGTGCTTTGCTGGTGGCAGTAATTTATGTTGAATTCAAGGCACACTTAACCAGCATGGCTACCACAGCATTCTGCAGTGATCCCATCTGCTTTGCGCTTAATGGGACTATCATTTGCTTTGGAGTGCTGCATCAGATGACCTGGCCTCCACAATCACCCGACCTCT
The DNA here is from genome assembly GCF_057628025.1 of Oncorhynchus mykiss. Taxonomy (NCBI): domain Eukaryota; kingdom Metazoa; phylum Chordata; class Actinopteri; order Salmoniformes; family Salmonidae; genus Oncorhynchus; species Oncorhynchus mykiss. Next base: position 64,720,950 of record NC_143046.1, on the reverse strand, counting down.
ACCCAATTGAGATGGTTTGGGATGAGTTGGACCACAGATTGAAGGAAAAGCAGCCAACGGGTGCTCAGAGTATGTGGGAACTCCTTCAAGATTGTTGGAAAAGCATCCCAAGTGACTACCTCATGAAGCTGGTTGAGAGAATGCCAAGAGTGTGCAAAGCTGTCATCAAGGCAAAGGGTGGCTACTTCGAAGAATCTAAAATATATTTTGATTTGTTTAACACTTTTTGGGATACTACATGATTCCATATGTGTTATTAGCCTTGAATGAGTACGTATGTCCAAACTTTTGAGTGGTAGTGTATGTACATTTTAAAGTATTTTGTCTGTGATATCTTTTTCGTTATGCTGTCGCCATTGGCATCGGCTAATCGGGACCCTAATAATTAAAATCAAATCAAATGTATTGATTGATAATAAACATATTCCGCAGACTTGTGGACGCTTCCGGAATCATTGGCCAATGCAGTTTCATGGTTTGTTGTTACATGAGCTGTCAATTAGCTTGGCTCGATTTTGGTTGAAGCAAAGGTGACATATTCATATCATTAGTGACTCACCAGTCACAAAACATGACAGCGTGGCTCCACAAAAAATGTCACCATCATTGAATTGTTATGTTTCTCCCCTTTTCAATTAAAAACATTTATGAGTTACAGGCTCCAAGGGTTCTATTCAGCCAATTTAATGGACTTTTTAAAATGTGGGTGTACTTTTATGTGTACATAGAGTTTTTGTATATTCTATTTTGCAGTAATGTCTGAGGTGAAGACACATTCATGATCCCATCTATTATTTGTTTAACCTTTAATCATGTCAAAACTCTACTCTCAAATTGTGTATGTGTGCATTTGTGCTTGTGTGTGTGAGGAATAGAGAGAGGGAGGGAGGTGAGAAAGAACAGTTGCAAGGCTATTACAGAAAAGGGGAAAAAATAATTGGCACGATGGGGAACAGTTGAAGATCTCCCTTTAAATATTCTATCCTCATTCCTGTTAAGGTCACATTGTACCATAGTCAAATGTAATGAATGTGAACCTAAGAGATAAAATACAGAGTTGAAGCAGCTAGATACCTACAAAACAAGGACATGCTGTACACATGAAAGCTACCTGTGATGGGCTTTGTGAAGTGTCAATAATGATATGCTGGCTTTGTTACAGCTCCATCCCCATGATTTAGTACACAGCCTTTAATAGCCTATGTATTAACTTCTTATGGCTGGGGACAGTATTGAGTAGCTTGGATGAATAAGGTGCCCAGAGTGAACTGCCTGCTACTCAGTCCCAGTTGCTAATATATGCATATTATTAGTATATTTGGATAGAAAACACTCTGAAGTTTCTAAAACGGTTTGATGCCGTCTGTGAGTATAACAGAACACATATGTCAGGCAAAAACCTGAGAAAAAATCCAACCAGGATGTGGGAAATCTGAGGCTGGTCGTTTTTCAACTCATTCTCTATTGAATATAAAGTGGGATATTGGTCATGTTGCACTTCCTAAGGCTTCCACCACTAGATGTCAACAGTCTTTAGAACCTTGTTTGATGCTTCTACTGTGAAGTGGGGGCGAATGAGAGGGGAATGAGTCAGTGGTCTGGCAGAATGCCACGAGCTGGCCACCCTCGTTCACGTGAGAGCGAGCTCTGTTCCATTGCATTTCTACAGACAAGGAATTCTCCGGTTGGAACATTATTGAAGATTTATGTTAAAAACATCCTAAAGATTGATTCTATACTTCGTTTGACATGTTTCTACGGACTGTAACGGAACTTTTTGACTTTATGTCTGCTCCTAGTGAACGCGCTTCGTGAGTTTGGATTTGTTTACCAAACACGCAAACAAAAGGAGGTATTTGGACATAAATGACGGACAATATTGGACAAAACAAACATTTATTGTGGAACTGGGATTCTTGGGAGTGCATTCTGATGAAGACCATCGAAGGTAAGTTAATATTTATAATGTTATTTCTGACTTCTGTTGACTGCACAATATGGCGGATATCTTTTTGACTTGTTTGGGCTCTGAGCGCCGTACTCAGATTATTGCATGGTTTGCTTTTTCCGTAAAGCTTTTTTTAAAATCTGACAGCGGTTGCATTAAGGAGAAGTGTATCTAAAGTTCCATGTATAACACTTGTGTTTTCATCAACATTTATGATGAGTATTTCTGTAAATTGATGTGGCTCTCTGCAAAACCACCGGATGTTTTTGGAACTACTGAACATAATGTGTCAATGTATACCGAGATTTTTTTATATAAATATTAACTTTATTGAACAAAACATACATGTATTGTGTAACATGAAGTCCTATGAGTGTCCTCTGATGAAGATCATCAAAGGTTAGGGATTAATTCTATCTCTATTTCTGATTTCTGTGACTCCTCTCTTTGGCTGGAAAAATGGCTGTGTTTTTCTGTGACTTGGCTCTGACCTAACATAATAATTTGTGGTGCTTTTGCCGTAAAGCCTATTTGAAATCGGACACTGTAGTGGGATTAACAAGAAGTGTATATTTAAAATGGTGTGAAATACTTGTATGTTTGAGGAATTTTAATTATGGGATTTCTGTTGTTTTGAATTCGGTGCCCTGCACTTTCACTGGCTGTTGTCATATCAATCCCGTTAGCGGGATCTCAGCTTAATAAGGAAGAAATGGCAGGATGTTGAGTAAATACGCTCATAAAAATCCATTGGGTTTGAACTATAGAACTGTGGTACTGTTTATCATCAATACAGCTATCAAAATATGCCAGCCATACTTTTTTTCAGTGGAGGCTCCCGAGAGGAAGAAGGGGAGGACCATCTTGCTCAATGATTTTCATAAAAATAAAAAGTGAAACTTTTAAAAAATGTAGACAAAACTATACTAAATATAATCACATCACCAAATAATTAAAACACACTGTTTTACAATGAAGGTCTACAGTAGCCTCAACAGCAGTCTGTAGGGTAGCACCATGGTGTAGTCAGAGTTTCCATCCTCCTCTGGGTACATTGACTTCAATTCAAAACCTAGGAGGCTCATGGTCCCCTTCCATAGACTTCATAGACATTAATTATGACAACTTCCAGAGGACATCCTCCAACCTATCAGAGCTCTTGCAGCATGAACTGACGGTGTCCACACAATCAAAGAATCAAAGAATGAATCTCGTACTGAAAGCATAAGCTACAGCTAGCTACTGCAGTACATAAAATGTAGTGAGTAGTTGACTAAAAGAGAGAGAAAGAGAGAAAGAGAATAGTTATAATAGTTGAACAGTTTAAACAAATTAATTTCTTTAAAAAATGAAGGAGAAGCAAGAGAGAGAGTAGTAGTTAGCAGTTATAATATGAAGGTTTAGCTTAGTCACAGACAGCTCTGTTGAAAAAGTGAGACGAGGAGAGCGCATATACAGTGCCTTGCGAAAGTATTCCGCCCCCTTGAACTTTGCGACCTTTTTCCACATTTCAGGCTTCAAACATAAACATATAAAACTGTATTTTTTTTTGAAGAATCAACAACAAGTGGGACACAATCATGAAGTGGAACGACATTTATTGGATATTTCAAACTTTTTTAACAAATCAAAAACTGAAAAATTGGGCGTGCAAAATTATTCAGCCCCTTTACTTTCAGTGCAGCAAACTCTCTCCAGAAGTTCAGTGAGGATCTCTGAATGATCCAATGTTGACCTAAATGACTAATGATGATAAATACAATCCACCTGTGTGTAATCAAGTCTCCGTATAAATGCACCTGCACTGTGATAGTCTCAGAGGTCCGTTAAAAGCGCAGAGAGCATCATGAAGAACAAGGAACACACCAGGCAGGTCCGAGATACTGTTGTGAAGAAGTTTAAAGCCGGATTTGGATACAAAAAGATTTCCCAAGCTTTAAACATCCCAAGGAGCACTGTGCAAGCGATAATATTGAAATGGAGGGAGTATCAGACCACTGCAAATCTACCAAGACCTGGCCGTCCCTCTAAACTTTCAGCTCATACAAGGAGAAGACTGATCAGAGATGCAGCCAAGAGGCCCATGATCACTCTGGATGAACTGCAGAGATCTACAGCTGAGGTGGGAGACTCTGTCCATAGGACAACAATCAGTCGTATATTGCACAAATCTGGCCTTTATGGAAGAGTGGCAAGAAGAAAGCCATTTCTTAAAGATATCCATAAAAAGTGTTGTTTAAAGTTTGCCACAAGCCACCTGGGAGACACACCAAACATGTGGAAGAAGGTGCTCTGGTCAGATGAAACCAAAATGTAACTTTTTGGCAACAATGCAAAACGTTATGTTTGGCGTAAAAGCAACACAGCTGAATACACCATCCCCACTGTCAAACATGGTGGTGGCAGCATCATGGTTTGGGCCTGCTTTTCTTCAGCAGGGACAGAGAAGATGGTTAAAATTTATGGGAAGATGGATGGAGCCAAATACAGGACCATTCTGGAAGAAAACCTGATGGAGTCTGCAAAAGACCTGAGACTGGGACGGAGATTTGTCTTCCAACAAGACAATGATCCAAAACATAAAGCAAAATCTACAATGGAATGGTTCAAAAATAAACATATCCAGGTGTTAGAATGACCAAGTCAAAGTCCAGACCTGAATCCAATCGAGAATCTGTGGAAAGAACTGAAAACTGCTGTTCACAAATGCTCTCCATCCAACCTCACTGAGCTCGAGTTGTTTTGCAAGGAGGAATGGGAAAAAAATTCAGTCTCTCGATGTGCAAAACTGATAGAGACATACCCCAAGCGACTTACAGCTGTAATCGCAGCAAAAGGTGGCGCTACAAAGTATTAACTTAAGGGGGCTGAATAATTTTGCACGCCCAATTTTTCAGTTTTTGATTTGTTAAAAAAGTTTGAAATATCCAATAAATGTCGTTCCACTTCATGATTGTGTCCCACTTGTTGTTGATTCTTCACAAAAAAAATATATTTTTATATCTTTATGTTTGAAGCCTGAAATGTGGCAAAAGGTCGCAAAGTTCAAGGGGGCCGAATACTTTCGCAAGGCACTGTATGTGAGAAGAAATTACACAAGCTGTTTGTATGTGGCTGCTATGAAAGTGAAATGTGTTTGCGTGTGATCAGGGTGTATACATTCCGCCGATTCTATTGAAAAATATATATTTTTAAACTGAAGCAAACGGAATAAAACAGGTGTACCTTGGTGTTCAAACATACCGCCGCTTGTTCATAACTGTTGGACTAATGATTACACCCTAGATCAGCCAGATGCAAGCAAGATTGTGCAAAGCGTTATTGAATGTGTCAATGTCTGTCACCTTGATTACTAAAATTTCTCTCGACCTGTGCACCTGCATTGTAAACGTTCATTCATAGGCTAGGTTGTAGCAACTTCGTGATTGGTATAGGGAAAATTCAAGTATCAAGTAGTAGCCTATACCTATCAATGTTATATTGAGCTGGGTGAATGGCATATGAATGACTGTAATAGAAAAATGTATGAGCATGGCCTTATTTCTATCATCCTCCCTCATCTTAAATGGCACCGACCACCACTGCTTTTCATTCACTGTAGCAAAACAAACTCCCAATCTCTCTACCTCAGATAACTTTTATGTTCAACAGAAAATCCTGAGTGTGGACATGTTTGAGCTTGCAGTCACTCTGAACAACAGACAGAACAAACGTTGCTGCTATTTGTCCTGCCTCTTGTGTTTCTTCACTAGTTGCCCTAATCCATGTGGTACGCACTGATGCCTGGGAGTGACGTCCTAAAAGCTTTGACACCATGTGTGACTCACGAAAGGTGACAGAGCGTTTTCACAGTTATTATGGGATGTGAAGCTGTGAGAAGCCAGGAGTGGTTCCGGGCCAGTCAGCTTCGCGTCAGTGTTCTGTTTTTCTGAGCCTGGCATAGACCAAATCAAATCAAATTTATTTATATAGCCCTTCGTACATCAGCTGATATCTCAAAGTGCTGTACAGAAACCCAGCCTAAAACCCCAAACAGCAAGCAATACAGGTGTAGAAGCACGGTGGCTAGGAAAAACTGCCTAGAAAGGCCAAAACCTAGGAAGAAACCTAGAGAGGAACCAAGCTATGAGGGGTGGCCAGTCCTCTTCTGGCTGTGCCGGGTGGAGATTATAACAGAACATGGCCAAGATGTTCAAATGTTCATAAATGACCAGCATGGTCAAATAATAATAATCACAAGCAGAACAGTTGAAACTGGAGCAGCAGCACGTTCAGGTGGACTTGGGACAGCAAGGAGTCATCATGCCAGGTAGTCCTGAGGCATGGTCCTAGGGCTCAGGTCTTCCGAGAGAGAGAAAGAAAGAGAGAATTAGAGAGAGCATACTTAAATTCACACAGGACACCGGATAAGACAGGAGAAGTACTCCAGATATAACAAACTGACCCTAGCCCCCGACACATAAACTACTGCAGCATAAATACTGGAGGCTGAGACAGGACGACCTCTCCTTGGCACTGCTACTGAGGGTCCAGACAAGTTCAGGTATAGAGTGCACGTGCTTCTCTACCCCTCAGTTTGATCTGCAAGTCAGAACGCAATTACAACATAAAATAAATTACACATTTTATTTCGCAGGAATAATCTCAATTTGTCCAGAATTGTTTGTTCAAAAAGCATTGATTCTCGACCTCAGGTTTCAAAACACAATTTCCAAGCTGTGGATGCTAACATGTCTGGACATGCATGGTGTCCTTCTGTTGTTGGTAGTGGCACCACAGTTGGAGTACCTCTCCTTGCTGTTGATGGAAATCATGTTGCTTTGAAAGTGTTGGCTGCCTGTAGCATTGGGCTGTACACTGAATGTTAATTGGGTAGATGTCTGTCAGGAGTCTCCAGTGGGTCCCTGCCTGCAGGGCGTCTTCTCAGCACCATCAGGGCAGTCTCCTGGGCCATATGACGAGGCCATTTGTTTTAGGAGCCCGGTACTCATCGAAGAGTCTGACATGCATGCATGCTGTATCCACCAAAGAAGAGCAGCAACATCCCAGTGAACTCTAGAAAGTTATCTCTGCCACACACACACACACACACACACACACAGACTCACAAACACACACACTCACCCGGTTAATTACATTAACAATGTGCATTAAACCAGGCTTGCCATATTGCTCTGTTTCTAGTCATGTGCACACTAAGTAGGGTGATGAATGTGCACACTAAGTAGGGTGATGCTTTACACATGTATGGCTCACAGGTTATCTAGCTTGTCTGTGTCTGTATGGATTCTCCTTTTAAGGATGTTCCATACCTGAAACTTTATAACCGTGGTGTGGAGTGTGTCTCCTCCATAGTCATTAGCAGTTTTTAGCCTCCCTGCTTTTATGATGTGTTTGACTGAAGCAGAGAGCCCCACACAGTGACTGGCTGCTAGGCTGAGCAGCCAAAGAAATGCTGAATGAATGAAAAGTAAACAAATGTGCTTCTGCAGGCTTTTGAGACTTCCTAACGCAATGGCTGTCATAATTACTGCATTACTTAGCTTGGCGACTTAGTAAATATTGAAATGAAGGTAAACCCAAATTGCATTGCTTGTCCTGAAATTGTCCCTCAAAGTCAATGCTTTCTTCCATCACAGCGTGTGGTGGATGGATTAATGTGGTAGCCTATAACTGTCCCCATTTTTTGTCTTTGAGGCATGAATGTTTAATTTTAATTATAAATAATGTGGTAATGGTTTATTGATGAGAGTCTGTGTCCCAGGGTGCCGCGTGCTAATTGGCCAAGGCTGAACTGTGCTTAGGATGTGTGTGATTAGAGAACTAAACCAAGCCAGTCACCTTGGATAATTCACACAGGTGGGCATTGCTGGGAGGACCCCACCATCTGTCTGTGTGCCCAGATTTAAAATAGCCTCTCCTCATCAGCTGTTAACCAAAGAGCTCCTAATCGACTGTCTGCACAAAGGCCTGTTTGAAAAGGCTTGCCACGGTCAACATGGAAATCCCCACTGAGCCTAAAGGTACAGAATGGTTCTGATATTATATACACTAACACAGATTTATCTTTGATGTACAGTATTTAGATCAATCTAGAGATGTAGATTGATTTAGACTGGTTGTGAGACACTCAGGGGAGAGGTGTCATCTCTCAGAGGGCAGCTGACGTTGACACTTGAACCAAAAACCAGAAGGGCCAGAGGAGAGAGATAGTGGAGGTCAAGCCCAGAAGGGCCAGAGGAGAGCGAGTGGAGGTCAAACCCAGAAGGGCCAGAGGAGAGAGAGTGGAGCATAAACCCAGGAGGACCAGAGGAGAACACAATCAGGACCTGAATAGTAGTTATTACTGTAAACTCAAACAGGCCCAATTGCACAATGTCCTTTTGTCAAATACTAACCTGTGTAGGGAGTTGGAAGGTAATCTCTCAAAAAAGAGCGTGCTTGTTCTCAACTAGCCTTTTCATGTGGATTCAAAATTGTTGTTCATTCAATTTTTAAAAAAGTACTGCATTTAATCATTTTAACAGCACGTTGATATAGCCATTTCCCATAATAAAGCCATCTTCTTTTATATGAAAGCCAACCACTAAGTACATCATCAAGCTCTGGCGCACAGCATTTGATTTAGCCTAACCCCATACAGTGCATCAGATGTGTTTGTTAGTTCACATCATGCCGTAATCTCCTGCTGTTTACTAGAGTCTTGGTATTGGATCTTACTCGTTATGCATCTCTCTGCACTGCATAGTGATCTGCTCAGCACTGAGACATCATCAGTCAATGCTTAACAACATTGGTGCCCAAAGGCATTGGACTTTTGTCCCATATGGCTTAACGGCTCCCCCTGACCAGGATCCAGTCCAGATAGCTTATGGATGCTGGCTGGTGTAGTACCAGCAGTGCCCATTTACAAAAGCATTTTTGCTTGTAGCATTTAAAATTATGGAGCATGTGCATTTTTATTTTAAAAAGCAACCTGTAACATCATGAATATACATTTGGAACACTTATATGATATGTTGTGTTTTTGTAAGTTGTGAATTCATTTGTGGATGTCCATCATCCATTTGGTATGATATGTTACGAATTCCAAGGTGGCTAACGTTAGCTAGGCTAAGGGTTAGGGTTTAAGGTTGGGGTTGGGGTTAAGGTTAGGGGTTAAGGTTGGGGTTAAGGTTAGGGGTTAAGGTTGGAGTTAAGGTTAGGGGAAGGGTTCGCTAACATGCTATGTAGTTGTAAAGTAGCTAAAAAGCAGTAAGCAGTTGCTAATTAGCTAACCTTTGGGATGTTAGATGTTCGCTTTGTACACCTACCCATCCACTCTGACCAACCACCCTACTTTTGTTTTTGCCATAAGTAAGGGTGTTCCTAATGTTTGGTATACTCAGTGTATAGTACTGTTCATCTCTTAGAGGAGCATTCTGTTGAGGGAAGAGGTTTTCAGGACAAGCTATCGGAGTTGGATGCTGCTTTAATAATTAGGGTTAATGACTGTATTACATGTCTATGCTCATCCCTGACCTCCTCGACTGTTATCCAGATTAAAGCAATCCATTCCAATCCCTTCAGTTCACTGTGCAGCCAAGAGATAACTATAAAGCCAGAGTTGGAAGCAGGTTTAGCAATGCAAAACCAAGCAAATAGACAAATGTTTGACACAGCAAAATGAGTTGAAAACAGAACAATTCAAGGGAGGCCCAAAATCCTGGTTAGATTTCCGAGAGTCATAGAGCTGAAATAATACAGCTGGTGGCTTCCTTCATCGGCAGCTCTGAGAATAGAAGGAGGAAGAAAAGGAGGTGTAAATGGGAATATTGTGTTGGTGCCGGTGTTATCACATATATGTGTCTCCACTCCCACCATGTTCTCTCCTTGTGTAGGTGTGTAGCAGTACCATCTGCTGCTAAAAGCCAGCTTGTCTCCTCACCTCCCCAGTTGGGCAGGATGGCGGCTCAGCCCTGGGCCTGTGGAACTGTCCCTAACCCCAGAGCCAGGCTGGTGGATAGATGGCAGGTTTTGGAACTAGACAGAACTAGCGGTGTTTCACAGAGAAAAGACAATGGTTCTGCTGAGTGGGCCATGAGCGTATTCAGACGGTGCTAAGTGTAATGTCTGTGAACACTGCTCTCTCTCTTCCATCTAATCTTCTAAGGGATGTGTCTCATGCTGCTACACCATGTGGTGCTGAATCTCATCTGAATCCCCCCTGCAGCATCCTCTTACTCTGCAGGCAGGGCTACATCACCTGTCTCTGACCTTGTAACTGATCCCCCAGACAAGGACTACTGTTCCATTCTTTAAGAAAAACACACAGGCAAGGATGTCCCGTTACACCACAAGGCCTTTGAGAAGAAGATGCTGTTAACTGGTGTTGATATACCAGTGGACTATGCCAGATATGAGTGTAAATGGCTATTAGGGTGTGAATAATTCAATACCACAAGGGCTGCTAATGTAAAAACATTGCCTTTGCTATTTATTTATGTTTTAAAGCACACGCTCAACTTGAAGTGTGCAGGCATAATTGTCATGGGAATTTTCCATCCCAATGATAATAACTATCAATCAATCAATAGCTTTGCCCAATCCCCGAGGTTTGTAAGACCATGGGTTTAATAATAATTAGTCAAAGACTCAGTTCATGCAAAAGGCTAGTACAGTTTATTCAGAGAACGTTCGAAAGTTAAGAATACAAAAACATCAATTTTATAGCTGCGCACATACTTCCACACAAACAGTAGGTATCCTACGCACATACATAGGTGAAACAGTAGGTGAGTTTTGTCCTTCTCCCCAGTTCTCACCACTTGTATCACTACCCAGCCGACAGTTCCATTCCCCCGAGATTAGGGAGACCTTGAGAAGTACTCCCTGTCCTCTCTCCAAGATCTCTCAGAGGCCTAGCTGACCTGAGACCTTGAGAAGTACTCCCTGTCCTCTCTCCAAGATCTCTCAGAGGCCTAGCTGACCTGAGACCTTGAGAAGTCCTCCCTGTCCTCTCTCCAAGATCTCTCAGAGGCCTAGCCGACCTGAGACCTTGAGAAGTACTCCCTGTCCTCTCTCCAAGATCTCTCAGAGGCCTAGCTGACCTGAGACCTTGAGAAGTACTCCCTGTCCTCTCTCCAAGATCTCTGAGGCCTAGCCGACCTGAGACCTTGAGAAGTACTCCCTGTCCTCTCTCCAAGATCTCTCAGAGGCCTAGCTGACCTGAGACCTTGAGAAGTACTCCCTGTCCTCTCTCCAAGAACTCCCAGAGGCCTAGCTGACCTGAGACCTTGAGAAATACTCCCTGTCCTCTCCCAAGTCTTTCAGAGGCCTAGCCAGGTCGGCTCCGAAGCTACGCCTTGCTCAGACAGTGTGTTTTTCCACTATACAGACACATTGTTTAACCTAATTCTGACTAAAACTACACACATCAGATTATAAATTTATGATTCTAATCAAGTTCACACAATTATAAGGTTTCAGAGTGGAATTATTTCATCATTATCTTTCAACATTTAAATTATTTTATCAATAATCTAATCGTGTGATGGTGTCCTTTCTGACATCCATTTGAATGTAGCTTAGTGAATGAGTCACTACGAGAGGATTGTTGAAAGCTGCTCTCTCCAAGGAGATGTCCTCAGCACTGAACGGAGCCATTCTTTTTTGTCTCCTGATGTTCATACTGTACATGTAAACTCTCAGCAGGGAGTCGCAGAGCAGAGCGCGAAACTTAGAAAGCACAAGAGTTCCATACCTTTGACCAAAATGAACTTCTCTGGGATCGAGCGGTGTTGCAGCACAATAACACTTACTCCTACTTAGAATGATGTTGGAGTGAACCCTTCTCCACTATTCAGCTTTACTGCCCCCTGCCCTCTGTGTCAATGAGGGTGAATGATCTGACAGGAAACAGTAGAAATAGCAATAGTACAAGTATAGCTGTTTAATGTGTCACTTCAAGTGTCATGAAATTATCTGTATCCCAGACATATTAAGGCCTACTGAACATCAACTCCAGGCTCAGTCCCTGAGAGCGCAGGGTCATGACCCCAGCGGATGTGAGGATTTACCCAGTCCCACAGAGCACTTACGTAATTACTCCAATTTCTAGAACAACGGCAGGATCGAACCCACCATGAGTCCACAATCCTGTTAAATCAGGTCTTAGAATGCACTGACCATATGAGAAGTTACAGAAAATATGCACTGTGAAAGAAAGATGAGATCAGGGAAGGAAAATCTGGATTTAAAACAGTGTATTCCTGAGATCTCTCAATCTAATGCACCTCTCTTTCTCCTAACACATTGCAGCATCATCTCTCCATCTGTCTCTCTACTGTATCCCTCTATTTTTACCTCTTAACTATTTTTTCGCTCTCTCACATCCCTTCATTCTCTCTACTGTATCCATCTTTGGAGAGAAGGTGCTGGAGGGAGGGCCACATCTGTCACAGGAGTACACTGCCAGCACTGAAGAGAGAACAGACAGAGGGCACCGTGTCAGCCCACTCACACACATGCAAGCATACGCACACACACTAGCCAGTATATGCCCACAAAAATACTATACAGTCACAAATACTTTTGTAGCCTACAATTGATGTGCTTCACCTCTTTTTACAGAAACAATGCCACAGTGCAGTCACAATCTACACAAAGAACACACCCTTCAGATTAAGCTCCCGAGTCCTGAGTTTCAGGTCACCTTCACCTTCAAAGGATAAACCCTTTACTGTAGAGTATATCTCCTAAACTACCATTTTAATCATCTCTGTTTAAAAATAGCCCTTTCTTCATACAGTAACTTGCTTTAAAATGAATCTCATCTTGAACACAAGCTTTGATTGCAAATATTCCTTCTTCATTCATTCAGTCCCTCTTGCGCAGTCATTTGAGCTGTAATTAAGATTTAAATGACGGTAACCCATCCACTTAAGCAGAAGTTTAATTTTAATTTAAAATTTTACCCCTTTTTCCCCCCAATTTCATGGTATCCAATTGTTAGTAGCTACTATCTTGTCTCATCGCTACAACTCCCGTACGGGCTCGGGAGAGAGTCCTGTGTCCTCCGATACACAACCCAACCAAGCCGCACTGCTTCTTAACACAGCGCGCATCCAATCCGGAAGCTAGCCGCACCAATGTGTCGGAGGAAACACTGTGCACCCGGCAACCTGGGTTAACGTGCACTGCGCCAACGTGCACTGCGCCCGGCCCGCCACAGGAGTCGCTGGTGCACGATGAGACAAGGATATCCCTAACGGCCAAACACTCCCTAACCTGGACAATTGGCTTGGCCAATTGTGTGTCGCCACACGGACCTCCCGGTCGCGGCCGGTTACAACAGAGTCTGGGCGAGAACCCAGAATCTCTGGTGGCACAGCTGGCGCTGCAGTACAGCGCCCTTAACCACTGCGCCACCCGGGAGGAACCCACTCAATCTCTATGCCAGTAAAAATGGCTTATGATGAGGTTATGATCCCTATTCCAAAGATTGTGCCCATTTGTTTGTAGTGTGTGATGGTGAATTCATTCGTTGAACCAAGATGACTTACACAAATAGCTCTCCTTCCACTTCCCCACTGCTGCTACAGTACAGCACGATTAAAAACTGAACTAATGGTGTTAATCTGAGGGAAAATAGGTTGAGAGCCCTGAGAGAGGCAGCAGGATGTAGCGTGGGGACCGTATTCAGTGGCTTATGGCTGGAGGAGGTTGCTCTGCAGGTATCGAGAAGATGCAGGTAACAGCATGTGTCTCTTCACTCTGCTGTCCTCTGTCGCTGTCTCAGCACAGCAGAGTCCACCCGAAGGAGCACTGGATGACAGCCCAGATACTTTATCATTTGTAATTTTATTGAATCTTCATTTTTTTTATTTCACCTTTATTTAACCAGCTAGGCCAGTTGAGAAGAATTTCTTCGACCTGGCCAAGATAGAGCAAAGCAGTGCGACACAAACAAGTTACACATGAAATAAACAAACGTACAGACAATAACACAATAGAAAAATCGCAGCCAAAGGAGGAGTTTGCTTTGGGGTGACCAGTGAAATATACCTGCTGGAGAGCATACAACGGCTGGGTGCTGGTATGGTGACCAGTGAGCTGAGATACAATGGGGCTTTACCTAGCAAAGACATAGACTACCTGTAGCCAGTGGGTTTGACAACGAATATGAAGCGAGGGCCAGCCAACGAGAGCATACAGGTCACAGTGGTGGGTAGTATATGGGGCTTTGGTGACAAAACAGATAGACTACATCTAATTTGCTGAGTAGAGTGTTGGAGGCTATTTTGTAAATGACATCACCGAAGTCAAGGATCGGTAGGATTGTCAGTTTTACGAGGGTAATTTGGCAGCTTAAATGAAGGATGCTTTGTTGAGAAAAAGAACGTTGATTCTAGATTTAATTTTGGATTGGAGAAGCTTAATGTGAGTCTGGAAGAAGAGTTTACAGTCTGGCCAGACACCTAGGTATTTGTAGTTGTCCACATATTCTAAGTCAGAACCGTCCAGAGTAGTGATGCTAGATGGGCGGGCGGGTGCAGGCAGCGATCGGTTGAAGATGCATGGATTTAGTTTTATTAGCATTTAAGAGCAGTTGGTGGCCACGGATGGAGTGTTGTATGGTAGAGAAGCTCATCTGGAGGTTAGTTAACACAGTGTCCAAAGAAGGGCCAGAAGTATACAGAATGGTGTCGTCTGCGTAGAGGTGGATCAGAGAATCACCAGCAGCAAGAGCGACATCATTGATGTATACAGAGAAAAGAGTCGGCCCGAGAATTGTCGACCCGAGAATTGAACCCTGTGGTCTGTAACAGTTTAGGTGAAGAGTGTCACCCCCTTTGACGAGGGGGATGACCGCAGCAGCTTTCCAGCCTTTAGGGATCTCAGACGATATGAAAGAGGTTGAACAGGCTAGTAATATGGATTGCAACAATTGCGGAGGATAATTTTAGAAAGAGAGGGTCCAGATTGTCCAGCCCAGCTGATTTGTAGTGGTCCATTTTTTGCAGCTTTTTCAGAACATCAGCTAACTGGATTTGACTGGGGTAGGGGTAGCCAGATGGAAAGCATGGCCAGCCGTAGAAAAATGATTATTGAAATTCTCGATTATCGTAGATTTATTGGTGGTGACAGTGTTTCCTAGCCTCAGTGCAGTGGGCAGCTGGGAGGAGGTGCTCTTATTCTCCATGGACGTTACAGTGTCCCAGAACGTTTTGTGTTTGTCCTACAGGATGCAAAGTTCTGTTTGAAAAAGCTAGCCTTTGCTTTCCTAACTGCCTGTGTATATTGGTTCCTAACTTCCATGAAAAGTTGCATATCGCGGGGGCTATTTTGTAGTTTTGTAGGTTCTCTCTGCAGTAGATTTCAACTCCACCCCCTTTGGCAGTTCTATCTTGTCGGAAAATGTTGTAGTTGGGGATGGAAATTTAAGCCAGGATTCAGTCACGGCTCGAACATCAGGGTTGGCGGAGTGTGCTAAAGCAGTGAATAAAACAAACTTTGCAAGGAGGCTTCTGACGTTAACTTGCATGAAACCAAGGCTTTTACGGTTACAGAAGTCAACAAATGATAGCGTCTGGGGAATAGAAGTGGAACTGGGGGATACAGGGCCTGGGTTAACCTCTACATCACCAGAGGAACAGAGGAGGAGTTGGATGAGGGTACGGCTAAAGGCTATAAGAACTGAGAATAAAAGAGAATAAAAGGTGCAGTTTTCTGGGTGTGGTAGAATAGATTCAAGGCATAATGTACAGACAAGGGTATGGTAGTATGTGAGTACAATGGAGGTAAACCTAGGCATTGAGTGATGATGAGAAAGGTTTAGTCTCTGGAGGGACAAGTTAAGCCAGGTGAGGTCTCCGCATGTGTGTGGGGTGGGACGAAAGAGCTATCTAAGGCATTTTGAGCGGGACTGAAGGCTCTACAGGGAAATAAAACAGTAAAAACTATCCAAGACAGCAGTAGAGAGAGGCAGAAAGCAAACACAGGTGTTGATTAGGAGAGCTAAGACAACAACAGGTAAATGGCGATGAATGGGCAGAGCGGGTTAGTTAGGTACATACAGGACCCGGATATGGGCCTAGCTCAAAGCTAGCTCAAGGCTAGCTGGTGCTTGCTTCGGGACAGAGGCTAACAGTAGCCACACGTTTGCAGCTAGCTGTTTGCAGCTAGCAGATCCGTACCACATTGGGTGAGGCGGGTTGCAGGAAAGTATATTTCATTTGTAGATAGATTGTGAGATTAAGAGATATATGAAAAATACCGGCTATTTACATGGGATAAGACAAAGATAGACACACACGTCCTACTGCAGAGCCATCTTGGTTCAAATTTTAATTGGGCAAGTCAGTTAAGAACAAAATCTTATTTAAAAATGAATTCCTACCAAAAGGCAAAATGCCTCCTGCGGAGACGGACGGGGGCTGGGAAAAATATATAAATAAATATAAATATAGGACAAAACACACATCACGATAAGAGAGACAACACTACATAAAGAAACAACAACATAGCAAGGCAGCAACACATGACAACACAGCACGGTAGCAACACAACATTACAACAACATGGTAGCAACACAACATGGTAGCAGGACAAAACATGGTACAAACATTATTGGGCACAGACAACAGCACAAAGTGCAAGAAGGTAGAGACAACAATACATCACGCAAAGCAGCCACAACTGTCAGTAAGAGTGTCCATAATTGGGTCTTTGAATGAAGAGATTGAGATAAAACTGTCCAGTTTGAGTGTTTGTTGCAACTCGTTCCAGTTGCTAGCTGCAGCGAACTGAATAGACGAGCGACCCAGGGATGTGTGTGCTTTGGGGACTTTTAACATAATGTGACTGGCAGAACGAATGTTGTATTTGGAGAATGAGTCCTGCAGTAGATAAGAGGGTTTTATAAATAAGCATCAATCAGTGTGTCTTGCGACGGGTATACAGAGATGACCAGTTTACAGAGGAGTATATAGTGATGCAGTGATGTGTCCTATAAGGAGAATTGGTGGCAAATCTGACGGCCGAATGGTACAGAACATCTAGCCGCTCGAGAGCACCCTTACCTGCCGATCTATAAATTATATTTCCGTAATCCAGCATGGATAGGATGGACATCTGAATCAAGGTTAGTATGGCTTCTGGGGTGAAAGAGGAGCGATTGACTACAATAGAGGAAACCAAGTCTAGATTTACCTTTAGCCTGCAGCTTTGATATGTGCTGAGTGAAGGACAGTGTACTGTCTAGCCATACTCCGAAGTACAGAACTTGTATGAGGTGACTAACTCAAGATCTAAACCTTCAGAGATAAACTCAGCAAAAAAATAAACGTTTCAGGACCCTGTCTGACAAAGATAATTCGTAAAAATTCAAATAACTTCACAGATCTTCATTGTAAAGGGTTTAAACACTGTTACCCATGCTCTTTCAATGAACCATAAACAATTAATGAACATGCACCTGTGGAATGGCCGTTAAGACACTAACAGCTCACAGACGGCAGGCAATTAAGGTCAGTTATGAAAACTTAGGTCACTAAAGAGATCTTTCTACTGACTCTGAAAAACACCAAAAGAAAGATGCCCAGGGTCCCTGCTCACCTGCGTGAATGTGCCTTAGGCATGCTGCAAGGAGGCATAAGGACTGCAGATGTGGCCATGGCAATAAATTGCAATGCCCGTACTGTGAGACGCCTAAGACAGCGCTACAGGGAGACAGGATGGACATTCTACCATGCTCCAGTTCACCAAGAGACATTCTTCAAAGGACAAACCGGCCTTCCATCGACAACCAATCTACCGAAGCGCAGCTCAGAGGAAATATTTTTGCATTTCCCTTTTTAAAATGGGCGGTAATTTAGAATGCATATGATACTGTATTTACGATAGCATAGCTTCTCCCTTTGTTCCTCAGTCTTCCCACTCTTTCACTCAAACCCCCCCTTTCTTTGTGTAACCAGCCGCTATATCGGCTCCTTTCACCAGGTCCATCAATGTATGATTCATTCTGTGTATATGTAATTCTGTGTGATTAGTTAGGTATTTAGTAAATAAATAATTAAACCAAATTCTGTATTGCTGATTGAACTTGTTAGCCAGGGTTCGTGAAGATAACGAAGAATTTACAACTTTTAGATGAGACCAAATAAGGTGAGTATTAAATATTGACTGCTACTGACTTTAAGAGTTTATTCGGAAGATAACAGCTCTATAAACATTATTTCGTGGTGCCCCGACTTTCTAGTTAATTATTTACCTGAGTAGCTTAAATCAGGTAATATTAATTACAGAAAAATGCTTTTTATAGAATAGCATCTCACTTAATCCGGCATAGCCAAAGACACGACAATATACAGTGCCTTCGGAAAGTATTCAGACCCCTTTGACTTTTTCCACATTTTGTTACGTCACAGCCTTATTCTAAAATGTATTAAATAAATCCTCAGCAATCTACACACAATACGTCATAATGACAAAGCAAAAACAAAAATACCTTATTTACAGAAGCATTCAGACCCTTTGCTATGAGACTTGAAATTGAGCTCAGGTGCATCCTGTTTCCATTGATAATCCTTGAGATTTTTCTACAACTTGGAGTCCACCTGTGGTAAATTCAATTGATTTAGAAAGGCACATACCTGTCTATATAAGGTCCCACAGATGACAGTGCATGTCAGAGCAAAAAACAAGCCATGAAATTGCAGGAATTGTCTGTAGAGCTTCGAGACAGGATTGTGTCGAAGCACAGGTATGGGGAAGGGTACAAAAAAATAATTGAAGGTCCCCAAGAACACATCCTTCTTAAATGGAAGACGTTTGGAACCTCCAAGACTCTCCCTAGAGCTGGCCGACAAGGCCAAACTGAGCAATCGGGGGAGAAGGGCCTTGGTCAGGGAGGTGACCAAGAACCCAATGGTCACTCTGACAGAGCTCTAGAGTTTGTCTGTGGAGATGGGAGAACCTTCCAGAAGGACAACAATCTCTGCAGCACTCCAACAATCAGGCCTTTATGGTCGAGTGGCCAGATGGAAGCCCCTCAGTAAAAGGCACATGACAGCCCGCTTGGAGTTTGCCAAAAGGCACCTAAAGACTCACAGATCATGATAAATAAGATTCTCTGGTCTGATGAAACCAAGATTGAACTCTTTGGTCTGAATGCCAAGCGCCAAGTCTGGAGGAAACCAAGCACCATCTCTACGGTGAAGAATGGTGGTGGCAGCATCAAGCTGTGGGGGGGATGTTTTTCAGCGGCACGGACTGGGAGACTAGTCAGGATTTAGGCAAAGATGAACTGATCAAAGTACAGAGACATCCTTGTCTCTAGAGCGCTCAGGACCTCAGACTGGGGCGAAGGTTCACCTTCCAACAGGACAACGACCCTATGCCCACAGCCAAGACAACGCAGGAGTGGCTTCGGGACAAGTCTCTGAATGTCCTTGAGTGACCAGCTAGAGCCCGGACTTGAACCAAATAAAACATCTCTCGAGAAACTTCAAAATAGCTGTGCAGCAACGTTCCCCATCCTACCTGACAGAGCTTGAGAGGATCTGCAGAGAAGAATGAGAGAAACTCCCCAAATACAGGTGTAGGCTGTAATTGCTGCCAAAGGTGCTTCAACAAAGTACTGAGTAAAGGGTCTGAATACTCATTTTTATTTTATTAGCTAAAAATGTCTATAAAATGGTTTTTGATTTGTCATTCTAGGGTAAATTAATGAGGGAAAAAAACAATTTAATACATTTTAGAATAAGGCTGTAACACAAAAAAGTCAAGGGTTCTGAATAAATTCCGAAGACACTGTACATTACATATTTCAGTAGTTCTCCTGGCTCTACAAAATTATTAAGTTACCACTTGACAATAATACTCGTAAAGTGGCTTGTAAATATTTTAGTCAATGGGGTCCAGGTCTCGAATAGGAGTGTGGTTAAATTAAGTGGAATATGTCCCTTGAGTATGGTCATTGTCCCTTGGTCATCCGGTGTCCGGCCATGCATCTTGCTGAATGACCAGACGGAGCAGAAGGTCAGACACCAGGTGCACTGAGATGTGACAAGAAACATTATAATGGCCCTTGTTAATAGCCTCTCTCTCAGTTCCCATTCTGTGGGAGATAATGACATGGTCATTTCTGAGTCTTGTTTGTCCAGCGTGCATGATGTGAGGTCACAGGAGATGGGGTTAAAAGGTGTGGGTTGTGTTCTGCTGCTGGCTCATTGGTCAGGCCATCAGCGATGTTACGGAGAGCTGCAGGATCGATTCCCAGCCATATCTGCCGTAGCATCCATACAGTAGGCTATTCTTAGTTGCAGGTTGAGAAATGGGCTGTGTAGCAGGTGCTGTAAATCTGCATGTTCTCTGTGTCATGTTGTGGTGTTGGATGTGGGCGTGAGCTATCTGGGAAACAGTCCATGTTTCATGCCTGAGAAGGTTTACACAATACCAGTGCCAACAGAAAGCCTGGATTTAAAATGGATTACATGTAAATTGTGTGTGACTGGCCTACACCCAATACCCTATAATGTCAAAGAGGAATTATGTTGTTAAGTATCCAGCCCCTTTGTAATGGCAAGCCTAAATAAGTTCAGGAGTAAAAATGTCCTTAACAGGTTGCCTAATAAATTGCATGGACTCACTGTGTGCAATAACCGTGTTTAACATGATTTTTGAATGACTTCCTCATCTCTGTACCCCACACATTCAATTATCTGTAAGGTCCCTCGGTCAAGCAGTGAATTTCAAACACAGATTCAACCACAAAGACCAGGGAGGTTTTCCAATATCTTGCAAAGAAGGGCACCTATTGGTAGATGGGTAAAAATAAAAAAGCAGACATTGAATTTTATTAGCAGACTTTGAATATTGAATATGCATAAATTAACTTAATGTCCTGAATAAAAAAATCCAACACATCACTGAGTACCACTCTTCATATGGTGGTGGCTGCATCATGTTATGTGTATGCTTGTCATCGGAAAGGACTAGGGAGTTAAGGATAAAAATAAATGGAATAGAGTTAAGCACAGACAAAATCCTAGAGGAAAACCTGGTTGTCTGCTTTCCAACAGACACGGGGAGACAAATTCACCTTTCAGCAGAACAATAACCTAAAACACAAGGCCAAACACACTGGAGTTGCTTACCAAAATTACTTTGAATGTTCCTGAGTGGCCTAGTTACAGGTTTAACTTAACTTGGCTTGAAAATCTATGGCAAAACTTGAACATGGAAGTCTAGCAATGACCTCATCGCCATCAAACACCTTTGGGATGAATTGGAACACCGACTGCGAGCAAGGCCTAGTCACCCAACATCAGTGCCTGACCTCACTAATGCTCTTGTGGCTGAATCGAAGAAAGTCCCAGCAGCAATGTTCCAACATCTAGTGGAAAGCCTTCCCAGAAGAGTGGAGGCTGTTATAGCAGCAAAGAGGGGACCAACTTTGGTCATGCAGTGTATGTAAATTAGATATTTCATTTTCAATAAATTTTCCCCCTGAGGTTGGAGGGACATAATACGAACTGACAGGTGGCACCGTGAGTACTAGGGATAAAACTCCCATCGGCCAAGGCAGGGAACCAGCTTGCTGATCTCCTGCATGCCTCCTGCACCCAGGTAGGACTGGACTGACCAACACTATTCAGTAGCTACTAGCTAAAATCAAAAGCTAGGACTGATTATACTACCTTACTGATAATACAAATTTAAATACTAAATGCGGAGGCTGAATGAGGTAAACCTTCAAAGCCACCCTAGCTAACACCTAACAGTCAGGCCTAAACTGTAGGCTATATTTGTCATTCAAAGAGTGGTTAGGTAAAGGAGAGCCAGGCTCAGCTTCACATGCCCATTATCTTTTAGGGGAAATGACGCAATGCTTAAAAAAATAAGCTAAATCCCCTGATATGAACTCACGAGTCACATCGGGAGGTGATTAGGTGTCAGTAAAGGACCAACTGGACAGTGAGATATTACACGCAAGTTTGCTGTAGTTTGTACTGTAGGCGACATACTTTGTCCTTAACTATAGCAAAAAAGATAGATAAGTGACTCCAGTTATTTAATTGATTTCTTTATTTGTCCTTCAGGGAAATGCACAGTTCAGCAATGCTACTACATACAAATAGCCATACAATAGCAATTTATTTTTTGGTGTTTAATAAATTCGGACATATGATATACTAAGACGAGTGTGTAATTTATACTTGTTTGCAGTTACACTCTTAGATAAAAAGGTTCTGGATAGAACCAAAAAGGGTTCCATGCTTGCGTCATATATGTCACCCCTTAAGGTTATATATAGAACTGAAATTGGTTCCATATAGAACCCTATATGGAACCCAATGGTTCTATATGGAAACAATGTTGGGTCAGTGAAGAACCCTGGGGTTCTGATCAAAGAACCCTGCAAAAGGGTTCTATATTGAACCTATCAGGTTGCCATACAGTATATGAAGCAAGCAATGCAACCTTTTTGGTTCTATCCAGAGCCTTTTTTTCTAAGTGTAGATTCTGCAGTTGGCAAAATACTCAACACTGCTCATCCATTTTCAAATTAAAAACATAAGCCACAAAGTAATGACTCTGAACAGCTGCTTGTTTCTGGTCCAGGAAAACTACTGCACATCCATTGCAGAAAGAAAAACACATGGTTTTGCATAGCTCCGTTGTAATGTAGATAAGGCACTTCATCAAGTACTTGATTCAGGCATTTTTATCATATAATCAACATTTCCCCTGGTTTAAGTCCTCTATAATCAATACTTCATATGTGAAAGCACATTACTCAAACAACATTTTTTAAACTTTGTTAAATCACATACAGTATGCTCTCTGTATAAATCTGCCCACCTATCTTTTGGCATAAGTCTCATTTTCAACATTCTTGAAATATTGAAATAGTCTTCTTGTGCATATTGCAACGGGCCAAGACTCACACGTTGTCCCATAACCCCACACAACCCAGTGTTTCTCAAAAAGACCAATAATTGTGCAATGGTTCGGGGTTATGTGGAGGAAAAGGCAACACGTTGTCAAAAAAAAAGAGAAAAAAAATGTCAAAACTGAAATCTGTCTGGGCAGGTTGTAATATAGTCACTTTCTTGGAGGTTGGCACTGTACCAAAGGTAACATGTACAGGTACATTTAACGTTGATGTGAAAATGGTTATTCCATCACATGGAAGATAGCATCTCCCCTCTCCTCTAGTCTCGCACATTTAGAGGAGGCAATAGGCCGGTGAATAGTTACCAACCGTCATCAGCTAGCTGTTAGGAAGAAGTGGGAGTGTACCTGGAGCAGCTCTTTGTAGGACTGTAGTCCTGTCCGTAGGATGACAGCGACCTGTCTGTCAACTCTATCCAAGCTGGTCCTCATACTGCTTTCTGAAACAGTCTCCAGCAGGGAAAAAGTCCCAGAGCCTCTCCTGGTACATCTTCCACACGTATGACTCCTGGAGGAAGCAGACAAAAAGACTGGTCAATCTATAGCAGCAAATGAGCCGAGCCTAAAAACTGGTGAGTCACAGTTAACTTTGGGTCCTGATATGACAACCTTTTCACAGGACAAAGGGGTCAAAAGAGTGACAAGCGCCATACCTGACCGGTGTGTTCTGTCTCATCTTTGTTGATAAGATACATCAGGAAAAACCTGTCAAGCCAAATAGATTTGAGATACATGAAAATTACCACTTGATTCACAGTCATATTTCACTTGCATCATTCAACATCTCAAAGATCAACTGACCTCTTTCACAACTATAGCAGGAGGAAATTAAAGTCTCATTCAAGCATATTGTTTTTTGAGTTTTTTTACTGGGGCATAGATACCATCAACTGTTGTGTAAAAGCCATCCATCAGGTTGTTTAATAGTAAACAAGTGGGTATAAATATGCAGGAAGACGAAAGACCTGTCGGCTAATTGATACTTCAGAGACAAAAAAAGTCTAGCTTTTAAGTGCCGGGTTACATTCAGTCTAGATACTCACAGGTAGTTGGCCAAGTTGTGCTCTTGTAAGGTGTGTGTCTCAAAGCCGTGAGGCGTCGTGTCAAAGTAGTCATTACCGATGCCACAGATGAAACATTTGGTCTGAGGAGAAAAATATATGAAACACTCAAACATTGTCTTCTGTTGACCTGCACTACAGAAGAAAGTAAACCAAAGTCTCTCACCTCCATATCCTCTTTCACTTGCTCCTGTTGGTCTCTCAGCTCTCCAAAAGCATCAATGATCAGACCTACAGACACACAACCAGTGAAGATGTCTCTTTATGGACAGGGCAACTTAACACAATTCTCCTCCCCCCCACAGCTTTTTGTATTGCAATGTAGAATATTTCAATGGTTGAACAGCGGCTGACTATGGGAAGCAGCATCACTTTAGGCAGTGGTGTAAAGTACTTAGGTAAAAATCCTTAAAATACTACTAAAGTATTTTTTTTGAGTATCTGTACTTTCCTATATATATATATATATATATATATATATATATATATATATAGTTAAGGGATTTTTTAATCAATCTAATTATGTATACATTTCAATCAGGACTGACTAATCAGAATACTATTATGTTACTGTATAGATGTATGAATTTTATTTTAATACTAGTACTGAATATAATGTGTGAAATTATAATCAAGAATTAGAACAATGACTGTCTGTTCCTTGGTAGAAACGAATGAACTTATCGTCAGACTGGCTAGAACGCTTATCTACACAGGAAGGCCTTGGCTTGGTCATAAATTATCTATACTGGTGGGGGTCGATGTAGGAAGGCTTGAGAACTATACTGCCATTGTACCGGAGTGGAGGAGGGACGGAACAGTTTGAAACTTAATGACATCATTTTCAGTTTATAACCTGTTGTAAATTGTATCATGTTCAGTACTCTCGAGAATAAATGCTACAGATTGATTTTGAGACTGGTCTCTGTCCATTTTATGCAAATAAGTGTCTTACAAATTCTTAGGAGTGGGCAGAGTGTTTAATTGAATTGGTTAATTAAAACAAAAAGGAATTTAATTCCTCTAACATACATATACATATATATATATATATATATATATATATATATATATACACCAATCAAAATGTACAATCATGTAGTAACCAAAAAAGTGTTAAAAACAAGGCCAGGTCATCTGATGCAGCATTCCATCACTCTCCTTCTTGGTCAAATAGCCCTTACACAGCCTGGTGGTGTGTTGGGTCATTGTCCTGTTGAAAAACAAATTATAGTCCCACTAAGCGCAAACCAGATGGGATGGCATATTGCTGCAGAATGCTGTGGTAGCCATGCTGGTTAAGTGTGCCTTGATTTGTAAATAAATCACTGACAATGTCACCAGCAAAGCACCCCCACACCATAACAGCTCCTCCTCCATGCATCACGGTGGGAACCACACAATCCTCTGTTCCAAAAACCAAAAATCTCAAATTTGGACACATCAGACCAAAGGACATATTTCCACCGGTATAATGTTCATTGCTCATGTTTCTTGGCCCAAGCAAGTCTCTTCTTCTGATTGGTGTCCTTTAGTAGTGGTTTCTTTGCAGCAATTCGACCATGAAGGCCATGATTCACGCAGTCTCCTCTGAACAGTTGATGTTGAGATGTGTCTGTTACTTGAACTCGGTGAAGCATTTATTTGGGCTGCAATTTCTGAGGCTGGTAACTAATGAACATATCCTCTGCAGCAGAGGTAACTCTGGGTCTTCCTTTCCTGTTGCGGTCCTCATGAGAGCCAGTTTCATCATAGCGCTTGATGGTTTTTGCGACTGCACTTGAAGAAACGTTCAAAGTTCTTGACATTTCCGCATTGACTGACCTTAAAGTGATGATGGACTGTCGTTTCTCTTTGCTTATTTGAGCTGTTCTTGCCATAACATGGACTTGGTCTTTTACCAAATAGGGCTATCTTATGTATATCAACCCTACCTTGTCACAACACAACTGATTGGCTCAAATGGATTAAGAAGGAAAGAAATTCCTTTTAAATTAACTTTTAACAAGGCACACCTGTTAATTGAATTGCATTCCAGGTGACTTCCTCATGAAGCTAGTTAAAATAATGCCATGAGTGTGCAAAGCTGTCATCAAGGCAAAGGGTGGCTACTTTGAAGAATGTCAAATATATTTGTTTAACTTCTTCGAGATAGGGGGCGCTCTTTTAATTTTTGGATAAAAAACGTTCCCGTTTTAAACAAGATATTTTGTCACGAAAAGATGCTCGACTATGCATGTAATTGACAGCTTTGGAAAAAAAAAACTCTGACGTTTCCAAAACTGCAAAGATATTATCTGTGAGTGCCCCAGAACTAATGCTACAGGCGAAACCAAGATGAAATTTCATACAGGAAATGCCCCAGATTCTGAAGGCGCTGTGTTCCAATGTCTCCTTATATGGCTGTGAATGTGCCAGGAATGAGCCTGCCCTTTCTGTCGTTTCCCCAAGGTGTCTGCAGCATTGTGACGTATTTGTAGGCATATCATTGGAAGATTGACCATAAGAGACTACATTTACCAGGTGTCCACCCGGTGTCCTGCGTCAAAATTATTGCCACGAATGATTTATCATCGATAGATATGTGAAAAACACCTTGAGGATTGATTCTAAACAACGTTTGCCATGTTTCTGTCGATATTATGGAGTTAATTTGGAAAAAAGTTTGCGTTGTAATGACTTAATTTTCATTTTTTTTCTTACCCAAACGTGATGAAGAAAACAGAGCTATTTGTCTACACAAATAATATTTTTGTAAAAACGGAACATTTGCTATCTAACTGAGAGTCTCCTCATTGAAAACATCTGAAGTTCTTCAAAGGTAAATTATTTTATTTGAATGCTTTTCTTGTTTTTGTGAAAATGTTGCATGCTGAATGCCAGGCTGAATGCTATGCTAGGCTATCAATACTGTTAAACAAATGCTTGTTTAGCTATGGTTCAAAAGCCTATTTTGAAAATCTGAGATGACAGTGTTGTTAACAAAAGGCTAAGCTTGAGAGCTAATATATTTATTTCATTTCATTTGCAATTTTCATGAATAGTTAACGTTGCGTTATGGTAATGAGCTTGCGGAGAGAATTACACTCCTGGATACAGGTTTTTTTCGTAGCCAAACGTGATGAACAAAACGGAGCGATTTGTCCTACACAAATAATTTTTTTGTAAAAACTAAACATTTGCTATCTAACTGAGAGTCTCCTCATTGAAAACATCTGAAGTTCTTCAAAGGTAAATGATTTTATTTGAATGCTTTTCTTGTTTTTGTGAAAATGTTGCATGCTGAATGCCAGGCTGAATGCTATGCTAGGCTATCAATACTGTTACACAAATGCTTGTTTAGCTATGGTTCAAAAGCATATTTTGAAAATCTGAGATGACAGTGTTGTTAACAAAAGGCTAAGCTTGAGAGCTAATATATTTATTTCATTTCATTTGCAATTTTCATGAATAGTTAACGTTGCGTTATGCTAATGAGCTTGGAGAGAATTACACTCCTGGATACAGGTTTTTTTCGTAGCCAAACGTGATGAACAAAACGGAGCGATTTCTCCTACACAAATAATATTTTTGTAAAAACTAAACATTTGCTATCTAACTGAGAGTCTCCTCATTGAAAACATCTGAAGTTCTTCAAAGGTAAATGATTTTATTTGAAAATCTGAGATGACAGTGTTGTTAACAAAAGGCTAAGCTTGAGAGCAAATATATTCATTTCATTTGCGATTTTCAAGGACAAGGACATCCCCCAACCTGGACGACGCTGGGCCAATTGTGCACCGGTCTCCCGGTCACGGCCGACTGTGACACAGCCTGGGATCGAACCCGGATCTGTAGTAACTCCTCTAGCACAACTATTTATTTTTTTGACAACTTTTACTTCACTACATTCCTCAAGAAAATAATGTACTTTTTATTCCAAACATTTTCCCTGACAACCAAAAGTATTTTTTTTTGATTGCTTAGCAGGACAAGAAAGTTGTCAAATAATTCACGCAATTTGCGGACGACACAACAGTGGTAGGCTTGATTACCAACAACGACGAGACGGCCTACAGGGAGGAGGTGAGGGCCCTCGGAGTGTGGTGTCAGGAAAATAACCTCACACTCAACGTCAACAAAACTAAGGAGATGATTGTGGACTTCAGGAAACAGCAGAGGGAACACCCCCCTATCCACATCGATGGAACAGTAGTGGAGAGGGTAGCAAGTTTTAAGTTCCTCGGCATACACATCACAGACAAACTGAATTGGTCCACTCACACAGACAGCATTGTGAAGAAGGCGCAGCAGCGCCTCTTCAACCTCAGGAGGCTGAAGAAATTTGGCTTGTCACCAAAAGCACTCACAAACTTCTACAGATGCACAATCGAGAGCATCCTGGCGGGCTGTATCACCGCCTGGTACGGCAACTGCTCCGCCCTCAACCGTAAGGCTCTCCAGAGGGTGGTGAGGTCTGCACAACGCATCACCGGGGGCAAACTACCTGCCCTCCAGGACACCTACACCACCCGATGTCACAGGAAGGCCATAAAGATCATCAAGGACATCAACCACCCGAGCCACTGCCTGTTCACCCCGCTATCATCCAGAAGGCGAGGTCAGTACAGGTGCATCAAAGCTGGGACCGAGAGACTGAAAAACAGCTTCTATCTCAAGGCCATCAGACTGTTAAACAGCCACCACTAACATTGAGTGGCTGCTGCCAACACACTGACACTGACTCAACTCCAGCCACTTTAATAATGGGAATTGATGGGAAATGTAAATATATCACTAGCCACTTTAAACAATGCTACCTTACATAATGTTACTTACCCTACATTATTCATCTCATATGCATACGTATATACTGTACTCTATATCATCGACTGTATCCTTATGTAATACATGTATCACTAGCCACTTTAAACTATGCCACTTTGTTTACATACTCATCTCATTTGTACATACTGTACTCGATACCATCTACTGTATCTTGCCTATGCTGCTCTGTACCATCACTCATTCATATATCCTTATGTACATATTCTTTATCCCCTTACACTGTGTACAAGACAGTAGTTTTGGAATTGTTAGTTAGATTACTTGTTGGTTATTACTGCATTGTCGGAACTAGAAGCACAAGCATTTCGCTACACTCGCATTAACATCTGCTAACCATGTGTATGTGACAAATAAAATTTGATTTGATTTGATTTGATTATCATTAGAACATGTTGTCATCACTACTGCCTCTGGCCTGGTGGACTCACTAAACACAAATAGTTTTGAAATTATTTATACTTTTACTTTAGATACTTAGTATATTTTAGAAATTACATTTACTTTTGATACTTAAGTATATTTGAAACCAAATACTTTTAGACTTTTACTCAAGTAGGATTTTACTGGTTGACTCACTTTTACTTGAGTAACTTTCTATTAAGGTATCTATACTTTTACTTGTTTTAGGGTACAGGCTGTATCTGTCTGTGTGTTCTAGACTTACTGTGAGGTGAGCAGTCAGTTTGAGTGTCTGTAGGAGAGACATGAGGCTGACTGATTGTCTCTGTCTGAGGTGGAAAAACCATTGGAAAGTTTGAGGCTTTCTGACTGTGAGAGAAACATTAAGGGCCTGTGTGTAAGGGCCTGGTGGAGACAGACAGACCGAGTTATGGGTCTCTCTCTATGGGTGATTAATCCCCTCCCTACACAGCCCTTTTCACAGCCCCTTCCAACCCATAGGGAGCAGGGTGACTTTGACAACAGGGAGCCAGAGTGACACTGACCCTGCTGGGTCTCACCCTGGTCCCCTTCGCTGTCCCAGATACTGCCTCCTGTGATCCAGATTAGTACAGTACGTACCCTGTATGATGGCCAGCAGGATGACGATGACAAAGAAGAAGAAGGTGATGTCGAAGAGGATGCGGTAGAGCTCGTACGGGTCGCCCGCGGGGTCCTCGATCTCATCCCCGATTCCACCCCCTGCCCTCACACCAACGTACATGTGGAACAGGTAGCACTGATGGAGGAGAGCGAGACAGAGAGAAGGTGAGAAAGAGAGTGAGGCTGGATGGAAATGCAATAGATCCATTCACAAGGCACCAAACAGGATTGTTAAACTGGGCTGGTGTTAAATTTATTGATTTATTTTTTAACTAGTGTGGCCTCCACATTATGATGTTAGTGAAAAATCCAAGGACTCACAGTCATCATGTCGTCACACTTCATATCGGGCTGGTTGTCATCCTCACTCTTGTTGTAGAATTTGCGGAAGAAGTTGAAGGCCACCACAGTGTACAGATAGACCACCACCGCCAGGAGACCTACAGTCAGAACCAGCTGAGACAGAGAATACCTCAGGTTACTTCCACTGTGATGTACTTTATCTCTATGGTTAATACCAAGGCAGAACTAGAGCTCTGACTCAACACTGACCCCTGTTGCCTGGTGGCCAAACTGCACCCACCTGTTTGCCATTGTGGGTGACGGAGGACAGTATGGTCCGGAGGGTCTTGAAGCCCATGGCGATGTCCAACAGATGGGCAGCGAAGAAGAAGTTGTTGTAGTGACCCAGGATGGACATGGTGGTGTACCACACCAGGTACAGGAACGACTGCAGGGACACACAACATAGAAACAGATCAGTCAGATCAAGTCAACAATAATGTGGTGTTATCATATACCAAATTATGCTCTTTGTAAATGTGGAACACTTACATTGTCTGTAAACACCACACCCATTTTCCAGCACTGGTACTTGGTGTCAATAGAGCTCAACCTGTCAAAAGAGGTGGATTGATGTGAATGGTACTGTTTTTGACTTCACTCTGTATATGCTAACTCGACAACTCTATTATAGGCCACTCTCCCAGGGTCTCACCAGGACACCAGCGATGCCTCCTTCACCACCGTCTCCTCTGTGGGGTTGAAGTCCAGAGCACTCTTATCCAGCCCCAGCAGCTCTGCTATCCTCTCTGCTCCATACAGATCTCCATACTTATTGATCACCTAACAGCAGCAGGCCATGATAACAAGGAGAAACAGAGTAAATAGTAGAAATAGTATGTGCATGTTCAAGTCATATTGATCTGGTGAATAATTCATACAAATTCCACCAATAATTAATTAAATACTGTCTATTTACCTTGCGTTTCACAAACTTGTCCCAGTAGTTATTAGGGAAGGAACTACACAAAAGAGGATGGAAAATATCATTATTACAATGAGAAGGTACAAGACAGGGAGTTAAACAAAAACCTTGGTATAAACAAGTAATCCACAATCTGAAAACTACATTCAAATACCAAAAAGTTGATGATTATAGCTTGTGGTGACGATTATAGTTTGCGGTGACGATTATAGTTTGCGGTGATGATAATAGTTTGATTATAGTTTGATTATAGTTTGCGGTGATGATTATAGTTTGCGGTGATTAGAGTTTGCGGTGATGATTATAGTTTGCGGTGACGATTATAGTTTGCGGTGATGATTATAGTTTGCGGTGACAATTATAGTTTGCGGTGATGATTATAGTTTGATTGTAGTTTGCGGTGATGATTATAGTTTGCGGTGACGATTATAGTTTGCGGTGATGATTATAGCTTGCGGTGATGATTATAGTTTGCGGTGATGATTATAGTTTGATTGTAGTTTGCGGTGATGATTATAGTTTGCGGTGATTAGAGTTTGCGGTGATGATTATAGCTTGCGGTGATGATTATAGTTTGCGGTGATGATTATAGTTTGATTATAGTTTGCGGTGATGATTATAGTTTGATTATAGTTTGCGGTGATGATTATAGCTTGCGGTGATGATTATAGTTTGCGGTGATGATTATAGTTTGATTATAGTTTGCGGTGATGATTATAGTTTGCGGTGATTATAGTTTGCGGTGATGATTATAGTTTGCGGTGATGATTATAGTTTGATTATAGTTTGCGGTGATGATTATAGTTTGATTATAGTTTGCGGTGATGATTATAGTTTGCGGTGATTATAGTTTGCGGTGATGATTATAGTTTGCGGTGATGATTATAGTTTGATTATAGTTTGCGGTGATGATTATAGTTTGCAGTGATGATTATAGCTTGCGGTGAAGATTATAGTTTGCGGTGATGATTATAGTTTGCGGTGATGATTATAGTTTGATTATAGTTTGCGGTGATGATTATAGTTTGCGGTGATGATTATAGCTTGCGGTGATGATTATAGCTTGTGGTGATGATTATAGTTTGATTATAGTTTGCGGTGATGATTATAGTTTGATTATAGTTTGCGGTGATGATTATAGTTTGCGGTGGTGATTAGAGTTTGCGGTGATGATTATAGCTTGCGGTGATGATTATAGCTTGTGGTGCTGATTATAGTTTGATTATAGTTTGCGGTGATGATTATAGTTTGATTATAGTTTGCGGTGATGATTATAGTTTGCGGTGATGATTATAGCTTGCGGTGATGATTATAGTTTGATTATAGTTTGCGGTGATGATTATAGTTTGATTATAGTTTGCGGTGATGATTATAGTTTGCGGTGATGATTATAGCTTGCGGTGATGATTATAGCTTGCGGTGATGATTATAGCTTGCGGTGATTATAGTTTGCGGTGATGATTATAGTTTGATTATAGTTTGCAGTGGTGATTAGAGTTTGCGGTGATGATTATAGCTTGCGGTGATGATTATAGCTTGTGGTGATGATTATAGCTTGCGGTGATGATTATAGTTTGATTATAGTTTGCGGTGATGATTATAGTTTGCGGTGATGATTATAGTTTGATTATAGTTTGCGGTGATGATTATAGTTTGCGGTGATGATTATAGCTTGCGGTGATGATTATAGTTTGCGGTGATGATTATAGTTTGCGGTGATGATTATAGCTTGCGGTGATGATTATAGCTTGCAGTGATGATTATAGCTTGCAGTGATGATTATAGCTTGCAGTGATGATTATAGCTTGCAGTGATGATTATAGCTTGCGGTGATGATTATAGTTTGCGGTGATGATTATAGTTTGCGGTGATGATTATAGTTTGCGGTGATGATTATAGTTTGCGGTGATGATTATAGCTTGCAGTGATGATTATAGTTTGCGGTGATGATTATAGTTATGCTCTATATGACTCACGGGGTGTTGATGACGAGGCGGTCCCACTGCCCTTTGATGTCATCGTCTGACGGCTGCTCTGTGATGTAGAGGCCGTCAAATTCCAACTTCCTGGCGATCTCCTTCTCTCTCTTGAACACCACCAGAGGCACCTTGGGGACACGGACAGACACACAGACAGAACATTAGATCACAGCCCCACAAGGTACTGTCTGTGATAATATCATCACACGCTGGTGTTTACCAAATACACCGTCAGAAAAAGGGGGAATAATGTATTGATGGTAGATTAGTTCCCATATTACAATATAAATGACTTCTTGAAAACTGCTGTGTTTATTACTAGTCCATTATAATGATGAAACATTTATTCTCAAGGGATATTATAAATATTTTGGTATGTGTGCATATAAGTTAGTTATCTGTATGTGTGTGTTTGAAAAATGTACCTTTAGGTAGTAGTATCCCACCACACACAGGAAAGAGATGACTGTGTGTAGTATGGCCAAGAAGCGCAGTGTAGGTGCCATGTAGCCGGTGCTCTCCTGCAGGACAAAATACTCCATCCCACCTTCATCATCCTGTTCATCAGTAGCTCCACCTCCATTCCAGGGATCTGGATCATCGTCATCCCCGTCATCTCCAGTCACCTGACACAACACACGCTCAGTGTATATCCATGACAGCCCAATAGTAACACTGTGCTCTATTTGATTAGATAGAGTTTGACATACTTTGTAGAAGAGCAGAATAAAGTTTATGGCAAATGCAACAAACAATGCCAAGAAACGCAGGTTGTAGAAGTTTCTGGCCAGATAGTTCTGAAAAACACATACAAGCATATATTAGACAATAATATGCCATACAGCATGCAACACCACAAACACTAATGTGCTATTATGATAACAGGGCTAAATGATGTGAATGGGTATAGCATCAGTGTGTGGTTTCACCAGCATCTTGGTCTGGTAGATGTCCAGGCTAGAGAAGAAGCTGGCCATGAACTCCTCTGGAGACTCTTTCTTCAGTCCCGGTCTCTTCTTGGGGGCCTTCTTCTCCTCCGGTGAGGGCTCTGGGGGAGCCTCCTCTTTGACTTTGTCCTGGTCCTTCTTCTCCCCATCCTCTGGGCTGTAGACACAAACACA
The DNA here is from genome assembly GCF_057628025.1 of Oncorhynchus mykiss. Classification (NCBI taxonomy): domain Eukaryota; kingdom Metazoa; phylum Chordata; class Actinopteri; order Salmoniformes; family Salmonidae; genus Oncorhynchus; species Oncorhynchus mykiss. Next base: position 64,686,766 of record NC_143046.1, on the reverse strand, counting down.
CACCATTAAACAGGGTGATGCACAGACAGACCGACCAACAGACAACTAGCACCCTCACCAAATCAGTTCAGCTTCCAGCAGGAGCAAAACAAATGCTGTTACGGCTCAGTCAGGTCGGGAATCTTGTGTTCACACTGAGAATCAAATCAAAGATCAAGGACGCATTAGGCCACTCACTCTGATTTCTCTGGCTCGGCTTTGTGGTCTCCGTTGGTAGGCTCCTTAGTCGCAGCCTCCTTCAAGAAACACATGGAATCCTGGTAAACCCATTCATGTTCACAATGGAAATAAATAAATAAAAACTTTGGTACACTTTTTCTGTGAGCATACTGATGGACAAATCTGAAGAAATTTTTTAAAATCGCCAATTGTCTACAATGTGAGCGTTTGAAATTGTACTATATTTAGTCTTTGGGTTACTGTTTTTTTTATATACACATTTCATGAATCAAACCATGTGAATATATGTTCCAAATTAAATTCCAAGACTGTTGGAAAAGCATTCCAAGTGAAGCTGGTTGAGAGAATGCCAAGAGGATGCTAAGCTTTCAAGGCAAAGGGTGGCTACTTTGAAGAATGTCAAATATAAAATGTTTTGATGTGTTTAACACTTTTTTGGTTACTACATGATTCCATATGTGTCATTTCATAGCTGTGACGTCTTCACTATTACTCTGCAATGTAGAAAACAGTAAAATTTAAAAATTTAAAAAACCATATATGCTCTGACATATACCGTGAACTGTGGGACCTTATATAGACAGGTTTGTGCCTTTCCAAATCATGTCCAATAAATTGACTTTACCACAGACTTTACCACTTCATTCAAGTTGTAGAAACATCTCAAGGATGATCAATGGAAACAGGATGCACTTGAGCTAAATTTCGAGTCTCATAGCAAAGGGTCTGAATACTTATGTAAATAAGGTATCTTATTTTTTTTATACATTTGCAAACATTTCTAAAGACATATTTTCGATTTTCATTATGGGGTAGTGTGTAGATTGATGAGGAAATGTTTTTATTTAATCCATTTTAGAATAAGGCTGTAATGTAACTTGTTTGCTGAAGCGCGAAGGCCCATCTGAACCCCCTCCTGTATTCACATGACTTGATTAATTAAATGTGTAAAAAAAAAACTAACTCAATGTGTCCAAAGACTAAATATAGTGTGATACAGAAACTGCTGTAGGTCACAAACGACAATGAGTTGAATCATACATTTGGCATATTTAGAACAGGTCAAATAACAATACTATATGGTTTTAGTCATTTGAATGATTTTCACATTTTCTCCAAATTCTAACTTTGACTGACACTGTCAATGTGGCCATTGACTATAGACACCAAATGTCATGCATTTGCACCAAACAGAATTTGTTCTGTGGCACATTGAGAAGAATGGCTTAAACTACAGTTCATTTTCAGTGACATACACATAACAGAGGCCTGATTTTACACAGATAACCATTACTCTTTTAATAAAACTGAATGTGTGATTTCTGAGGATATTCAGATACCTTGGCCTTCTTCTGCTTGACGGCACTGGCTAAAGAGGGGGCGTCGACCCCCACCACCTCACCCATGTCCCCCAGACCTGGCTCGGGCGCATGCTTTCCCCCCTGGCTCTTGGTTTGGATGTTAAGCAGCTCAGCCATCAGATCTGCCTCTGCCTTGTCCCCCTGGCCCATGTGGCCCATCTCTGCCACAGATGACGCCTCACTCGCCTCCATCTTCTCTGTCTCCAGCACATCACCATGGATACCAAACTGTGTGGGGTCGGGCATGTTCCCCAGGATGTCTGTGACCTTCATGTTCTTGGCCCCCTCCACCAGGCCCCCGCCAAACATGGAGGACCACAGGATATGGAAGAAGCCCCACACCAGGTTGTAAAGGAAGCGGAAGACGCCAGTGATAATCATCCAGAAGAATGAGAAGAAGCCTTGGACCATTTCCCTCACACTCATCTTCCTGAACCTCCTGTACTGCCGCCTCATGCTTTTGAAGGTCAGCAGCTGGCGGAAGCTGAACAGGTTCTTCCTCATGGAGACGCAGGAGTTGGTGAAGGCGGAGTGAGACTCCATCATGCTCTCCTCCTCTTCCTCCTCAGGCTCCTCCGTCACACTCTGGCTGTCCTCGTCGTCCTCTTCGGGACGCTCCACTGCGTCAGGCTCAGAGATCTGTGAGGCCAGCTGCATCTCAAATATGGTGTCCTCACAGAAGTTGACAAACAGCTCCATCTTCTCGCTCTCTCCACCCTCATTCACCACGTCAAAGATAAACTGTCTCTTAGACTCTTTGACTTGGGGCTTCTCCCACTGTGTACGACTAGACTCGCTGATCTCAAAGTAGACCCTCTCGATGCGCTTGGCTCCACCCATAATCTCTATGCGGCCCAGGTAGGGCTCGAAGTAGTTTATCACGCTCTCGGCCAGGTCCAGGAAGGTGGCTAGACGGGCGTCGTGAGGCATGTGTTCTGACAGGTTGGTGAGCAGGACCGCAACGTTAAAGCCAATGTCCTTGGCCGGCTCATGAAAGCGCTTCACAAACTCCTCGTAGTTGAACATGTCGTTCTCGTCAGCCTCGGCACAGGAGAGCAAGAACTCGATCTCTGACTGGGAGTACTGCTTCTGGTTCTCCATGGACTTCTGGAACTCCTTCTTGGAGATCACTCCCTTGCTCTCCGGGTCGTACTCCTTGAAGTTGTCCGATGTGGTCAGGTCTTTGAGTTTGAGGAACATATCGAAGAACTTGAGGATCATCTCCACATTGCTGGAGGACTCCACCAGGGTGTCCACCATCTGTTTCCCGATGGTTCCGTTGACAACGTTACCTGTGGGGTTACTAAAGTTTAGAACACGTGTCAAACACAAAGGATTCGGTCCGTGACACATTTCTATCTGTCCCACGCAATGATTTGGGTTGTCAATTTATTTTGGCCTGCTTACATACTGCCGTGCTGCACTACAAGTTAGCAAGCACTGCCAGCATGCAGCACGACAAACGGCAGTGGATTGCCATACCCACACACAAGCCAGCCAGTGCGCTGTATCATATAATCACTAATGGCACTGACCAAATCTTCTACCGGACCGAAAGTTTAAAAGTGTTGTAGGCTAAATGTCCATGCCAAGTTCTGGTTCCAAAGCCTACAGAACATGTCATCTTGGTTGTCAAAAAGTTATAAGTTAAAGTATTCACATGTGGGTATAAATTACTACTAAAGGACAATAGGACACACAAGCGAGTATAAATGAGTCAACAGCTGAGTCATCTACTTTATGAAATTAAGATGACATATGTCATTGTTTTAAGATGGTCATACCATGGATCATTTAGTTTTGTTTTAGAATTTTAGGACCCCTTTAGGTATCAAAACTGCCTTCATACTTCCATTTATTTTTTAAACCCGGTACCTGTTAGTCACGGGAGTCGTAGAGCAAATCGGAAAAAACATTGTGTTCATGAGAATCTCCCCTTTCCATAGAGTTTTGTAAGTCAAATCGTTTGGATGCTTCAGACATTTTCGTGAGAAGATTGATTTTCGGGTCTGACAAACACCGTTCTAGTTCTGACACATTTCACCGCAGATGCGGAAGTGCGATATATCGGTGGATGCGGTGGATTGAGAAGCATCCAATGCAAAAAAAAACATTGATATCTCTAGATTAAATTGACAGATTTTGATGATTATTTTATTATGTTACTTATGGCAAAAACGAAAGTAGGGTGGTTGGTCAGGGTTGATGAGTAGGTGTTTAATGCGAACATCTAGCAACCCAAAAGATGCAATTTCGAATCTTATCACGGACAACTTTAGCATTTTAGCTAATTAGCAACTTTCACCTACGTACTACTTTTTAGCTACTTTGCAACTACTTAGCATGTCAGCTAACCCTTCCCTATAACCTTAACTATTATAGCTAACCCTAACCTTAACCCTTTAAGCTAACTCCTAAACTTAACCCTAACCTCTAAACCCTATCCTAGCTAACGTCAGCCACCTAGCTAGAATTCTTAGCATATCGTATGTTTTGCAGAGTCGCAACATATAGTATGTTTTGCGAATTCGTAACATATTGTATGTTTTGCAACTTTTCAAGATATAATACATATTGCAATTCGTAACATATATGAAATGGGTGATGGACACCCAGAAATGAATACATCTAAAAACCTGTTTTCGTTTTGTCATTATGGGGTATTGTGTGTAGATTGATGAGGATTATGTTTTATTTAATCAATGTTAGAATAAAGCTGTAAGCAACAAAATGTAGAAAAAGTGAAGGGGTCTGAATAATTTCAGAATGCACTGTATGTATCTCTTGTTTTAATATGTTAAAATGCTATATATAGCACCCTATGTACATAAGTGGACATTATAAAGTGACCTATTATTTGTAATAAAACAATGGCCAGTTTGGGTCACAGTTGTATGCAGGTTTTTTGATGTTGTAAAAACAAACATAATAGGCTATGTCAGGCCCACGAATTCGTTGTGTTTTTTCAATACGGCCCGTGGTCTGATTGAGTTTGACACCCCTGGTTTAGAACAAACAATAGAAAGTACAACGTAACCATAATACAATCTGCTAATTGAATTGTCCAAGTAGAATGGATAGGTGTTTGATGTCATGTAATATCATTTCAAGTAAATACATCTGTTTACAGGGTTTTAGGCACAAAATGGATAAAATAGATAGAGCATATGCTGGTAGCGAGTGTTCTATCAGTGCCTCTAGATATGACCACAAGGTGTTCCGTGATGAGTCACGACTGAGATGAAAAGGTAATAGAACCTTCCAGAAGGGAGAGCATCATCACGATCATGTCCTTCTGCAGGTCCAGCAGCTCCTTCAATAACTCAATCTGACTTGAATCCTGGGGGAGAGGAAACGAAAGCAACTTTGTGACACATCCTTCACCACATCAAAAAGGTTAGCGCAGCTCTCTGTCTGGGGCCAGTCCACCGCTAATATCCCAGCATGGCATTTGGAGAGATCAAGGCCCTCTGAGAGCGCTAGGTCCCAGCCATCCATCAGCACACAGGCTAATGTCATTCTGTCGGGCCCAAGCAGATGGCTGGGAGGGGCTGACTCATTTTGGGCCTCCTTTGAGCCGGCTCACAGCACATAATAAATCTGAGGAGGGACTTTGATTAGCTTAATCAAAACGCGCCCAGCCGCCCTGTCAATCTGTCAACCTGCAAACAGCCCTGCCCCTCTGGATAACCCTGAGATAAACTAAGACGGTACAAGAAGTTTCATTCTGATCCCATCTGGGTTATTGGCTACAAAGCACATCTAAGGTGTCTGGCTGTGCGAGTGATGGATCTTTCAAATTAAGGCAGAGAGAAAAGCCTGTCAACTAGGCAGAGAGAAAAGCTTGTCAACATGCTGCAGAGTACATATCTGAGTTAAGAGAGACCTCTAGTGGCAACACAGCAGATTGTTGAACTCTCTATCCACATATAGTTTGATGTTGCATCACATGAACCAGATTCTATTCAATTTCATATCTGATGACATAGATTGAATATTGGTTGAGTAAAAGTAAGTTGATTAGGAAATTGTACTGAGTTGTATTACCTGTGACAGCTTCATCTGCATATTGGCAAACACATGCAGGAATCCCACCACTGCATCCCATAGCCTGCTGTGTGCCAGACTCTGCTGGTTCCCAATACACGGGCCCTAGCGTCACAAAGAGAAGATCACTAAAGTCAAGACGATTGGATCACCATGATTAACCATACAACACATTCCTGTCTGTGAAGGCTAGTTTCTTCCAACCCAAGAACCTTGTGTTACCTGTATGTACTCAGTGAGAGAGTTGAAGATCTGCTTGGCCACAGCCAGGGCTTTGGAGAAGTTCCGCTGGCCAGCCTCATCCATGATGTCTTTCCCAGAGTAGTACCAGTAGAAATCACTGATCGATTCCTAATATTGGACAAATCAACATGGAACACATGATACTGTAAACAGACATTACACACAAAGCATATACGGAGTGAAGGTGGGGGATAGTATTTTACCTGCAGACGGAGCAGGTAGTCCACAGTGCTGATGATGATATTTACTGTGGTCGTGTTCCCTGTTTGAGTCCGCAGGAAGTTTTGAAAGTCTGAAGAAAGAGAAAGTGGTCAAATACCAATGAATGGTTAGCGGATGAGGTAATGATATACATAGTACATTGTGGGCAGTAAACACAAATAATACGGATCAGAACTAAATACACAAGTCACAGGTAGGCTAGAGTACCTTAACCGGTATTGAGGTAAGGTGTTCTAGAACGTTTGGACGTACCGTTGTTGTGTCCCTCACAGAGCAGTTGCAGAAACCTAAAGAGATCCTTAGTGAACTCATCGTTTTGCAGTACTTTGGAACCTGGACACAGGAGATGAGATTGACGACTGTCCCCTTTGGTTAGGAGGGGGCTAGAAATCAGGCAACCCCCTCAACCTGATCTAACACAAGCTTACAAAATGGCTAGCATAACTTTCACTTCAATACAAAGCTGCTGTCTAGTCCTCAAGCTCCTAGACTAGGAGACGTTTGTCATGAAAGTATATGCTCCCTCTATGAGATATTCATATCACTTTGACTTGATATACAGTACATACTGTATGCAGGGAAGGATGTTCAGTATACAACTGCATGGCAGAGCTTTGTTGTTCTGTACTTCAGATACAAGCAAAGCTTTGGGAATGTTATTCTTATTCCTAATTTACTTTATCAAGTAATATTGGTTAGTAGTATCAACAAAAAAGAGACAGACAAGTTTCCAGATAGACCACAAGCACTAACTTTGTATAGGAGACCACAAGCACTAACTTTGTATAGGAGGAGACCACAAGCACTAACTTTGTATAGGAGGAGACCACAAGCACTAACTTTGTATAGGAGGAGACCACAAGCACTAACTTTGTATAGGAGGAGACCACAAGCACTAACTTTGTATAGAAGGAGACCACAAGCACTAACTTTGTATAGAAGGAGACCACAAGCACTAACTTTGTATAGAAGGAGAGAGAGTTAAGAGTCAGTCTGGGTCTGATGCTATGGATTGAACAATCTGACCATATGTCTTATTGGAGCATGCATTTGTTCCTTCAGATCAGTATTTTATTATTACATTCCAGACAGAGGGGAGGGGGAAGGGGTGGGAGCCGGACGGAGAGCAATCAGGATGGCAGCATTGCGAAATGAGTAGAATCTAAACCATGTATTTACCCCGCTCACTCACGTTGACTGCGACCGATGAGTTAAAATATGATAAGAAGAAACAAACAAAAAAAGCAGACATAAGCAAAGGAGAAGACATTGAGTTTCAATAAGTAGTAAGGAAGAAGAGATCTATAATCGACATCACTTTAGGCGTTGGACATACAGTAGACATGCGGTTAAGAGTCTCAGGTAGGTAGGTCTACAGGTTCTGCTGCACAGTTTGGCAGGACTGGTGTGGGACAGGGGGTGAGAAACACTACAGGACTGCAGTCACCATCACTTATGCCTGGTTACATGAGGTGGGAATGAGCTGGAGTATCTAGGAGAACATAGCCATTTACTGTATGCACTCCATTAGATCCAACCGCTTCGATGGTGGGTGATCTATTGTGTATAGATCTGTTTTCTATCTTGTTGACAGACAGTGCTCAGATGTCACATGACTGAGGAACATACAGTAGCACAGGCTCATGAACACAGACACAATGACATATGTGACAATGAGATGAGCTTTTTCATCACAAACATAAGAGCGAACGTGGCGCGCTAATGCTGCACCATGTATCTGTAGTAGCCCTATCAAAGGCCTTCTTCTAACACAACAATGGCATGGGCCAATCATTAGCTGGTGGGTTGGACATCGGCTGACCAATCGTAATGACAGGTGGTGTATCCTTATGGACTGCTGTTATTGCTTGCTTATGAATATGAAGGAATAGCCTCCAGATGTAATCTTGACATGACCTCCATCACAAGGTTCAGTAAGTCTCCATTAATGAATTCAGTTTCTCTATGGGCCGATTCAGAATTTCCAACAAGATGTTAATAGGAACACAGTGACCACTTGGTGTAGCACAAGCAGTAAAAGCAACCCACCAAAAATCATATTAGTTGAATAATGACATTTTAGACAGGCTTTGTCTGTGAGCATTAACTGGTTGGTAATCAGAAGACAGGCAATTTATGACCCTGTGGCTGGGTGAGAGGAAGTGGGAGGGGTCAGATGAAATCAACATTGAGTCTTTAGAATTCTATATTTTTTTATCTACTTATTATTTATATTTTATACTTGTTTAAGGTTTTAGACATAACAAATCTGTACGGAGTATCATGGTTCAGCATTCGCCAATAGCACCAAGTGGACTTGACTCTCAAAGGTAAGAAAATAAATTGTTATCTTATAATCAAAACACATCTACAATTACTTTTCATTAACTCAAAACAATTCTAAGATATGCATGTATTTAATATATCAGAATTCAAATGCCATTCCTTTCTGACAGGAAAGAGAGATTACTGTGCATATGTCTGTCTGAGGTAGTCTAGTGTTTCCCCTCACTTACTTGATCCTTCCTCAGTCACCATCCCAAGACCTTCCGCTTTGTTTTGCCTTTCAAATGCATTCAAATCCAGGACACTAATGAATTTGAAGGAAAGAGAGCCAACGTGGTTTATATCTTTTAACATGTATAGTTTTGCTCTGTTTGAATGTCAAACAGTCAAAGATTTTTGTGTTGTGATATCATTTTACCTGCAAGACTGCATGAGTCCTGACAAACTCTTGAAAAAGCCAGCATCTCCTTTTTCCTTCAGATAGTCAAGCATTTTCTACAAAAAAGGAAATACACAAAACAAATTGAGCTGTACTGTGCCACTGTACATACTGAAAAGATTGATATGGACCATAAATATTCTGATATACCTGCTGAACCAGTATGTTGCCTCCGTTGAGTATAGAGATGCCCAGCTTCAAGGTAAAGGTCACCATGGGCCCAAGCGTACCTAAAGAGGATAATCAGGGATCATACTGTGTGTGCGTGTGTGCGTGTGTGTGTGTGTGTGTGTGTGTGTGTGTGTGTGTTTACCTTTGCTGGCACTAATCATCTGTAACACCATCTCAGCAGCTCCTCTGTCATGCAGTCTGGCCTGCTGGTACAGAGTCTTCTGTTTCTCCATCTCTTTTTCCTAACAGGTCAACAAACACTATGTAAACACACACCATGTAAACAAACACAGCTCCTTACAAAACCATTGAAACTAGTCAAATCTAATATCTCGATGGGAGGTCCAAAACACCTCAAACGTTTTCTCTTTTCCTTCTTCATCTTCTTCTTCTTCATCTTCTGCACAGCTCTAAAGACAAAAGCTTTGGTAGTTAGATCTCTGTTGACCTCTACATGATACTAAAGACATGTATCCAAAAGCAGATTCATATAGGCTTTGTACCTTTGCCATCATGTCTGCATATGCAATATACAAAGGATCCTCTTCCAAAGAACTGAATGGAAAAACAGGATAAACATGTGTGAATGAACCTTACATAACTAAACAAATATACTCCACAATAAACACATCTCTCAGGTGCATGACTAAGAATAAATGTAACACAATTACTTGTGCTCGAGGGCCTCTCACTGTGTGGGGAGAAATGCTGCAGTGTTTTAGTTCAATGCGACAGTTTATTAGCCAAGGGATACACCGGCAATATTACATAGCACAGATGGAGCAAGCAGCACGATGCCAGGTGCCTAGGTGTGTGTGTGTGTGTGTTTACCTCCGCTCAGTGAGCGCATTGTGACTGAAATGCAGGATGAGCTGATGAAGAGGGTCTGGCTGCATCTCTGCCTCCTCCTCTTCCTCCTCCTCCACCTTCAGTTGGGTCTTCTGCACAAACACCCAGCCACACATCAGAGTACCACCCTACCCTGAGACCCAATCACCTGTCATTACAGAAGTGCCCTTTACCCTCTGAGACTGACAAAATGTGCCTACACTGAATTGATACACATTTTAAAGATCACAATAACTTTACTTTGAATTAGTGAAATTGCAAAAAATAAAATGAGTTGTTCAAATTACACTGCAACACGCTTCAGGAATAATGATTATCAAGGCCAATCTACTGGGCAAAAACTGGTTTAATCAACATTGTTTCCACGTCATTTCAACACCAAAAATATATGTGATGACGTTGAATCAACATGGAAAACTGATTGGATTTGCAAAAAGTAAGGTATTTTTTCTATGGTCTTTTTTTTCACCCAACCTTTAACCTTTAACCTAAATTACATTGTGAATTTTTTGTTGATTGCACGTTGACAACTCAACAAAATGTGAATCAAAACTAGACGTTGAACTCACGTCTGTGCCCCGTGGAAAGGTATCAAGCAGAAATATGGATAAGTTACTATCCATATGCAGTTACCATTGCCATTATATAAAACAGTCTCCTCTGTACATCACTCACCTTAGAAACAACAAGGTGTACTTGATCAACAGAAGCACATTGAAATTAAAGATGCAGAATGTGCAGTCAAACCCTGTCCCACCATGTTGCTTCATTACTAGTGTGATGGCCCATTGAATCACAGACTGAAAGCATTCCGGGTATGACACGCCACTCATCAGCAGACCATGCAGGCCCACACACAGGGACATACACACAGTACATTTAGATGGTACAGCAGTATCAAGGTTAGCGGTGTGAAGGTGTGTGTTCAGTAGAGATAAAGGGAGGAAGATGACAGTTAAGCATGACTCTCCATGAGCCTGATCCATACTCTATAATACTTTATACTCGTCTACCACTTTATCCCTGAGAACCACAGATACTCTCCCAATGAACAGAGGCCACCAGGAAAAGATGGGGCAAAAATAGTGGTAGAGGGAATACTATTCTACATGGTCATCTCTTTTAGGATGTAGCCACTTTCCCTACATTTTAAATCTACCATATTTGTAAAAAGGCTTATAAAGTGTTATAGAGTGTTTATAACCATTTTTCTTCATTGCTGTTTTGATAAATGTAGCAGGTTCTTACACAGGACGGCATGGGGTTTTGAAGAATTTTAGAGATATCTAGAATCAAAGTTGTAAAGAAATCAACCCTTACAGGGACAGTGTATCTTAATTATTTGATTACAACAAATTCCTCAAATGACATGACTATGACACTATACTTTGTCCATGCTGCAACAGAAAATTTATGAAGGACACCACACCTTCCATAAATTTCACCAGTAAGCCGTAACATCGTGGTTCGATGCTCTCTTACCCCTGTAGCAAGGGAAACAGCTCTAGAAACGGTACAGTTACAGTACAGTACAGCCGCCACTGACATCCAGGGTGATGTCATGCGTGCCCGCGTAGGCGTTTCAGTTTGCAAGGGACAGAGCCACACAGAGCCAGGGGCAGAACATGGATGATTGGCAGAACCCCTGCGGCACTTGGCGGGCATTGTACTGGCGAAGCGTTCATGTTGTAGCACGGCCAGGTGAGGACGGAGAAAAGAGACTAGCCCCACAGAGAGAGCACAAAGAGAGGGCTGGGCACTGGGGTGGACAGGTACAGTACTTACTGCCAGGTCCTGCACTAGCTTCTCTTCAAAAGAGTACGTCTCTGTTTCTATCCATATTCTCTGATAGCCCAGGAGGAAGAGGTTAATAGAGCGATGCCTGGGGGGGGGGGGGGGGGGGGGTAGAGGGAGATTAGGAGGGTTAGCAGGGTGGACCAGGAGGAAGAGGAGAGGAGGGGGGTATAACGTTAAGAACGGTTAATACTGGTTAGTATAGGACAGGGCTTCCCAAACTCTGTCCTGCTTCCCCCCTCCCCTGGGTGCACATTATGGTTTTTACCCAAGGAGCACACAGCTGATTCAAATAACCAACTCATCATCAAGTTTTGATTATTTTAATCAGCTGTGTAATGCTATGGCAAAAAACATAGTGCACCCAGGGGGGGCCCCAGGACCGAGTTTGGGAAACCCTGTTATAGGGCACTGGCAAATCCAACTGGTCACCATTGAGAAACACCTTGGAAGTTTGAACTGTACCCCCCCCCCCCATTTCATAACATTTTCATGTATACCCCAGTAAAAATTATCACAGGATATATTTATTCTAGCAACATCTACAGTACACTGTAATGATTAAAGCTAAATAAAATATATGGTATATAAATTACAGCGACATTGGTACAGAAACCTATAAGTTAGAAGAAAAAGCATTTGGTCAGAGTGAATATTTTAGTGATGAGTGTAGCTTTATAATAGGCAGACCAGTCAGAAAGCCAGTGGGATCACAGTATGAGAGTTATAGTTATTGTACAAACTATGGCTGGGAGGAGGGGGGAGGAACAGGAGGTCACAAACATTGTCTGAACATTACATTACCGTTAGCATGGAGAGCAGACTGTCATAGTCTGTATTCTCATGCATTTTTTCGAGCCAATAGCGTCGGTAGGCATTCAGGAAGTAATTATTACTTTTGTGCCTGAGGGGAGGTACAGTATAGTCATTCAGGAGAGATTAGAGAGAGGGTAAAGTAGCAAAGACAGAGTAGTAGATATATTGTAAAAGGTTGGTAAGCCACTGTCACAAAGGGTACAGAGCGAGTTATGTGATATTATTAGAGGTAGAAAGGAAAAGTAGACTGACATTGCATCAAATGTCCTTAACATTTCTAGCTCTAACCTGACTCAAAAGGCCAGTGCTTACTAATTACTCAACAATATGATGCAATGTCACATTCTCCAAACAACAACAATAACTAATCATTTGGTGACGAGGAGAGACATGAGAGCACACATTAAAGATGGCCGCCCCCAGGTCGAGTCTCTGTGATTGAGTTACAGTGCAGCAGGGCATGAAATTGCTTGTGTCCTTTTCTATTCCTTGATAACGTCCTGAGGCGAGACATTTGTTCGTACAGATTAGGGGAGGGACGCTTCATATTAATACAGGGTCAGAGCCCAGGAAAGAGGGGTGAGACTCATGAGGCATAGAGAAAGACATAGTGCAGGGTTGGAAATGAGAGAGAAGGCTAAACTTAACACAGCCTGCTGCCTCCCAATACAGACATCAGCAGCTGGGGTATTCTATTGTAATATTTGACGATTATATAGTAATATTTATGTTTGTAAAGGACTGACTACACAACATGTAGATGGTTGTGATACCTGGGAAGATTGTAGAGAGGAGCCATGCGGAAACAGGCCACCACCGCACGCTTTCTCTGCTTGGACAGCAGCTTCTGCCACACACACTTCTTAGACCTCAACGGCTGTTCCACCTACAATTAACAAATGAAGACAAAATATGTAAGTTGTAATATAACATACGAAACAGGGTGTATGGTTAGGATCACAAATGTGACAATTATCAAGTTGAGTAAAGATCAGAGAAGCAGGACATAAAGCATCCAGGATATAGATCACAGCTCAAGGATCTGTAACATGGATATAAGGGGCCCGGATAGAGAAGTGGATGTAGGCAGTAAGGGGGATGCATGGTGCAGCCAGCCACTGACCTGCTCCAGATGGAAGACTGCAGCCGATATGCTTTGGACTCTGAACACTGTCCTCTCAGGGTCTGGAGGCCCCTCGTTCTTCACCATCACATCTTTATACAGGTTCAGCTGCCACCTCACTGCAGGGTCGTCTGACTGGGGGTGGGTTAGTACAGTGTAGGAGTTAGAAAACATCACAGATTTTTGATAGAGTTGCTAGTTTTATGGATTACAATAATGCCATAATAGACAGCTCACCTTTTCTTGAAGGTGCAAATTTTGCCGTACATGTTCCTTCACTTCATCATCTGTGTCCTTCTGTTGAGCAAAACATGAAAACAATTAGATACACCGTCATCAGGTAGTGTGTGGCCAGTGATACCTGATCCTCAATCAGCATGAGTCCATGTGGGCTAGGATGGCCCTCTCACCAGGAGGTAACGTGTCTTGGCCAGGGAGATGAGCTCCTGGTCCCCGGGGGTGCACATGTTGAGTCCCATGGGCAGCATCTTCTTCAGGGCAGCAACGATCAGGGAGGTCTGGATGGAGTAGAACTCTCCTCGCTTCCTCTTATGCTTCCTCTCCTGGTCCTGACCCCCTGACTGTTACCAGGACGGAATGACACATTAATAATTTCACCTGGCACTCACTGAAAAATGGCACTCTATTGGCACTCTATTTTCCATATAGTTCACTACTTTTGTCTGCAAGTTGTGCACTGTATAGGGAGCCATTTGGTAATATATCAGATGGGCCACAGCCTTTTTATAATAGCCAATGCAGTCACATTCTAAATTGCTAACTTGTTCTAACTGTGCTTATTTCACAGTGGGAGCACAGCAGCTGCACACCGAAGGCTGAATTAAACCTATAGGTAGCAAAGGGAACTAAGGCATTGTTCCATCGCTGGCGGCTGAAAATATTTGCCCATGAAGCATTTAAAATGTAGCTATAACCTGAAAGCAGCATTCGCCCACAGTTTGCCTGTACCCATATGGTGAGGTGTTATAAAAAAGGACTGCACTGAGAAACACAAATGGAAGAAGCTGGCACACAGAAGACACTCATATTCAACTCAGCAAGAGAGAAAGAAACACCATTAACTGTATGCACACACACACACACACACACACAAACACACACCTCCGCCCAGTACAGGAGCTGAGTGACACAGGCTGACTACAATGCTCGTGTCGCGTTAGCTCGCGTTGCAAAATACATTTAGAAATCTAGATTGTTCAATTATTGCACCCACACTGCTCGCACGCGCCAACGAGCGTCTGCGTTGACATGGGCTAAAATAGAAGTCAGTTCTGACGCAGATCGCGCTGCAAGTCCTGCCTCTCCCATCTCCTCATTGGTTTATAGAAGCAGGTACCCACGTGCCATCTCCTCATTGGTTATACCCACGTGGGTGACTGAAAGACGAATGAGATCGGTGGCGGTAATGCACCTCATTTATGAATGTTGCCAATCGCAATATATATTCAAGAGAATAAAAAGCCTAGAAGGAGGAAAGATGACTAGAAAATATTCAATTGACTGTTTGTGTGGATTAATTGTCGGAGTAGAACACCTTGTGCATTTCAGGTAAAATAACAACTCAATGTATAACTACACCAGGACCAATTAGCTAGCAACAGCAAGCTAGCAAAATAGGACAAATTAGCTAGTAAATGCAATATAGCTAGCAAAATTGCCATAAAGGTTTAATGCTTTTTGACCTGTCCCCAAAAGAATGTAATTGGTTCAGAGTTTGTTTTGATATTTTAACCTGCTTGTTGTGATCGCGTTTGGTGTGGGGGGACAAAATAAATGTATGCACGATGGCGCACGTGCACAGCTGGTTTGGGTTCCGTGTAATAGAGACAGCCAGTGGGAGGTAGGTGCCACACACACCAGCGCAGGATATCCATCACCCAGAAACACCAGTGACGTGATCATGTTATTTGTCATGGGCGTGTTGACTTTCAATAACAGAGCTGGGACATGTTCGGCCCATAAGGGAATGAGAAACGCTCGTTATGATGACAAGCAGGGCTGATGAAGGAGGGGCAATAATGTGTAATGTGTTAACAGCAAGGCAGTGCAGACTATTGTGGTCCCGTGTGGCTCAGTTGGTAGAGCGTGGCGCTTCCAGTGAATTAAGTGTACAAGCAGACAGGATTTAAAAAATAAAACTATCAACAAATCTATTCCCTGTACCTGAGGAGGTGACATGGCTTCTGTTTGTGAGGGAATATTAGTTGTGTTGTTTGGCCACGGGGGTTGCTGAAGCAGGGAGAGAGAAAGAGCTGAATCTGCAGAATGGAGCCCAGTAACAAGGCTCAGCTGGAATGTGCTGACAGATAGCAGCAGGAGGTTGGACTGAGGTTAGCTGGGTTAGGATGTGAACATACATGACCACAGGGGTTGCAGAGTGCTCCAAGTTATAGTCGTAGAGCACTCCAGCAGTGGGAATATGCTGTAATGTTTTGCAGGGGTGCATTTGTGTCCCCTCCAGTTTAATCATTGGAATGTGATACAAAACGAGGCAATAGTGTGCTTTAGGATCTTGCAGATGCCTCCAAGCGGTCAGGTAGGCTGAGGGAGTGTTTTTTTCCGACTGGATAAACTTCTAAAAGCAAAGTTGCGCCCCTGCTATTTTGTCTGTCTCAGAAGGCAGCCACATTTGAATAAGCCCTACCTTTGACATCTTCGTCTTGCTATCACCAGTCAGGAAAGACAGGTTGTTGATTTCATTCTGAACCACAAAGTTCTGCTCTTCCCTTTTGAAGTTCTGAGGAAAGAGCAATACCAATGTACATGATGAAGACACCTTCTGCTTTGCTCATTTCTCAATCTAAAATGTCCTATCTATTTAATCGCTAGTTTGTCCATTGTTGAGAAGGAGAAATCGTACATGTGATTTGCACCAGAGGATGAAGATCTCAGCCACCATTCTGAAGAGTTCATTGGAGTCAGCGTCTGGTTCTTTCAGCCACCTGGACCTGCAGGAGAAAGGAGAGAGAAGAGATTATTATTATATATAAAATACACTCATCAGCCAGTACCCGGTCCGGTGCGACCCCCCCCCCCATTGCCTCCAGAACAGCCTGAATGTTTCGGGCATGGATTCCACAGGGATGTTGGTCCATGCTGAGGCGATGGCATCACACCGTTTCTGCAGATTGGACGGCGGTACACCACAGCCACCAGCCTGTATCGTTGACACCTGGCAGGATGGGTCCATGGACCTTGCCTATGCCAAATCTTGACTGCCATCAGCATGCATGACGCAACAGAAACCGGGATTCGTTGGACCAGGTGATGTTTTTCCACTACTTAAGTGTGTGCAAAGCTGTCATCAAGGCAAAGGGTGGCTACTTTGAAGAATCTCAAATCTATTTCGATTTTTTAAAACACTTTTTTGGTTACTACATGATTCCATATGTGTCATTTCATAGTTTTGATGTCTTCACTATTATTCTACAATGTAGAAAATAGTAAAAATAAAGAAACTCTTGAATGAGTAGGTGTGTCCAAACTTTTGACTGGTACTGAATATGTATATAATACATTATAAGAGATGAACAAACATCCATATAATATCCTCTGCTCCACAGCCTTGCCCCCAAACCAGTGTAGTCTTGAATTACAATAGGTCCTAGGGTACTGATGAAACACAACCACATCATCTCATGTCACTCCACTGTAAACAACTCAATTAGCAGGCTCACCTGTTATTGTCAACGTAATGGATGAGCATCGGGTAGAAGGCGTAGAGGTCTCTGCAGAGCACAGCGAACTCATCCAGGATGAGGAGCTCAGCCTCCTGGGTGTCTCCCTTACTGTCAGCCTTCAGTAGCTCCTCCTCCGTCACCACCTTCACGGTCTTCTTCTTCAGCTTCTCCAGCGTAGGCAGGAAGTGACTCTTCAACAGAACAGCCCTGGCCTTACTGATGATGGGCTGGGCATACACTGCGCCCACAGAAGTCATAGTGAGAAACACATTGTCAGTTGTTTTAAAAATAAAACAATACAAAAGGACTCAAGCTAGGAATGCAAAAGACAATATTTTGTCAGGCTATGGATCATCTGATCAGTACTGTATACAAATATGCAAATAGGTTTTCCCTCAAAAGCAGTATGTTTCCTAAAGCTCCAACCCACTGTGACCGACTGCTGTACACTCCCACACAGTAATGCAACCCAACTAACCTGCGATCCTCTTCATCCAGGAGGCCTCGTCGATGCCCAGGTTGCTGTTGAGGATCTTCAGGATGTTTCCCAGGATGAGGCTGAGGTGTTCTGAGGTGACGGTGGTGGAAAACACACTGTGGGGAGACGCCTGGTTCTCTGGGCCCTTCTCCCACCAGTAGGACAGGTAGTTACACAGCATGGGCAGCACCACCTCGATGACGTGGGGCATCTCTGTGTAGCGCGCCCCAGACTCAGACATGTCGTTGATGTCCTTCATCAGGACGTCTAGACGAGGCATCTCCGGACACATCTCCTCCACCGCGTCTGGCATGCCTAGGACTACACAAACACAACACAAACATAACCACAACACAACACAAATGATAAGCAAACAACCATTTAATGCAGTGTTAGGGTATACAGCATCATAATAGTGTGGAACTCACTGGCGCGTTCGCGGGCAGTCTTGGTGTTGAACACAGAGCAGGGGTTGTGTTTGTTGAGCAGTGGCTCCAGGAAGGCCACAGGCATGGCGCCTGCCAGGGTGGCCAGACACTCCCCCAGAGCCGGCAGCTGCCTGCAGGGGAGAAGAAGAGACAGACACAGATCACAGCTTTATACTATCTGTGATGTGATAGCATTCTCATATCATTATGTAAATAATACTACCTTTCCACATAGATGTTTTTTCCAGTCCCGAGTGCATACAGGCTGGTCAGGATACGATAGCATGACACTTGGACATCGTCCACTGAAAACACAAAGCAGAAAGCGTGCTTACATTGATATGCACAGCGTCAGCAACATGATTTAAAACGCAGTGCTCCACTCCTCCCATCTCCTACAGCTATAGGTCTTGCTGTGGTCACTCACAGAGCAGGTCCACTCCAAAGTGGTGCTGGGTGATGTGTTCAAACAGGGCAGTGAGGATGGGCAGTAGTGCCACCGTGGTGTAGTTAATGTTCTGGGACACGCCCTTCATCTGTGAGCGGGAGTGGGTGAACTTCCCCAACTTCAGGTTCTCAAAGGTCTTCTCCAGGTCCTCCGCTGCATTCTCGAAGAATGTCCTTAACCCCGCCTTCACCAGCTCTGAGCCAGACTTCATCACCGTCCTGTCGGAGGGAAGGGGTTAATAATGATGGAGGAGTGTGTAGTCTGTCATTGTTGCCATTTTTGCACACAATAACCACACAATGTCCCCATGTGGGATATTAAAGTTATCATTTTTGAGAACAATCATTTCCGTATGATTGAAGCGTTCCCAAAGGACAGCTTCATTTTCGTAGAGAAGAGCCAGCTATACTACAGAGAGCTCCCAAGGGACTGTGATTTGAGCTCCCATCTGACCTTGAATATTTACAGTGCATGATTTATACAGTAAATTATGTAAATATCTAGATTCAAGGGAAGGTTGTCAGTGTAGGTATGTGCAGAAATATTACACCCCCCCCCCAAAAAAAACCAAACAGTTTGATACATTAAGCAGATTAGATTAGTCAATATTTTGTCAAGTATATTGTGACTCGTCGTAATGTTTTTTTGATTCTGTGTTGAATCTCCCAAAGGGAGGGAGGTGAAAGACAAAGCCTATGGGCAGGCACAGTACCATAACAACATCCTCAGTATCAACATCATGTTTAATGCATTGCTATTTTAACCTCAGTTTTTAGAACTGTTCCACACATTGTTCCTGAAACCACACATTGGTTCTGAAGAACACTAGGAGCCCAGAGCTAGCTACAGTACATGCTGTCTATGCATGCTAAGTGTACTTGTATAAATACCAATGGGAGTTTTTTCTCTTAATGTCAATGATTCCAAGATGGCATGAATAACACAAACTGGTGAGAATAAACATGGTGTAATGTAAGTAATGTAATGTTGTATAGTTTAGACATGAGGTGGCCTCTTTTCCAATGACATGTGCTGTAAAATTGCTACGTAACAGACCTCTTTCAAACCTTTGAACTAATTTCAAACTCTGTGAACGTTTATTGTGACGTAGGACTATAGGACTGAGCTCCACCCACCTGGTGTCCAGTGTGTGGGCCAGGATGTGGAGACAGCTCACCATGGTGGTGGAGTCACTCCCTACAGGAGAGCACAGTACAGCGATTTGCACATATATCACACACTAAGTCATTCATGAAAGCAATTTTAAAAAGTGCAGAATCAGCTCCTTACCGAAGAGGGAAATCCTGTGTCTGACAAGAGCTGCCAGTTTACAGAACAGGCTGGAAAAAAGAGAACGAGAGAAAGAACGAAAGCAGGGAGGTTAAAGTAAAGTGTAAGAGGAGGAAAAGATGACAAGATGAAGGGAGTAAAGAGAAGAGTAGGTAGGTAGCATACACAGGTAGTGAGAAAGTGTAACTCGCTGCAGGGTGGTGAGATGGTAGTGTACCGACCTGGTGACCATCTCCTTCTCCTTATTAGATGCATAGCCGCTGCTGCTCAGGTTCTTACTGGGAGAAGACAGGAAGTAGAGACAGTGGTTCTTGAAGTACTGGTCTATCAGAGGGAGGAGCACCTAAAGGCAAAAAAAAAACAATTTAGGAGATGTGTGACAATCTTTGTGCAATCTCATCTACTGCATTTAAATGTTCATTTGTTTCACAGATTCACAATATTCTCACTTTGGCGAAAAACTTGATTTCTTGCTCATGAGGTGACTTGTCTGTCTTACCACTGGTAGCCATGGCCTCTGAAATGGCAAGGTCAAAGGTCAATAAAGAGAAGACTGAGGCAGCATGGTCCATAACAGAGAAAAGGTAGAGGAGCATTCAAAGACATGGATATGAACGTTAAGCAGGCTCTTACCAAGGTGGGCAATGAACTCCTGGGCTGAGTTCACATACTTGAGGAGCTTCTTGAGGAACTTGTAGGCAAACCTCTTCTCCATGGAGGAAGAGTCCTGCTCCATGTCCTTCAGACCTCTACAACACAGAAGGAAGGGAATGATGAAGTGTAATTCTGTCACACCAACGCACATCAAAGTCTTTGGTCTTGACTGAAGGTGTCTTTAGTTTTCACACCCACACATGCACCCACACACGCACTCACTAACCTGGTGATAGCATAGCCGTTGATCTGTAGGAAGCAGAACAGGTCCTGGGCCTTCTCTTTGTCCCGGGCCTTCTCTTTGGCAGTCAAGGTGTCATAGGGCACTAGCAGAGGGTGAGTTGCCCCACCTGGAACCACAAACAACAACACTGAAACAAAGAGAACCAATAAATCTCACATTTACTCTGACTACATTCCTCTGGCTTCTCCATCTCACAGTGATTGAATAGTATTATAGAATCACCTCTAATTCCAAGGTCATTCTTTTTTTTCTTAGCCCAGATGTTGTGATAATTCTCAGCCACAACCTCCATCATGCCCTTGATCCAAAGAGCAAAGAGAACATCTGTTAATTAAATAACATATCCACAGCCCTGTCATAAACAAAATAGTTATTAACAGCTACAAATTAACAACTGTGAGGTTCACTCACCTGTAACTCTCTAGACAGAACCACATTGCTGGTGTCTAATGGTGTTGGGTTGAAACCGTTACCCTGCCAAAATACAACATGAAAAACGAGTTAGAAGTCGAAAGAAACATTGAACATCTGACTCAGCAGGCCTGGTATATACAGCACTAGGAGGAGCGGGCCATCAGACTGAGTACCTGAGAGGAGGACTGGGAGATCTTCCGCATCTTCTCACTCTCCCGTAGGGACATGGTCTCTCCATCCTTGGTCCTGTCAATGTTCCAGCCCATAGCCAGCATGCTCTTCAGAGTCTCCCTCACCGGCAACCTGTGGATCTCCTTCTCCTGAGGACCACAGGAGTTAACACAGCACACAGACACGGATACACACACCAAGAGTTAACAATCAGTTAGGTCACTAGTGCTCACATTAGTGCATGCTGTAGTTCAAATTCAAACCCTATGCTGTGTAATGCTGCAATGAACTACACCTTCTCTGTAAGGCCTTTGTAGGTCCTGAGCTGAGGGTGAGTCTTGGCCTTCTCATCTATACAGTCTCCGTACTTCCATCCCAACATCACCTGAAGTGCAGAGACAAGTATGACCCTTCTACAGAGCTGATGTTACATTTTATCAGCTAGTTCTTCAACCCAAATAAAAACAAATAGAGTGAGCAACCCTGAAACAAGCCTCATAGTATTTCTTCCAAGAGCGTACTGAAAAGCCTTTATAAAATACAGTGCCAAAGCATTTTATTCTTAATCTTTATGCCCTGCAATAAAGAATTGATTCCTGGTGTCATTTTGCGGCATCAAATACACGTTATCCTGGCAGAGGAGCTCATCTTTGGCCTACCTTCTCTGCTGACCATTTGTCATGGGAATGCTCAGCATATTTGTTGGCAACATTTTCCAGTTTCTCTGGAAGAGATATGCTGTAAAAACAGAGTAAAAATTACTCACTGCAGGTATAAATCTGGAGCATCCAAAATAATACATACTGGAATAAAGCATATGCAAATGCAGAGTCAAAGTATATAAAATCACTGCACATTACATCAAATAAATTGTGTGCATAATTTTAAAGTGGCTCCTATAAAAAGCTATTCAATTACAAGTCAGAGTAGTATCACTTTAATTAAATTGTCCTTAATTTGCTCAGACAGTCACCCTGTACACTAGTCTCTGATGGCCACTCACTTGGCTGTGCTGATGGGTTTGGGGTCGAAGTTGCCCTGAGCGTCCACAGACGCAGGCTTCTCCAGGGTGGTGCTGATGGTGGAGTCTATGTAGTCAGGTGGTAAGGCCCCAGATATGGCACTCAGACAGGGCATGGCCATCTTAAAGAGATCTGCATCGTACTTCTGCTGGGAGACAGTGTGTGATTAGTTAACTATCAAAGAAAGCTCCATTGAGATCTCAATAAGGCTAATCTAGTGACTAGAGACTGCAGGAATGGCTAGAGGATACAAAAGATGCTTAATGCAGAGTTGTCCCAGTTAGTGGCGCAGTGGTCTAAGGCAATGCATCTCCGTGCAATAGGTGTCACTACAGTCCCTGGTTTGAATCCAGATTGTATTATATCTGGCTGTGATTGGAGTCCCATAGAGCGGCACGCAATTGGCCCAGCGTCATCCGGGTTTGGCCGGGGTAGGCCGAATTTGTTCTTAACTGACTTGCCTAGTTAAATAAAGATCAAATAAAACATGTATAAATACAGAGAGCAGATACAGAGATTGATGATGTTCTCAGCCTGGGCTCTCTCTCACCAGCTTCATTTTCATGTGTGCACTCCAAGATGTGCACACATGTCCAGACAACTACATCAAAAAGAGGACCATCATGAAATGAATGTTCATATTCAACATCTACTTTGATTTGAAAAATGTAAATGCAACAGGAAAGGCAATGAGACATTCTTACAAAGAAAATTCAATTGTATACCAATGCTCCCTGTCAGAAACGTGGTACGAGACTACTGAAGGTTATGACCTATTGGCTTGATGATCAAAGCTCAGTACAGCCCTAGCTTGATTGGCTCATTATCAGCTTTTGAAGGCTTAACTAGGAGCCCTGTTGGAGACCTGACGTTCTCCTGGGTGCTGTGTTAGAGGTGACCTTGCTTTACCCTCTGTGAGAGCGAATCCAAGACACCCCAGAAGATCTTCTTTGTGAGGAGCAGTTCCTCGTCTGAGGCCATGCCGTAGCTGCCCCAGCCTGATGGCAGACAGTAGTACTTCCAGCTCTGCTCGTAGTGGTTGGTCAAGAGCTGTGGCGGACACACAGGGTCAAAGGTCAGTCCATTAGACTTAGTGGGAGGATGTATGTACACTCTGCTGTTATCTACACTGAAGGACTGGCAAACAGACACCTTAGTAACTGGCATCCCGAAACACAACACCCTGGCACTGAGCCAAACATCCCACGTAGGATCTCAAGCTGATGATACGTCATGCAAAATTAGTTCTTACTAGCTCAGCATAAAAACAGACAAGTGCCCCATGTGAGTGGAAGCAGAATCAACTGTGTTCACTCTTCCACAGGCAGGCTGCTATTGTTACTACAGTCTCTCTGGAGGGAAAACTCTGACAGAGAGGAGCAGTGAAGTCAACACGGTTCAATTCTTCCAGGCTAGTCTCTGCTCTCCGATGCTCGGCTGTTGTATTAAAAACAGCACAACTGCCAACATCTGCTTAATGGGGGGGGGGGGGGGGGGGGGGGGCAGACGAAGAGAGAGGTAGAGGGATGGAGAGGACACATACCCTGAGAGGCATCTTGCAGTACTCTGTCAGCAAGGGCACGTCAAAGACCAGGCGGCGCAGGAGCTGCTGCAGCATGGAGGGGCGGAGGTACCTGCAGACAGAGGAGGACCAGGGAGGGAACAGGAGATCAGAGAGACATCATCCAGAATAATACTGCTTCTGTTTAGCTTAAGCATTTATATGGCCACACAGTGAGCTTATTGCTTCCTAAAGTACATAGTGGAACACCTTACCTGCAGACAGCCAGCAGACACTCCTCGATAGCATCTCTCTGGGCCTTGGTGAGAGAGCGGCCCTTGGACAGCCTGTAGATGGTGTGTAGCGTGGAGTCGATTAGCGTGGCGTAGTGCTCTGTGCCAGCGAAGTGGGGGGCACAGCGGGTGAGCAGAGGAAGCATGGCAGAGCCAATGTACCTGTTCATGGCCAGAGCTGTCTCTGTGGTGCTGAGTACCTCCTACAGTGGAGGGTTCAGAGGGCACAATAGACCTGTCATCTAGCAGTCATCTCACCACCTAAGCACAACTTCAACTGTTCCACAATCACTATCATTAGGTATGCTCACAGATAAGACTTTCAACTACTGCAAACAGAAGCCACGTGTGAGGCTAAATCTGCACATTTGTCCTTAGGGAATTGCTGATGAGGAATTAAAACAGCAGAGCAAAGTCTGTGTCCTCCTAGGGCTAGTCATATCTACAGAGTACTACTCTCTAATACCAGGCCTGGAAGATGCTTAGCATCTTGCTGCATGGGAATCAAGCAGACTTTTATTTGCTAACTGCTGGATTACGTGGGTAGTTGATCATTAGCGCTTCCTAGTGTGGATCAATGTGCTGCATGTCTGTATAGGAGTTAGGCGGCTGGTGGCTCAGGGGCTATTCTTGGACTTTATCACATTAACACTGTGCTGGGGCTGGGGTGGAAGGTTGTCTCAGAAAAATATCAAAAACAAGCAGAGCCAGGGATATTCCAGCCCTTGTCTCACCGCCTGCCTGCCCAGGCAATCACCAGGGTCAACCTCTACGAATACTCCAGTCAGCCCACACACACACCAGACTTTTTAGACAATCAGTTTTAAATACACCAACTCCCTCTCACACACAAGCCCTTAAATACACAGCATCCACTCCACTCAACTCCCACATCCTTGAATACCTCAACCCACTTGTCTGGTAAACAAAGAACTAGATGGCAAAACAAACAACTTGATGCCTTTGCCAAATATGGTCTCCCACCTCTCAGCTGAGGGTGAGTCCACCACCTACCGTGTCCAGAGAAGCAGAAGCTCGCAGGTCTGGCAAGAAGCCCACTTCCAGCAGGTGAAGTAGGAAGCTTTGGTCCTCGATACCATAGACCCGGTCCAGGAATAGCACCATGGGGGCCTTGTGGTCCGGGCAGAAACTGGCCGCCATATCAGGCTCTGTCACAGTGCCGTCTGTGGTGGAGATAGAGAGGTGGAGAAAGTGAAAATAGGATATAAAGAAATGGTGAGATACACAAAGGAGGAAAACAAAATAAGAATATGGAGGTGTTGGGTCTCTGTGTAAACATGACTTGTGTTCTACATGTCTTTCTTGCAGTATTCACACAGCTGGAGAGCTACCCATACATTACATCAAGTCTCTTCTGTTGAAGAAAGCCATATGTATTCATTAGCAGCACTGCAGGGTTTCTGGGGAGGGAGACACCGCTGAGTGATTCAGTTCCCACTGGGCATAGATGTAAATTCAACATCTATTCCACATTGGTTCTACGTCATTTCATTGAAATACCATAGAATCAACGTTGGTTCAACCAGTGTGTGGCCAGTAGGTTGTTGGCCAGACAACAACTCTCATTGTGTGGCGGTGCTAGCTAGCAGCGTCTTAAGATCCGAGCGTTGCCTTGCATGTGTAGAGCAATCAATAGAGAAGAATACACAGTAACAGAACAGAAATGAGAGGGAGATGAGGAGAGCAGAGCAGGCTCACTCAAAGCTGTGGGAGGTAGACAGACATGCACTGTGAGCTGGGATCAACAGCACTTCAGCACCACCATTGGGTTTCCTACTTTATTATCAATAACTCAACCAATTTTATTGGGCAGTCCTCTACCTTTGTGAATGACAGGCATCTTGAGGGTTACGCTGATGATGCCCACCAGGTCTTCAGTGGGCACTAGGGAGCGCAGGATGGCACGGATACGCAGGGCCTCCCCTTTCCCCTTGTTAATCAACTGAGGGAGGATGAGAGAGGCATTAGTCCTATTGGTGGAGAACATACATTCATTCAACCTTTACTTATCCAGGTGAGTCAGAGTGAACAGATGCTGAGATGTTTCGAATGCAAATGAACTCAGAGTAGGTGAGGGTTCATATGATCTGTGATGGGACCATCAGCTAAACTCACGTGCATCTCTGGGGCACAGCGTCCCAATAGGTCGATGAGGGCAGAGTAGAAGGACATGATGGCATTTCCCATGTGAACCACCTCTTCCTCCTCATCATCCTCAGCAGACCTGCCCACAACAAACACAGGAGGGGGAGTGAGAAGGTCTGATGGGTCTTGTTATCTTAACTAACTGATGAGGATCTTACAGGGTTTACTTCGCTATGTACTATTAACTCTACCCAGCTAGCACATTTGGTTCCTTGGAGTTTTAGGAACGTATGTTTTTGGTTTCCCAATGGTTCTGGGAACAAAGCCATACGTTTCCTGACTGGTAAAATTAAACTTTTTTTAAACGTTCTTAGAACGGAAGTGAAAATTTAGCCTGTTCTGGGAACATACATTTTTCGGTTGCAGGGAGGTTCTGAGAACGCTTTACTATGGTTCCCTGAACGTTTTCCTGGTAGGTTTTATTATTTTCTGAGAAGGATAATTATAGGCTATTTGAAGGTAATTAAATTACGGTCTGAGAACATGTTTCATTGAGACTTCTGGCTTAGGTTAACTGTTTTCAATTCCAAGCACAGATAGGACAAATTAATCATGCTAACACATGTATTTCTTATTGTGGCATGGTGTCAGTTAGATTCAAACATGTGATTCAAACATGTGAGATAGCATGACATACATTTTTTAACCATGCAAAGCTGTTCATTTTAGTCTATTTAAACAGAACCCATTTCAAAGGAAACAAGCACTCTTTAAGACCAGATGTGAACAATTAATGGATGCGGCAAACACACCTGAACAAGATAGTGGATAGATAACAGAATGTACAGTACCAGTCAAAAGTTTGGACACACCTACTCATTCAAGGGTTTTTCTTTATTTGTACTATTTTCTACATCGTAAAATAATAGTGAAGACATCAACACTATGAAACAACACATATGGAATCATGTAGTAACCAAAAAAGTGTTCTCTCAACCATGTTCATGAGGTAGTCATCTGGAATACATTTAAATTAACAGGTGTGCCTTCTTAAAAGTTAATTTGTCGAATCCTACTTAATGCGTTTGAGCCAATCAGTTGTGTTGTGACAAGGTAGGGGTGGTATACAGAAGATAGTCCTATTTGGTATAAGACCAAGTCCATATTATGGCAAGAACAGCTCAAATAAGCAAAGAGACAGTTCACCATTACTTTAAGACATGAAGGTCAGTCAATGTGGAAAATATCAAGAACTTTGAAAGTTTCTTCAAGTGCAGTCACAAGAAACATCGAGCGCTATGATGAAACTGGCTCTCATGAGGACCGCCAACAGGAAAGGAAGACCCAGAATTACCTCTGCTGCAGAGGATAAGAGTTACCAGCCCAAATAAATGCTTTACAGAGTTCAAGTAACAGACACATCTCAACATCAACCGTTCAGAGGAGACTGAGTGAATCAGGCCTTCATGGTCAAATTGCTGCAAAGAAACCACTACTAAAGGACACCAATAATAATAAGAGACTTGCTTGGGCCAAGAAACACGAGCAATGGAGATTAGACCGGTGTAAATCTGTCCTTTGGTCTGATGAGTCCAAATTTGATATTTTTGGTTCCAACCGCTGTGTCTTTGTGAGACGCAGAGTTGGTGAATGGATGATCTCAGCATGTGTATTTCCCACCGTGAAGCATGGAGGAGGAAATGTGATGGTGTGGGGGTGCTTTGCTGGTTACACTATCAGTTATTTATTGAGAATTTAAGGCACACTTAACCAGCAAGGTTACTACAGCATTCTGCAGCGATACTCCATTCCATCTGGTTTGCACTTAGTGAGACTATTATTTTGTTTTTCAACAGGACTATGACACACTTCCAGGCAGAGTAAGGGCTATTTGACCAAGAAGGAGAGTGATGGAGTGCTGCATCAGATGACCTGTCCTCCACAATCATCCAACCTCAACCCAATTGAGATGGTTTGGGATGAGTTGGACCGCAGAGTAGGAGAAATCCATGACATCATGGTGATTTTCCAGTATCTATATTGTTTTCTCAGAAGTGGGGAACATACCTGAACATATATCAATATGGGGTTAATCATTAGACATGTGTAAGGATAACGTAGGCTACTGGATACGTACATGGGTTAATCATTCATTGGCAACATAGGCCTGAACTTGTGAAGGTCAGTGACTATGTACTTTAGTTAATCAACACTAGAACCACAAGCCATGTATATGTATTGGGGAGACATGTTACATACTGGGAAGATATGTTTGTATTAATCAAATACTATTAGAAAAACACATATTAGGAACATATATATGCAATAGATGTATTATTTTTTTGTATTAGAACTGTGGTGTCGCCACCAATATAATCTAAACTTGAGCTAGATAAGTCAGATGTGGGGGTAAACAAGCCAGAATTGAGACAGAAAGATAATGGTGGCGCAGGGCCAAGGGGTGTTAATCATTTACATAGAAAGGAGTTACTGTGTATGTTATGCAAGAGTGGAAAGGTATAAAAGCTCTTCCATGGAATTGCTCGGCTTCTGTTACTTTTGTAATAAAGTCTCATTGAATTTACAAGTTCCGGTATCTGAAAAATATTTGATTCAATATTTCCACGACAAGATTCAAGGAAAAGCAGCCAACAAGTGCTCAGCCTATGTGGGAACTCCTTCAAGACTGTTGGAAATGCATTCCAGGTGAAGCTGGTTGAGAGAATGCCAAGAATGTCATCAAGGCAAAGGGTGGCTACTTTGAATAATCTCAAATATAAAATAGATGTAGATTTGTTTAACACATTTTTGGTTGTTACATGATTCCATATGTGTTATTTCATAGTTTTGATGTTTTCACTATTATTCTACAATGTAGAAAATAGTAAAAATAAAGAAAAACCCTTGAATGAATAGGTGTGTCCAAACTTTTGACTGGTACTGTATATGTTTAAAAAATAACATTCTTAGAACGTTCTTTGAACATTACTAATGTTTTCTTGTGGTTTTTATGGAACACTTTCTTAATGTTCTGAGAACATGAGTTTAAATAGAACCATGAGGAAGCCTGCAGAAAAAGTTATGCTGAAGTACTGAAATGCCCATAGAAGAATGTTTGTTAATGTTCGCTGAACGTTCTGAGAACATGACTTGAAATAGAATGTTATGTGCCAGCTGGGTATGCTGTTAGCTCTTGCTCTATAGCTATGGCAGGTACAGTATGTATCTTACATGTCAGAGCTGACCCCCTGGGCAGAGGAGGGCAGGTCCAGAGCAGGGTTCTCAGAGATCTTGATGGCCTCCTTCATGGCTGCTAGCAGCCCGTTACCCCCCTCTCCTCTCAGGGCCGGACCAAAACACTCTGGACGCCTGATCAGTAGCTTCACCACCACACTGGAGTTCTCCTCCACACTCTCACCTGGAACACACACACAGACACACACACCAGGTTAACAAAACAAATATATCAGTGGTAAACTGCATTAGCACATTGACATCGACACAAGATGCACATAAAAATGCATTGGAGGTGGAAAAACACACACACATATATCAACAACTCTGACATAGACATAATACTCCAACGGGCACCCAAACGCCTCAGAGGTGAACAGCATCAGATATAAACCTCATCTTGTGAGTGCTTGCCAATGTATCGCTACTTTTTTTTGGTCCATCACTGTCAGGAAGGAAATTAATGGTTGCCTTGCTCTTTCAGCCAGGAGCTGTTCCTCCACTGAGCTCTACTGGCACTGAGGTTGTAGCTCCCAGATACTAACAGACAGGCCCTCTCTAACCCTGCCTACACCTGGTGTGGATGGCACAGTACAGTACCAAGCCCCATTTTCCACTTTACCCTACAGAGACCAAGGTTCAGTACAGTAGCTGTTGACAGTCATTACAGTACAGTGTCCTAGCTACCATTAACAAAGACAGCAAAGCGCAGGAAGGAGAGGTAGCGCTCGCCCTCTATGGGGTTCCAACCGATGTCAGGGTAACCTTTGTCCAGCAGCATGGGACAGCTCTGGAGCCCACAGCCTGCTAGGTACGTCACCACCTGCAACACACAACCAGGACACAATCAGGGCACACCAAGGTCACAAATCAGGACACAATCAAGACACAACCAAGACAAGCTTAATAACAGACACATGGACTGAGGATAATCTTAAACACATAGACACAAAACACTAATTCTAATGCACACACATCAACATACACAAATCCACTAGAGACAGCATCTCCTACCTTATCCAGGTCGGGTTCCTCCAGGGCCAAGGCCAGGCCGTTATTGTCCATCACAGAGGAGGCAGCCACGTCTAGAGGAGTAGAGCCCCTCATGGCCGGAGACGCTGTGGGAAGAAAACATATATAGGGTCCCAATAAAGTAGCTTCTTTCTTACAGGCATTTACAACAATTATGGTATATAGAGAACGAATCTCCATTCCACTAAGTCTGAGGTAGTCAGCAATTGTGTAAATGTGTGTCTTTATTTTTTTTTTTATATATAGTGTGTAATGTCTATGTTAGTGTTTTAAATGTATGCAAATTGCAAAAGTAATTGCAAAAGTAATTTTGTCTGTAATGTATTTTTCGTTATGTGTGGGACCATAAATCATAAATCATTGAGAAAGAAGATAGTGGGAGTAACAAAGCCAACAGCAGGGGGCAGCATTTACACTCATGAACCAGGACCAGGCTCTGATTGGACTGGCAGATTGCTCATCTGTCAACTGATCTAAACCAAACTTTCCAGCTCCTACTTGCAACAATTACACATAGCTTCTATTGTTTCACTGAGTTTATCCAAGCCTATGAACACTGCTTGAGGAGAAATCACTGATGTAAAGGACACTTCAATTTCTGTGTTTTCATAAACAGAAATATTTAAAAAATGTGTAAAATGAGTGAAGGAGTGCCTTGAACTTGCCCAATAATAAACGCTTGTTTTTGTTTGAATACAGTGTGCCCTAACAAATAAGACCCAGGTGTACCTACCCAGGCCCACGCTGCTGTTTTCCAAGAGGTAGCTGAGGTGGTCAAACATGGCCTTCTGGTTCTGACGACTGATCCTGCAGAAGTAACACAGAAAACGACAGCAACTGGCCACCATCTTGGGGAACGCTATCTCCTGAGAGAAGAAGAAAGAGAATAGACTTAATGGAGGTTCAACCTGTACAATTCTCAGTACAAAACAGACACTTAGCTGACATACAGTGCATTCGGAAACTATTCAGACCCCTTGAGTTTTTCCACATTTTGTTACGTTACAGCCTTTTTCTAAAATTGATTGAGTCATATTTTTTTCCCCCTCATTAATCGACACACAATACCCCATAATGACAAAGCAAAAACAGGTTATTAGGATTTTTTTTACATCGGTATTCAGTCCCTTTACTCAGTACTTTGTTGAAGCACCTTTGGCAGCGATTACAGCCTGGAGTCTTCTTGGGTATGACCCTTCAAGCTTGGCACACCTGTACTTGGGGAGTTTCTCCCATTCTTCTCTGCAGATCCTCTCAAGCTCTGTCAAGTTGGATGGGGAGCTTCGCTGCATAGCTATTTTCAGGTCTCTCCAGAGACGTTCGATTGGGTTCAAGTCCGGGCTCTAGCTGGGCCACTCAAGGACATTGAGAGACTTGTCCCGAAGCCACTCCTGCATTGACTTTGCTGTGTGCTTAGGGTCGTTGTCCTGTTGGTAGGTGAACGTTCGCTCCAGTCTGAGGTCCTGAGTGCTCTGGAGCAGGTTTTCATCAAGGATCTCTGTACTTTGCTACATTAATCTTTCCCTCGATCTTGACTAGTTGACTCGATGTTGCCAAGTATCCTACAGACATGACGATTGGCATTTAGGCCAAAGAGTTCAGTCTTAGTTTCATCAGACCAGAGAATCTTGTCTGAGAGTCTATAGTTGCCTTTTGGCAAACTCCAAGTGGGCTGTCATGTGCCTTTTACTGAGGAGTGACTTCCGTCTGGCCACTCTACCATAAAGGCCTGATTGGTGGAGTGCTGCAAAGATGGTTGTCCTTCTGGAAGGTTCTCCCATCTCCACAGAGGAACTCTGGAGCTCTGTCAGAGTGACAATCAGGTTCTTGGTCACCTCCCTGACCAAGGCCCTTCTCCCCCAATTGCTCAGTTTGGCCGGACGGCCAGTTCTTGGAAGGGTCTTGGTGGTTCCAAACTTCTTCTATTTAAGAATAAATGGAGGCCACTGTGTTCTTGGGAACCTTCAATGCTGCAGACATTTTTTTGGTACCCTTCCCTAGATCTGTGCCTCGACAGTCCTGTCTCAGAGGTCTATGGACAATTCTTTCAGCCACATGGCTTGGTTTTTGCTCTGACATGCACTGTCAACTGTGGGACATTGTATAGACAGGGGTATGCCTTTCCAAATAATGTCCAATCAATTGAATTTACCACAGGTGGACTCCAATCAAGTTGTAGCAACATCTCAAGGATGATCAATGGAAACAGAATGCACCTGAGCTCAATTTTGAGTCTCATAGCAAAAGGTCTGAATACTTATGTTAATAAAGTCTTTGTTTTTTATTTATAAGAAATGTACTAAAAGGTCTAAAAACCTGTTTTCGTTTTGTCATTATAGTGTATTGCGTGTATATTTAAAAATATAATACATTTTAGAATAAGGCTTGGCCTCCTGAGTGGCACAGCTGGCAGCTTCATTAAATAGTACTTGCAAAACACCAGTCTCAATGTCTACAGTGAAGAGGCGACTTCCGGGATGCTGGCCTTCTTGGCAGAGTTCCTCTGTCCAGTGCCTGTGTTCTTTTGCCCATCTTAATGTTTTCTTTTTATTGGCCAGTTTGAGATATGCCTTTTTCTTTGTATCTCTACCTAGAAGGCCAGAATCTCAGAGTCGCTTCTTCACTGTTCACGTTGAGACTGTTGTTTTGCGGGTACTATTTAATGAAGCTGCTAGTTGAGGACTTGTGAGGCATCTGTTTCTCAAACTAGACACTGTAATGTACTTGTCCTCTTGCTCAGTTGTGCTCTGGGGCCTCCCACTCCTCTTTCTATTCTGGTTAAAGCCAGTTTGCGCTGTTCTGTGAAGGGAGTACAACACAGCGTTGTACGAGATCTTCAGTTTCTTGGCAATTTCTCACATGGAATAGCCTTCATTTCTTAGAACAAGAATAGACTGACGAGATTCAGAAGAAAGTTATTTGTTTCTGGCCATTTTGAGCCTGTAATCGAACCCACAAATGCTGATGCTCCAGATACTCAACTAGTCTAAAGGCTAGTTTTATTGCTTCTTTAATCAGGACAACAGTTTTCAGCTGTGCTAACATAATTGCAAAAGGGTTTCCTAATGATCAATTATCCTTTTAAAATGATCAACTTGGATGAGCTAACACAACGTGCCATTGGAACAAGAGTGATGGTTGCTGATAATGAGCCTCTGTACACCTATGTAGATATTCCCTAAAGAATCTGCCGTTTCCAGCTACAATAGTAATTTACAACATTAACAATGTCTACACTGTATTTCTACACTGTTATAAATGGACAAAGAAATGTGCTTTTCTTTTAAAAACAAGGACATTTCTAAGTGAACGGTAGTGTATATATATATATATATATATATATATATTTAGAATAAGGCTGTAACGTAACAAAATGAGGAACAATTCAAGGGGTCCGAATACTTTCTGAAGACACTGTACTATAAGTAGATGTAAATCTTCGCTCTCACACAAGCAAAGACAGACAGAGGAGTGTGTTGAGTCTACTGACTACTTGGTTTCCTCAGGGCTTGTTACTATAAATCCCCTTCACTAATGAATGCCTGCTGGGATGTGTTTATTTCTGCACTCCTCTGCCTTCCCAACACACACTCAGCCTCCCTGCTACGTACAGTACAGTCACCCTTACATTGCTCTGCAGCACACACACATTGAAGCTCTGGAAAACCTGACTTTTATGTATTAAATCCTACCACCAATATTTTCTCAAGCTTGTTTATTGATGTGGTGCCAAAGTCCAAGGACATTATTACAACGACGTTCAAGAATGACACCTTGCAATTGCAGAATGGAAACAGGGAGCTTGTGTTACCTTTCTCACACCACTACAGTATTCATTTCAATAGACCCTTTCCATGCCCCGTTGTTAGAGCGCAATATATTCTTGTAAAAAATAAAGAGCGGCACACACTCTATATACAAGCTCTCAGTAATTTATTAATTATGTTTTGTCACACAGTGCCTTCTTCAGGGTTATATCATGAATGATTGAACCAAGTTATATGGTTTGATTGCCCACTGTTATTTTGGTATGGTTCAATAAGGATAAAGGATAGATTAAGGAAACAGGGAACACACAACCATATTGGAGGTCTGGTGAGGTGACCAAACAATAGTGCCAATTACTTACTATTGGGCAATGGAACCAGAGGAAGCTTGCGTTACCTTTCTCACACCACTACAGTATCCATTTCAACACACACTTTCCACACCCCATTGTTAGAGCTCAATTTATGTCCAGAACTTTACTGAGGGTCAGGGCTGTTGAAATGCCTGGTTTATTATGTAAATAGTCTTGTAGAACTCTGGTATTGATGATCCATTTGAGGGTAAGTCATTGATATGAATGCTCAGAGTGAAAGAGTTGTGAACTCAGCTGGCCCACATCTGCCACCACCTTTCACACTGTGTTTGTAAGCACCACGGCATATTAGGCAGCCATCATTCAAAATGGATTCATATATACAGTAGCATGGGAAGGGTGTGGCGTGCACAGGGGAGGACCAGGAGGTTGAACTCAGACTTCTATTCAGGAATGGGATCCTAGCCAGAGTTCTCAGATTAACAATGAGTACAGTGAGGACAAACCTAGCCTGCCTCTCTCCTTCCACACTGAGTCCAAACCTAGAGTCACTGGGTTCTGATTGTGACAGTGGAGCCCAGTTTGCACCACAGGATCCAGAGATGGCCTCAATGAAGCTGGAAGACTGCAGTTAAACACTGGAGCTGAATGTCAACATTAAAGATGAAGAAGAGGAGCAAAATGGGAAATCTGTTTATCATGGTAAGGGCAGGTTCTATTTTTCTAGAAGTTACCCACTGGGCACAAACTGGTTGAATCAATGTTGTTTCAACGTATTGTGACGTGGAATCTGTGTGAAAAATACATTGGATTGGAAAAAGGCATCAACGTAAACTATTGTTTTGAAGGTGGAATTTCAACTACAGGATTATGTTATAATTTAACATATTTTCAACATAGACAAACATTGAATACAATATGTTGAATTTGTTCCTTTGAAACAATGTCAGATCTTCAATGTTATATCCACGATAAGAATAGGCCGTGCAGCATTTCCTACTGGAGAGTTAAGGATAACTTAAAAACACAGTAACATATACATAAAATAGAGAAGCCTTAATACTGCTCTGACTGTGGAGAGTTTCTCTCAACTGGGCCACTTAAAAATACACCAAAGTAAACACACAGGAGAGAAGCCATACTCCTGCTCTGACTATGAAAAATGCTTTATAACATCAAATGACCTTAAAATTCATCAGAGCGCACACACAGGAGAGAAGCCTTACTTCTGCTCTGACTGTGGGAATAGTATCTCCGTGTTGAGCTACTTAAAAAGACACCAATGTATACATAAAGGATAGAAGCCTTAGTACTGCTCTGACTAAGAAGAGTTTCTCCCAATTGGGCAATGTAAAAACAAACCAACGGATACATACTGGAGAGAAGCCTTACTACTGCTCTGACTGTGGAAAGTGCTTCACAACATCAGCTGAGCTAAAAGTTCAGAGAATACACACAGGAGAGAAGCCTTACCACTGCTCTGACTGCGGGAAGAGTTTCTCTCAACTATGGATGGCCACGGTTATTTGAGTATTCAAAAATCCGAATGGATGTTAATATTAGATTACTTGGGAGAGTATTAATAAAAATAATAATACAAATAATGTATTTTTTAAAAGTCTGTCTAAAATGAAATACAACTATCTATCTAAGTGACATTGCTACATAGCCTACGAGGATAAACCATGACATTCACCATTTTTATAAAAAAAATGTTTTTATGAGTGCGTCCCATAAAAAAGACGCACCCGAAGCCTACACATTTCACACGTGTATCTTGTTGTTATTGTCAGTCAATCAAAGTGGCGCTACAGTCAGAGGCTCCATGTGTAGCAAGTGAAGTGGGAGATTTCTAGTCAATGGAAAATGGAATTCAAATTATGGAATTAAGTTGGCTAAATGAGAAGCAGTAGGCTACAATGATCAACCAAAAGGTAGGCTATTGTTTAATATGAATGGAGTTATTGTAGACAAGTTCGGGGAGCACAGCAAAATAGCCTCAATTAGTCTTATTATGTTAGCTAGCTAGCTAGCTAGCTTCTTTACAACGATTTGATGCAGTCAAGACAGGCACTACCAGATGGTAAGATCGATAACTTATGGCCACTGGCGGATTTACCATTAGACAGAAGAGGAAATTGCCTCAGGCCTCATGTCATCAAGGGGCCTAATGAGCTGGGCATAATACAATTATTGTAATTAAAATTATTTTTCCAGTGTGGTCCTTTGCATCTGTGGTGGAATGTGACCGAGCTACAGCTGTGTTTGTCAGACACGGAGTCTTCCCGAAATTCTTTCTCACAGTTTGGGCTACACTCTAATATGAGTATGACACACACCCCCCCCCCCCCCCCCCCCCCCCCCCCTCCCATGGTATCGGGATGAATGTAACCCCAAAAAATGAATGGAAGTGAAGTGAATAGGGCATTTCCACATTAAATGTATATGGGTAATTCCAGGATTTTCTTTTCTTTTTCTTTCTTATCTTTCTTATATCTTTCCTATATCTCTCAGATATAGGACAAACACTTCAAAACAAACAAACACATTTTTTTGGGGACCATTTGTCTTTCCATGTATGAATCTGTTTTTCAACGCGTTTCTATGGGCTAATAGCAGTAAGGCCAAATTCAATTTTTCATCAAATATTACATTTTTTGCAGATACCTAAAGAGATTCTAAAATTCAAAATCAAAATAGCTAAATGACCCTTGGTACAGTGCCTTGCGAAAGTATTCGGCCCCCTTGAACTTTGCGACCTTTTGCCACATTTCAGGCTTCAAACATAAAGATATAAAACTGTATTTTTTTGTGAAGAATCAACAACAAGTGGGACACAATCATGAAGTGGAACGACATTTATTGGATATTTCAAACTTTTTTAACAAATCAAATACTGAAAAATTGGGCGTGCAAAATTATTCAGCCCCTTTACTTTCAGTGCAGCAAACTCTCTCCAGAAGTTCAGTGA
The DNA here is from genome assembly GCF_057628025.1 of Oncorhynchus mykiss. Classification (NCBI taxonomy): domain Eukaryota; kingdom Metazoa; phylum Chordata; class Actinopteri; order Salmoniformes; family Salmonidae; genus Oncorhynchus; species Oncorhynchus mykiss. The sequence goes on along the minus strand of NC_143046.1, from coordinate 64,649,167 downwards.
GGATCTCTGAATGATCCAATGTTGACCTAAATGACTAATGATGATAAATACAATCCACCTGTGTGTAATCAAGTCTCCGTATAAATGCACCTGCACTGTGATAGTCTCAGAGGTCCGTTAAAAGCGCAGAGAGCATCATGAAGAACAAGGAACACACCAGGCAGGTCCGAGATACTGTTGTGAAGAAGTTTAAAGCCGGATTTGGATACAAAAAGATTTCCCAAGCTTTAAACATCCCAAGGAGCACTGTGCAAGCGATAATATTGAAATGGAAGGAGTATCAGACCACTGCAAATCTACCAAGACCTGGCCGTCCCTCTAAACTTTCAGCTCATACAAGGAGAAGATTGATCAGAGATGCAGCCAAGAGGCCCATGATCACTCTGGATGAACTGCAGAGATCTACAGCTGAGGTGGGAGACTCTGTCCATAGGACAACAATCAGTCGTATATTGCACAAATCTGGCCTTTATGGAAGAGTGGCAAGAAGAAAGCCATTTCTTAAAGATATCCATAAAAAGTGTCGTTTAAAGTTTGCCACAAGCCACCTGGGAGACACACCAAACATTTGGAAGAAGGTGCTCTGGTCAGATTAAACCAAAATTGAACTTTTTGGCAACAATGCAAAACGTTATGTTTGGCGTAAAAGCAACACAGCTCATCACCCTGAACACTGTCAAACATGGTGGTGGCAGCATCATGGTTTGGGCCTGCTTTTCTTCAGCAGGGACAGGGAAGATGGTTAAAATTGATGGGAAGATGGATGGAGCCAAATACAGGACCATTCTGGAAGAAAACCTGATGGAGTCTGCAAAAGACCTGAGACTGGGACGGAGATTTGTCTTCCAACAAGACAATGATCCAAAACATAAAGCAAAAACTACAATGGAATGGTTAAAAAATAAACATATCCAGGTGTTAGAATGGCCAAGTCAAAGTCCAGACCTGAATCCAATCGAGAATCTGTGGAAAGAACTGAAAACTGCTGTTCACAAATGCTCTCCATCCAACCTCACTGAGCTCGAGCTGTTTTGCAAGGAGGAATGGGAAAAAATGTCAGTCTCTCGATGTGCAAAACTGATAGAGACATACCCCAAGCGACTTACAGCTGTAATCGCAGCAAAAGGTGGCGTTACAAAGTATTAACTTAAGGGGGCTGAATAATTTTGCACGCCCAATTTTTCAGTTTTTGATTTGTTAAAAAAGTTTGTCGTTCCACTTCATGATTGTGTCCCACTTGTTGTTGATTCTTCACAAAAAAAATACAGTTTTATATCTTTATGTTTGAAGCCTGAAATGTGGCAAAAGGTCGCAAAGTTCAAGGGGGCCGAATACTTTCGCAAGGCACTGTATGACCATCTTAAAAATAATTCCCCCCCCCCCGGCTTAGACTATAGAGCAGGGGTGTCAGGAGGGCGGTGGCACCTTAATTGGGGAGGACAGGCTCATAGTAATGACTGGTACAGAATAAATGTAATGGTATCAAACATATGGTTTCCATCTGATACCATTCAATTCACTCCATTTCAGCCAATATTATGAGCCGCTGGTTTTTGTTTTTCCTTTCAATTAAGACCTAGACAACCAGGTTAGGGGAGTTCCTCACTAATTAGATACCTTATTTAATCAATCAAGTTCAAGGGAAGGGCGAAAACAAGCAGACACTCAGCCCTATGTGCAATGAGTTTGACACGTGGTCTAGAGGGCAGTTTAAATTTAAAAAAATATGTAAAGTAATTCCCTTTAAATGGGAGTTGCTATGCTGCATCTGACACCTACCCAGTAGTCGCACAGTGCTAATTTAATCTCTCATCAACACCTCTGCAGTATGGCATGGATGCTGTGATACACCAGAGTCTCTTCTATCCTCACTACTGTACCTGGGACTTGCCTCCTCCCAGCACGTTGACCATCACCTCCATCACCGTCTCATGCATGCCCAGCACACGCATCAGGTTGGGGTGCTGGTAGAATATCTTGTTGTTCATGATGTCACTGAATGGAAATACAAAACACAAGCAACTCTGAACATGAGAGAATACTTAGAACAGAGTGATGACTGAACATGCAACACTGTTATTGTATTGATCTTAGAAGTTACCAAAGGCTTGTAAACAATATTTCATCCACTAAAAACATCTAATTATCAGACTATGTTCATGCAGACTTGGTTGTGACGTGCCCCTGCCTACCCCAGACCGTCGATCATGAGTTTCTCCTCCTCCTTGCCCATGCGTACGGACAGCAGTGATCTGATCTGACCCAGAGAGGCCAGTAGGTTGATGGTGTCCTGTATAGAGGCAGCACTGATAGTGTAGCTCTTCCTCATGGCCCGGAGCAGCTCTCCAATGCTGTCGTACTGTCTCCTCAGCAGGCTGAACATCACTCTGACCAGCTCGGGGTCCTGGACGTGGCACTCCTGAGCCCAGCTCACCATGGTCTGGCTAATCAGCTCTTTAAGGTTGGCTGGGGGAATATGCAGAACCGCATTAACTCCTAGACTTTACACTGTTATCCAGCATATAGCCTATATCCTAAGACTGAGATGTCTTATTTGAGATACTCTTTGAAGACGTAGGGTTTCAGATGTTTTCAGAAGATGGGCAGGGACTCTGCTGTTCTAGCGTCAGGTGGAAGCTCGTTCCACCATTAGGGTTCCAGGACAGAGAAGAGCTTTGGCTGGGCTGAGCGGGAGCTGAGTCCACCTTAGGGGTAGGATGGCCAAGAGACCAGACATGGCAAAACGGGATACAATAGTGGTAAAGACAACACCAGTATTTTTTTTATTTTATTTTTTATTTCACCTTTATTTAACCAGGTAGGCCAGTTGAGAACAAGTTCTCATTTACAACTGCGACCTGGCCAAAATAAACAAACGTACAATCAATAACACAATAGAAAGAATCTAAATAAATAGGCCGTAGTGGAGAAGTAATTACAATTTAGCAATTAAACACTGGAGTGATAGATAGAAGATAAATGTAGAAGATGAATGTGCAAGAAGAGATACTGGGGTGCAAAAGAGCAACAAAAAAAACATGTGGATAAGGTAGTTGGATGGGCTGTGTACAGGTGCAGTGATCTGTGAGCTGCTCTGCCAGCTGATGCTTAAAGTTAGTGAGGGAGATAGGAGTCTCCAGCTTCAGTGATTTTTGCAATTCGTTCTAGTCATTGGCAGCAGAGAACTGGAAGGAAAGGCGGCCAACGGAGTAATAGGCTTTGGGGGTGACCAGTGAAATATACCTGCTGGAGCGCGTGCTACGGGTGGGTGCTGCTATGGTGACCAGTGAGCTGAGATAAGGCGGGGCTTTACCTAGCAAAGACTTATAGATGACCTGGAGCAAGTGAGTTTGGCGACGAATATGAAGCGAGGACCAGCCAACGAGAGCATACAGGTCGCAGTACTGGGTAGTATTTGGGGCTTTGGTGACAAAATGGATGGCACTGTGATAGACTGCATCCAATTTGTTGAGTAGAGTGTTGGAGGCTATTTTGTAAATGACATTGCCGAAGTCAAGGATAGTCAGTTTTACGAAGGATGCTTTGTTGCAAAATAGGAAGCCGATTCCAGATTTAATTTTGGATTGGAGATGCTTAATGTAAGTCTGCAAGGAGAGTTTACAGTCTAACCAGACATCTAGGTATTTGTAATTGTCCACATATTCTAAGTCAGAACCGTCCAGAGTAGTGATGCTGGACGGGCGGGCAGGTGCGGGCAGCGATCGGTTGAAGAGCATGCATTTAGTTTTACTTGCATTTAAGAGCAGTTGGAGGCCACGGAAGGAGAGTTGTAATGGCATTGAAGCTCGTTTGGAGGTTAGTTAACACAGTGTCCAAAGGGCCAGAAGTATACAGAATGGTGTCGTCTGCGTAGAGGTGCATCAGAGAATCACCAGCAGCAAGAGCAACATCATTGATGTATACAGAGAAAAGAGTCGCCCCGAGAATTGAACCCTGTGGCACCCCCATAGAGACTGCCAGAGGTCCGGACAAAAGGCCCTCCGATTTGACACACTGAACTCTGTCTGAGAAGTAGTTGGTGAACCAGGTGAGGCAGACATTTGAGAAACCAGGGCTGTTGAGTCTGCCGATAAGAATGTGGTGATTGACAGAGTCGAAAGCCTTGGCCAGGTCAATGAATACGGCTGCACAGTATTGTCTTTTATCGATGGCGGTTTTGATATAGTTTAGGACCTTGAGATTGGCTGAGGCGCACCCATGACCAGCTCGGGAAACCAGATTGCATAGCGGAGAAGGTACGGTGGGATTAGAAATGGTCGGTGATCTGTTTGTTAACTTGGCTTTCGAAGACCTTAGAAAGGCAGGGTAGGATAGATCTAGGCCTGTAACAGTTTGAGTCTAGAGTGTCTAGAGTAGACGGTAGTATATTAGATGCTACTAGTACTCTAAGTGGGAGCCTTTTTAAATGTTCTTTATCCAGCGGAGACTTGCTTGCAGTATCAGTCGTAGCTGATCTTAGCTCTGCAGTGCCTTCTGGCCTGTGTGTCCTCGTGCACAGAGAATGACCTTCTCCATCTGTAGAGGTCTGCCCCAGAGACACAGCAGGGCTCTTCTCTCCTTCAGTAGCAGCTCTGCACTGCTCACAAATCCCCCTCACACTGCTGTTAAAGACATTGCACTTGACTAGCTGATCTCACTTCTATCCATTGTCACCATGCAAGAGACACAATTGAAACCATTCAAAGACTAAATTCAGAAGACTGGCTCAGTGATGCAAATAACAGCCTGAATTAGAAGCAGCTCTCTCTCTGCCGGCTTTTGAGTGCCTTTGCAGGGCATCAGTCAGCTACAGGTAGAACACTGTCTGTGTAGAACACACAGCAACAAGTAGAATACTGTCTGTGTATAACACTGTCTGTGTATAATACACAGCAACAAGTACAACACTGTCTGGTAGAACACACAGCAACAAGTAGAATACTGTCTGTGTATAACACTGTCTGTGTATAATACACAGCAACAAGTAGGACACTGTGTATAACACACAGCAACAAGTAGAACACTGTCTGTGTATAACACACAGCAACAAGTAGAACACTTTCTGGTAGAACACAGAAACAAGTAGAACACTGTCTGTGTATAACACATAGCAACAAGTAGAATACTGTCTGTGTATAAAACAAGCTACAAGTAGAACACTGTCTGTGTATAACACACATCTACAAGTAGAACACTGTCTGGTAGAACGCACATCTACAAGTAGAACACTGTCTGGTAGAACACACAGCAACAAGTAGAACACCGTCTGTGTATAACGCACAGCAACAAGTAGAACACCGTCTGTGTATAACGCACAGCAACAAGTAGAACACTGTCTGTGTATAACGCACAGCAACAAGTAGAACACTGTCTGTGTATAACACACAGCAACAAGTAGAACACTGTCTGTGTATAACACACAGCAACAAGTAGAACACCGTCTGTGTATAACGCACAGCAACAAGTAGAACACTGTCTGTGTATAACACACAACAACAAGTAGAACACTGTCTGTGTATAACACACAGCAACAAGTAGAACACTGTCTGTGTATAACACACATCTACAAGTTGAACACTGTCTGGTAGAACGCACATCTACAAGTAGAACACTGTCTGTGTATAACACACATCTACAAGTAGAACACTGTCTGGTAGAACACACAGCAACAAGTAGAACACTGTCTGGTAGAACGCACATCTACAAGTTGAACACTGTCTGGTAGAACGCACATCTACAAGTAAAACACTGTCTGTGTATAACACACAGCAACAAGTAGAACACTGTCTGGTAGAACGCACAGCAACAAGTCTCTTCTCAAAAGGAAAGGTGATCAATTGTGTGAGCAATGTCAATGTCATACTTTTCCGTTTGTAATTTGTAAAGAAAACACTTTTTCTATTTCATTCACGAAAAGGCGATTGCCCATTCTCAATGGAGCACAAGTGAAGCACTCTTATGTAAGAATGAGACTCACTGGGAGAGTAAGAGGTATTAATAGTAATTTAGCATATTCTGCTGCCTCTCCCAGCAGAATATAGCGGCTGTGTGTGGCGGTGGTGTGTAGCGGCGGTGTGTGGCGGCGGTGTGTGGCGGCGGTGTGTAGCAGCGGTGTGTGGCGGTGGTGTGTGGCGGCGGTGTGTAGCGGCGGTGTGTAGCGGCGGTGTGTGGCGGCGGTGTGTAGCGGCGGTGTGTGGCGGCGGTGTGTAGCGGCGGTGTGTGGCGGCGGTGTGTAGCGGCTGTGTGTAGCGGCGGTGTGTGGCGGTGGTGTGTGGCGGCTGTGTGTAGCGGCTGTGTGTAGCGGCTGTGTGTAGCGGCTGTGTGTGGCGGCGGTGTGTGGCGGCGGTGTGTGGTGTTGGTGTGTAGCGGCGGTGTGTAGCGGCAGTGTGTAGCGGCGGTGTGTAGCGGCGGTGTGTGGCGGCGGTGTGTGGCGGCGGTGTGTGGCGGCGGTGTGTGGCGGCGGTGTGTGGCGGTGGTGTATGGCGGTGGTGTGTGGCGGCTGTGTGTGGCGGCTGTGTGTGGCGGCTGTGTGTAGCGGCTGTGTGTAGCGGCTGTGTGTAGCGGCTGTGTGTAGCGGCGGTGTGTAGCGGCGGTGTGTAGCGGCGGTGTGTAGCGGCGGTGTGTAGCGGCGGTGTGTGGCGGTGGTGTGTAGCGGTGGTGTGTAGCGGTGGTGTGTGGCGGTGGTCTGTGGCGATGGTGGTGTGTGGCGGTGGTGTGTGGCGGTGGTGTGTGGCGGTGTGTAGCGGTGGTGGTGTGTGGCAGTGTGTGGCAGCGGTGTGTGGGGGTGGTCTGTGGCGGTGGTGTGTGGCGGTGTGTAGTGGTGGTGTGTGGCGGTGTGTAGCGGTGGTGGTGTGTGGCGGTGTGTGGCAGCGGTGTGTGGCAGCGGTGTGTGGCAGTGCGTCTGTCTGTCTTCCAAGGTTAGGTAGTATCGCCAGAGTGAGAACAGGGGGGGGGGGGGGGGGGATTAGGTGGCTGTGTTTTAAAGTCTCTGTTTCTGCTGGTTGGTTGATTGGCTTGTACTCCACAGAGTAATCAGTCCCAGTACCAGAGAGAGGCGTCAGGGCAGGAAAGGCAGTAACAAACATGTAACAACATTTCTCCCTCTCCAGCTACAAGGAGCATAACGACCATCTCTCATTACATAAAGACACACATGTCTCAGCTGCCAGGAATGACAATAGAGTTCCAAAGATGAACAAACTCCAGTCAGCCGGCAGGCCCAGTGGAGCGAAACTCCTCACAAACACGCGCTACAGCTCACACTATACAGCCCGATCAACAGGAAGCAAATAATATTGGACCAATAAATGAATGTGGCTGATAGATACTAGGTCAGCGAGTTTGGCAGAGCTATTGCCTTTATCCTGTGATCTGATCAGCGTCCTATGGGAGTTACAGTGGACTTTAGGACCCCTGCTGTATTCAAGGTCCCACGGGGAAGCTGAGATGACAAAGGGAGGAACCTGGGGGAGAGGAACACGTGGAGAGACTGGAGGCCGTGGAGGGACCATAAAACAACTGACTAAATGTAATTGGACCCCTCATCCATGAGGACATACGGACTGCAGAGGAGAGTTTGGGTCAATGCTGAATCAGGCCTCTCTGTGGGCTGGGAGGGAAGCAGAGTTTCAGGTAGGAGGTTGATTAGTGGGACTTCTCCAAAACAGTGGAAACACAGAGTTGTCTGCCCACGTTTGTAGATGCATCAAAGCACTGCATTGCACCCTTTCCTTTTCTCACTCCTTCTTCACTCCCTCCTGCAGGACTCCTAATTCATTCAGAGGTAGTAGCAGTAGCAGTGGAACCATGTACCCAGTCTGCCGTTACACAGCATAGTTATAATCAATCATGTCTGAAGAAAACAGCCAATACGGGCAAGGAAATACGGGCAAGAAAAGTATTTTAGTGGAAATACACAACGTCTATTTTCATCTCCTCTCTCTTGTGAGATCAATAGTGGGGTCTCATGTGGTCCACATCAAGGTCCGTCTAACTGTCTGGGGACAGATTGCCTTTAACCATCTGCATTCACAGGTGCATATTTCAGGCCACATTTACCCGCAGCAATTTGGGGAGTTGTCCATGCCAGCAGCACTCATATTATAGGCAGTGAGCTGTACCCATCTTCAGGAAGAGTGCAAACATGTTTTTCACCTTCCTGTTTCACAAAAACATTTTTTTACTGATCTCAGAACAGTGAGTGCATTGCATGGTGTTACATGGTAGGAAGATTATCTGAAATTGATTTATATAGCATTAATAGTTTCAAGAACTGTAGAGTTGTCCTGATAACATTGCGGATTCTGCTATTGTGAAACATTGTTGTGGCAGTGGTTTGTCCTGAAGGACAGGGGGGGAAGTGTATGAATGTTTTATTGTGTTTTGATTAACGGCAATCAGTTCATTTATTAGTAGCCTCTGACATTACATTTTTACATCTAGAATGTCAGACAATTTCCATACTGTACTCACACTGGTACAGTGCTCTGCGTGTGTGTGTGAGATTGGGATAAAGAAGCCCGAGTTAAATCAGTGCAGTGTTTGCTCTCTCTCTCTCTGCAGAAGAGCAGGACTGAGTGAAGATGCCCCTCACTGCCAGGCGGAGCAGCCATCCTCTACCGGCTCTGCATTACCATAATAACATTGAAAAAGAAATTGAAATGGAAATGACTGCCACTGTGTGTCTGTACTACATGCCAGACAAATGAAACAGGGCTTGTATGCCAGCATCACTATTCAACAGCTACCCTACTCCTTTCAATTTCCCAACCTCCTGTGTTACAGCGAGTAAACAGTGACTTGTTTTGGAGAGATAACCTATTATAGGAGTATATTAGGAAACATATGTTATTACTGAGGGACTGTATTATCTTCAGGGATGACAGGGACTAGAGGGACACGGTGGGTTTCAGAGTCGCCAGTTCCCGTTATTGCTGGCTGTGACATATAGAATAAGAGTGATATTAATGGTATAGTCTTACAGGGGGCTTGCTGTTCCTGCTCCGTGGGCTCCTCTTCAGTCTTCAGAGGTTGACCTTTGATTTTGTAGACCAGGGCCAGCAGACGACCTTTAATAGACGTGTCCTGGTCATCTTCCTCTTCCTCCATAGGGATTCCTACACAAACACACGGCACAGGAATAAAATCGATATCCCACTCCTGGACAAATACCGTTTCCTAGGGGTCAATCGGGCAACATATGTCAGCTGCATCATAGGCTTTCATTTGCTAGTGTAATGTTTTTTGTCTTTCCTTTCTCTTTCCATGCAGTCTCCAACCTAAGGTGCTGCTGGAGGTCAGAAAAGTACAGCATGACTGTAGAATACCATCAATATAGTACCCACCCCCTAGGTACATACAGCCCTTTTCAATTATTTATATAGTACCCCCTAGGTACATACAGCCCTTTTCAATTATTTATATAGTACCCCCTAGGTACATACAGCCCTTTTCAATTATGTATATAGTACCCCCTAGGTACATACAGCCCTTTTCAATTATTTATATAGTACCCCCTAGGTACATACAGCCCTTTTCAATTATTTATATAGTACCCCCTAGGTACATACAGCCCTTTTCAATTATTTATATAGTACCCCCTAGGTACATACAGCCCTTTTCAATTATTTATATAGTACCCCCTAGGTACATACAGCCCTTTTCAATTATTTATATAGTACCCCCTAGGTACATACAGCCCTTTTCAATTATGTATATAGTACCCCTAGGTACATACAGCCCTTTTCAATTATTTATATAGTACCCCCTAGGTACATACAGCCCTTTTCAATTATTTAGCAAAACATCAAGACGTCAGAGCAATCTGGAGAGGCAGTGAACTAAAACACATCAGCAGAGAGATAGAAGACGTCCTTTCTGCAAAGAAACACAGGAAGCTCTAAGACAACATCCCCCTGTAATTCAAATGAATCTGGGAATCTGGGGAGCTCCCACAATAAACATAGATTTACAAGGATGAGAACTTATTACATTACATAGCTTGTGAAGTGAAACATGCAATTATAATAACTTTTGCTGGGGATGTTTTCACCTGTCCTATTTGGACAAGCATTGTGTCCAATTTGTTGTGAGTAATAACATTGGCCATGTTGATGGTTTTGTTTTCAATGAATCCCACAGCTCATCTCTACAGTTTCATTTCCCACTCAGGCCCTGTGATGCTGCCATTCATATTTTATTCCTAGTCAGATGGCAGGTCATAATATTTAGGTCCAGACTGGAGACATAAACCCTCCTGATGGTGTTCTTTACCACAGTGCAGCCGCAGCTCGTTGTGGAAGGCATAGAGCTCCTCCTGAATGTCCTCTGGACACGGGCAGTCCTCCCCCGTACTGAAGTTCAACAGCATGTTAATCTGAAACACACACAAACTGTCATTTAGGTCACATGACTGTAGTATGCAATGGTATTTTTTAATTTTATTTAACTAGGCAAGTCAGTTAAGAACAAATTCTTATTTTCAATGACGGCCTAGGAACAGTGGGTTAACTGCCTGTTCAGGGGGAGAACGACAGATTTGTACCTTGTCAGCTCAGGGGTTTGAACTTGCAACCTTCCGGTTACTAGTCCAATGCTCTAACCACTAGGCTACCCTGCCGCCCCTATGCATTTTATACATATATAGTTCAGAAAAAATAGCAACTATGACCAAGCTTGTATGCAGTAATAGAGACTGAAGGTAAAACAACATTAAAGTTTGCGAACAGTGCTGAAGTGACCCTGACGTGCTGTGTAGATGAGGAAATGGGGAGGTATCCCTCCCTCCCTCCTGTCTGGCAGGGGGGGGTGAAGGGGGGGGGTGTAAAGCCTGGATGCGTCCCCGTCCCCGGGCAGAGGAAATAGCACAGCAGGCAGGGATGGATTCCCACAGCCTTGAGGCTGGGCAGCGGAGGGACAAACTCAAATGAAAGAGCTTTGGGGAGCAGTTAGAGAGACAGTCACTAGGCCTTTCTCAGTCAAATTATAGAGCTTTGGGGAGCAGTTAGAGAGACAGTCACTAGGCCTCTCTCAGTCAAATTAAAGAGCTTTGGGGAGCAGTTAGAGAGACAGTCACTAGGCCTCTCTCAGTCACTCCGGGCTAGCAGAGCGGTTCTCTCCATAATGAAAGAACCCACTGATACAAAACCAAAGGGAATTTGAGGAAAATAAATATATTAACCATGAATGAGGAAAAATGACTGAATGATCCCACACTACTCACTAGAGTTTAGAGTGGAGCGGTGGAAAGAGTGCTGCTGAGGTTTATGAGTACAATGTGCCCTTGTTGCGGTGTGTGTGCGCATGCTTGCTAGCTTAGAACAGTAGTCTCAGCAGCAGCCTGTTCTGTGTTAATGTGCAAACTCTTCTATCTAATACAAATGTAACAAGGTCAACACACGCAGATGTCTGCAGTCACCCCAGTTGTCATGAAGTGGGCAGCATTTCAAAAAGCCTAAGTCAAACACACATTTAAGGCCACGGCCGAGAGTCTGTGACTAAAACTGCTTGCCGGTGACTTTGCCACTGTTGCTCCACAAGAGAGATGATAAACTCCCTGTAACCTACATCATTAACCAGGAGGCCATCATAGGTTATTTCTATTTCAGTGTGTACCTGTTCTTGGGGAGGCGAGCGGAACTCCTTGGTCTTCTTGGCGGTGACAGCAGCAGACATGTTGAGGGCCAGCATCAGCTCGTTGTACCTGAACTTCTGGTTATACTGCAGCTTGGAGACAAAGCTGTCTGAGAAGGACACAATGGCCTCGATGCGATGCTTCAGCTCACAGTCACAGAAGTAGTGCAGCAGCTCGCACATCTAGCAGACAAACACAGTTTCCACATATAATATCATCTGGGATTTAGACACAGACACTAATGACACATATCTTCAGGGAACTTATTAGAAGAGAAAGCATTGATACAGAGACATTACATGGCTGAGTGATTTTAAAGTGGACTATAAAATGTCAGTGGATTTTTGCGGAGCATGTGATTGAAAGCCTAGCAGAACCAGTACCTGTCGTTTCACTGGCTCAGGCAGCCTCTTCTCCAGCAGACCTTTCATTGGCAGCTTGGCGTCTTTGGCCGCCTCCTCCTCCCCGGCCTCCACCGCCTTCTCCTCGGTGCCTGTCAGCCCCTCCTTCTCTGTGGCCTCCATCACCACGGCGACGGCATCCTCACTATGCTCCACAAACACGTTGGGGTCGATGAGGAGCAGGATCTTATGAACATCCTGACTTCCCAGCACACCCATGGTGAGCAGTGTACCAATCAGCCTCAGGATGGGCACAAACTGGTACTCCACGCTGCCCCCTACAGGGTCCCTGATGTGATGCCCACCGCCCTGCACGGCCTCAGTCAGCATGGTGATGGCCTTCTCCTTCAGGGCATCCAGGGGGATCTGGGGGCTGTACAGTTGCTGCTCCCTTTTGGTGCTGATGAAGCAGGGGGGGTAGAAGTTGAGCCGGGGCTTCAGGGAGGTACTGAGGCCCACACCGGGAGGAGAGTGGTGCTTGGAGGCATCGGAGAACAGGCGGATGCTGCGCGTCTCGGCGGTGATGGGGATAATAAACTCGTTGTTCATCATGAGGCGGGCCTCCTTGGCCGTCTCCAGGTGAATGCTGATCAGGATGTTGTAGAAGCCCTCGCGCAGCATGCCCGACAAGTACTGGTTGTCGATGGTGTAGAGCAGCTGGGATTGGTCCAGGTGGCTGCAGAGGGCGTGTGCCACGCGGGTGTTTCCCAGGGCACACAGGGCACAGTACAGCTTCAGGGTGTGGTAGTGGAACTTCCTCAGGTCCTCCTGCTCAGACAGCTCCATGATGTCAACACACCTGGTGGGGAGGTCAGTATACTGTTTAAACAGAGCGAGGACATATACAGGAGCGCTTATGTCCTCAACCAGGGTGTGTGGTGCAATCTGTGTATGTGTGCACATCTACCTGTTCTCCTCAGGTATGTGCACAGCCAGCATCTGCAGGGGCTCCCGACACTGCACCACCCAGCCATGTCTCTCACTGACCCTGGCTGTCTCCACCTTCAGGAAGGTGTTGGGCATGCGACTCCACAGCACTGAGTTGATGGTCTGGACATCCAGCCTCGGAGGGCACTGGGGTACTGGGTTCTTATGCTCACTCTTAAAGATGGCAGCTGACAGGGGCATGGCATTCTGTGGAGGTCAGAGGTCAAACAGAGGACATTGTAGTTCACGCAATGGATCAGTAGAAACGGTGGATAGATTTAAAATGAGGGGATTAAAATCGAGTTACTCTACCTTTATCTTGGACAGCTCAAACTGGAAGAGGTTGGGGCTGGTCGGTCGCACAAACACAGCAGGAAACAGCTTTGTGTTTGGTTCTACCTGGTCAAGAAAAAGAGCACAGCACTAATATAAGAAGTTTACAGACAGAAAAGGCATATTGAGGCCATACTGCAGTTACAGTATAGAGGGGGACTATAAAGAGTAGCATTGAGAGTGCATGATGTTCTGGAGCTATCTGACTCGGTGTGTGTGTGTGTGTGTGTGTGTGTGTGTGTGTGTGTGTGTCAGAGAGAGACTAGGGAAGAGGCTGGCAGGATGGCTCAGAACAGTTTAAAAGCTTGCCGTGTTTCTACGAGGGGAGAAATTAAGAAGATCATGCCCTTTAAAAGGGGAGGTTTTGTTGTCTGGTTTGAGAGTACATACACAGACAGCCAGACACTGAGCTGAGATCTGGCAGGCTGGACAGACAGACCCTACCCTGCTGCTGAGCCCAAGGCAGGGGGGACTGAGTGACTATCACACTAATGAAGAGATCAGGACAGGCAAATCTTTTTTTAGAGAATAGATGGTGTTGTTCTGATAAGAGACTGACAGATGGGACAGAGACTGTAGGGCTGATAGCAGCAGGAAGGAAGGAGACCGAAGAGAGTGTGATACGAGATTGTAGACTGTGCAGTGGACATCTTAAATAGAGACATTGTGTAGTTGGCTATACTGTACCTGGTAGGAGGTGGCCAGCTCCTTGCCGTTGCCAGTGAAGGTCACCAGGCCAGTGGCCAGGTCAATGAGACAGCCTATCTCCAGGTCCACATTACTGCGACTGGACGAGTGACCTGAGCTTGTGACGTCCCCACCCCACACCATGTAGCAGTTACTCCTCCTCACACTGGGGAATGGTGAGGGAGGAAGAGGAAAAAGAAGATAGTATCTGAGTATCTGATTAGTTGCTTATCACTATTCATACCGACATGAGGATGAGGGTTTCCTTAACAACACGATTACCTCTCATGGACCCGACCACGCTGGTCTCCCAGGGTAACTGTCACCGTCCGGTTCTTACTGAGGTTGAAGTGGTTGCTATAGTAATGGTAGTCGGGGGTGACCCAGCCCACCCACACACAGGATGGATCCTGACCAGCGAACACCCTGACAGAGTAGTGGTACTGCAAGACAACATGGTGGCAGGTTAGCTTGACGACATGGCACCTGAACTATCATCAGCTGCTTATCATCCATTTCATACCGTGCTGATGTTGCTGTAATCTGTTCCTCTAATTCCATCATGACTGTGTCTCATAGACTTCAATGGATGTCTACAAGGAAAACATCAGCATTGAATAATTTCTTTATATACTGTAAGTTAGAAGATAAAGCGCTTTTACAGAAACTAAGTTCAATACTGTAAGTGTCATATACAGATGTTAGTGTTGTACAACAGTGAATGTGTGTTCAGAGACCTGACCTGTGTTTCAGTTTGAGGGACTCGGGATCTTCATGCACTCCGTTCATGTCCATGACAGGGCTGGTCTTGAAGAAGGAGTGGAACTCCACGGGCATGCTCAGTCGACAGTACACCATGTCACCATTACTGTTCTGGGTCCCAAACGTCCTGTGGCTCACCTTCAGACATGGAGGGCTGTCGATGGTGCCATCTATTCTTGTCACCTGGGATGGAGATGTATTTGGACAACTGATTTAGCCATTCTCCATCTTGGAAGTGAGATATCTTACTGGTTCTTTAAGGTAAACCTTCTGTGAACCTCAACATATCATGTATATTACCGTTTCGAATTTTGTCATTGACCTTTTGACTTTTGGTCTTACCATTATGTGGTTGTGGTTCTTTGGCACATTGACAAAGGTGGGGAGGCGTTTGCTGAACCACATGGTGACCTCACGGTTCATGTTGACGGCAAAGGGTTCGAAGCCCTCCTGGAGACCACACATGGTGTAGTACTTAAAGGTACTGGCGTCCTTCCCCAGGTTCATACGACCCACCTGGGACAGGCCCAGACTACACACTGGGATAAAACCTGGGGAACAGAGAGAGCGAGAGAAAGCGAGAGAGTCAATGAGAGAGAGAGAGAGAGAGAGAGAGTTAGAACAACTGTCATCATCACCCTTCTCATTCTAAGAACACACACATCAGGGGGAGGGGAAATCAATCCAGCTTTTAATAAAAGCCATTTACAAGTGTCAGATTATATGAAGTTTAATTCATGATGGTGAGGCACTTATTTTCACTCATTTTGCAGCATGTCTGTCAGTGATTTGACGGCACAGAGACATAAGAGAAGGGGCAGAGCTTAGAGAGGTCCTTCACATACACTCACCGTCTTCAGTCTCACACACTCACCGTCCTCCGTCTCGAAGTCGGCAAAGCAGAGCTCAGAGCCCTTGTTGGTGATGAGGATCTCTCCGTTGAGGGTGAAGATCATAGACTTGTCCTCCATGTTGATCATACAGCCCACCACGTCCCCCGCGTGCCAACACCGCCCAAAGAAACGACTGCCCATGTTCAGACGTTGACCCTGAATATACACACACAATAACGCTCTACAATCTGACTCCATCCTTATTCAAAATGTGATTTATTATGATACACACAAATCATACTCTCCAGGCTAGCTATGCCATCATCAACTATGATAAAGTGTCTATTTTCCAAAGACATAACTGTCCTGCTCTGATCTGTTTCACCTGTCCTCGTTATTGTCTCCACCCCCTCCAGGTGTCACTTTTTCCCCCGGTGTATTTAACCCCGTGTTTCCTGTCTATCTGTGCCAGTCCGTCTTGTATGTTTAGTCAAGTCAACCAGCGTGGTTTTTCCCGTACTCCTTTTGCTATTCTCCTTTTTCTAGTCCTCCCGGTTTTGAACACGAGCCTGTCTGCCACTCTGTACCTCCTGAACTCTGATCTGGTTTGGACCTTTTTGCCTGTCCACGACCATTCTCTTGTCTACCCCTTTGGATTATTAAACATTGTAAGACTCCAACCACCTGCCTCCTGTGTCTGCATCTGGGTCTCGCCGTGTGCCTTGATTATAACGCTATAGGCATGTAGAATAGAGTTGAGGGCTCACCTTGTATCCGTCGAAGACAAAGGCCAGCTCATCAGTGCCCAGCTCTACATCAGGCTTACATCCAGGTCTGGCCCAGCCCACACGCATGTCTCCCCCTGTCACCACGTCAAACTCAAAGTACCACTTCCCCGTCATCACCGCGTACGTCCTTTCCACACGGAAGAAACGGATCTTGTCGATGCTCAGTCTGTCCACCACATGGCCTGCTGGGTGGGAAGACAGCCACAGTATCAACACAGGAAGTGTTGTACTGTTCTGTGTATGTCAACATGGCTTCGTGTGGTAAAGATAACTTACCCCCCTCCTGATCTGGAGGTTCGATATTGTATCCGTATCCAATCAGAGTGCGGATGGCCTCACGGAGGCTGTCCCTGTTGGACTTCTTAGTGCGCTCGTCTAATAAAGAATATGGCACCAGGCGAGGGTTCCGCTTGCTCTTCACATCCTGCATTGAGCACAGATGGGCACAGTCAGAATCCCACGCACACCACTCATCATCGTGCTGATACTTAGCCAGCTCCATGGACCCGCTATAGGCCAGTGTTTGTCACGACTGGGCTGCCAATCTATAAGGGTCATTGAGTAGTTCATTGGGCGTTTGACATTATTACTCCGGCGCTATACTTATATTCTGTGTATCCTTTTGGTGTCATTCATCCCTCTGCAGGAGGTAGTGTTACATTTAGCAGTATTGCTTTTGAGCTTGCTGCTCTTACATAGAGAGAGGGTCCTTCTTTTGTCCAAAGTTATAAAGCCTTCCGTGTGTTTACTGTATGTGAGCTTTGGTCAAAACCTGCAGTGCTTTCACAGACATAACACAGAAGACTGTGTGCTTTACCTGCAGAATGCCATAGGTCCATCCTTGTTTGACCCTGTCCTTGGCCCACACGTTGTGGGCGTTCTCCGCCAGTTTATCCACCAGAAGTTCCTGGCCTGGGGTCAGCTTCACGTCAGACAGCTCTAGTGGCGTGGGCTTGTAACCATTCGACATCATGTAGCTTAAAACAAGACGAATCATTAGAATGTCTAACTACCTAGACAAAACAGTATTTGTCATGATTTTTCTTACATTATGCTAGCCTATCCAGAACATAGGAATCTCGAAAAGTTGGTAAATCATGTATTAGGTTCTTGCTGATCTGTGTATTCAAACGTCTAGTAGACTCTTACTTCTTTGGGAGTTTGATCTTCTTTAGGTCCTCTTCAGCGTTGGCGTTGACCTGGACAACATGGCATCCTAATGCCAGCAGAGTCCTGTGAAGAGACAGATTAACAATCTCCATCCTGGGGATAAGACCTGTCTACACAAGATGATCTCTCTAAGAGGGTGACTCACATTGCCTGCACACTAACTAAATACTATAATCAGCAGGCATAATGTTATTATACTAGGTTTGGTAGGTTTTTGCACTCCTACATCAAGCAGAGTGGCACATGAACCAGCATGAGCATACACAGAGAGCATTGTATTGTTTAATTGTGCATGTCCCGGTCCATTATGAAACCATATAATCACCTTAAGGACTTGTTAAGAAAGAGTTATTCACACTTGTATCAGTAAAATCTCATTGCTTTGTCATTGTAAGAGGACAAATGAGAGATGTGGTGTGATGGCAGAATAGCAGGGCTGCTCTTTAGGGGCCCAGGCTGTCTGTCTCTGTTGTGTCAGCGTCACTGTAGATGAACGTTAAACAAACCAGACTTTCTCTCTCTCTAATCACACACACACACACACACACACACACTTCTCTGTCTCATGAAACTTTATTTTGTGTTTCTCAGTGTCTGGGTGTGGGCTGTCAGTGTGGATCATTAGCAGATGTCCTACGGTGACAGGGGGGTGATGTCAGGAACACTGGGGGTGTTTCAGTTGCTGAGAGTCCAGCACGAGAGCACCTTCAGTCTACTACCTAACTGACCCCTGGTTCACCCACACCTTCAGTCTACTACCTAACTGACTACTGGTTCACCCAAACCTTCAGTTTACTACCTAACTGACCCCTGGTTCACCCACACCTTCAGTCTACTACCTAACTGACCCCTGGTTCACCCACACCTTCAGTTTACTACCTAACTGACCCCTGGTTCACCCACACCTTCAGTCTACTACCTAACTGACCCCTGGTTCACCCACACCTTCAGTCTACTACCTAACTGACCCCTGGTTCACCCACACCTTCAGTCTACTACCTAACTGACCCCTGGTTCACCCACACCTTCAGTCTACTACCTAACTGACCCCTGGTTCACCCACACCTTCAGTCTACTACCTAACTGACCCCTGGTTCACCCACACCTTCAGTCTACTACCTAACTGACCCCTGGTTCACCCACACCT
The DNA here is from genome assembly GCF_057628025.1 of Oncorhynchus mykiss. Lineage (NCBI taxonomy): Eukaryota > Metazoa > Chordata > Actinopteri > Salmoniformes > Salmonidae > Oncorhynchus > Oncorhynchus mykiss. The sequence continues at coordinate 64,630,487 of NC_143046.1, read as the reverse complement.
TCAGTCTACTACCTAACTGACCCCTGGTTCACCCACACCTTCAGTCTACTACCTAACTGACCCCTGGTTCACCCACACCTTCAGTCTACTACCTAACTGACCCCTGGTTCACCCACACCTTCAGTCTACTACCTAACTGACCCCTGGTTCACCCACACCTTCAGTCTACTACCTAACTGACCCCTGGTTCACCCACACCTTCAGTCTACTACCTAACTGACTACTGGTTCACCCACACCTTCAGTCTACTACCTAACTGACCCCTGGTTCACCCACACCTTCAGTCTACTACCTAACTGACCCCTGGTTCACCCACACCTTCAGTCTACTACCTAACTGACTACTGGTTCACCCACACCTTCAGTTTACTACCTAACTGACCCCTGGTTCACCCACACCTTCAGTCTACTACCTAACTGACCCCTGGTTCACCCACACCTTCAGTCTACTACCTAACTGACCCCTGGTTCACCCACACCTTCAGTCTACTACCTAACTGACCCCTGGTTCACCCACACCTTCAGTCTACTACCTAACTGACCCCTGGTTCACCCACACCTTCAGTCTACTACCTAACTGACTACTGGTTCACCCACACCTTCAGTTTACTACCTAACTGACCCCTGGTTCACCCACACCTTCAGTCTACTACCTAACTGACTACTGGTTCACCCACACCTTCAGTCTACTACCTAACTGACTACTGGTTCACCCACACCTTCAGTTTACTACCTAACTGACCCCTGGTTCACCCACACCTTCAGTCTACTACCTAACAGGCCCCTGGTTCACCCACACCTTCTGTTAGTCATATCCCACTGGGCAAAAACTGGTTGAATCAACATTGTTTCAACGTAATTTGCCAACGTATTGTGACATTGAATCTGTGTGGAAAATACATTGGATTTGAAAAAAGTCATCAGGGTGAAATTTCAACCATCATGGCATCCAATTTTCAACATAGACAAACCATGTATAAAATATGTTAAATTTGTACCTTTGAAACAACGTCAGATTTTCAACGTCACTATCAGAAAAAAAATGATTGGCTGGGCAGCACCTCCTACTGGAGAGTTAATATATCTACAACTAGCCCTTTGGTCTCCTATCCAGCGTTTTAACCAAGCCCAGCTTTGATATTTATCAATGACTATTACCAATGTGCTATCGTGAGAATGATTATTGAAAGATCCTTTAATAACTAAATAGATTCACTGTTGCTATCAAAGTCATTCCAAAGGGAAGGTTTAACAGAGCAAATTAAATGTAACCATACTTAATAAGTTATATATCATCAATGATACTATTTAGGCCTATATAGCATTTGCAAAGTCATCAATAGCTATTGTTTCAATTCAACCCAGACAATGCATAAAGGCCTAGGGTTTCAAGCTTAGCTTGATTTCAAATGTAATCTTCATGTTAATAATTAATATGTTGGATTCACTTCTACATATCAACCAAATATCTAAGTTAAAGAATATGATTAAATCAAATCAAACTTTAAATGCAATTTAAATAAATGTTGATTTGATTTAGTCCTAGATTTTTTTTATTTAACTAGGCAAGTCAGTTAAGAACAAATTCTTATTTACAATGATGGCCTAGGAACAGTGGGTTAACTGCCTTGTTCAGGGGCAGAGCGACAGATTCTTACCTTGTCAACTCAGGGATTTGATCTAGCAACCTTTCAGTTACTGGCCCAATGCTCTAACCACTAGGCTACCTGCCGCCCCAAAATGAATGAAGACGTGAATCCAACATATTAATTATACATTTGTAGACAAACTAGAATGAAGGCCAGACTAAGTCAGTGGCACAAAACATACATATCCTTCAAATGTTGATTTTTGGTTGCATTGTCAACCAAACACAATTCAATACTACTTTTGTAAATCAGTATATAGCCAAAGGTTAAGGCTATATTAATAACTAATGTAACAGTACAATTCAACCTTAAAATGAGTAACACATCCATAGTCACATTTTGAGGTTACTCTAACTATTAATGTCTTCTTATGCAATCATAGTAATTTTGCATGTACAACATAGCATGCAAAGGTTGCAGGTCTGTGGAGATCTTTAATCTGTGCAGAATCTGATCACTTGCATGAACTTTTAATGTAATCTCAACTGCAATTCAGGTCATTTGTTGTGCTATTAGATGAAGCACAGTGATGCACATTAATCTGTTGTATAAATAAAACATATCTGACATTCTATTGCCATTTAAACTTTGTTGTGCTTTAAAACGTTTGAAAGACATTGTGACATTTAGATGACCACTGAACAAACAATCAGACATGGCCATTCCATTGCTTTTAGATGGGTGAAAGCATAGTGATAGCACATTGGGAATTCAACAAACGTCTGGCTGTCCTTTTTGAGTGGTTGAATAAAAAGGTTGAAATCTCATTGATCAACATCTCAACCAAATATGACGTGGTGTGCCCAGCGGGATCTCTCCTTGTCTTTCTATTTCTCGCTCTTCATTACTGAAACTAACATAGTTACTTATAATGCAGGACATACTTCAAGGTTTCCGTTGACATCTGCAGGTTGTAATTCTTTTCCGTTTCGGGCAGTCTGGAAAAATCCACCAGGCAGGGGTGCTGCCGCTTATTATCGTCCCTTATCTGTGAAACACATGAGAATTGTTCATGTACAAGTATTTGTACATATTACAACTGTCTTGAGGAAAGGGGAAAGAAATATTCCAAAAGGTGAGTATAATTCAAATCACAATCAAGGTTTTTGTCAATCAACAGGGGAGTACTCTCTTAGGGGGAAAAAAGGGTGCCATCTAGAATCTAAAAGTGTTCTTCAGCTGTCCCCATAAGACTTAGAACACTTTTAGTTCCGGGTAGAGCCCTTTTGGGTTCCATGTAGAACCCTTTCCAGAGAGTTCTACATGAATCCCAAAAGGGTTCTACCTAGAACCATAAAGGGTTATCCGATGGGGACAACCCATAAACACTTTTGGAACCCTTTTTTTCTAAGAGTGTGGGGATGCTGTCTACTTACAGGGGGCTACTGGTATACTGGAGTGATAATACGGTCTAGTCTAGTGGACATGTTATGAATGTAGAGGAGGAGCATGTTTTCTTGGAAGATAGAGAGGTGTGAGTCCTGAATACCAAGCCAAGTGAGATATAGAATTATATTCTTGACTGCTGTGTTTTATCTCTAATAATCCCTCTTGCTGCTCTTTCCAGCCCAAGCAGGATTACATCCATGTTGACCAAGAAAACATGAAGTGGTGTTGTTGTACAGATGTGGCTATTTGTGTGCTACATGAAACCCAGGCATTTCTTTTGTGAATAGCACAAGAACTCCCCAGGAATTATTTTACCTAACAGACTTTTCCTACAGCCTACTACAGTCCAGAAAGCCTACTACAGTCCAGACAGCCTACTACAGTCCAGACAGCCTACTACAGTCCATTCAAATAGGGCTTTGTCAGAGGACAAAGAAGTCCATGCTGTTATTCTTACTAACCTTCGTATGAATGTCACACAGCTTGTTTGAGATTATTTTTATACCGTCAATAGTCCATGCTGATAAAACTATTACAAGTTTTCTATAACCATACTAGCCTCCGATAGTGAAGTGTGTCAGGGAGGTAATATAGATACCCTACCTCTGTACCCCATAGCAACCACAGCAACTAAAACTCAGACCTCTTTAAAATCAGCACTGAAGCTGTGCTCTCCGGAGAGTGGAATAGAATAACAGCGCTGTCCAGGTATGTGTTCTGTTCAGCCCAGATTTAGTATATTGTCTCCCTGGTGTAGCTTGCCCCATGTACTGCCAGGACAATGTCACCCGGCCTAAGCTAACGAGGTCTCGTAAAAAACAGATAAAAGCCAAACTGCTATGTCAGGGGTGCAGAATTCTGTTTAAATGAATAAGAGAGTTTGACCCCGGCGTAATAGATCTCCTCACCATCAATCAAAGGCTCTACTAAGATGTGGGAACTGATGGAATGGCTGGCAGTCCAGTGGGTGGACAAATCACACTGTCACAGTTGTGTTTAGAAGTGGGATAGAGTGGAAGGAGGACTGCAGGAATTAGAGAATCATTCAGTAGGGTGGGCTACGGTGGTCTACTCTACACACATCCATCACTTATGTAAAAATAGATATAAGAGCTGTGTTGCATATTGTTTCTGATATTGATTGTCTGCACCTTTAAGGGCAGTGGGGCACAACAGGTCATTTTGGCAATGTACTAACATGAAACAAAGAAACAGTCATTCAGTCTTTGTAACAGTAGGGCTTAATGAATTCACATCCAGTTTAATAATCTGGAATTCAACTAACAGAGAGAGAGAGAAAAATAGTCTTTCCAATCATTAAAGTGTCCACTAAAATTCTCTGAACTGAATTACAATGTTGGGCGGCAAGTAGCCTAGGGGTTAGGAGTGTTGGGCCAGCAGCCGAAAGGTCATTGGTTCAAATCTCCGAGCCGATTAGGTGAAAGATGTGCCTTTGAGCAAGGCATTTAACCATAATTTTACCAGGGTCGCTGTCAATAATGGCAGATCACTGGCCATGAGCCCACTCTCTGAGAGTGTCTCAGGGGGAGTGGGATATGCAACAAATTCATTTCCCAATTCACACATGAACTTGTTTGATATAAGTGTGAAATAAGACATATGTAAACACACACCTAACTCTCTTAGTCTCTTATCTTAATATCTATAGTCTAAACATGTCACTGAGGCCTATTTCCTTCTGGCCAAAATGTCCTTCTGTGCCTTTGACTAAAACAATTGCATTGTAATTCATGACTGATTTAGGACACAGAAAATATGAGTCTCTCGCCTACAAACAAACAAAAATGGAGTCTCTAGAATGAATGGAATGACGAGCACAATAGGAGAAATACGGGAGTATTCTTCACTTACCCTCTGTTGGGTTTGAACCGCAAATTATAAAAGAGAAAGCAAAATGGTGTACAGGCTTGTTTTGGTGCTTTAACATTGGTAGAATTTACAAGATTAGATCAGGGTTAATGCATTTCACACAAATAATTATCAATACAATTGGCCTAACACAAACAAACATTTGCAAGCTGAGATTTACTTATGTTTATAGTTTATTTATGTTTATATTGGTTGATGATCCATTTAGAGGTAATGTATTGTGTCTTTCCTAAGTACAGTGCCTTCGGAAAGTATTCAGACCCTTTGACATTTTTCACATTTTGTTACGGCCTTATTCTAATTGAATTGTTGTTTGTTTTTTTACCTCTTATCAATCTACACACAAAAACCCAGAATGACAAAGCAAAAACATTTAATTTAAACATTTTTAAAAATATATAAAACTAAAATATGACATTTACATCTGTATTCAGACCCTTTACTCAGTACTTTGTTGAAGCACCTTTGGCAGTGATTACAGCCTCGAGTCTTCTTGGGTATGAAGCTACAAGCGTGGCACACCTGTATTTGGGGAGTATCTCCCATTCTTCTCTGCAGATCCTCTCAAGCGCTGTCAGGTTGGATGGGGAGGTTTGCTGCACAGCTATTTTCAGGTCTCTCCAGAGATGTTCAATCGGCTTCAAGTCCGGGCTCTGGCTGGGCCACTCAAGGACATTCAGAGACTTGTCCCGAAGCCACTCCTGCGTTGTCTTGGCTGTGTGCTTAGAGTCATTGTCCTGTTGGAAGGTGAACCTTCGCCTCAGTCTGAGGTCCTGAGAGCTCTGGAGCAGGTTTTTATCAAGGATGTCTCTGTACTTTGCTCAGTTCATCTTTGCCTCGATCCTGACTAGTCTCCCAATCCCTGCCACTGAAAAACATCCCCACAGCATGATGCTGCCACCACCATGCTTCACAGTAGGGACGGTGCCAGGTTTCCTCCAGATGTGACGCTTGGCATTCAGGCCAAAGAGTTCAATCTTGGTTTCATCAGACCAGAGAATCTTGTTTCTGATGGTCTGAGTCCTTGAGGTGCCTTTTGGCAAACTCCAAGCAGGCTGTCAAGTGACTTTGACTGAGGAGTGGCTTCTGTAGGAAGAGTCTTGTTGGTTCCAAACTTCTTCTATTTGAGAATGATGGAGGCCACTGTGTTCTTGGGGACCTTCAATGCTGCAGAATTTTTTTGGTACCCTTCCCCAGATCTGTGCCTTGTCACAATGCTGTCTCGGGCATCAACGGACAGTTTTTGCTTTGTCATTATGGGATATTGTGTGTAGATTGCTAAGGATTTGTTTTACTTCATCGATTTTAGAATAAGGCTGTAATGTAACAAAATGTGGAAAAAGTTAAGGGGTCTGAATACTCTCTGGAGGCACTGCATGTCAATGACATGGACTGCCCAAAATAGTTTGCCAGTGCTCTGTGAATCTATTCTCTCCATCAGTGTTAAAGAGGTCTCCTACCTTCCCATAAGACCAGCCCAGTTCTATCTTGTTCATGGCCCACAGCTCGTGGATATTCTCAGCCAGTCTGTCCCGGACCTTCTCCAGGTATGGCAGCATGACGATCTGAGAGACAGAGAATCAGTGTCGTAAATAAACAGCATCTGTTTGTAGACAGTACAGCAGGCCTGTGTCATCAATCATACATTGTGGATATTTGGAAACACTTACACTGTAGGTATTACTGTACAAGCCTCTTTAAAACATGCAGAATAAACACTGTTACTGTGTTTAAGATGAGCCATGTTGCAGTTAATGTGAGGCGTTCTGAGCTGAAAGCCATACCCCTGTTACCTGGCTGGTCTCCACAGGGGTGGGTATGAAGGAGGCCTGAGAAATGAACTGTGTGGTCCCCAGCAGGTCTCGGACCCCCTCCATGTCCCTTTTGTACTCCTTCACCGGCTCCACCTTCATCTTCTCCTTGGGGAGCAGGGCCTCGTAACACGGAGCATAGCCCGACGGAGGCAGGAACTTGAAGTCGCCATGACGACCGCCCATCAGGAAACGCACCCTAGAGAGAGAGAGGGACTTATCAATCAGTGTGTTCAGTATGTGGGTGACAGCTTGAGAGTGATTGATAGGTTGATAGTGGTGGAGGGGTTAGTTAGAGCAGAACATAGAGCCACTGAGTGCCACTGAGGCTAAACCCTAGCCCCTCACCAGCTCTAGCCAAGCCCTAGACCCGCTCTAACCAACCTCCAGACCAGCTCTAACCAACCCTCATACCAGCTCTAACCAAGCCCCAGCCCCAGACCAGCTCTAACCAAGCCCCAACCCCAGACCAGCTCTAACCAAGGCCCAGCCCAGCTCTAACCAAACCCCAGTCCCAGCCCAGCTCTAACCGAGGCCCAGCCCAGCTCTAACCAAACCCCAGCTCTAATCGAGGCCCAGCCCAGCTCTAACCGAGGCCCAGCCCAGCTCTAACCAAACCCCAGGCCCAACCCAGTTCTAGCCGAGGCCCAGCCCAGCTCTAACCGAGCCCCAGACCAGCTCTAACCGATCCCCAGCCCAGCTCTAACTGAACCCCAGTCCCAGACCAGCTCCAACTGAACCCCAGCCCAGCTCCAACTGAATCCCAGCCCCAGCCTCAACCTAGCTTTAACCAAGCCCCAGGTCAACTCTAAATAAGCTCCAGCTGAGCCCGGCAGAGCAGAAGTGACTATGACTAACCCCACTTTGAGAATGATGCAACATTTCAGCCCACCACTCAGAAGCCCTCCTGGGCCGTAACCGAAATAGCAGCTGTAGTAGTGATGATGACGCATTCACTCCAAGTCTCACTGAGTGCAGTGCACAAATCAATTATTAACAAGTGTGTGCCGTTGCGTAGCATGCCCCGCTGCAGAGGACAGGAAATGTTCAAACCCCACAGGGTTCGTTTACAATATATGATGTAGCCTGCATCATACAGACAGACAAAATGCAGAATAACGCTGACAGAATTCCTATAATTATGACTTCCTGTTAATTTTGTATAATGCTGTATAATTTTGTATAATGCTTCTGCAAATGTTATTGTGGTAATTGAGATACAGGGTAGCTTGCAGACCATTATGGAATTTGATGTGAACTGAAATATTTTGAGCTGTCAAGCGTCATGTCTCGGACAGTGGTCCAGAATAGTAAAATGCCATTTTGCTGTAGAAAACAGGGTCGGTCATAAAATCCTGGAATGCTTCCTGGAGCTTGAAATGTCATTTTTCAGACATGTCAGTCACATCATTTGAAGTTGCCATGGCAACACAAGTGAGTAAGATGTATGCCGAGCCCTTAAGGATTCATATTTAGAGGAAACTATAGAGGAAAGGATTAGATGGAGTTTTGTGCAAACTAGAGGGAGAATAGAAAGCAATTTGAGGAGAGGGCCCTGTATGTGTGTATACGTGTTCATTCATATAAACGACAGGTGTGTGTGTAAGACAAACACATACTTGACGCCAGCGGAGAAGCTGACAACAGGGAAGAAGAGTCCATCGATGTTGAAGTTCTCGAACATGCCCTGTACAGGCTGTCCATTGATCCTGAAGGAGATGCTGGGAGCTCCCAGGTCCAGACAACAGCTCACCACATCCTCAGAGGTCAGGATGTGTTGGTTAATAGAAGCCACCGCCCGGGAGATACGACCTGCAATAAACCAGTCTCAGCACAGAAATATGACCTGCAAGACACACACTCACTTTTGCACACGAAAGCACACACACACAGTGGGCAGAGATATTTGCCCTGCAGGACACACACTGTCTAGACACAATCTGGGTGACTTCTCATAATTTATGAAGCAGGTGACTTAATGTGCTTGAGATTCAGATGGAAAAAAACTGACCTGACCAGAGATGAAGTCCGTCGAAGCCGTAAGAGTAGAGGTCGTCCCCCACCCCGTTGCCCCCCCAACCCTCCCCTCCACCTGGGTAAGGGGCGTAACCCTTGTTGGTGGCCCAGCCCACACGCAGGTGAGAGGGGTCACTGGTCAAGAAGTGGTCCACCTGATCAATCATCAGCTCGTAGTACCACTTCTTATACTGGGCCGAGCCCTCACTCATTCCCAGGTAAATGTTGGGCCTCATGCTGCCAAAGATTAGAGACACGGATTAGGGTTTAATCACATACCGGTAACTGTGATCGATGTTGTTAAATGCACCTTCACCTTGCACAATCCAATCAAACAAACACAGCAATGAAAAGGATATCCAACACTAATATATATACTGTATATAAAGTATATAACTCGTACTTTACAACCAGTAGCGCCTTAATCTAATTATACTGGGCTGGGATTGGATGGCTTTTTACCTTTGAACGTCATTGACCAATCGGGTCTGGAGAAGCAGATCTCTTTTGGGGAGCAGGTGATCGCAGATGAGGTTCTGATTGGCTCGTACTGCCACCCCATTACACACACACAGGGAACAGAGCACATCCAAAATCTGCAGGCAGAGAGAGAGAGAGAGAGAGAGAGAGAGAGAGAGAGAGAGAGAGAGAGAGAGAGAGAGAGAGAGAGAGAGAGAGAGAGAGAGAGAGAGAAAGACAGAGACAGGGAGAAAGACAGAGGCAGGGAGAAAGACAGACAGAGACAGAACAGGACCAACTCATCCGTAGTCCTTTTCCATGTTACTATTAGAGGGAGAGCAATACCTTTAGCTATTAAATAACAACTTGTCTATTAGAAAGTTTTCCACAGTATGTGGCATGGTATTATTTAGAAACATGTATTCTAGTGTCAAAATTGACTTAAAAGCATAAGTAGGATAATTTTGGTCATAAAGTCAGCACATTCCAAAACTGAGTTTGGCAAGATTTGTGTAACTGAGGTCATCACGACTTACTTGAACTACAATTATGACCACTTGCCCAGAAACACAGATTTGTAACACCTAGAGAGAATTGTCATGCACAGACAAAGAGCTGCGGTGATCTTGATAGTGATCACTCAAGTATGCCATGTGTTTTGGGCAAAATGAGAATTGAGACTGTGTGCACTTGCATTCCAACTACCACTTGACAATATTCCAAAAATCAGAATCAATTCACGAGCATCTTGTGTTTATCTAGATTAATTATGACTATTTTGAGGAAGTGGTACTGTCTATGTTGTTGCTACCCTGCCTCAAGAGGGACAAACAACAATAACTTCCAGGGTACAATAAAGCAAACATAACACACCCACATCAAACCACACCCCCAAGACTCAAATCTCGTTTTTCTTAATGAGCAATAGAAAAAAATGCAGAATCGGTGAGTCCAGCCGCTCTTTAATGCAGCCAGTCATAATTACTGAGAGATGCTAATCAGCAGAAACCACATCCAGTAATATCATTTTGATGCATGTGGGCCCATCCTGGCTTTACAAAGCAGAAGAATTAAATGGGCAAAGAACGGCAGCCAAGGGAGCCAGGCCAAGACCTGAGCTTTATTATCAGAGGCTTTATGAGCGGCTACAGCCAAATGATACAACCACTGTGATTTATGACAAAGGAGATGGCAGCCCGGCTGGAGTGCTTATTTCAATGTAAACATATTGATACACAATGCCTATACACATTACAGTCAAATGCCCAGCTCCAACAAGGACTCATCAACTCTCTGCAGCCCTGTCAGCACTGGGTGTACAAAGAAAATGCAGGCTCATCTGTGAATTACTGTGCTTTATAAGAAACTGTGGTCAAGCTCTTGTGATGGATGAATAGTATCAAAACAAAAACGATGTAGTTCCAGTATATTCACTTGATCATGCTGATATATTTGATACAGCTCCTCCTCCGGTTTCAGCTCACCTTGTGGTTGCGTCCATGTTTGTAGAGCAGGGAGATGATGGACTTGATGTGTCCTCTCTGGATGATATTTAGAGCCTCCGGGCTCTCAATTAGAATGCAGTGGAGAACCTCCAGTATGCCTGCCGTGGCAAATCATCAATTAACGGCCACCGAGGACAAGGGAACAAGACACAAAAGGTCATTTCGCAAATGCATGCTCCTGAGCACAAGAAGAGGGTATGACGATACATGGCCAGGCATTACTAAAGCCATCCAGGACTCTAAACACCAGGTCTGGGGTTTACAACAGTGCAATCCAACTCCACATCACCTTTGAAACCATATGCAGGTAGGACAAGGTCACACAAAGCTTTAGCTTTATTGATTGATTGAATCGATAATGAAAAAAGAAGTAGGCTGCTCCAGCCCGGAGACTTTCCATACATAAAAGATTAGCAGGGATAAAAACACAATAAAGCCCGGAGGCTTATTTCCATTGTGGTCCTCAAACACGTGTCATGGTGGTATCATGTTATCATTTAAACACGTGTCATGGTGGTATCATGTTATCATTTAAACACGTGTCATGGTGGTATCATGTTATCATTTAAACACGTGTCATGGCGGTATCATGGTACCTGAGGAAGACTCCAGTCTCTCCAGCTTGCTGACCAGCCAGTCCAGGTTGTTGGAGAACTGGGTGCAGTTGTTCCTGTTGCCTCGGATCAGCGCCGCTACAGGACACATGGACAAGGTCACATGTCAAGGGGAGGAGACACGATACATATCCAGTTGGCAAGTTTGAAGAGGATAATGCAAATTGCTTATCTTTGACCTTCAGTACAGCAAAAACATAGCTCCTATAGAAATACACTGCACATCTTCCGCAAACAAACAATGACACCCATGTCAAGGGAAGAAGACAGGTTACATGTCATCTTTGCTGGTTATGAAGAGGATAATTCAAATTGCTTGTCTTTGCACCTACAGCCAACAACACTGCCAAACCTTACATCTTACACAAGCACAACAACAACAACGTCACACAAACTGCACACCTTAAACCACACTCCATGCCAAGGAAAGAGTAGTGTTCTTCTTCAAAGCCTTTATGCATATTAATTAAGCTGCGGCGTATAAAGGAAGGGCGTGACATCAGGGGGACAGGAAAGGAGAGTCGTCCCAGCCAAAAATGACAGGGTCACCTGGCATAGACAGAGGAGAGGAGGCCTAGCTCACAAATCCATTTAGCTGGTGCAGGTGTGTGGAGGAGGGGGTACGAGAGGGGGGACGTGGTCTGCACATTAATGCTCCCCATGAGGAGAAAGCACCATGTAAACACGCTGTGAAGGGCTCAGACAATGACACGGAAACTAGAACTGGGAAGCTTCTGAGCTGGAGACATGCTCCTACTCCCAAGAGGGAATGCCTATAATGTACAACTGACATGTAAGATTGGACTGGTTTTTCCCACCCTG